>NC_067408.1:5544527-6794527 GCF_009764475.1 Pristis pectinata
CTTTAATTCATCATCTATTCTGATCTCTCTGTCAGTGGTCTCCTGCACTGTTACCTTGAGACCCAACACAAGTTCAAGGAACAGTTCATCTTCTGACTGGGCACAAGACAGACTTCCAGATTCAGTATCAAATTCTCCAACCTTAGATCACCTGTTCTTTCTTCCTGCTTATATAAGAACCATTTCTGCCTGTCATTATTTTCTCTTTTCCTCTCTGTGTGTTGTCTGGTTTGCTGGGCATATCCCAGTATACCAGAACCACATTAGCGACAAATTACTCAGCCATAGTAGTTTATTGTATCTGCCTCAACCATTGTCAGAGGAAGTGGTTGAGGCAGGTACATTAACAATGCTTAAAAGGCACTTCAACAGGTACATGGATTGGAAAGGATCAGAGGGATATGGGCTACACGCAGGCAAATGGGACTAGCTTAGATGGGAATCTCGGTCGGCATTGACCAGTTGGGCCGAAGGGCCTGTTTCTGTGCTCTATGACTCTATGACTAAGTATCTACTCTCTTCCTCAGGGTCCCTCATCTGAAACATAAATGATTTCACTTTCCACAGATGCTTACTGTTCTGCTTAGTTTCTCCAGAATGTTCAGTTGTCTGTTTTTATATCATGTTGGCTCAGGTTTTCTTCTCCTACTTGTATAAGTCTGGTCTGCTGGGCATGACCATTAATAGCACATTACACAGACCAAGTAGTACAATGTGCTGGTAACTGCTGCCATTAAGCCATTATGACTCATCCTATTGCAGACATTCCATTTGCTCTACACATTATTTTCTCCGACCTTCTCTCCTACTGAAACCTAGCCTGTCTCTCTCTTCACCCAGTTCTAATGAAGGACTGTCAATCCGAAACACTGACTATTTCTCTTTCCACAGATGCTACCTGACCCACTGAGCTTTCCCAGCACTTTCTGTTTTTAATTTAGTCTACCTTCTATTTCCTTGTATTGAGACATCAAGCAATCTGATGCACCGATGTAAAAGGGAAAGTTACTGCTGGGAGCGAGCTCTGAGCAAATACTGGAAATAAAAATAACCCTTCAATAACAAAGGGCAGCACAGTAGTGTAGCAGTTAGTGCGACGCTATTACAGCGTCAGCGATTGGGGTTCGATTTCCATCGCTGTCTGTAAGGAGTTTGTACGTTCTCCCATGTCTGCGTGGGTTTCCTCCGGGTGCTCCGGTTTCCTCCCACATTCCAAAGACATACGGGTAGGTTAATTTGGGTTTAAAAAATGGGCAGCGCGGACTCGTTGGGCCGGAAGGGCCTGTTATCACGCTGTAAATATAAATTAAAAAAAAACAATCTGCAAAAGAGTTGGAACTAGAATGATTGGCATGTGTATACAACCCAAGGATAGCCCAGTTGCAATGTATTTCCACAGTGGGAATGACTAACTGTGCAAAGTCCTGATCCCCATTTACTTGTATTCCATATGAGTGTTAAACTTTGGAACAACATTTACTCTTGTGTGCTGTTGGAATGATCAGGGAAGTCTGAAAAGGCTGGCTGATAGTTTGGAAGTTATGAAGTGATTTGACAGGATAGAAGATGTTTTCATGTGGTGAGATCAAGACTAGAAAGTCATAAATATAAGACAGGCATTAATGCATACGAGAGGAATTCAGGAATGATAAGAATGTAGAAATTAAAATCTCATGGAGAAACATAAGGATTCAAGAAGTGCAGGCAGAAGCAGATCATGTGATCCTTGAGCCTGCCTCAGTCTTCAACTTGATCATGGCTGATGTGATCTTTGACTTCAGTTTGACTTCCAGTCAGTTCCTCATAACCCTTGATTTCCTGTAGTCTTAAAAAAATTCTATCTTGGCCTTGAATTTGCGTTAACGATGGAAAGACAATGTTTTGTTTGAGGGAACGTTTGTGTAGTTTATGAAGGAGAAAGGAAATGAGAGGAATGTTTGCAATCATTTATTGAATATGGACTTCAGCAGCACATTGAGAAGATGGTGTTGAGGTTCATTATGGTGAAGTGCTGACTGGATTGGATGAAGTTGAGATGGGAGGAGGGTTGAGCAGAGCACAGATGTCTTTAGATATCTTTATTAGTCACATGTACATGGAAACACACAGTGAAATGCATCTTTGTGTAGAGGGTTCTGGGGGCAGCCCGCAAGTGTCTCCACACTTCCGGCACCAACATAGCATGCCCACAACTTCCTAACCTGTACGTCTTTGGAATATGGGAGGAAACCAGAGCACCTGGAGGAAACCCACGCAGACACGGGGAGAACGTACAAACTCCTTACAGTGGTCGGAATTGAACCCGGATCACTGGTGCTGTAATAGTGTTATGTTAACCGTTACACTACCGTATATGGTCCATTTTTCTGTTATGAATTGTATGGAATTTTATGTAAGACTGGTACTGTAATAACACAGATGAAAATTTCCAATAAAAGCCAAATAAACCAAGATGAAAATAAATTATACATGCGACTTCAAACAAACGCTACAGGTAAAACAGAGCAGACCATTCAGCTTCTGATAGAGAAGGACTTCTTCACTCAATGTTCTGCAAAGAACACTGCGAGTGCATTAACTGTTTACTTGTACTTCCAAGGCAGCTGACCAGATATATGTTACCTGCATTTCCTGCTTCTGCATTAAAAGCCCAAGTTAAAGTAAAAAAGCAGCCCATTTGCACATTATTAACGCCACTCTTGAGACGCATTAACATTAGGACCTGATTTAAATCTGCAATTAATCTATTCCAGCAGGGAAGAAATAGAAAGCTTTCAGGCTCAAATCTGCAGCACTCATTCTCATTCACACATGCAAGCAGGCATGCAATGTTCATTTGTACAATTGCTCTGATCCATTTGAGTATTATCTGTGTGAAGGTTCTTCTGTCTATATGGCCAGTGTTTCTTACTGCAAGGCCTATTATTTGAATTAGGAATGTCAGAAGTAAGGTCTGTTTCAGAGCCCTTTGTAGAATCCAATTTTTATGTTACTGACAGTGGTAGATTCAGTAAATGCTATTTGAAAGTTCCCACATACTGGTGTGAGACAGGTGGATTGCAATTATTAGATGACAGATGATATTAAAGTGTAGGAAAGAGAAGAAATCATGCTGAGTGCTCTGCATCCCTGCTGTTTTCTCACAATCACCCAGATGTGAATGCTCAAAGTCTTTAAAACCATATTCATCACTTATCAATGGAATTTTTGAGTGAGCAATTGCTTGTTGATTTATTGGATACTAGAAGCAGATATGTCATTTTACTATTAATGAAATTCTGAAGGGCAATTCTGTTACAGAAGATACACAGAAGCAAGTGGATTCAAATTCACATTGCTGATGACTTTATTGTTTAATTTGGTGCAGGCACCTCAATAGGTTTTGAGTTAGAGGTCTTCCCTCCAGGAAGTAACCTCAAACCACTTTAGTTAGAAATATATTTTGAATAGAAATAATAACAACATTCTCCAGCATCATCGTGTTTTTCATCTAGATTCCAGCATCTGCAGTCCTTTGTTTCTCTAATAACAACATTCTCCTTAGTTGGAAATGACGTGTAGGGTAATTCCCCTGGTCAATCATGTTGAGAGAATGCACTGCTGCATTCAAATCTCCCATTATTCTGGACAGCCCACACTCCCAACCATATACATCTCCACTCCTCCAACTCATTGGCTGACCCAGTGTTATCACTAGGCACTCAGTTAAAATTTGGTGAATAAGGTGCTTGGCATGTTGGCCATCATCAGTGAGGGCACTGAGTATAGAAACTGGGAAGTTATGTTGCAGTTATATAAGACATTGGTGAGGCCTCACTTGGAGTACTGTATACAGTTTTGTTCACCCTGTTATGGGAAAGATGATATTAAACTAGAAGGAGTACAGAAAAGATTGACCAGGATGTTGCCTGGACTTGGGGATCTGAGTTACAAGGAGAGGTTGTGTAGACCAGGACTTTATTCACTGGAATGTAGGAGATTGAGAGGCGTATAGAGGTGTATAAGATCATTGGGGGCACAGACAGGGTGAAAGCACATAGTCTTTGCCAGGGAGGAGGTGCTAAAAACAAGAGGGCATAGGTTTAAAATCAGAGGTGAGAGAAATAAAAGGGACATAAGGAGCAGCTTCTTCATGCAAAGGGTGGTGTGTACTTGAAATGAGCTGCCAGATGATAAGATATCTTTATTAGTCACATGTACATGGAAATACACGGTGAAATGCAGCTTTTGCATAGAGTGTTCTGGGGGTTATGGCGCCAACATAGCACGCCCACAACTTCCTAACTCATATGTCTTTGGAATGTTGGAGGAAACCGGAGCACCTGGAGGAAACCCATGCAGACACGGGGAGAACGTACAAACTCCATACAGACAGGGGCGAGAATTGAACCCGGGTCGCTGGCGCTGTAAAGCGTTACATTAACCGCTACACTACGGTTGAAGCGGGCACATTAGCAACGTTTAAAAGCCATCTAGATAAGTACATGAATAGGAGAGGTTTGAGGGTTATGGGCCAAATGCAGCTAGCTCACTGGCCTGGCATGGATGAGTTGGGCCAAAGGGCCTGTTTCCATGCTGTAAGACTTTATGACTCTTATGACTCTTTCTCAATATCTAGTATTTCCTGTGGTCAGTGAGTTTTGCGAAATTTATTTGCACTGTATAAGAAGATTCGGCTGTGAAGCCAAAGCATAAATTTCTAAATTTTGGTGGACTGCTGTTTGTGTGGTACATTGTTGCAGACAGCTTTCACATTCTATCTGATAATCAATTCTATTATTTTTGGTAAAAGGAAAACAAAACATAGTTGCTGCCGGAAATCTGATGTAAAGTAAGGAAATACTGGCAAGTGCTCAGTAAGTCAGGTAGCATCCGACAGAGGTTAATGCTTCAGATCAATGGCCTTTAATTGGCACTGAATTGTGCCAAGAAACAAATGTTATACAATTATAATGCCTGCCTTAAAAGAAGGCATCCAAAGAGTAAAAGACAAAAGTATATGAGGCGCTGCAGAACAGCAGTGAACAAGTGTGAAGAGTGATGATGGTAATCACAAGGTAGCTTCATGGACAAAATATGGGTGCAGAGGAGATACGAATGACAATTGCCAAATAGCAGAGGGAAGTATGGGGAAGTGGAAAGGACAACCAAGGCCCAGGAACCTGGCAGAGAAACGGAGATAGATTCCAGGGTTTACACTACACTGCTGGCTGTGCAATGTTATGAACTTTATAGTTCAGTCCACAAACATGACCCAGAGCTTACAGAAATTTAATTCATCCAAAACGTCTCTCTGTTTTTGGCCTCATACACTAACCCAATGAAGTGCAACATATTTCTACCTTTCCAGTAAGCACTTCACAGACTTGCAGACTTAATAATGTTTAACAGCTTTACACTTCTCCAGCTCTCTCTCCTCTCACACAACCATATTAGCTTCTAATGTATTGGTGTTTGTGGTTTCCCTCAAGGTGATTGTCAGGGCCTTACAAATCTGCTTCCTGTTAGAGCCATGGGATAAACTCCCTCTATTCTTGAGGATTAATTTATTTTAATTAAAGACCCCACCCACCCCAGACATTCTCTTTTCTCCCCTCTCACATCAGGCAGAAAGCCTGAAAGCACGTACCACCAGGCTCAAGGACAGCTTCTATCCCACTGTTATAAGACTATTGAACGGTTCCCATGTACGATAGGATGGACTCTTGACCTCACAATCTACCTCATTATGACCTTTCACCTTATTGTCTGCCTGCACTGCACTTTCTCTGTAACTGTTACATTTTATTCTGCATTCTGTATTTTTTCACCTTGTACTACCTCAATGCACTGTGTAATGAATTGATCTGTATGAACGGTATGCAAGACAAGTATTTCACTGTACCTCAGTACAAGTGACAATAATAAACCAATTCCAATTCCAATTCCAAGGCTGAAGAGTCCAATATGGGATCTGTAAACTCTGGTACAGGAAGACCAAGGCATGCATGACAGTGGATGGATGGATATTTGGGAGATTCTGTGATCTTTCCACTGTTAGCAATGTGCTCCTGTCATAAAGATTTGAGGTGTTAAATGCTCCTTCTCCATCTTGAGTTGTCACGGCTTCCTTGAGTCAGTAAGGATTTTAAATTTTGTCAAGCAGAATTTGAGAAAATCCATGAAGTGTTTTCTCTGTCCTCCAGGTAATTTCTTGCTATATCAAAGCTTGGAGTATGGTATTTGTGTCTGGTGTCAAAATGTGGATGAAATTCAGTGGAGGTGATTGAACATGATGAAGGCCTTGATGCTGGGCATGATGAGGACACTGACATTGGTTCACCTATCCTTCAATGGATTTGAATGACTTTGCTATGTTGAAGGTTCTTCTCTCAGGTGCATATTGTCGGTTGTCCATATCTCTGAAGTGTACAGGTGTGGGGTCATTGCTGTTTGCTGGGCAACAACTTGATGTCAAATTTAAAACCTTTGTTTTTGAACATGCTTTTCCTCAGTGGACTAAAACTTTCATTAGCTCATTGGAGACTTCATCACATCTTTTGCTGAGAGATGGATCTTCTGTTATGGGAAATGATCCTCACATCTTGATTGTCAGAAGGTGATGTGTGATGTGGGCAGGTTGATAGAGGACCTTTGTCTTCTGGACATTAAGTGCAAAGCCCAACCTCTCATACAGTTCATTGAAGGAATCAATGATACCTTGCAACTCAGACTCTAAATGTGCATATGTAAAATGCTGTCTGTGTACAATAGATTGATGCATAAGATTGAGGTGATCCTGGTTGTGGATCAGAGACTATGGAGATTGAACAATTTCCCATTTGTTCTATAGATTAGAGACAAAACTGCAGATGCTGGAATCTCGAGCAATAAACACACTCCTGGAGGTACTTAATGGGTCAAGCAGCGTTTGTGGGGGAGAGAATTGTTGACGTTACGGGTCCTGATGCAGGGTCAACAATTCCTTTTCCTATAATTCCTTGTCCTATAGATTAGCTCCACTCTAACTGTTATACTTTTGTATGTGAGGTGCTGGGGTGCAGTAAAAAATATTGAGAAGAAGGTTGGTGTCGTGTTACAACCTTGCTTGATCCAAGTCTACACTGGTCTTGCACCAAACATGAGAATAAGAATAAGAATAAGAAGCAGGAGTCATCCATCTGGCCCATCGAGCCTGCTCCGCCATTTAACAAGATCATGGTTGATCTGGCCGTGGACTCAGATCTACCTGCCTGCCTTTCGCCCGTAACTCCTAATTGCCCTACTATGCAAAAATCTATCTAAATGTGTCTTAAATATATTTAATGAGGTAGCCTCTACTGCTTCCCTGGGCAGAGAATTCCATAGATTCACTATTCTCTTGGAAAAGCAGTTTCTCCTCATCTCCATCCTAGATCTACTTCCCCGAATCTTGAAGCTATGTCCTCTAGTTCTAGTCTCACCTACTATTGGAAACAACATTCCTGCCTCTCTCTTATGTCCCTTTCATAATTTTATATGTTTCCATAAGATCCACTCTCATTCTTCTGAATTCCAGTGAGTATAGTCCCAGGTGACTCAATTTTTCCTCAGAGGCTAACCCCCTCATCTCTGCAATCAACCTGGTGAACCTCCTCTGCACTGCCTCTAAAGTCGGTATATCCTTTCTCAAGTAAGGAGACCAGAACTGTACACAGTACTCCAGGTGCAGCCTCACCTGTACCCTGTACAGTTGCAGCATAGCCTCCCTGCTCTTAAATTCAATCCTTCTAGCAGTGAAGGCCAACCTTCCATTTGCCTTCTTGATAACCTGTTGCACCTGCAAACCAACCTTTTGTGATTCATGCACAAGCACTGCCAAGTCCCTCTGCAGAGCAGCATGCTGCAATTTTTCACCATTTAAATAATAATCTGATCTTCTATTTTTCCTTCCAAAGTGGATGACCTCACATGTACTGCCTGCAGTACTCCATTTGCCAGACCCTTGCTTACTCACTTAACCTATCTATATCTCTCTGCAGACTCTCCGCATCCTCTGCACAATTTTCTCATCAACGAGGACCCAATGGTTAGGATCACAAATTGCACATCATTGTGTGGCAGGTGTAGAATGCTATCAAATTTCTGAAGACAACTAGATTTGATTTTGATTCTCCAAAGTTGCTCTTGGTTGTTGGATCTGAAGGCTTTTGTGATGTCCACAAAGGTCATGTGCAGAGACTGGTGCTGGTACATGCTTCTTGGATTTATTATCTGGTTCAGATCATGTCCATTTTACTCCTTGATGGATAAATCCTCATTGTGACTGAAGCAAGCTCTTTGGAGGAGATGGTTGAGTTGTATCCTTGCGATGATTTTCACTTTGGAATAAAGCACGGATTCCTCTTTAACTACACAAATGCACTTGGTTCCCTTCCAGAATATTGTCATGATGACTGTATCTCTGATGTTCGTTCCATTGTATGCTCTAATTTTCTCAGGTGAGGTAGATGAGGTTATGAACTACTGCCTGCAGCATTTCTCTGCTGTGCTCGGTTCTTCAGCAGGGATTTCGTCTGCTCCGGGGGCTTTCTTCTTTTCTAGCTTTTGGATGACTTTTTTAGACTCTTGGGTGCTGTCCAAGGACACTCACATCAAAGACAGAATGTCAGTTGAGCAGATCTTTGAAATGTTCCTTCTGGTGTGTACTGACTGCTTTTCTGTCCTTGATATTATCTCAACTGTTCTTGGCTCTTAGTGGCGTGGGCTTGGGTATTTGAGCTGTAGAAGATTTCGATATCGCTGATGAATCCATTCCAGTCATGGTTATCAGACAGTTGAATCTACTCAGCTCTTTCTACCAAATATTTTTCATTTAAGTCATGAGTTTTACTTTATATGTGAGCTTCAGATGTCTGTACATCAAATGCCTGTAGATCAAATGCCTGTAGATCTTTTTGTTTCTCTTGAGACATGACAGTGTGTCCAGATCATGAAAGCCTTACATTTACAAATTAATTAGCTCATGAATCTCCTGGTCATTTCCATCAAAACATCTCAGAGTCTGGCAGAGAGGCTGAGTTCCTTCAGAGGTGATATTCATGGTGGACCCAGCACTGTGGCTTCTATTGTTTTGGAGTTGTCAGGTGGTGTCTGGGATACTGAATGAACAGAGCTTTCTTTGCAGGGTCTTTAAATCCTTTGGCATTGTCCTTCCTAAGACAGTATTTCTGCTGCCATCTCCAAATAGATGCTAGGCTAATGGAGGTGATGATTGATTAGATGGTAGTGCCAACAATTGTTGGCACCTGCCATGGTGTAAGAGATGCAAACATCCTTGTCATCTCTCATTTGGAAAATGGTGTATTCAAGGAAGTGCTAGTGGTTGGATTAAGGGTGTTGCTAATCAACTCTCTGACAAAACAATTGGAGTAATCATTCAGTACATTTAATATTTTGTGTTTGTATTCTGGTTCAAGGGTATTTATGACATTTATGTTTTTCCCCTCTTCCTCAGTTGTCCTTTGTGGTATTAAAATTGATAATTTTGTTAAACAAAATGTGACCAATACAACCTTTACATTCAACTGAAGCCTGGCTGTCACTTTGAGAATCTGAGGTCCACTGTTGTTGACTAAACAGTCAAGTCTTCCAATCCAGTTGACCTATATTTATAATCTCTAGTTCGAATGTTAAACTTCCTCTAAAGATTGATAGCATTTATAAATGAAAAAAAGTACAGGAAATAGCTGCCTTTAATTGTTTTTAAATTTATTCATAGAATAATACAGAACAGAAGGCTGTTCATCCCATCAAATATGAGCTGGCTCTTTGAAAGGGCCATCCAAATAGAGCTCCTTCTCTAACCAAGTCCTAGCAAATTTTCTTTTTAGGTATTATCCTGTTGAAATCTCCTGTTGAATTTGTTTCCACTTCCCATGGGATTATGTTCCAGATGACAACAACTTGGGTTCATAAAAAATCTCCTCATCTCCCCTCTTTTTTATGCTACCACCTTAAATTTATGTTAGTTATTAACAATCTTGGCAGTTGAAAAAAATTCCTCACTGTCTATTCTCCTAATACCATTTGATTTTGAACCACTTCTCTTAATTAGAGTGATACAGCACTGAGTCCATGCTGACCATCAAACACCCATTTATACTAATCCTACATTAATCCTATTTTATATTCTCCCCACAATCTCATCAACTCCCCACAGATTCTACCACTCACCAACACATTAAGGGCAATTTACAGTGACCAATTAACCAAGCAACCTGCAAGTCTTTGGGAAGTGGGAGGAAACTGGAGCACCCAGAGGAAACCCATGTGGTTGCAGAAAGAACATGCAAACTCCACGCAGACAGCACCTGGAGTCAGGATTGTACCCGGGTCTCTGATGCTGTGAGGCAGCAGCTCTACCAGGTGCACCATTGTGCCACCCATTTCCCCTTAACCTCTTTGATCTCATGTGACTAATCCCAGTGTCTCTGGACTCCCAATGCAACTGTAAATTGGTAAATTGGTTTTTGATTGTCACATGTACCGAGGAACAGTGGAAAAACTTTGCATTGCATGCCATCCATACAGATCATTTTTATCACATCAGTGCATTGACATGGTACAAGGGAAAACAATAGAATGCAGAATATAGTGTTACAGTTACAGAGAAAGTGCAGTGCAGGTAGACAATAAGGTGCAAGGGCCATGATGAGGTAGATTCTGCGGTCAAGAGTCCATCTTATCGTACTAGAGAACTGCTTAATAGTCTTATAACAGCAGGATAGAAGCTGTTCTTGAGCCTAGTGGTATGTGCTTTCAGGCTTTTGTATCTTCTACCCAAAGGGAGTGGGGAGAAAAGAGAATGTTCATTGGAGTCACAATTTTGTATGGTTCCTCTGCAGCCTTTCCAAGTCTTTAATAGTTTTGCAAATGTATGGTGACCAGAATTGAATAGAACACTTCAGTTGATTTATGTATGTTTAGCATCATCATCTTGCCAGGTATAATGATCATTTATGAGAGACGATCCATGTTGCAAGGTGTATGCCAACTCAGATTGAAGTTTGTAAGACAAGCTTTTCACTGTACCTCGGTACAAGTGACAATAATAAACCAATACCAATACCAACAACAACAGTGGAAAGAAAAGTTGTTCCCTTGATGCACATTTTAATGGCAAAATCACGAACACATACATCTTTCCAATTTATCTTTGGCAGAGTCTTCTTTTGTACATTTTAACAAATTGAATCACCGACTAAGAATTCCTTCAGGATATTTACTAATAATTTAATTGGTCATTATCCAGTTTAAACAATATGCCTTCAGGAGAATATTGATTTGTGTTATAGGTTTAACTGCCACCGTGTAATCAAATGCAATTTTGTTTTGCGTGTGTGTGCATTTTAAAATGCAGCTCCTGTGAAATAAAAATAAAGACAATGAATTTAATGATTGAAAATAGACAGTATAATACAAGGACACAGAAGTTTTGAATTCCCAAGCAATGTTGAATGAAGTAATGTCAGCAATTGCTGAAAATGTCTTTGGCACAGTTTTGTTAAGGACAGAGCTTTAGCAGAAAATATGTTAAGAATCCAATGTGTGGCTATTCAGTGAGGAATGGGCATATCTCTGATGTCTTTTAAAGCTGACTTGTCAATGGTATCTCAACGCACAGGCTCATTTGCAAAGAATGACTACTCGGGTGAAGTGGAGGAGTGCTGACTGTGGATCTGTACACTGATGAAAGTCAATGCCTTCAGGAGAATAGTGGTGGGGGGGGGGCAGTTGGAGAAACAAGGCAATAAGGAAGAAAATCCCTACAGCTAACAGAACTGAATTTTATCTAGCTTCACAATAACTGGATTCATAAGTTTAATGTTTGAATCATTAGCATCGTACTGCTCAGAAGTGGGTCATTTGGCTTTCATAGTTATCTATTTGTTCTTCCCAAACACATATTCAGTTCTTTTTTGAACGTTACTGTTGAATCTGCTTTCACCACCCTGTTCCCCTGAACATTCATTCAAGTTTATAAACACACAGTGTATTAATAACGATTTTTCATTTCTTGCAGGTAGTCCTGCCAATTATCTTCAAATGCCACGGTTTAATTATCGGCGCCTCTCCACCAATATTAATTTTGTACAGTAAATATATTTTTAAGTTAATCTTTTGGATCAAAGGAAGATTAAAAAACCATAAAAATACTGTGGCATGTGTCACTGTCGATCATTTACATGAGATCCAGCACCTGAAAGCACGGTGTAATTTGCTCAATCAATTTGATGAACTGGTTAATTTTGGGATTACCGTTTTGAAGGATTTTATTTGAAGTGGAGTGTTTAATTTTTAAACAGATCTTCAGTTTTGATTGGAATTATCATTTGGTGTCTCTAATTTTCTTCACGAGGCAATTATTTTTTGACATAATGCATTTGAAAGGCCAGTTAAACATGCACTGATTTTAAAATGAATTTGCATTGATGCAGAATGGACAGCTTAACTTAGTGCTGACATAAATTCAAATTTAGCAGCTAGTACAAGAAAATCTTTGAGGGAGTGCAATTGGGTACCTAAAACAAAACACGCAGACGAATTTTCACAGGTCTTCTCCTGTCTATCTGACATTACTTTCCATGAGTATATTTGGTTTGGCTTAGCTCTGATTTAGGAAGACTGAGAAGTACGGGAATGAAGGGGAGTCAGCCAGCCGACCTTTAAAGCATGCCTATGACTATCTAACCCCTTCCTCCCACATATCCCCCATTCCAAGTTCCTCCATATGCTTATCTCACAATCTCTTGAACTTGACCAACATATCTGCCTCCACCACTACCCCAGGCAGTGCATTCCATGCACCAACCATTCTCTGGGTGAAAAACCTCCCTCTGATATCTCCCTTGAACTTCCCACCCATTACTTTAAAACCATGCCCTCTTGTATTGAGCATTGGTGCCCTGGGAAAGAGGTGCTGGCTCTCTATTCTATCTATTGTGCTGTTGTCACACCCTCTTCACTCTTTGCTTGTGAGACATGGACAGTGTACAGCAGACATGCCAGACAGCTCGACCACTTCCACATGACCTATCTGTGCAGAATACTTCACGTTAAGTGGCAAGACAAGATTCCAAACGCACAGATTCTGTCCCAAACAAACCTCCGCAACATTTACACATCATTGAAAGAATCACAGATTGGGTGGGCAGAGCATGACAGAAGAATGTCTGATGACAGAGACCACAGCAGCTACTTTATGGCGAGCTGACTGAGGGCAAACAATCATGTGGTGGACAGAAAAAGAGCTGGATACACTTCCTGCACATATGGTTGCCAGGGGCTCTAGGTCTCAACCTGAAATGCCGACTATCCCTCCCCCCATAGATACTGCTGACTTCCTCCAGCAGTTTGTTTTTTGCTCCAGACCAGCATCTACAGTCTCCTGTGTCCACACTGGAAATCTCCCTGATTTCCCACTTAGTGCAGGAAGAGTTTACCACAAGGCTGAGTTCTGGTGATCGGATTACCCTTGAATTAACATAATTTAAGGGGTAAGAAATTACACTGGAGGCTTTAACCCACACTAAGAACCAAAAGCTTGAAAGCACTTACCACCAGGCTCAAGGACAGCTTCTATCCCACTGTTATAAGACAATTGTACGATACGATTGAATCTTGACCTCACAATCCACCTCGTCATGGCCTTGCGTCTTATTGTCTGCCTGCACTGCACTTTCTCTGTAACTGTAACACTTTATTCTGCATTCTGTTATTGCTTTTCCCTTGTACTACCTCAATGCACTGTAAGGATGGCATGCAAAACAAAGTTTTTCACTGTACCTCAGTACATGCGACAATAATAAATCAATTTACCAATTTAATTTAAGAACTTAATACTGTACAAACTGAAGTCCCAAAGTTGTATTTTTACTTGCAGAATTCAAAGAGCAAAAAAAGTAGAACTGTCTCCCCGTTGCTATTCAACAATCATCCTTGTTTCTTCACCCACCAAAGCCCATATTCTGCATCCATTACACTCCATGAAAGCACTAAAAATGATTGGCATGCATTGTTTCAATAAAATGCTAGGGAATTCTCCCAGGTGATTTGACTAGTACTTATCACTAATGTGGAATCTGATCAACATCACCTTGTTGTTAGTGGGAGCTTGCTGTGCAAGAACTGACTACCGCGTTTCTTACATTGTGACAGTGACCTCTCTTGAAAATATGAAAGGCCTTTGTGTCTTCCCCAAGCCGGTGAAAAGAGCAAGATTGATATTCTGGTGGAAGTGTTATGAAATTGCAAATTAACAGAAGTACAACTTTCATTAAAAAGACTCAAAAATACTCTTGCCTTTTAGCTAATATCACACTTCAAATGACATGTAGAAGTGGGCAAGCAGAATTGTTTTACGACTCTACCACCAAGAAAGTTTTCTCTTGGATACAGAATAACTTCTACTTTGGTTTTGTGGGTTCTGAGGTGACTGATGAGGCCAATGTGGGAACTGCAGGCTCTTCCACTGATGGGGCAGGTGATGCCCTGACGGATCAGGAGGGTGGGTAGTTGGTGGTGTGGTCTTCTCTTTCTGCTGCCAATGCAGGTTCGCTGTGTGCTCCCAATGCATGGTCTCAAGGTTCTCAACATCACCCTGATTTTGTTCCTTCTCAGAAGTAGGTGCAGGTGTTGCATTTATTGAAGGAGACTGTGATCACATTCTTGAATCTTTTCCTCTCTTCATCTGGTTATCTCTTCCATGAGAGAGCTGGAAATAGAGTGTCTCTTTCAGGACTCGAATGCCAGGTGTACGGAAGATGTGGTCCACCCAACATAGTTGACCAAAGGTAGCTAGGGCCTCAATACTAGGAATGTTGGTCAGGGAAAGAACACTGAATTCAACTGCATTTCGAGCAGAGTATCTGGCTGTATAACATCATCTGCACATTCCACTTTGTTTTGTACAAGTGATGGTCTCAAACCAGCCTTCACTAAAACTCACCCCCAAGCACCACTACACAGGTACAATATTCCCTGACAAATAGAGCTTATTTTCTAGACTCAGTCTTCACCAGTCAATAATGTTATAAATATTTTGTTTTAATAAAATCTTAATTGCATTTTATAAATCATAATATTACAAATATATAAAATTATTTCACTATACTTTACAGCATATATTTTTGGCAAGCTGTCATTTAAAAAAGAATGGTGAGATTTTGATGTTAGATGAAAATATAGATAGAAAAAATTCTGTTGTAGATCTTAGAACCCCACTTCTCTTTTTTTAAGATAAAGATTACTTAATCTATTTGAACCTGTGAAGAATCTGGTAAATTTGCAGATCTGTGTGCAATCAGAGCATTATTCAAAATGAGCAGATTGCTGTTGGCATTCCCCAAGATCATTTGGTAAAGAATGTACATTCTATGCAAGGGGCAACAATTATACTGGCACCTGCATGAACTGAGATTGACGTTCAGCAAAAGCTGCAGGGAATATTCTAGGATAAACATGTGGCAGTTCTTGCTTGCGATGTAGAGCCAGCATAACCATAGTAACAAAAAATGTACCATATATTTTCCTTATAAATCTACTTGGAACTAAAATTGAACATCTCAACAGTTTTACAGTGAGAAGTCTGAAGTACAAAATGTCAATGGTCAATGGCACTGTGGAGAAATCTGCTGTTTAAATAAAAAAAATTCCAAAATAATAGCCAAAAAGAAAGCAGATTGCAAATTCAAAAAAAAATTATGTCATTTGGAATCATGGTTAAAAATATGGTTCTATGGTGTTGGTTATTGGTACTATTTTTCTCTCACATCTATAACAGCATTAGAAATCCTCAATAGGCTGGTGAATTTGAACATACTGCAGAATTTCTGTTATATTTTATATATTGGATATGGAGTCAGTCCAGCTAAATACATACCAGCCTTGGCTCAATTGCAACAAAATTGTTTTTGAGGGAAAAGGATGTGGGTTCAAAAATCACACCAGGATTTTGAGCACATTATACAGGATAATGCTTTATTGCAGAGGGATCACTGTTGGATGCACTGCCTTTGGGATGAGACATTAACTTGAAGCCACACCAGACCGCCTGAGTGGCATATATTCTTAGGAAGAACTGATAGGTTCCTTCTGCTGGTCTGCTCAAAGTTAACCCTTGACCAATGAACACCATCAACTCATTTGCCTTGTCATTTATATTATTGCTCTGAGTGCAACTGTATCTCCTGCCCATACTTAATGGTTTTCTGCACTTAAACAGTGTTTTTCACTTCTAAAATGCTACATTGACTGCAGAGGTGTAATGAGTATCTTATGGCCGTCAATGACATGATTTAAGTCACTTCGTGGTTTTAAAAATGCCAGCATTGGATCTGAGAATGTTAATGAGGCAAAGTAGGTTGTGGCTCGGCATTGTAGGGAAAGGTGAAGAAAAAGGGAAGTATTTATTTTCATTTATTTGTGGGATTATGGGCATTTTTGGCTTTGTGGGCAAGGTCAATGCTTATTATGCATCCCTAATTTTCATTGATGGCAGAGGTGACCTTCTTGAACAGCTGAAGTCCAAGTTGGGAGCTCCAATGGATTATGAAGCAGAGGAGGTCTTTATCCCTTCAAAGAATCTTATATCAGGGTGAAGCCAAATATGAGAAAGAAGTCTTTTTATGGCCTATTTTATAAAATGCACCTGATATACACTTCTATAAATTGCATTGGAACTGAATAATGTGCGCATATATAACTTCTGCTAGTTCTGTAAATCCAGTTCCAATCTGATGAAATCCAGTATGAAACTTTTAAAAGATGCTGTGAATATAATGTAAGCATTAAGAGAGACAATGCAATACTAAGTAAATAAACTAAACTATGCTACATCAAAATACTTGGATTTCTAGCACTTTCGAAGTGAAAGGTCCTACAGTCAGCAATGAGGTAATGATTGGGTAATCTGATTGAATGATGTTAGTGATGTCCCTGACAATATTATACCATGGGATCCAATATCTTACTTCTAACCATGCAGCACTTCATCAGCCTTTCATTAGAATGCCAACTGAGTCTATTTGGGAAAAATGCATGGTTTGAATTTTTAGACTGTGGATGGCCTTATGTCAGGCATGGGAAATTTCAGTCATTGTGGAAAGAAGTGCCATGTTGAAACTACTAAGCTGAAAAATATTCTCACTACAAAGTAGAAGTTATTGTCTGACAGCAGTTGTGAACGAGACTGAGATACTTACCCGCGGTGCCTTAAAATTGAACACGCTCATCTCTGTGCAGCCTAGAGCTCTTGCAGTGGGTCTTTCCATAGATTGAAACAAATGGAAACACTATCAATGAAGATGCTGCCACATACCAATCTTTAGGCAAATTGTGTCTTTTCAAGCACGATTTTCACTTTCCCTTCCTTTTTTTTGTCCCCGAAGATTGAGGTTAGGATCCATGGCAACTGCTTGCCTTTCTGTAAGCACAGACAATGTAATGGCTGGAGAACTACCTGATGAGTCAATCAGCTTCTCAATGGTGGAAGATCAGTTTGGGTCACTGGGCACAATCAGGAGCAGAAATTTGGATCAGCTCCTCCTCAGTAGGACTGAGGCCAAAATTGACCATGGCTGCTCAGGAAGAAATCTAAATTTGTTTTGGTTACTGATTTTGGACTGGCTGTTTGGTAAAGCACCTTGAAAAATGTTCCAGATTTTGAGATAGAAACTCCCATTGTTTAATTTGAGCAACGATGTTTGTTCCAAATGGATGACTGGGGAGCAGCATTGATTGATGGATATGGGGAAGACTGTGGACAGGTGTCTTACCTTCTTATCATTTAATTAACTCACAAATGGGAAAAATGAAGGAGGATCAAGGAGATTTTCAGAGATACAAGTCATCCCAGCATTACAAATGCCTGCCTTACGGACACCCCTACATCCCAATGAACTCCCATCATGTTGTTCAGTTCAAAAGTCTGATGTACGTATATACAGTTGTTCCTATGAATGGTAGAACTAGTTTCCTCTCTCTCTCCACTTTTAGTAATTGTTCTTTCTTATCAGGCTTATGGGCTTTTGGTGCCATTCATTACAATACTGTGGAGGTATAGTTACCATATCGAGGGATTTTGTGTACTTTCCTACTTAGGGACAAAATTGACTTATGGACATCTGTAGAAACAGGATGCATTCATTAGCTAGGGACGGTTTGCTGTTAAGAGATTTCCTAATTAGGATATGTGCCATTTAGCTATTTAGTGTATTTCACAATTAAGACCGGTTCTTTAAAAGTTGAATGAATATTTTAAAGCAAAGCATATTTTTGGGAAAGTGATACTTCTGGCAAGGACAGGATTTATTTCTCATCCCTAACTGTCTTTGAGAAAATGGTGGTTAGCCATCTTCTTGAACCACAGCTTGTTCATTGAAGATGCTTCCAGTTTTCTGAGGTGGCAAGGTCCAAGATTTTAACTAGTTACAATGAAGAAACAAGTTTAGGTAGTGTCTGAATTGGAAGAGCATATGTAGGTAATAATGTTGATACACCTTCCAGGTGGTGTGAGTTATGAATTTGGAAGGAAATACTGATGGAAAAGCATTGGTATTCACTGATGCCTCACTGCTACCTTTTGGTGTGTTTCCTTCAGGTTCAGTTTAGAGCTGAGTATTGCATCTGAATAACAAACTTAAATGTGGGGGTGGGAGTCGATAGGGGTGTATGGAAAGAACAGCTGGATTTGGTCAGGTACCAGTCTAATTGAAGCTGAATAAATACACAGCAGATTGAAGCATAGAATTCCAAAATATCAAATCACTCCTCGTTCATTCTCATTATGCAGAAAACCAGACATGACTATTAAATACAAACCACACATATAATCTTTCTCTGGTTATTCATGAATTAAATACTGAGCAAATAGCTTTGTGTACTTTTGCTTAGTGAATACTATAAACTAACCCTGCATACAATTTTTAACAAAAAGAAGCCAGTATTCTGTTAATCTTATATAAAATCATTTTTTTGCAAATATTTCAGTAGAAGCTATCAGTAGACATCTGTGGGTATTCATTGAGTATGATGTAGTGAAAATGATAGATTGCTGCTGGGGTTTTTCTGAATAGCATCATGATTAAAGCACTTAAATGGATGCACAGACATGCAAAGTTTTCTGAATGCCAAGATTTAACATTCAAATAGAAGCACGGAATAGCAAATTAATATTCCTGTGCAATTCTCTGAAACTTGCTGCTCTGGATATTGGACCCTTTGGCAGAGAATTAAATCAGAGGAATGTCAATCTCCTGCCATTGACTTGTAAGTAGGATTATTTGACATGTGCGACCAAAGTCCTCAAGGAACATCTCAGATCATGAGCCACCCTGAGGCAGAAGAGATTTTGTTAATCGTAGATATAAGGCTCAGTACATCATGGTCAATAGTAGCACCTTCTGAAAGATGGCTGAAATATTGACAGCTGTAACTGAAAATTAATTCTAAAAGTTGTGAGCACTAGGCGAGCAAAAGAGATTTAGGAAAAGTAAAATGGATGCAAATGAAAAATGAGTATACTGTGATTCAATTTAATATATCCAAACCAAGGTCAGAGCATTGGAATCATAATATGCCTCTATTTCTGATGAGCTACTTTCAGAAGACTGAAGAGGTCTTAGAGAAGGTGTGGGAAAGAATTACAAGTATGGTTCTAGGGATGTTCTACTTTGAGCAAAGAGGAAGTTTGATCGAGGAGCTCTGAGGAATAAGCAATGGAATGGGACTGACGGGTTTGCTGTTCTCAAAGCTGCTTAGACAATGAGCCAATTGGGACCCTGTCCCAATTTAAGTGGAACTGTCAGTTTAATTCACCGATCCTGTACCCCAAAGGAAGTGTACCTGGAAAGCGTATGGGCTTGGGATGGATTTAAAAAACCAGAATCAGAATCATATTTATTATCACTGACGTATGACATGAAATTTGTTGTTTTGCGGCAGCAGTACAGTGCAAAGGCAAAAATCTATAAATTTCAAAAATAAATAAATGGTGCAAAACAAAAGGAATGATGAGGTCGTGTTCATGGACTATTCAGAGATCTGATGGCGGAGGGGAAGAAGCTGTTCCTGAATCGTTGAGTTTGGGTTTTCAGGCTCCTGTACCTCCTCCCTGATGGAAGTAACAAGAAGAGGGCATGTCCTGGATGGTGAGGGTCCTTAATGATCGATGCTGCCTTCTTGAGGCACCACTTCTTAAAGGTGTCCTCGATAGTGGGGAGGGTTGTGTCCATGATGGAGCTGGCTGAGTTAAAACCCTCTGCAGCCCCTTGCGATCCTGTGCATTGGAGTCTCCATACAAGTCTGTGATGCAACCAGTCAGAATGTTTTCCACTGTACATCCATAGAAATTTGTGAGAGTCCTTGGTGACATATCAAATCCCCTCAAACTCCTAATGAAGCAGAGCCGCTGGCGTGCCCTCTTCGTGATTACATCAATATGTTGTCCCCGGGATAGATCCTCTGAGATGTTGACACCCAGGAAATTGAAGCTGCTCACCCTTTCCACCACTGACCCCTCAATGAGGACTGGTGTGAGTTCTCCCAACTTCCTCTTCCTGAAGTCTACAATCAGTTCCTTAGTCTAGCCGATGTTGAGTAAGAGGTTGCTGTGTGACACCACTCAAGCAGCCGGTCTACGTCACTCCTGTAAGACTCCTCGGTGCCATCTGAGATTCTGCCAACAACAGTGGTGTCATCGGTGAATTTACAGATGGTGTTTGAGCTGTGCTTAGCCACACAGTCATGAGTGTAGAGAGAGTAGAGCAGTGGGCTAAGCACGCATCCTTGAGGTACGCCTGTGTTGATTGTCAGCGAGGAGGAGATTTTATCACTGATCTGCACTGATTGTGGTCTCCTGATAAGGAAGTCCAGGATCCAGTTGCAGAGGGAGGTACAGAGGCCCAAGTTTTGAAGCTTGGTTATCAGTACTGAGGAAATGATGGTGTTGAATGCTGAGCTGTAATCAATAAACAGCATCCTGACATATGCCTAAGTGCTCCAAAGCAGAGCAGAGAGCCAGTGAGATTGCATCTGTTGTAGACCTGTTGTGGTGGTAGGTGAATTTTAGTGGGTCCAGGTCCTTGCTCAGGCAGAAGTTAATTCTAGACATAAGCAACTCCTTGAAGCACTTCATCACAGTAGATGTGAGTGTTACCAGGCAATAGTCGTTGAGGCAGCAAGAACTCCTTGTCAGTAACTGTGTTTGTTTATGAAGAGCAAGGTATTGTGGAATTAGTCTTCCCAGGTTTTGCCGAAGAACTTGAGATATGGTCACCTGGAAAATTGGCACGTCATAATGACAAAGATTTATGGCAATGTTCTGGGGTATTGTCACAGAAAAAGCCTGAATATTCTGAGTGCTTGCAGCCAAGCTTGAGCTGGAACGCCATGCTTCTTCCAAAGTTCAGAACTACTGAACTAAGGCTGCTTTTGTGTTTATGTTGGAGCTTTGAGACAACCAGTCAGAATTCTTCTCTTGAGACATCTGTCCTTGCTACAGTTGCTTCCATCTGTTATAGTGAGATGTAGTACACAAAAGGAAAGGAGAGGTTCACATGTAGCTGATTAATGGTTTATGAATACCAAACGCAATGGTTTTAATAACAGTATCAATATTTATAATGGAGACACAAGAGAGACTGCATATGCTGGAAATTTGGAGCAACACACACCAAATGCAGGAAGAACTCACCAGGTCAGGCTGTATCTATGGAGGGAAGTGAACAGTCGACGTTTTGGGCCAAGACCCTTCATCTGTCCTGATCAATATTTATAATCAATACCAGAATTTTAAAAGGACTACTTTGACCTTGTATTTCCCATTGGTAATATCACATTATAAGCTCAATCAGGACTTTTGAACATTCTCTGCCAATTACTTTGACAGAACTCGGTATTTAATGGAAACAAAGTTACTTTTAAATAGTCAATACAGTAAGGCATTTTGCCACTGACCCACGAAAGGAGATATTCGGACAAAAGCTTGGTCAAAGAGGTAGGTTTTAAGGAGCATCTTAAAGGAAGATAAAGTAGCTGAGAGATCTTGAAAGCGGATTCTGGGTGCGAGGCCAATGGCAGCTTTATCCAAGAATCTTCCTGACATTTCCATCATATCAGTGCTGGATGTTGAAGATCCTTTGGTAGAATTTTAACTGGCAACTGATTTTACAAACTTCAGTATAAAACAATCCATTGATTAGGCTTATGTGCCTTGCATGGTCACTTTCAATTTTTTCTCCTTTTGTACATCATTTGCCCCCATGCTTGTCACTTGCTCCTTGATCGCAGTGAACACTGAAACTCTGGTGCAACCATCCTCTGAGCCCTCGGGACACTCCCTAGTATTTATGCTAACAGCACTTGGAGTTCAGGAGCACATCCTTGAGGCAGGAAGAATTCATGTACAGTCTTAAGCTAGACTATGGCATGCAATTCTGGGTTGCTCACTTTTAAGAGGACAAGCAGGGAAGAAATAAAATAATGAAAGAGGGAGAGAGAGAGGAGAGAGGAAAGGAAGATAAATAAAGGGAAGGAAAAATGAAACAGAGAAAAAGAAAAATAAAGCAAAAGAGAAAGAAAGTAAGAAAGAACGAACAACCTCAGGATGTCCCAAAATGCACTGCAGCCGCTGATGTAGATGGAATATTGTGGTGCAATAGACAAAGTCCCATAAGTGACAGTTAAAATGATCAGAGAATTTTTTTTGGTTTGTTGGTTGAGAGATGTATTTTAGTCCGTAACATTTCTTTGTTTCTCCTTCATATCCTGCTGAGAAGGCAGCCAGTGCTTCGGTTTACCATTTCATCCTGTTAGTGACAGTTCTGACAGTGCAGCACTCTGTCAGTGTTGTGCCAAAGTGTGAGCATAAATTATGTGCTCAGGTTCTTGAAGTGAGGCTTGCACCCAACACTCTTTATGATTAGGAAAAGATAACTCGAGTAATTAAATTAATGAGGTAAGTGTATAATTGGAGTGTAAGAACAATGTTAAATTACCAAAGGAGAATCAGAATCATAACAATCTTAGGGATGATTTTCATCTCATTTTACTGCTCTGATTTTGGGCAGTAACGGAACAGTGAATGAGCAGAGTCCATCAAAGTTCATTTCCAGTAGGCTTCTGTTTGGTTTTAGTGCTACTTGAACATACGTAAAAAACGTACAAATTAGGAGCAACAGTCATTCCTTCAAGCCTGCTCCACCACTTCATGGAAGTCATGGCTGATGTGATCCCAAGTTCAGTGCATCTTCTTTGAATTACTTCCAAGGCATTAGAACATTCCTTAAATAAGGAGACATACCGTGCTCCAGATATGGTCTCATGAATGTCTTATAAAATTCAAAATATTATCTTTCTACCTTTATATTCAATTCCCCTAGTAACAATAATAATCTGTTGGCAAAAAAAAACAGACTACTAGAGGAGTTCAGAAGGTCAGGCAGCATCTGTGGATTGAAGCAGACGGTCGATGCTTTGGGTTGAGACCCTTCATCTGGACTGTCCAGATGAAGGGTTTGGACCCAAAATGTTGACTATCCATGTCCCTCTGCAGAAGCTGCGTGACCCGCTGAGTTCCTCCAGTTGTCTGTTTTTTTGATCCATATTCCAGTATCTGCAGTCTCTTGTGTATCTCCAACAATTTGTTGGATTTCCTAATTATTGTTGTGTTACACACAAGCCTTTTTTGAGTTATACATAGAACACCCGGACCTCCACAATCTCTCACCACTCAGATGATGTCTTTCTTTTTTATATTTTTGTGCCAAATGGACAATTGTATATTTTCCCACATTTCACCCCATTTGCCAGATTTTTGCCCACTTACATAACCTTTCTATATTTTCTCGTAGCCTCCTCCTGCCTTCTTCACAACATACTTTTCCATCTATCTTTGTGTTGTCAGCACATTTATCACCCTCTGTGTCTTCATCCAAGTCATTTATATAAATTGTTGGAAGTTAAGGGCCCAGCACAATCCCTGTGGCACCGCGTCTGTTACATCTTGCCAAGCAGAAGAAGAATGATTTATGTCCACTCTGTTCCCTGTTAGCCAGCTAATCTTCTATCCATGCCAGTATGCTACCTCCTGCACCACAAGCTTTAACTTTCTGCAGTAACCTTAGATGTGATACCTTGTCACATCTACTTTTGGAAACTTAAATATTGGTTCCCCTTTATACACTGAACATTCTTTCTGCAAAGATACCAATAAATAGATCAAATGCAACTTTCCTTCTACAAAAGCGCGCTGACTACCTGATTACCTTCAACTTTTGCTGTGTGCTCTGTTTAGATATTTTCAATAATAACATCAAACTTTTTCCCTGTGATAGATGGTAAGCTAACTGGCCTGTAGGTTCCTGCTTTTGTCTTACACACCTTTTAAAAAAAGAGTTGCATTTGCTATTTTCCAATTTACTGGAAAACCTTGCCTCAATCTAGGGAATGTTGGAAAACTAAAGCCAAGATATTTACTATTTCAGTAGCCACTTCTTTTAAGATGCTAGGATGATGTCTGTCAGGAATTCAAGACTTGTCAGTTTGCAGCTCCAATAACTTCATCAGTACCACAGCCCAAGTGATTGTAGTTTTCCTGAATTCTTCTCTCCTTTCCAGTTCCCAATTTACAGGTACAACTGGGTTATTACTTGTATCCTCTGGAACTCAGATTTTCAAAGTGGGGGTCAGTTTGATGTTAAAAAAAAATGAGTTGCCAAAATGGATCAGGCAAGGGTCAGTGGTGTGGGGCCCAATGAGGATAGACAACAGGAAGAGAGATGCCCACGGAGCTTGGTGAGATTGTGAGAGAGAGAGGCCCTGGGGAGCTTGAGGAGAGTCCACATCTGCAGACTGGAAAACTGCATAAGCTAAATCCATCCTGGTTACTCTAACCCACCCATGCTAACAGCATGTGACAGTCAAATATACATGGAATATTGTTTACTTCTGATACCACCTTTTAGGGTTTAACCAAAGCAGTTTGATTGTACCTATGATTAGATTTATAGCTAATTGGTCATTATTATTGGGTCATGTGGGTGATTAAAGTGCCTGAAAAAGACATTAGAAAACCAGTGAAGACTGATGTAAAATCCCTTGAGATTTAGATTGGGCTTGAAAGGCGTAACCAAAGGTCCTCCAGATATCTGGACAAATCACACCATAGTAGAAGGGAAATTAAATTCAGTTGATTAAACAAATGGAAATTCCAAAGAAAAAAAATCAGCAGTAATTGCACTTCACAATCACTTCACAGTGATTGATGGTGAAGTCTGAGTTTTCTTTTATTTATTTATTTTTCAGGATGTCAGGGTGTTGCTACAAATGCCGGCATTTATTGCCTATCCCTAGATGTCCCTGAGAATGTAATTGTGAGGTGCCTTCAGCTGTTGCATTCCATGAGGTAAAAGTACCCCCACACTGGTGTTGGGGAAGGACTTTAGGAAATAGGATCAGCTTGGTTGATGGGATGGTGTTAGACTTGGAGGGAAATCCACAGTTGTTGGTGATCGATAGACATTGACTTTTTTTTAGAAATAGAATCAGATTTATTATCACTGACTTATATGATGTGAAATTTGTTGTTTTGCATCAGCAATATAGTGCAAAGACATAAAATTACAAAAGTAAATAAATAGTCCAAAACAAAGGAATAACAAGGTGGTGTTCATGGGTACATGGACCATTGATGATGGAGAGGAAGAAACTGTTTCTGAATCACTGAGCATGGGTCTTCAGGCTCCTGTACCTCCTCCCTCGTCCATCTTCTACATCCTCCTGTACATCCTACTCCCTTATCCAATTTGGTTGCAGTTTGTGAGTTTGTGAGGTGCTGTCAGAGTAGCCTGTGTACGTAACTCAAAGTCAAACTTGAGTTTCAAAGTTGAGTTTATTGTCATATACACAAGTACATGAATGCAGAGGTGCAATGAAAACTTGCTTACAGCTGCATCACAGGCACATAGCATCATGTAAGGAGCATTCACAAGAAAACCATAAACGTAAATTATACCCAATTTTTACAAGAAAGAACACAATTAGAACAAAAAAAAATAGAAGTCCATTTTAGTGCAAAGTGGTCAAAGTGGTCATAGTGTTGCTAAACTGTAGTGATCAGGGTTGTGCCGGTTGGTTCAAGAACTGAATGGTTGAAGGGAAGTAGCTGTTCTTGAACTTCACGGTGTGGGACTTCAGGCTTCTGTACCTCCTGCCGGATGGTAGCTGTGTAAAGATGGCATAGCCCAGACGGTGGGGATCTTTGATGACAGATACACTGATGGAGGGACTGCAATGCATTTTGTAAATAGTCCACACTGTAGTCATTGTATGCCAAAGAAAAATTAAAGACAACTTTCTTGGATGAAGTAAAAGACCTGTCAGTGGATTGGATGTCCATTATAGAGCTTCCCTGTTTTCCTCACTGTACATTCAAGTGGGGGATTACTGGAGGCCAGTTAGCAAGTACTTGTTTTGTGCCAGCACTGATATTGGCTTTTTCTCCCATTGTAATAATGCAAGAAAAAGCCAATACTTAAAATTTTGATGAGCTGGGATATAAAATCAATTGTGCTGCATTGATGCTGCCAGTAAAAGTCATGCCCACGGTTTATTTGTTTTGACTTGGGTGAACCTGATTATTAGTGGGAAGGATGACCATGCACATTGGCACTGGTCTGAAACCATCAGCTTGTGGTCCCACCCAAGGCAAAAGCTATTGAATACCAGTTGATTGAAGTCAGGTAGTTCAGCTCTGGGTACTTCCAATGAGCACAGTGTGGCTTGAGCACACTAGTCCTTGCAGTGCTAGTCCTCAGAGTGTGAGCTTTGGTGAGAAAGATAGGGGGTGATGGTAAATGGGGTTGGAAGGAGTAAATAAACACTACAGACAGTTTGAAAGACTGACCCCATAGTTCTAAATCCATCCCTCCTGTATAATCTCTCCAGCCATATGTTAAGTTGCAGCATTCTCTTACTTCTGCACTTGTTAGCACAAGGCATGTGGACGTAATCCTCAGTTGGTGAATAGCTGCTGAGTATTTTTTGATAAATCTCTACTTTGTAAGTTGTCAGTTATTAGGTGAGGAATTACAGAGTAAGAATGTGTATCCATGTGGGAGACTGTGGACCCTTCCAGTGACCTGGACAACTGCTTTTGCAGGATGTATGTTAGGCATTAGTGGCTTGCTCTCAGTTATGAAACTAGAACAACAGATGAAGCCACTGTGGTGGTCTCATGAGGTTGAGGATATTTGGGATAATATGTGCAGAGAGGTGGTGAGATGGAAGTGAAAGATATGCAGAGAGGCAGAGAATGGGTGGCTGGCAGACAAATCATGAGAGAAGAGAGAGAGAAAGGGGGAGAGAGAGAGAGAGGAAGGGGGAGAGAGAGAGAGAAAGGGGGAGGGAGAGAGAGAGAGAGAGAGAGATCAGAAGCATTGACTAGGGGATGAGTTTTTCTGTGACATGAACAAAGGGTTAATTAATAACCTGCAGCAACACACACACAAAGTGCTGGAGGAACTCAGCAGGTCAGGCAGCATCTACGGAGAGAAATAAACAGTCTACATTTCGGGCCGAGGCCATTCATCAGGACCCGAAACGTCGACTGTTTATTTCCCTCCATGGATGCTGCCTGACCTGCTGAGTTCCTCCAGCACTTTGTGTGTGTGTTGCTCCAGATTCCAGCATCTGCAGAATCTGCTGTGTCTTAAGTAATAACCTGGTTGTAAAGAGGCCCTTAGGAAAGTGTGATGGTAATATTGTATAGAATTTTATATTAGGTTCAAAAGTGATATAGTCCAATTTGACAATGGAATGTTTTCAAAGGTAAGAGAAGCAAGTTGGCAGTAATTGATTCAGAAACTACATTAAAGATATGGTAGGAAAAGGAAAAGACCAGCAAGAGGAAATGTGGGCTTTTCACAGACAAAGATGGGAGAATATATAACAGGGGAGAAGGAAATGGAAGAGGAATTGTACAAATATTTTAGCCTATCTTCACAGAAGAAGACACCTGAAACCTGCCAGAAATACTGGAAAACCCACCAATGGTCGAGCAAATGGGGAAATAAATTATTATTAGTAATGAAATGCTATTGGAAAGGTTAGTGAGTCCGAAAAATGATAAACCTCAAGGGCCAGCTGATCTATTGGTATTGGAACTGGTTTATTATTGTCACTTGTACCGAGGTACAGTGAAAAGCTTGTCTTGCATACCGATCGTACAGGTCAATTCATTACATAGTGCAGATACATTGAGTTAGTACAGAGTGCATTGATGTAGTACAGGTAAAAACAATAACAGTACAGAGTAAAGTGTCACAGCTACAGAGAAAGTGCAGTGCAATAAAGTGCAAGGTCACAACAAGGTAGATCGTGAGGCCAGAGTCCATCTCATTGTATAAGGGAGTTGTTCAATAGTCTTATCACAGTGGGGTAGAAGCTGTCCTTAAGTCTGGTGGTACGTGCCCTCAGGCTCCTGTATCTTCTTCTTGATGGAAGAGGAGGGAAGAGAGAATGACCCGGGTGGGTGGGGTCTTTGATTATGCTGGCTGCTTCACCAAGACAATGAGAGGTAAAGACAAGAGTCCAAGGAGGGGAGGCTGGTGTCTGTGATGCGCTGGGCTGTGTCCACAACACTCTGCAGTTTCTTGTGGTCCTGGGCAGAACAGTTGCCATACCAAGCCATGATGCATCCAGATAGGATGCTTTCTATGGTGCATCGGTAAAAGTTGGTGAGTGTCAAAGGGGACATGCCAAATTTCTTTAGCCTCCTGAGGAAGTAGAGGAACTGGTGAGCTTTCTTGGCCATGGCATCTACATGATGTGACCAGGACAGGCTATTGGTGATGTTCATTCCCAGGAACTTGAAGCTCTCAACCCTCTCGACCTCAGCACCATTGATGTAGACAGGTGCATGTACACAGCCCCCTTCCTGAAGTCAGACCAACCTGCGTCCCAGACCTTTGAAAGAGATGTCGATGGAGGTAGTGGATGCTCTGGTTACCATCTAAAGTTCCACAGATTCTGGAATTGTTCCTACAGAATGGAGGGTAACAAATATAACCTCACTATTTAAGAAAAGGAGAGAATGTAGGGAATAACTGATCATCTAGCCTGACACTGGTAGCTGGAAAATTTTTTAATCGAGGATGTGATACCAAAACACTTAGAATATAGTAACATGATTGAATCAGGGTGGACTATTGAAAGGGAAATCATATTTGACCAATCTAGTGGAGTACTTTGAGGATGAATCTAGTGGAGTAGATGAGAAGGAACTAGTGCACGTGGTGCATTTGGATTTTGGGAAGGCTGTTGATAAGGACCCACAGAGGAGATTGGTGAACATAGAGTGGATGTAATTGAGGATAATGTACAATGAAAGTTGGTTACCAGATTGAAAAAAACAAAGAGTAAGAATAAAGTGGGTCATTGTCTGTCACTACATGACAACACTTCCAGGCAAATAATCACACTTAACAGAAGTCAGTTTCCAAACTAGTTTATTAACCCTGACATATGCTTAACATGCATCAGTACATTTAGCTTCTGTTATTACGTCTCCCCTCCATTGACTCCGTCTACACTTACTGCTGACTTTGGAAAGCAGCCAATATAATGAAGGACCCCTCCCACCCCAGTCAATGTGTCTTCTTCCTTCTCCCATCAGGCAACAAAATCAAAAGCTTGAGAGCACGTACCACCAGAATTAAGGACAGCCTCTATCCTACTGTTATCAGACTCTTGAACGGACCTCTCATACGCTAAAAGATGAACTCTGATCTCCCAATCTACCTTGTTGTGGCCCTTGCACTTTATTTGTCTACCTGTACTGCACTTTCTCTATAACTGCAACACTATATTCTGCATTCTGTTTTTCTTTTTACTACTTCAGTGATCATATATGGCATAATCCGTCTGGATGGCACAAAACAAAAGGCTTTGCACTGCATCTAGTACATGTGACAATAATAAACCAATAAATCAACTGGGATATCACCTGTACAGTTGTAAAGTGGCCAAGTTCAAGACCAAGGGTTTTCCTGAGTCACAATCCCAGACGTGGAGGATTACTTCTTCCTTCTGATGGTTGGTCCTGATGTCTTCGATGATTCTTCTTTGAGACAATTTCTTCCAAAACTTCTCTGTTCTTCTGTCCAGTCCTATTATTGTAGTTCCTCAACATCCATTTATGGCTTGTTTTTTCATTTGCTTCACCTATTACTAGTCCACTGGTAATGCTCCCATACAGTGATCGATCAGACAGACACCATCTATTTCCTCTACATGGAAAGCTACCAGATAAACAGACAGCACCTGTTTCATTTCCTTTGCACCTGATTGCTCAGCCTTATACAAACCTGAGGATTCAACAGTTGCATATCCTCTCCATTGTCTATATCCTTGACCCCAAATTAGAGCTGTTGTTCAGCCAGCTCTTTGGCAGAAAGACTCTGCTCCCATGCCTTGACATCTTATCTCCGGCTACAGGACTGTCTGAGATTGGTTAGCAGTGACTAGTGGGGTATTGCAGAGATTGGTGTTTGGTTCACGGATGTTCACAATCTGAAGTGACCATTTAGCTGAGGTTTACAAGTTTGCTGGGAAGTGGGAATGTGAGTAATGCTGAAAATGCAATGAGGCTTCAAGAGGACATGCACATGCTGAGTGCTGAGTGCAACAACATGGAAGATGAAGCAAGTTGAGGAAAAATGTGAGGTGATCCACTTTGGTAGGAAGAAAAACAGAAATGCTGAATATTTTTTAAATGATGGGAGATTGGAAAATGTTGATGTTCAGTGGGACATGAGCATTCTTGCACACAAATAGTTGAATTCTAGCATGCTGAAGCAGCAGGTTGTCAGGAGGTCAGATGGCATGTTGTCCTGTATTATGGGAAGATTTGAGTCAAAGGATAAAGATACATTTATACGTGGCCTTGGTTGTACTACACCTGCAGCACTGCGTCCAATTTTGGTCTCCCTAGCTAAAAGAAGATACGCTTGCCAGAGAGGGAGAGAAGCAAAGATTTATCATTGTGGCTCTGGAATGGAAGGTCTGTCACGTGAGTAGAGATTGAGTAGACTAGCCTCCATTCTTTAGAAGAGTGAAGAGTGACCTCACTGAAACATGTATCTTAGAGGACTCCACAGAGAAGATACTGGGAGGATATTTCCCTTGGTTGCTGAGTCTAGAATTGTGGGTCATGGTCTCAAAATAGGCCACTTAATATTGAAATGAGGTGAAATTTCTTCATTTCAGTGGCTGTGAATGCTTTGAAGAGGACTTTAGAGGCACAGGCACAGATTGTATTCAGAATTGAGATTGGTAGATTTCTGGCTATGAGAGGAATCAAAGGATATGGTGATAGGGCAGAAAAATGGTGTGAGGGAGAGGATCACCCATGCTCTTATTTAATGGTGGAGCAGGCTTGTCGGGAAGAATGGCCTACTCCTGCTCCTATTTCTTATGGCTATGTTCTTATATGCTCTTTCTTTGTCCATGAAACAATTCAATTGTCTGGTTTTCATTCTTGTTGAGACAAGATTTTCCACCGAACACACTCTCTCCTTCTTTCAGCAGATTTTAATACTTTTCCTCATAACTTACATCCCTTTCCTTCCCATTAGCTTTACAGTATTATTTTTATTCTTCCTTTAAGTCTTATGATTTAGTATGGATTTGGCATTTATTGAGCTCTTTATGATGTGTCCAAGAAACTAAATGTGAGAATGTTTTATGGTGCATCATTTCCCACAATATCTACCACAATTTCTTTTGCACTTATTGTCACACATTTGATATGGGGTCTAAATACATTGCTCATTTTAGTTGGAAAAAGGACCCAATGGGCTCTGATTTATTGGTTGCAACTCAGTTGACTGGGGCTGTCTGAGACTGTTTTAACTTTATACACTTTCCTGCAGACATAAAGACTCGGTCTGAAAATCCTTTGCCCTTTCATAGCTGTATCACATATTTTGAACCAGGCTTGTTTATAGTGTAGATTCACAATATGTTCAGTAATTGCAGTTACTCTGGCACTGATGAGTTTTTAGACTAGAAAGGATGAGAAGCTTGATTGCCCTAGAGAAATAACAAGGTATAGGTAGCTGTGGCAGTTTAGATTTGAAATTTGTGTGTGCATCATATGCAAGTATTTGAGAAATTAAGCAGGGTCAATTGCACTGTGTGTTTTATTTTGCATTAGCACGGAGAGACCTGCATGTTAGCATTTCAGGAATCCTGTGCACCATCTGAATATAATTACACTGATTGAAGTCATGTTTGCACCTCTTTAAAGGGAAGGTGACCTTTAATTGCTGCTGGAGGACATTATACAGCTTGGTGAGCACACAAAGGGGCAGGCATCCTTTTGTCAGACAATGTCCTTGAACTTCTAGTTGAAGAGAAGTCAAGGAGCCTGGAAGACTCCGAGGGCCAATCAAGCACAACTGAGACAAAGTTGTGAGGAAGATCATTGGCAGGGGTGATGCTGCAAGGAATTTCGTCAGTGCTGTTCACAAGAGTGGACTCTGTCAGTGTAGATATTACACATAACAATAACTGCACAACCACCACACACTATTTCATGTAATATCCATCCAATACTCAACAAATAGCAATTTCTCTCTGAATCAATACTTCTATCTAAAATAGAAATACTCTAATGCAACTTCAGACTCATAACAACATGCTGACGTTCACATAGATATATCACAGCTTGTGTATATTGCTGTTGAATCCTGGCAGGTCCATCACACAGACACACAATTAGTATATTTAACACTCTTCCCTCTCTCTCTCTGTCAGAGATAGTGGTAACTGGCTGATGATTGCAGTACCAAGCTTCAAGCTAGTTTTGCTGCCATCATGCCTTTGGATTCAAGTGTTCAAGGGAACTTTGATGGTGCAATGGCCCACTAGCAATCTTCCCTCAAGTAAATTACTAGGACTGCTGGAGTCCTGATTATGGACTACAAACCTGCCCATTCTTCCTCCAAGTGACAGCACTGATTTTCCCATCACTTCTACTCATACAGTGCCTCAATGCTGCCCCTCGGGTAGCAAGCCCAGGATGCCACCACATGTTAGAATTTGATGGTAGGCTTAAGAATTGGATCAGGTTGTCCTTCTGGGTTATCTGCAGATAGCAGCACTGAAAGGATTTCAGCAGCTTGGTTGTAGCCAGTGACATGTTGACGTGGAGATGCAGAGACTTCCGGCCATCTATCCGCTTCAGCTTGTCGTATGATTGCATTTGTTACATTAATGGCCAAGAGATCCATCCTATTTAAATGGAAGGATCCTATACCTCCTACCACATTTCAATGGTTTTCTCAAACTATAACATGGTTAAACTTAGAAAAAATTAGGAGTGGTACTGTTGATCCTTTGCTTAAATTTGAGGAAATTTGGAGCCCACTTATTCAGTATTTCCATATGATGTCAGCAGACCTTTGTCGAATCCCTTTCAATTACCTTCTGTCTGAAAATAGGGGAGCGGAGCTAACGACATAATAATGTTTTTTTTAACCGAAAAAATAACAGTCCAGCTTTTTTTTTTGAAGTTTTTGGTTTGCTTTTGTTTTTTTTTAATTTTGGGGTTCTCTTTTCATATTATCAAATTTCTTTTCAAATTCTTTAGTATCATGATCACTTAGTAAGAGGTTGGGAGGTTCAGATTATGTATTTTACTCCCTGTGTTTGTATATGTCAATTGTTACTATTGTAATCCCGATCTCTTCGTACCATGTGTATAATCACTATTGTTATGTGTATTGATTTGAAATTTAATAAAAAGATTGAAAAAGGAAGAAAGAAAGATGCAGAGACCGCAGATGCTGGAACCTGGAACAACAAACAATCTGCTGGAGGAACTCAGTAGGACGAGCACCATCTGCAGGGGGAAAGGAATTGTTGACATTTCGGGTCGACAATTGTGTCCTGATGCAGGGTTTCAACCCAAAACATCGACTATTACTTTCCTCCCACAGATGCTGTTGACCTATTGTTTGACATGCTGACTTGCTTGGTTGTGTTCAGTGACTTGTGCTGAAGCAGAAAATGAAGGAAGGAATTAGAGAGCAATTATAAAATGGAAATTATGGGGTTTGCAACTGATGGGAGGTGATACCACTGGGATTTAATACCTATCCATTACCTTTGAACACCTTTTTCCAATGAGTACTTGTGAAGAAGGAACCAGAAATGGACACAATTCTCCATCTTAGGCCAACTAAGGTTCTATAAAGGTTTGATATAACTTCCTGATTTCTTTTTCACTCATTAAAGGAAAAAATATTCCTCTGTTATGGTCTCTGAAAGATGAAGAAGTAATGAGTGCTCATTGAACTATGCTTCTGAAATTCAGAACCACTGAAGTCATTGACATTGAATGGACCTTAACGCCTCTGTTTTTAAAACCCAGCATCCAATTTGAGTCAATACTTGTTAAGGTACAGTTTGGAAAAAGTTCAGTGCTGGCAGTTCTAGTTTATATTGAGCCTGTGAAATGATGCACAGCATACCCAGTAATTGGAAAATTGTTTGAAGTTGAGTTTTTTTATTATTTACATCCATAATCTATCAAAGCTGTTTGGCAGGACTGGGAAATAGAATTTTTGTTCCCCCTTCAATCAGCAGTTTCAGGTCAGGTAATAGAGCCCCTAGGTTGCAAAAAAGCTCCATACCTTTTCCCTTAGCAATGTTTCTACAGTCTAGTGACAGCTAACCCTCTGCTGAACCAGCACAATATTCTCACTTGCTGCACTCTGTTGTATTTCTGAATGAGAATGTCAAATCATCATGAATTAACGCCAAGTTGGTGGGTAATCTTTTCCTCCTGTTTTTTGGAACTGGTTTAAGGCTGCCTTAATCTACTTTGTGTGTTGGGAAAATGGAGGATTTTAAATTATCCTTGACAACTGCAAGACCCTTATCTTCAGTGCAGTATAAAATACGACAGGATTTCCTGTTCTTGATTAAACTGGGAGTGAACCTGCTGCACCATGGATAGGAAATTCTGAGAGGCTCAATTTCCCCAATATCCAGCTCACACTAATGACGAAAATGAGACAGATTTATTTGTTTATCAAATATGTGCTAGATGGTAGCATGCTTATCTCTGAGCTGGGAGATTCCAGGTTAAAGTCCTAGTTTGAAGACACCTGTACAAATATTCAGGCTGACTCTCCAGTGTCTTTCAGATGAGATGCTCAACTAAGGTCTTGACTGCTGCCTCAAGTAAACATAAATTCCATGGCACCATTTTGACCCAGAAAAGAGAGTCTGTCCCCATTGTATTGGCCAATATTTAGCCCTTGGTAATAAACGATCTTTATTCTTTTATTGGTTATGGGAGCTTGCTATGCAGAAATTGGTGGCCATGTTTCCTAGTTGCCAGAGTGATTCAATAGTATTTAATTATTGTAAAGTACTTTGGTAGCTTCTGAGAGAGGTGTGAAATGTATTATATAAGTACATTTTCCTTATCATTTCATTGTAAAATAATTACATTTTCATGTGCTGTTAAATTTAAAACCTTATATTATAAAACCAATATATTTTGAGTCCTGAGGAAAAATAAAATAGATAAAAAGATTTAGATATTTTGTTTCCAGCAGTTTGATTGATTTGGTTTCTATGTGCAAATCCCGAATGAATATATTTATATTTCATCCAATCAGTGAGAAGATATTTGCTTAATATTGAATATATTATGCAATTACCTGCAAGGATCTTGTTACATACATTTATAAGTTTTATTAAGTGCATTACAGAAAGATCTATAGAGCCAGTGAAAATGCAACATGCAATCTCCTTAACACATCGATTCATATTATGAATTATTTACCATTATTCTTTATGTTTCTTAAAGTCTATTCATACATTCACCAAAATAGGATCAGGAGTAGGTCATTCAGCCCCTTGAGCCTGTTCTGCCATTCAATTAGATAATGCCTGACCTGTGTTCAATTTAACTGTTTTCCTTCTGTGTTCCTGATAACCATAGCCCAGCAAAAAACCCGAGTGTTGAAATTTTCCTTCAACCCGCCCCATTCCCCTCACCTTCAGCAGCTTTTTGCAGATGTCTGCCACCATTTTTGTGAAGGATGCTACTTGACATCTCTTACTAGCCTAGTTCTAATTATGCCCACTTTGTTTCTGGAATTCCCTCCTAATAAAAATAATGTTAATGTTAATTTTAAAAAGGTTTATAATAATAAACCTTTTCAAATTCTTTCATAACAAGCATCCCAATTAGATCAAAGTCAAAGCTGTGTGTGCACGGGTGCAATGAAAAACTTACTTGCAACAGCATCACAGGCACATTGCATCATATAAGCAGCATTCACAAGAAAAACATAAATTATACACAACTTTTAAAAGAAAGAACACAATTAGAACAAAAAAATCCCCACAAAGTCAAAGTAGTATTGCTGAACTGTAGTGATTAGGATTGTGTTGGTTGGTTCAAGAAGGTAAGTAGCTGTTCCTGAACCTGGTGGTGTTGGACTTCAGGCTTCTGTACCTCCTGCCCGATGGTAGCTGTGAGAAGAGGGCAATGCCCAGTTGGTGGGGATCTTTGATGATGGATACACAAAAAAATTCTGCGGATGCTGGAATCTGGAGTAATACACAAAAAGTGCTGGAGGAACTCAGCAGGTCAGGCAGCATCGATGGAGGGAAATAAACAGTCGACGTTTTGGGCCGAAACCCTTCATCAGGACTGGAAAGAAAGATGGCAGAAGCCAGAATAAGGTGGGGGGACGCGGAGGAGCACACACAGACAGGGAATAGGTGAGTTCAGGTGAGAGGCGAGTCCAGGTGAGAGGGGGATTGTAGATGGGTGGTGGAGGGGGAGAAGATGTGATAAACTGAGAGGTGATAGGTAGAAGGGACAAAGGGCTGAAGAAGAAGGAATCTGGTAGGAGAGGGCAGTGGACCACGGAATAAAGGATGGGGGAGGGGAGGAGAGGAGATGGGCAGGTCATCAAGGTGGGGGAAGGGAGCCACAGGAACAAGGGAAGACAAATGGTTGGGGGTGCTGTGGGGAAGAAAATGAAAGAGTGGGTTTACCGGAAGTTAGAGAAATCGATGTTGAGGCCATCAGGTTGGAGACCCCCAAGGTGGAATATGAGGTGTTGTTCCTCCAACCTGCATCTGGCCTCAACGTGGTAGTAGAGGCCATTGATAGACATGTTGGTATGGGAGTGGGATGTGGAATTGAAGTGGGTGGCCACCTGGAGGTCCTGGCTGTTGCGGCGGACGGAGCGAAGGTGCTCAACGAAGCGGTCACCCAATCTGTGTTGGGTCTCACCGATGTACAGGAGGCCGCACCAGGAGCACTGGAGGTAATACGTGACACCCTCGAATTCACAGGTGGAGGAGGTGCAGGGACAGGTGTAGCACTTGGTGCAGTTGTAGGCATAAGTGCCAGGGTGGGTTATCAGTGTGGAGGGATGAGTGTACAAGGAAGTCGCGGAGAGAGCGGTCCCTATGGAAAGAGGAGAGAGGGGGTGAGGGGAAGTTGTGCCTACTGGTAGGATTGCGTTGGAGGTGGCGGAAGTTGCGGAGAGTGATGTGTTGGATACGGAGACTCATGGGGTGGTAGGTGAGGACAAGGGGATATCCCTGTTATGTCGGCGGGGGGGGAGGAGGTGAGGGCAGACGTGTGGGAAGTGGGGGAGATATGGGTGAGGGCAGCATTGATGGTGATGGGAAACCCCAGTCACTGAAAAAGGAGGACAAAGCCTCATCATGGGAATAGACGCGGTAGAAGCAGAGGAACTGGGAGAAGGGGATGGCGTCCTTACAAGTGACAGGGTGGGATGAGGTCTAGTCCCGATAACTGTGGGAGTCAGTGGATTTGTGGAAGGTGTCTGTGGTTAATCTGTCTCCGGAGATGGAGATCTCCGACGTTCTAGAATGGAAAACCTCATCATGGGAACAGATGCGGCGGAGGCCGAGGAACTGGGAGACGTGGATGGATGTTGCCTTCTTGAGGCAGCGCCTCCTGTAGCTACTACAGATAGCGGGGTGGGATGTGCTCGTGATGTATTAAGCAGAGTCCACTGCTCTCTGCAGCTTGTTATGTTCCTGCACTTTCGAATTGCTGTACCAGACCATGATGCAACCAGTCAGGATACTTTCAACTCTACATCTATAGAAGTTTGTTAGTGTGTTCGGTGACAAGCCGAACCTCCTTAACTTCCTAAGAAAATAAATACATCCCTTATTCATACCATATTCAAAGGAAGATACATCTGGCCCATCTCTCCTGATGTTATAATTTAAATTTCCTTTGGTAATGTTTTTGCAAATGTGCAGTGAGCTCTTTCCAGTGAAAATATGCCCTAGAATGTCCCTTAATATTTCTGGCAACATTTTCTGCTGGAAGAGACTTCTGCAGAATCCAGTGGCCATTCGTAAAACTTCAAGTGGATTCTTGCTTGCTGGCCTGGTTCAGCACATGCTTTATGCTCGGTGTTCAGAGGGTGGTGCGTATATGGAACGAGGTGCCAGAGGAAGTGGTAGAGGTGGGTACAATTACAGCATTTAAAAGACATATGGACAGATACATGGATAGAGTCAAAGAGTCATACAGCAATACAGCAGGGGTACAGGCCTTTTGGCCCAACCAGTCCATGCCGACCACGGTGTCCACCCAGCTAGTCCCAATTTCCTGCGTTCAGTCCATATCCCTCCAAGCCCCACCTTTCCATGTACCCATCCAAGTGCTTCTTATTGTACCTGCCTCAACCAACATTAGGTATGATACTTTTGAGCAGATGTGCAGGGAAATCGTGAAGTACATCCTACAAATTAATTATAATTAAGGTCTAATTTTTGTTTAATCCAAAATTTAGAACATCTGTGTAAATAGGGTGACTCATTGGAAAGGTTTAGAGGGATATGGACTTGTCTTCCATGTTGTATAGCTCTACAACTCTATGTTCAGTGTTTAACAAGTATTCGAACTCTGATACATTCAGCAGACAAATGAAGAACACTGAGAATTGATGCCACAACATATCCTTAACTCTCCTCCTCCATTCTTGCTTTCAGCAGAAGCAAATTAAAATTCTGAAGACAAAGAGTTAAAATTTGAAGGGTAACTTCTGCAATTTGGCAATAAGTCAGTAGTTTGAAGTGTTGAAACTATGCCACCTGGCACATGGTTTTTGAGATTGCTTTGAAGTGTAATGAATATACAAGTAAACACACACATTTTTATTAATAATAAAGTGAAGATTCATCTCTAGCATTACACTCCAAACACTGTAGAATGTCCCATGTTGCAAAACATAAATGAGTAGCCCTATTTACACAGATGTTCTAAATTTTGGATTAAACCAAAATTAGACTTTGATTATAATTAATCTGTGGCATGTACTTCACAATTTTCCAGCACATCTGCTCAAAAGTATCATACCTTACGTTGGCAAAAGGAAAATAAAAATAATTTAAAAAAAGAGTCAGAGATGCTGACATTTTTTCAGGGCCAGGATATGTGTAAATTGCAAAACGGATGAATTCAAGATTAGATGGCATTTTGGGTGGCAGTTATAAATCATTTGACAATAGTATGCATTAAATTTAGAAATTTCGGAGTGAGCAACTGCTTGTGTTCTCATTGCTCCTTTAGCACAGTGAAATATTCTTTAGTGCTTGAAAGGAACATTTACAAGCAAAATTTCAATCTAAAATGTATTGAGGTTTGGGGAACAAAAACCTGGTAAAGGAGTTGGGACTTAGAGAATATCTTAAAGGACGGGAGAAGTGGAAAGTTTAGGAAGGAGTTCCAGAGATTAGGTCCAGTAGAAGAAAGTTCCAGCAGTAACATGGAGGATGAGTCAAAATCAAAGTCGAGTTTATTGTCACATGCACAAGTACAGAGGTGCATGTGACTTGCTGCTGCATGTAAGTTTTTCATTGCAGAGGTGCAATGAGAAACTTACTTGCAGCAGCATCACAGGTGAAGAGCATCATATAAGCAGATGTACAAGAGCCCAGGATTAAGGAATGCAGTGACCTCGGAGTGATGCAGGGCTGAAGGAAGTTACAAAGGGACAAGGTAACGAGGTAATTTGAAAATGAGGTGAGAATTTATAAACCATGGCACAGTAACATATAGATTTAAAAATTCTCATGTTGCTTTCAAATCCATCTATGGCTTCACATTTTGTATTGTTGACCAAACATTTGAAAGATTAAGGAGAAAATTACAGCAGATACATGCCGGCGTTCATGCCCTACATAAACTTCACCTTCATCACCACATCTTCTACTCCTCAATGTGTTTTTCCAATTTACTCTTAAATATATCTCTCCTGTTCGTGCTCCTTCCCCAAGTGACGGAGTTCTCAAATCACAGAACTGTACAGCACAGAAACTGACCCTTTCAGCCCATCTCGTCCATGCTGACTGTGATGCCCATCTATGCTAAACCCATTTGCCTGCATTGGGCCCATATCCTTCTGTGCCTTTCCTATGTAAGTATCTGTCCAAATGCCTTTCCAACTGTGTATCTGCCTCTACCACCTCTTCTGGCAGCTCATTCCAGATAACCACCATCTCCATGTGAAAAGCATATCCCTCAGATCTCCAGACTTATCCCACTGACCTCTGGATTCCCACCACTCCCTGGGTAAGAAGGGCCTCCTGAAATCATGACTGAAGCTATTGGTATTATGTCTCTTGTCTCTGAAAAATGAAAATTTATATGTAAGTCATTCTTGTTATTGCTATTGGCACTGATTTAATTAAGTGAAGAGGTTCTAACTGACTTAAGAAGCCACCTAAGCTGCTTTATTTTGGCTGGGGAGAACAAGCAAAGAGTTTATGTTGGAGACTGCTGAGGCTTCCTGAGTAAAACCAATGTTGATGATGATATTTGCACACAACGTGTGTGTGAGATGCACAAAGGGACACCCTCCACCAACAGCTTTTATTGCAAAAAGGAAATAGCTGCTCTGGGAAAAGCACAAAAGATTTAAAAGGACTTAGTCACAGTAGGAAAGACTGCACAGGCGGTGATTCTGTTCTCAAGGAAAGAGAACTGACATAACAGGGGGCTTTAAAATTATGAAGTGATACAATCGGTTAAAGGTAAGCAAAGTATTTCTGTCTGCGTTTGATTCTAAAGCTCAGACCATAAGTGTCTGCTGGTCACTAATAAGTCTGAATCTGAACCAGAATCAGGTTTATTATCACTGACTTATATGAAATAAAGTTGGTTGTTTTGCGGCAGCAGTACAGTGCAAAGACATAAAATTACCATAAATTCCAAGCACAAATAAACAGTGCAAAAAAAAAGAATAATTAAATAGTGTTCATGGGTTCATGAACCGTTCAGAAATCTGATGGCGGAGGGGAAGAAGCTGTTCCTAAATCATTGAATGTGGATCTTCAGGCTCCTGTGCCTCCTCCCCGATGGTAGTAACATGAAGAGGGTATGGTGAGGATCCTTAATGATGGATGTTGACTTCTTGAGGCGCCACCTTCTTGAGGCACCGCCTCTTGAAGATGTCCTTGATGATGGGGAGGGTTGTGCCCGTGATGGAGCTGGTTGAGTCTACAACCCTCTGCCACCTCTTGAAATCCTGTGCATTGGAGCCTCCACACCAGGCTGTGAGGAAACCAGTCAGAATGCTCTCCACCGTACATCTATAGAAATTTCTAAGAGTGTTTGATGATGTACCAAATCCCCTCAAACTCCTCAATCTGAGGAACATTTCCACCCAACGAACAGAAGGAATGTAGAGTCATTGAGGCAAATAACAGGGGACACCTAAGGGAGAAAGTTGTCAGTGGTAAGGTATGGTAAAGCTATGGAGTCATAGAGTCAAAGGATCATGTGACATGGAAATAGGTTTTTTGGCCTAACATGTCCATGCTGGCCTTGAAGTACCTTGCTCTAGTGATTCCAGTTTTCAGAGCTTGGCCTGTGGCCTCCTCTGCCATGGCATTTCAAGGGCTCATTTAAATACTTCTTAAATGTTGTGTGAATACCTGTCTCTATTACCCTCTTCATGCAGCATGTTTCAGACTTCAACTAGTTATTGGTCAAAAAAATTCTTCCTCAAATTCTCTCTAAACCTCTTGCTCCTCAGTGTAAACTCAATGTCAGAATCAGAATCAGAATCAGGTTTGTTATCACTGACTTATATGGCACAAAATTTATTGGTTTGCTGCAGCGGTACAGTGCAAAGACATAAAATTACTATTAAATTGTAAAAATAAATAAATAGTGCAAAAAAAATAACGAGGTAGTGTTCATGGGTTCATGGACCGTTCAGAAATCTGATGGCAGAGGGGAAGAAGCTGTTCCTGAATCGTTGAGTGTGGGTCTTCAGGCTCCTGTACCTCCTCTCTAATAGCTATAGACACTTCTGTTAAGGAGAAAAGTTTCTAACCCTATCTATTCCCTTCTTAATTTTGTACACTTCATTCAGGCCCTCCCCTGTCTCAGCCTTCTCTACTCCAAGGTGAACAAACACAGTCTATCCCAATCTCTCCTCACAACTGAAAGTCTCCATCTCAGGGAACATCCTGGTGAATCTCTTCTGCACCGTCTTCAGTGCAATCACATCGTTGCTATGGTGTGCAACCGGAAATTCACACAGCGTTCAAGGTGTGGCCTAATTATTGTTTCATATTGCTCTTCTTATATTCTAAGCCCTGGATAATGAAGGCAAGTATTCCATTTGCCTTCTTAACTACTTTGTTTACCTGTTCTGCTGCCTTGGACGTACACCAAGTTACTGGACTAGAAATTCAGAATCCATTTGATCCAGAGACATAACTTCTATAACCATTTACTTAATTAAATGATTAAGAAAAACAATCTCATGTCAGTAATTGTGATGGTGTAAAAACTCATTGCTTCACTAATTGGGAAAGGATACTGTTGTAACCAGTTCTGACCGAAAGGGGAATGACCTCTACTCTCCCAGCAAACCCGTGGCTGCCTGCAGTAGTTCAAAGGCAGTAGATCTTCACCGTCTTCTCAAGGACAATTAGGGATGGGCAATAAATGCTGGCCTTGTCAATGATGTCCGCATCCCAGGGACAAATAATAAAAATAGCTAATGAAGTAGGGTGGGAAGAGGCTTGTGTGGTGCATGAACACCATCAGGGAGTCGTACAGCATGGAAACAGGCCATTCAGCTCAGCACATCCACACGGACCAGTGGGCACCAATCCCTATTAATCCCATCTTCCAGCACTTAGCCCATAGCCTTCAGTGTCTGGATGATTCAAATGCTCATCTGGACACCTCTTAAATGCTGTCAGCAACTCTGCTTCCACCACTCTCTCAGGCAGTACATTCCAGGAGCTCATCACTCTCTGGGTGAGAAAGGTCCCCCTCAGATCTCCTTTAAACCTCTTATCCCTGACCAGTACAATGTTTGGGCTGAACAGGTAGCTTCTGTGCTGCAGATGGAAAGAAAGACAAGATGGTACCGGAGAGAGGCGACACTTTGCTGGCAGCTAACAGCAACAAGATCTGACCTTTTAAAGCTAGAAACTGCATTGGAAACTACTGCAGTAAATAATGTGCTTTTAAGCCATTTAAATGAATTAGCAGTGCTTATCTGATGCTATGTGCCTGTGATGCTGCTGCAAGTCAGTTTTTCATTACACCTGTGCATGCATGTACTTGTGCATGTGACAATAAACTCGACTTTGACTTTTCAAATTCTTCTTCAAATTATATTGCAGTAGAAGATGAAAATGAGTTAATGTCATTCACCTGGCACTTGTAAGCTCGAATCCAGTGGGGGTGGGAAATAACTGACTTGAAAGAGTGAGCTGGACTAAGTCAAGGGCTATGGGGAATCTGTGGAAATTGGACTGAGGTCATTAGCTGATGATGATTTTGGAGTAGTCTTGAGAGGCTGTATGGCATATTGTGGCTTCTTTTTGATGTGCTCCTAGGTTCAGATGAGGCTGCAGTACATCATTCGATGCCAATTACCTGCCTGATGCATGCATGTCACGACCTAGAGTTTTATAGCATGGAAGCAGGCCCTTCGGCCCACCATGTCCATGCTGACCATCAAGTATCCGTCAATATTAAAGTCACTTACCTGAATTTGGTCTGCGGTATTCTAATGACACCTACCTTCCTCTGCTCACTTAGGAAGCTCCGTCAACCTACCTCTTCAATAACCTTTCATTCATCTGCTTTAATGGGCTGGACATAATGTCAGCGGCAAGGCACCTGCCCTCTTCAATAAAATTAAAACATTGTATGTCCGTAGTATGTCCACCTTGAATGTAGAGTGCTGCTACAAACTTACACTGTGCCAGATTGATAGAGAATATGAAGCTCAATCAATATGGAATACACAACCATAGTGCAGGACAGTACAACTATAACTTAGAACTGAAACTGTGTTCAGATATCTTAAAGTGGCACTGGAAGTCATCGCAACTATCCAGTTCTATTTGTGGAGATAATTACGCATGAGAGCATTGCCGTTGTAGGGTTGTGTGAAGATGATAGCTGCTTCAGGCTCAAGCTGGATATCACTTTGCTCTTTTCATTTCTGGTCCCCTGTTTCACTCAGTGACATATAGTACAGAACAGCAAGAATTGTTTGTTAAAGTTCTTTACAGGGATATGCATGGTGCTGGAAAGGGAGGCATTTATTGCCAGTTTCTATTTGCTCCTGGAAAGCTGAATGTGGAAGAAAATATTTGTACAACTGGCTTGGTTAGCTGCCTCAAAATATGAAGAACTTCAAATATGATAGGGTGGATTCTGCTGTCAGCGGTGAACAAAGAGTCAAGTTTTCATTATACCTTTGCTTGACCAGGGGCATTCTGTAATATTTTAGACTTGTTCTGTGTCTCTCGCTATTATGTGTCTCTATGGGAAGAGAGAATGCAACTCCTTAAGCAATAGGATTGAACCATCATTGACAAAACTTACTGAACCTGCACCAGCTGGTGTCAATTAGAATCAATATAGGGTCATTGAATGCTTATAGCACACAAGGAAGTAATTCCGCCCATCATGTCCATGTTGGCTGTCTATCAGAGCAATAGTCCAGTTCCACCTCCTCAGTCCTTTGATTATGGGGTCATAATCAAAGACCCCATCCACCTGGGTCATTCTCTCTTCTCTCCTCTTCCAACAGGTAGAAGATACAGGAGCCTGAGGGCACGTACCACCAGGCTTAAGGACAACTTCTACCCCACTGTGATAAGACTATTGAATGGTTCCCTTATACGATGAGATGGACTATAACCTCATGATCTACCTTGTTGTGACTTTGCACCTTATTGCACTGCACTTTCTCCATAGCTGTGACACTTTGCTCTGTACTGTTATTGTTTTACTTGTACTACATCAATGCACTCTGTACTAACTCAATGTAACTGCACCGTGTAATGAATTGACCTGTACGATTGGTATGCAAGACAAGTTTTTCATTGTACCTCAGTACAAGTGACAATAATAAACCAATACCAATACCACAGTTTTGCAAATTCTTCTTCACCCTGTAGTTATCCAAGTCCCCCCTGAAGTCCAAAATGGAACCTACACGCAAAATGGTGCAGCTAGTTTTTAGAGGCATGCATCAAGTAGGTGAGGGAGTCATGACGACTGTTAGTGCATCCATTCAATATCTGCTTCCAGTAACCTCAATACAACCGAATGTTGACAAGTGACTATTGTAACATATTCCCAAAAGAAATGTTGCTTCTAAATCATTACATCATGTCAAACTAATTTACTATATTGTTACAACCCCCCCAGTTACTTTGAGGTTACAGACATTACCCAATCCCAGATGGCCGGACCTCACAGATTTCCTGTAGAGTGCGTACGTTGATGTTGATTAATGGGTTCTCCGACTTTAAGAGTTTTTGGTCACTTCTAATACAATCGAACAAGTAGGCTGGTGTGAAGAAGCAGGCTGGCCCAAGCTCTTTCTCTCCCCGTGTCTTTGTCTGTTTCTGTCTCTCTGTCTCCATCTCTCTCTCTCTTTCCCTGAATCTTTTTTGTGATATCTCCAGCAAGCCAAAGTTTCACACAACTTGTTACAGTTCTCATTCCACTAATTTACTCAACATATTTTTGTTTATTTCTTCAGTCATTGCAGAAGTCTAACTAGTTTGGCGCAACTTCGTGGGCCAAGGGGCCTGTTCCTGTGCTGTTCTATGTTCTATGTTCTATTTGGCCACCACCTGGCAAATCCAATCATGCTGGACATTTTGTCAGTAAATGTGTCATCTTGATCTTTTCTTAGTACCATTGTTCAGTTCCCTTCCACGAACTCCATAGTCTGTCTCTCACCATTCCTTGATTAGGCAATGTATTGCACATCCCTCAGTAACTGTTTTAATAATTAATGTGAATGCCATATTAAATAATACTAACACACTAAATTATATACATGAGTGGGAGCATGGTAAATACTGCTATTTTATTACAGTATGAAAGGCAGTCTATACCCTCACATTCTATCTTGGTAATCATCAAAAACAAGTTTCTTCCCCAGAGGCAAAAGACATAGAAAAAAAAGCAAAAAATAAAGTTTAAAACTTATAGTGTTTTAAAATCATTGATAATTAAAAATCTGAACAAATGAGATGTCATATTTGAAGTTAATTTTCATTGCTTGCATGGGTGGTTGACAGTAATTAAGTTATCTGTCAAAGATGTATCTGCATGGGAATGGGCCACACAGTTATAATTGCCAAGTTCAATGGGTATCTCAAGAAAATATAGCACATTTACACTAAACATGGGCAAAGAAGAACAATTTAATTTCAAAAATAAAATTGAATTATTAAAAAACTATGTACAAGAACTACAGAACAGTATATGGTCTTTTTTTACATATATAAAGTCATCCAGTGTATACATTCATAGTGTTGCCAAGTCAATACATTTGTAGTGTTATCAGGTTAGTACCTTTTATGGACAAAGCACCAATGCACCCTTCAAATGTTGTGGGGCTGTTACATCAGACAGTGGTGGCAGGACCTTGGGTTGCAGTCCTTCCCCACAAAGCCTTTGTGTTGGCTGCAGCAAGCTTCAATAGCATCCCTTAGCATGTACTCCTCCAGCCTGGAATATGCCTTCCCCACAACAATAATATTCCATGGCAAGAACCTGGAAAACATGGGACCCTTGTCCAACCGAGGAAGTCACCCTTTAGCTACATTGATGGTGAAACCCACCATCACTTCCATTGCACCACCACTGCCCTTGGCTTTCAAACTTGATGCCAAGTCCAGAGGCTACCTGGCGGCAGTGATTCCTGACCTCCTGTACACTTGGGAGACTCAGAGTACCTATATCAGGCAACACAAAGCAGTGGAGATACACCACTAAAGCTGTTTGTGCAAATTCCTCCACATCTCTTGGCAGGATTAGTGAATTAATGTCAGTGTCCTCTCCCAGAATAATATCCAAACCATCAAACAGTAATTACATTTAGCCAGCTTCTCTATTTGCATATCTGAAGTCAGGCTGCAGAAACAGACACTCTGCTCTGAGTTCCAACACAGCAAGAGATTTTCAGGAGAAAGAATATGCTTCAAGGATGTTCTCAGATCATTCTTATAGCCTCCTGGGAACTCCTGATCCACACTGATCAAAGTGAAGGGAGAGTATCAGGTACTCTTAAAGGTATAGACTGGACAACATTATGAATGTAAAGAAAACCATGTACTGTTTTGTATTTCTTGTATTTATTTTTCATGAATAAAGTTTATTTTTGAAATAAAGGAAACTGAGGATCTTGAAAATCTTCACTGGAAGCACATGAAAACCCGACGTAAATGACGGAAGGAGCATACTACCTCCTGTACTACACACCCAACTGACACATCAAGCAGCTCCTGCCCCGGGTGTGGCAGAGTTTCTGGGATCCCAAGCAGCTTTCATCATTGAACCCATAGAACTGGAGTGGCAGAGTGCTACCCTTGTCTCTGACCTACTGCCTAAGAAGAACACTATGTATGACCTTGCACATTTTGATGCCAATTGACTTTTTGCATAATGTTCTGAAGAAGAAAGGTAATTGGCAATTGGTTTATTGTTGTCACATGTACTGGGATACAGTGCAAAGCTTTGTTTCCATGTCATCCAGACAGATCATTCCATACGACGAGGTAGTATAAGAGGAAAACAATAACAGAATGCAGAATATAGTGTTGCACATATAGAGAAAGTACAGTACAGGCAGACAAATAAAGTGCAAGGGCCATGACGAGGTAGAATGAGAGATCAAGAGTTTGTCTTTACCGTACAAGATATCCACTCAAGAGTTTTATAACAATGGGATAGAAGCTGTCCTTGAGCTGGATGGTATCTGTTTTCACCAGGATCAAGTACAGCTTCTGCCTGATTGAAGGGGGAAGAAGAGAGAATGACCGAGGTGGGAAGGGTCTTTGATTATGTTGGCTGCAACATGGGTGGCAACTTTCTGACTCAACTGTGTATGCACGGTCACTGCAAGTCCTTGGTAGATGAACTCTTTAATAACGGGAAGTGTTGTTCAAAAAATCTGAGCTGCAGTGCTGAGTTTAATAATGACGTTGCATACATTCATATTAATCTAATGAGGAGCTATTATCAGTCATTGTCATATGCTCTTTACATCTATAGTGATAGCCAGGAGACCCTGAACCATCGAGTTAATATTCTTTATTTAGTCATACCAATACAATAATAGAACATAGAACATAGTACAGCACTGGACAAGCCATTTGGCCCATGATGTTGTGCCAATCTTGACTCCAATTTATACCAAATGTCCTCCTCCTGTGTATCACCCACATCCCTCCATTCCCTTCATATTCATGTGTCTGTCTAAAAGACTCTTAATCTCCACCAACCTGCCTGCTTCCACGACTACCCCTGGTAACCCATTCAGGGCACTTACTACTCTCCACATAAAAACTTGCCCCTCATGTCACCTTTAAACTTCCCCCCTCTAACCTTCAACACACGACTTTGGTGATTGACATTTCTATCCTGGGAAAAAGATTTTGACTGTCTGCCCTATCTATGCCTCTCATAATTTTAAATACCTCTATCAGGTCTCCCCTCAGCCTCTCACACTCGTGGGTGAACAGTCCAAGTTTATCCAACCTCTCCTTATAGGTCATACCCTCTAATGGGTGGCACTGTAGTATAGTGGCTAGTGTAACAGTATAACAGCGCCAGCAACCCAGGTTCAATTCCGGCCACTGTCTGTAAGGAGATTGTACGTTCTCCCCGTGTCTGTGTGGGTTTCCTCCAGATGCTCCGGCTTCCTCCCACATTCCGAAGGTTAGGAACTGTAGGCATACTATGTTGGCGCTGGAAGAGTGGAGACACTTGCAGGCTGCCCCCAGAACATTCTCAGTAACGCAAAAAGACGCATTTCACTGTGTGTTTCAATGTACATGTGACAAATAAATAAATAACTTATCATAATCCAGGCAGTATATTGGTAAACGTCTTCTGCACCCTTTCCGCAGTTTGCACATCCTTCTTATAATGGGGTGACCAGAACCACACACAATACTTTGAGTGCAGTCTGATTAAAGTTTTATACAGCTACAGCATGACTTCCTTACTCTTACACTCAACACTCCTACCAATGAAGGCAAGCAAAACATAACCATATAGAGCATAGAATATGAAACAGTACAGCACAGGAACAGGACCTTCGGCCCATGATATCTGTGCTGAACATGATGAAAAATTAAATGAATCCCTTCTGCCTACACGTGGTGAATATCCCTTCATTCCCTGAATATTCAGGTGTCGATCTTTACTCTCGGTATTCAAATCCTTTCAATATACCATTTGCCTTGCTAATTGCTTGCTGAGTGTTAGGTTTCTGCGATCTGTGTACAAGGACATCTCGGTCCCTTTGACCATTTCGTAGTCTCTCACCATTTAAAGATACTCTGCCTTTCTGTTTTACACACAGAAGTGCATGACCTCGCATTTTTCCACATTATATTCCACTCGTTCAATCATTTGTGTAAATTCCCTTGAAGGTCATCTATATCCTTCTCCCTTTTCAACATCCCACCTACTTTTGTATCAACAGCAAACTTGTAAATATAACATTTGGTCCTCTCAGCCAAATTGTTAATGTAAACCTTCAATAGTTGGGGTGTTTGCACTGAACCTTGTGGTAGCCCACTAATCACAGCCTCCGTTACTTTCCGTGCTCTTGTTGGACCTCTGGATGGCCCATTGATAACTGACTAAGAGGTGAGCATGCTTATGTGATTCCCTTGCAAGACACATTAACCGCTTGAAGTTGGTCTGAGAAGGATGATCAACGTCCCTGAGGAGCTCCAGTAAACTAAATCTGCTTTAGCTTTAATTATGTAGGACAAATGTGAGTACAAAGCATCATCATGTTCTTTGTGCACTTTGTTGATACGTAAACTCAATTAGCGATAAGGTTTGAAGCTACCATTTGTTGCACAGGCTAATTAATGGCTAGAGTTGTTTATTACACTCTGCACAATCCTGTACCTCGGTGCTTATTGCCTTCATTACATTGACTCAGAACTTTGACTGTGCCTTTTCTGGCCATTAAAATGTCATTGCCTGGCTCCAATCTGCTGCTTTTAAATCCTTGTTAAAGATCAGGACAAGGTTAATGGCAGGACTCTCAGCAGTGTGGAGGAACAGAGGGATCTTGGGGTCCACGTCCATAGATCCCTCAAGGTTGCCACGCAGGTCGATAGGGTTGTTAAGAAGGTGTATGGTGTGTTGGCCTTCATTAGTCGGGGTATTGAGTTCAAGAGCTGCGAGGTGATGTTGCAGCTCTATAGAACTCTCTTCACACCACACCTGGAGTATTGTGTTCAGTTCTGGTTACCTCATTATAGGAAGGATGTGGAAGCTTTAGAGAGGGTGCAGAGGAGATTTACCAGGATGCTGCCTGGATTGGAGAGCATATCTTATGAGGATAGGTTGAGCGAGCTAGTGCTTTCCTCTTTGGAGAGAAGGAGGATGACAGGTGACTTGGTAGAGGTGTACAAGATGATAAGAGGCATAGATCGAGTGGACAGTCAGAGACATTTTCCCAGTGCATCAATGGCTAACATGAGGGGACTTAACTTTAAGGTGGTTGGAGGAAGGTATGAGGGGGATGTCAGGGGTAAGTTTTTTACACGGAGAGTGGTGGGTGCGTGGAATGCACTGCCTGCAGAAGTTGTGGGGGCAGATACATTAGGGACATTTAAGAGACTCTTAGATAGACACATGATTGATAGAGAAATGGAGGGCTATGTGGGAGGGAAGGGTTAGATAGATCTTAGAGCAGGATAAAATGTCAGCACAACATTGTGGGCCGAAGGGCCTGTAGTGTGCTGCAGTGTTCTATGCCTATGTTCTATCACAAACTTTGTGTCAGTTGAAAGCAGCCTTGGCCGACTCCGTTGTGGGAGGCTGTGCTGTCTCAGGAACAGAGGATATTACTGGTCAAATTTTTCACTGTTACCAGCATGATGAATAGGAAAGGTTTAGGGGGATGTGGGCCAAATGCAGGCAAATGGGACTAGTTTAGATGGGCATCTTGGTCAGCACAGACGAGTTGGGCCGAAGGGCCTGTTTATGTGCTGCATTACCCTATGACTCCGGTAGCCAGCCCTTAAAGGCCCATGCACAAAACATCATCAAGTTTTCCAGCACCATGTTTGCCTCAGTGATTCCTGAGGGTAGGAAGCTGATTCCCGAGGGCAGGAAGCTGATTCCCAAGTTTAATGGCAGGCACCTTTAAGAATGATAGATCGCATAACCTGTGGGAAGGATCGCCTCTTTTCAGAGGACGCTACAGAGAGAGTAACTTCATACAGGGCAGTCAATTTTCCATTGAAGAAATAGGATGAAAAAATATTGGATTCTTCACTGTCCTGACAGAGACCATCTAGACTGCAGTCAAGTTCTCCTGACAGTATGTTGTCAGGAAACTCTCCGTAAGGACGAGAGCACTGCCTCTGAACACTTGCACTTTGGAGCAGCCTGCAATGTGCGTAAAAGCTCATGGTTAGACTGTGTGTTTCTGCGGGAGATGGAGAAGTGACGGTGTTGTGGAGCAGAGAACAGTAATGACTTCCGCAGTGCAGCGGTGAGCAGTAAACAGAGATGTGACAAATATCAGCAAATATGGACTGGGATGATCCTGAAGCTAGTAAGCTGAGAGGGAGGATGACCTCAATTTCCACTGTGAGAGCGTTACAGGCATTTATATGAATTTACGTTTGGAGTCTTTACAAAGTGAATGAGGAAAAAATTAGGGAAGTGTAATGGAAGCAGAAAATGCTGGAAACACTCTCATTTTAAACATCTCCCACCAACCATTCTTTCTGGAAGGAGAATAACACAGTTTCTCCGGTCTCTGGACAGAAGTGAAGTCCCTCCATCCAAGTATTACTATGAATCTCTTCTGTACATTTCTTGACATCCTTCCTAAAATACTCCCTCTGAAGCCTAACCAGTGAATCAGAAAACATAAAACATAAATTGGTATTGGTATTGGTTTATTATTGTCACTTGTACTGAGGTACAGTGAAAAACTTGTCTTGCTTACCGATTGTACAGGTCAATTCATTACACAGTGAAGTTACATTGAGTTAGTACAGAATGCATTGATGTATTACAGGTAAAAACAATAACAGTACAGAGTAAAGTGTCACAGCTACAGAGAAAGTGCAGTGCAATAAGGTGCAAGGTCATAACAAGGTAGATCGTGAGGTCAGAGTCCATCTTTGTGCACATTTTTTACAAGAAAGAATGCAATTAGAACAAAAAAAGTCCATTTTAGTGCAAAGTGATCAAAGTGGTCATAGTGTTGCTAAACTGTAGTGATTAGGGTTGTGCTGGTTGGTTCAAGAACTGATTGGTTGAAGGGAAGTAGCTGTTCTTGAACCTGGTGGTGTGGGGATTCAGGCTTCTGTACCTCCTGCCCGATGGGAGCTGCGAGAAGATGGCACGGCCCGGATGGTGGGGATCTTTGATGATTATGTTGCCTTCTTGAGGCAGCACCTCCTGTGGATACTAACAATGGTGGGGAGGGAGTCTTGTCAATGTGCTAAAGATTTGTGTATGGAAACTCCCAGGTCTTTTGATTCCTGCATCTCATATAAAATCCTCCCAATTATTTCCTCTATTTGTTTCATCTTCCCAAATGCATCACTTAATCTTCCATTTATCCCAACATTCCTGTGCTTCTGAAGTTTGTTACTATCCTCGTCACTGTTATTAAAATTTGCGGAAGGTTCTGTGAGATCTCATTGTTGCCAAAATTTCTGTGCCTTGCAGGTGAGTGGATGTGCTGAGACAATACGCATCAGTAGAGACACATCTGGAATAGGCAGAACAGGACCGTTCTCTGGGGAATAAGAACATCCAGCAGGAGAGATCGTCAGGTATGCCAGAAAATGGAACCAGTCAAACATATCAGTGACAGATGTGGCTTAAAGAGCCACCACAGAAAGTAGATACTAGGTCACCTCCTGTATGTCAGGGAGAACTGAAAACCTGCAACCAGCCAAAATTTACATCTTCCAGAAAGGAACTCACTCACAAGAAAGTACACTGGGACTTTCGTGCTTCTGTGTTGTGGAGCAATCAATCATATAGTGTTACATTATGAAGGGAGTTATAATGTACTCTGTAATAAGCACACCACCTGCTTGGATGCCTGGCAGCAATTTTATGACAGACATTCATCAGGCAGGGAATGCACACCTGCCAGAGCTTCCCAAACTGCTGCTGGGATCACTTGCCTTTCACTGGCATCAGCCCTCATTGTATCTGCCAGTGTTTCAGACTAAGAGGGCAATGCTGCCACATGGTGGTTACCTTTGGTACTGCAAAGGTAACTTTTGTCAAAGTATAACTTTGACTGTAAACCATCTGTAGAAGAAAAAACAATCTTCAGGCTGTAGAAGATGAAGGAGTTCCAGAAGCATAACCCTTCATTGGGTGATATTGTGCATTCTGTCTGGTAAATAGTTAGATCTGTAACAAATTGCAGATAGTTAGAATTTTCATAATTTTCTATTTTATTTCAGAATTCCGGTATCCTAAGTCAAAGTCAAAGTTGAGGTTATTGTCATATGCACAAGTACATGTATGCACAGGTGCAATGAAAAACTTACTTGCAGCAGCATCACAGGCACATAGCATCATATAAGCAGCATTCACAAGAAAAATATCAATTAACCATAAATCATACACAATTTTTTCAAGAAAGAACGCAATTAGAACAAACAAAAATGAAGTCAATTTCAGTGCAAAGTGATCAAAGTGGTCACAGTGTTGCTAAACTGTAGTGATTAAGGTGTTGCTCAAGAACCGAATGGTTGAAGGTAAGTTGCTGTTCTTGAACCTGGTGGTGTGGGGCTTCAGGCTTCTGTACCTCCAGCCCGATGGGAGCAGCGAGAAGACGGCATGGCCCGGATGGTGGGGATCTTTGATGATGGATGTTGCCTTCTTGAGGCAGCGGCTTCACAGTACCTTCCTTTTGTAAATTTGGATAATGATTCTGTTTTTTCCATTTTCACCTCTTCTGGAAGGACCTATTTATCTTTACTTGCCCATTAAGTCCTTCTTTTGCTTTGACATTATCTTTCCTGGCACCTAATCTCCTGTCTTCCATCTTAACGTAGACCTTCCATTCTCTGTGGACTTTGTCTTTGGACTTCCGTGTTTTTTTTTGTTTTAACTGTTCTTTCTTGTCAAAATTTTGTGTAATTTATGTTTAATTTATGTTTTTCTTGTGAATGCTGCTTATCTGATGCTCTGTGCTTGTGATGCTGCTGCAAGTAAGTTTTTCATTGCACCTGTGCATACATGTACTTGTACATATGACAATAAACTCAACTTTGACCCTTGACTCTTCCGTTTTATTTTCTGTATAAGACCTGTTTAACTCCAACCTTCACCAGTTCTGAAGAAAGGTCATCGACCTGAAATATTGCCACTATTTCTCCCTTCATGGGTAGCATTTGACTTGATTAGTATCACCAGCATTTGTTGATTTTAGTTACAGAGTCCACAATATTTTGCTGTGTATGTTACTGATCATTCATGTTGGGAGTTCAGTTGTTGTCGACTCTTCTGCAAGCTTAGGTTTTGCAAAACGAGGATCGATAGCGACATGAGTAACTGCTGACGTTTCTTTGAAATTTATGAGTTCATATTCCAGTGTGTAACACTCCCACTTCTGAGTCAGAGAGTTTAGGTTCAAAACCCATGTGAGAGACTTCAGCACGAAAACTAGGCTGAAGTAATAATGAGTCTGTTCTGTGCACTGCGCCTTGCTGTCTTTAAGACAACTCACCAGACTGAGCTCCTGTTTGCTATATTGGGGAGGCATTGGAGATTCCTTGTCACTATTTCATAGAAGTGTATGGGAGCTATCCTGGTGATCTGACCAATGTTTATCTTTCAATTAACATCACTAGAACACATCTGATCATTATTGCAATAGATTCAGCCCACTCCCTGAACTTTCTGCCTCCAGCACTAACCTGATTCAGGCGAGACAAGTTGACCTCTTTCATGGGTGGAAGTCCTTTCATAATTTTGGATAAAAAGGGATGAAGTGGGCTACAAGCTGCAACTAGACTTCAGGGGGCAGATGCTGAGGTCCTACCCTTTGGATACTCTGAAGACATTTTGACAGCTTGCTATAGTCATTTGCTTTGAACCATTTTAAAACATGTCTGATATTCAGAGACATTTAGCAACTCTTCAAATGTTCAAATGCTAGAAGAACTCAGTAGGTCAGGCAGCATCTAGTCCTGATGAAGGGTCTCGACCGGAAACGTCAACTGTTTATTTCCCTCCACAGATGCTGCCTGACCTGCTGAGTTCCTCTAGCACTTTGTGTGTGTTGCTCCAGATTCCAGCATCTGCAGGATCTCTTGTGTAGTAGATGCTCGAATATGCTTAAATAATTAAATAAAAATATTGGGCAATAATAACTTGGTTAATACACAAAGTACTAGAAACTTATTTAAAATATTAAGATAATTCAGAATTCAAACAAATGATTAAACCACCCATTTGCACAAAGGCGATTCCATTCAGATGAATGCTGTCACTCTTCATACAACATGAATTGCCCCTTAGCTCAGTATCACTCAGAACCCCTGGATTCAGCGATGAGTTTGAAGGCAGGGCATGTGATCAGATGCAGCAGCACCTGATCTCCAGCTCGCATCTGCCTTCCGCATTTCAGTGGGTGGAGGTCAACAGTTGTAACGCAGGTGAGCATGGTCCCACTTAATATTCCATTTCAAAAATCATTCCTTTACTGTGAAGCTTCCAGGGACAATCTGAGATTATGAAAGGCACAAGAAGGAGACACAAGAGATTCTGCAGATGCTGGAGTCTGGAGCAACACACACAAAAAGCACTGGAGGAACTCAGCAGGTCAGGCAGCATCTATGGAGAGAAATAAACAGTTGACATTTTGGGTCCTGAGTTCCTCCAGCACTTTTTGTGTGTGTTGCACATCTTTAAGACTTGTGATTCCCAAATTCCCCCTATCTTCGAATTGGCAGACATGCCTTCAGATCTTTACTTCTGGAATTCCGTGTTTTGATTTCTCTGCCTCTTTGCGTCTAACTCCAGCCTCTCCCCAACCTTCCAGCACCCCTTCCCAGAACCTTATATCTCTTCTTCTTTAGCTGGATGCTGATTTTTGACTGGCCACTTCCACTGGATGTGCCTTGATACTTACTTGTACAAGATGATGTGATTGACATCAGCTTTAAAAGTCTCTAGCCTTACATTCCAAACTTGCTTTCTGAACCCATTGAAAATTATCTTAATTTGCCGCTTCTGAGTTTAAAAAAATCAGGATGAATGTTAATTGCACCTTTTAACAAATATTCTGTGAATTATATTGCAAATGTATATGTGTGAATTGCAAAGGCATGTTAATGGGTAATTAGGGCTAGTGTGTCATCTGTGAAATTATCTGATCATGGTCTATGCAGACCACAGCGCTCTGTATATATTTCACAGCTAATGGTCGTTAAACTGTATGCTCAGGTGCTAAACTGGTGTTGCCCACTATATGAGACACTAACCACATCTGGGTAATTGTGATTCCAGTTGTGACAATTAATACAAGTGAGTAAGAAGCAATGTCATTGCGAACGTGATCTCCATTTTTATATTCAAGACAGCTTCTATTCTGCTGTTATAAGACTATTGAACGGTCCCCTAGTACGATAAGGTGGACTCTTGACCTCGCAATCTACCTTGTTATGACCTTGCACCTTATTGTCAACCTGCACTGCACTTTCTCTGTAACTGTAAATGTAACACTTTATTCTGCATTCTGTTATTGTTTTCACTTGTACTATCTCAATGCACCGTTGTAATGAAATAATCTGTATGGATGGAATTCAAGACAAGTTTTTCACTGTACCTCAGTACATGTGACAATAATAAACCAATGTGCTAATTCACCAATTTACCAATTTGTTGCATTAATGTTGATAAAGCCTTCAGCATCATATAAACGAGCTAAGTGAGTGGGTGAGAAATGGCAGGAGCACTTTGGTGCATAAAACAGAAAAACAGGGTACTTTTTAAATGGTGAGAGTTTGGGAAATGTCCTTATACATAAATTCCTTAAGGCCAACACACAAGTGCAGCAAGCAATTAGGAAGCCAAATGATCTGTTGCACTTTATTTCAAGAGGATGTGGGTACAGCAGCAAATATGCAGTTATGTAAGGTCGCGATGATTTCACACCAAGAATCTTGAATACAGTTTTGGTCTCCTTATTTAGAAAAGGATAACTTGCCATTGAGGGAGTACAATGAATGTTCAGCGGACTAGTTCCAGGGATGGCAGGTTCACCACACAAGGAGGTATTGAGTAGACTAGGTCTGTATTGTCCAGAGTTTAAAAGAATGAGGGGTGACGTCACAGAAACTTGCAACAAAAATATTGGTGGTACGGTAGCATAGTGGTTAGCACGACGCTATTACAGCGCCAGCGATTGGGGTTCGATTCCCATCGCTGTCTGTAAGGAGTTTGTGTCTGCGTGGGTTTCCTCCGGGTGTTTCGGTTTCCTCCCACATTCTAAAGACATACGGGTAGGTTAATGTGGGGGCTTAAAATGGGCGGCGCGGACTTGTCGGGCTGGAAGGGCCTGTTACCACGCAGTAAATAAAATATATTAAAAAAAAAATTCTTAAAGGGTTTTGCAGGCTAGATGTAGGGAGGATATTTCCCCTGGCTGAGGAATGTAGAACCAGGGATCACGTCTCAGAACAAGGAGTAGATCATCTAGGACTCAGATTACGAGAACTTTCTTTGCCAAGGGGGCGGGTGAATCTTCAGAATTTCTGCTGTAGAGGCTTGTGGAGTCTCAGTCTTCCATCTTCTCTCCTCTTCCATCGGGTAGAAGATACAGGAGCCTGAGGGTACGTACCACCAGGTTCAAGGACAGCTTCTATCCCACTGTGATAAGACTATTGAACGGTTGCCTTACACAATGAGATGGACTATGACCTCACGATCTACCTTGTTGTGACCTTGCACCTTATTGCACTGCACTTTCTCTGTAGCTGTGAACCTTTACTCTGTACTGTTATTGTTTTTACCTGTACTACCTCAATGCACTCTGTACTAACTCAATTTTAACTGCACTGTGTAATGAATTGACCTGTACAATCAGTTTGTAAGACAAGCTTTTCACTGTTCCTCAGTACAAGTGACAATAATAAACCAACACCAACACCAATACCAAGTCGCTGAGTTCATACAAAGCAGAGGTTGAGTGACTTCTTGTTATTGAAGGAAACAAGGAATACGTGGTTGGTGTGGGAAAATGTAGGTAAAAGATCATTTACAACATTGAAGAATGGTCGAGCAGGCTCAAATGCTCAGATGGCCGATTCTGGTAAACTCAGCTATCTCAAGCGCTTTTTAGTTTTGAGAGCTCTGCCTTCATTGCTTACTGTGTGGTGGTGAATATTTGCTTTATTAATTTGCCTGCATTGTGGGATGTTATGAAATACCTTTAACTGGATTTTGAGTATGTGCAAGATGTTTTTCACTAAAATCAGTAAGTGGGTTTAAAATATTGTCCACTAAGCTACATCTGTATCTTGTACTGTTAATTATTTGTATTGGGTAACACTGCACTAAAGTCTAGAATTTAGCAGTTAGAAACATAGAGGGAGGTAACTTTGTCCTTTGCATGTGCCATGAAGATGAACTCTGTTTGATATTACAGGAGGCAAACAGATAATGGCTCAGAACATGATACAAAAGTAATGGTGTTAAAAAAAAGCACAAGACCTTCATAAACACAGAAATCAGCTGGCAACTTGTACTAAAGAAAAGATACTCAGGGAATTCTGAATTGTTGGAAAATGTTGGTCAGTTTGTATTGCTCTATATTTATGCAAAGTTCACATTCTTGTGTTTAATTCCTGGTGATTTTTACAAATTTGATGAATTTTTACATGTATTGTCATTATATAACCAGAACTTAAGGAATAGAACGGGAGTGGGTCATCCATTTCCTCAAACCTACTTATTCAATAAGAACATGTCTGATTCCCCACCTTAAAGCTACTTACCCGGCCAATCCCCATCTCACTTTGTTACCCAAGAGACAAAAATCTATCAGTCTTAAGTCTCGAATGCTCAATGATTGACCGAGCACAGCTGAAGATGCCAAAGGTTTGGATTCTTCTAACTGAAGCATTTTCTTCTGAACTGCATTCGAAATGGCCTAATCTTTAATTGACACTAGGATCGCATGTTCTGGACTTTCTAACTGGCAGAAACAAGTCAAGTTTATTGTCATATGTACAAGTCCATGTGTGCACAGGTGCAATGAAAAGCTTAATTGCAGCAGCATCACAAGCACAGAGCATCAGAGAAGCAGAATTCAGAAGGAAAACATAAATTATACACAATCTTTACAAGAACAAAAATAACCAAAATCCATTTTAATGCAAAATGATCAAAGTGGTCATCGTGTTGACAAACTGTAGTAATTAGTGTTTTCTGGTTGCTTCAGGAACTAAATGGTTGAAGGTAAGTAGCTGTTCCTGAACCTGGTGGTGTGGGACTTCAGGCTTCTGTACCTCCTGTCTGATGGCATGGCCTCTTAACAGCCTTCCTATTAGTCCCTTTTTAAGGAAGGTGCACCATTATTTAAGCATGGAGGTCAAAACATCACCAAAGCACTAGTGCAGCTTCAGTGAAACTGTGTGCACTTGTAACAAGAGTTCCTTACTCTTGTGTTCCAAATCCCTTGTAATGAAAGCCAAGTTGGTTCTTGCTATGACCCTTAGGTTAACTCGTCGAGTGTCAAGTGTAAATTCCACTTAACATCAGCATTTAATAGTTTCTCTGTTCACTGATGTCCCTGATCTGCTGAGTAGTTTCAGCCCCTTCTTAGTTCAGATTTCCAGCATTTGGAGTATTTTGCTTTGAAGCTTTCTAACCATTTATCAAAAGTACATTTGTCACAAGATCTATGATTTAGGATTATTACCACCAATACGTTTGCAACAACTGATGATTGTCAGATGTTCTTATTGCTTTATTCCGCTCCAGCTTCCACTAAATTTGTGGGTAAAACATTTTAAAACTTTAATTTCATGAATAGGTCTATTATAATACAGCATGACATGAACTGTCTTGCAAAATATGGCCAAGAATCTTGATGAGGTGTTTGGCAAAGTGCAACTGTTTGCAAAGAAATCAGTTTAACTGTACCCGCTGTTAAATGTATCTTGTAAATTGACTCAAATTGCTAATATTGCTGATTGAACCCATTTGTACTGATTGCACCAGCCACTTTCTTGGCTGCTTATATTCACCACTGCTTAGTTTGTAATCCTGAAGCAAAAAGCAACAGATGCTAGAAATCAACAAAAAAAAACCGATAATGCTAAAAATACTCAGTGAGTCAGACAATATCTGTGGAGAGAAAAATGGAGGAAGTGTTTCAGGACAATGACAGATCACTGACCTGAAATGTTAGCTCTGTGTGGTGGGGAAGCAGTTAGTGCTACTACCTCACAGCTCCAAGGACCTGGGTTTGGAACTGACTTCAGGTGCTGGCAGTTTGCATGCTCTCTCTGTATGTCATGATGCTACTGCAACAGTTTCCTCCCACAATCCAAAGAAGTGCTGGTAGATTAATTGGCTACTGCAAATTAGCCCTTAGTATAGGTAAGTGGTAATTGGTTTATGATTGTCACATGTATTGAGATACAGTGAAAAACTTTTGTTTGCGTGCCATCCAGACAGATCATTCCATACATAGGTACATTGAGGGCGTACAAAAGGAAAAAAAAAACAGAATGTAGAAAATGCAGTTACAGAGAAAGTGCAGTGCAAGTAGACAAATAAAGTGCAAGGGCCATGAAAGGTAGACTGAGAGATCAATAGTTCATCTTTATCGTATAAGAATCAAACGAATCAAAAGGTGAGATGAGTGAGAATTAAATCATAGGACTACAGTGAAATAAGTAGATTGATGGGGTTGTTCCACTGTGATTGGTATAGACCTCATGGGCCAAATGGCCTCGTGTTGGAAAAAGTAATTATCCATAGATCCTTCCTGACCTGTATTTCCAGAATTTTCTTTCTTTTATTTGGCATATGTTCATTATTATCATCCAAATAAATTCAGTTGGTGTATTTTGGTGTGCAACAGTCTAATTTCTTGACAGGAATCCTTCCCAGCCTCCCTTTTCTGGTGACAGTGGCATTTTAACTCTTTATTTGGACCAGGATGAGGCCGCCTTGTGGCAATAACAGAAAGTGCAGTCTGGATTTCCCGTATTTTCTGACAAGATTCCAAGTTGATCCTCCATCAAAAATAAAGAAAAATTGTCTTAATTAAGTTGGTAGATTGGTAAATTGGTAAATTGGTTTATTATTGCCACATTACTGAAGCACAGTGGAAAAACTTTGATTTGCATGCCATTCATACAGATCAGTACATCGAGGTAGGTTCTGAGGTCAAGACTCCAGCTTATCGTACAAAGGTGCATTCAGTAGTCTTATAACAGTGGGATAGAAGCTGCCCTTGAGCCTGGTGGTATGTGCTTCCAGGCTTTTGTATCTCCTGTCCAATGGGAAAGGGAGAACAGAGAATGTCCAGGGAGGGTGAGGTCTTTGATTATGTTGGCTGCTCTACTAGGCAGCAAGAAATGTAGACAAGAGTCTATGGAGGGGAGGCTGGTTTTCATGATGTGCTGAGCTGTGTCCACAACTCTGTGCAGTTTCTTGTGGTATCGGGCAGAGCCATTGCCATACCAAGCCGTGATGCATTGGATAGGATGCTTTCTATGGTGCATCTATAAAAATTGGTGATAATGGGAACATGCTGAATATCTTTAGCATCCTGAGGAAGTAGAGGTGCTGGTGGGTTTTCTTGGCCTTGGCATCATCATGGTTGGATCAGGACAAGCTATTGGTGAGGCTTACTCTTAGGAACTTGAAGCTCTCAACCATCTCGACCTTAGAAACATTGATGTAAACAGGAATGTGTGTTCCACCCCGTTTCCTGAAGTCAATGTCCAGCTCTTTTGTTTTGCTGACATTGAGGGAAAAGTTGTTGTCATGACACCATGCCACTAGGCTCTGTATCTCCTTCCTGTTCTCTGACTTATTTGAGATTCAGCTCACTACTTTGGTGTCATCTGTAAACTTGGAGTTAGAGCAGAATCTGCCCACGCAGTCGTGAGTGTATAGGTAGTAAAGTAGTAGGCTGAGGGTGCAGCCTTGTGGAGCACCAGTGTTGAGGATAATCGTGGTGGAGGTGTTGCTGCCTGTCGTTACTAATTACGGTCTGTTCATCAGGAAGTCAAGGATGCAGTTGCAAAGGGAGGTGTTGAGTCCTAGGTCTAGGACTTTGGAGAAGAGTTTGCTTGGAACTATGCTGTTGCAGAGCTGTAGTCAATAAATAGTAGTCTGAGTAACATGCAAGAAAATCAGATTACTCATACCTTGCAAAACTTCAGTGATATCTGTATGTGCAAATTATTCCTTTTAGAAATTAAAGTCCTATCTAAAGAGAAACTGCGATGAATCAGTGCTGAGATGAATTAGCGTGTGGTTGGTGGGTGGGAATGCGTGTTTTATAAAGGAAGTGAAGTTTGGCTGATGTTCAAATCTGTCTGCTGTCCAAAGACTATGGGAATGACATCAGGACTTGTGGAAGGAATCGGAAAATAGAGCAGGAACCAGCCACGACCCACATCCCGAAGGAATGAAGCCCAACACGTGGTAAGTACTGGAGGGGTTTTATGTCTTATGCAAAATGGGGTGTGGGGAGAGTGTAAGTTAATGAGGAAAAGCAGCAAGAGAAAAAGGAAATTCCTTCCAGGGCCTCTGTAGAACATTTCTGTGGCCTCAGCCCTACAGTGAATCCTTAGGAATGGCAACTAAAACCTTCTTTGGTCACTGATAGTGCCACCAGGGCCGAATTATTGGCTGCAGCACCAAACAAGCTTTCTATGTCCAAGAGTTAAAATAATTCACAGTGCCAATGAGATGATCGACCTCTGAATTTAAACATTGGGTAAGCCATGCTCTGCAAGAGATTGCAGTGCCTTCCGTGCCTTGCTTAAGGTGGATTCCTTTCCAGTATGCAGTGGGAACAAGTTACCACCATTTTAATGACTTTCATTGGTAGGAAGTGGACCCAGCCAATAAAAATAAAGTCTCCACACCTTGACCAAATAATTCCATATTGCTGGAACAGCAGTCATGGATCTCTCACAGAATGTTGGAATGTTTCATTTGGTTCACTTCTTAGATGATAACAGTTGAAGCTTCACTGAAAGCCATTTAACACTTTTCTTTGGAGTCAGTCCTAGAAATCCTAGGACAAAACTGCCTGATTTGGAGCATTCACATTGGATTAAAATCCAGCATACTGGAGAACATCTCTTCTTCATTCCTTCTAATGCTACATATGGAGCTATTTCTGGGATACTACTTTTATCTTTGGCATAAAGAATGATGCAAAGTGCCTGATCAAATCTGCTGTCATCTCCTTGTTTTCTATTATAATTCCCCAGGTTCACTTTTTATAGCATTAATGTTTCAGGCCAAAGAACATTCATCAAAATTGGGAACAGAATTTTCTTTCTTTCCTTCCTGTTTCTGATGTTCGTGGGAGATTGCAATGCACTGCCTCATTCCCCACTTTACATAGGTCATCACACTTCAAACATTAACTAGCTTTAACAGTGTTTTGGGATGTCCTGAGCATGAAAGTTGTAAGTCTTTCACTTTCACCTGTAATTTGGAACAATATACTTAATTGATGCTGCTCAAAGTAACAACACTGGCTGCATTTTCTGGTCAGGGTGAGTGAACTGTCCTCGAAAAAAGCTGCCACAAAAAGATGAACCCTGTGGTGGAGAACCCTGTTTTCCTGATGCCAGCTGCTATCTGTCCAAGTCTCTGACATCTCTGATGTCCTCAAGCTAAGTGATTGGCCAATCATATTAAAGAATTCTCACAAGCAATATACACGCAGAGAAAGAAACATAATTTTTAGCTGATATTTTACAAATTGGAAATGCAGGCATGATAATAATAGAAAGAGTAAAGTTGTAAATAAATTGAATGAAGTAAGTCTAAATATTATATTTTGACATACTGATGTGAAGGAATTATAATCCACATCCATAAAATCATGCTTCTTCCCCGTTAAGCCATTAATTCTCAGATAGGAACCAGGACTTCTACACTTAAATGGACGTGCATGGTTGCTCTTACTTTCATGATGTAATGATGGAAAGCACCAAGAGTTTCATTGTTATTATTACTGCAAAATCTGTGCCCAAGTGATTGCTCATCATCTGACCCTTCTGTTTCTCTGAATATTTGGCAAAGTGAAGGTACGGCCAGGTTAACTGCAGCTTGTGGCAGGTCCAGTACTATGCTGCAGTTGTTCTGAGGTGAAGGTTCCTTCAGCCGAAGAGTTCAGATTGCAGAGCTCAGCTAGCCTCCTTTTTCCTACTTGTAACACCAATGCCAACCAGAACAGATTGAGAACACTTCATATACTGGCACCCTAACGAAACACTACTGCAAAAACAATAAGCTTGCATGCATATGTGGAGAAAAATTTTCTGTTCAAATAAAGTTTAAGCAAAACTGAAGAGGAACTTTGGTGATGAATTCTGCAGCAGTTCTCATGCTTCTTGCCTGTTAAGCCATTAATTCTCAGCTCTTCAGGCATAGTAGAGTCAGGTTTATGGGACAATCCCTTGCAATAAGTGCAGTGGTAAGTTACTGTATTAGCACCTAGAATTCTGTTTCATTAATCCAATTTGAGTACCATTAAGGCAAATGGGGAATTTAAATTCAAGTAACGAAATTAATCCAGAAGAAAATAAAGTTTAGTCCAAGTAATGATAACCATGAAACTGATTGTTGTGAAAAATGAAGCCATTAAATTACCAATTATTGAATGAAATCTGGCCTGCACATGACTCCACAGCTAGAAACGTGGCCGCTTCTTAATTTCCTCCTCAGTTTAAGGACAATTAGGGATGGACAATAAATGCAGACATTGCCAGTGCCACCCATGTTTTGTAAGCAAATAGATTAAATTAAATTAAATTAAATTACATTAAATTAAATTAAATCTACAATTTCAGTACAGGTTTAAAATGGATTGGTGAGGTAACAATACAAAAAGTATAAACGGATCAGTAGAAAAAAATCATAGTCCAGTTTGATAGCAAGTATAGCTTACTAGCATCCTGGAAATGGTATCTGAGCCTTATTTCTACTGAAAGAGATGGAGGCATACATTTCCAGTTGAGCTGTCTGCCGGCTGGAATTATGAAGTTCATGTGGGCAATATTGCCATCTACTGGTGTAGTAGGTTAGGACATTCAGAAATCACAGATTGAAGTTAGATTTGGTGGGGAGGTGTTGTCATTTCCCTGTGAAACCTGACGTTTTGCCACATGATTGTGAGCAAATTCAGGTTGTTGAACACGCACACAAATGTAACTCCTGGTCACTCTTACTTTCATGATGTAATGATGGCAAACACCAGAAGTTTCATTGCTATTAGCCACTGTAATAGATTACATCTAGCAGAAGCAAGAAAGGAGCCACCCATCTGCACTGTTGAACATGATCATCCATTACTTGCTGATTGATTATTATATGCAGCATTGGTTTAACAAATAGTGTTTTAATGCTTCCAGCCTTCTTTAACTTTTGTATATTCTGTAGGGATGCTATTGCAGGAACTCAAGAATTTTTGTCTGAACCTTAGATTCTGACACATGGATATATTAATAGTCATTCATTTCAGAGTGAATTGTTGAAGGACAACTGGATTGAAGGCAAAGAGAGCAGAATAAGCCACTAGAATAGGAAGGACTGGTAGAGAAGGGCATATAGTAGGAGCCTTTTTTAGATTAATGTTGCACACCTTGAAAGGATATAACTGGACAATAATATGCAACCACTGTAAGGTGATGTTGAAATTAGATAACACTGCAAACATTCAATGGGCAGTCAAGAGCTGTGGGGGAGAAAAAAAAGAGTTAATATTTCAGACTATTTCAGAATATTCCAGGCTGGCACGGCAGTGTAGTGGTTAGCGTAACACTATTACTACGCCAGCGACCCAGGTTCAATTCCGGCCTCTGTCTGTAAGGAGTTTGTATGTTCTCCCTGTGTCTGCATGATTTTCCTCCAGGTGCTCTGGTTTCCTCCCACATTCCAAAGATGTACGGGTTAGGAAGTTGTGGGCATGCTATGTTGGCGCCGGAAGCGTGGCAACACTTGTGGGCTGCCCCCAGAACACTCTACGCAAAAAGGATGCATTTCACTGTGTGTTTCGATGCACATGTGATTGATAAAGATATCTTATCTTGATGACATTTTTAACAGTTCTGAGTTCCTCTGGTTAACATTCTGAAAGTGGTGATAGCAAAGAATTCCACCAGAAGATTTCTTACTCCTACATTATTTATGTAAGACAATGATTGTTAAATGAAATGCCCCCAATACATCTGGGATGTATCTTAGAGTGGTGCCAGAACACCCATTGTGTTAATATTCTACATTTATCAATATTGCAATGTATTTGTTTATCCATGAACTATTTGCTGGCTTACTTTTTCCAGATTAAAACAGAAAAGTAGACTGTGTTGCTTGATACTTCAAAATATCTTCTCTGTTAACCAAATTGTTCATTGAATTGAACCATAAGTCTGTTCCACGCATTTTTGATACTGACATCCAAAATAATTCATGAAATTATTTAAAATATGTAATAAAGCTGATGTAGTTTCAAGTTACATTGCTTCAAGTTGATAACAGCTGGGTATTCTGATGAAGGAATGAAAGTGAGAGATTATGTTAAATCTCCAATCTGTAATTGCGAACATAAAAACTGGGTTGTTAATTCAGTGTACAGGGAGTGCTACACTACTGGATCTGTGGTTCAAGGTACTTTGAGACTCTCTTTATATTAATTGGAGAAGGGCAGATATGCTCAGGCAATATTCATCTTTCACCCAATACTAAAAAATGTTCATTTGTCATTCTTGTCTATGGGACCTTGCTCTTTGCAAATTGATCACTGGGTTATCTACATTGCAAATGTCAAGAATAGTTATAAGGCTGTGAATTGTTCTGAAGATCAAATATAAGTTTACTTTTCTTAAGTTTTTATTATCACTCACTTTTGAAATCTGGGCATTGCTGGAAAGGCAAGTATTTATTGCCTTTCCCTCATCGCCCTTGAGAAAGCTGTAAGTCTGCTGCCTTCTTGAATTGCCACAAGTCCTTCTGGTGCTTCCATGTGCTGCTGCGTAGGGATTTAGAACGAGCAATGATGAAGAAGGTTTTCCAGATGGTGTGTGATTTAGAGTTGAACCTGCAGGTGGTGGTATTCCTATGCATCTCTGCCCTTGTCTTTCCTGGTGGAGAGATCTCGGGTTTGGAAGGTGCTGTTGAAGCAGCCTGGGCGCATAACTACAATGCATTTCATATTTAATTATATCAAAGACAGCTGATGGGTAAAAGTACAGCAAACTCTTCGAAAGGTAGTTTACCATTAAAGATACATAGATAAAAAGCTTAATTAATTATCATAATTGTGCATATAATGGATATTTTCTCAATATTAGATAACATACATCAAAACACAATATATTAAATCATTTTAAGTTCAGCATTTTTGATAAGCTAGTACTGATGTTGTAAAAGATTGATAATTAAAGCAATGATTTCTGTAAACATTTATCTTATTCAGGATATGGTAGCACATCATTAGCTCTAGGACAGTCAAGACCAGATTTCCAGGTATGGACCTCCTTGCCGTTCTAATTAACCAAATGGGTACATACGACAATGTGGAAAAGATCTTCATGTCTAGAATTCCACCTGGGGAATTTCAAGGGCTGGATCCTCAAGTACTGAGGAAAATGAAATGCACTAAACAGAAAAGGAATTAAACTGGAAATTTAAGTGCATTCTGCATTGATGAACAGTGATCATTGGAATATGGTTGAAGATGGTATGAAGGGATATGAATGAAATTCATAAATTGATTGAATTATGTTTTATTATTTAGGTTTTAAAACTCACAGAATGTGGAAGGACAGGGTTGGGGGCTGGGGTTCCATTGACTGAAATTTATTGCCCCAGCCTATCTATCCTTTGAGTGGTGGTCACTGGTGTGGTGAGGGGCTCAATTGCCACAGTCCATATGGTGAAAATATTCTCAATATTTCAGGGTGGTTGCTTCAGGGAGATATTGTTCCAAATTTTTTTTACTTCATACTAATAGGACTTTGTCAAGAAGAATATTTAAATCCACCTTAAGACAACTGCACTTGGAGAGTGAATTTTCTAGTGAGAGACAATTTACATGAACCTTTCTTGCAGATGGCACATTAACCTTTTTCTTCAACCTGAAACACCATTGAATACTGCAAATGCTGGGCATCTGACATAAAAACAGAAAATGCTGCAAATACTCCGAAGGTCAGGCAGCACCTGTCAGACAGAAACAGAGGTAATGTTTCAGTTTGATGTCCTTTCATCAAAACTGGCAAGAGTTAGGAATGAGTTCAAGGTTACAGAGAGGGTAAGGGAAATGGGGTATGTTGGGGAAGGATAGTGGGATTGGTGGGAGTGGGGTCAGGAGGAGTGAACAAAGTGAAAGGTCTGTGATTGGGTGTAATTGGGCGGCGCGGGCTCGTTGGGCCGGAAGAACCTGTTACCATGCTGTATAAATAAAAGTTTAAAACAAAGGTAGTGTCGGATCTGGTCATTTTAAAATCCGCAGGTTCTTTCAGGAGTCCAAGAATGAGTTGAAAACAACTTGGTGCTTCACAAAGTTTTATTGGAAAAGTTTAAAACAAAGAAACAGTCACAGAGCACATGGCACTAGCTTTACTACTAGGAGATGAGCTGAGACAAAAGGAACTAAAGATGAGCTAGGCTGGGGGGGGGGGTGCGGTAAGAGAGCAAGAAAGAGAGATAGAGGCAAGAGAGCAAGAGAGATAAGCAAGAGAGTGATTAACAAAAAACGGCACCTTTTATCCCTGAGATAAGAGGTACTCCTTAGCTAACAATAGTCCAATCAGAAAACCTGTTAGACAGCTGTGGCAAAACCAGCCAATGAGAAAACATGTATTCACCTGATGGACAAACCAATAAGCTAGGAAGCGGCCATTCCTTGTACAGCCACTTGAGGTGTATTAAACACTATACATGTTAAAAAAACTACTTAAAGCAGTCGAATCCAACAATAGCTTGGGATGAGGAAAGATTCAATAATATGTGACTTGGTGCTGTTAGAGGAGAGTGGCAGAGTTTTGCTGGAGTAGATGGAATTACATAAAGGGGGAGAAACTATCAGAAGGAGTGGGGGAAAGCAAACAAATGGTGGAAATATTAGAGAAAAAACTGGGATGGTTGATTATCTGAAACTGTTGAATTTGACGTTGAATCCTAAAGGATTCCAACTCGGCACTTTACTATCTTCCAGATTCAACACTTCCAGTATTTCTTAAGTCTCTCCTCGTCTGCTAATTCCAGATTTTGTTCGTTGCTGCTTTACACTTTCCTAGGCAAACCTTCTGTGATTCATGAGACTCTGCCACTCTCTTTCTGCCGGCAGCATTACTGCCTGAGTTCCTCCTTTTCTTGGACTCCATCCTATCAAACACCCTTCTTTTTGTTCTCTCTGACCCTCCCTGCTTCTCTGCAGTTTAAACCCATTTAATTTCTAATTTTTTTCCAGGTTTGATGAAAGGTCATTGACCTGAAGCCTTAACTCTGTTTCTCCCTCCATTGATGCTGACTGAACCTGCTGTGTATTTCCAGTATTTTCTGTTTATATTATTCTTAAAGCTTAAATATTACTGTATTATGATCTTTATAAATTATTCAAGCTGTATATTTAGTGGTATAATTATACAAGTGGTATATTGAGAAAGAAATAGCCTAAAATGGCTGAAGAATTTTATTTATTAACCAGCCTAGTATTTCAACTTGGTTGAGCAGATTGTTTTTCATATATTGATGACGGGTTTAGTTTAACAAACTGAAATCTTTGTCAATTTGTCAGAATTTGTTAATAAATATAATAATGAGAAAACTTGTTCTAATGCTGATATGTAATAGTTTCACTGGTTTGTTTTCAATGAGACATAACCTAATTTGAAGTGCGTCAGCTTTCATAGACTATGATTGTCTTAATGATTAATACCAGATTGCAAATAAATGCTTGAAGTAATCTGTTCTACCTGTCTATACCAATTGCTTTTAATTAAAATTGAGATTCAATAAAATTCAGAATCAGACACTGTACATGAATTAGGGAAAAAAATGTGAAAGGATGTGTTTTTCTGCCACAAAACTGCTGTATTTTATTTATATGTAATTATTTCTATGTTGCTTATGAGATTTTTGTTCCGCAACAAAAATGAGACAGAACAGCCAATGCTATTTTGCAGGTGAGATGCATTTTGTTTCTGCTGCAATAAATGTACTATATCCAAAACCATGTATCTTAGTTCCATTTGTTTGCAAGCATTGATGACTTTACATGGAATTGCCATTTTAGATCATGATGTAGCCTACATTCCATCTGTCTGATTGCTCTATGACACCAAGATTGGGGGTGTAGTGGACAGCGAGGAAGGCTATCAAAGCTTGCAAACTGATCTGGACCAGCTGGGAAAATGGGTTGAAAAATGGCAGATAGAATTTAATGCAGACAAGTGTGAGGTGATGCACTTTGGGAAGACAAACCAGGGTAAGACTTACACAGTGAATGGTAGGGCAGTGAGGTGTGCAGTAGAATAAAAGGACCTGGGAATAGAGATCCATAATTCCTTGCAAGTGACATCACAGGTAGATAGGGTCATAAAGAGAGCTTTTGGCACATTGGTCTTCATTAATCAGGGTATTGAGTACAGGAGTTGGGATGTTATGTTGAAGTTGTATAAGGTGTTGGTGAGGCCAAATTTAGAGTATTGTATGCAGTTTTGGGCAGCTATGTACAGGAAAGATATCAATAATCTTGAAAGAGTGCAGAGAAAATTTACACAGATGTTGCCGGGACTTGAGGACCTGAGTTACAGGGATAGGTTGAATAGGTTAGGACTTTATTCCCTGGAGCACAGGAGAATGAGGTGACATCTTATAGAAGTATACAAAATTATGAGGGGCATAGATTGAGTGAATGCATGCAGGCTGCTTCCCCTCAGGTTGGGCAAGACTGGAACTAGAAGTCATAGATTTTGGGTGAAAGGTGAAATATTTAAGGGGAATCTGAGGGGGAACTACTTCACTCAGAGGGTGGTGCGAGTGTGGAATGAGCTACCAGGGGAAGTAATCGATGTGGGTTTGTCACAATGTTGAACGAAAAGCAAGCTCGCAGAGAACCCAATGCAGCACGCTGGTATGAGACTGGAGTCAGGATGTTTCCTCTGAACCAAACACAGGCAGCAACTGAAAGGAATCTTGCCTCAGGGATCAGGTGGAATCCCAACACGAAAACTGGATATCCTAAGAGGAACAGTGAAACCAGGACTGCTCGAGAGCAGACAACTCTAAGCAGCCAGGAGACAAAGTATACCCAAAGGTTGACCAATACTCTGGCAACTAGTGCTAGAGAAACCTGGGTATTTATGCTAGACCCCTGATGGGGCTCAGGTGTGTTGTTATGCAATTAGTCATGCAGGGAATCTATGTGCTGCCCAACAAGGAATCACCAATGGCCAGTACTCAGAACCATGACAGTACCCCCCCCACCCCACCCCTCAATGGGAGCCTCCAGGCGACCCACCAGGCTTATCTGGATGGTTCAGATGGAATTCCTAAGTGAGGGAGGGGTCCAAAATGAAGGACCGAGGAACCCAGGAACATTCCTCCGGACTGTATCCCTCCCAATCCACCAAGTACTGCAGGCCCCTACCCCAGAGGCGTACATCCAGTAAACGCCAGACAGTGTACGCTGGGTGGTCGTCAACAATCCAGGGGGGGCGGAGGGGGCTTGGCTGGAGGGCACAATGGACTGCTAGCCACTGGCTTCATCTGAGACACATGGAAAGTGGGATGTATCCTCAGAGTCATAGGCAATTTGAGCTGGACCGTGGTGGGATTGATGATCCACTATTTTCAAAAGGTCCCAAGAAGCGAGGAGCTAGTTTCTTGAGCTCATCCTTGAGAGGGATGTCCTTAGCCGAGAGCCAAACCTTCTGCCCAGGCTGGTACACTGGCGCAGTAATCCACTGACAATCAGCAAATCTCCGGTTGCGGTCGGCAGTCCGAAGCAGGGCCGCGCGTGTGTCCTCCCAGACCTTGCGGCAACGGCAGAGATGGTCCTGAACTGAGGGCACGGAGATGTCCCATTCATGGATGGGGAACAGAGGGGTTTGGTAACCGAGTGAGCATTCAAAGGGGGATCTTCCAGTGGCAGTGCAGACCAGAGAGTTGTTTGCGTACTCAACCCAAGCGAGGTGGGTGCTCCATGTCAAAGGGTCGTTCGCCGTTATGCAATATAGCACTGTTTCCAAATCTTGATTTGCCCATTCTGTTTAGCCGTTCGTCTGTGGATGGAAACTGGACGATAGGCTTATGGATGTTCCAAGGGCCTGACAAAAAGACCTCCATACTGCAGAGACAAACTGGGGACCTTGGACAGAGACAATGTCTGCAGGGATCCCATGGAAGCGTAAGACGCATTGGATGACCAGGTTGGCTGTCTCCTGAGCAGTAGGGAGTTTGGGAAGGGCCACAAAATGCACTGCTTTGGAAAAGGGGTCCACTGTGGTCTGTCCAAACTATAAACGGATGTTCTGCTCCCTCTAGCCAGTGCCTCCACTCCTCTAACGCAAGCTTGACTGCTAGTAACTCCCGGTTCCCCATGTCATAGTTACATTCGGTGGGGGACAACTGGTGAGAAAAAAAGGCATAGGGGTGCAGTCTCTGATCCAAACCGGAGTGTTGAGAGAGGACCACTCCCACCCTGGAGTCAGAGGCGTTGACCTCCACAACGAATTGGCGGGAGGGGTCTGGTTGGACCAGGATAGGAGAGGACGTGAAGCATTTCTTCAGGTCCGAGAACGCCGAGTCGGTTTTGGGATTCCACAAAAAAGCGGTCTTTGGTGAAGTAAGTTGTGTAAGGGGTGCTGCCACCCAACTATAATCCCTAATAAAGTGGCGATAGAAACTTGCACCCAGAAACGATCGGAGCTGCTTGCGTGTCGTGGGTCGAGGTCACTCTGCCACCACCCGGATCTTCTCGGGATCCGCCCTTACTTGTCCGCTCTCAATGATGTATCCTAAGAAGCTGACGGAGGGGACATGGAATTCACATTTCTCGCCCTTGACTAAGAGCTTGTTCTCCCAAAGCCTCTGGAGGACCTGACGGACATGCTGGGTGTGTTCCTGGAGACTACTGGAGAAGATCAGGATGTTATCTAGATCAACAAACAAAATGATTTATGAAGTCTCGTAGGACATCATTGATCAGGGCTTAGAAGACGGCAGGAGCATTAGTAAGGCCGAATGGCATTACTAGGTATTCAAAGTGGCTGAGTGTGGTATTAAATGCTATTTTGCTCTCATCTCCCTCCCTTATCCTGACCAGGTGGTAAGCACTTCGTAGGTCAAGTTTAGAGAATATGGTGGCCCCGTGAAGAAGTTCAAACGCAGAATTGATGAGTGGCAGTGGATACTTGTTTCTCACGGTTATGTTATTGAGGCCCCTGCAGTCAATGCATGGACGCAGTGAGCCATCCTTCTTCCCCACAAAGAAGAACCCCGTGCCTACTGGGGAGGATGAGGGGTGAATAATGCCTACCGAGAGAGATTCATTGATGTACTCCTCCATGGCCTCCCTCTCTGGTCGGGACAAGTTATATAGCCGACTGGTAGGTAGCAGAGCCCCGAGGAGGATGTCGATTGCATAATCATATGGCTGGTGAGGAGGCAGGGAAAGAGCCCCTTGTTTGCTAAGTACTTGCCCCAGGTCATGATACTCCACTGGGACCTGGGACAAGTCTGGGGCTTCGGCAGCCAACGAACTAGCAGTAACCTGTACTGGAGCAAGGGCCGACTGGAGACAAGTAGAATGGACTCCAACTGACTATCCATCCCATCAGCCAATCGGGGTGGGGATTGTGATGGCTCAACCAGGGGTACCCAAGGACCATCAGCATCTGTGGGGAGGTTATCAGGTGGAATTGGACCTGTTCCCAATGGTTTCTGGAGATCAGTAACAACAGCAGAGGTGTACGGTGTGTGGCTTGAGTCAACAGTCTGCCATCTAGCGCCCAGACCTCTAGAGGGGCACTCAATGGCTCCCGAGAAATCCCAGCCCAGGAGGCTATGCCTTCATCCAACAGATTTCCCTCGGCGCCAGAGTCCACCAAAGCGGAGAAGGACAGGGACCATTGGAGGTGTCTTATGGTAGCTGGGATCAGTACCAAGTTCTGGGAGGCCATAGGGAAAATTGTCTGGATGACCAGGATCCTCCTCCCTACTGGTGAGTCCTCCCCTTTTGGCCCAAAGGGGACAAGTGGTAAGTGAATGGCCAGGCTGACCACAATAGAGGCAATCCCCAGCTCTTAATCTCCGACGGCGTTCAGAGGGAGAAAGGCAGTTCCGTCCCAGTTGCTTTGGTTGCTCCCCCGGGGTGGTGCAATTGGCTGGGTCGGGAGCACCTCTAGAGGTGGAAAGAGAAGGAGCCGAGAGGCTTGGGTCAGGAGAGGTTGGGAAGGTGACCTGTGGGGTGGAACAGAGGTGTTGGATGAACCATCCTCTCTCTGCCATTCCCAGAGTCAGTTGTCCAGCCTGGTGGCTAGAGAGATCAATGCATCCAGGCTGGTTGTCCCATCCCATGATGCCAACTTGTCCTTAATCCTGTCACTAATGCCTTGCCAAAAAAGGCCCCTGGAGAGCCTCCCCATTCCACCCCGAGTCAGCCACCAACATCCAGAACTCCACGGAGTATTTTGCAATGTTGCGGGACCCCTGACGGAGGGCGAGGAGTCGCTTGGCTGCCTCTTTTCCACAGATGGGATGGTCAAAGACCTTTCTCATCCCCTCAATGAAGGTGTGAAATGAGGAGGTGGTCTCTGGCTGATTGTCCCAGATGGCAGTGGCCCATTCCAGCACACTTCCTCACAACAACCCCATGATAAATGCAACCTTAGATCTCTCAGTGGTGTACATGAAGGGCCACTGCTCAGAAACTAACTAGCATTGTAGTAGAAAGGACCAGCATTTTCCCAGATCCCCAGCGTAGGGTTATGGGTCAGGTACATGCAGTTCCTTGCGTGGTCAGGTCATCAAACTGTACAGTGATGCTCACTGATTGTCCAGGCAGGTCAGACAGAATTCCCAGAGTGGCAGAGGTAAGAGCAGAGACTCAGCTTCCCTGTTCACTGAGCTGCCCAACCATCACAGTAAGGGTACAGAAGTCTGCCACAACCTCCTGGAGCTGCAGGTCGTGCTGGCCCAGAAGTGAGTCCTGGCAGGCAAGGGCTTCAAGCAGGGGATTCGTGTCTGCTGGGTTCATGCTGGCCAGAGTGTTCTGTCACAACGTTGAGCAAAGAGCAAGCTCACAGGAGAACCCAAATGCAGCACACTGGTACAAGACCAGAGTCAGGATGCTGCCTCAGAACCAAACACAGGAAGCAACTGGAAAGAATCTTGCCTCAGGGATCTGAGGTGGAGTCCCAACACAAAAACTGGATATCTTAAGAGGAACAGTGAAACCAGGACTGCTCTAGAGCTGACAACTCTAAGCAGCCAGGAGACAAAGTATACTCAAAGGTTAACCAATACTCTGGCAACTAGTGCTAGAGAAGCCCAGGTACTTATGCTAGGCCCCTGATGGGGCTCAGGTGTGTGTCGTTATGCAATTAGTCATGCAGGGAATCCATGTGCTGCCCAACAAGGCATCATCAATGGAGCCAAATCGAGGCCAGTACTCAGAACCATGACTGGGTTCAATTGTAACATTTAAGAGAAGTTTGGATTGGTACATGAATGAGAGAGGTATGGAGGGCTATGTTTCAGGTGCAGGTAGATGGGACTACACAGGAAACTAGGCCGGCATGAACTAGATGGGCGGAAGGGCCTGTTTCTGTGTTGTAGTGCTCTATGACGCTATGACTTGTAAAACAAGTCATTCCACTGATATTTCCCACATAAAAGGAAGTTATGTAATGCTGACCAAAACCTTGCCTTGTATCAAAACCTGTCCATTTCCTTTACTCCATCCAGACTCTCTGGATGGCCAGGGTTCCATATTGTAAAAATGCATTTATTCCCTGAATATTATCCTGCTGGAATCCCTCATTCTATCACCTTCCTTTTCAAATCATCATTTGTATTATTTCATCAAACAAATTTCCATTGGGAGTTTCTGCCCAGGATAAGACTCTGTTTGCATATCTCATTTTGTAATCCACAGCTCCACATCAACAATTATTTGAATTTGCAGCTCATGTCAGCTCATTTTGCATGTGACCCTGTTGTCACCCATAAGCAGGTCCCTGAACAACAATTTGAGATGACAGGATAATTTAAGGTTAAAAAAAATTAAAAATTCAATGAAAGGTAATCAGAAAGAAACCGACCCAATCCAAAGAGGAAAATTTAGGGAGGTAATTAAAACCCTGGTCAAAGAAATAGGCTTTCAGAAGGGTCTTAAAGCAGGATGCATAAAATATAATGGCTCAGCACCAGTGTCACTGAAGACAAATGCCTAATGATAGAGTGAAATGACTAAATTTTTCATTAGCCTGGGTTGAAACAAACAGAATGTGGGAATGAAAGAGAGCAATGATTCCGTGAAGAGATATGATGATCATGATAAAAGTTTTAATCTGGAGATGGGGTTGGGGGCTATAATTTGGAGTGGGTGGCTAATTGTCTCAAGGGAAAAGACTTGCAACTCTATGAGGAGGGGGCAGGACTGCATTCCTATTACATAAAGCAGGTGTGGGCTTGATGTGACTTCGCTCCATGATGTCAACATTCTCTGATTCTGTCAAATGCTCTTTAAGTACCACAGCATGTGAGTTGTAGGCTAAGATAAGGGAAGTGGGATTTGGCTAGACCTCTTTATCGGTCAGCAATGAAATGCTCTCCTCTGCCTATCATTCAATATTGGTCTCTATAAATTGATGAGAAAAATCCACAGACTATGCATGTTGTGGTAATACACTATCAAATGTGTCATGTCAGGAGAGTTGTGAGTCTGATCTTCTGACTTTTTAGTGAGGTTTTTGGAACAAAAAGGTGGGAACCCTTGTGGGCCTTGGTGAATATTTTTCTCTCAGTGTTACGGACTCAGTGAAAGTCCCTTTAAGATAGAGAGTGTGTGTGTATGTGTGTGTGGGGCGTGCTTACGTCAATAGAAGATAAAGGACGTAATGATGTTGTTGTAGAAGTCAGAAGAAGAGAGAGAGAAGGGAGAGAGACACCAGCCTGCTAGTTTTCTCTATCGATGGATGAGAAACTATAACTGTGTCTGCCACTGAAATCCATGTATGGAAGTTGGAAGTAATCCGGTGGAGTTCACTTTGTTGCTGACCTGTAGAAGGAAACAGGTATTTTGTCACGAACCAGCAACAAAAGAAACACACTGAGCATGATTCAGTGTTAAAAACTATTTTATTAATCACTACGTATGGTAATACGTAAAATAAAAGTAAAAATGTTAGTATGTTAGAATTAAAAAATGTTAAACCTCGAACGTTAACCCCAAAACTTAACTCGTCGTGTGTGTGTGTGACAAAGTCCAAAACTCCAAGTTCAGGAATGGTTCTTAAAGTTCAGTTCCCCAAGCCATAAGGTGAAACATGAGCAAGGGCTTCTTCAACAACCACCGTTGTCTGAAGACAAGACGTAGGTGTAGAGAAACATAGAGAGAGTAAATACGAAATCCAAATGTTCCACGATGGAACCCAAACGACACTTCAGTGTTTACTTGGTAGTGACTTCCTCACCCCGAAAAGCATCCGAACCGTGGTCGTCCACACACAAATACCTGTTTCCTTCTACAGGTCAGCAACAAAGTGAACTCCACCGGATTACTTCCAATTTCCATACATGGATTTCAGTGGCAGACACAGTTATAGTTTCTCATCCATCGATAGAGAAAACTAACAGGCTGGTGTCTCTCTCCCTTCTCTCTCTCTCTCCTTCTTCTTCTGACTTCTTCAACAACGTCATTACGTCCTTTATCTTCTATTGACGTAAGCACGCCCCACACACACATACACACACACTCTCTATCTTAAAGGGACTTTCACTGAGTCCATAACATCAGTCAATATCAGAATAAATAGGTTAACTGATTATGGTACCTTTAGAATTATTCTCAAACATCCCAAGGAAGTGAAAGCATTGTAAAATCATCCCAAAAATAATTTCCAAAATACCTTTTCAGCTTTTGCATAATATTCTTTAAATATAATTTTTCCAATTCCCAGAGCACCCCTACTACACCCCATTCCAATAAAAGCAGAAACATAACTTTATGCCACCTGATCTCTTGGCTGAGGTTATTCTGTCCCCATGAGGCTCCACCATCAAGAAGATTCTGGGTGGCAATAGCAATGTTTAACAGGCATTTAGTGCAGCACGGTAATGTAGTAGTTAGCCTAATGTCATTACAGAGCCAGCCACCCGGGTTCAATATGCTTCTGTCTGTAAGGAGTTTGTACGTTCTCCCCATGACTCTGTGGGTTTCGTTCAGCTGCTCCAGTTTCCTCCCACATTCCAAAAGACATGTGGGTTAGGAAGTTGTGGGCATGCGATGTTGGCGCCAGAAGCGTGGCGACACTTGCGGGCTGCCCCCAGCACATTCCCAGACTGTGATGGTTGTTAACGCAAAAAGATGTACTTCACTGTACATGTAAATATATAAATAAATGAATATTAAATAAATATTAACTTATTAGACAGGTGCACGAATAGGTAGGGCTATGGATCATGTGCAGGCAGTTGAGATTAGTTTAAATTGGCATTATGGTTAATACAGACATTGTGGGCTGAAGGGTCTATTCATGTGCTGTACTGTTCTATGCTTTATAACCTTTCTTGCACTTTCCCCATATCCCTTGATTTACTTAAATCTATCGATCTGCCTTGAGTATACGAAGGAACTGAACCTCCAAAGCCCTCTTTGGTAGAACATTCCCAAGATTTACTCACTACCCATGAGTTAAGAAATGCCTCCCCATCGTATTCTTTAATGGCTGATTTCTTATTCTGAGACTGTGCCTGGTTCTGATCACACCTGCCGGAGTAACATCAGCTTGCATCTACCCAAGTCCCTTGAGAACTTTGCTCATTTCGTTGAGATCACGTCTGATTTTCTCAACTCTGAAGATCACAGGACCAGTCTATTCAATCTGTCATGATAAGACACAACCCCTCCACCCCCCCCCCCCCCACCTCCCTCCTTCAACATCCAAGGAATCATTCTGGCGAACCTACTCTATATTTCATCTTGGCCTTGGGAGGGCAGACCAAACCCACGCAAAATATTCCAGATGCTCTCTCACTCAGTGAAAAACTTCTTGTATTCAAATCCTCTTGCAACAAAAGTTAACAGACTGTTTTCATTCCTGATGGGATCCTGCACTTTATATGTTACCGTAAGTCTGTAAGTTCCTTGATCTCTCTGAACACTAACTCCCAACATTCTACCAAAGTGATGGACCTCACGTTATTCCACACTGTATTCCATCTGCTGTGTCCTTGCTCATTCTCTTAACATGTTTACCATCTCATTGGGTTTCTATGATTTTTCTCACAATCTACTTTGACACCCAAGATTGGATCAGTAAGCGCTGGAACAAATGTTTGCTCCGATACCTGTGAACTGTCGCCACTTGAGTTCACTCCACCTGTTATCCAGAACCAAAGTACAATTAATGGACAAGAAAAGGGCCCTCGAGGAGATATTGACGGCTTCCATCATGCTGAACCATTGGAGGCTGTTGTTCTCTTCACCGTGGAGTCATCACTGTATCAAGCTCTGCATGTAGCCCTTTAAAAATGTCAGCCTGTTGTGCTCTCTAGTTGCAGGAAATATATTTTCCTATTTGATGTATTAATTTAGGTTTGGTAATGATATAAATGTACCTTGCTAAGTATCCTTCTATCTTTAAGAATATTTGTACCAATTCATGAAATCCGGTCGGCATTAACGTGTCCTATGGAGCGGTTGCAGCTTCTAGTCTATCGACAGAAATTAATGTCTATTTTCAACCTGTGCTGGGCTCAATGTGTTTCGTCCTGCTTTCTTCTGCCTCAATGTAATTTTTGACAGAATAGTCTGACGCACTTCAGCTGAAGGAAATAAGGCCACCAGGGATCGTGCCCTTATTGCTAAGATTCGGATACTGGTCTGAATTCTGTGTTTGTATGGCCTCTTGAGAGCGTTGTGTCCTATTCATAAACATTTCTACCGAATTGGGAGCATAGGGGTTCGAACATGCAAATAGTGATATTTATAAGCCCATACATGCTGCTTTCAAACGTTATTGTCGTGACTTCCTAATAAAAACATACCATGTTAAATTAGAATATAATGGTGCAGATCTTTGTTCTTCCCTCCCTTCCCAATTTTTCGACGTGATGCTCGTGATCTACGAAGACGCAAAATGTTACCCGCAGTGAAAAGGCCAATGGAGAGAAGGTAATGGAGGGAGCTTCATCTTGCACAAGGGGTCTCAGACATATTTTCAACGGGTCTACTGTTTACATCCAATAAATTGTTCGAAATGCTTATGCAGCGTCGAACAAAAATATTTATAACATTTACTTAAAATGATTTTGCTATTAATATTCTCTGAACGTATTCCACAAAATTAATTTATAATAATCTCACACTATAATGTTTCCATAGTTTACAGACTTCAGCTAACCATTTATTTGGGCTGTCGAGATCGAAATTTTCTATTTTGATTGAGCAGATTTAAAAGTAAGAATCACTTCGATGGCTTCTCTCTGTGCTGTCCCCTGCGCATGTCCTTAATAGACGTTCAGATGCAACACTTATCAATGTTAATCATCAATTTACAAGTTATCCGACTATCACCAGTGAAAATCATCTGCGCTTGGACGTTATGAGAAGTTTTGTATAGTTCCGACGGTGGTTGTTGCGTCATTGCCAGATCTAATACATTGAGGTAAAAGGAGTTCGCGTCAAAATACACCTTTTATATTTCTTTGCAGAATGTGAGTCACCCTGGTAAAACCGTGTTATAGTCATCTTTATAATCTAGTAGCCTTCTACTTCTTAACGGTGAGCTTTGAAATCCAATCCCAGTACGTGGCCAATAAGCATGTTCAGGATGGATTGGGTAAACTGAAAATCAAGAGGGAGACACAAGAGAATAAGTTGATAATCAAAATCTGTAGATGCTGCAAATCTGGGAAAATGACAGAAAATGCTTGGAATACTCATGGAATCAGGAATACCGTGTAAAGAGAAACGCTTGGCACCAACGGAGTTGAGTTGATTTGTGCTTTGTCCTTGGAATATGTTAATGAATCATCGTTCATTTAATAATAGCGAGCCATATTTTATGGTCAATTATCCATGTAGCCAGCCCACAGACTACAAAATGTATTGAATTAAATTTCACATTTAATGATGTAAATTAAGCTCGCAATGTCTGAATTACCATCCGTCTCGAGAACCGTTAATTCTTGCCTGCTATGTAGGAGTCTCTATCCTTTACTTATAAGAACAGTTAGATTGTGGATCATTCTTTTTCTTCAGCCTTTTTTGATGTCAACGGTTTGGATTCGCTTTCGAACTTTTCTAAAGGTTCACGTCGTCAATTTAGACTGTTGTCCACAAACATCTTCCGCAGTCTCTTAAACATGGAAGTTTATACTTAAATCTTCAGAATGGGCTCCTTCACCCTAATTTACAAGCCGTAATCAATCAAAGGCGGTTAACAAAAATTAATTACAAAGCCAACTTTTTTCCCCATTTATTTGGAGACTGCGCAATGATATTTCGGTGTGGAGTAATGCGTAAAATGTAACAATGAGAATCTCATGCGGTGACACGGTTCAGTCACAGCAATTCCAGGGAAAGTTGCTTCTGCATGGTGGGCAATAACATCTTGGACACATTATTGGACTTAACTAATTTACAATATATCCAATTAAACCGTGGCCAGCTTTATTCACTTAATAGCCTTCTCATACCATTTGTTAGAATATGGATTTTCTAAGTCGTGTCTTCAACAAACCGATCCATTCTATGGTACTTATTGAGATAGAGCTGTAACTCCCCAATGTAAGCATTTCAAATGATGTGCACTATGTTGGCGCGTTCTTTATGTGGACTTGTTATATTCTCGAGCGCGCCCTTCCCTTATGTGGACCATGACATTTACTCGACCATGTGCGTCATCAGTGAATGTTTATACTGGTAACAAACATGAGAAACATTGTGTAAATTAGACACTTGAACGATAACGGCAACTTAAAGTGAAATAGCTGAATATTTATGGGGAAGATTTGGAATTAACTTTAGATTCTGTTCTGCAGACAACTGCCGTGAACCAATGTTTGCCAACTCTTGTCGCGAGATATACATGAATTGAAAAGGTTTTCTTGTGCAGAGCTCTTGATTGTTGTAATACGTCCAAAAGAAAAGTTCCACTTAAAGATTAACAGTCAATATAAAATGAAATACAAATAATTTCCGTCATTGTTTGAAATTTCATTTCCCAACATTTCATCAGCGAACAACGACATATACAAGAGGCCAATGGCACAGTGAAAAAATCTCAAAAAATATAAGGTGCACGTTAAAAGCATTCCAGAAAATAAGATGAATATCTGCATTTTATGTAATCAGAGTAAGAGGTTTGGAAGAGGTCCAATAAACATTTTTTTATCTGGAGGGTGATTGAATCTGGAACTTACTGCCTAAGTGGATGGCAGAGACCAAGGTGCTTAAAGCAGTTAAGGAGTATATGGACAAGCACTTGAATTGCTTCACCGTAGAAGGCAACTGGCTGAGTGCTGGTAAATGGGCTTAGTATTGATTGGTACGATGGTCAGCACGGACACGGTGGGCTGTTTCTATGCTGTGTGACTCTATGATTCCTGAGTAAGCGCTTACCACCAGTGCACAACCTTTAGTACATTTCCTTGCCACACTAACTGTATCCTTTATTTTTAATTCACAGTCTTTCCAAATACTGCTGTTCTGAGGATAGAAATCTGCAGTGTGTGGATGGGAATTTTGTGTTCGAATTCTCGCATCAGAATTCACAGCTAAAAGCATATTTCAGAACGCTGTTACTAAGGATGGCGTATCTTGAACGGGATCAAAGATTGGCTGTGCAGGAGAAGAATGTGAGAGTGATCTGAGAAAGCTTCTTGGTGCCCATGTGGGAAGTGAAGGAATTGCGAACGTGATCTAAAGTCAGGAACTAATAAGAAGTAGGAAGTGGTGCAGAACATTAATTTAAGCAGGGAGGAGGTATGGGCAAGTGACAAGATAATAAGGAAATGATGAATACAGAATGTGCAAGGCATAGTAGTTGGGTAGGGTTGAGGGTGGTGGGGGATGGGGCGGTGGGTGGAGGTAGAGGCTGGTGCAATGGCAAAAGGCAGGAGTGTGCAAACGTGAAATGAATTGAAAGCAGAGGAAATATTGGTCTTTTTAGATAAGGGCGACAAAGATCTTTAATATGAACTGGAGAAGTGATAAAGTATTGTCAGCGCATGTGATGAGGAAGTGATAACGTCTACAAAGGCTTGAGAAGTATCACAACGAAACAAGTCATAAGCAAAATAAAAGTACCAGGATACAAGGAAGTGGGAGAAATCTGTTAATATTTGACAAATTAACCATTGAATGAAAAAAAATATTAATAGTAATCAAAGTGAAAGGACTAAAATCAAACTGCTTACCTTTACCTTTTTGAAGGAGGATGATTTCTTTTTTAAATTATTTATTAATTTTTTGATTTGTGGACATCAATGGCAAGGCCAGTACTTATTACCCATCCTTGAGAAGATGGTGGTTGGGTGCCTTCTTAAACCTCTGCAGTCCTCTAGTGAAGGTACACACCTAATGCTGTTGGAGGGCAGGTTCAAGGATTAAGACCCAGCCGTGATGAGGCAGGTAAACATATTTCCAAGTCAAGATGTAACGTATCATAAAGGGGAATATGCATGGAGTTGTTGATAGGCTTTTTCTGCCCTGTTCCTTCTTGACGATAAACTTCACAAGCTTAAGAAATGTTATTAGACTTGTTTTATGGGGAAAGATTGATTATATTGGTCCCTACTATGCTCAACTTGCTCCATCAAACAAGAAGAAAAGGTGGTCTTATTGAGATATACAAGATTTTGTGGGACTCTTTGTTGGGATGTTTCTTTTCTGGAAGAATCTATAATTGGACGGCAGAGTTTCAGAAAAAGGCAATCGACATCTAAGACAGAGATGGAGGGGAATTTCTTATCTCTGACATTCATGAAGTTTTGTACTTCTATACCCAAGAGAGCCATGGAGCTTGAGTCATTGGATAATTCGGGCTGATATAAATAGAATTTTGGACTGTAACAAGAATTAAAATTTATGGGAATAGGCACAAATTGGAAATCAGACAAAATCAAATCAACCATGATCTTATTGAATATTGAAGCTGGGGCAAAGGGTTATACAGCCCATTCTTGGTCTCATTCCATTTTGTGTTCTTGAAAGATGGCCTCAAATTGTCCAGAACTATATTAAAGAGAAGCAAATAAGCGAGGAAGAAAACAGGAAACTCTTGAGAAGATTTTGCTGATTGACCTAGAAAGCTTTGCTATAGAACATAGAAAATAAGAGCAAGGATAGTTCACCTGCTCTGTCATTCAATAGATCATGGCTGATCTTTGACCTCAGTGTTAATGTTCCTCAACAACCCCATATCTCTTAATATCCTAAAAATCTATCAATTTCTACACTGAATATCACCATGGAGTCTCTGTCCTCTACGACACTTATCAGTGAATGCCAGACCCTAAAAAAAACACATAAAAGAAAACTCTCCCCTTTGCCACTTCTGGTTCTTTGGTTAACATTCTACGTCCCCTAGTTTCAACCCCTCAGCCAGTTTATATCTGTGAACTCCATCTATGCACTTTATTTGTCGACCTGAATACTTTCTCTTTAACTGTAACACTGTATTCTGCATTCTGTTATTGCTTTTCCTACTGTATGACCACGATGTACTTATCTACGGTATGATCTATCTGGATGGAAAGCAAAACAAAGCTTTTCACTGTATCTTACTACATGTGACAACAATGAACCAATATAACCTTTTCCTATCTTCAGTCCTGAAGAAGGGTCCTGACCCAAAAAGTTGACCACCTGATTTTCTCCACGGATGCTGCCTGGCCTGGTGAGTTGCTCCAGCATCATAGTGTTTTTCACCGAGATTCTAGCATCTGTAGTCCTTTGTTTCTCACCAATTATTTAGTCAATTGTCAAGCCATACTGATGCAGCTCCTTTCATTCCATGGTCTTCCATCTTGTTGACGAGACTGATATGTGGCACTTCCTTAAATATCTTTTGCAACTTTATACATGAAAGTTCTGCAATTCCGCCACCAACCTTTCTGACACTCATCACGTTGTGCAGGAATGAGTTAACAATTAAAAAGACACTTCTAATCAATACACACACTGAGAAATCTGCTAATTATATCACTGGTTATTGTTTCTGGAGTTTTCCCCACAACCTACGGACAAGTCTGTAGTTATTAGGTTTAATCTTACACCCTTCTTTTGGACAAGTGTAACTTTTGCAATTTTCCAGTCCTCAGGTACCATTCAAGAACCTTCTCCTGGTGTTGAGAAGATTTTGGTCTGGGCATCTTCAATTTCTTCCTGTGCTTCCATTAGCAACCTAGGATACATTCCATCTAGATCAGTACTTATCAAAATAGGGTGTGGATTTATAAAGCCATAGAGTCACAGAGTCATACAGCATGGAAACAGACCCTTCAGCCCTACTAGTCCTTGCTGACTAAGATGCCTATCTTAAGATAGACCCAGGTGGCCGCATTTGGCTCACATCCATCTGAACCTTTCCTATCCATTTCTGCCTCTTTGTTTCAGCCAGTGAAATCAAGAGTTGCACAACCCTTTGGATGAAATGACTTCTCCTCCAGTTCTGTATCTATTGTAAATAGCACCTCCCCCAACCTTTGCTGATTATTGACCTCTCTGCTAAAGACTTAGATTATTCCTGTCCATTCTTCCTGGGCCCCTCATAATTTTACACAACCAAATTAAATCTTTTATGCTTTTTTTTCTGTGTTTTTTTTTTAGAAAGCCCCAATTAACCTTCCATCACATCTAAAGTTCCTTATTCCAAACTAATTCCTCACTTTGACTAAATCTATATAGACTACGTTGAAAATGCCTTCATCTACTCCCCCGTTAACTCGTAAAAATAGCATTATTTAGTCAAGACCTTTCAAGTTCCTTGGTATAAATATCACCAACAATTTGTCCTGGTCCAGCCACATTGATGCTATGGTCAAGAAAGCGCCCCAATGCCTCTACTTGCTCTGAAGGCTAAGGAAATTCGGCATGTCCCCGACGACTGTTACCAATTTCTATAAAGTATCTCTTCTGAATGCATCACAGCTTAGTATGGCCACTGCTCTGCCCAAGATGGCAAGAAGTTTTAGATATTTGTGAATGCAGCCCAATCCATCACACAAACCAGCCTCCCCTCCATTGACTCCGTCAACACCTCTTGCCGTCTCTGGAGAGCAGCAAACATAATCAAGGATCCCTTCCACCCTTGTAATTTACTCTTCTACCCCCTTTCACGGGGCAGAAGATACAAAAATTTGAAAGCACGTAATTCCAGACTGCAGAACAGCTTCTACCCCACTGTTATCAGACTCTTGAATGGACCTCTCATACGCTAAAGATGAATTCTTGATCCCTCAGCCTACCTCGTCGTGGATCTTGCACTTTATTTGTCTACATGCACTGCACTTTCTCCGAGGCTGCAATACTATATTCTGCATTCTGTTTTCTTTTTGCTACCTCAAAGTACTTATGTATGGAATGATCTGTCTGGATGCAATGCAAAGTTTTTCAATGTGTCTCCGTACACGTAATAATAAACCAATACCAATGCTTTCCTTATAGTATATATAATGAGTGTTCCAGTTTTGCCAATATTTTTCCACCACTGTGAATATAATTGTCCTTTTCACGTGTTTTGAACAGCTTTGCTTATTTTAAAGTCCGCTGCGCTACGCTTGTAGCGAGAAAGGATTCTCAAACGGTTGTCAGACCTTACTCTCGCTAGACTCATGACCTTGTGGCCAGCCACAGCTCAGATGCCATCTATGAATTGGCCAATGACACCACTGTTGTTGGCAGAATCTCAAATGGTGATGAAGAGGCATACAGGAGTGAGATAGATCAACTGGTTGAGTGGTGTTGCAACACCAATCTCGCACTCAACGGCAGTAAGACCAAGGAATCGATTGTGGACTTCAGGAAGGGGAAATGGGTAGAACACACACCCTTCCTCATTGAGGGGTCAGCGGTGGAAAGGGTGAGCACCTTCAAGTTCCTGGGCGTCAACATCTCAGAGGATCTATCTTGGTCCCAACATATTGATGCAATCACGAAGAAGGCACGCCAGTGGCTCTACTTCATTAGGAGTCTGAGAAGATTTGGTCTGTCACCAAAGACTCTTGCAAATTTCTACAGATGTATGGTGGAGAGCATTCTGACTGGTTGCATCACAGCCTGGTATGGAGGCTCCAATGCATAGGATCACAAGAGGCTGTAGAGGGTTGTAGACTCCGCCAGCTCCATCACGGGCACAACCCTCCCCACCATCGAGGACATCTTCAAGAGGCGGTGCCTCAAGAAGGAGGCATCCATCACTAAGGTCCCTTACCATCCGGAACATGTCCTCTTCACGTTACTACCATCGGGGAGGAGGTACAGGAGCCTGAAGATCCACACTCGACTATTCAGGAACAGCTTCTTCTCTGGTCACAGACCTCCAAATTGAATAACAACCCCTTACTACAACCCACTGACTCCTTCCAGCAAGCCAAATTTGTATCCAGCTTGCTAGCTCACACTGGATACCCTGCGCTCTAATCTTCCAGACTAGCCTAGCAAACAGGACCTTGTCAAAGGCCTTGCTAAAGTCTACGTAGACAACCTCTACAGCCTGGTCTTCATTAATCCTGTTTGTCATGTCTTCAAAAACTCAGTCAAATTTGTGAAACATGATTTCCCATGCACAAAGCCATGCTGACTATCCCTTATATCCTTACAGTTCCAAATGCTGGTAGATCCTGTCCCTCAGAATACCCCCCAGTAACTTTCCCACCACTGATGTTAAGCTCATGGGCCATAGTTCCCTGGATTGTCCCTGCAGCCCGTCTTCGATAAAGGCTCAATATTAGCCTTCTTCTAGTCTTCTGGTACCTCACCCATGGCTAAGGATGATGCAAATATATCTGTCAGGGCTCCCTTGCTGAGACTTCAGTCACTTGCCCAGCCTAATTTCACAAAAGGAAGTCAAGTGTTGCCCGCTCTCTAGTAGGGCCTTCCACATGATGTTTGAGAAAACTTTCCTGGACAGTTTTACACATCCCGCCCTATCAAAGCCATTTGCACTATGACATTCCGGCTCAAATGAGGGAAGATGAAATCGCAAACCATTGCATGTAATTCTTACAGCTATCTGCAATCTCCCTACACATTTGTGCCTCTATTTCCCACTGAGAACTGAAATGTAATAATGACATGGAGACCTGTTAGCTTTACAAATTAAGCTGCTTCATGGAAATAACAGTTTTGTTGTTAACCAGAAGACAAAATCACCTGGAGTATGTCATCATGATTGTTTGGAAAATCAAAGATCAATAATATCGAGAGACCAATCAAAAGAAAAGAGAAATAATCGGTAGAAAATGTTTCAAAGCATGCAGCTGGATATATAAATATTCATATATATTATAACTGGACACCACAATTCCGGGGACAATCCAGCTTTAAGAATTGCGTTCTGCAGTTATTGACAGATGCTCGTTGTGTCGCCGGCAGCCAATAGGAGCCTTCTTTCAGCGGGAGATCCATTGCTCCTCCCCTTTGGAGAACCGACTGACAAAAGGTTCAATTTAGATTGTGGAATTGAGCTCGGAAAAATAAAAACAGGTTCAGCCTTTGTAAATTTTGGCACTTAAGTACATCGATCAAGGTATTTTGTTACCGAAACAGACCTTACAAGAATTTGACAGATTTCAGGTATAAACTGGCGCAGAGACAATGGCGAATTCGCAGAACAACAACGCATTGACAGTTAGGACACTGATTTTTATTTTCTTTGTTTACACGTTGAAGCAAGGATTTGGACTGATTCGCTACTCCATTCCAGAAGAAATGGAATATGGTTCTTCCGTTGGAAATATCGCTGAAAATTTGGCATTAACTGTTCGACAATTACTAGCAAGAAAATGTCGTCTAGTCTTCGCCGAGGGAAGGCAGTATTTGCAGGTAAATTTGGACAATGGCGTCTTATTTGCTAGCGGTCAAATGGACAGAGAGCAGCTCTGTGCACAGAGTCCTTCCTGTACTCTTGCCTTCCAGATAATATTAGAAAACCCCCTCGAAATGTACCGCGGTGAAGTGGAGATTCTCGATATAAATGATAATTCACCCACGTTCCCAGAAAAATCCATTCGTTTGCAGATGGCTGAATCCATTGCACCAGGCTCCCGTTTCCCACTAGAGAGCGCGCTCGATCCGGACGTGGGAGCAAACACAGTCAATAGATATACAATCAGTCCTAATGAACAATTTGGTTTGAACGTGAACGTCAGAGAGGATGGTACTAAATTTGCAGAGTTGCTGTTGGAGAAACAATTGGACCGCGAACAACAGGCATCTTATCAGCTTGTACTGACGGCCGTTGACGGCGGCAACCCTCCAAGATCTGGGACAACTCAGATCAACATTAGTTTGCTTGACATCAATGATAACGCACCTGTGTTCGAGAATGACATATATACCGCGAGTTTGGAAGAAAATGCTCCCATGGGTACCTTGGTGATCAAAATTAAAGCTATCGACCTGGACCAAGGTACTAATGCTGATTTGAAATACTCTTTCGTTAATCTTGCCCCAGGGAGAGTGCGTGAATTGTTCAGTTTGGATTCTGAAACTGGAGAGATCAAAGTTCAGGAACAGCTAGATTTTGAAGATAAGAAGAGCTATGAACTTGATGTCCAAGCAGTGGATAATGGTTCACCAGCAATTGCAGGACATTGTAAAGTGCTGATAAAATTGATTGACGTCAATGATAATGCCCCGGAGGTAACAGTCACATCCCTGTCTGACAAAGTCCCCGAGGATGCTGCGCCCGGGACAGTGGTAGCTCTAATGGACGTTACTGATCGCGATTCCGGAGCAAACGGACAAGTTCACTGTCATATTCCATTGGGCCTTCCCTTTAAAATTCAATCCTATCTGAACAACCATTACAAATTGACTACCACTCGTATGTTGGATCGGGAAACCACCCCAATATATAACATACCTGTCATAGCCTGGGACTCCGGGTCTCCTCCACTGTCAACAAATAAAACCATGCAGATATCGGTGTCTGATGTAAATGACAACACACCGCGATTTTCTCAATCCTCGTACTCCGTCTATGTGATGGAGAACAACGCTCCGGGTGCTTCTATTTTCACACTGACTGCTTTCGATCCTGATCTGGACCAGAACTCCTATATTTCTTATTCCTTCAGAGGAAATCTTCAGGATTCCTTGGTGCCCACTTACTTCAGCATTAACTCGATGAACGGCACTATTTACGCACTGCCCTCTTTTGACTACGAGAAGGTCAAAACCTTCCAGATCCATGTTCAAGCCCGTGACGCTGGAGTGCCCCCGCTGAGCAGCAGCGCTACAGTGAATGTGATCATTCTGGATCAAAATGACAACGCTCCGGTAATTGTTTCACCTTCAGCACAGAGTGGATCAGCAGCAGTGGAGATCATGCCGCAGTCAGCGGCCCAAGGGTACTTGGTCACCAAGATCATGGCAACTGATGCAGACTCTGGTCAGAACGCACGGCTCTCCTACCAGATGGTTCAAGCGACCGATCCCACTCTATTCAGCGTGGGGCGCAATTCAGGAGAAATCAGAACAACGAGAAACATTTTGGAGCTGGATGAGACCTCGCAAAGTCTGGTTGTTTTAGTGCGGGATAATGGACAGCCGAGCCTGTCCAGTACAACAACAATCCTCTTGTCGATTTTGGGCAATGTAAGTGAGAAAATCTCTGAACCTAGGGATTCGTACAGTAATCCCGGATATTTCACTGATATAAATCTTTATTTAATTGTCACCTTCGGATCAACTTCGGTACTCTTCCTCCTGACCATCGTCTTCTTGGTTGCATTAAAGTGTAAACAAGACGTGGGCGTTATTCAAGTTGACGGGTGCACAGTTTGTTGTTGCAGGCCAAGAGATTCGAAGGAAGCCTTTGCACGGAGCCCGACGCGAAGAGGTCCCTTAAGTTGTTCTGCAAGTGGTCAGACTGCACCCTTCCCGGAGAGTCATCATTACTCGGTTTGCTTGTCACCGGCATCATCCAAGAGCGAATTTCTTTTCCTGAAACCCTACAATCCATCCTTGACTCAAGGGCAACGCTGAAACACAAAGTTGTTGTAAACTCGAGGGCTTTTACAAAATGCACACGTTTACTTCAATTTGTTGGGAAATTTACTGTTGTCATTCAAACATTAGTCATCACTTGGTTCTTTTGCAAAAAGAAAACTGGAATAATCGCGGAAGTGTTATGTAGCAAAGAAAATAGCCACCAATAAATTAGTTCAATTATATGACCAATAAGTATCAATATGTGACTAGCCCACTGACCGACGAAACTCATTCCCCCTCGATTAACACACGTGGTAATCAGGTTTATAAAATCGTGATCAGAATAGATCGGAAAGAAAATACTCAATTCTCGAACCTTTAAAAGGTAATGTTCGAAAATACCGACGAAAAATACTCTTCTCCCGTGCTGTTAAAAGTCCCATCGAACGATCTGTAAGGTTGCAAAGGCTATTTTTTCTAACATCTGCATTTTCCCTAAAACTGCTATATTAAAAATGGAAGTTTAATGCTTAATTTGATCATCAACTTAAGCGTTTACCTCGAGGCAAAGAAACATTGTAAGCTCTTTCTTGCTTTAATATAATACGTGATATTCTTTCGGATATTCGCCCCAAAGGCAGTGTGTTCCAGTAGACCGTGCCGACGTTTAGGCTCCTTACACCACCCCTCACCCCGCTCCTGTATGTCATTTAACTAGCTCCAATCGCATGATACTATTTTTGATGGCATGATACTAAAAAAAGAGGACAACCAAGGATAAAGGATTTGTGCTTGGAGTCAGAGTAAGTGGCTAAGGTATTGAATGAGTACTTCGGGTTGGTATTTACCGATGAGAAGGAATTGGAGGATAGTGAAAGCAGAATGGAGCCTGCTAATGTGCTGGGGCATGTTGAGATTAAGGAGGAGGTAGTGCTGGGTCTTATGAAAAGCATTAAGGTGGATAAGTTCCCAGAGCATATATCCCAGAATGTTTAAAGAAGCAATTGAGAAGATTGCTTGAGCTCTGCCAAATATCTTTGTGTCCTCACTTGCAACAGGCGAGGTGACAGATGACAAATGCTGTGCCTTTGTTCAAGGAGGGAAATAGGGATAATCTAGGTAATTATAGGCCAGTAAGCCTCACGTTAGTGGTAGGGAGGCTATTGGAGAGAATACTTAGGGATAGATTTTTTGCGCATTTGGAAAGGCATGGCCTGTTTAGGGACAGTCAGCATGGCTTTGTGTGGGGCAGGTCGTACCTTACAAACGAATGAGTTTTTCGAAGTGGTGATAAAGGTGCTTGATGAGGATAAGGCAGTGGACGTTATCTACATAGATTTTAGTAAGGCATTTGATAAGGTCCCTTGGTAGGTTGATTCAGAAGATAAAGATGCATGGGATCCAGTGTGAATTGCAAGTTTGGATTCGGAACTGGCTTGCCCATAGAAGAGAGAGAGAGAGGGAGGGAGGGAGGGAGGGAGAGAGAGGGAGAGAGAGAGAGAGAGAGAGAGAGAGACAGAGAGAGAGTACGGGTGGAAGGTTGTTATTTTATCTGGAGGTCTGTGATCAGTCGTGTTCCCAAAGGATCTGTATTGGGACCTCTTTTGTTTGTGATATATATCAATGATTTGGATGGAAATATAGATGGGTGGATTAGCAAGGTTGTGGACGTGTAGAATTGTGGACAGTGTAAAGTATTATCATAGGATACAACAGGATATAGATCAGTTTGAGATACAGGCAGAGAAGTGGCAAATGGAGTTTTATCCGGGCAAATGTGAGGTGTTGAACTTTGGGAGGTCAAATGAAAGGAGAAAGTAGATTGTCAATGGTAGGCACATTAATAGCATTTGAAGTACAGAGGGATCTTCAGGTTTAAGTCCAGAGTTCACTGAAAGTTACAACACAAGTGGATAAAGTAGTAAAGAAGGCGTGTGGCACGCTTGCCTTCATTGGTAGGAGTGTTGCGTACAAGAGTAAGGAAGTCATGCTGCAGCTAAAAAACCTTTAGTCCGGCTGCCCTTAGAGTATTAGGTGCAGTTCTGGTTACTCCACTATGCGAAGGATGTGGAGAGGGTGCAGAAGAGGTTTGCCAGGATGCTGCCTGGATTACAGTGCATGGACAATCAGGAAAATTTGGACAATCTTGGGTTGTTCTCCCTCGAGTGTCGGAGGCTGAGGAGAGACCTGATAGTTTTTTTTTTAAATTGCGAGAGGCAGAGATAAGGCAGTTAGAATCTTTTCCCCAGGGTAGAAATGTCAAACACCATAGGGCATGCTTTCAAGGTTAAAGGGAGGAAGTTTAAAGGTGACGTGAGGGGAAAGATTTTTACGCAGAGAGTATTAGGTGCCTAGAATGGGTTACCAGGGTTGTTGCGGAAGCAGGCAGTTTGGTGGAGTTTAAGAGGCTTTCAGATAGACGCATGAATATGAAGCGAATGCAGGGATATGGATAATACATCGAGGACATATAGTATAATTTGGCATCAAGATTGGCACAACATCGTGGGTCGAATAGTCTGTCCAGTGTTGTACTGTTCTGTGTTCTATGTTATAATTATCAAGCTTTTGCTGAAACATATCTATGCTTTATGACTCCACTAATAGTGGTACCGTGTTCAACAGTCTTTAGGTGAAAATATTTCTCCTGAATCTCTCTTGATTTATTAGTGACTGGCTGTATTTATGATCTCTGGTTTTTGGACTCGCTATTACATCATTATGGTTGCTCATGGAACTGTTTTCTCCTTAATTGACCTGTTAAATTAACTTACAAACCGTATCAGGTCATCTCACCGCCTTTGCTATTCAACAACTTTCCAGTTTTTTTCTATAGTTACACGATGACCCAACAGTATGGCATCATTTTGCTTCAATTTCTCTTATGCCACTGTAGACTTTTCAGGTATATATTCTAACTACGTTTATATACATTTTAACAACGCTTCTGCTTTTCCATTCAGTCCCCCTGAAGCTAGATCGCAGTACTCAGAACCTGCATTTTTTTTAAACGTCCTATCCTGCAGCACTAGTTTTAGCGATTCGCGTATTTCTATCATAAGTCAATTTGCCACGAAATCCCTACTCAGATTCTTAATTTTCAAGCATTACGAGCTTATTAATTTTCCTAATGAAACGCACTTTCTTTCATTATTCTATCTTGTAATTCATTTGGCAACCATCTGTCAACTCTGGAAGTTCATCAACATCTTCTCTATATGTCACATTCTTTCCTGTACATTATTAGCTAACAGCAAACATTGGCTATTATTGCCAATTTTTGTATTATTGTACACTTTAAAAATGTGCATTCGATTCCTGGGTCCCATCATCAGCAAATCCTAGACTGTTAAGTTGGCAACTGTAATACTCCATGCAATACAATTTTGTACTTTTTGCCAGCTTGTCATTTTGCCCTTAAACTCCACTGCCCATTTTCTGACTTTAAACTAGATTCTTGTCGATTCTACTGCAAATCCATGGCGACTCCATGCTCCAATTTTTAGCATAATTCTACAAAGACTTCCTTGTTCAAGGCCTGTTGAATCTTCACAAAAGTAGCATTATCCATATTATCCTTGCCTACACTTTCTGTTACCTTTCAGCAAGGTTGATCAAGGATTGAATTCCCTTTTGGAATGAACAATGATTTTGTTTTCCTTTTACTTTTTTGTCATTGTTATTTCGCTATCTTGCACAGTTCACTAGCAATAATAATGCCTATTTATGTGTGTGTGTGTGTGTGTTATCTCCCAATAATCTTTAAGAACAGTACGAATGCTCTTTTGAAGTTAAGCATATATAGTATATGCAACGATATAACGAAGCTACTTTCCGTCTTTTCGATTATCATCGTTGTCACGATAGCACTCATTTCTTAAATCCAACCAAATAGGCGATATCCCTGTCTCCACAAAGACATCCCACCTCTCCAGTACAACAACACCTCTTCTTTATCAGTGCTGTCTCCCACCTAATTTTTTTTCCTTCCCCATCTTTCTTGAACAACTTGTATACAGGTTAAGTGCCAAATCTGGTATTTGAAATCAGAAATGCTCCCTCCTCTATAATAGAGGATGTTGGTATAATTGTACTGAGATGATATGTTTTAATTTGGTATATGTACGAAAAGTAATGGGGTTAAGGCGGATTAACCTAATTATGGTATATTTTAGCCATGAATCAGCATGCGGTCTTCAAAGGGTTAGCAGAGTTTCTATCTCATCATATGCTGAAAGAATGGATGAATTGGAAAATCTTAAAATACACAAGTCATTAGTAACCACATGCAAAAAGATTACCTTTGCAGATCAAGGTATCGCTGATCTTTTGAGTAATGGCAGTTGTGTTGTTAATCTGGCAATCAAATAACCTGGAATATTTTGCAATTAATCCTTGTACAATCAACAATAATAGTGAAACACACCAAAATGTATTTGTAAAAAATCGGCAGAAAATATAAATGTAGCTGGTTAATTCGATGTTTCTATCTTCTAATTACCCAACGCAATTTCCGAAGCAGTCTTGCTTTAAGAACTGCATACTGCAGTTATTGACAGGGACTCATTGAGTCGCCGGCAGCCAATAGGAGTCCACTTTCAGCCGGAGATCCATTGTCCCTCCTCACTGGAGACGGAAAAGCGTTTGCATTCAGATTGCAGAACCAAGTTCCGAGGAATATCGCCATTGAAAATTTTGAATGTTGATACGTATGTGAAGGGATTTCATTGTCGAGTGTGCTCTTCAAACGCTTTGACATATTTTAAAAAGAAAACAATCTGGCGCGGAGACAATGGCGAAATCGCCGAGCAACAACGCCTTGAGATTTATGATGCTGGTTTTTATTCTCCTTGTTTCAATATTGGACCAGGGACAGGGTCTCCTTCACTATTCTATTCCAGAGGAAATGGAATATGGTTCTACTGTTGGGAATATTGCTGAAAATTTGGGAATAAGCGTTCGAGAATTATCAGCTCGAAAATGTCGCCTGGTCTCCGCTGACGGAAGGCAGTATTTGGAGGTAAATTTAGAGACTGGCGTCCTATTTGTTAGCGGTCGAATAGACAGAGAACAGATTTGTGCAGAGAGCACTTCTTGTAATCTTGCCTTCCAGATAATACTGGAAAACCCCCTCGAAATGTACAGCAGTGAAGTGGAGATTCTCGATATAAATGATAATTCACCCTCTTTCCCAGAGAACGCCATTGTCTTGGAAATGGCCGAATCAATCGCACCAGGCTCCCGCTTCCCACTAGAGAGCGCCCTCGATCCAGACGTGGGGACAAACGCGGTCAATAAGTATATCATCAGTACCAACGAGCACTTCGGTTTGGAGATTCACGTCAGAAAGGGTGCTATCACAACTGCAGAGTTGTTGTTAGAGAAATCGTTGGACCGCGAACAACAGGCAACTTTCCAACTTGTACTGACAGCTGTTGACGGCGGCAACCCTCCGAGATCTGGGACAACTCAAATCAACATCAGTTTGCTGGACATCAATGATAACGCACCTGTGTTCGACAATGAAGTATACATAGCGAGGTTGGAAGAGAATGCACCCTTGGGAGCTTTGGTGACTAAAATCAAAGCTGTCGACCTGGACCAAGGAACGAACGCTGAGTTAAAGTATTCTTTCGTTAATGTTGTCCCACGGAAGGTGCGTGAATTGTTTAGTTTGGATCCTGAAACTGGAGAGATCAAAGTTCAAGAACAGCTGGATTTTGAAGACAAGAACAGCTATGAACTTGATGTCCAAGCTGTGGATAATGGCTTACCAGCAATAACAGGACTTTCCAAAGTGCTGATCAATGTGATTGATGTCAATGATAATGCCCCAGAGATAACAGTCACCTCCCTGTCTGACAAAGTCCCCGAGGATGCTGCGCCCGGGACAGTGGTAGCTCTGATTGGCGTCACTGATCGCGATTTTGGAGCAAACGGACAAGTTCAATGTCATATTCCATTGGAGCTTCCCTTTGAAATTCAATCCTCTCTGAACAACCATTACAAAGTGACCACCACTCGTCTGTTGGATCGGGAAACCACCCCAATATATAACATACCTGTCATAGCCTGGGACTCCGGGACTCCTCCACTGTCAACAAATAAAACCATGCAGATATCGGTATCTGATGTAAATGACAACACACCGCGATTTTCCCAATCTTCTTACGCCATCTATGTGATGGAGAACAACGCTCCAGGCGCTTCTATTTTCACACTGACTGCTTTCGATCCTGATCTGGACCAGAACTCCTATATTTCTTATTCCTTCAGAAGGAATCTGCAGGATTACTTGGTGCCCTCTTACTTCAGCATTAACTCGATTAACGGCACTATTTACGCATTGAGCTCCTTTGACTACGAGAACGTCAAAACCTTCCAGATCCATGTTCAAGCCCGTGACGCTGGAGTGCCCCCGCTGAGCAGCAGCGCTACAGTGAACGTGATCATCCTGGATCAAAATGACAACGCTCCGGTAATTGTTTCACCTTCAGCACAGAGTGGATCAGCAGCAGTGGAGATCTTGCCGCAGTCAGCGGCCCAAGGGTACTTGGTCACCAAGATCATGGCAACTGATGCAGACTCTGGTCAGAACGCACGGCTCTCCTACCAGATGGTTCAAGCGACCGATCCCACTCTATTCAGCGTGGGGCGCAATTCAGGAGAAATCAGAACAACGAGAAACATTTTGGAGCTGGATGAGACCTCACAAAGTCTGGTCGTTTTAGTGCGGGATAATGGACAGCCGAGCCTGTCCAGTACAACAACAATCCTCTTGTCGATTTTGGGCAATGTAAGTGAGAAAATCTCTGAACCTAGGGATTCGTACAGTAATCCTGGATATTTCACTGATATAAATCTTTATTTAATTGTCACCTTCGGATCAACTTCGGTACTCTTCCTCCTGACCATCATCTTCTTGGTTGCATTAAAGTGTAAACAAGACGTGGGCGTTATTCAAGTTGACGGGTGCACAGTTTGTTGTTTCAGGCCGAGGGATTCGAAGGAAGCCTTTGCACGGAGCCCGACGCGAGGAGATCCCTTAAGCTGTTCTGCAAGTGGTCAGACTGCACCCTTCCCGGAGAGTTATCATTACTCAGTTTGCTTGTCACCGGAATCATCCAAGAGCGAATTTCTTTTCCTGAAACCCTACAATCCATCCTTGACTCAAGCGCAACGCTAAAGCACAAAGTTGTGGTAAACTCGAGGGCTTTCATGAAATTCCCAGATTTACTGAAATTCGGTGGGAAAATTACTAATGCCTTTCAAACGTTACTCATCACTTGATTCTTTTTGCAAAAATGCTATTATAAACGCAGTAGTGTTTTGAAGGAAAGAAAATAGCCACCAATAAATCACTCCCAATTTTATAAACACTGGTAACTTCGGTAACCTACCCCGCCGATTGACGACAATCCATTCCCCCTCGATTATGTCAAATGGTAATCAGGTTGCTAAAACTGATCGGATTAAATTATAGTGACGGTGCTGACTTCTCCAGCCATTAAGCGGTAATGTTGGAAAAAAATGATGACAATTTCTTCTCTCTTGCTGTGATCCCATCGAACACGGACTCTTTTGGAATTTGTTTCTAACACCTGCATTTACTCATGGAACTGCAGTATTGAAAATGAAAGTTTAATTCTTAATTTGAACATCAAGATAAGGCCCTATCTGGAGGCAAAAAAACATTGTAAGCTGTTACTAGCTTTAAGAAGATACGTCATTTTCAGTCGTATATCTGCCCCAAAGGCAACTTATTCCAGTAGACCATGCTGATGTTTGTGCTCCATAGCACCCCTCCCTCCTCCATATTCTTCATCCTGCTCTAGCAGCATGATACTATATATCTTGTGCTTATTAACAATTCCCCTAAACATATCTATACTATTTGACTTCATTAATAGTGGTACCGTGTTCCACAGTCTTTAGATGAAATTATTTTCCTTGAATTCCACGTTGATTTATTGGTGACTGGTTGTAGTTTTGATCTCTGGTCTTCACACTCATTAGTTCATCATTAGGGTTGCTAATGGAAATATTTTCTCCTTATTTTGCCTGTTACGTTAATTTAGAAACGTTATCAGATCAACTCATCGCCTTTCCTATTCAGCAGTATTCCCAATTTTTCTAAACTTACTCTGCAAGATAGACATCAGTATGGCATCGTTTAGTTTAATTTTCTTCTATGCTACTATGGTGTTTTCAGATCCACGTTCTAACCAAGCTTGTATGCATTTTTAGCAATGCTTCTCTGCTTTTCAATTCTATCCCGTTGTATCTGGTTCAGCGCGCTCAGTGCCTGCGTTCGTTTTACACGGCCTATTCTGCAGCACTAATTTTAGTGATTTGCTTACTTCTATCATTGATCAATTTACCACCAAATCCCCATTCAGATTCTTAATTTCAAGCATGACGGTCTTCCCACTCTTCCAAACAAAACACACTTTCTTTCATTTTTATATCTTGTGATTCATTTGGCAATCATCTGTCAATTCTGCAAGTTCATTGACATCTTCTACTTATGTCACATTCTTTCCCGGACATTATTAGCTAATATAATACATTAGCTTTCATGACCAATTATATATTATTGAACACTTTAAAACGTACGTCCTATCTTAGGTCCAATAAGCTACCACCAGCAAATCATGAACGGTTACGTCTGCAACAGTAATACCCCTTAGAATACAATTTTCCATTTTTCGCCAGCTTGCCATTTTGCACTTAATCGCTATGGTCCATTTTCTGTCTTTCAGAGAGATCCTTGTCTATTCTGCTACAAATCCATTTAGACTCTATGCTTTGGCATAATTCCACATAGCGTTCCCTGATTAAACGCCCGTGGAGTCTTCAGAAATGGAGCACCACACACATTACCCTTGCCTACACGTTCTCTTACCTTTCAATTAATTTAATCCAGTTGGTCAAAGATTGAATCCCATTTTGAAATCCACGCCAATTATATTTTCCTTGCACTTTTCTATTTTAGATGGTTTATAATTAAATGCTTCAGCAAAGATTACCTTTCGCAGCATTGACATTTTGAAATATAGTGTACAGTTCACTACCAACTTTTAATGCCTATTTAGCAACAAGAATTATAAGTAGTTGGCTGCCCACCCTGTAATAGCAAACCCTTTTAAGATTATCACCTATATACACTGTATTTGGTATTCCCTAGTTGTTTTGTTCAAACTTTGTTGATGCATTTCACTTGCATCAGAAATTTTATCCTCTGTAATTATGATTAATTCATTGGCTTTCACTTTTCTATATATCCTAATATTGCATCAATTATTTTTTCCAGAAGAACATGAGACGTAGGTGTCTTCAAAGAATGACTGAGGGGCACGCGTATATTGGTCCTTTGCAATGGTGGCAATATACACTCGGAGTATTGTGTGCAGTTCTGGTCGCCCGGTTACAAGAATGATATCATTAAACTAGAAAGGGTGGAGAAAAGATTCACAACGGTGTTACAGTGACTGGAGCGCTTGAGTTATCAGGAGAGGCGGGATAGTCTGTGGCTTTTTCCCTGGACCTAGTCTGTTGACGTGTGACATGATAGAGGTATATGAAGCCATGACGTGCGTAGTTAAGGTAGATGGTCAATCTTTTTCAACGTAGTGGAATCTAAAACAAGCTGAGAGGTAAAAGATTTAAAAGGGACCTGAGGGGAATCTTTCCAACACGGAGAGTGATGGGTATATGGAACGAGCTGCTAGAGGAAACTGTAGAGGCGGGTACAATTTCAATGTTTAAAAATCCGTTTAGACAGACTAACGGAGAGAAAAGATTTCGAGCGATATGGGCTAAACGTAGGGGAAATGGGACTAGCTCGGGCAGAAATTTTGGTCGGCAGGGAAGAGTTGGGACAAACAGCCTGTTTCTGTTGGGTATAACTGTATGACTCCTCAAATATATTGTCCAGTTTGTATATCAACCTGGATAATAATGATCTGAAGAACTATTAAAAAATTCTGGATTTTTTGTCAGTACAGTCGAGCTTACTTTGTGCATGCGTTGGAAACAGAATGCATGAATAGAATCCATTACTTTAGTTTTTTTCTACTCTCCTTTCCTTTCCAGTTGTCTCTCAATATCTTTCTATTTCCCTTTGTTATCGTCTAAATTAAAAACAGAAATGCAGGAAAAACTCAACAGTTCAGGCAGCATCTGTGGAAAGAAAAATATTTAACGTTTCAGGTCCCAAACCTGAAACTCGAACTCGTTTTCCTTCGGTATATGTCGCCTGACCTAACGAGTTCTTCCAATAGTTTCAGTTACTTCTGTCAGAACTCCAGCATCAGTAGATTTTTTTTAATGATTGTCATGGAATTTAAGTATAAGTTTTATCCGCACATCTCAGTTGTACTTCTTTCCCATTTCTCAGCCAAGCTGATTCGTACGGGGAAATATCATTTTAAATGGTATGAACTTGCCTTGAACTTTATCGTTTACCCGTTTAAATTTTTCCAACAGCTTTATATTTGTGAAAAAAAAATCAGGTTATCTTCGCTGTTTCCATCCTTAAAATGCTTAAATGAACAACCCACAATTTATTACGTTGATTTTTGTTGTTTTATTGCTCTTTCAATCATCGCTCCAGTCCTGGTTTTGTTGAAGGATCATGCTCAAGCTGTGTGTGTGTGTGTGTGTGTGTGTGTGTGTGTGTGTGTGTGTGTGTGTGTGTGTGTGTGTGTGTGTGTGTGTGTGTGTGTGTGCGCGCGTTTATGTGTGTTGGGGCACCGAGAGCGCGGAAGCCAACACACCCCATCTCCCTATGATAATTAAGCACACTATGAACGCTCTTTTGAAGTTAGGTATATACCGTTTATGTAACGATTTAACATAGCCACTTGCTGTCATTTACGTTATCACCGGTATTGCGATAGCACTCTTCTTCTTTCTTAAATCCAATCAAATGGGCCATATTCCTGTCTCCTCAAAGACGGTTCACCTCTCTATTACTGTAATAGTTTATTTATCAGTGCTGTCTGCCACCTAACTTTTTCCCCTCCCCATCTTCCTTGAACGCCTTGTATCCGGGAATGTTGTGCTAAATCTGGTATTTGAAATCATAACTACACCATCTTCTATTATAGAGGATGTTGGGATAATTGGACTGAGATCCAACTGGACTAAGATCATACGTTTTGACATGGTATGTGTATAAAAAGTCATGAGGTTAAGGTGGATGAATGCAATTGTGTTTCTTGGCTCTCGGTCTTCAGAGCCTCAGCAGAATTGTGTCATGTCATGGTGTCCTTGAAGAATTAATGAACTCGAAATGATTAAAATACACACGTAATTAGTAATGACGTGCCGACATGTTTCCTTGACATGTCAAGATATTGAAGGTCCTTCTAGCAAATACCAGGCACGCTAATCAGGGGACAAACCCACCTGGAATATGATAAAACTAAATGTTTGGAAAATCAAAGATTAATAACATAAAATAGTAAAGCACTCGTTTTGAAGTGTTTGCTAAGATTCGACGGATAATATAAATGCAGCAGGTTATATCAATCTATCTATATTTTAATTTCACAACGCAATTCCCGGAACAGTCCAGCTTTAAGAGCTGCATACTGCAGTTATTGACAGGGACTCATTATGTCGTCGGCAGCCAATAGGAGTCCACTTTCAACGGGAGATCCATTGTCCCTCCTCACTGGAGACGGAAAAGAATTTCCATTTAGATTGCAGAACCAAAGCTCCGAGGAACATTAACTTTGTTAATTCTGCATGTAGCCATACGTCGATCAAAGGATTTCATTGCCGAAAAAGCTCTTGAAAGGTTCTGACAGATTTAAAAGGAAAACATTCTGGCGCAGAGACAATGGCGAATTCGCAGAGAAACAGCGCCTTGATATTTATAATGCTGATTTTTATTCTCCTTGTTTGCACATTGAAGCAGGGACAGGGTCTCGTTCGCTATTCTATTCCAGAGGAATTGGAATATGGTTCTACTGTTGGGAATATTGCTGAAAATTTGGGAATAAGCGTTCGAGAATTATCAGCTCGAAAATGTCGCCTGGTCTCCGCTGACGGAAGGCAGTATTTGGAGGTAAATTTAGAGACTGGCGTCCTATTTGTTAGCGGTCGAATAGACAGGGAGCAGATTTGTGCACAGAGCCCTTCTTGTAATCTTGCCTTCCAGATAATACTGCAAAACCCCCTCGAAATGTACCGCGGTGAAGTGGAGATTCTCGATATAAATGATAATTCACCCTTTTTCCCAGAGAACGCCATTGTCTTGGAAATGGCCGAATCAATCGCACCAGGCTCCCGCTTCCCACTAGAGAGCGCCCTCGATCCAGACGTGGGGACAAACACGGTCAATAAGTATATCATCAGTCCCAACGAACACTTTGGTTTGAAGGTGCACATCAGAAAGGGTGCTATCACAACTGCAGAATTGTTGTTAGAGAAATCGTTGGACCGCGAACGACAGACATCTTTCCAGCTTGTAATGACTGCTGTTGACGGCGGCAACCCTCCGAGATCTGGGACAACTCAAATCAACATCAGTTTGCTGGACATCAATGATAACACACCTGTGTTCGAGAATGAAGTATACACAGCGAGTTTGGAAGAAAACGCACCTTTAGGAACCTTGGTGACTAAAATAAAAGCTGTGGATTTGGACCAAGGAACGAACGCTGAGTTAAAATATTCTTTCGTTAATGTTGTCCCACGGAGGGTGCGCGAATTGTTCAGTTTGGATCCTGAAACTGGAGAGATCAAAGTTCAGGAACAGCTGGACTTTGAAGATGAGAAAAGTTATGAAATTGATGTCCAGGCAGTGGATAATGGTTCACCAGCGATTACAGGACATTCCAAAGTGCTGATCGATTTGATTGATGTCAATGATAATGCCCCGGAGATAACAGTGACCTCCTTGTCTGACAAACTCCCGGAGGGTGCTGCGCCCGGGACAGTGGTAGCTCTGATGGACGTTACTGATCGCGATTCCGGAGCAAACGGACAAGTTCACTGTCATATTCCATTGGGCCTTCCCTTTAAAATTCAATCCTCTCTGAACAACCATTACAAATTGACTACCACTCGTATGTTGGATCGGGAAACCACCCCAATATATAACATACCTGTCATAGCCTGTGACTCAGGGTCTCCTCCACTGTCAACAAATAAAACCATCCGGATATCGGTGTCTGATATAAATGACAACACGCCGCGATTTTCTCAATCCTCATACGCCGTCTATGTGATGGAGAACAACGCTCCGGGCGCTTCTATTTTCACACTGACTGCGTTCGATCCTGATCTGGACCAGAACTCCTACATTTCTTATTCCTTAGGAGGGAATCTTCAGCATTCCTTGGTGCCCATTTACTTCAGCATTAACTCGATAAATGGCACAATTTACGCACTGCCCTCTTTTGACTACGAGAAGGTCAAAACCTTCCAGATCCGTGTTCAAGCCCGTGACGCTGGAGTGCCCCCGCTGAGCAGCAGCGCTACAGTGAACGTGATCATCCTAGATCAAAATGACAACGCTCCGGTAATTGTGTCACCTTCAGCACAGAGTGGATCAGCAGCAGTGGAGATCTTGCCGCAGTCAGCGGCCCAAGGGTACTTGGTCACCAAGATCATGGCAACTGATGCAGATTCTGGTCAGAACGCACGGCTCTCCTACCAGATGGTTCAAGCGACCGATCCCACTTTATTCATCGTGGGGCGCAATTCAGGAGAAATCAGAACAACGAGAAACATTTTGGAGCTGGATGAGACCTCACAAAGTCTGGTCGTTTTAGTGCGGGATAATGGACAGCCGAGCCTGTCCAGTACAACAACAATCCTCTTGTCGATTTTGGGCAATGTAAGTGAGAAAATCTCTGAACCTAGGGATTCGTACAGTAATCCTGGATATTTTTCTGATATAAATCTTTATTTAATTGTCACCTTTGGATCAACTTCAATTTTATTCCTTCTGACCATCGTCATCTTGGTTACATTAAAGTGTAAACAAGACGTGGGCGTTATTCAAGCTGGCGGGTGCACAGTTTGTTGTTTCAGGCCGAGGAATTCGAAGGAAGCCTTTACTCGGGGCTCTGCGCCAGGAGATCCTTTAAGTTGTTCTGCAAGTGGTCAGACTGCATCTTTCCCCGAGAGTTATCATTACTCAGTTTGCTTGTCGCCGGAATCATCGAAGAGCGAATTTCTTTTCCTGAAACCCTACAACCCGTCGTTGACTGAAGGGCATTGTTAAAGCACAAGGTCACGGTAAATCCAAGGACCATCTTTTGCCTTGCAGATAAAATTCTCCGATTTACTTAAATTTCTATGGGGAATTCGATGGTCTTTCGGGCATCTGAAGTCTTTTTATCCATTTGAAAAATGTTGTGACATACAAGGTAGTGTTATGAAGAAAATAGCTGTAAATTTGGTTGCATTTTGTAACTATCAGACACTTTGAATAACTAGCCCAAGAACTGGCCGAGGACAGACCTTTCCCCTCAATCAGTTCAGCTGGTACATACGTTAATAAAACCGTGATCTGCATAAATTACGTGGCCAGTGCTCACGCCTCGACATAATAAGAAATCGCCTGAAAAAATAGCATTTCATTTCTCTGTTGCTGTTAAAGTTCATTTTGAAATTTTAGAAGGTGGCATGCAATGCATTATAGTTATTTTGACATATCCGCTTTTAATCGACGTTTCTTAAAATATAGCACATATCAATGTTTAATTTCATCACCTACGAGAGAAAATTAATAAGAAGTTATCTTGTCAGTTGCTTGTAGCTCCTACATCATATTGGTAGTAGTTGCTGTTCTCAGGTCGCATTTCTTCCACGCAAGGCCAGCTACTCCGACTGGATAATGACTGTATTCATGCTTCCCAAAATTTTCTTCCCACCCATAGTCTTTATCTCAACACATCAACATTTTATATTGCGCTTCTCAAACATTCCCTTAAAGATGTTGTGGACTCCGCAACATGTAGCTACATTTTCTCCTTGTCTAATGTATCAAATTATCCTTGGAACGTCATCAGTCTACATGACAGTCTTCATTTTTTTTCCAGCAAAGATCCCCCACCTTTCTGGAATTACTCTCTCATTTTGACTTCAACCATTTGATTTGTGTCTTCTCCTCTGCATTTATAGTCTTTTCAAATATATAGTGATCACGCTGTAATGATTAGCCTACATAAGTTCCAAAAAAATGTATAAACAACTCTGACAGTACTTCCCTGCTTTTCAATTCCACCCAGCTGGAAGTGCTCCTCAGTGACTGTGGTCTTTTACAATGGGCTCTTCTGCAGTACTATTTTTAATGATTTGCTTATTTGTACCAATAGTTCAATTAATTACCAAGTGCCCATTCAGACTTAATTTCCAATCACTACCTGCTCCTTACAGAGAGCCATAGAGTAACACAGCACAGAAACAGGCTCTTTGGCCTACCTGGTCCATGCCGAACGAGGTAACCATCTAAGCTGGTCCCATTTGCCCGCGTTTTGCCCATATTCCCCTAATGCCACCCTATCCATATATCTGCCCAACCGTTGTTATTGTACCTGCCGCAACCACATCCTCTGGCAGCGCGTTCCATCAACGCACCACCCTTTGCGAGAAGAAGTTACCCCTCAGGTCACTTTAAAATCTTTCCCCTCTCACAAATCTTTGTCCTCTAGGTTTTGATTCCATTTCCCTGGGAAAAAGACTGTGCGCATTCACCTTATCTATGCCTTCCATGAGTTTAGGGTCACCCCTCAGTCTCCTTCACTCCAAACTCTCCCTATAACTCAGGCCCTCAAGTCCTGGCAGCATTCTCGGAAATCTTGTTTGCACTCTTTGCAGCTCAATGACGTCATTCCTATAACAGGGTTAGCAATGCTGTACACCATACTCTACGTGCGACTTCACCGACGTTTTGTACAACTGCAACAAAACATCCCAACTGCTGTACTCATTGCCTGACTGATGAAGACCATCGTGCCAAACGCCTTCTTCACCACCCTGTATATCTGTGACGCTACTTTCAGGGAACTATATACTTGCACACCTCGGCTTCTCTGTTGTACAACCCTCTCCACGGCGCTCTTTTAAACTTTCCCGCTGCTGCTCTTCCCGCCAGCAGGAAACTCACCAGCTCAGCTCAACTGACGTCCTTCTAATAAAATACAGTTTCTTATATTTATCTGTGTTGCAATTCCCTTGGCAATTAAAAGTCAATTATGCAAGTTTATTACCCCATTCTGTATTCAATCACATTCTTTCCTAACCAGTACTAGCTGATCGGGAGAGATTGGATTCCATTGGAATTTCATATTGTTAAAAATGTGTGTCTGATTCCTGTCGAAATCACTACCATCAGCAAAGAGTGAAAGGTAACGTTCCCACAGTAATAGCCCATGGAACATAATTTTCCGAAGTTTGCTCTCCTGTCTATTTATACGTAATCACTATTGTGCCCTTTGTGTCTTGTAGCTAGATTCTTACCCATTCTGCGACCGATCCATTTAGACCGCATATTCTAATCTTTGGCATAATTCCACACAGAGTACCTTATTGAAGGCCCGTCGAATCTTCAGAAAGAGTAGCACCATCCACATTGACCTCGCCTATACTTTCTGTTACTTTTCCATAAATTCTGAAGGAATAAAGGATTGAAATCCCTGTTGAAATACCGGCTGATTATTCTTCCTTAGACCTCCTTAATTTCGAAGATTTTCAATTACACCCTTCAGCAAATATTCCGTTATTTTTGGAAAAATGTTCACCAGCCTCGTTTAATGTCTATTTATTTAAGTTGAAGAGCGCAAACAGTTACAAATTAACTCGTTAATAGCAAATTCTTTTTTTTAACCGATTATCACGTTGGTAAGTTGTATCTGCTATTTCTTCCGTAAGTCTTTTGTTCACAGAGCGTGAATGCGTTCCACTTGGACCAGACGTTTCACCTTAACCAATTTTGGCTAACTTGTCACAATCTTAAATCTCCCGGTATTGCTTTATTTAATTTTTTCCATTGTACGCAGGATTGCAAATCACATTGATTAATATTGAAGTGAAATACTTATTAAATTTTCCTTATTTTTTGCCATCACAGCGAGCTGACTTTGTGCACTGGTTAGTGCCTGCATACGAATGCTGAAATACGTTAACATTTTTATAGATCTAAACGCTGATGTTGCAGTTCCCTTCGCTTCAAGTTTCAGGTTTTTTTTAACGGCGTTTGTCTTCGCCTTTCTTGTCATCTAGGGATGTAAAGCATATTTCCTCCCTGCATTTCAATTCTACTCCCGCCTTATTATTCAGCCAACGTATTTTGTTCTTCAGAAATGTCACTTTTAACAGAATATATTTACCTGAAATCTATCCTTTACTCGTTCAAATATTTACCACTGCATTTTATCTTATCAGCTGAGTTTCCCAGTTTCCATTTTGAAAACCTGAACTGAACACTCCCCATTTTGTTGCATTGATTTTTAACTTACTCCTTGTGTGTTCAGCCATTGCTTCAAATCCTTGTTGCAAAGTGTGCAAATGTGCGCGTGCGCTTATGTGTGTGTGCTTATTGGGTAGAAAGTGAAATACCAACACTGGAGTAGCAGGTGCCCCATGATCATGCGGCGTTAAAGCGTTTTTGCAACAACGCATATAAACGTGACTGTTCAACGTGCCCATTCCAAGAATAGGCAAATCTAAATTTCTGGACATACGCTTATTACGATTAATATTGCTTAGATATTTCCCGCACTTTGTTCGCTCATCTACTCTGGATAAAATTCTGAATAGATAAGCAAACAAAGTAAGGAAAACAATCCAAACAATAGTAATGATTCCCATCATGTTGGGGTCAGACCGAAGTCTAAGGCGCTGCAGATATTGGTTATTTGAAAGTTGTTCTACTGTTGCAAGTGTTCTACTGTTCAGGCAGGATCTGTGAAGAGAGAAATAAAGCTGACGTCCTGATGACAGGTTATTCACTGGAAACATTAATTATATTTCTCTCTCTCTGTAGATCCTCGCTAACCAGTTGTGTATTTCCACATTTACTGTTTCTATTTGATGTAAATATATACCGTGCAGGAGTAGTTTTGAAGAAACTTCATTTTACTTTCCATTGAACACCCTTCTTCCAGCTGGTATACCTGGAGTTGATTAAAAACTTCCATTTTTTTTGTCCCTTTTAATCTTTTCATGGATTTGACTGTGCATTTCCATTTCCTTTCCAATAATTGGTGGTCAGTTTCACGTCGTCTTTCTTTAACTTCTCCTTGTCTGCTCATTCACTTCTATATCTGTTTGACGTTACGATATTTTAAATACAGAAAAGAGAATTTCCATAATATAAATTAAAACTTTGTTGCCGGAGAATTTCAGAATCTGCTTTCATTGTGAATCATTAGTGATAGTATAACTTCGAATTCTTTCACTTTAAGTAATCACCACCCCCTTCCCCCCGCCCACTCCCACCACACTTCTTCTCTTCTTCCTTCCTAGCCTATCTCTCCTTTTTCTAGCCCAATTTTTTCCTTTCTCTCGTTACCTTTGACCCAGTCCCCGGAGGATCTGCTCTCCCCTCCCTTCCGCACCTGCCCATCGCTATCTCTTACCTGCATTCACCTCTCACCAGCTTGTGCCCACCCCGCCTCCCCTCTGTTGTCCATCTATCACTGCTCTGCTTTTCCCTCCTATATATTGGGCTTCCCCTTTTCCTGTCTTCAGTCCTAAAGAAAGGTCCTGACCCGAAATGTTGACCGCCTGCTTTTCTCCACGGATGCTGTCTGGCTTGCTCAGTTTCTCCAGCACTATAGTGTTTTTCATCGAGATTCCATCATCTGCAGTCTTTTGTTTCTCTGGTATAATTTCAATCTTGACAACCAACCTTGGATTTCAATTCCAGACTGCCAATGTCTCTTGAATGCTGCTTATCTGCTGTGTGTTCACAGTTATTGCTTACTGGCCAGCAAAGTGCTCGGTGGATGCACACATATGTGTATGTGTACATCTGTAATAAATGGTTTACGAATATACATTCAAGTATTCGTATTGGCAGTGCATGCAAAAATATTATGGCTGAGCTGTGAGAAACAATGAATATAAAATGGAAGGTGTGAACTTCTCATCAAGGAAGTTTCACTGTTGTCTTCCCTACATCCAAGCTGGAATTCTACACAGTACCAATGCAGCTTTGATAGTACACCTCCATAAACTAAATTAAGTTCCCAGTAGTTATATTATAACTGGATACAGAATGTCGTGCCGGGCATGCTATATATGTGGGGTAAGCAAACAAATACAGAATGAAAAAAAAAGTTCTTAAGAAGGGTAGAGAAAATTCTATACAATTGTAAAATTGGTCAATTGGTTTATCATTGTCACATGTACCGAGGAACCGTAAAAACTTTGTTTTGCATGCCACCTATGTCAATCATTTCATCACATCAGTACATCGACGTAGTACAAGGGAAAAGCACGAACAGAATGCAGAATAAGGTATTACAGAGAAAGTGCAGTGCAGACAGACAATAAAATGCAAGGCCACGACCAGGCAGATTGTGAGGCCCAGAGTCCTTCTTATCGTCCGAAGGGACCATTCAATATTCTTAAAACAGCGGGCGAGAAGCTGTCCTTTAGCCAATTGTTAAGTATAAGGATGGGTACGTGTAGCTCTTTTAATATATACAACGACGTGGGTATGAACAGTTTTCAACAAATTTTACATTTCAAAGCTTTGGTGATGACTTGGAACACAAAGAATGCAGAATAATCTGAGTGGCTTCCTGTGTTATCTGGAGAGAAATTATAGTTGCGCACTATTAAAAAGGAGACCATCCCTGGAACCGTCCGGCTTTAAGAATTTCTGGTGTAATGATTGACAAGAACTCTCTGCGTCGCTGTCCACCAATCAGAATCTCAATCGCAGCGAGAGATCCATTGCTCCACCCCCACCATTGAACGAAAGCGGAATCACACGGAAGAGACTCAGCATCTTAACTTAGATAGTGCGACCATTTATTCAAGCTCAGAGGACTGCAATTTCTGCAGGACAAGGTATTGACAGCAGTGCCTCGCAAAGGTAAATGAAGTAAATTCGTGCTTCTGAGAAATAAACCGGTCCCGCAACAATGGCGAATGCACAGCGCACGATCGCCTTGCACTCCTGCGGTTGTTTTTCAGCATTGTTGTGAGTGCATTGGATGTGGCTCTCGGACAGATTCGCTATTCGATTCCCGAAGAACTGGAGCGGGGAGCGATAATCGGTAACATCGCTGAAGATTTAGGATTGAACGTTGGAACATTGCTCACTCGCAGAGGGCGGCTTGTCTCCGGCCGCATCAAGCCATTCGCGGAGTTAAATTTGGAAAGTGGGATTTTGTTTGTCAATGAGAGAATAGACAGAGAAAAGATTTGCGGATCAATGTCCAGCTGTATTCTTCCGTTCCAAATTGTGATTGAGAATTCGCCAGAAATGTACCGCGGCGAAGTGGAGATTGTTGATGTAAATGACAATTCGCCCACTTTCCCGGAGGGCACCGTTCTCTTGCAGATGGCTGAAGCCGTTGCACCAGGCTCTCGGTTTCCGCTAGAGAGCGCACTCGATCCGGACGTGGGGACAAATGCAGTCAACACTTACATGATCAGCCCCAATGAACATTTCAGCCTGAAAGTGGAGAGCGCGGAAGAGGGCATTAACATTGCGGAGAAACCCCTGGACCGCGAGAAGCAGTCATCGTTTCATCTGGTGCTGACCGCCGTAGACGGAGGAAATCCTCAGAGATCTGGGACAGCTCGCGTTGTTATTCATGTGCTGGACATCAACGATAATGCACCAGTTTTCGATCGGAAGGTTTACAAGGCCAGTCTGGCAGAAAACTCACCCATGGGATCCCCAGTGGTTACCGTGCACGCTTCGGATGCAGATGAAGGTCTAAACGCAGAGCTATCCTATTCTTTCGGCAACCGTGTCTCGCAGAAAGTGCAGGAATTGTTCAATTTGGATCCGCGGACGGGAGAAATTAGACTTCAAGGAATGCTCGACTTCGAAGAGGCAAACAGCTATGCACTGGATGTTCAAGCTGTGGACAAAGGTTCACCAGCCATTACAGGTCATTCTAAAGTCCTGATCAAGGTAACTGATGTCAATGATAACAACCCAGAAATCGAGGTGAACTTAGTGACTGCTGAGGTCGCTGAAAATGCCGGGCGCGGGACAGTAATCGCGCTGATCAATGTACTTGATCGGGATTCTGGGGATCAGGGAGAAGTACGCTACCAAATTCCATCGGATATTCCCTTTAAGCTTCAGGCATCTTCGAGCACTCATTACAAACTGATTACCAGTGACTTGTTGGACCGTGAAACTGCCGCACTCTTTAATATTACACTTTTAGCCTGGGATTCGGCGTCTCCTCCGCGATCAACTAATAAAACTGTCCAGATACGGGTTTCTGATGTAAATGATAACGTCCCCAGGTTTGCCCAACCCTCCTACGTTGTTTATGTGATGGAGAACAACGCTCCGGGTGCTTCTATTTTCGCAGTAACTGCTTTCGATCCTGATTTAGACCAGAACTCTTATGTTTCTTACTCCTTTACAGAGAGCCTTATCCAAGAATTACCAGTCTCCAGCTATCTCAACGTTGATTCGTTGAATGGCACCGTTTACGCGCTGCGCTCTTTTGACGATGAGAATATGCAGAAATTCCAGGTCCACGTTCAAGCCCGTGACGCTGGAGTGCCCCCGCTGAGCAGCAGCGCTGCAGTGAATGTGATCATCCTGGATCAAAATGACAACGCTCCGGTAATTGTTTCGCCTTCAGCACAGAGTGGATCAGCAGTAGTAGTGATCGTGCCCCAGTCAGCGGGTCAAGGGTACTTGGTCACCAAGATTATGGCAACTGATGCAGATACTGGCCAGAACGCACGGCTCTCCTATCAGGTGCAGAGATCCACTGATCCCAGTTTATATCATGTTGGACAAAACTCTGGTGAAATTAGAACAGCTCGTAATATTTTGGAGTCTGATACCACCACACAAACTCTAGTAATCTTGGTGAAGGACAATGGGCAGCCAAGCCTGTCCAGCACAATTACCATCCTCCTGACAGTTCTGGAGAATTTCACTGAAAGAACCACTGAAAGCAATCATTTTGTGGCAAAACCCGGAAATTTCTCTGATCTAAACCTTTATTTAATTGTCATTTTCGGTTGCACTTCCGTTCTGTTCCTTGTGACCATCATTCTGCTGATAGGCATCAAGTGCAACCAGGACAGAAATGTCACCCAGGAATACAATCCTCCCAGTTGTTGCTACAGCCTTCAAAATTCTAACGACAACTTTCACCTAAGACCTCAAGTGAAGGAATCCTTGAATTATATCAGAACAAGCGCGATGATCTATGTGCCAGAAAACCACCATTATTCTGTTTGCTTGTCTCCGGAATCAGCGAAAAGCGATTTCCTGTTTCTGAAACCATGTGCCCCGCAGATGACTCAGGCTAAATGTTAATCTATGTCTTTACATAAACTCTTCAATTGCTTTGCAAAATCCAGAAAATTAAAACTATGAGAATGAACGAGTAAATAGTACTCGAAACAACGTCCATTGGTTTTTGAGGAAGGAAGGTCGTGTTGCAATATAAATATTGATGGTAAAAGGTTATTGTGAAAGATAAAAGCTTCTTGTTATATATAATCCAGACATCTGAAACTGGCATATTTTAACTGTTAAAGAAAGCTGGCGATCAGTTTTCGACGTGCCCTCCCAATTATTTTGTTGTTATGTCAGCCGAACAAGGCCTGGTGGTCACATGTAAGTCTTTAATTCTTAAGGGGAGAAATATTAATGAAAGACCCTATTAATATCCAAAAGCCTTCTTTATTAATAAAGCATGCATGTCCCAATGGAATATTTCTCTGGTTTCAATATTCTCACAAAAGCGAAAAGGTGTCGTTCCTTGGACGGCGAAGGGAAAATTAAAGGGATATAAAAGACAGCGCATGGCATATGTTAGAGGAACAACTGCAGTAATAGCTGGGCTGATATGTTAAGGTGAAAGGACGTTTTTGCCAAAAATAGGACATGATAGTGGATGGCAGTTGAAGTGAGAGACCCGGCGGTCTACTATGTGGATGTAAATGATGTCTGAATATCTGAAGGGGAGGGGTGTCACTGATTAGAGGCAAAGAAAATGATGAATGAATAGAGTCTGAAGCATAGCTGGAATAAGTTCTTTGTACAAAGATACAGGGTTCAGCAAAAGTGCCAGCAGCAGGGGAGGGAATAGAGATAAGGAAGGCTGTGTCGGCTGAAATTAATCATGTCACCAAGTCCGCAGGGGTGCGCACTTGAGTTCATATGAAGTTGTTAATGTGCTTGTGACAACCCATTCCTCTCGAGATACAGAGAACATACCAGAGGCAAAAGTAAAACCGTGTTTTATAAATAAGGGAACTGCAAGGCAGTCAGTTTAATCCTTATTGCGGGGAAACTTTTAAAAACAACATATCAGAGAAAACTTTTCCACCTGTGTTGGTAACGATGAGCCAGCACAGATCTTCTTCAAGGGCAGACCTAGTTTGACTAACCGGATTTAATACCTCAGTGAGGTAATAGTGAAATTTTATGAAGGAAACACCTAGATGATATGTGCATAGGTTTTCAAAAGCTCTTTGATAAGACTGATTAGCAAAATCCAAGCCGATTAGGTCACTTTATTATGTAACTTTCTTCTTATAAGGTCGTCCTTTACCTTTCCCTTGTCATCCAAGGACAAAGGATTTGCTTCCTCTTACGTTTCGTCCTGTGGAACGACATGGAAACCAGCACAATACATCCATCAGATTGATTGAAAGGTAGAAGAAGGAGTAGTAATGTTTTTTTAGTTTTTCAGACTGGGCGGGGGGCGGGGGGTACCATTAAGTTCTGCGGCCATTGTTTTGGTATCTATGAATGACAGTGATGCACGTTCAGGGTAAAATTTCTGATTTTTTTCGGGTGACACAAGGCTTGAGAGCATGGTGAACAGAAAAGAAACTGGCAATGTATTGCAAGCCCGATTTTACAGGCAGTTAGAATGGGCAGAATCAATTTAATCCAGAGAATAGTGAAGCAGCATACTTTGGGAGATAGAATATGGGAGACAATATAGATAAACTTTACTTTTGCAAAGGAAACAGAACAACATGGATATTCATGTGCAAAATTCAAAAGGCCACGCTGAGAGGGAAAAGGGATCTCCAAGCTGTAGACAAAGGGTATGGGCTGTTGAAAAGATCAAAGGGACGTCTGTTATCGGATAGAGAACAAGATAATCTGTGATACAAATAGCAGTGCTCAAGGCTGAGATAAGGCATGTCAATTGCAGACAGACAACTCGTCTGGAGGAGATGCAAATATAAGACCATGAGTAAGGTCAGAATGGAGAGAAAAAGTGGAAGCTAAAACAGTGAGTTTCGTAATATTAAAGTTGATGAGCAACTGAAGTAAAATAGAATGTTAGAATTTCTGTGGATACTAACGGAATTACATGTAACCCGTTTGGTTGTTAACATTTCATCAGAATTGGCCAGTTCTGATACAAGCTACAGTTGGTGGTTATTTGATGTTATTGAATTAAGGGATGTTCAGACGGCTGTAACATGCCCAATGAGGAGGTCTGAAGGGGCAATCGAGCTTTGAACATAATATGAAGACAATGACAGAGAAGGCATAGTTGCTGTGGGCTGGACAATCAAAGTGACGGACATCTGGAAACTTGGGTTCAATTTTGTGGACTGCACGGAGGTTTTTTTTGAAAAAAGTATTCCGAGCTGCATTTCTGTCCTGTAAAATAAACTTTATTTTGAGCACTGAATATCGTGAAACAAATTGGAAAAAATTGCAAGTGATCATTATTTCACTTAAAACATGTTTGTGTCCCTGGATTGTAAGAAAGGGAGAGGTCAAAGGGCAGTCATTCCATTCTGGTGAGTGCTGTCTAGAATACTTCCGCTTTTATTTCATACTTCCAATATGTGAATTGATTTTATTTTGCATTCCGAATGTAGAAAGAACTGTGAAATCCATAGGAAGGAAGGGTTGGGACTTCAACGGAAGGAGTGCACACAATGATCTGGACGCATGTCGTAATGCAGGAGTGTTATTGCAGGATTTCAGGTGGCAGGGCAATGGTCGCAGCCTCCGGTCTAACTTGACGCATTGGACGCCTTAAATTTCATGCTAGAGGATGTAATCTTGCTACTTTCAGCGTTGCAGCTGATTTCTGAGAAAAATTATTCATCTCTTTCTGGGAATTCTATTCTAAAGTTTTCATTTGATCTGCCAACGAAGACATGACAATACCAGCTCTGAAATTCCGGATGTCTTTCTTTGAAAACGACCATTTTACGCGGCAATTTTGGTGAAAAAGAGATTTGTTTTTACAAAAGCAATGTTTAAAAGAGAGAAGATCTGTGCATCAATGCGTAATAAGAAAACAATGACAGAGAAGGTATAGTTGGTGTGGTTCTTTGCAAATTGCAACGGAGGAACCCTTGAAAGGAACTCACAATGAGACGAAGTAAATGATAGTTCAATAATTCACCAAACTTCCCGCGACCACTCTCTTACTGATACCCGATTCCAGAATATCAGTCGGAGTCTGGTGAGTTAAAACGCGCGCACAAATGCAGACGCCCCCCCCCCGCCCCGAACAAAATCATTTCCAATGTAAAAGTTATTGAAAAATTGCTGACTGCTAGAAAGCTCCAAAAGCCACCTTTTTGAGGTGAAACCAATTTGATTTGACCGTTGCACTCTTTTGACTATGTACAGCGTCCAACCTTTCAGATCCATGGCGAAAGTTAGGTAATCAGCGGCGGAAATCGTGCTCTCGTGAGTGGATCATGCGGGTTCCCTTAACAGACTATTTCTCACTAAAGCAGATCCCAGTAAGAACGCACGAACTTTCTCCAGGATGCGGAAAGTAACTGAAAGAAGTTATTGGATCTGAGGATCTGAATACTTCATAGCACCTGCAAATAACGTGCAGCAAACTTCCATTTCGCAATTTTCTATCATCTTGTAAAGCATTATTGACTGCAACGAGTCCCTGGAAATATTAACCTTCATGTTCAGCATAACAAAATAACGATACCAATCGGAGATCGAGATGTTTAACCAAGAGACGTTTGAAGACATTTTGAGCGACGTTCTGCTCAGTTTATTTTCTATTTTGGGACAATTGAACTTTCATCACTTTTCGCATTCAATGTGAACCAAGAAATCAATGGTTTCAGAGAAGAGATAAAGTTTGTTAGCAGCTAAACAAATATTTGGTTCGACGAAATTAACCTGGACTTGGATTCCTGTACAGCATGTTAAGAGAGAAGTACAGAAGAAGACGAGAGCAACAATCCCAAAATGCTGGAGGAACTCAACAGGTCAGGCAGCATCTATGGAAGGAAATATACAGTCGACGTTTCACAAGATCACAAGATCACAAGACAAGGGAGCAGAAGTAGGCCATTCGGCCCATTGAGTCTGCTCCAAGGAAAGGGAAATAGAAATGAGAAATGGGGAATGGGGAAAGAAAAAAAAAGGTCGACCCTTCATCAGGACTGGAAAGAAAGAGGGCAGAAGCCAGAATAAGAAAGTCGGGGGAGCGGGAGGATCACAGGCTGGCAGGTGATCAAAGTGCTGGAGAGCAGTAGAGACCACAGAGGGGGAGCAGCGAGAAAGGGCCTCGCAGAACTCCCGTCGAAGAGAGGAGGAAAACTCCTTCAGGGTAAGCATACCTCGAAGAAACTTCGCAGTGGAGCAGAACAACGGAGACACAAGAGATTCTGCAGAAGCTGGAATCCGGAGTAACACACACAAAATGCCGGAGGAATTTAGCTGCAGTTTTGGGAATGTTAATCTCTTCATTAACAAATTAAATCACACATAGTCTTCAATATTTGATCTTTTGTAGGGTCCCACTGAATGCCATTAGTTACTGGGTTTGCTCCAGACCCTTTGAAATGATCTGTAAGAGTACAAATCCTGTTCTGTTTCTCCAAACTAAATGTTGGTCTAACCATTAACACCCTTCTCTTTTCCCTGAAACCATCAATTTCTTGGTTTAAATGGTGTGGGAAGAGTGAAGAAACCCTCTAAATATGCTGTACCAAACTAAAGGATTAAATAGATCAATTTACGGAGCAAATAAAATTCCTAAATTAGAAAATCAACTGAGCGCAAATATTCCTTGAATCACAATGAATAAAGCTTTCCACTGTGGATTACTATCATTAGATTGCCTTGCTGGACACGACGAATCATTTTCTCTAAGAAACATTATTTCAACACATTGTCTGATACACGGAATTGCTTCAACAGTTGGTGTTATCAAAGCATTATGTTCTCGAACTCCCAACTTCAACATCTGGATTGTAATACTGGAATTCTTAAGAACACCTCCTGCGATCTTGCTTGAAAAATATTTTTATTGGTAAAAGAATAATGATAAACTGCAGCTGTCCAAGAAAGGGACATCTATATAGAATTTGTTCTCTTACTACGCTTAATTGCAATTGTTAGTCTCTCACATATGTACCGTTGTGAAGAAGAGAGTCTTTTCCCGATATAACACGTTGGATCAAATAAATACTATTCCCTCTTGAGTTCTGAGTGATTCGGCAGGGCGAGTTAATATTTTAGGCCAAAATGCACTCTAAACGTTGAAGTTATGACTTTCTAAATTAAGTATTGAAAATAAAATTTAACGGGTCACTTCATCAACAACCATGTTTTATGGATGTGCACCATTAAATATTTAGGATAAGAGTACAGCTTTAAGAATTGTAGCTGTAGTTGTCGAAAGGAACTGGTTGTGTCGCTGTCTACCAATAAGAGGCTCAAGTTCACAGAAGGATCCATTGCCCAGCCCACATCCCAGAATAAAATCACCGGAGTCGCAGAGAAAGGCAATCAGTGCGTGCGTTCAGATTATAGAGTCAAGCGAAGGAGGATCAATCTCCTGTCGGTTTAGCTTCGGTATTTCTAGATATATGCTTTCATATTTTGTGGTAAGAACAGTTTTACAGATTAATCGAGAAGAGGCCTAGTTTTGGAAATTAATTGAATGCGGAACAATGGCGTACCCACCGAGGTTATGCTTCACTGTAATTTCTTCCATCTTTCTCGTGTGTGGACCGGAACTAATTTCTGGTCAAATTCGATATTCTATTCCCGAGGAAATGGAGCAAGGCGCATTTGTTGGGAATATCGCTCAAGATTTGGGATTGAATGTACGAAAATTGTCAGCTCGCACATTTCGACTGAGTTCTGATGACGGAGGACGGTATATGGCGGTTAACGTGGATAATGGTCTGCTGTCTATTCGTGAAAGAATCGACAGGGAACGTATTTGTGGACAAGAAGGTATGTGTACTATACCTTTGGAAATAATACTGGAAAATCCTTTTGAGGTGCATCGCGGGGAAGTGGAGATTCTTGATGTAAATGACAACACGCCCACTTTCCGGGACAGTAGCATTGTCTTGCAGATATCCGAAGCGATTCCACCTGGTGTACGCTTTCGTCTCGAGAGCGCGGAAGATCCCGACATTGGAATAAATACTGTGGCCGCCTACGCTCTCAGTATGAGTGAGTACTTTAGTCTGAAAACACGGAGAACCGAGGAGGGCATTATAATTGCCGAGTTGTTGTTAGAGAAATCTTTGGATCGGGAGCTGCAGTCATCCTTTCAGCTGGTGCTAACGGCGACTGATGGTGGGATCCCTCAGAGATCCGGCACAGCTCAGATTCTTATAACTGTATTGGACTTCAATGATAATCCACCTGCATTCGAGCATGATGTTTACAGGGGCAGCATAAATGAAAACGCACCGAAAGGCACCTTAGTGATGAACGTTAAAGCAAATGATTTAGACGAAGGGCTGAATGCTGAGCTGACATATTCTTTCAGTGATCTTACTTCACAAAGAATCCGTGGTGTGCTCAGTTTGGTCCCGGATAGTGGAGAGATTCTAGTTGAAGGGCCGCTGGATTTTGAAGAAGCAAACAGCTACGCACTGGATGTCCAAGCTGTTGATCACGGTTCACCTGCAATTACAGGACACTGTAAAGTGCTGATCAAGGTCATTGATGTGAACGACAACGCACCCGAGATAAAAGTGACGTCAGTCGCGAACAAAATCCCAGAAAATGCTCCACCGGGAACTTACATAACTTTAATCAATGTCATCGATCGTGACTCTGGAGAGAACGGTCAAGTGCGCTGCGAGGTACCAAAGAACGTCCCTTTTCGGCTACAAACATCATCTAAACATATCAGATTAATTACCAGTGGAACTTTGGACCGTGAAGTGGTCTCGGAGTATAACATAACTATTTCAGCCTGGGATTTGGGGTCCCCTTCACTATCAACAAAGAAAACCATCCAGATTGCAATTACTGATGTAAACGATAACGCCCCTCGGTTTGCTGAACCCTTCTACAACATATATGTAACTGAAAATAACGCTCCTGGCGCTTCTGTTTTCACAGTAACCGCGTCCGATCCTGATCTGGACCAGAATTCCTATGTTTCTTACTCCTTTGTGGACAATCATATTCAAAACATGCCTGTGTACGCTTACTTCAGCATTAACTCAATGAACGGGACCATTTACGCGCTGCGCTCTTTTGACTACGAGGAACTCAAAACCTTCCAGATCCATGTTCAAGCCTGTGACGCTGGAGTGCCCCCGCTGAGCAGCAGCGCTACAATAAAGGTGATCATCCTTGATCAAAATGACAACGCTCCGGTAATTGTTTCACCTTCAACACAGAGTGGATCAGCAGCAGTGGAAATTGTGCCCCAATCAGCTGGCCAAGGGTACTTAGTCACCAAGGTAATGGCAGCTGATGCAGATTCTGGTCAGAACGCACGGCTCTTTTATCAGATGGTGAAATCCACCAACCCCAGTTTGTTTACCATTGGACAACATTCTGGTGAAATCAGAACAGTGCGCAACATCGTGGAGTCGGATCTCACCACACAAACTTTGGTCATCTTGGTAAAGGACAATGGGCAGCCAAGCCTTTCCAGTACGGTTACAATTCTCGTTACAGTTTTGCAGAATAGCACAGAAAGAGTCACCGAAAGTAGTAGTTTAGTAGAAAATCCAGAATATTTCTCTGATCTAAATCTTTATTTAATCATCATTTTCAGTTGCACTTCTATTATCTTTCTCCTGATCATTGTTCTGTTGATTGGCATCAAGTGCAAACAGGGCAGAAATATTACACAAGAGTATGATTCCGCAAGTTACTGCTATAAACGTGGAGATTCGCACGACACGTTTAATCGAAGACCTGCAATGGAGGAAACGTTACGCTATCCTGGCACTGGCCGGGTGGTCCATGTGCCAGACATGCATCAATACTCGGTCTGTCTGTCTCCAGAATCAGCGAAAAGTGATTTTCTCTTCTTGAAGCCATGTGGTGCTCCCACCTCTCAGGCCCAGTGTTAAATTACAAGGATGTGTAATATCCAGCTTACTTACTTACTTATTTTTATATATACAGGAATGTGAAACGTTTCGAGTGATGAATTAAAGAAAACTTTCCCTTTGTGCAATTGTTTTGGCTCTTGGTTAAATAGGAGTACCTTTGTTGTAATCGTCAAAAATAAAATTTCCCGCAACTGGAATCTAGCCATCTGACCGTGGTGTCTGTTAACTCTGAGGAGAATCCCGCTGCTTGTCATCTATTGATACGCACAAATAGGTTGCTATTGGATCAATTACTTGAAGGATCTTGGCGCCTGGATGCAGTTATGTGCTTGAAATTAATATCTGAAAATTAATATCAAAAGAATTGTTGACACTTCAATGCATTATATATGAAGTGATGAGAATTCACAGAGCAAAGATAGAAAAAATAACAGATGCTGGATCTCAGATAACAGAATATACTGCAAACACTCAGCATGTCAGCCTGCACCTGTGGAAAAAAAACAGTTATGTTATTTTGAGATCCGGGACCGTTGATCAGAGCTGGTTAAAAGAGAAAGCAATTCAGTGTTTAAATGGCAGAGCAGGTGTGGGAGGGAGGGATGGATAGAAGAAAGGGAGTATCTCTGACATGGTCAGTCCAATTGAGTGAATGTGCGAGGAATGTTAACCGTTAGTTTGTGATAGAGTTTTGCTTTGCTTTTTGTTCTATTTAATGTGCAGCTAATAATAAGGATTTGGGATATTCCCAGCAGTCGGGAAGGGATCTGCCCTCAGTCTGCTCTCATCCCCTGTCCTCCTGGAAAGAACAAGAACCGAGTTCCCCTGCTTGACACCTGCCTCACCACCAGCTTTCTCATTCAATTCAATTTACGTCATTTGCAACATTTGGAAAGCATTTGGAAAGGGAAGTATTTAAAAGAAGTAGTTAACATGACTTTGTGCGTGGGAAATCATGTCTCAAAAATTGGATTGAGATTTTTGAAGAGGTGATGAAGAAGATTGATGATGGCAGGACGGCAGACGTTTTCTGCATGGACTTTAAGAAGGCCTTTTACAAGGTCCCGCATTTAAGCCAGGATGGAAGTTTAAATCAGTAGTCAGTTGGATACAAAATTTGATAGGTGGAAGGAGTCAGAGGGTGGTGGTGGAGGGTTGTTATTCAGATTGGAGTTCTATGACTAGTGGTGTACCACAGGGGTCAGTACTGTGTTCATTGTGATTTGTTATTTATATTAGCAGTTTGCATGAAAATGTGGTTAAGGCGGTTAGTTGGTTTGTGGAGAACATGAACAGTGGTCGTGTAGTGGAGAGTGAAGAAGATTATCTAAGATTACAACAGGATCTTGCTAAATGGTCAAGAAAATGCAGATGGAATTTAAGTTGGACAAGTGCAATGTGTTGTATTTTGGTCACTTAAAGCAGAGCAGAACTTGCACCGTAAATGCTAGGGCTGTGGACAACGTTGCAGAACAGTGACCGAGTGGTACCGGTACATAAATTTTCTGAAAGTGGCCACAGAAATAGACAGGATAGTGAAGAATAGAAGTTGATTTATTATTGTCACATGCAGCGCACTACATTGAACATTTTGTTTTGCATTGCCATCCATACAGATCATGCGATCACATCAGTACACCGAGAAAGTACCATTAATAGAATGTAGAAGGAAGTGTTACAGTTACAGGGAAAGTGCAGTGTTAGCAGAGAATAACGTACAAGGTAATAACGAGGTAGATTGTGAAGTCAAGTGCCAATTTATCGTGCAGTAGGTCCTTAACAGTGGGATAGAAGCTGGCCTTAAGTCTGGTGGTGCTTACGTTCATTAGTCAGGAGATTGAGTACAGGAGCTGGGATGTTATGTTATAGATGCACAGTTCCTTGGTGAGACCACACATAGAGTACTGTGTTCCGGTTGCACAGCTTTGATGGATGTCGTTAAGCTGAAGATGGTGCAGGAAAGATTCACAAGACTGTTACCAGGGCCGGAGCGCTTGTGTTATAACGACGTGTTGGATAGGCTGTGACTTCCTTCCCTGGAGCAGAGGAGGCAGAAGAATGACCGTATAGGCATTTATAAAATCATTAAGGGCAGAAATAAGTTGAATGGACAGTCTTTTTCCCAGAGTAAATTCAGGTGAAAGAGGAAAGTTTTAAAAGAGACCTGAGGGGTAACTTTTTCACACAGAGGGTGGTGGGTATGTGGAATGAGCTGACAGAGAAAACTGTCGAGGCATGTACAATTACAGGTTTACAAGACTTTTGGACAGGTACATGGATGGAAAAATTTGAGAGAGATATGGGCCAAATGCAGGCAAAAACGATCAGCTCTGAGAGACATCTTGGCCGGCATAGAAAGATAAGCCTTACCGCTGATTTTGGAGGTGATCACTCTATGAGTCTAATGCAATGTCTTCACAATGTAATGGGTTTATACTGGGGAACCCAAAAGAAGATTGGATGATTGCTTTACAGAGCACATGCGTTCCGTCGATAGGAATGAAAACAAGCTTCCGGTTTCTTACTAAGTTTATTTGCCAGTACCACTCTGACCTTTTATACCCTGGCCTCTCCTACTTTTACGAAGAGTCCAATCAAGGAAGAAGGAATGATGAACAGCATTCCATCTTCCAGCTGGACATGTTTCAGCAATCCGGACTTAATACTGAATTCTCTTAAATTGATTTAAATCTTTACTGTCTGCCCCTATCATAATTTTCGCGGAACTTTTCTCTTTATATTTGTATTGATGCTTGGAGTTCTACAGCAAAGAACCATGCCCTTCGGCCCATTGCTTTAATGCAGTCCGTCATGCTTATCTATACTAATCCCACTTGCCTGCATTAATTCCATATCCCTCTATGCCCGGCTCATTCAAGGACTTGTGTAGATGCCTCTTCCATGTTTATGATTTTCCTGCCTTCGCCTCCTCCTCTGCCACCTCATTCCAGATACCAGCTAACCTTTGTGTGACAAATTACCCATCAGATCCCGTTTAACTTTTCTCCATTCACCCCTATTTACTCTAGTTTTAGATACCCCTACCATGGGAAATAGACACTTGCTATCTTCCCTATCTGTGCCCCTCATTATTTTACATGAGGGGCACTCTTTATCATGTCACCTCTCAGTTTCGTTCGCTCCAGAAAAGCAGACCTAGTCAATCCTTCTGATAACTGAATATATGCAATCCAGGCAACATCCTCGTGAATAATTTCTGCGCGTTTTCTGGGTTAATCGCGTCTCTTCTGCTGTCTGACGACCAATTCTGCACGCAATATTCCAAGTGCGGTCGAACCAATCTTTTTTTTTCAACTGTGACATGACATCCCACTCTTATACTCAGTGCCTCGTTGATGAAAGTACGCATGCCATACGCCTTCCTCACCACCCCCGTCCACTTATGTTTCTACTACCTGGGAACTATGTTCGTGTACCCCCAAGGTCTCTCCGTTCAATAATACTTACCAGAACTCCAGAATTCACTGTGTATATAATAGCCTGCTGGGAATGTCCCGCCGCGTTGCTGTTGTGAATTCACCCCAGAGAAAAAGGACCATATACTGATCCTAAATGCCACTCCAACAGTACATATCCTTATTCGGTCTTATCCTCTGAGAGACATTCCTGTTGACTATCCTCCACTCCCCATCTTCCCTGCTGAACTGATCCGTTTTCTTTCTCTCCCAGTTCTGGTGAAGGGTACCAGACCTGAAGCGGTAATCGTTTGTCTTTCCAAAGAGACTGCTGAGGGTTTCTAGCAATTCAGCTTTTTAAAACAGATAAGAATTTACAGTTGGCTCAGTTGGATTATGACTCTCTATGCAGCCGGAATGATTTAGCTACAAAAAAGCTAAATGTAGTAGTAAAACGAATACCTGTTTTAGATAAAATCATAAAACGTTCTATTAAGGTGGTTTTATAGGGATCATTCCAATACACGACATTAAAACTTGTCGGTGAAATTATGCATTGCATAGATTACATGAAATGATATACATATCAAACAAGCTATTCAGTGCATTACATCCACGTCTTTGAAAATGTTTTGCATGATGCGGGTTCTATCACTCTTTGCCTATTATTGGACAACACTGCTGATAACTTGATGCCAAAATGTTTGGTTTAGCCTTAAATGCAAACCGTTTGTAAATAAGTGTTTATAACTGAAACTCTGTCAAGGCAATCGGCTGATACTCTGAAAATATTTCATAAAACATCAAAGGTATTTTTGGAAGCCTGCGTTATATTGCCAGGTAGAAAGTGAGAATTCTAACCCGCTTTCAACAGGGAATTTTAAACTGCTTTCCATTCGAATTTTTATGCATATTGAATGATCTATACCAAACCTCTGTTGGCTGACACACGAAAGAAAGTTCTGAGCCCAATGCTCGTTACAACTCACTGGCCAGAATCCACGAAAGGGTCTCTTTATCTGAGTTCTGGCATTTTTCGCCGTTTCTGACACATTCATCTGGATACCGCATTTAGATGAAGTGGGTGTTGCTTCCGCTTGAGAAGTGATGGTTCTAATAATGTGAGCAGGTGTCAATACGTTGTGGGCCTTCTTTGAACAAGATTATTTTAACAGTGAAATGTGCAAAACTAGGAGCTCAAAACGAAATTAACACACGACATGGACACTTATTGTCCAGAATACAGACAGAGTGCAGGAAATTGACATTTAACAGACTTGAATTTGTCACATGTCAAATTGGAGGGTGGCTTAAATGAACCAAAGTAATGAGAAGATTTTGTTTGAATTTATGCACGGTAATCTTATTCTTCCTGTCGGAGGACTTATGGCTAACATACAGGCTGAAATGGGGACCTAGAATGATTCATTCAGTGGGGGACAATCTGAATACTTATTTGGTTTGCTTTCAGCATTTGCCCGCAATTATTGAATAACTGCATTCAATATTTTCAAAGCAGTGTTATTTTTTCATAACTGAACAATTCACAAACCCTCCAGTAAATGTTTTCATTTAACTTAAGCATTCTATACTGATGTCATTGTCTTTGCAAGTGAATTGGGTTTCTGCCAGTTTAACTCGGCTTCAGTTAACATTACACTCATGTTTCAACGGGTTGAATATAAGTGTTGAATTCCATCGCCAAACTGAGATTGAACGCACTTGACCTCCAGCCATTATTTGATCAGCTGAGACACCAAAGAGGTCGTTTGAGGTATCAGGAGCAACGTCGCAGCTTCGGGTCTGACTTGACGCATTTAAACCCTTAAATTTCGTGCACATAATTTTGCTGTTGTCGGACTTTTACCTGAGGTCTGAGGGAAGTTATTAATGTGTGAAAGCCTTTGTTGTGAAGTTTTCCTTTGTTGTGTCGTTGCAAACGTGAACAATACCAGCTCTGAAATTGCGAGTGGCGTTAATCGTAAACGGCTATTTTACGCGGGGTACGGAAATACGCGGGCAAATCCATGCAGCAGCGGAAATGATGCTCCCGTCAGTGGACCTTGCGAGCTCCCTCAACAGGGTTTGTGTCGATGAAGAAAAATAATATCTAGGGTACAAATAATAACTGACAGAAGTTGCTGAATCTGTGTATCTGAAGACATCAGGTCACCCCTAAATCACCCGCAGCATAATTCCATTTCTCAATCTTTCATTAATCTTTCATTAATGACTGCAACCAGCCCTTGAAAAAATGCAAAATTCCGTATTTCTCAGGATGAACTGATGATTTCGCTCGGAGACGGGATCAAATGAGCCAGAGTAGTTTGAAGAATATTTGCGCACATTTTGCTCAAATTTCTATTCGAGGACAACTGGCGTTACTTCACTATTTACACTCAATGGCAACGAAGAAATCCACGGTTTCAGATAAAAGAAATGCATGTGAGATTTAAATAAGTATTTGGATAGGCGGAAATTAATCTGGACATGTCAATCCATACCACATGACAAGTAACGAAATGAAAGAGCAGATGCGAAGTTTGTACTTTCTCGTTTTGCTGTTCCAGCTGCATGTGAAGTATCAGAGAATGCTTGTGTATTGCTCCGTTATAGTTTAGTCAAAGTTTATCTCTCCAGGAACGAAATTACACATACTGTTCAATATTTGGTCTGAGGTTCGTGAGATTGTCGTTCTGGACACAACGATTCTTTTTCTCTCAGGATACTTATTTCAACACCTCTAGTAAAACACGAAATTGCTTGAACTCTTGGTGTGTTCTCGAAGCCCCAACTTGAATATCTGAAAAGTAATAATGACATTCTCAAGAATACCTCCTTCGATTCTGAAAGAGGTTACCATTGCTTGAAAAACTGTTTATTGGGAAGAGAATAACAATCTGCAACTGCAAAAGTAGGGAACATTTATGTAGAATTTATTTTTTCCCACGCTTAACTGCGATTATCAGGCTCAACATACGTACGATTGTAAGCAGGGAAACTTTTCCCCGCATAATACAATGGACTACTGCAATAATGTTGCAACCACTTTATTCCTCGTTACGTTCTGAGTGAACTGGTTGGCCGTGTTAAAATTTGAAGGCAAAACGCCTCTAAACGTGGATGTTATGACTTTCGAAGTTAAATATTGCAAACAAAAGTGAAACCATCATTTTAATCAATAACAACGTTTTATGGTTGCACACCATTAAATATTTAGGATAACAATACAGCTTTAAGAATTGCAGCTGTAGTTGGTGAAAAGAACTGGTTGTGTCGCTGTCTACCAATGAGAAGCTGAAGTGTCCAGATGGATCCATTGCCCCTCCCACATCTCAGAATAAAAATACCAGAGACGACGAGAAGGCGAGCAGTGCCTGCGTTTACCTCGCAGAGTCAAGCGAAGAAGGATCAATTCCCTGTCTTTTTAGATTCGGCTTTTAAATATATGCCTTCATATATTGTGGGAAGAAGAGTTTAACCGATTAATCGAGCAGAGGCCTAGTTTTGGTAATTAATTGAATACGGAACAATGGCGTACCCGCCGAGGATTGTTTTCATTGTGATGGCTTTCATGTTTCTCGTATGTGCACCGGATCTAATCTCCGGGCAAATTCGTTATTCTATTCCCGAGGAAATGGAGCAAGGGGCATTCGTTGGGAATATCGCTCAAGATTTGGGATTGAATGCACGGAGATTGTCAGCTCGCAAATTTCGACTGAACTCTGATGACGGAGGACGGTATATGGCGGTTAACGCGGATACTGGTCTGTTGTCTATTCGTGAAAGAATCGACAGGGAACGCATTTGTGGACAAGCCGGTATGTGTACTATACCTTTCGAAATAATAGTGGAAAATCCGTTGGAGGTGCATGGTGGGGAAGTGGAGATTCTTGATGTAAATGACAATTCCCCTACTTTCCGGAACAGTAACATTACCTTGCAGATGTCCGAAGCGATTCCACCTGGAGTGCGCTTCCGTCTTAAGAGTGCGGACGATCCCGACATTGGAATAAATACTGTCGCCGGCTACGCACTCAGTTCCAGTGAGTACTTTAGTCTGAAAACACGGAAAACCGAGGACGGTATTATGATTGCCGAGTTGCTGTTAGAGAAACCTTTGGACCGAGAGCTACAGTCATCCTTTCAGCTGGTGCTGACAGCATCGGATGGTGGGAACCCTCAGACATCCGGCACAACTCAGATTCTTATTACTGTATTGGACATCAATGATAATCCACCTGTCTTCGAGCAGGAAGTCTACAGGGGCAGCTTACCTGAAAATGTACCAAAGGGCACCTTAGTAATGAAAGTTAAAGCAAATGATTTGGACGAAGGGCTGAATGCTGAGCTGACATATTCTTTCAGTGATCCTATTTCCTTGGGAAGAGTGCAGGATTTGTTCAGTTTATGTCCTGATACTGGAGAGATTGTCGTTGAAGGGCCGCTGGATTTTGAGGAAGCAAACAGCTACTCACTGGATATTCAAGCTGTCGATCGCGGTTCACCTGCAATTACGGGACACACCAAAGTGGTGCTCAAGGTAACGGACGTGAACGACAACGCACCCGAGATAAAAGTGACGTCAGTCGCGAACAAAATCCCAGAAAATGCTCCACCGGGAACTTTCATCACCTTGATTAATATTGTTGATCGTGATTCTGGAGAGAACGGTCAAATGCGCTGCGAGGTACCAAAGAACGTCCCTTTTCGGCTACAAACATCATCTAAACATATAAGATTAATTACCAGTGGAATTTTGGACCGTGAAGTGGTCTCGGAGTATAACATATCTATTTCAGCCTGGGATTTGGGGTCCCCTTCACTATCAACAAAGAAAACCATCCAGATTGCAATTACTGATGTAAACGATAACGCCCCTCGGTTTGCTGAACCCTCCTACAACATATATGTAACTGAAAATAACGCTCCTGGCGCTTCTGTTTTCACAGTAACCGCGTCCGATCTTGATCTGGACCAGAATTCCTATGTTTCTTACTCCTTTGTGGACAATCATATTCAAAACATGCCTGTGTACGCTTACTTCAGCATTAACTCAATGAACGGGACCATTTACGCGCTGCGCTCTTTTGACTACGAGGAACTCAAAACCTTCCAGATCCATGTTGAAGCCCGTGACGCTGGAGTGCCCCCGCTGAGCAGCAGCGCTACAATGAATGTGATCATCCTTGACCAAAATGACAACGCTCCGGTAATTGTTTCACCTTCAACACGGAGTGGATCAGCAGCAGTGGAAATTGTGCCCCAATCAGCTGGCCAAGGGTACTTAGTCACGAAGATACTGGCAACTGATGCAGATTCTGGTCAGAACGCGCGGCTGTTTTATCGGATGTTGAAATCCACCAACCCCAGTTTGTTTATCATTGGACAACATTCTGGTGAAATCAGAACAGCGCGCAACATCTTGGAGTCGGATCTCACCACACAAACTTTGGTCATCTTGGTAAAGGACAATGGGCAACCAAGCCACTCCAGTACGGTTACAATTCTCGTTACAGTTTTGCAGAATAGCACAGAAAGAGTCACCGAAAGTAGTAGTTTAGTAGAAAATCCGGAATATTTCTCTGATCTAAATCTTTATTTAATCATCATTTTCAGTTGCACTTCTATTATCTTTCTCCTGATCATTGTTCTGTTGATTGGCATTAAGTGCAAACAGGGCAGAAATATTACACAAGAGTATGACCCCGCCAGTTATTGCTACAAACAAGGAGATTCGCTCGACACGTTTAATCGAAGACCTGCAATGGAGGAAACGTTACGCTATCCTGGTACTGGCCGGGTGGTCCGTGTGCCAGATATGCATCAATACTCGCTCTGTCTGTCTCCGGAATCAGCGAAATGTGATTTTCTCTTCTTGAAGCCATGCGGTGCTCCCACTTCTCAGGTCCAGTGTTAAATTACAAGGATGTGTAGTGTCCAGCTTACTTACTTATTTTTTATATATCCAGGAATGTGAATTGTTGCGAGTGATGAATTAAAGAAAACATTCCCTTTGTGCAATTGTTTTGGCCTTTGGTTAAATAGGAGTACCTTTGTTGTAATCGTCAAAAATAAAATTTCCCGCAACTAGAATCTAGCCATCTGACCGTGGTGTCTGTTAACTCTGAGGAGAATCCCGCTGCTTGTCATCTATTGATACGCACAAATAGGTTGCTATTGGATCAATTACTTGAAGGATCTTGGCGCCTGGATGCAGTTATGTGCTTGAAATTAATATCTGAAAATTAATATCAAAAGAATCCTTGACACATTTAAATGTATTCCATATGAGGTGATGAGAATTCACAGAGCAAAGATAGAAAAAATAACAGATGCTGGATCTCAGATAACAGAATATACTGCAAACACTCAGCATGTCAGCCTGCACCTGTGGAAAAAGAAACAGTTATTTTACTTTGAGATCCGGGACCGTTGATCAGAGCTGCTTAAAGGGAAAGAAATTCAGTGTTTAAATGGCAGAGCAGCTGTGGGAGGGAGGGATGGATAGAAGAAAGGGAATATCTCTGACATGGTCAGTCCAATTGAGTGAATGTGCGAGGAATGTTAACAGTTTGTTTGTGATAGAGTTTTGTTTTGCTTTTCGTTCTATTTAATGTGCAGCTAATAATAAGGATTTGGGATATGCCCAGCAGTCGTGAAGGGATCTGTCGTCAGTCTGCTCTCATCCCCTATCGTCCGGTAAAGAACAAGAACAGAGTTTCCCTGCTTGACACCTGCCTCACCACCAGCTTTCTCATTCAATTCAATTTACGTCATTTGGAAAGCATTTGGAAAGGGAAGTATTTAAAAGAAGTAGTTAACATGACTTTGTGCATGGGAAATCATGTCTCAAAAATTGGATTGAGATTTTTGAAGAGGTGATGAAGAAGATTGATGATGGCGGGACGGCAGACGTTTTCTGCATGGACTTTAAGAAGGCCTTTTACAAGGTCCCGCATTTAAGCCAGGATGGAAGTTTAAATCAGTAGTCAGTTGGATACAAAATTTGATAGGTGGAAGGAGTCAGAGGGTGGTGGTGGAGGGTTGTTATTCAGATTGGAGTTCTATGACTAGTGGTGTACCACAGGGGTCAGTACAGTGTTCATTGTGATTTGTTATTTATATTAGCAGTTTGCATGAAAATGTGGTTAAGGCGGTTAGTTGGTTTGTGGAGAACATGAACAGTGGTCGTGTAGTGGAGAGTGAAGAAGATTATCTAAGATTACAACAGGATCTTGCTAAATGGTCAAGAAAATGCAGATGGAATTTAAGTTGTAATGTGTTGTATTTTGGTCACTTAAAATAGGGCAGAACTTGCACCGTAAATGCTAGGGCTGTGGACAACCTTGCAGAACAGTGACCGAGTGGTACCGGTACATAAATTTTCTGAAAGTGGCCACAGAAATAGACAGGATAGTGAAGAATAGAAGTTGATTTATTATTGTCACATGTAGCGCACTACATTGAACATTTTGTTTTGCATTGCCATCCATACAGATCATGCGATCACATCAGTACACCGAGAAAGTACCATTAATAGAATGTAGAAGGAAGTGTTACAGTTACAGGGAAAGTGCAGTGTTAGCAGAGAATAACGTACAAGGTAATAACGAGGTAGATTGTGAAGTCAAGTGCCAATTTATCGTGCAGTAGGTCCTTAACAGTGGGATAGAAGCTGGCCTTAAGTCTGGTGGTGCTTACGTTCATTAGTCAGGAGATTGAGTACAGGAGCTGGGATGTTATGTTATAGATGCACAGTTCCTTGGTGAGACCACACATAGGGTACTGTTCCAGTTGGGCAGCTTCGATGGATGTCGCTCAGCTGAAGATGGTGCAGGAAAGATTCACAAGACTGTTACCAGGACCGGAGCGCTTGTGTTATAACGACGTGCTGGATCGGCTGGGACTTCCTTCCCTGGAGCAGAGGAGGCCGAGGGATGACCGTATAGGCGTTTATAAAATCATTAAGGCAGAGATAAGTTGAATGGACAGTCTTTTTCCCAGAGTAAATTCAGGTGAAAGTGGAAAGTTTTAAGAGACCTGAGGGGTAACTTTTTCACACAGAGGGTGGTGGGTATGTGGAATGAGCTGACAGAGGAAACTGTCGAGGCAGGTCCAATTATAAGTTTACAAGACTTTTGGACTGGTACATGGATGGAAATGTTTGAGGGAAATAGGGGCCAAATGCAGGCAAATACGATCAGCTCTGAGAGACATCTTGGTTGGCATAGAAAGTTAAGCCGTACCACTGATTTTCGAGGTGATCACTCTATGAGTCTAATGGAATGTCTTCACAATGTAATGGGTCTAAACTGGGGAACCCAAAAGAAGATTGGGTGACTGCTTTGCAGAGCAAGTGCGTTCAGTCGATAGCAATGAAAACGAGCTTCCGGTTGCTTACTAAGTTTATTTGCCAGTACCACTCTGACCTTTTATACCCTGGCTTCTCCTACTTTTACAAAGAGTCCAAGCAAGGAAGCAGGAATGATGAACAACATTCCATCTTCTAGCTGGACATGTTTCAGCAATCCGGACTTAATACTGAATTCTCTTAAATTGAATCTTTACTGTCTGCCCCTATCATAATTTTGGCGGAAATTTTCTCTTTATACTTGTATTGATGCATGGAGTTCTACAGCAAAGAAACATGCCCTTCGGCCCATTGTTTTTATGCAGTCCGTCATGCTTATCTATACTAATCCCACTTGCCTGCAATAATTCCATATCCCTCTATGCCCGGCTCGTTCAGGGACTTGTGTAGATGCCTCTTCCATGTTTATGATGTTCCTGCCTTCGCCTCCTCCTCTGCCACCACATTCCAGATACCAGCTAACCTTTGTGTGACAAATTACCCATCAGATCCCGTTTAACTTTCCTCCATTCACCCCTATTTACTCTAGTTTTAGATACCCCTACCATGGGAAATAGACGCTCGCTATCTTCCCTATCTGTGCCCCTCATTATTTTACACACTCTTTATCATGTCACCTCTTAGTTTCGTTCGCTCCAGAAAAGCAGACCTAGTCAATCCTTCTGATAACTGAATCTCTGCAATCCAGGCAACATCCTCGTGAATAATTTCTGCGCGTTTTCTGGGTTAATCGCGTCGGTCCTGTTGTCTGGCGACCAAAACTGCACGCAATATTCCAAGTGCGGTCGAACCAATCTTTTTTTTCCAACTGTGACATGACATCCCTCTCTTATACTCAGTGCCTCGTTGATGAAAGTACGCATGCCATACGCCTTCCTCACCACCCCCGTCCACTTATGTTTCTGTTACCTGGGACTATGTTCGTGTGCCCCCAAGGTCTCTCTGTTTAACAATACTTCCCAGAAGTCCAGAATTCACTGTGTATATAATAGCCTACTGGGAATGTCCCGCCGCTTTTCCGCTGTGAATTCACCCCAGACAAAAAGAAGCATATACTGATCCTAAATGCCACTCCAACAGTACATATCCTTATTCGGTCTTATCCTCTGAGAGACATTCCTGTTGACTATCCTCCACTCCCCATCTTCCCTGCTGAACTGATCCGTTTTCTTTCTCTCCCAGTTCTGGTGAAGGGTACCAGACCTGAAGCGGTAATCTTTTGTGTTTCCACAGATGAGACTGCTGAGGGTTTCTAGCAATTCGGCTTTTTAAAACAGATTAGAGTTTTCAGTTGGCTCAATTGGATTATGACCCTCTATGCAACCGGAATGATTTAGCTACAAAAAAGCTAAATGTAGTAGTAAAACGAATACCTGTTTTAGATAAAATCATAAAACGTTCTATTAAGGTAGTTTTATAGGGATCATTCCAATACATGACATTAAAACTTGTTGGTGAAATTATGCATTGCATAGATTACATGAAATGATATACATATCAAACAAGCCATTCAGTGCAGTACATCCACGTCTTTGAAAATGTTTTGCATGATGCGGGTTCTATCACTGTTTGTCTATTATTGTACAACACTGCTGATAACTTGATGCCAAAATGTTTGGTTTAGCCTTAAATGCAAACCGTTTGTAAATAAACGTTTACGACTGAAACTCTGTCAAGGCAATCGGCTGATACTCTGGAAATATTTCGTAAAACATCAATGGGATTTTTGGAAGCCTGCGTTATATTGCCAGGTAGAAATTGGGAATTCTAACCTGCTTCCAACAGGGAATTTTGAACTGCTTTCCATTCGAATTTTTATGCATATTAAATGATCTATACCAAACTTCTGTTGGCTGGCACACGAACGGAAGTTCTGAGCCCAATGCTCGTAACAACTCACTGGCCAGAATCTATGAAAGGGTCTCTTTATCTGAGTTCTGGCATTTTTCGCCGTTTCTGACACATTCATCTGGATTCCGCATTTAGATGAAGTGGGTGTTGTTTCCGCTTGAGGAGTGATGGTTTTAATAGTGTGAGCAGGTGTCAATGCATTGCGGGCCATGTTTGAACAAAATTATTTTAACAGTGAAATGTGCAAAACTAGAAGCTCAAAACGAAGTTAACACACGACATGGACACTTATTGTCCAGAATACAGACAGAATGCAGGAAATTGACATTTAACAGACTTGAATTTGTCACATGTCAAATTGGAGGGTGGCTTAAATGAACCAAAATAATGAGAAGATTTTGTTTGAATTTATGCACGGTGATCTTAATCTTGCTGTCAGAGGACTTATGGCTAACATACAGGCTGAGATGGGGATCTAGAATGATTCATTCAGTGGGCTACAATCTGAATTCTCCATTTGGTCAGCCTTCAGCGTTTGCCCGCAATTGTTGAATAACTGCATTCAACATTTTCAAAGCAGTTTTTTTTTCATAACTGAATAATGCACAAACCGTCCAATAAATGTTTTCATTTAACTTAAGCATTCTATACTGATGTCATTGTCGTTACAGGTAAATTGGGTTTCTGTCAGTTTAACTCGGCTTCAGTTATCATTACGCTCATATTTCAAAGGGTTGAATATGTGTTGAATTCCATCGCCAAACTGAGAATGAACGCTCTTGACCTCCAGCCATTATTCGATCAGCTGAGACACCAAGGAAGTTGTTTGAGGTATCAGAGCAACGTCGCAGTTTCGGGTCTGACTTGACGCATTTAAACCCTTAAATTTCGTGCACATAATTTTGCTGTTGTCGGCCTTTTACCTGACATCTGAGGGAAGTTACTAATGTGTGAAATCCTTTGTTGTGAAGTTTTCCTTTGTTGTTTCATTGCAAACGTGAACAATACCAGCTCTGAAATTGCGAGTGGCGTTAATTGTAAACGGCCATTTTACGCGGGGGAAGGAAATACGCGGGCAAATTCAAGCAGCAGCGGAAATGATGGTCACGTCAGTGGACCTTGCGAGCTCCCTCAGCAGGGTATGTGTCGATGAAGGAAAATAATATCTAGGGTAAAAATATTAACTGACAGAAGTTGCTGAATCCGTGGATCTGAAGACATCAGGTCACCCCTAAATCACCCGCAGCATAATTCCATTTCTCAATCTTTCATTAATCTTTCATTAATGACTGCAACCAGCCCTTGAAAAAATACAAACCCCCGTATTTCTCATGACGAATTGATGATTTCGCTCGGAGACGGGATCAAATGAGCCAGAGTAGTTTGAAGAATATTTGCGCGCATTTTGCTCAAATTTCTATTCGAGGACAACTGGCGTTACTTCACTATTTACACTCAAAAGCAACGAAGAAATCCATGGTTTCAGATAAAAGAAATGCATGTGAGATTTAAATAAGTATTTGGATAGGCGGAAATTAACCTGGACTTGTCAATCCATACCACATGACAAGTAACGAAATGAAAGATCACATGCCAGGTTTGTACTTCCTCGTTTTTCTGTTCCAGTTGCATGTGAAGTATCAGAGAATGCTAGTGTAGTGCTCCATTATAGTTTGGTCAATGTTTATCTCTCCAATAACGAAATTACACATACTCTTCAATATTTGTTCTGAGATTCATGAGATTGCCGTGCTGGACACAACGGTTCTTTTTCTCTCAGGATACTTATTTGATCACCTCATGTAAAACACGAAGTTGTTTGAACAGTTGGTGTGTTCTCGAAGTCACAATTTGAATATCTGAAAAGTAATAATGACATTCTCAAGAACACCTCCTTCGATTGTCAAAGAGGTTACCATTGCTTGAGAAATTGTTTATTGGAAAGACAATAATAAACTGCAACTGGAAAAGTAGGGAACATCTCTGTAGAATTTATTTTTTTTACCAACGTTATCTGCGGTTATGAGGCTCCAACATACGTACCATTGGAAGCAGGGAAACTTTTTCCCATATAATACAAAGGACTACTGCAATACTGTTGCAAGCTATTTGTTTCTCATTACGTTCTAAGCGAATTGGTTGGCCTTGTTAAAATTTCAAGACAAAATGCCTTTAAACGTGGGTGTTATGAATTTGGAAGTTAAACACGGAAAACAAAATTGAAACGATAATTTTAATCAATAGCTACGTTTTATGGTTGCACACCATTAAATATTTAGGATAACAGTACAGCTTTAAGAATTGCAGCTGTAGTTGGTGAAAAGAACTGGTTGTGTCGCTGTCTACCAATGAGAAGCTGAAGTGCACAGATGGATCCATTGCCCCTCCCACATCCCAGAATAAAAATACCAGAGTCGGCGAGAAAGGCGAGCAGTGCCTGCGATAAGCTCGCAGAGTCAAGCTAAGGCGGATCAATCTTCTGTCTTTTTAGATTCGGCGGTTAAATATATGCGATTATATTTTGTGGTAAGAAGAGTTTTACGGATTAATCAGACAGAGGCCTAGTTTTGCAAATTAACTGAATGCGGAACAATGGCGTACCCGCCGAGCATTGCTTTCATTGTGGTTGCTTGCATGTTTCTCGCATGTGCACCGGATCTAATCTCCGGCCAAATTCGTTATTCTATTTCCGAGGAAATGGAGCAAGGGGCATTTGTTGGGAATATCGCTCAAGATTTGCGATTGAATGTACAGAAATTGTCAGGTCGTAAATTTCGACTGAGCTCAGATGACGGAGGACGGTACATGCAGGTTAATGTGGATAATGGTCTGTTGTCTGTTTGTGAAAGGATAGACAGGGAACGTATTTGTGGACAAGCAGGTATGTGCACTTTACCTTTCGAAATAACACTGGAAAATCCGTTGGAGTTGCATCGCGGGGAAGTGGAGATTCTTGATATAAATGACAATTCGCCCACTTTCCGGGAGAGCAACATTGCCTTGCAGATGTCCGAAGCGATTCCACCTGGGGTACGCTTCCGTCTTAAGAGTGCGATCGATCCCGACATTGGAATAAATACTGTCTCCGCCTACGCACTCAGTTCCAGTGAGTACTTCAGTCTGAGAACACGGAAAACCGAGGACGGCATTATAATTGCCGAGTTGCTGTTAGAGAAATCTTTGGACCGAGAGCTACAGTCATCCTTTCAGCTGGTGCTGACAGCCACGGATGGTGGGACCCCTCAGAGATCCGGCACAGCTCTTATTCTTATTACTGTATTGGACTTCAATGATAATCCACCTGTCTTCGAACACGACGTTTACAGGGGCAGCTTACCTGAAAATGCACCAAAAGGCACCTTAGTGATGAAAGTTAAAGCAAATGATTTTGATGAAGGGCTGAATGCTGAGCTGACATATTCTTTCAGTGATCTTATTTACCTGGGAAGAGTGCAGGATCTGTTCAGTTTAGGTCATGATACTGGAGAGATTCGCGTTGAAGAGCCGCTAGATTTTGAGGAAGCAAACAGCTATTCACTAGATATTCAAGCTGTTGATCACGGTTCACCTGCAATTACAGGACACTCCAAAGTGGTGATCAAGGTAACGGACGTGAACGACAACGCACCCGAGATAAAAGTGACGTCAGTCGCGTACAAAATCCCAGAAAATGCTCCACCGGGAACTTTCATCACCTTGATTAATATTGTTGATCGTGACTCTGGAGAGAACGGTCAAGTGCACTGCGAGGTACCAAAGAACGTCCCCTTTAGGTTGCAAACATCATCGAGCTATTATAAATTAATTACCAGTGAAACGTTGGACCGTGAAGCGGTCTCGGAGTATAAAATATATGTTTCAGCCTGGGATATGGGTTACCCTTCACTGTCAACAAATAAAACCATCCAGATTGCAATTACTGATGTGAATGATAACGCCCCTCGGTTTGCCGAACCCTCCTACAACATATATGTGACTGAAAATAACGCTCCTGGCGCTTCTATTTTCGCAGTAACCGCGTCCGATCCTGATCTGGACCAGAATTCCTATGTTTCTTACTCCTTTATGGACAATCATCTTCAAAACGTGACTGTGTCCACTTACCTCAGCATTAACTCAATGAACGGGACCATTTACGCGCTGCGCTCTTTTGACTATGAGGAACTCAAAAACTTCCAGTTCCACGTTAAAGCCCGTGACGCTGGAGTGCCCCCGCTGAGCAGCAGCACTACAGTGAATGTGATCATCCTGGATCAAAATGACAACGCTCCAGTAATTGTTTCACCTTCAGCACAGAGTGGATCAGCAGCAGTGGAAATTGTGCTCCAGTCTGTGGGACAAGGGTACTTGGTCACCAAGATAATGGCAACTGATGGAGATTCTGGTCAGAACGCGCGACTCTTCTATCAGATGATGAAAGCTACCGACCCCAGTTTGTTTACCGTTGGGCAATATTCTGGTGAAATCAGAACAGCGCGCAATTTCTTGGAGTCGGATCCCACCGCACAAACTTTGGTCATCTTGGTGAAGGACAATGGGCAGCCAAGCCTCTCCAGCACGGTTACAATTCACATTACAGTTTTGCAAAACAGCACCGAAAGAGTCGCTGAAAGTAGTAATTTAGTGAAAAATCCGGAATATTTCTCTGATCTCAATCTTTATTTAATTATCATTTTCAGTTGCACTTCCATTGTCTTTCTTGTGATCATCGTTCTGTTGATTGGAATCAAGTGTAAACATGACAGAAATATATCCCAAGAGTATGATTCCGCCAGTTATTGCTACAAACGTGGACATTCACACGGCATGTTTAATCGAAGACCTGCAATGGAGGAAACCTTGAGCTATCCCGGGACTGGCCGGCTGGTCCGTGTGCCAGACATGCATCAATACTCGGTCTGTCTGTCTCCAGAATCAGCGAAAAGTGATTTTCTCTTCTTGAAGCCATGCGGTGCCCCAGCCTCTCAGGCCCAATGCTAAATTACAAGGCTGCATAGCAACAAGGGATGTCCAGCTTATTTGTCGCCATTTTTATATATCCAGTAAGGCGAATCATTACGAGTGAAGTATTTAAGAAAACATTCCCTTTGTGAAATTGTTTTGGCTCTTGTTTAAATAAGAGTGTAGTTGTTGTAATGGTCACAGTATTCCAAATGAGACCTCACCAGTGCCCCATAGAGCCTCAACAACACTTCCTTACTTTTATACCTTACACCTCTCGAAATGAATGCGAACATAGCATTCGTTGTCTTTACTGCTGTTCCAACCTGGTGGGTAACCTTTAGGTTATCCTGCACGAGTATCTCCAAGTCCCTTTGTACTTCTATACTTTGAATTTTCTCCCCATTTGGCTAATCTGCCCGTTTATTTGTTTTTACAAAGTGTACAACGGCACATTTCTCAACATTGAATTTCATCTGCTATTTCTTTGCCCATTCTCCTAAACTATCGAAGTCTTTCTGCAACCTTCCTATTTCTTTAGTACTCAGTACTTCTCCACCTATCTTGGTGTCGTCTGCAAACTTAGCCACAAAACCATTTACTCCATCATCCAAATCATTAATATACAAAGTAAGAAGAAGCGGCTCGAACACTGACCCCTGCGGAACACCACTAGTAACCAGTAGCTAACCAGATCAGGATCCCTTTGTTCGCACCCTTTGCTTTCTGCCTACCAGCCAATGCTCCACGCATTCCAGTCTACTGTCTGTAATTCCATAAGCTCTCATCTTATTAATCAGCCTCTTGTGCGGCACCTTGTCGAAGTCCTTTTGAAAGGCTAAATACACAACATCAACAGTCTTTCCCTTATCCACCCTATAGGAGATTTCCTCAAAAAACTCCAATAGGTTGGTCAGGCAGGATCTTCCCTTCACGAAACCATGCTGGCTTGGGCCTATCTTGTCATGCACCTCTAGGTATTCCATAACCTCATCCTTGAGGATCGATTCCAATAACTTTCCCACCACTGATGTCAGTCTAATAGGTCTGTAATTTCCTTTATGCTGCCTTCCACCGTCTTATACAGCAGAACTACATTTGCAACCTTCCAGTCCTCTGGAAACATGCTGGAGCCTATTGAGTCCTGGAAAATTATCACCAATGCCTCCGCAGTTTCTGAAGCCACCTCCTTCAGAACCCGGGGGTACACCTCACCTTGTCCCGGAGGCTTATCTGTCTTTAGTCCATTTAGCTTCCCGAGCACCTTCTCGCTAGTAATCTTAACTGAATTCAGTTCTATCCCCTGGGACCCCTGACTATCCGGTATATTGCTGATGTCCTCCACAGTGAAGACCGATGCAAGATACTCATTTAGTTCCTCTGCCATCTCTCTGTTATCCATTATAATGTCTCCCACACCATTTTCAGTTGGTCCTATATCAACCTGTGTCTCTCTTTTACTTTTCATATATTTAAAAAAACTCTTGGTATCTTTTTGAATGTGGTCTGCCAACTTCCTTTCTTAATTCATCTTTTATTTCCCAATGAACTTCTTCGTTTCTTTCTTTAATTTTTAAAAAATTTCCCAGTCTTCTGTTTTCCCACTAATTTTTGCTTCCTTGTATGCCCTCCTTTTTGCTCTTATTTTAGCCTTAACCTCTCTCGTTTTCCACATTTGTGCCATTTTCCCATCCATAACCTTTTTTCTTGCAATATATCTATCCTTCATTTGCGCAGTTTTGGGCCCCGTGTCTTAAGGAGGATGTACTGATGTTGGAGAGGGTTCTGAAAAGATTTACGAGGATTATTCCCGGAATGAAAGGGCTTACTTATGATAAGCGTTTGTAGGCTCTTGGACTGTATTCATTGGAGTACAGAAGAATGAGAGGGGAAACATTTAGAAACATTTAGAATGTTGAAAGAGTAGATGTGGTTAAACTGTTTACCCTGGTGGGTGAGTCCATGACTATATGGCACAATCTTAGAATTAGAGGGTACTGGTTTCAAACAGATGAGGAGAAATTTCTTTAGCCAGAGGGTAGCGAAATTATGGAATTCTTTGCCATGTACAGCTGTGGAGGCCAAATCATTGGGGGTTGTTTAAGGAGGAGATCGATAGGTATCTAATTAGTCAAGGTATCAAGGGATATGGGGATAAGGGAAGAAACTGGGGCTAGATAGGAATTATATTAGTTTAGCTCATCGAGCAGACTCGATGGGCCGAATGGACTACTACTGCTCCTTTGTCTTGTGATCCTGTCTTGTGATCTTGTGAAAATTTCCTGCAACTGGAATCTAGCCATCTTACAGTGTTATCTGTTAACTCACAAGAGAATCCCACCACTTGTCATTTATTGATTTGCACAAGTGGGTTGATATTGGATCAATTACCTGAAGGATATTGGTGCCTGGATGCAGTTCTGTGCTTGAAATTAATATTTGAAAAAAAAACAGATGCTGTATCTCAGATAAATGTAATATATTGCAGCACTTTGCATGTCCGCCTGCACCGGTGGAAAAAGCAACAGTCATGTTCTTTGGAGATCTGGGACCGTTGGTCAGAACTGGTAAGAAGAGAAAGCAATTTAGTGTTGAATTGGCAGAGCAGGTGAGGTAGGGAGGGATGGAGAGAAGAAAGGGACTGTCTTTGATATGGTCAGTCCAATTGAGTGAATGTGCGAGGAATGGTCACAGTAAGGTTGAAAGAGAGTTTTGATTTTGCTTTTTGTTCTATGTAATGCGCTACTAATAATAAGGATTTGGGATATGCCCCGCAGATGCGAAGGGATCTGTCCTCAGTTTGCTCTCATCCCCTATCCTCCAGGATCGAACAAGAACACAGTCTCCCTGCTTGTTACCTGCCACACCACCAGCTTTCACATTCAATGCAACATTTGGAGAGGGAAATATTGAAGATAGATAGTTAACATGGCTTTGTGAGTGGGAAATCATGTCTCAAAAATTGGATTGAGCTTTTTGAAGAGGTAACGAGGAAGATTGACGATGGCAGGACGGCAGACATTTTCTGCATGGACTTTAAGAAGGCCTTTTACAAGTCCCGCATGGCAGGCCAGTCTGGAAGGTTAAATCAGTAGTCAGTTGGATACAAAATTTGATAGGTGGAAGGAGTCAGAGGGTGGTAGTGGAGGGTTGTTATTCAGATTGGAGTCCTGTGACCAGTGGTGTACCACAGCGGTCAGTTCATTGTTTGTTATTTATATTAAAATTTTGCATGAAAATATGGTTAAGGTGGTTAGTAAGTTTGTGGACAACATGAGAAATTGGAGGTGTAGTGGACAGTGAAGGAGGTTATCTGAGATTACAACAGGGTCTTGATAAGTAGGTCACTTAGACCGAGGAAGGGCATATGGAATTTAAGTTGGACAAGTGCGATGTGTTGTATTTTGGTCACTCAAGGCAGGGCAGGACTTGCATCGTAAATGCTAGGGCTCTTAACAGCTTTGCTGAACAGTGCCCGAGTAGTACCGGTCCATCGGTTTCCTGAAAGTGGCCACAGCGATAGACAGTGTGGTGAAGAACAAAAGTTGATTTGTTATTGTCACATTGGTCATTTTGTTTTGCATGCCATCCATACAGATCATTTCCTCGCGTCAATACATCGAGGTAATACAATGGAACACATTAATAGAATGCAGAATAAAGCGTTACAGTGACAGGAAAAGTGCAGCGTTGGCAGACAATAACGTGCAAGGCAATGACGAGGTTGATTGTGAGGTCGAGTTTCCATCTTATCGTACAAGAACTCCATAAATGTGTGATAGAAACTGTCCTTAAGTCTGGTGGTGCTTCCCTCATTAGTCAGGGGATGGAGTACAGGATTTGGGATGTCATGTTGTAGCTGTACAGCTCGTTGGTGAGACCACACTTGTGTTCCGGTTGCCCAGCTTTGATGGATGTCATTAAGCTGAAAACGGTGCAGAAAAGATTCACAAGACTGCTGCCAGGACTGGAGTGCTTCGGTTATGGGGATGAGCTGGATAGGCTGGGAATTGTTCTTCCCTGGAGCACAGGATGCTGAGGGATGACCGTATAGACGTTCATAAAATCATGAAAGGCGTAGATCAGTTGCATGGACAGTCTTTTTTTCAGAGTAGGGAATGTAAAAATCCATGGCATAGGTTTAAGGTGAAAGGGGAACGATTTAAAAGAGACTTGAGGGGCAAATGTTGCACGCAGAGTGTGCTGGGTATGTGGAATGAGCTGGCAGAGGAAGCTGTAGAGGCAGGTATAATTACAATGTTTACCAGACTTTCAGACAGGTACATGGATGGCAAATAGTTTCGAGGGATATGGCGAAACGCAGGCAAACAGGACTAGCTCGGAGAGACATCTTGGTTGGCATAGAAAAGTTGAGCGGTACTGCTGATTTTCGAGCAAATCACTCTATGGCTAATGAAATGTCTTCACAATGTGGTGGATCTAAATTGAGGAACCCAAAAGAAGGTTGTGTGATTGCTTTGCGGAACACTTAGCGGTGCTCTTACACTATTCTTAGCAGTGTGGAGGAAAGAGGCATCTTGGGGTCCACGTCTATAGATCCCTCAAGGTTGCCGCGCAGTTTGATAGGGTTGTAAAGAAGGCGTATGGTGTGTTGGCCTTCGTTAGTCGGGGTACTGAGTTCAAGAGCCGCGAGGTAATGTTGCAGCTCGATAGAACTCCGGTAAGATCACATTTGGAGTATTGTGTTCAGTTCTGGTCGTCTCATTATAGGAAGGATGTGGACGCTTTAGCGAGGGTGCAAAGGAGATTTAGCAGGATGCTGCCTGGATTGGAGAGCATGCCTTACGAGCATAGGCTGAGTGAGCTAGTGCTTTTATCTTTGGAGAGATGGAGGATGAGAGGTGGCTTGATAGAGGTGTACAAGATGATAAAAAGCATAGATGGAGTGGACAGTCAGAGACTTTTTCCCAGGGCGACAATGGCTAACAGGAGGGGATACAAGTTTAAGGTGATTGGAGGAAGATATAAGGGGGATGTCAGGGGTAAGTTTTTTACACAGAGAGGTGGGTGTGTGAAACGCACTAGCGGCAGAGGTTGTGGGGGCAGATACATTAGGGACATTTAAGAGACGCTTAGACACATGAATGATAGAGACATGGGGCGCGATGTGGGAGGGAAGTGTTAGCTGGATCTTAGAGCAGTATAAAATGTCGACACAACATCGTGGGACGAAGGGTCTGTACTGTGCTATAATGTTCTATGTTCCATGTTCACAGGCGTTTAGTCGGCAGGAATGAAAGCGAGCTTCCGGTTGCTTGCCAGGTTTATTTGCCATCCCACGACCACTCTGACCTTTCAGACCCTGCCGCCCCCCCTACTTTCACATCAAGTCCAAGCAAGGAAGCAAGAATAAGGAACAACATTTCATCTCCCATCTGGACATGTTTCAGCATTCTGGACTTAATATTGAATTCTCTAAATTTAGTTAACTCTTTACTGTCTGCCCCATTATAATTTTTGCTGAATTTTTCTCTTTATATTTGTATTGATTCATAGAATTCTACAACATCAAAACCTGCCCTTTGACCCATTGTTTTTTTGCAGTCCGTCATGCTTACTTATACTAATCCCACTTACCTGCATTAATTCCATATGCCCGGCTCATTCAGGTACTTGTGGAGATGCCTCTTGCATGTTATTACTGTTCCCGCCTTCGACGCCTCTACTGTCACCTCATTCCAAATATCAGCTACCCTTTGTGACTAATTACCCCTCAGATCCCGTTTATTTTTTCTCCACTCACCTTAAACCTGTTTCCTCCAATTTTAGATACCCCTACCATGGGAAATAAACACTGGCTATCTTCCCTATCTGTGCCCCTCATTGTTTTACACACCCTTTATCATGTCACCTCTCAGCATCGTTCGCTCAGGAAATCAAACCTAGCCTATCTCTTTGTTAACTCAATCTCTGCAATCCAGGCAACATCCTCGTGAATAATTCCTGCACGTTCTCCGGGTTAATAGCATCTCTCCTGTTGTGTGGCGACCAGACCTGCACGCTATATTCCAAGAAGAGTCGAACCAATATTTATCTCATCTGTAACATGACGTCCCAACTCATACTCAGTGCCTCTTTGATGAAGGCACGCATGCCATACCCCTTCCTCACCAACCTGTCCACTTATGTTTCCAATTCCTGGAAACAGTGTGCTTGTTCTCCAAAGGCCTCTGCGTTCAACAACACTTCCCAGAACTCCAGAATTCAGTGTGTCTCTATTAGCCTGCTGGGAATGTCCCACCGCTTTGCTGTTGTGAATGCACCAGAGAGAAAAAAAGGAGCATATACTGATTCTAACTGCGGCTCCACCGTCAACATATCCTTATTCGGTCTTACCCTCTGAGAGACGTTCCTGTTGACTATCCTCCAATTCCCATCTTCACTGCTACTGAAAACTAATTCGTTTTCTTTCTTTCCCAGTTGTGGTGAAGGGTACCAGACCTGAAGCATTAATTGTTTAGCTTTCCACAGATGAGACTGCTGAGAGTTTCCAGTAATTTGGGTTTTTAAAACAGATGAAAACTGACAGTTGGCTCAATTCGGTTCTGTCTCGACATGCAGCCGAAATTATTTAGCAACAAAAAGCTAAGTGCGGTGGTACACCGAATACCTGTTTTAAATCTAATTATAAAACCTTCTATCACGTAGTTTTATAGCGATCATTCCGATACATTACATTAAAGCTTTTTGGTGAAATTATGCATTGCATAGCTTGCAGTAAATACAATACATAGAAAACAAGCCATTCAGTGCAGTACATCCACGTCTTTGAAAATTCTACACACGATGCCTGTTCTATCACTCTTTGCCTATTATTGTACAACAGTGCTGATCACTTGATGCCAAAATGTTTGGTTTAGCTTTCAATGCAAACCGTTTGTAAATATACGTTTACAACTGAAACTCTGTAGAGGCAAACGGCTGATACACTGACAAATATTTTGTAAAACGTCAAATGTATTTTTTGAAGCCTGCGTTATATTGCCAAGTAGAAATTGGGAATTCTAACCAGCTTTCAACAGGGAATTTTAAATGCATATTTAATGTGCTATATCAAACTCCTGCTGGCTGGTACACAAAAGAATGGTATGAACCCAAGGCTCGTTGCAATTCACAGGCCAGGATGAACGAAATGGTCTCTGTGTGAGTTCTGTCTTTTTGGCCTTTTCTGACACATTCATCTGTTTACTGCATTTGGATGAAGTGGGAGTTGTTTCCGTTTGAGGGATGACAGGTGACTAGTGTGAGAAGGTGTCAATACATTGTGGGCCTGCTTTGAACAAGATCATTTTAACAGTGAAATGTGTAAACTAGGAACTCAAAGCGAAATTAATACATGACATGGACACTTATTGCCCAGAATGCAGAAAGAATGTAGGATATTGACATTAAACAGACTTGAATTTGTAACGTCAAATTAGAGAGTGGCTTAAATGAACCAAAATAATTGGGGGGGGGGGTGGATTATAAATTTGAAGTTATGCACAGTGATCTTAATATTCCTGTCAGAGAGGACTTATGGCTAACATACAGGCCGAAATGGGGATCCAGTGTGATTCATCCAGTGTGTGGGGGCAATCTCAATTGTCCATTTGATTTGCTTTCAGCTTTTGTCCGCAAATGTTGAATAACTACATTCAGCATTTTCAAAGCAGTGTTGTTTTCATAATTGAATAATTCACAAACCCTCCAGTAAATGTTTTCACTTAACCTAAACAATCTATGCTGAAGTCACTGTCTTTGCAAGTGGATTGGGGTTCTGACAGTTTGACACGGCTTCAGTTATCTTTACGCTCATGTTTAAAAGCGTTGAATAAAAGTGTTGAATTCCATCGCCAACGTGAGAATGAATGCGATTGGCCTCTCGCCGTTATTCGATCAGTTGAGACATCAAGTAGATCGAATGGGGTGTCAGGAGCAACGTCGCAGCTTCGGGTCTGACTTGACGCATTTAAACCCTTAAATGTCATGCACATAGTTTTGCTGTTGTCGGCATTGTAACTGACATCTGAGGACATTGATTGATCTCTTTCTAGGAAATCCATTCTAAAGTTTTCGTTTGGTGTGTCGTTGAAAACACGAACAATATCAGCTCTGAAACTGCGAATGGCGTTCATTGCAAACTGTCATTTTATGCGGGCGACTTGGTTAAAAGAGATTTGTCTTTGGTAAGACAGTATTTCAAAGAGAAACCTTTGTAGATCAATGCGTAATTGAGTCTTTCTTTGCAAATTGAAATAAAGGAAGCCTTGGAAGGAAACATAGATTTTCGAAGTAAATGACAATTCAATAATTCACCAAATTTCCCGCAACCACCATCTTATTGATAAATAATCCGTTACCTTACATAACATCCGTTGGAATCTGGTGGATAAAAAAGCGCGCTCAACTGCAGTCACAATCATTCCTAGTTTAATCTTCATTCTAAAATTTCTGACTTGGACCTTCGGTAGAAAATTCACCGAGATTTGTTTTGAGGTGAAACCGATTTCATTTGCCCAAGGCGCTCTTTGCACTTCGTGCCGCCTCCAAACGTTCAGATTCAGGAGAAATTTAGATAAGCAGCAGCAGAATTCATGTTCCCGTCAGCGGACCTTCCGGGCTCCTTCAACAGAGATTTATCAATAAAGAAGATAAAAAAAAATCTCTGGACTACAGACTGACGTAAGTTGCTGAATCTGAATCTGTGGATATGAAGACATCAGGTCAACGCTAAATAACCGGCAGCAAAATTCCATTTCTCAATCCTTCATCACCTTGGTGAATTATTAATTAATGAGCCCCTGGAAAAATACTAATTTTCATATTTCTCACGACGAACTAATGATACCACTCGGAGATGGGGACATATGAGCCAGGGTAGTTTGAAGAATATTGGCGCATATTTTGCTCAATTTTCTATTCGAGGACAACTGGCGTTTCTTCATTATTTTCACTCAGTAGCAACGAAGAAATCCATGGTTTCAGACAAAATAAAAGGATGTGAGTTGTTAAATAAGTACTTATATAGGGGGAAATTAACATGGACCCGTCAATCTATAACCCATGAGAAAGTACGAAATAAAAGAGCAGATGAGAGGTTATGTAATTTCTCCTTTTGCTATTTCAGTTGCATTTGAAGTATCAGAGAATACGAGTGAAGTGTTCCATTATAATTTGGTCAATTTTATCTCTCCAATAAAGAAATCACATATCCCCTTCAATATTTGGTCTGAGATTCATGAGATTGTCTTGCTGGACACGACGATTCTTTTCCTCTGAGAAATTTTATTTCAACACCTCAAGTAAAGCACGAAATTTTTTCAACTCTTGGTGTGTTCTCGAACTCCCACCTTGAATGTCTGAAAAGTAATAATGGAATTCTCAAGAATATCTCCTTCGATTGTGAAAGTGGTTACACTTGAAAAACAGTTTATTGGAAAGAGAATAATAAAGTGGAACTGTGAAAGAAGGGAACACTTATATAGAATTGATTTTGTTACTCCCCTTAACTTCGATTCTCAGGCTCAACATACGTACGACTGTAAGCAGGGAAACTTTTCCCCGCATAATACATGTACCATTGTAAACAGAGAAACGCTTTCCCATATAACACAATGGACTACTGCAATACCGTTGCAAACTATTTTTTCCCCTATTGCGTTCTGACTGAATTTGTTGGCCGTGTTAAAATTTGTAGGCAAAACGCCTCTAAACGTGGGTATTATGACTTTCGAAGTTCAATACTGTAAACAAAATTGAAACGATCATTTTAATCAATAACTACGTTTTATGGTTGAATACCATTAAATATTTAGGATAAGAGGACGGCTTTAAGAATTGCAGCTGTAATTGTTGAAAAGAACTGTTTGCGTCGCTGTCTACCAATGAGAAGCTGAAGTGTACCCCTCCCACACCTCAGAACAAAAATACCAGATTCGACGAGAAAGGCGAGCAGTGCCTGCGTTCAGATGGTAGAGTGAACCGAAAAGGGATAAATCTCCTGTTTGGTTACATTCGGCATTTAAATATATGCCTTTATATTTTGTGGTCAGAAGATTTTAACCGATTAATCGAGCAGAGGCCAAGTTTTGGAAATTAATTGAATGCGGAACAATGGCGTACCCGCCGAGGATTGTTTTCATTGTGATTGCTTGCATGTTTCTCGCATGTGCACCGGATCTAATCTCCGGGAAAATTCGTTATTCTCTTCCCGAGGAAATGGAGCAAGGAGCATTTGTTGGGAATATCGCTCAAGATTTGGGATTGAATGTACGGAATTTGTTAGCTCGCGAATTTCGACTGAGCTCTGATGACAGAGGACGGTACATGCAGGTTAATATGGATAATGGGCTGTTGACCATTGGTGAAAGATTCGACAGGGAACGTATTTGTGGACAAGCAGGCATGTGTACTATACCTTTCGAAATAATACTGGAAAATCCGTTGGAGGTGCATCGTGGGGAAGTGGAGATTCTTGACATAAATGACAATCCCCCCAATTTCCGGGTCAGTAACATTGCGTTGCAGATATCCGAAGCGATAACAGCGGGAGTACGCTTCCGTCTCAAGAATGCAGAAGATCCCGAAGTTGGAATAAATACTGTCGCTGGCTACTCAGTCAGTTCGAGTGGGTACTTTAGACTGATAACACAGAGAACCGAGGACAGTATTATAAACGCCGAGTTGCTGTTAGAGAAATCTTTGGATCGAGAGCTACAATCATCTTTGCAGCTGGTGCTGACAGCTACGGATGGTGGGAAGCCTCAGAGATCCGGCACAGTTCAGATTCTCATTACTGTATTGGACGTCAATGATAATCCACCTGTATTCGAGCGTGACGCTTACAGGGGCAGCCTACCTGAAAATGCACCAAAAGGCATGTTAGTGTTGAAAGTTAAAGCAAATGATTTTGACGAAGGGCTGAATGCTGAGCTGAAATAGTCTTTCAGTGATCTTATTACCTTGGGAAGAGTGCAGGATTTGTTCAGTTTAGGTCCTGATACTGGAGAGATTCACGGTGAAGGGCCGCTGGATTTTGAGGAAGCAAACAGCTACGCACTGCATGTTCAAGATGTTGATCACGGTTCACCTGAAATTACAGGACACTGTAAAGTGCTGATCAAGGTCATTGATGTGAACGACAACGCACCCGAGATAAAGGTGATGTCCGTCACGAACAAAATCACAGAAGATGCTCCACCAGGAACCATCATCGCCCTGATTGATATTATTGATCGTGATTCAGGAGAGAACGGTCAAGTGCGCTGTAACGTTCCAGAGAATGTCGCCTTTAGGGTACAAACATCATCAAACCATTATATATTAATTACCAGTGAAACATTGGAACGTGCAGCGGTTTCGGAGTATAACATAACTACTTCAGCCTGGGATTTGGGGTCCCCTTCACTGTCAACAAAGAAAACCATCCAGATTGCAATTACGGATGTAAACGATAACGTCCCACGGTTTCCTGAACCCTCCTACAACATTTATGTGACTGAAAATAACGCTCCTGGCGCGTCCATTTTTGCAGCAACTGCGTCACAAGGTCACAAGGTCACAAGATAAGGGAGCAGAAGCAGGCCATTCGGCCCATCGAGTCTGCTCCAAGGAAAAGGGAAAAAGAAATGGGGTGGGAAAAAAAGAGAGAAAAAAACTATTCTAATCCCATTTGCCAGCCTTATCCCCATATCCCTTGATACCCTGACTATTTAGATATCTGTCTATCTCCTCCTTGAATACCCCCACTGATCTGGCCTCCACTGCTGTGCGTGGCAAGGAGTTCCACAATTTCACCACCCTCTGGGTAAAGAAACTTCTCCTCATCTCTGTCTTGAAACTGTACCCTCTAATTCTAAGATTTTGCCCTCTGGTGCTGGACACGCCCACCAAGGGAAACAGACTAGCCACATCTACTCTATCCTTACCTGTCAACATTTTAAATGTCGCTACGAGGTCCCCTCTCATCCTTCTGTACTCCAGCGAGTACAGTCCAAGAGCCGACAAACGCTCATCATACTCAAGCCCTTTCATTCCTGGAATCATTCTCGTAAAGCTCCTCTGAACCCTCTCCAACGTCAGCACATCCTTCCTAAGATGCGGGGCCCAAAACTGCGCACAGTATTCCAAATGAGGCCTCACTAGCGCCCCGTAGAGCCTCATCAACACTTCCTTACTTTTATACACTATACCTCTCGAGATGAATGCCAACATAGCATTCGCTTTCTTAACCACCGATCCAACCTGGTGGTTAACTTTTAAGGTATCTTGTATGAGTACCCCCAAGTCCTTTTGTACTACCGCACTATCAATCTTCTCTCCTTCTAGATAATAATATACCCGCTTATTTCTACTTCCAAAGTGTACAACTGCACATTTCTCAACATTGAATCTCATCTGCCATTTCCTTGCCCATTCTCCTAAACTGTCTAGGTCCCTCTGCATTCTTTCTATTTCCTCTATGCTCCCTACTCCTCCACTTATCTTGGTGTCATCCGCAAACTTAGCCACACAACCATTTATTCCATCATCCAAATCATTGATGTACAAGGTAAAAAGGAGAGGCCCCAACACCGACCCTTGCGGCACACCACTAGTAACCGGTAACCAACCAGAACGAGATCCTTTTATTTCCACCCTTTGCTTCCTGCCAACCAGCCAATTCTCCACCCATTTTGCTACCCTGCCCATAATTCCATGACCTCTCATCTTATTAATCAGTCTCTTGTGAGGCACCTTATCGAAGGCCTTTTGAAAGTCTAAATACACAACATCTACCGCCTCTCCCTTATCCACCCTACCTGTGATTTCTTCAAAAAACTCCAATAGGTTGGTCAGACAGGACCTCCCCTTCACAAAACCATGTTGACTAGGTCCTATCTTGCCTTGCGCCTCTAGGTATTCGGTAACCTCCTCCTTGAGTATAGCCTCCAATAATTTTCCCACCACTGACGTCAGACTAATAGGTCTGTAATTGCCTTTGTGCTGCCTCCCACCTTTCTTATACAACGGAACTACATTCGCTACCCTCCAGTCCTCCGGAACCATGCTAGAATCTATCGATTCCTGAAAAATAATCACCAATGCCTCCGCTATCTCCACAGCCACCTCCTTCAGAACCCGGGGATGCACCTCATCCGGTCCGGGAGACTTATCAGCCTTAAGCCCCTTTAGTTTTCCAAGCACCTTCTCCCTATTAATCTCAATTGAACTCAGCTCCAATTCGTGAGACTCCTGACTAATGGGCACATTGCTCATGTCCTCCACGGTGAAGACCGATGCAAAATATTCATTCAATTCCCTTGCCATCTCACTATCATCCATTATAATACCTCCTGCACCGTTATCAATTGGTCCTATGTCAACCCGTGTCTCTCTTTTATTCCTTATGTATTTAAAAAAACTCTTAGAATCCTTCCGAATGTTGTCCGCCAGCTTCCTTTCGTAACTCATCTTTGCTTTCCTAATGACCTTCTTAGTTTCTCTCTGCAGATTTTTAAAATCGTTCCAATCTTCTGTTTTCCCACTAATTTTTGCTACTTTGTACGCCGCCCCTTTTGCTTTTATTTTATCCTTCACCTCCCTCGTTATCCACATCTGTGCCTTTTTTCCATTCAAAACCTTCTTTTTTCTTGGAATATATCTGTCCTGCATTGTCCTTATTTCCTGTAGAAATTTCTTCCATTTTTCCTCTGCCGTCCCTCCAGCTAACTTACTCCTCCAATCAATTTGGGCCAACTCATCTCTCATACCTTTGTAGTTTCCCTTATTCCACTGAAATATCGATACACCAGTTATCAGCTTCTCCTTCTCAAACTTGAAACTAAACTCAATCATATTGTGATCACTTGTTCCCAGTGGTTCCGTTACCTTTAGTTCCCTAATCACCTCGGGTTCACTACACAGCACCCAATCCAAAACAGCCGATCCCCTGGTGGGCTCCTCAATAAGTTGCTCCAGAAAAACATCCCTTAGACATTCCACAAACTCACTCTCCTGAGTACTACCGCCTTGCTGCATTTCCCAGTCCACCTTCATGTTAAAATCCCCCATAATTATCTTCACATTGTCACTCTGACACGCTTTTTCTATCTCAATCTGCAACTTATGGTCCACTTCCTGACTGCTGTTCGGGGGCCTATATATGACTGCTATTATTGTTCTTTTACCCTTGCTATTTCTCAGCTCCACCCATAAGGATTCCACCTCCTCTGACCCAATGTCCTTCCTTTCTATTGATTTTATATCGCTACTAACCATCATGGCCACACCTCCCCCTCTGCCTACCCTCCTATCCTTCCTATATACTGTATACCCCTTGACATTCAGTTCCCAATCACATCCATCATGAAGCCACGACTCAGTGATTGCAACGATGTCATATTTATTAACCTGTAGTTGTGCCACTAGGTCATCTACTTTATTCCTGATGCTACGTGCATTTAAATATAGTATGTTTAGACTGGTATCTGCTATTGATTTTATTGTACCTCTATTGATCAGCAGATTATCCTGACTTTCTACCTGTCCATCCTTCTTACTATCTTACTATCCGATCTTGATCTTCACCAGAATTCCTATGTTTCTTACTCCTTTATGGACAATCATAGCCAAAACTTGCCTGTGTCCACTTACCTCAGCATTAATTCAATGAACGGGACCATCAACGCGCTGCGCTCCTTTGACTACGAGGAGCTCAAAACCTTCCAGATCCATGTTCAAGCCCGTGACGCTGGAGTGCCCCCGCTGAGCAGCAGCGGTACAGTGAATGTGATCATCCTGGATCAAAATGACAACGCTCCGGTAATTGTTTCACCTTCAGCACAGAGTGGATCAGCAGCAGTGGAAATTGTGCCCCAGTCCGCCGGCCAAGGGTACCTGGTCACCAAGATAATTGCAACTGATGCAGATTCTGGTTAGAACGCGCGACTATTTTATCAGATAGTGAAAGCTACCGACCCCAGTTTGTTCATTGTTGGGCAACATTCTGGTGAAATCAGAACAGCCCGCAATATCTTGGAGTCGGATCCCACCACACAAACTTTGGTCATATTGGTGAAGGACAATGGGCAGCCAAGCCTCTCCGTCACGGTTACAATTCACATTACAGTTTTGAAGAATAGCACAGGAAGAGTCACGAAAAGTAGTAATTTAGTGAAGAATCCGCAATATTTCTCAATCTTTATCGAATAGTCATTTTCAGTTGCACTTCCATTGTCTTTCTTCTGGTGGTCGTTCTGTTGATTGGAATCAAGTGTAAACATGACAGAAATATTACACAAGAGTATAATTTCCCCAGTTATTGTTACAAACTTAGAGATATGCACGACACGGTGAATCGAAGACCTGCAATGGAGGATACTTTACGCTATCCTGGTACTTGCCCGGTGGTCCATGTGCCAGAACCGCGTTTGTACTCGGTCTGTGTGTCTCCAGAATCAGCGAAAAGCGATTTTCTCTTTTTGAAGCCATCTGGCGCTCCCACCTCCTAGGCCCAATGCTAAATTCCAAGGATGCTTAACATCAAGGAATGCCCAGCTTATTTGCGGTCACTTTTATACAACCAGGAATGTGATTTATCGCGAATGAATTATTTGAGAACATATTCCCTTTATGCAATTTTTTTGGCTTTCCGTTAAAGAGGAATGTAGTTTTAATGGCCAAAAATTAAATATCCAGCAACTAACCGTTTGAGAGTAGTATCAGTTAACTCCGAATAGAATTCTACTACTTCACGTATTGATGTATACAAATGGGTTGCTACTGGACTAATTACCTGAAGGATCTTGTTGCCTGGATCCAGTTATGTGGTTGAAATATCAGTATTTTAAAATTGAGTTCAAATTATTCGTCGGCGCATTGAAATGTATTCCAGATGAATTGCTGATAGAATGAGAATGAAACAAAACGCAGATGCCGTATCTCGAATAAAAATAATGTTCTGCAAACACTCAGCATGTTAGTCTACACCTGTGGAATAGGCATCAGTTATTTTCAATTCAGATCCGGGACCGTTAATCAGAACTGGTAAAAGGAGCCAACAATTTCGTGTTGAAATGGCAACGCAGGTATGGATAGAACAAAGGAAATATCTCTGATATGGTCAGTCCAATTGAAATAATGTGCCAGGAATGGTAACAGGTTTTTAAATAAAGAGCCTCTTTTTTGTTCTGTGTAATACTGTATACTACGAATATCAAGGATTTGTGACATGCCCAGCAGTCACGGAGGGATCTGTTCTCAGTATGCTCTCATCCCCTCTCCTCTAATATAGAACAAGAACAATCTTCTTGATTATTACCTCTCACTCTACCAGCTTTCACATTCAATGCAATTTATGCCAGTGGCAACAAGATTTCGTCACCGGGCACAAATTCTTCTCCCTCCGTTTTTAGTCTTTCATAGCCATCATTCCTTCACGACTTCCTGTTCTGTGCTTCTGTTCCGACAAACTACTCCCCATCTTTGACACAGTCCAATGAACCGCAGGAGATGCAACACAAGTCATTTTACCTCCTCGCTTGCAAACGTCCAACTACCCGTCTTTCCAGGTGAAGCAGTGATTTTCTTGCAGCTCTACCAATCTAATATTAAGGCATATTAATCCCTCGGGCCCGATCCAGCGTGTCCTGGGACGTTGTGAGAAGCTAGAGAAGAAATTGCAGGGTAACTTTCAGACATATTTACATCATCTTTAGCCACGGCTGAGGTACCGGAAAACTGGAGAATAGCTAATATTGTGCCTTTATTTAAAAAGGGTTGCAAGGACAAGCCAGGGATCTGCAGGCCGGTGACTGAACATAAATGGTGGGAATGTTACTGGAGTGGATTCTGAGGGACAGGATCTACTGGCATTTGAAAATTTTAAGGGATAGTTAGCATGACTTTGTGCTTGGAAAATCGTGTCACACAATTTGGACTGAATTTTTTGAAGAGGTGATGAGGAAGATTGACGAAGGTATGGCAGAAAACTTTGTCAGAAGTCTGCTGGTCGATAATGGAGTAACACCTATTTGCCGTTGCTCCTAATATATCTAACTCCTTCAACCCGGTTTGAAATCCTTCTTTCTCATCCTCAGTAATAATTTTAAACGTGATTTTATTTCAATATGACGACAAGGGCTGCCAAAGCTATGAAAACTACTAAGCAAGATGACCTTCTTCTAACCCTGGAATCTATTTTCCAATTGCTTCAGAATCACATAGATGACTCTTCCGAGCAGCTTTGACAGCTTACTTCCAAGTTTGATTCTATTCAAAAAACCTTAGATGATCATGATGAACGAATTAAGGTGAATGAAGCGTCTCTCTCGGTTTTGGATGGGAAAATTGATGACTTACAGAACCCTTGTAAAAAGCAAGCAAAATCTAATGAAAAGTTAAAGCAGAAGATTACTGACTTAGAAAACAGAAGCAGAAGAAACAATCTTCGTATTTTGGGTCTTACAGAAGCAGTTGAAGGTAACCAGCCTACGGAATTCTATGCAAATATTTTGCTCAGTTATTCCCTACTATTTTAAATCTTTGACCAAGATTGATCCAGCACACAGATCGTCGTCGTACAAACTTCTTACGCAAGACAGACCCAGCTGTTATTATCTCCCTACATGATTTTCAAACTAAGGAGCTTCTAATTCGTGATTCACGTCGAGGAAGAATGATTAATTACCAAGATTGCAAGATCGGAATTGTTGAAGATAACTCACCCGAGGTTAATGAACGCGTTAAATTTAAAAAGGTCATGTCCGAACTTTATCAAAAGGCTGCAAGCCTTCTCCCCATTACCCTGCAAGACTTGGAAGTATTCTGAAAATGGCTCGCAGAAATGGCTTCATTCGCCTGAAGAAGCTCAACATTTTTTTGGAAGCTGAGGATTGAATGATTTCATACTTTTTTCCATGAACATTTACTGTTTTTACTCTTGGTAACCCTTTACTAATACTTTGAATGTCTATGCATTTTGATTTTTTGATTTTTTTTGACATGTTCCTTTATATATATATATGTTCTTTTGAGGTTTTTTACTAACAAGATTTATAAGGATACTTTTTTTTATAATTTTGTAACCGTGTTTTTTTCAATTCATTGTTTTGACTGGGTTGGAAATAACTAATCTTGAAATTTAGGGAGCAGAATTGCTTGGGTTAATCTGTCTGTAGCTAGCTGTCTGCCACCTATTGGCTGGATTTCTGTCTTTGGGTAGTGGCATGGGGGTGGGTTCTCTCTTTGGAAGCTATTTTGGGCTCTCAGCCAAGTTTGTTGCTTAGTTAGCTTATCTGAAAGTCCACAGTTTGGTTTGAATGTACATTCCAGTATGGTTTGTTCATTATCCTTTTTTTGAAACTTACATTTAAACCATATTATAATGGATTGAGTTATTAATTTACTTAGTTTCAACGTGAAAGGGTTAAATCACCCTGTGAAATGTGATAAGATTTTTGCCTATATTAAAAAAAATAAGGCCCCTATTATCTTTTTACAAGAAACTCATATATGCAACTGTGATAACTCACGCTTTTTTGGTCGATGGAATAAGTTGCAATTTCATTCCTCTTTCCGAGCTAAATCTAGGGGGCCTCAATTTTTATAGATAATACAGTTTCATTTGATAAAAATAAGGTAATAACTGATACTAATAGTAGCTTTGTTATAGTTTCAGGATAAGTAGATAATAGACTAATGGTATTAGCCAATATTTATACTCCAAACACGGATGACCCAGGATTTTTTGAACGATATTTTTCACTTTTTCCAGATTTGAATCTTTATTCTCTGGTGTTAGGAGGAGACTTTAATTGTTGGTTAGATTCAAAATTAGATTGGTCATCTACTAAACCAGCTGCTCTCAATAAATCAGCTTTATTTCTTCAATCGTTTTTAATGAAATCCAGTGTCATTGATGCTTGGCGTTTTTCACATCCAGAAGATAGGGAATATTCATTTTTTCTCTCATGTTCACCATACGTATTCCAGTATTGACTATTTTTTTTATTGATAATCAAATGACTATCAGTTCGATCCAGTGAATATAAAGAGATTGCTCTTTCAGATCATGCTCTTGTATTTTTATCTTTAAATCTTCCCGGATTCCCACAGACAAACAAATTTTGGCGTTTTAATCTAACTTTGTTCTCTGATAAAGACTTTTTAAAATGTTCAGAGAAACAACTTATTCTCTTCTTTAAAGAGAATACGCCAGAAGAGACTTCTAGTCTTATTATGTGGGACGCTTTTAAAGCCCTTATTAGAGGACAAATTATTTCTGATATGGCAAGCGTCAGGAAAAAGCGAATAGAGAGAGAGAGTTGATTTAACTAATTAGTTGAAACTATTAGACCAAAAATATGCCTTGGATCCAGATCCTGCCCGACATCGGAGGCGAATTGAAATTAAAATTAAATATGATCTTCTTTTAACATATCCAATTAAAAGTCAACTTTTAAAAGGTAAAAGTCAATTTTATATTCATGGAGACAAAACAGGTAAATTACTGGCTTACCAATTGAAAACCTCTATTGCTAGATGGCAAATTAAAGAAATTTACAAAGCCAATGGTGAGAGGACAACTGATCATTTAGAAATAAATGATACTTTTAGATAATTTTATTCTAAACTTTATAGTTTTGATTTTCGTAAAGATGATGCCATAATGAATTTTTTGACCAATTAAACGTTCCAACACTCTCTGCCGATAAGTGAAAACAGTTGGATCAATCTATTGCTTATGAGGAAATCGCCGAGATTGTACATTCTTTGCACTCTGGAAAGACTGGTCCTGATGGATTTCCTGGAGAATTTTATAAGGCCTTTTCCTCTTTGCTTATACCTTATTTATGTTCTTCTTTTTCGAATTCTTTTAAATTGGGTAGGTTACCACAGTCTTTTTATGAAGGCAGTGGAATGTTCTTCATATAGACCAATTTCGTTACTTAATGTAGATGTTAAAATTTTATCTAAAGATCTTGCTCACAGATTGGAAAACATTTTACCATCAATTATATCCGAAGAGCAAACTAGTTTTATTATAAATCATTCTTCTCACATTAATATTCGTCATTTATTGAATATTATCTATTCTCCCTCTAAGGAAATGTATAATATCTCTGGATTCTGAGAGGGCTTTGATCAGGTTGAACGGAATTACTTATTTAAAACTTTAAAGAAATTTAACTTTGGGCCCGATTTCATTCAATGGATTAAATACTTTACTTTCCCCCATGCGCCAGTTCTTATTAACTTTCAAATTTCCAAACATAGAAACATAGAAAAAAACTACAGCATAATTCAGGCCCTTCGGTCCACAAAGCTGTGCCGAACATGGCCCTACCCGAGAAATTACTAGGCTTACCCATAGCCCTCTATTTTATTCAGCTCCATGTACCTATCTAACAGTCTCTTGAAAGACCCTATCGTATCCGCCTCCACCACCGTTTCCTGCAGCCCATTCCACGCACTCATCACTCTCTGAGTACCTTTTAAACTTCAACGTGGAACCAGACAGGGATGTCCTTTGAACCCTTTGCTCTTTGATTTGGCTTTAGAACCTATGGATATTGCTTATCGAGTATCTGGAGATATCGCTGGTATCTTTAGAAAGAGGTATTACCCAAAACGTTTCGCTATATGCTGATGATTTATTACTCTTTATTTCTAATGTTGAGACCTTGTTACCTCCTATGCTTTCTCTACTTTTCTGTTTTAGCCAGTTTTCAGGATATAACTTGAATTTACACAAGAGCGAACTTTTCCCTTTGAATAATCTGTTATCACTTCATATTAACCTTACTTTTAAAATTGTAAGAAATCATTTTACCTATTTGGGAGTAACAATTACTAAAAACTATAAACATTTATTTGAAGAAAATTTTCTTACCTTACTGAATTATGTGAAAAGGGTTTTATCAAATTGGTCACCCCTCCCTATATCGTTGATTGGCCAAATTAATTCTATTAAATTGATTATTCAACATAAATTTATGTACCAATTTCAGGCTTTACCTGTTTCTATTCCTTAGCCCTTTTTTGATTCTCTTGACTCAATTATATCTCTTATATATGGAAAAGCAAACATCGAAGATTAAATTAAGCTCATCTTCAGAAGGTTAAAAAAGAATGGAGGTTTAGCCTTACCTAATTTTAGGTTCTATTGCTGGGCAATCAATATGCGAAATCTTACATTTTTTTTCTTTTTCAATCTTTTTTTAATTAGTTTTCAAATTAATATCGATTAATATATAACACCCATGTTTGTACATGTAATACAAAGAGATCAGGAGACCAATCATGGAATCATGGCATAGATAATCATAAGGAACAATAAAATATAAAGAAGTCTGTAGATCCAACAATCTCTTAGTAAACGAATATAATATAAAAGAAAGGAAAGAAAAAGATTTATTATATAAATTAAAGAAAGAGAAAAAACAAATCAATAGTAAAACTTATAAACAATACATCAAACCAAACTAAGCTAAACAGAAAAAAATCAATAAAAACAAACAAAAAAGACTGAACTAAAATTTCTCAGTAGAAACAGAGCAATATTATGTCGTCAACTCCATTCCTCCAAATTGCAAAGTTATTGAAAGGGGATCTATATCATGTGAAAATGTTGAATAAATGGACTCCAAATATCTTCAAATTTAAGCGAAGGATCAACAGTACAACTCCTAATTTTTTCCAAGTTTAAACATGATATCGTTTGAGACAACCATTGAAAAGTAGTAGGGGGTATTAAGCAAGATGGATCGTTTGGCGATTAATGTAACAAAGGCAGTCCTATGGTTAGCGGAAGCAGATAAATGGCCAGACTCTGTACTTGGTAATCCAAAAATTGCAGTGATAGGGTGCGGTTGTAAAACAATCTTCAATACATTTGAAATAATGTTAAAAATATCTTTCCGGTATTTTTCCAAAAGAGGACAGGACCAAAACATATGTGTCAAAGAAGCCACATTCGACTTACATCTCTCACAGATAGGATTTATATGGTGATAAAAACGAGCTAGTTTATCTTTTGACATATGGGTCCTGTGAACTACCTTAAACTGTATCAAAGAGTGTCTGGCACATATTGAAGATGTGTCAACTAAATGAATAATTTTCTTCTAAGTATCTGTAGGTAAAGATGTCTGGAGTTCGCTTTCCCATTCATACTTAATTTTGTCCAGTGTTGCTGGACGTATTTTCATGATTTCATCATAGATTATTGCTATCAAGCCCTTCTGATAAGGATTAAGACCTAATTTTTTCCCCCATAATTTCAGTTTTGTAAGGTGTCGGAAAAGAGGGTATAGTAGCTTTTAAAAAGTTTCTAATCTGCAAATATCGATAAATGTGTGACCTAAGCAAATTGTATTTGTTAGACAATTTTTCAAAGGATGAGGAACAGTTATCAATGAATAAATCACGAAAACATACTATTATCTTCCTCTTCCATATGGAAAAAGCTGAGTCAACTCTGGATGGATGAAAGAAAAATTAGATTGAATGGGACTTGACAGGTTAAATTTATCCAATCCAAAAGGATTACGAAATTGAAAACATATTCCTATTCTACGTTTAACAATTGGGTTAATCATATGTTTACTTAATTTGGTAAGTGCAAAAGGGAGTGAAGCTCCTAAAATTGAAACTAATGAAAATTCAAATACTGATTGGTACTCAAGGCGTACCCAACTGGGGCATTGAATTACATTTGAATCTTGTATCCAAAAAATTAAATATCTGATATTACCCAATAATAAAATCTAAAGTTAGGCAGGGTCATACCACCATCCTTTTTTAGTTTTTGTAAATAATCCTAATTTAACCTTTGGTTTTTATTCCGCCAAATATATGAAAGAATTTTAGAATCAATAATGTCAAAAAAAGATTTCGGTACGAAAGTTGGAATCACTTGAAATAAATATAGAAATTTTGGTAAAATATTCATCTTAACTGCATTAATTCGGCTTACCAAAGATAAAGTCAGAGGGGACCATTGAGTAAATAATTGTTTAACATGGTCAATTGAAGGTAATAGATTAGCTTTAAAAAAGTCCTCATGCGTCTTGGTAATTTTAACACCTAAATACATAAAATAGTCAGTTACCATATTTAATGGAAAAAGTTCGTTCTTATTCAGATTTAATCTATAGCCAGAAAAAAACATTAAACTGATCTAGTAGTGATAGTACTGCGGGGATAGATTCCTCCAGATTAGAAATATAAAATAACAGGTCAGCTACCTAAAGAGATATCTTATGAATCTTCTGTCCACGAGTAATGCCACATATATTTGAAGAGTCCCGGAATGCAACAGCCAAGGGTTCTAAAGCCATATCAAATAATAAAGGGCTTAACGGGCAAACTTGTCCAGTATCTAGAAAAAGCCGAAACAAAGGAGATTTTTGATTATTAGTAAGTATTGAAGCCATAGGTGTATAGTAAATCATTTTAATCACAGATATAAATTTTTGAAGTGTAATGAATAGACAGTCCCATTCGACTCTGTCAAACGCCTTTTCAAAATCCAGTGAAACAACACATTCTGGAATTTGGGATGAAGGGATGTATATAATATTCATTAATCTCATAATATTAAAATGTAAATAACAACTCTGAATAAATCCTGTCTGGTCTTCAGAGATAATTTGTGGAAGAACCTTTTCCAATCTAAAGGCCAATTTTTTTGAAAATATTTTTGAATCTACATTTAATAAAGAAATAGGTCTATAAGATGCATAATCAGTGGGATCTTTATACTTTTAAGAATTAAAGAAATAGTTGCTTCATAGAAAGATTGTGGTAGTTTACCTACTGATAGAGCATCTTTAAAAATTTTGGCTAATCAAGGAACAAGAATATCAGAAAAGGATTTAAAAAGTTCAGCTGTATATCCATCAAGGCTGGGTGCTTTTCCCGAGTTCATTGAAAATATTACTTTCTTTATTTCTTCCTGTGAAATGGGAGCATCTAATGTAGAGCGTTCATTTAAAGATAATTAGGGAATCTTCAAATCTCTTAAAAGCTTATGCATTAATGTAGGATCCTCGGGGGATTCTGATTGGTATAAAGAAGAATAAAATTCTTGAAAGGATTTGTTATTTTGAACCTGATCTATCGTGTAGGTACCATCTGGTTTGCAAATTTTATTAATCTGATGTTTAGATAAAGTAGGTTTCAGTTTGAAGCTTTACCTGTTTTTATTCCTAAGCCCCTTTTGATTCTCTTGACTCAATTATATCTTCTTACATATGGAAAAGCAAACATCCTAGATTAAATAAAGCTCATCTTCGGAAGGTTAAAAAAGAATGGAGGTTTAGCCTTACCTAATTTTAGGTTCTATTACTGAGCAGTCAATATACGAAATCTTACGTTTTGACTACATTACATTAATCATGAGCCTTGTCCAGTATGGGTTTCTTTGGAAGCTAACTCTGTTAAAATGTTTTTCTATTATTTCTTTGCTTGGCTCCTCACTTCCTTTATCATTAAATAAACTAACTGGTAATCTAGTAGTTAAAAATGCTTTGAGGATTTGGTTACAATTTAGAAAATATTTTGGCTTATCGAGATTTTCTTTGTCTCGTCTCATTTTTTCTAACTTTTTTTAAACCTTCTATGACTGATGTAGTTTTTAAAGAGTGGGACAAATTGGGTATTACTTGCTTTCAGGATCTGTTTGTTGGAGGAAATCTTTCTTCGTTTGAACAATTGTCAACTAAATACAGTTTACCAAAATCTCATTTTTTTCCATATTTACAAATTAGATACTTTCTCCGATCTCAATTACACTAATTTACTACGAGTCCTGATAAGAACTTACTAGATGTAATTTTTAAATTGAAGCCTTTTTATGATGGCTCAATATCTAATATTTATGACAGGTCATTAGGAATGAGTAAGCTTTCTTTAGATAAAATTAAAAACGCTTGGGAAAGAGACTTGCATATTCCAATTTCTGAGGAATCTTAGAATGAAATTTATAAATTGTTCAATACTTTATCATTATGTGCCCGTCAGTCTCTCCTTCAATTTAATGTGGTCCATAGAGCTCACTTGTCTAAAGACAAGCTATCACGTGTTTTAGACATGCCTGAGTCTTAAAAAATACTGGATAGAAGTGTTTCAAACTTTTTTTGTGCTTTTCTAAAAAAAAATAAACTTAATTCTGTGACTGCGTTATTTGAGATTGTTGGAGAAAAAGATATAACTTTGGAGACTTCTGATCGACACATTTTGGCTTTTATTTCTCTTACAGCCAGAGGGCTGTGTTGCTTAAATGGGAGGAAGTTACTACGCCTACTCCTGGTCAATGGTTACGGGATGTTATGTCATACCTAAATTTAGAGAAGATCCGTTGTTCAATTTCTGAATCTAACAGATTTTCAAACACTGTGGGGACATTTTTTGAATGATTTTCAAAACCTTTGATCTTGTGGCTAAAGTACAGATTTTGGCTGATATCGTTATGTGTCAAGGTTTTCTCCTTGTCCTTTGTTTTATTAAACAGCTTCGGTCTTGTTGGTGGGTTTAGAGTTTTTTTATAATAAAATTATTCCAATTTATTCGTTATTAATTATGATTTTTGATTATTAATATAGAGTATTGTGATTTCAAATATAAATTAACACAATGTATTTAGTAGTATTTTTATCTTGTTTTTGTTTCATGTACGCTGTACCTTCTTTGCAGAATTAATAAAAATATTGTAAAAGAAAGAAAACGTTGTCTACATGAAGTTTAACAAGGCCTTTGACAAGGTACAACATGGTTGGCTAGTCAAATCGCATGTCAGATAGGTTTAATCGCATGGGACCCAGGGTGAGCTGGACCATTGTATCCAAATTGACCGTGGAAGGAGTCAAAGGGTGGTGGTGGAGGGTTGTTTTTCAGATTGCAGGCCTGTGCCCAGTGGTGTGCCACAGGAGTCGGTGCTGGGTTCATTGTTGTTTGTTATTTGTGTTAACGGTTTGCATGTAGAAGTTGTTAACACGTTTAGTCAATTTGTGGAGAACATCAGAATTGGTAGTGCCGTGGACTGCGAAGAATGTTATCTAAGTTAAGTTTAACAGGATCTTGAGAAACTGCGCAAGTGAGCCAAGGAAGAGCAGATGGAAATTGTTGGACAAATGCAAAGTGTTGAATTTTGGTCGGTTAAACCAGGGCAGGACGTACACAGTTAATTCTGGGGCTTAGGAGAGCATTATGAAACAGAGGCCTAAGGGTACAGTTACATGGTTCCCTGAAAATGGTGGCAGAGGTCGACAGGGTGATGAAGATGGTGTTCAGTGTGCTTGCCTTCATTGGTTAGTGTACTGAGTACAGACGTTGGGACATCATATTGCAACTATACAGTTCGTTGTTGAGACCACAATTAGTTCTTGTTGCCTAGCTATAGGAAAAAAAATATTATTCAGATGGAAAAGATACAGAAATGTTTCACAGGTGTGCTACGAGAACTGGAGGGCTGAAGTTTAAGGAGAGGCTGGATAAGCTGATATTTTTTTCCGCAGAGCATAGTGTCACGAACCAGCAACAAAAAAAAACACACTGAGCATGATTTAGTGTTAACAACTATTTTATTAATCACTACTTATGATAATACGTAAAATAAAAGTAAAAATGTTAGTATGTTAGAATTCAAAAATGTTAAACCTCGAACGTTAACCCCAAAACTAAACTCTTCGTGTGTGTGTGTGGGTGTGGCAAAGTCCAAAACTCCCAGTTCCGGAATGGTTCTTAAAGTTCAGTTCCGCAAGCCATAAGGTGAAACATGAGCAAGGGCTTCTTCAACAACCACCGTTGTCTGAAGATAAGACGTAGATGTAGAGAAACATAGAGAGAGTACATATGAAATCCAAATGTTCCACGATGGAACCCAAACAACACTCCAGTGTTTACTCGGTAGTGACTTCCTCACCCCGAAAGCATCCGAACCGTGGTCGTCCACACAAATACCTGTTTCCTTCTACAGGTCAGCAACAAAGTGAACTCCACCGGATTACTTCCAACTTCCATACATGGATTTCAGTGGCAAACACAGTTATTGTTTCTCATCCATCGATAGAGAAAACAAGCAGGCTGATGTCTCTCTCCCTTCTCTCTCTCTCTCCTTCTTCTTCTTCTAACCTCTTCAACAACGTCATTACGTCCTTTATCTTCTATTGACGTAAGCACGCCCCACACACACATACACACACACTCTCTATCTTAAAGGGACTTTCACTGAGTCCGTAACAATAGGGGACTGAGGGGTGACCATATAGAGGTTTATAAAGTCATTAGGGAAATGGTCAGTCTTTTTCCCAGGGTAGGGGAGGACATAGATTTTGAAAGAGGAAAGATTTAAAAGAGACCTGAAGGGCAACTTCTTCACATAGCTGGTGGTGGGTATATGGAAAGAGCTGTCAGAGGAAGCTGTAGAGATAGATACAATTGCAATGTTAAGAAGGCATTTGGACTGGTACATGGATGGAAAAGGTTCAGAATGATATGGGCCAAACACAGGCAAGAAGGATTGGCCTGGATATAGATTTTGGTCGGCATGGACGTGTTGGGCCAAGGAGTGATTTTAGAGCTGTATCACTCCATGCAACGAATTTAGTCTTCACAATGCGGCAGTTCTACATTGGAGAAACCAAAAGAAGGTTTGGTGATTGCTTTGCAGAGCACGCGCGTTTAATTGGCAGGAATGGAAACTAGCTTTTGCCATCCCACTACCACTCTGACCATTCTGACTCTGGCATCCCGCACTGTTACAAGGAGGCCGAGGCAATGAAGCAGATTGAGGAACAACATCTCATCTTCCAGCTGATCATGTTTCAGCCTTCCGGGCTCAATATTGAATTTTCGAAATTTTGTTATCGTTTTCTTTCTGTGTGAATCAGAGCTGACCATTCTTGCTGATCTTCATTTTTGCTTACTTTTTCTCTTTATATTTGTATGGATTCATAGAGTTGTACAGCTTCGAAAGTTTCCCTTCGGTCCACCGCGTCTATTCAGACCATCATGCTTATCTATACCAATCCCACTTGCCTACATTAATTCCATATCCCTCTCTGCCCTGTTCATTCAAGTACTTGTAGAGATGACACTTCAATGTTCCTATTCCTGCCTCCGCTTCCTCCTCTGGCAGCTCATTACAGATACCAGCTACTCTTGAGTGCAAAATTACCCCTAGGATTCCTTTCAATCACGTCAGTTTAAACCGATTTCCACTAGTTATGGACACCCTTACTATGGGAGATTGACACTGACTATCTTCCCTATCTATGCATCTCATATTATACTTATTATCAAAATTCAGCCTCCGACGCTCCAGGAAAACAGACCTCGCCTTTCAAATCCTCTTGATAACTCAAACCCTCCAATCCAGGAAACATACTCTTGAATAATTTCTGCAGCTTCTAGAGAATAATCACATCTCTCCTCTTACGTGGTGATCAGAACCAGACCCAATATTCCAAATGCGGACTAATCAATATTTTGTACAACTGTAACATGACGTTCCAACTCTTAACGCCTCGGTTGATGAAGGCAAGTATACCAAACACCTTCCTCACCACCCTGTATACTTGTGTTTCTATTTCCTGGTAACTATGTGCTTGTTCCACAAGGTCTCTCCGTTCAACAACACTTCCCAGGGCCCACCGTTCACTGTGTATATTTTAGCCTGCTGGGGATGTCCCACCGCCTTGCTATTGGGAATACACCAAAGAGACCAAGAAACATAATGTGATCCTACCTGCTGCTCGTGTCACCACATATCCTTATTTGGTCTTACCCTCTGAGAACCAGTCCTGTTTTCTATCCTCCACTCACCATCTTCATTGCCAGTGAAAAATAATTCATTGTCTGTCTTTCCCAGTTCTCATGAAGGTTTCGAGACCCGGAGGGTTAATTGGTTCTCTTTCCGCAGATGAAGGAACAACCTGCTGAGGGTTTCCAGCATTTTGAGTTTTTAATACAGATGAGAATTCACAGTTGATTCAATTGAATTCTGCCTCTGTTTTGCAACCGAAATGATTTAGCAAAAAAAAAGCTGAATGTGGTGGTATCACCGATACCGGTTATAAATATAATTCTAAAACCTTCTATCAAAGTAGTTCCATGGGGATCATTGTAATACATTACATTAAAACTTGTTTTTGAAATTATGCATTACATGGTCTACAGAAGTAGAATAAAACCATTCAGTGCAGAACATCCATGTCTTTGATAATTATTCACGTACCCCCGGTTCTTTTACTATTTGCGCATTCCTGTGCAATAGTACGCTGATAACTTGATGCAAAGACTTTTGGTTTAGCATTATGTGCACACCTCTTGCAAATATGTGTTTATAACTGAAGCTCTGTAAGGCAGCTGGCATATACAGTGAAAAGTACATTGTATAAAGTCTAAGGTATTTTTGGAAGCCTGGGGTTTATTGCCAGGTAGAAATTAAGAATTCCAACGCGCTTTCACCGGGGAATTTTGAACTGCTTTACATTCGAAATTTTGTGCTTTTTAAATGAGCTGTATCCTGCTGGTGGGCACAAAAGCTAAAAGTCTGAGCCCTAAGCTCTTTATAAGCCAGTGTCCAGAATCCAGAAGAGGGTCTCTGTGTCTGAGTTCTGTCATTTTTGGCCGATTCTGACATATTTATCTAGTCACCGCATTTAGATGAAATGGTTGTTGTTTCCATTTGATTGGTGACGGGGTGAATAATATGCGAAGGTGTTAATACATTGTGGGCCTGTTTTGAACAATATTATTTTAACGGTGAAATGTGTAAACTGGGAAGTCGAAACGAAATTACCAGACGACATGGAAATTTATTACCCAGAATACAGAACGAATGCAGGGAGTTAACATTTAACAGGCTTGAATTTGGCACATGTTAAACTAGAGGGTGGTTTAAATGAAGCAAAGAAGTGGAAGGATTATGTGTTTGAGTTTACATACAGTGGTCTCAAGTTCCTTATCAGAGAAGACATTTGGTTAACATCTTAGGAGAGATGGGGATCAATTATGTTTTATTCAGTAGGTCGGGACAATCTAAATTCTCTATTTGGTTTACTTTCAAATTTTGTTCGCAATTATTAAATGACGAAGTTAGTGACATTCAACATTTTCAAAGCAGTTTTTTTTTCGTTTTTTTTAAAATACACGAATAATTCGCAATCCCTCCTTAAAAGGCGTTCATGTCAGTCAAACTCTACTGGTGTCATTGCTTTTGCAAGTGGATTGTGTATCTGCCAGTCTAAGACGGCTTCAGTTATCATTCCGTTCATGTTTCAAAATGTGCAATAAAAGAGTTGCATTCTAACGCCAAAGTGAGAATGAATGAACGTAACCTCCAGCAAATATTTAATCAGTCAGATAGGTCGTCAGTTTACATGAACGCTGCGCGTCTTCTGTGTGTGTGCGAGCACGAGCGCACGTTGGGTCTGTGCGTGAACAAATAACCCTGAATAGAATATCAGAATTAGCATTATAGCATTACGCCGCTGCTGGGTCGACACCACTCCCGTAGGAAGACGGGTAAACAGGCGCCCACGTCAGCTTGCTGATCAGCGCATGAAAGAAGAATTGCTATTGCTAATTCTTGGTCTTAAATAGTGTCCTCATATGTCAACCGCGCACCTGCAGAGACATGGGAACTTGCATCATCAAATATAATTTCGAGAAAAAATGCTCCGGCATGTGGGAAATTCTGAAGAGGTTTGCGAGAGGAAAAGTTTGCAATTTCATACAGTCAAAGGTGTACAACGCAGAAACGAGCCTTCGGCCCATCACGTCCATGCTGACCTTATTGCCCGTCCACACTTATCCCATTTGTCTACATTAAGACAGGATGCTTCTCTGCCGTTCCCATTTAATTTTCAGTCTAAATGCCTCGGAAACGTAGTAATTCCGCTCCCTCCGCTGGCATCGGGCACCAGATATCAACGAAATTTCATGTAAAAAGCTTCCAGTTGCAGCCTATGATTTTGTGCATTATAAACGAATTACATCAAAATGAAGTATGCTGGCGTAGTGACAGGAAACTCGAACCTTTCTGGTTATGCCATCATTTTCCAGCAGGGGTAGGAGCTTTAATTCGTGTGAATTTTGGTCGAACACTTCAGAAACAACATAAAACAGTTCTAATTCACGCCGCGCTTGACGTCGCCTACCAATACTCACTGGGACTCATTTCCAGTTTTACCAGTCAATTACGAAGTAATATTAACAGCATAAAAACTTTCAAAGCCATGCTTCTTTGATTCGACGGAGAACTTATTCCTAACCTCATTTTCCGGTTGTTCATGTTCATTTGTAATGTTGTTTTGCAGGTTTTGTTGCTACTTTACGTGGATTTGATTTTTGTTTGGTACTCTTGGCTCGACCATTATGAAACCAATGGTACATATATGGGAATAAAAGAGCTGAACTTCAGAGCTGAAGTGACAATGAATGTTTTTGGCATTAAAGCAGCAGTTGACTAATTATGGCAGCACAAATATTCAGTAAAATTTCAGCCAATCAAGATCGTAACGAATACGATGTTTTTAATAAATGTGCTATATTCCACGGTGTAAAACACTTGCCGGCTTGAAATCTTTGACTTTAACATGAGATTATCGTGCTGGATACGACGATTCGTTTTCTTCAAAACACGTTATTTGAGTACCTTTTGTAAATCACGAATTGCTTAAACAATTGTTGACGTCAAAGATGGTATGTTATCGAACTCGCATATCTGGAAAATAACACTGAAATTCTCAGGAATATCTTCTTGCATCATTCAGGAGATTACCCTTACTTGAAAAGTATTTACTGGCTTGAGAATAATGAAGTACTGCTGTCAGAGAAGGTGATATATATATATAAATTTTCTTTTGTTCCAACCTTTCACTGCCATTGTCAGGCTCCAACATATTTATCAGTGTAAGCAGAAAAAACTTTTCCTATATAATACAATGGACCACTGGAATACTGATGCCAGTTATTTATTTCCCACTGCGTTCTGGATGAATTGGTTGGCCGTGTTAATATTTTTAGGGCAAAATACCCGCTAAACGTGGGTGTTATGTCTTTCAATGTTAAATGCTGAAAACAAAAGTGCACCGTCCATTTTATCAATAACTACATTTTATGGTTGCACACCATTAAATAGTTAGGAAAACGGTACAGCTTTAAGAATTGTAGCTGTAATTTTTGAAAAGAACTGGTTGTGTCGCTGTCTACCAATGAGAAGCTGAAGGTCGCCGATGGATCCATTGCCCCTCCCACATCCCAGACTAAAAATACCAGCGTCGACCAGAAAGGCGAGCAGTGCATCCCTTTACATTGTGGAGTCAAGCTGAGAAAAATACATATCCTGGCTGTTTAGATTCAGTATTTTTTTCAAATCAATGCATTTATATATTGTGGTAAGAAGAGTTTAACCGATTAATCGAGCAGAGGCCTAGTTTTCGAAATTAATTGAATGCGGAATAATGGCGTACCCACCGAGGGTTGCTTTCATTGTGATTGCTTGCATATTTCTCGTGTATGTACCCGATCTAATCTCCGGTCAAATTCGTTATTCTATTCCCGAGGAAATGGAGCAAGGGGCATTTGTTGGGAATATCGCTCAAGATTTGGGACTGAATGTACAGCAGTTGACTGCTCGCAAATTTCGACTGAGCTCTGATGACGGGGGACGTTACATGAAGGTCGGTTTGGATAATGGGCTTTTGTCTATTCGTGAAAGAATCGACAGGGAACGTATTTGCGGACAAGAAGGTATGTGTACTATACCTTTCGAAATAACCCTGGAAAATCCTTTGGAGGTGCATCGCGGGAAACTGGAGGTTCTCGATATAAATGACAATTCCCCTACTTTCCGGGACAGCACCATTGCCTTGCAAATGTCCGAAGCGATTACACCGGGGGTGCGCTACCGTCTCGAGAGCGCGGAAGATCCCGATATTGGAATAAATACTGTTGCCGCCTACGCACTCAGTTCCAGTGAGTACTTTAGTCTGATAACACAAAGAACTGAGGACGGTCTTATAATTGCCCAGTTGCGGTTAGACAAATCTATGGATCGAGAGCTACAGTCATCCTTCCAGCTGGTGCTGACGGCTACGGATGGTGGGAACCCTGAGAGATCCGGTACAGCTCAGATTCTCGTTACTGTATTGGACTTCAATGATAATTCACCTGTATTCGAGCATGAAGTTTACAGGAGCAGCTTACCTGAAAATGTACCTAAGGGCACCTTCGTGATGAAAGTTAAAGCAAATGATTTGGACGAAGGGCCGAATGCTGAGCTGACATATTCTTTCAGTGACCTTACCTTGCGAAGAGTGCAGGACTTGTTCAGTTTAGTTCCTGATACTGGAGAAATTCGGGTTGAAGGGTCGCTGGATTTTGAAGAAGCAAGCAGCTACTCACTCGATATTCAAGCTGTTGATCATGGGTCACCTGCATTTACAGGACATTCCAAAGTGCTAATAAAGGTAACTGATATGAACGACAACGCACCCGAGATAAAAGTGAAATCAACCACGAACAAAATCCCAGAAAATGCTCCACCGGGAACTATCATCGCCTTGATTAATATTATGGATCGTGATTCTGGAGAGAACGGTCAAGTGCGCTGCGAGGTACCACAGAACTATCCCTTTAGGCTGCATCCTTCATCGAACCATTTTAAGTTAGTTACCAGTGAAACGTTGGACCGGGAAGCAATCTCTGAGTATAAAATACCTGTTTCAGCCTGGGATTTGGGTTACCCTTCACTGTCAACAAATAAAACCATCCAGATTGCAATTACTGATATAAACGATAACGCCCCACGGTTTCCTGAACGCTCCTACAACATATATGTGACTGAAAATAACGCTCCTGGCGTTTCCATTTTCGCAGTAACTGCGTCCGATCCTGATCTGGACCAGAATTCCTCTGTTTCTTACTCCTTTCAAAATAGTTATATCCAGAACATGCCAGTGTCCACTTACCTCAGCATTAATTCAATGAACGGGACCATCTATGCGCTGCGATCCTTTGACTACGAGGAACTCAAAACCTTCCAGATCCATGTTCATGCCCGTGACGCTGGAGTGCCCCCGATGAGCAGCAGCACTACAGTGAATGTGATCATCCTGGATCAAAATGACAACGCTCCGGTAATTGTTTCACCTTCAGCACAGAGTGGATCAGCAGCAGTGGAAATTGTGCCCCAATCAGTGGGCCAAGGATACCTGGTCACCAAGATAATGGCAACTGATGCAGATTCTGGTCAGAACGCGCGGCTCTTTTATCAGATGATGAAAGCTACCGACCGAAGTTTGTTTACCGTTGGGCAACATTCTGGTGAAATCAGAACAGCGCGCAATATCTTGGAGTCGGATCCCACCACACAAACGTTGGTCATCTTGGTGAAGGACAATGGGCAGCCAAGCCTCTCCAGCACGGTTACAGTTGACATTACATTTTTGCAGAATAGCACAGAAAGAGTCGCGGAAAGTAGTAATTTAGTGAAGAATCCGGAATATTTCTCTGATGTCAATCTTTATTTAATTATCATTTTCAGTTGCACTTCCATTGTCTTTCTTGTGATCATCGTTCTATTGATTGGAATCAAGTGTAAACAGGACAGAAATATTACCCAAGATTATATTTCCCCCAGTTATTGTTACAAACGTGGAGATGTGCAGGACACGTTCATTCGAAGACCTGCAATGGAGGAAACGTTACGCTATCCTGGTACTGGCCGTGTGGTCCGTGCGCCAGAACTGCAGCAGTACTCAGTCTGCTTGTCTCCAGAATCAGCGAAAAGCGATTTTCTATTTTTGAAGCCATGCGGTGCTCCTGCCTCTCAGGCCCAATGCTAATTCACATGGATTCGTAACACCAAGGAATGCCCAGCTTACTTCCGGCAATTTTTGTATATCCAGGAATATGAATCATTGCGAGTAAAGTATTTAAGAAAACATCCCCTTTGCACGATTTTGTTGGCTTTCGGTTAAAGAGGAGTACAGCTGTTGTAATGGTCAAAAATAAAATTTCCTGCCTCTAGAATCTAACCGTGACCCTTGTATCTGTTAACTCTGAAGAGAATCCTTCTTCTTGTCACTGAATGACATACACAAATGGTTTGCTATTGGCTCGGTTCGGCAACGGAACTTGGCGCCTCAATGCAGTTATGGGCTTGAGGTATCAATATTTAATAAATGAGAATAGAAGATTCGTCGTCGCATTAAGAGCTATTCCGGAAGACTGGAGGATGGTTGATGTTATGGTACCGGAATACTGGAGGATGGTTGATGTTGTGCCTTTATTTAAGAAGGGCTGCAAGGACGAGCCAGGGATCTGCAGGTCGGTGAGCCTGACATCAGTGGTGGGAAAGTTACTGGAGGGGAGCCTGAGGTACAGGAACTACCAGCATTTCGAAAGGAAGGGGGTTAGAAGGGATAGTTAGCATCATCGTGTGCGTGGGACTTCGTGTCACAAATGGATTGTATTTTTTTGAAGTGGTGATGATCAAGATTGACGATGGCAGGTCAGTAGACGCAGTCTACATGGTTTAACAAGGGCTTTGACAAGGTCTTGCACGGTAGGCTGGTCTGGACGGTTAAATCACATGGGAGCCATGGGAGCTCCTCAGTTGGGTATAAAATTGGCTAGGTGGAAGGAGTCAGACGGTGGTAGTGGACGGTTGTTACTCAGCTTGGAGGCCTGTGACCAGTGGTTGTCACAGGTGTCAGTAGTGGGTCCTCTGTTTGTTATTTATATTAACGGGTTGCATGAAAATGTTGCGGATCAGTCGGTGGAGAACATCAGAATTTGTAGTGTGGTGGACAGTGAAGAAGGATACTTGAGATAAATTTAACAGGGTCTTGATATATTGGGCAGTGGGCCAAGTAAAGGCAAATGAAATTTCAGTTGGACAAGTGCGAGATTCACCCAGGGTAGGACATACGCAGTAAATTCTAGGGCTCTGGAGAGCGCTGTTGAACAGAGACCAGGGAGTACCGGGACATAGTTCCCTGACAGTGGTGTCACAGGGTGGTGAAGAAGGCGTTGAGCGTGCTTGCCCTCATTAATCAGTGGACTGAGTACAGGAATTGGGACATTAGGTTGCAACTTCACAGTTCGTTGGTGAGACCACACTTGGAGTACTGTGCGCAGTTCTTGTTGCCCAGCTGTAGGAAGGACATCATTGAGCTGAAAAGGGTGTAGAAAAGATTCGCAAGGGTGTTACCAGGACTGGAGGGCTTAAGTTATAAGGAGAGGCTGGATAGTCTGGGCCTTTTTTTTCCCTGGAGGTAGGAGGCTGAGGGGTGACCATATAGAGGATTATAAAGTCATTAGGGGAATAGAGAAGGTGAAAATAGTTTTCCTAGGTAGGGGTGTATAAAACTGGAGGGCATGGATTTAAGGGGAAAGATTTAAACGAGACCTGAGGGTTGTGGGTACTGGAACGAGCTGTCAGAGGCGGGCATAATTGCAATGCTTACAAGACATTTGGACAGGTACATGAATGGAAAAGGTTTTGGGGGGTATGGGCCAAACGCAAGCAAATAGGAGTAGCTCCGATGGACATACTGGTTGGCATTGACCAGTTGGGTCAAAGGGTTTATTTTCGAGCTGTGTCACTCTGACTCTACTGCAATTAATTTAGTTTCACAACGTGATGGTTTTGCATTGGCGAAACCAAAAGAAGATTGAGTAATTGCTTTGCAGAGCACACGCGTTCAGTCAGCCGGAATATAAACGAGCTTACCACATTTATTTGACATCCCACTACCACTCGGACCTGTCTGACTCTGATATCCCCCACTGTTCCAACGAGTCCAAGGCAACAAAGCAAAACTGAGGAACAGCACTTCATTGTCCAGCTGGATATATTTCAAAATTCTGGACTCAATAGTGAATTCCTTAAGTTTATTCAACTCCTGTCTGTCTGTATCAGAGTTGGCCATTTTTGCCTGTCATCTTAAATGTTGTGAATTTTTCTGTCTCCACCACCTGCTCTGGCAGCTCATTCCAGTTACCAGATACTCTTGTGTGAAAAGTTACCCTTCAGGTCCCGTTTAACGTTTCTCCCTTCACCTTAAAGCTATTTCCTTTAGTTTTAGATACATCTACCATGGGAAATAGACACTGGACATCTTCCCTATCTATTTTTCTCATAATTGTAAATAACTCTATCATGACACTTCTCAGCCTCCCTCGCACAAGGATAACAGAACTAACTATCTGATCCTTTTCATAACTCGATCTCTCCATTCCAGGCAATATCCTCGGGAATAACTTCTGCACCTTCCCTCGCTTAATCACACCCCTACTGTTGTGTGGCGACCAGAACTGCACACGATATTCCAAATGCGGCCGATCCAATCATTTGTTCAACTGTGACATGACGTCCCTACTCTTATACTCAATGCCTCGGTTGATGAAGGCAAGTATGTCATACGCCTTCCTTACCACCCTGTCTACTTGTGTTTACAGTTCCTGGAAACTATGTGCTTGTTCCACAAGGTCTCTCCCTTCAACAACGCTTCCCATAAACCCACCATTCACTGTGTGTAGTTTAGCCTGCTGGGCATGTCCGTCTGTCTTGCTATTGGGAATACACCACAGAGACAAAGAAGCATACTCTGATCCGAACTACTATTCCTCCGGCTGCATATCTTTATTTGATCTTACCCCCTGTTTTTTATTCCCCATTTTCACTGCTTGTGAAAACTAATTTGTTTTCTTTCTTTCCCCGTTCTGATAAAGGCTCCCAGACCGGAAGCATTAATTGTTTCTCTTGCCACAGATGAGGCCCGACCTGCTGGAGGTTTCCAGAAATTTGGGTTTTTAATGCAGATGAGAATTCATAGTTGCCTCAATTGGATTGTGCCTCTGTATTGCACCCGAAATGATTCAGCAAAAACAAAAGGCTGAATGTGGTGGCATAACTGACAGGTTTTATAATTATACTTAAAACTGCAATCAAAGTAGTTATGCAGAGATCATTCTAATACATTACATTAAAACTTGTTAAAATATGCATTACATATTTCACAGAAAATACTGGGCATAGAAAAAAGCCATTCAGTGCAGTACATCCACGTCTTGATCATGCTCCACATGGTCCTGTTTCTAACACTCTTTTCCCATTCCTGTGCAATAGTGCGCCGATAAATTGCTGCAAAAAATGGTTTATCATTAAAGGCAAACGGTTTGTGTACAACTGAGGCTCTGTAGCGGCATAGGGCATATACAGTGAAAACTATACTGTAAAAAATCGAAGTTCTTTTTGGAAGCATGAGGTTTATTGCCAGGTAGAAATTAGGAATCCTAACCCGCTTTCAGCGGGGAATTTTAAACTGCTTTACATTCGAAATATTGTGCTTTTAATTGAGCTATACCAAACTTCTGATGGCCGGCACAAAAACTAAAAGTCTGTTGGCCAGGCTCTTTACAATCCAGAAAGGAGTCCCTCTGTCTTAGTTCTGACATTTTGGCCGTTTCTGGCATATTCATCTGGTTACCGCATTTAGATGACGTGAGTGTTGTTTCCGTTTGACAAGTGCCGGGGTGAATAATGCGAGGAGGTGTCAATACATTGTGGGCCTGTTTTGAACAAGATTATTTTAACAGTGAAATTTGTAAACTGGGAATTCTAAACGAAATTAATATGGGACATGGAGATTTATGACTCAGAATACAGAAAAAATACAGGGAGTTAACATTTAACAGACTTGAATTTGACACCTGTCGAACGAGAGAGTGCTTGAAATGAACCAAAGGAATGGGAGGATTATGAGTTTGAGATTATGCACAATGGTCTTAAATTTCTAATCAGAGAAGACATTTGGCTAACATCTTAACAGAGATATGATCAAGTACGATTCATTCAGTAAGTGGGGACAATCTGAATTCTCTAATTGTTCTACGTCCAGCTTTTGTCCGCAACTATTGAATAACCAAGTTAGTCATATTCAACATTCAACATTCCATGGCCGAAGTGAGAATGAACGAACGTGACCTCCAGCAGTTACTTGACCATTTGAGACGCCAAGCGGATCGTCAGCTTGCATGAACGCTGCGTGAATTCTCTTTCAATTCACGTTGAAGCTGTGCATGAACGAATAATTCTGGATAGCATATCAGAATTACCATAATGACAATCGCGATTATGTGCAACAAAAAAAAAACGCATGGATTTGGTTCTTTTTGTAAGTAAGACATTTAGACTTTAATATGTCCTGTTTTAGGGGCAATATTATAACGGCAGATTCTGTCTCAGCAGCAATTTATAGAGTGTCTTAGAGGAAGTAGAGATAACAAATTTGTTTTCAGTCCTTCGGAATTCGGAAATAATTACCTCGCTTTTAAGTTTTTATATCAAACGATTTTTGGGGCTTTCTGTTTTCCTGATTCGGTCCCCGCTCTCCTCTTCGAATATTGAACCTAAGTGCTCTATGCTGTTACTCTTGACACAACACCACGGAGGAGTCGATTTTCAGAAAGTACTTTTTTGTGTGCGTTTAGTTGCTATTTATCTTATGTATTGTCTCAGACTAAGCCAGATACCCCATGCATTTTGGGGTCTCACTCTCGCCCAGCAGATGTCCATCATCCTAGATCGAGGAAACACATAAAAGCCCTGCCACAAAGGCAGGAGGATCCGTTCGGACATGTGTGGAGAGCTCAGTGCTGCTACTGGTTCGGAGAGCTCAGCGACGCTGCTGGTGAATAAAAGAGCTGAACTTCAGAGCTGAAGTGAGAATAAATGTTTTTGGCATCGAAGCAGTAGGTGACTAATTGTGGCATCAGAAATCTTCAGTTTAATTCATGTCTTGTCTTCCACGATAGGACATGAACATTTGCCGGCTTCAACTCTTTGACTAGAACATGTACGATGTGCAGCATCCGCTGCAAACCCCCGTGGGACAAATGAATCGGCAATTCTTTGGACATTATAAATATTCTGGGCCGATTTGTCAACAGGAAATGACGGAGCAAAGTAGAAACAAGAAAGATCTATAAACAACTGCGAAATCCATATCAAGGAAGGTTTGGGACTTCAGCGGACAGAGCGCATAAAATCAGCTAAATGCACGTCACAATACAGGAGTATTATTGCAGTATTAAGGTGGCAGGGCCAACGTCGCAGCTTCGGGTCTTACTTCACGCATTGAACACCTTAAATTTCATGCTTGAGGATATAATTTTGTTGCTGTCGGCGTTGTACCTGACTTCTGAGGAAATTGACTTATCTCTTTCTGGGAAAACCATTCTAAAAATTTCGTTTGGCGTGTCGTGGAAGACATGGACAATACCAGCTCTGAAATTTCGAATGGCGTTCATTGCGAACGGCCATTTTGTGCGGAGGACTTGGTTAAAAGAGATTAATTTTTGGTAAGCCAACTTTTCAACGAGCAAAGCTGCGTGGATCAATGCGTAATCGAGTTGTTTCTTTGTGAGTTGCCATAAAGGAACCTTTGGAGGAAAACGGAGATTCTCAAAGCAAACTGCAAGGCCATAATTCAACAAATTTCCCGCAAACACCCTCATATTGACAGTTAATCTCATATCGATAACACGATCTGTTGGAGTCAGGTGGATAAAAAAGCGCGCGCAAATGCAGATACACGTGACACAATCATTCCTCGTTTATACTTCATTCTGAAATTTCTGACTGGTGCCGACAGTAGATAAAACGCCGAGGGATTTTTTTTTTCCCAGATGAAACCGATTTCATTTGCCTGTTGCGCTCTTTTGACTTCGTGAATCCTCCACACGTTCAGGTTCATGCCGAAAGTTAGAAAAGCAACAGCGGAAATCATGCGCCAGTCAGTGGATCATGCGGGCTCCTTCAACAGTATATTTCTCATTGAAGCAGATTTTTGTCAGAACACGAGAAGAGGAGGCTCGGATACAACAGACAGCTGACCTAAGTTGCTGAATCTGTGGATATGAAGACATCAGAGCATCATTAATAATCTGCAGCAAAATTCCCCTTCGGAATCTTTCAGAACCTTGGTGAAGCATTAATGACTGCAATGACTCCTTGGAAAAATATTAAATTTCATGTTTAGCATGACGAACTAATGATACCAATCGGAGATGGAGACATATTAGCCAGAGTCATGTGAAGAATTTTTGTGCGAATCAGTCTATTTTCTATACTGCGACAAATGGGGTTCCTTCACGATTCGCACTCAATGGCAGCCAAGAAATCCATGGTTTCAGAGAAAAGAAAATGATGCTCGTAGTACAATAAGTATTTGGTGCTCCTGTTGCATCTGAAGTATCCTGGAACAACAACGTAGTGCTCCATTGTAGTTTGGACAATGTTTATCACTCCATTAACGAATTAAATCACACACATTCTTCAATGTTTTGTCGTTTTTAGGGTCCTGCTGTATGCAATTGGTTATGCTTTTGCCCCGGACCTTTAAAAAGTTCCATAGAAATACAAATCTTGTTTCGTTTCTCTGAAGTAAATTTTTATTTAACCATTAACACCCTTTTCCTTTCCCCGCGTCCATTCATTGGAATACAGAGGAATGAGAGGGAACCTCATAGAAATATTTCGAATGTTGAAAGAACTGGACAGAGTAGATGTGGCTAAATTGTTTCCCTTGGTGGGTGAGTCCAGGGCAAGAGGGCACAGTCTTAGAATTAGAGGGTACCCATTTAAGACAGAGGTGAAGAGAAATTTCTTTAGCCAGAGGGTCGTGGATTTATGGAATTCGTTGCCACATACAGGGATGGAGACCTGATCATTGGGGGCGTTTAAGGAGGAGATTGATAGGTATCTAATTCGTCAGGGTATCAAGGGATATGGGGAAAAGGCCGGGAATTGGGGCGATATGGGAGAATAGGTTAGCTCATGGTGTAGTGGCGGAGCAGACTCGATGGGCCGAATGGCCCACTTCTGCTCCTTTGTCTTATGATCTTGTGAATCTCTTGGTTGACACCGAGCGCAAACAGTGAAGAAACACCCTAAATACGCCATACTAAGATGGGCAAATTTACCAAGAAAAAAAATATCCGAAACAAGAAAATGAAGTTTTCATTCTTTAAATATTCTTTGAATCACAGTGACTAAAGCTTTCCGTTGTCGATTGGTAACATTATATTTTACACTGCTGGACACGGCGATTCTATTTCTCCAAGAAACCTTATTTTAACTACTCATGTAAAACACGAAATTGCTTTATCAGTTGGTGACATCAAAAGTGTATGTTCTCGAATTCCAACATCTGGGAAGTAACACTGAAATTCTCAGGAATATCTCCTTCGATCGTTAAAGAGATTACTCTTGCTTGAGAACTTTTTTTGTCAGTGAATAATAAACTGCAGCTCTCAAAGAAAGGAACTTTTATATAGAAGTTAGTTTGTTACTACCCTTAACTGCGATTGTAGGCTCCAACTTGCGTAACATTGTAAGCAGACATTTTCCCCCCATATTATACAATGGATACGATTCATTCCACCTGTTTATCCCTAATTGCTCTCTGAGGGAATTGGTGGGCCGTTAGGTCAAAACGCCCTCCAAGCGTGGGTGTCATGACTTTCAATGTTAAGTGCTGTAAACAAGATTGAATCGTCCATTTAATCAATAACTACATTTTATGGTTGCACACCATTAAATATTTAGGAGAACGGCTCAGCTTTAAGTACTGTAGCTGTAATTGTTGAAAAAAACTGGTTGTGTCGCTATCTACCAATGAGAAGCTGAAGTGCACAGATGGATCCATTGCCCCTCCCACATCCATAAAAATAGCAGAGTCGACGAGAGAGACAAGCAGTGCCTGCGTTTATATCGTGGAGTCAAGCTGAAGAAAATAAATCGTCTGTGTTTAGAAGCCGTATTTTTAAAACAAATCTGTGAATTTATATTTTGTGCAAAGAACAACCTTACGGATTAATCGAGCAGAGGCCTGGTTTTCGAAATTAATCGAATGCGGAATAATGGCGTACCCACCGAGGGTTGCTTTCAATGTAATTGCTTGCATGTTTCTCGTGTGTGCACCCGATCTAATCACCGGACACATTCGTTATTCTATTCCCGAGGAAATGGAGCAAGGAGCATTTGTTGGGAATATCGCTGAAGATTTGGGACTGAATGTACCGCAGTTGTCAGCTCGTAAATTTCGACTGAGCTCTGATGACGGAGGACGTTACATGAAGGTCGGTTTGGATAATGGGCTTTTGTCTATTCGTGGAAGAATCGACAGGGAACATATTTGTGGACAGGCAGATATGTGTACTATACCTTTGGAAATAATAGTGGAAAATCCGTTGGAAGTGTATCGCGGGGAAATGGAGATTCTTGATGTAAATGACAATTCACCTACCTTCCGGGAGACCAGCATTGTCTTGCAGATGCCCGAAGCGATTACACCGGGGGTACGCTTCCGTCTCGAGAGCGCGGAAGATCCCGACATTGGAATAAATACTGTCGCCGCCTACGCACTCAGTTCCAGTGAATACTTTAGTCTAATAACACGGAGAACCGAGGATGGTATTATAATTGCCGAGTTGTTGTTGGAGAAATCTTTGGACCGAGAGCTACAGTCATCCTTTCAGCTGTTGCTGACGGCCACTGATGGTGGGATCCCTCAGAGATCCGGAACAGCTCATATTCTCATTACGGTACTGGACACCAATGATAATCCCCCGGTATTCGAGCATGATGTTTACAGGGGCAGTATAAGTGAAAACGCACCAGAAGGTACCTTAGTGATGAAAGTTAAAGCAAATGATTTGGACGAAGGGCTGAACGCTGAGCTAACGTACTCGTTTAGTGATATTACCTTGCGTAGAGTGCATGACTTGTTCAGTTTAGTCCCAGATACTGGCGAGATTCGCGTTGAAGGGCCGCTGGATTTTGAGGAAGCAAACAGCTACTCACTCGATATTCAAGCTGTTGATCACGGTTTACCTGCATTTACAGGACACTCTAAAGTGCTGATCAAGGTAATTGATGTGAACGACAACGCACCAGCGATAAGAGTGTCAACAGGTACGAACAAAATAGCAGAAAATGCTCTACCGGGAACATTCATCACCTTGATTAATATTATCGATCGTGATTTTGGAGAGAACGGTCAACTGCGCTGCCAGATACCAAAGAACGTCCCCTTTAGGCTACAGACATCATCGAACTATTATAAATTAATTACCAGTGAAACACTGGACCGTGAAGCGGTTTCGGAGTATAACATAACTGTTTCAGCCTGGGATTTGGGGTCGCCTTCGCTGTCAACAAATAAAACCATCCAGATTGCAATTACTGATGTAAACGACAACGCCCCACGGTTTTCTGAACCCTCCTACAACATATATGTGACTGAAAATAACGCTCCTGGCGCTTCTATTTTCACAGTAACTGCGTCTGATCCTGATCTGGACCAGAATTCCTATGTTTCGTACTCCTTTATGAACAATCACTTGCCTGTGTCCACTTACCTCAGTATCAACTCAGTGAACGGGACCATTTACGCGCTGCGATCTTTTGACTATGAGGAACTCAAAACCTTCCAGATCCATATTCAAGCCCGTGACGCTGGAGTGCCCCCGCTGAGCAGCAGCGCTACAGTGAATGTGATCATATTGGATCAAAATGACAACGTTCCGGTAATTGTTTCACCTGCATCACAGAGTGGATCAGCAGCAGTGGAAATTGTGCCCCAATCGGCGGGCCAAGTGTACTTAGTCACCAAGATAATTGCAACTGACGCAGATTCTGGTCAGAACGCGCGGCTCTCTTATCAGATGGTGAAAGCTACCGACCCCAGACTGTTTAACGTTGGGCAACATTCTGGTGAAATCAGAACAGCGCGCAATATCTTGGAGTCGGATCCCACCACACAAACTTTGGTCATCTTGGTGAAGGACAATGGGCAGCCAAGCCTCTCCAGCACAGTTACAATTGACATTATATTTTTGCAGAATAGCACAGAAAGAGTCACGGAAAGTAGTAACTTAGTGAAGAATCCGGAATATTTTTCTGATCTCAATCTTTATCTAATAGTCATTTTCAGTTGCACTTCCATTGTCTTTCTTGTGTTCATCGTTCTATTGATCGCAATCAAGTGTAAACAGGACAGAAATATTACCCAAGAGTATAGTTCTCCCAGTTATTGTTTCAAACGTGGAGATGTGCACGAAACGTTTAATCTTAGACCTGCAATGGAGGAAACTTTACGTTATCCTGGTACTGGCCGTGTGGTCCCTGTGCCAGAACTGCATCATTACTCGCTATGTCTGTCTCCAGAATCAGCGAATAGTGATTTTCTTTTCTTGAAGCCACATGGCGCTCCCGCTTCTCCAGCCCAATGCTAAAATTTAAGGATGGGTAACAGCAAGGAATGCCCAGTTTTTTTTTGCGGTCAGATAACTGAATCGTTGTGAGTGAATTATTTAATAAAGTATTCCCTTCGTACAATTCGTTAGGCTTTCGGATAATGAGGAATGCAGCTGTTGTAATGGTCAAAACTTCCAGCAACTGGAATGTAACCATCTGAGAGTGGTGTTTATTAACTCTGATGAGAATCCTCCTGCTCGAACTGAATGACGTACACAAATGGTTGCTGCGCAAAGGTTCTTGGCGCTTGGACGCTGTTGTGTGCTTGAAGAATTAATATTTGAAAATTGAAATCAAACGAATCGTTGACGCAATATGGTATTGCACATGAGTTGCTGAGAATTCATAGAAGAAAAATAGGAAAAAAACGCAGATGCTGGATCCCAAATAAAAGCAATATATGCTGCAAACACTCAGCATGTCAGGCTGCACCCGTGGAAATAAAACAACAGTTATTTTCTTTTCAGATTCCGGAACGTTGGTCAGAACTGATAAAAAGAGAAAAAAAATTACAGTTGAAAAAGCAGAGGAAGGAAAGGAGGGATGGACAGAACAAAGGGAATACCACTGAAGTTGTCACTGCAATTGGGGGAATGGAGGATGAATTGTTACAACTGGGGTGACATGGAGCTTTTATTTTACTTTGTTACGGACTCAGTGAAAGTCCCTTTAAGATAGAGTGTGTGTGTGTATTTGTGTGTGTGGAGTGCTTACGTCAATAGAAGATAAAGGACGTAATGACGTTGTAGAAGTCAGAAGAAGAGAGAGAGAGAAGGGAGAGAGACACCAGCCTGCTGGATTTCTCTATCAACGGATGAGAAGCAATAACTGTGTCTACCACTGAAATCCATGTATGGAAGTTGGAAGTAATCCGGTGGAGTTCACTTTGTTGCTGACCTGCAGAAGGAAACAGGTATTTGTGTGTGGACGACCACGATTCGGATGCTTTTCGGGGTGAGGAAATCACTACGGAGTAAACACTTAAGTGTCGTTTGGGTTCCATCGTGGAACATTTGGATTTTGTATTTACTGTCTCTATGTTTCTCTACATCTACGTCTTATCTTCAGACAAAGGTGGTTGTTGAAGAAGCCCTTGCTCGTGTTTCACCTTATGGCTTGCGGAACTGAACTTTAAGAACCATTCCGGAACTTGGAGTTTGGGACTTTGCCACACACACACACACATGAAGAGTTTAGTTTTGGGGTTAACGTTCAAGGTTTAACATTTTTGAATTCTAACGTACTAACATTTTTACTTTTATTTTACGTATTATCGTAAGTAGTGATTAATAAAATAGTTTTTAACACTGTATCATGCTCAGTGTGTTTCTTTTGTTGCTGGTTCATGACAAAATTGGGGGCTCATCCGGGATCCAATCCAAAGATTAACGAGTGTCGTCTGGGATCGTTCCCCAGACTGACGAGATTTGTTCGGGATTCTATCCAAAGATTTTTGAGGGAGGTCTGATAAATTCTTTTTAATTGGCTTGTGTGTGTGGAAACCAGCAGCAATGGATATTAAGGCATTTTTGGAGTCACCAACCCAAAAGGGATTGGAGGTGGCGAAAAAGGATGATCTGATAAAGATTGCTACAAAGCAGTCTATGAGAAAGGCAGATATTCAGAGACTGATAGCTGGCCATTATGTGGAAAAGAAGGTGTTTGAGAAGGAAGTGTTAAAACAGTTTCCTGGCAGTGAAATAGCAATTTCTGAGGCACAGGTGCAGCTGGCAAAGATAGAGGCTGAACGAGAGCAAACCCAGTTAAAGATAGAGGCTGAACAAGAAAAAAAGTAATTAGAGGCTGAACGAGATCAAAAGAGATTAGAGGCCGAACAAAAGAAATTAGAGACTGAACGAGAGATAACTCGGATGAAGATAGAGGCTGATCTAGCAATGAAGCAGTTGGAATTGTCACAAACCAGCAACAAAAGAAACACACTGAGCATGATTCAGTGTTAAAAACTATTTTATTAATCACTACTATTGATAATACGTAAAATAAAAGTAAAAATGTTAGTATGTTAGAATTCAAGAATGTTAAACCTCGAACGTTAACCCCAAAACTAAACTCTTCGTGTGTGTGTGTGACAAAGTCCAAAACTCCCAGTTCCTGAATGGTTCTTAAAGTTCAGTTCCGCAAGCCATAAGGTGAAACATGAGCAAGGGCTTCTTCAACAACCACCGTTGTCTGAAGATAAGATGTAGATGTAGAAAAACATAGAGAGAGTACATACGAAATCCAAATGTTCCACGATGGAACCCAAACGACACTTCAGTGTTTACTCGGTAGTGACTTCCTCACCCCGAAAAGCATCCGAACCGTGGTCGTCCACACACAAATACCTGTTTCCTTCTACAGGTCAGCAACAAAGTGAACTCCACCGGATTACTTCCAACTTTCATACATGGATTTCAGTGGTAAACACAGTTATTGTTTCTCATCCATCGATAGAGAAAAACAAGCAGGCTGATGTCTCTCTCCCTTCTCTCTCTCTCTTTCTTCTTCTTCTGACTTCTTCAACAACGTCATTACGTCCTTTATCTTCTATTGACGTAAGCACGCCCCACACACACATACACACACACTCTCTATCTTAAAGGGACTTTCACTGAGTCCGTAACACCTCCCACCTAAAAAAAAAATTTTCCCAAGAAAATTTTAACCGCGCATAGAGTTAGTAATGTTAATAATTATCATGCTACACAACTACAGACTATCAGATTAGTACAGATACATGTTTCCCATTTAACATCGGGAAAGACAATCAGCAATCACATTATCTTTGCCTTTAATGTGAGTTATCATGAGATCAAACTCTTGCAAAATTAAACTCCAGTTTAACAGCCTTCTGTTCTTGTTTTTGACTCGGCTCAGAAACACCAATGGGTTATGATCTGTATACACAGTCAATGGTTGCTGAGCGGTGCAAACATATACACTGAAATGTTGCAAGGCTAAAACAAGCGACAGTAATTCTTTCTCTATGGTGGAATAATTCTTTTGATGCTCATTAAATTTCTTTGAAAAGTAAGCTACAGGATGGTCAATATCATCAAGGTCATCCTTCTGCAACAACACAGCTCCTGCAGCTTCATCACTGGCATCTACTGCTAATGAAAATGGCTTTTCAAAGTCAGGTGTTCTGAGCACAGGATGGTAGCATAAAATGGCTTTCAGCTTCTCAAATGCTTCTTGACAAGAATCTGTCCAAACAAACTTTACTCCCTTCTTCTGAAGATTAGTTAGGGGAAGAGCAATATCAGCAAAATTTTTACAAAATTTTCGATAATATCCAACCATTCCCAAAAATCTTCTAACAGTCCTCGTACCTGTGGGAATAGGGAACTCAGATATTGCTTGAACTTTTGCCTGAACAGGAGCTTGCTTGCCTTGACCTACAACATAACCAAGATACGTCACAGTGGCATGGCCAAATTCACTTTTAGCCAAGTTAACTGTAAGGTTAGCCTTGGAAAGTCTTTCAAACAACCTTTCTAACGCAGAGATGTGATCTTCCCAAGTATCATTCCCAGTCACTAAGTCGTCAATGTAGGCATCTGTATGAATCACTGAATTAATCATTCTTTGAAATGTTGCCGGAGCATTTTTCATTCCAAATGGCAAAACATTGTATTCATACAATCCAGAAGGGGTTACAAAGGCTGAAATCTCCCTTCCTCTATCTGTTAATGGAACACACCAGTACCCTTTTAATAGGTCAATCTTTGTAAGAAATTTTGCCTTTCCCACTCTGTCTATGCAATCATCCACCCTAGGAATAGGGTAAGCATCTGACTTTGTTACAGCATTCACTTTCCTGTAATCTGTGCAAAATCTAACAGTTCCATCAGGTTTAGGTACAATAACACAGGGCGAACTCCAATTTGAAGTAGAATGTCTAATAATATCATTTTCCAACATGTATTTTATTTCCTGATCAACAAGTTTACTTTTTTCCACATTCATTCGATATGGGTGTTGTTTGATTGGTTTTGCATCCCCAACATCAACATCATGGGTAATTATTGATGTTCTGTTTGGAACATCTGGGAACAGATTTTTAAATTTTAAAATTAATTCTCTCATCTGTTGTTTTTGTGAAACTTGTAAATGGTCCAACTTCGTTTCAAGGTTCTCCAGGATATTTTGGTTTTTCAGTTTCGATGGAACAATATTTGGTCTAAATTGGCCTTCCTCAACATCAACATCAGGCATTCTAGAAACAACCTTTTCACCATCCACCAAGGCCACAACTGAATCCCTCTCATAATAAGGTTTTAGCATGTTTACATGACAGAGTTGTGTTTTCTTGCGTCTATCTGGTGTTTTGATTATATATGTTAGATCAGTCACTCGAGATTCAATAACATAGGGTCCAGAAAAACGAGCTTGCAAGGGATTATTTTGGCTAGGGAAAAATACCAACACCTTTTGCCCCACTGCGAATGTCCTAGGCCGAGCACGTCTATCAAAATATGTCTTCATTCTTATCTGGCTTGTTTTCAGATTCTCTCTCGCTAGCTGGCAGACTCTCTCCAACCGAGTTTTAAATTTTTGGACATAGTCCAACAGACTCAAGTGAACTTCCTCATTAACCCATTGCTCTCTTAACAACTCCAAAGGTCCTCTCACCCTATGTCCAAACACAAGCTCAAACGGACTAAATCCTATTGACTCCTGGATCGATTCTCTAACGGCAAACAAAAGTAAATGGATACCTTCGTCCCAATCCTTTGTGTTTTCAAAGCAATAAGTCTTCATCATATTTTTGAGAGTAGAATGAAATCTCTCCAGAGCTCCTTGAGATTCTGGGTGATATGCAGATGATACAATCTGCTTTGCTCCCAGCTCATAGACTATTTGTTGAAAAATTTTTGACATAAAATTACTACCTTGATCAGATTGGATTTCTTTTGGCAAACCAAACAAGGTAAAAAATTTTACAAGAGCCTTTGACACCGTCTTGGCCTTAATATTTCTAAGGGGTATTGCCTCTGGAAATCTAGAAGTGGCACACATGATGGTTAACAAATACTGATTTCCAGTCTTAGACTTTGGTAATGGACCAACACAGTCCACAATCACCTTCGAAAAGGGTTCACCAAAAGCAGGAATTGGTTTCAAAGGAGCCACAGGGGGTTTTTGATTTGGTTTACCTACCATCTGACATGTGTGGCAGGTTCGACAAAACATCACCACATCTTTTCTCAAACCAGGCCAATAGAATTGTTTCAAGATCTTCCCTACAGTTTTATTCACCCCAAAATGACCACCCAAAGGCATACTGTGGGCCAGGTTTAAAATCTCATCCCTATAAACTTTTGGAACAACAACCTGATGAATAACTTCCCATTCCTCAGTAACAGGAACATGAGGAGGTCTCCATTTCCTCATTAACACTCCATTTTTGACATAGTATCCAGTTGGCACCTTTTCAATCTCCTCACATGAGAGAGCTTTTTCTTTCAATTCTGTCAACTCAGGGTCCTTTGTCTGTTCCACCATAAAATCCTTCCTCGACAAAGACAAATCTTTAAATTCAGGCTCACTGTAAGGATGTTGATCCTCCAGTGAAGACAGAAAAGTCTCAGATAAGGCATCAAAATTTTCTTCCTGTTTAGGACTGTCACAAGGAACCACATCAGACTGCACAGGACTGTCTGTCTTGGCTAATTCTTTAGCTCTAGCTCGAGTCACCGCACATGATGGGTAAACATCTGAATTATCCTCAGACTAATCAATCCTTGGTTTGGTTGTTAACCGTACCACAGGATCACTTTCTCCATTTGCAAGGTCATTTCCCAATAACAAAGAAACTCCTTCCACTGGCAAACTAGGTCTTATCCCTATCTCGACTGGTCCTTCTACGAACTTTGACTTTAAAATCACCCTGTGAAAAGGGACAGACATGGTCTCACCTGTAACGCCTCGTACTAGATTTACTTCACCAGTGTCACTTTCTTCACCAAAATTTAAAACACTGTCCAGCAAGAGAGATTGACTAGCCCCAGTATCTCTAAGAATTTTCACTGGCACCTGGGGTGACTCATTATTCAGTGAAACAAAACCCTCTGATACATACGAACGGAATTCTTTTCTCACCTCCTCCAACTTTTCCGCTTTTCCCTCTTGCAATGACTGATCTTTAACAGCATCTCCTAAACCTTTTTGATTTTTAATTGCCTGAAAGCAAGCATTGGGCCCAGCTTCCTTCTTTTTCTTCAAAAGGGCACAATTAGATATCACGTGGCCAGGTTTCCTACAGTAATAACAAGTACGCTCAACAGGTTTCTCCAGCCCTGGCTTCTTTTCATCCTTTCCTTTTTGATTACCTCCCAATTTAATCTCCGGTTTACCTGGATTGTCTTTGTAACTCTTTTGAAAGGTTTTAGGTTGTCCCCATTTGGATTTATGGGTTAAAGCATAATCATCTGCCAACCTAGCAGTTTCTTGTAAAGTTTCCACTGCCTTTTCATTTAAATATGTTGTTAATTCAGCTGGAACACATCTTTTAAAGTCTTCCACCAGTATCAATTCTGTCAATTTATCAAAATCCCCATCTACATTTTTAGCCAGGCACCATCGTTCAAAACATATTCTCTTTCCATTGGCAAATTCCATATAAGTCTGATCTGCAGATTTCCTCAAGTCTCTGAATTTTTGTCTATAAGCCTCAGGGACCAATTCATAGGCCTTCAATATAGCTTGTTTTACCTTGGTATAATCAGCTGCATCCTCAACAGACAAAGCAGAATAAGCTTTTTGAGCTTTACCTTTAATCACACTCTGTACCATAAGAGCCCATCCTTTCCTTGGCCAGTTTGAACTCACAGCAACCTTTTCAAAATGTTGGAAATACTGATCAACCTGATCTTCTTCAAACGGAGGGACTAATCGAACCTCCCTGCTGGCTGAAAAACCATCATCAGAATCAGATTCCGAACTCCTACGCTTCATTTGTAACTCATGCTGCCTCTTTTTCTCCTCGTTATCCAGCTCCATCTTCTTCAATTCCATCTGCTTCATTGCTAGATCAGCCTCTATCTTCATCTGAGTTAGCTTTTGTTCGGCCTCTATCTTCATCTGAGTTTGCTTTTGTTCGGCCTCTAATTTCTTTTGTTCTCGTTCAGCCTCTATCTTTAACTGGGTTTGTTCTCGTTCAGCTTCTATCTTTGCCAGCTGCACCTGTGCCTCAGAAATTGCTATTTCACTGCCAGGAAACTGTTTTAACACTTCCTTCTCAAACACCTTCTTTTCCACATAATGGCCAGCTATCAATCTCTGAATATCTGCCTTTCTCATAGACTGCTTTACTTCTGTAAGGTTTAGCCTGGTAGCAATCTTTATCAGATCATCCTTTTTCGCCACCTCCAATCCCTTTTGGGTTGGTGACTCCAAAAATGCCTTAATATCCATTGCTGCTGGTTTCCACACACACAAGCCAATTAAAAAAAGAATTTATCAGACCTCCCTCAAAAATCTTTGGATTGAATCTCGAACAAATTTCGTCAATCTGGGGTACAATCCCAAACGACACTCGTTAACCTTGGGAACTATCCCGGACGAGCCCCCAATTTTGTCACAAACCAGCAACAAAAGAAACACACTGAGCATGATTCAGTGTTAAAAACTATTTTATTAATCACTACTATTGATAATACGTAAAATAAAAGTAAAAATGTTAGTATGTTAGAATTCAAGAATGTTAAACCTCGAACGTTAACCCCAAAACTAAACTCTTCGTGTGTGTGTGTGACAAAGTCCAAAACTCCCAGTTCCTGAATGGTTCTTAAAGTTCAGTTCCGCAAGCCATAAGGTGAAACATGAGCAAGGGCTTCTTCAACAACCACCGTTGTCTGAAGATAAGATGTAGATGTAGAAAAACATAGAGAGAGTACATACGAAATCCAAATGTTCCACGATGGAACCCAAACGACACTTCAGTGTTTACTCGGTAGTGACTTCCTCACCCCGAAAAGCATCCGAACCGTGGTCGTCCACACACAAATACCTGTTTCCTTCTACAGGTCAGCAACAAAGTGAACTCCACCGGATTACTTCCAACTTTCATACATGGATTTCAGTGGTAAACACAGTTATTGTTTCTCATCCATCGATAGAGAAAAACAAGCAGGCTGGTGTCTCTCTCCCTTCTCTCTCTCTCTTTCTTCTTCTTCTGACTTCTTCAACAACGTCATTACGTCCTTTATCTTCTATTGACGTAAGCACGCCCCACACACACATACACACACACTCTCTATCTTAAAGGGACTTTCACTGAGTCCGTAACAGAATTGAGGAGGATGGAGCTGTATAGCGAGGAGAAACAGAGGCAGCATGAGTTACAAATGAAGCGTAAGAGTTTGGAATCTGGTTCTGATGATGGTTTTTCAGCAAGCAGGGAGGTTCGATTAGTCCCTCCGTTTGAGGAAGATCAGGTTGATCAGTATTTCCAACATTTTGAAAAGGTTGCTGTGAGTTCAAACTGGCCAAAGGAAGGATGGGCTCTTATGGTACAGTGTGTGATTAAAGGTAAAGCTCAAAAAGCTTATTCTGCTTTGTCTGCTGAGGATGCAGCTGTTTATACCAAGGTAAAACAAGCTATATTGAAGGCCTATGAATTGGTACCTGAAGCTTATAGACAAAAATTTAGAGACTTGAGGAAATCTGCAGATCAGACTTATATGGAATTTGCCAATGGAAAGAGAATATGTTTTGAACGATGGTACATGGCTAAAAATGTAGAGGGGGATTTTTGATAAATTGAAAGAATTGATACTAGTGGAAGACTTTAAAAGATGTGTTCCAGCTGAATTAACAACATATTGGAATGAAAAGGCAGTGGAAACTTTACAAGAAACTGCTAGGTTGGCAGATGATTATGCTTTAACCCATAAATCCAAATGGGGACAACCTAAAACCTTTCAAAAGAGTTACAAGGACAATCCAGGTAAACCGGAGATTAAATTGGGAGGTAATCAAAAAGGGAAGGATGAAAAGATGCCAGGGCTGGAGAAACCTGTTGAGCGTACTTGTTATTACTGTAAGAAACCTGGCCATGTGATATCTAATTGTGCCCTTTTGAAGAAAAGGAAGGAAGCTGTGCCCAATGCTTGCTTTCAGGCAATTAAAAATCAGAAAGGTTCAGGAGATGCTGTTAAAGATCAGTCCTCACAAGAGGTAAAAGCGGAAATGTTGGAGGAGGTGAGGAAGGGATTCCGTTCGTATGTATCAGAGGGTTTTGTTTCACTGAATGATGAGTCACCCCAGGTGCCAGTGAAAATTCTTAGAGATACTGGGGCTTGTCAATCTCTCTTGCTGGACAGTGTTTTAAATTTTGGAGAAGAAAGTGACACTGGTGAGGTAAATCTAGTGCGAGGCGTTACAGATGACACCATGTCTGTTCCTTTACACAGGGTGATTTTAAAGTCAAAGTTCGTAGAAGGACCAGTCGAGATAGGGATAAGACCTAGTTTGCCAGTGGAAGGAGTTCCTTTGTTATTGGGAAATGACCTTGCAGATGGAGAAATTGTTCCTGTGGTACGGTTAACGACCAAACCAAGGATTGATGAGTCTGAGAATGATCCAGATGTTTACCCATCATGTGCAGTGACTCAAGCTAGAGCTAAAGAATTAGCCAAGGTCGACAGTCTGGTGCAGTCTGATGTGGTTCCTTGTGACAGTCCTAAACAGGAAGAAAATTATGATGCCTTATCTGAGACTTTTCTGTCTTCACTGGAGGATCAACATCCTTATAGTGAGCCTGAATTTAAAGATTTGTCTTTGTCGAGGAAGGATTTTATGGTGGAACAGACAAAGGACCCTGAGTTGACAGAATTGAAAGAAAAAGCACTCTCATGTGAGGAGATTGAGAAAGTGCCAACTGGATACTATGTCAAAAATGGAGTGTTAATGAGGAAATGGAGACCTCCTCATGTTCCTGTTACTGAGGTATGGGAATTTATTCATCAGGTTGTTGTTCCAAAAGTTTATAGGGATGAAATTTTAAACCTGGCCCACAGTATGCCTTTGGGTGGTCATTTTGGTGTGAATAAAACTGTAGGGAAGATCTTGAAACAATTCTATTGGCCTGGTTTGAGAAAAGATATGGTGATGTTTGGTTGAACCTGCCACACATGTCAGATGTAGGTAAACCAAATGAAAAACCCCCTGTGGCTCCGTTGAAACCAATTCCTGCTTTTGGTGAACCCTTTTCGAAGGTGATTGTGGACTGTGTTGGTCCATTGCCAAAGTCTAAGACTGGAAATCAGTATTTGTTAACCATCATGTGTGCCACTTCTAGATTTCCAGAGGTAATACCCCTTAGAAATATTAAGGCAAAGACGGTGTCAAAGGCTATTTTAAAATTTTTTACCTTGTTTGGTTTGCCAAAAGAAATCCAATCTGATCAAGGTAGTAATTTTATGTCAAATTTTTTTCAACAACTAGTCTATGAGCTGGGTGCAAAGCAGATTGTATAATCTGCATATCACCCAGAATCTCAAGGAGCTCTGGAGAGATTTCATTCTACTCTCAAAAATATGCTGAAGACTTATTGCTTTGAAAACACAAAGGATTGGGATGAAGGCGTTCATTTACTTCTGTCTGCCATTAGAGTTTCAATCCAGGAGTCAATAGGATTTAGTCCGTTTGAGCTTGTATTTGGACATAGGGTGAGAGGACCTTTGGAATTGTTAAGAGAGCAATGGGTTAATGAGGAAGTGCACTTGAGTCTGTTGGACTATGTCTAAAAATTTAAAACTCGGTTGGAGAGAGTCTGCCAGCTAGCGAGAGAGAATTTGAAAACTAGCCAGATAAGAATGAAGACATATTTTGATAGACGTGCTCGGCCTAGGACATTTGCAGTGGGGCAAAAGGTGTTGGTATTTTTCCCTAGCCAAAATAATCCCTTGCAAGCTCGTTTTTCTGGACCCTATGTTATTGAATCTCGAGTGACTGATCTAACATATATAATCAAAACACCAGATAGACGCAAGAAAACACAACTCTGTCATGTAAACATGCTAAAACCTTATTATGAGAGGGATTCAGCTGTGGCCTTGGTGGATGGTGTAAAGTTTGTTTCTAGAATGCCTGATGTTGATGTTGAGGAAGGCCAATTTAGACCAAATATTGTTCCATCGAAACTAAAAAAACAAAATATCCTGGAGAACCTTGAAACGAAGTTGGACCATTTACAAGTTTCACAAAAACAACAGATGAGAGAATTAATTTTAAAATTTAAAAATCTGTTCCCAGATGTTCCAAACAGAACATCGATAATTACCCATGATGTTGACGTTGGGGATGCAAAACCAATCAAACAACACCCATATCGAATGAATGTGGAAAAAAGTAAACTTGTTGATCAGGAGATCAAATACATGTTGGAAAATGGTATTATTAGACATGCTACTTCAAATTGGAGTTCGCCCTGTGTTATTGTACCTAAACCTGATGGAACTGTTAGATTTTGCACAGATTACAGGAAAGTGAATGCTGTAACAAAGTCAGATGCTTACCCTATTCCTAGGGTGGATGATTGCATAGATAGAGTGGGAAAGGCAAAATTTATTACAAAGATTGACCTATTAAAAGGGTACTGGTGTGTTCCATTAACAGATAGAGGAAGGGAGATTTCAGCCTTTGTAACCCCTTCTGGATTGTATGAATACAATGTTTTGCCATTTGGAATGAAAAATGCTCTGGCAACATTTCAACGAATGATTAATTCAGTGATTCATGGGTTAAAACATACAGATGCCTACATTGACGACTTAGTGACTGGGAATGATACTTGGGAAGATCACAGCTCTGCGTTAGGAAGGTTGTTTGAAAGACTTTCCAAGGCTAACCTTACAGTTAACTTGACTAAAAGTGAATTTGGGCATGCCACTGTGACGTATTTTGGTTATGTTGTAGGTCAAGGCAAGCAAGCTCCTGTTCAGGCAAAAGTTCAAGCAATATCTGAGTTCCCTATTCCCACAGGTACGAGGACTGTTAGAAGATTTTTGAGAATGGTTGGATATTATCGAAAATTTTGTAAAAATTTTGCTGATATTGCTCTTCCCATAACTCATCTTCTGAAGAAGGGAGTAAAGTTTGTTTGGACAGATTCTTGTCAAGAAGCATTTGAGAAGCTGAAAGCCATTTTATGCTACCATCCTGTGCTCAAAACACCTGACTTTGAAAAGCCATTTTCATTAGCAGTAGATGCCAGTGATGAAGCTGCAGGAGCTGTGTTGTTGCAGAAGGGTGACCTTGATGATATTGACCATCCTGTAGCTTACTTTTCAAAGAAATTTAATGAACATCAAAAGAATTATTCCACCATAGAGAAAGAATTACTGTCGCTTGTTTTAGCCTTGCAACATTTCAGTGTATATGTTTGCACCGCTCAGAAAACATTGACTGTATATACAGATCATAACCCATTGGTGTTTCTGAGCCGAGTCAAAAACAAGAACAGAAGGCTGTTAAACTGGAGTTTAATTTTGCAAGAGTTTGATCTCATGATAACTCACATTAAAGGAAAAGATAATGTGATTGCTGATTGTCTTTCCCGATGTTAAATGGGAAACATGTATCTGTACTAATCTGATAGTCTGTAGTTGTGTAGCATGATAATTATTAACATTACTAACTGTATGCGTGGTTAAATTTTTCTTGGGAAAATTTTTTTTTAGGTGGGAGGTGTTATGGACTCAGTGAAAGTCCCTTTAAGATAGAGAGTGTGTGTATTTGTGTGTGTGGCGTGCTTACGTCAATAGAAGATATAGGACGTAATGACGTTTTAGAAGTCAGAAGAAGAGAGAGAGAAGGGAGAGAGACACCAGCCTGCTAGTTTTCTCTATCAATGGATGAGAAACAATAACTGTGTCTACCACTGAAATCCCTGTATGGAAGTTGGAAGTAATCCGGTGGAGTTCACTTTGTTGCTGACCTGCAGAAGGAAACAGGTATTTGTGTGTGGACGACCACGATTCGGATGCTTTTCGGGGAGAGGAAATCACTACGGAGTAAACACTTAAGTGTCGTTTGGGTTCCATCGTGGAACATTTGGATTTCGTATTTACTCTCTCTACGTTTCTCTACATCTACGTCTTATCTTCAGACAACGGTGGTTGTTGAAGAAGCCCTTGCTCATGTTTCACCTTATGGCTTGCGGAACTGAATTTTAAGAACCATTCCTGAACTTGGAGTTTGGGACTTTGCCACACACACACACGAAGAGGTTAGTTTTGGGGTTAACGTTCAAGGTTTAACATTTTTGAATTCTAGCATACTAACATGTTTACTTTTATTTTACGTATTATCATAAATAGTGATTAATAAAATAGTTTTTAACACTGAATCAATCTCAGTGTGTTTCTTTTGTTGCTGGTTCGTGACAACTTTTAGTTCTGCGTAATGTACTGCTGATAACTAGGATTTGGGATGTACACAACTGTCGCTAAGGGATATGTCCTCAGTGTGCTGTCATCCCATATCTTCCAGGATAGAACAAGATCAGAGCCTCCCTGCTTGTTACCTCCCCCTCCACCTTTTTTCACATTCAATGCAATTTACACCGCTTCCAATAAGATTTCATCAGCGGGCATGAATTCCGCTCCCCTCACCTTTTAGTCTTTCAAAGGTATCACGATTTCATGTTGTGTTCGTCTGTCCCGACCAACGACTCCCCATCATTTGACACGTTCCAATGAAGCGCGAGAGATGCAACGCCACTCCCTGTACCTCCTGACTTCCCACCGCCCACCTGTATTTCCAGGTGAAGCAGTGATTTGGTTGCACCTGTTGCAATCTAATCTTAAATAATATTAGGGAAGATAAATCCCCGGGGCCTGATTCAGCGTTTCCTGGGACAATTGGGAAGCTGGTGAAAAAAAATCAGGGACCCTGGCAGAAACATTTACATCATCTTTATCCACCAGTGAGGTATCGGAAGACTGGAGGATGGGTAATGTTATGCCTTTAGTTTAGAAGGGCTGCAAGGAGAAGCCAGGGATCTGCAGGCCGCTGAGCCTGATATCAGTGGTGAGAAAGTTACTGTTGGGGTTTCTGAAGGGCAGGATCTGCAAGCATTTGTAAAGAGAAAGATTTATAAGGGATGGTTAGAATGGCTTTCTTCGTGGGAAATCTTGTCTCAGAAACTGGATTGAGTTTTTTTAAAGAGGTGATAAAGAAGATTGAGGGTGGCAAGGCACTGACGTTGTCTACATGGACTTTAACAAGGCCTTTGACAAGAATCTGCAATGTAGGCTAGTCTGGAAGTTTAAATCACATGGGATCTACGGCGAACTGGTCGGTTGGATACCAAATTGACGAGGTGGAAGGATTCACAGGCTGGTTGTGAAGGGTTATTATTAAGATTGGTGGCCTGTCACTTGTGCTGTGCCACGGGTCAGTGCTGGGTTCATTGTTGTTTGTTATTTATATTAACGGTTTTATGAAAATGCTGTTAGCAGGGTCAGTAAGTTTGTGGAGAACATCAGAATTGGTACTGGACAGTGAAGAAGGTTATCTAAGATAAGGTTAACAGGGTCTTGAAAAACTGGCCAAGTTAGCCAAGGAAAGGCAGCTGGTATTTATGTTGGACAAGTGCGAGGTGTTGCATTTTGTTCAGTTAACTCAGGGCAGGATTTACACAGTAAACGCAGCTCTGGAGAGCATAGTAGAACACAGGCCTCGGGGTGCGGTGCATAGCTCCCTGAAAGGAGTGGCAGAGGTAGACAGGGTGGTGAAGGTGTTCGGCATGCTTGCCTTCAGCAGGCAAGGGACTGAGTACAGGAGTTGGGAGATCATGTTGCAACAGTTCGTTGATGAGACCACACTTGGAGTACTGTGTGTAGTTCTTGTTGACCAACTGTAGGAAAGATATGATTAAACTGGAAAAGATACAGAAATGTTTCGCATGAGTGCTACCAGGACTTGAGGACTTAAGTTATAAGGAGAGGCTGGATAGACTGGGACTTCTTTACCTGGAGCTTAGGAGGCGGAGGGATGACATTACAGAGGTTTATGAAATCGTCAGGTGCATAGATGAGGTGGATGATCAGTCTTTTTCCCCAGGGTAGGGGAGGGTAAAACTGGAAAGCATAGATTTAATGTGAAAGGGGAAATATTTCAAAGAGACCTGAGCGGCAACTTTTTCACACAGAATTTGGTGGGTACGTGGAAAGAACTGTCAGAGGATGCTGTGAAGGGAGACACAATTACAATGCTTACAAGACATTCCGATGCGTAAATGAATGGAAAATGTTTAGATATGGGCCAAAGGCATGCAAATGGTGCTATCTCGGATAGACATCTTGGTGGCATAGAAGAGTTGGTCCATAAGGCTGATTTTCGAGCGGTATCACACTATGACTTTAATGCAATGAATTTAGTATTGGCAATGTGGTGGCTTTACAATGGAGCAACCAAAAGTAGATTGGGTGAATGCTTTGCAGAGTACACGCGTTCATTCGGCAGGGATGACAACGAGTTGCTTACCACATTTATTTACCACCCCACTACCACTTTGACTTTTCTGACTCTGACCTCCTACACTGTTGCAAAGAGTCCAAGGCAAGGAAGCAAGACTGATGAACAACACCTCGTCTTGCGGCTGCAAAAGTTTCAGCATTCCGTCCTCACTTTTGATTTTCTAAATATAGTTAACTCTTTCTTTCTGTCTGTATCAAAGCTGACCATATTTGTCTGTCACAATTTTCGCTTATTTTTCCTCTTTATATTAGCATAGGTTCATAGAGTTGTACAGCATAGAAACCTACCCTTCGGCGCACAGCGTCGATGTAGACTATCATGCGTATCTATACTAATCCTACTTTCATGCATTACTTCCATATCCCTCTCTGCCCCGATCATTCAAGTACCTATAGAGATGCCTCTTAAATATTGCTGATGTTCCTGCCTCTCCCTCCTCCTCAGGCAGCTCATTCCAGATACCAACTACTCTTGTGTGACAAATTAGCCCTCAGATCCCGTTTAACTTCCCTTCACCATAAAGCTATTTCCTCTAGCGAGAGACACCCCTAACATGAGAAATCGACACTGGCTATATTCGCTATCTATGCCTCTCATAATTTTACATACCTCTATCATGTCACCTCTCAGCCTTCCTCGCACCAGGAAAGCAGACTTGGCCTATCCTCCTGATAGCTGAAGCTCTCCAATCCAGGAAACATCCTTGTTAATAATTTTTGCACGTTCTCTGCGTTAATCACATCTCTCCTATTTTGTGGCGACCAGAACTGCACGTAATATTCCGAGTGCGGACGAACTAATCGTTTGCAGAACTGTAACATGACGTCCCAATTCTGATACTCACTGCTTTGGTGGATGAACGCAAGTGTGCTGTACGCCTTCCTCATCACCCTGTATATTGTGTTTTCAATTCCTCCGAACTATGTGCTTGTACCCCAAGGTCTCTCCATTCAACAACGCTTCCCAGAAGCCCACCAATCACTGTGTCTATTTCATCTTCTGGGCATGTCCCACTGCTTTGCTATTGGGAATGAACTGCAGAGACAAAGAAGCATATTCTGATCCTTACTGCTACTCCTTCCGCAACATATCCTTATTTGGTCTTACCCTTCGAGAGACCTTCCTGTTTTCTATCCTCCCCATCTTCATTGCAACTGAAAACTAGTTTGTTTTCCTTCTTTCTCCGTTCTGATGAAGGGTTACAGACCTGAAACGTTAATTGTTTCTCTTTCTGCAAATGAAGCCCGACCTGCTGAAGATTTCCAGCATTTTGAGTTTGTGATACACAGAAGAATTCAGGTTGCTCAATTGGATTCTGCCTCCATATGGAACTGAAATGATTTAGCAAAAAAAAAAGCTGAATGTGGTGGTATGACTGAAATCAGTTTTAAATATAATTATAAGACCTTCTACCAAGATACATGTATAGGGATCATTCTAGTAAATTGAATTAACACTTGTGGGTGAAATTATGCTTTACGTAGTTTAAAATACGAAACAGAGAAAAACGCCATTCACTGCAGTGCATCCAAGTATTAATAATACTCCACATGACCCCGATTCCATCACTCTATGAATGTTACTGTGCAATAGTGTGCTGATAATCTGATGCCAAAATGTTTGGTTTAACCTTAAAGGCAAACCATTTCTAAATATGCGTTTACAACTGAAGCTCTGTAGAGGGAACGGGCTTGCAAAAGAGGCAAAAATGTCAAGACTGAGCTCCAGGCTCGTTATAATTCACTGGCCAGGATCCACAAAATTGTCGGTGTGACTTAGTTCTGTCCTTTTTGGCCCTTTATGGCATGTTAATCTGGTTACCACATTTAGATGAAACGGATGTTTTTTTTTGCGTTTGAGAGGTGATGAGGCGAATCATGTGCGAAGGTGTTAATACACTGATGGTCCATTTTTAACAAGTTTATTGTGTAAACTTGCAATTCAAAACGAAATTAATATAGGACGTGGAAAATTATTACCCGGAATGCAGAATGATTGCAGGAGTAGACCAGATTTTCCCAAACCACCCTCTTATTGATAACTAATAACTTCGAGACTTAAAATTGGCACATGTGAAATTAGAGGGTGGCTAAAATTAACCAAAATAATAGGAGGATTATGAGTTTGAATTTCTGTACAATGGTCTTAAGCTTCTTATCAAAGAGATTTTTTCGCTGACATTTTAGCAGAAATGGGGTTCAAGTATGATCCAGTGATTAGGGACAATCTGAATTCTCCATTTGGTCTATTTTCAGATTTTGGCCGCAATTATTGACCACATTCATCATTTTCAAAACAGATTTTTTTTCTTGTTTTGATAACAATAATTTTCAATTCTTCCTTAAAATATTTGCATTTAATTTATACGTTGTATGCTGGTGTCATTGCTTTTGCAAGTGGATCGGGGTTCTGCCAGTTCAACACATCTTCAGTTATCATCACGCTCATGTTTCAAATCGTTCAGTAAAATAGATGAATTTCATTGCCGAAGTGAGAACGAATACACTTGACCTCCAGCTGTCATTCGATCAGCTGAGACACCGAGGAGATCGTTTTAGGTGGCAGGAGCAAAGTTGCAGCCTCGCGTCCCACTTGACGCGTTGAATACCTGAAATCTCGTGTTCGAGGATATAATTTCGCTTTTGTTGGCAGTGTACCTGATTTCTGACGAAATTGATAAATCTCTTTCTGGGAAATCAATTCTGAAGTTTTCGTTTGGTGTGTCGTTGAAGAAATGGACAACACCAGCTCTGAAATTTTGAGTGGTTTTCATTGCAAAAGGCCATTATACGCAGCCGACTTGCTTAAAGCAGATTTATTTTTGGTAAGACAATGTTTTATAGAGAAAAGCTCTGCAGATCAATGCGTAACTGAGTCGTTCCTTTCCAAACTAAAATAAAGGAACCCTCGAAATTAAACGGCGATTGTCGAATTAAATGATTATTCCATAATTCATCAGATTTCCCAAAGCACCCTCTTATTGATAACTAATAACTTACCTTCCACAAGATCCGTTGGGGTCAGATGCATTAAAAAGTGCGCACAAATACACAGCTCTGACACAATCATTCTTAGTTTAATACTCATATTAAAATTTCTGACTGGGGGCGACGATAGAAAAACCACGGAGATTTTTTTGTGAGGTGAAATCCCAGTCTCTTTAAAATGTTCCAAAGAAATACGAATCCTGTTTTGTTTCTCCGAACCATATGGTTATTTAACGGCCAACATCCTTTTCATTTCCCTGAATCCATCAGTCTCTTGGTTGGCATCGTGTGCGAACTTGTCACGGTTAGCGTAACGGTATCAGAGCGCCAGCGACCTGGCTCAATTCCGGCCACAGTCTGTAAGGAGTTTGTACGTCCTCCCCGTGTCTGCGTGGGTTTCCGCCGGGTTCTCCGGTTTCCTCCCACATTCCAAAGACGTACGGGTTAGGAAGCTGTGGGCATGCTATGCTGGCGCCGGAAGTGTGGCGACACTTGCGGGCTGCCCCAAGAACACTCTACGCAAGAGATGCATTTCACTGTGTGTCTCTGTGATAAAGGTATTTTATCTTAAATACGCTGTACCAAACCGGAGGATTAACATGGGCGAATTTACCAAGGAAAAAGAGTACTCAACAAGAAAATTAATTCCTTATTCTTTAAATATTCTTTAAATCACTGTGAACAAAGCATTCCGTTGTCAAATCGTAACATTAGATTGTAGTACTTCATAACTTATTACCAGAGAGTCTTTCTCAAATATAATATGGTGGATCATCGAAATACTGATGGAACTATTTTTTCCTCATTGCATTCTTAGCAAACGGTAGGCCGTGTTAAATTTCAGGTCAAACTGCCTTCTAAACGTGTGTGTTATAACTTTCGATGTTAAATACTGCGAACAAAATCGCTCAGTTCAACATATCAATAACTACATTTTATGGTTGTACACCATTAAATATTTAGAATAACGGTATAGCTTTAAGAATTGTAGCTGTAATTGTTGAAAAGAACTGGTTGTGTCGCTGTCTACCAATGAGAAGCCTCAGTGCCCAGATGGATCCATTGCCCCGCCCACATCCCAGAATAAAAACACAACAGTCGACGAGAAAGACGAGCAGTGCCTGCGTTTAGATTGCAGAGTGAAGCGAAGGAGGATAAATCTCCTGTTTGTTTGGATTCTACATTTATAAAAAAAATCTGTGCATTTGTATTTTGTGGGAAGAACAGTTTTACGGATTAATCGAGCAGCGGCCTGCTTCTCGAAAATAATTGAATGAAGAACAATGGCGTACCCACCGAGGGTTGCTTTCAATGTGATTGCTTGCATGTTTCTGGTGTGCACACCCGATCAAATCTCCGGGCAAGTTCAGTATTCTGTACCCGAGGAAATCGAGCAAGGGGCATTTGTAGGGAATATCGCTCAAGATTTGGGACTGAATGTACGGCAGTTGTCAGCTCGTAAATTTCGACTGAGCTCTGATGTTGGAGGACGTTACATGAAGGTCGGTTTGGATAATGGGCTTTTGTCTGTTCGTGAAAGAATCGACAGGGAACGTATTTGCGGACAAGCAGATATATGTATTATACCTTTCGAAATAATAGTGGAAAATCCGTTGGAGGTGTATCGCGGAGAAGTGGAGATCCTTGATGTAAATGACAATTCCCCCACTTTCCAGGACAGCAGCATTGTCTTGCAGATGCCCGAAGCGATTACACCAGGGGTTCGCTTCCGTCTCGAGAGCGCGGAAGATCCCGACACTGGAATAAATACTGTCGCCGCCTACGCACTCAGTTCTAGTGAGTACTTCAGTCTGATAACACAGAGAACCGACGACGGCATTATAATCGCCGAATTGCTATTAGCGAAATCTTTGGACCGAGAGCTACAGTCGTCCTTCCAGCTGGTGCTGACGGCTACGGATGCTGGGAACCCTGCGAGATACGGTACAGCTCAGATTCTCATTACGGTATTGGACATCAATGATAATCCACCTGTTTTCGAACATGAAGTTTACAGAGGCAGCTTACCTGAAAATGCACCGAAAGGCACCTTCGTGATGAAAGTTAAAGCAAATGATTTGGACGAAGGGCTGAACGCTGAACTAACGTACTCTTTCAGTGATCTCACCCTGCGAAGAGTGCATGACTTGTTCAGTTTAGTCCCAGATACTGGAGAGATTCGCGTTGAAGGGCCGCTTGATTTTGAAGAAGCAAATAGCTACTCACTTGATATTCAAGCTGTTGATCACGGTTCACCTGCAATTACAGGACACTCTAAAGTGCTGATCAAGGTAATTGATGTGAACGACAACGCACCCGAGATAAAAGTGACGTCAGCCACGAATAAAATACCAGAAAATACTCCACCAGGGACTTTCATAACATTAATCAATGTCATCGATCGTGACTCTGGAGAGAACGGTCAAGTGCGCTGCGAGTTACCAAGGAATGTCCCATTTAGGCTACAAACTTCATCGAATCACTATAAATTAATTACTAGTGAAATGTTGGACCGTGAGGCCGTCTCGGAGTATAAAATATCTATTTCAGCCTGGGATTTGGGTTCCCCTTCACTGTCAACAAATAAAACCATCCAGATTGCAATTTCTGATGTAAATGATAACGCACCTCGGTTTGCTGAACTCTCCTACAACATATATGTGACTGAAAATAACGCTCCTGGAGCTTCTATTTTCACAGTAACTGCTTCCGATCCTGATCTGGACCAGAATTCCTATGTTTCTTACTCCTTTCTGGAGAAACATGTCCAAAGCTTGCATTTGTCCACTTACCTCAACATTGACTCAATGAATGGGACCATTTACGCGCTGCGCTCCTTTGACTATGAGGAACTCAAAACCTTCCAGATCCATGTTCAAGCCCGTGACGCGGGAATTCCCCCGCTGAGCAGCAGCGTTACTGTGAACGTGATTATTCTGGATCAAAATGACAACGCTCCGGTAATTGTTTCACCTTCAGCACAGAGTGAATCAGCAGCAGTCGTGATCCTGCCCCTGTCCACCGGCCAAGGGTACTTGGTCACCAAGATAATGGCAATTGATGCAGATTCTGGTCAGAATGCGCGGCTCTATTATCAAGTAGTGAAAGCTACTGATATCGGTTTGTTTACTGTTGGGCAAAATTCCGGTGAAATCAGAATAGCGCGCAATATCTTGGAGTCGGATCCCACCACACAAAATTTGGTCATCTTGGTGAAGGACAATGGGCAGCCAAGCCTCTCCAGCACGGTTACAGTTGACATTACAGTTTTGCAGAATAACACTGAAAGAGTCACCGAAAGTACTAATTTAGTGAAGGATCCAGAATATTTCTCTGATCTAAATCTTTATTTAATCGTCATTTTCAGTTGCACGTCTATTGTCTTCCTCCTGATCATCTTTCTATTGATTGGCATTAAGTGTAAACAGGACAGAAATATTACCCAAGAGTATATTTCCTCCAGTTATTGTCACAAACCTGGTGATTCGCACGACATGGTTAATCGTAGACCCGCAATGGAGGAAACATTTCGCTATCCTGGGATTGACCGGGTGGTCCGCGTGCCAGAACTGCATAACTACTCGGTCTGTCTGTCTCCAGAATCAGCGAAAAGTGATTTTCTCTTCTTAAAGCCATACGGATCTCCCAGCTCTCAGGCCCTGTGCTAAACTACAAGGATGCGTAACATCAAGGAATGCCCAGCTTCTATGCCTTCATTATGTATTTAAGAAAATATACCCTTTGCAATTCTTTTGGCTCTCGGTTAAAGAGGAGTGCAGCTATTGCGGTGGCCAAAAGTACAATTTCAAGCAACTGGATTCTAACCATGTCAGGTTGGAATCTGTTAACTCTGAAGAGAATTAACTTGTTATTGAATGGCGTACACAAATGGATTGCTATTGGATTGATTGCTCAAAGGATCTTGGCTCCTGGATGCAGTTATCTGCTTGAAGTATCAATATTTGAAAATTGAGATCAAAAGAATCGTTGATGCCTAATAATGCGTTCCATATGATGTGCTGAGAAAGCAGAGCAAATATAGAAAAAGAAACGTAAATGCCGGATCTCAAATCAAAACCATGTACTTCTTGTATCTGTGGAAAAAAAAACTGCAGTTGTGTTCTTTTGAGATCTGGTGTCATTTGTCAGAGCTGGTAAAAAGATAAATCAATTTAGTGTTGAAATAGCAGAGAAGGCGAGGGAGTGATGTATTGAACAAAGGTAATATCTCTGATATGGTCAGTCCAATTGGGTGAATATACGAGGAATACTAAGAGCGAGGTTGAAATGGAGCTTTTGTTTTTTTGTTGTTCTGTATAACGTACTGCTAATAACAAGGATTTGGGATATGACCAGCAGTCGCGAAGGGATCTGTTCTCATGCCCTGTTCTCCAGGAAAGAAGAAAAGAGCCTCCCTGCTTGTTAGCTCCCACACAACCAGCTTCAAAATTCAATTCAATTTTCTCCAGTTCAAACAAGATATCGTCACCGGGCACAAATTCCGCTCCCTTCACTTTTTAATCTTTCAAGGATATCACTCCTTCCCGACCTCCTGTTCTGTTCTTCTGTCCCGAGCACTGCTCCCTATCCTTTGACACGTTCCATTGAACTGTAGGAAATGAAACGGAAGTCCACTTACCTCTTTGCAACCGTCTAACGACCTGTATTTCCAGTGGAAGCAGTTATTTGCTTCCACCTCTTCCAATCTAATCTTAAAGCATATTAATGTGGATCAGTCTCCGGGGCCTTATACAGCCCAAAAGCTGCAAGGACAAACTAGGAATCTACTGGCTGGGGAGCCTGACATCAAAGAGGGGAAAGGTCCTGGAGGGGATTCTCAGGGACAGGATCTAGCAGCATTTGGAAAGGGGAGCGTTTATAAGGGATAGTTAGCATGGTGTTGTGCGTGGGACATCATGTCTTACAAATTGGATTGAGAATTTAGAAGATGTGGTCATGAAGACTGAAGATGGCAGGGCGGTAGATGTTGTTGTCATTGTCTTTAACAAGCTCTTGGTCCCGCATGGTAGGCTTGTCTGGAATGTTAAATCAAACGAGATTCACGCAGAGCTAGTCAGTTGGACACAATATTGGCTCGGGGAAGGCCTATGACCAATGGTGTGCCACATGGGTCAGTGCTGGTTTCATTGTTGTTTGTTATTTATATCAACGGTTTGCATTAATATGTTGTTAACATGGTTAGTAAGATTTTGGAGGACATTAAAATTGGTGCTGTAGTGGACAGTGAAGGAAGTTATCTAACATGACACCAGGGTCTTGATAAACGGGCCAAGTGGTCCAAGGAAAGGAATTTAAGTTGGACAAGTGAAATGTGTCGCATTTTAGTCACTTAAAGCAGGGCAGGACTTGTACAGTAAATACCAGGGCTCAAGAGAGCGTTGTAGAACAGAGATCTAGGGGTACATGTACATAGTTTCCTGAAAGTAGCGATAGAGGCAGATAGGGTGGTGAAGAAGGTAATTTGTTTTATTATTGTCACATGCACCGAGCTACACGGAAAAAAATTGTGCTGCATGCCATTTATACATCAGTTCATCACATCAGTACATCGAGGTAACAGAAGGAAAAATCAACAACAGAATCACATCTCTCCTGTGGGGTGATAATCAGAATGCTGTTACCATTGCAGAGAATGTTTTCAGACACTGTTCTTTAAATTTAATTCACTTTCTTACTGTCTGTACCAGATCTGACCATTTTTGCCTCTCATCATTTTTGCTTAATTTTCTTTTTATATTTGTACAAGTTCATTTGAGTTGCACAGCATAGAAACCTGCCTTGGGCCCACCGCATCTATGCAGAACATCATGCTTGTCTCTACTAATCCCACTTGCCTGCATTAATTCCATATCCCTCTGTGCCCTGCTCATTTAAGTACTTGTATAGATGCCTCTTCAATGTTGTTACTGTCTCTGACTCCACCTCCTCCTCCGGAAACTCATTCCAGATACCAGCTACGCTTTGTGTGAAACAGTCACCTCTCATATCCCGTTTAACCGTTCTCCCTTCACCTTAAAACGGATTCGTCTCATGTTAGATAACCCTACTATGGGAAATAGACACTGGCTATCTTCTCTATCAATGCCTCACATGATTTTAGACACCTCTATCACGTCACGTCTCAGCCTTCCTCGCACCAGAAAAACAGACTTCGCCTATACTCCTGATCACGCTCACCAACCCAGACAACATCCTCGTGAATAATTTCTGCACCTCTCTTGTTTAATCACATATCTCCTGTGGGATGATAATCAGAACTTCACACAATATTCTGAGTGTGGACGAACCAATCTTTGTTCAACTGTAACATGATATCCCAACTCTTATACTCAATGCATTTGTTGATGAAGGCAAGTATGCCATACACCTTCCTCACCACCCTTTCTTCTTGTTTTTCAATTTCCTGGGAACTATGAGCTTGTACCCTCAGGTCTCTCTGTTCAACAACACTGCCCAGAACCCCACCGTTCACTGTGTGTAGTTTACCCTGCAGGGTATATCCCACTGCATTGCTATTGGGAGTGCACTGGAGACAAAGAAGCATATTCTGATCCTTACTGCTACTCCTTCCACAACATATCCTTATTTGGTCCAACTCTCTAAGAGACATTCCTGTTTTGTATCTTCCGCTTCCTATCTTCACTGCTACTGAAAACTAATTTGTTTTCTTTCTTTACCAGTTCTGATGAAGTGTTCAAGACCTGAAGCATTAATTATTTCTCTTTCCATAGCTGAGCTGTGACCTGATGAGGGGTTCCAGAATTTTGAGTTTTTAATACAGATGAGAATTCATTGTTTGTTAAGTCGGATTCTGCCTCTATATGCAGCCGAAATAATTTCGCAAAACAAAAGCTGAATGTGGTAGTATAAGTGATATTAGAATCAGGTTTATTATCACTGACATATGTCGTGAGATATGTCGTTTTGTGTCAGCAATACAGCGCAATACATAAACATTACTGTAAGTCACAAAATAAATAGTGCAAAAGGGGAGTAACGAGGTGGTGTTCATGGACCGTTCTGATGGCGGAGGGGAAGAAGTTATTCCTGAAGCGTTGAATGTAGGTCTTAAGGCTCCTGTACCTCCTTCCCGTTGGTAGTAACGTGAAGAGGGCATGTCCCGGTTTCCAGGTTGTTCGGGTACTGAATGATGGGTGCCACCTTCTTGAGGCACTGCGTCTTGAAGATCTCCTCGATGGTGGGGAGGGTTGTGCCCGTGATGGGGCTGGCTGAGTCTACAACCCTCTAGAGTCTCTTTCGATCCTGCACATTGCAGCCTCAATAAAAGGCGGTGATTCGGCCAGTCAGAATGCTCTGTAGAGTCTTTGGTGACAAAACAAGTCTCCTCAAACTCCTAATGAATTAGAGCCACTGGCGTGCCTTATTAGTGATTGCATCAATGTGTTAGGCCCAAGACAGATCCTCTAAGATATTGACGTCCAGAAACTTGTAGCTGCTCACCCTTTCCACCGCTGACCCCTCATTGAAGACTGGTGTTTTCTCCCGACTTCCCTTTCCTCAAGTCCACAATCAGTTCCTTGGTCTTGCTGAATTGTGTGCCAGGTTGTTGTGACACCACTCAACCAGCCGATCTGTCTCACCAGTTTTTGAATATAATTATTAAATCTTCTACAAAGGTAGTATTATAGGAATCATTCAAATATATTAAAACTTGTTGGTGAAATTGTGCGTTACATAGTTTACAGAAAATACGAAACATAGAAAAAAAGTCATTTGGTGCTGTACATCCACGTCTTTGATAAGGCTCCACAAGGCCACATTCCTGTGCAATAGTGTGCTGATAACTTGATGCCAAAGTCTGTGTCTTAGCATGAAATGTAAACATTTGTAAATGTGTTTACCACGGAAGCTAGGTGGAAGGAACGGGCTTATATAGTGAAAGAATATTTCAAAAAAATCAAAGATTAAGATTTATTTCCAGGTAGAAATTAGAAATTATATCCTGCTTTCAACGGGGTATTTCAAACCGCTTTACATACGAAATGTAGTGATTTTTAAATGAGCTGTACTAAACTCCTGCTGGCCGGCACAAAACGAAATGTCTGTGTCCCAGGCTGGGTGCAAAACAATCCCAGAACCTATTAACAATTACGGGCTAGCATCCACAAGAGAATCTCTGTGTTTTAGTTTTGTAATTCTGTTGGTTTCAGGCACATTCAGACCACATTTAGATGAATTGGGCATTGTTTCTGTTTGAGGAGTGATGGAGTGAATATTGTGCGATGGTGTTTATACTTTGTGGGACTGTTGTGAGCAAGATTATTTTTAAATTTAAATGTCTAAACTAGGAATTCGGAAGGAAATTAATGTACGCCATGAAAATATATTACCCTGAATACAGAAAGAATGCAGGCAGTTGACATTTAACAGACTTGAATTTGACACATGTCAAATTGGAGGGTGGTCTGAATGAATCAAAGGAATGGGAGGATTTTTATCCACATTGTAGACGAAATATGGATCAAGTACGTTTCATTCAGTGCGTGTGGGAAATCTGAATTCTCTATTTGGTCTACTTTTAGATTTTGGCCACAATTATTGAATAATCACATTCAGCATTTTGAAAGCAGTGTGTTTTTTTTCGTTTGGATAACTGAATAATTCACAATCCCTCCTTGAAATATTTTCATTTAATTTATACATTCTATGCTAGGTTCATTGATTTTGCAAGTAGATTGTTGTGATGCCAGTTTAACACGGCTTCGGTTATCATTCGGCTCATGTTTTAAACATTCAATAAAACTGCTGAATTCCATCGCCGAAGTGATAATGAATGCGGGTGACCTCCAACCGTTATTAGATGAGTTGAGAGGCCAAGGAGATAATTTCAGGTAGCAGGAACATTGTCGCAGCTTCAGGTCTGACACCTTAAGTGCCATGCCTATTATTTTGCTTTTGTCGGCATTGTACCTAATTTCTAAGGAAATGGAACAATCTCGTTCTGGGAAATCTATTGCAAATTTTTCCTTTGGTGTGTCGTTGAAATGGTCAATACTAACACTGAAATTCCCAATGGCGTTCATTGCAAACGGCCATTTTATGCAGCAGACGGTTAAAATACATTTGTTTTTTAGTAAGGTAATATTTTAAGGAGAAAAACTCTTTAGATCAATGCGTAATTGAGACATTTCTTTGTAAATCGAAATAAAATAACCTTCAGAATGCAACGGAGACTCTCGAAGCAAATGACAATTCCATAATGCACCAAATTTGCCTCAAGCATCCTCTTTTTGATAACTAATTCGTTACCTCCGACAATATCCGTTGGAGTCAGGTGGATTAGAAAGAGCGCAGAATTTCAGACCCCCTGACAAAATCATTCCCAGCGTAATCTTCTTCCCAAAATCTCTGACGGGTGGCGACGGTAGAAAAACCATAAAGATTTTTTTTGTGATGTGATTTCATTTTCTCTTTGCGCTCTTTTGGCTTCATGCTACCTCCCAACGTTCGCAGTCATGGCGAAAGTTAGATAAGCAGCAGTGGAATCGTGCTCCTGTCAGTGGCCATGCGGACTCCTGCAACACAATATTTTTTTCACTTAAGCAGGAAAATTCTCCAGGCTGCAGAAAATAACTGCCATAAGTTGCTAAATCTGTGGATCTGAGGACATTGGCGTATCCCTAAATAATCTGCAGCTAATTCCATTCCTCAATCTTTCAACACCTTGGTGAAGCATTAATGTCTGCAACGAGTCTTTGGAAAATATTAACTTTCATGTTTAGCATGGCGAACTAATGATGCCAATTAGAGATGGATACATATTAGCCAAATCAATTTGAAGAACATTTGTGCGAAATTCTGCTCAGTCTATTTTTTTAATCTGGGACAATTGGCATTTATTCACTATTCACACCCAATGGCAACCATGACATCCATGGTTTCATGGTAAAGAAAAGGTTTTTAGTAGCTAAATAAGTATTTGGTTAACTTGGAACTGTAAATCCATACCATATGACAAAGCACGGAATAAAAGCGCGGATGAGAGATTATGTAATTACACGTTTTGCTGTTCTAGTCGCCTCTGAAGTATCGGAGAATACCAGCGTAGTGCTCCATTGTAGTTTGGACAGTGAGCAAAGAAAGAAATCGTACATACTCTTCAATATTTGGTCTTTTGAAGGGTCCTACTATCAGCAATTGGTTGCCGCGTTTGCCTCAAGACCTATAAAACGGTCTACAGAAATACAAATCCGGTTTTGTTTCTCCGAACTAAATGTTTATTTAGCCATTAGAATCCTTTTAATTTCCATGAGTCGATCAATCTCTTCGTTGACATTGATGGCAAAAATTGAAAGAATACGCTAAATATGCTGTGCCAAGCTGGAAGATTAGATGAGGTCATTTACTGAGCAAACAAAAGTCCAAAACAGGAAAACGAGTGCTTTAACCTTTAAATACACTTCAAATCACCCTGAACAAAGATTTACGTTGTCGATTGGTTACATGAAACTGTCCTGCTGGACACGACGATTATTTTTCTCCAAGAATCTTTATTTGAAGACCATATGTAAAACACGAAATTGCTTCAACACAGTGACGTCAAAGGCGGTATGTTCTCAGAGTCACAGAGCATTACAGCACAGAAACAGGCCCTGCGGTCCAGCTAGTCCATTCCGACCTAGTTTTCCGCCAAGCCCCATCCACCTGCATCCGTACCATAGCCCTCTATACCTCTCTCATTTATGTATCTATCCAGGCTTCTCTTAAATGTTACAATTGAATCCACATCCACCACTTCATCTGGCAGCTCATTGCACATTTGCACCATCCTCTGAGTGAAGTAGTTCCCCGTCAGATTCCCATTAAATATTTCACCTTTCACCGTAAACCTATGACCTCTAGTTCTAGTCTCACCCACCCTGAGGGGAAAGGCCTGTATGCATTCACCCAATCTATACGCTCATAATTTTCTATACTTCTGTAAGATATACCCTCATTCTCCTGCGCTGCAGGGCATCAAATTCTAACCAATTCAATCTATCCCTGTAACTCAGGTCCTCAAGTCACGGCAACATCCGTGTAAATTTTATCTGCATTTTTTCAAAGTTATTGATATCTTTTCTGCAGGTAGGTGACCAGAACTGCACACAATACTCCACTGCACACCATAACAATACTTTAATTTTGGCCTCATCAACGTCTTATACAAGTTAAACGTAACATCCCAACTCCTGTACTCAATGCCCTGATTTATAAAGGTCAATGTGCCAGAAGCTCTCTTTACAACCCGATCTACCTGCGATGTCACTTTCAAGGAATTATGTATCTGTATTCCCAGGTCCCTTTGTTCTACTGCACACCTCAGTGCCCTACCATTCACTGTATAATTCTTAGCCTGGTTTGTCCTGCCAAAGTGCATCGTCTCGCACTTGTCTGCATCAAATTCCATCTGCCATTTTTCAGCCCATTTTCCCAGGTGGTCCAGATCACTTTACAAGCTTTGATAGCCTTCCTCGCTCTCACAATCTCAGCGTCATTCCAAAATTTGCTGATCCAGTTTAGCACATTGTCATGTAACTCATTAATATAGATGATGAACAACAATGGACCCAACTTCGATTCCTGCGGCACATCTCCAGTACCCGGCCTCCAGTCAGAGAGACTCGAACTCGAATATCTGGAGAATGCTGAAATTCTCAGGAATATCTCCTTCCGTAGTTAAAGATGTTACTCTTGCTTGAAAACTATATTTACTGGCCAGAGAATAATAAATTGCAGCTGTTAAAGAAGACAGACATATACAAAATTTATTTTGTTATTACCCTTAACTGCCACAGGGAGCTTTCAAAATATGTACCAGTGTATGCAGAGATTTTTTTCCAATATAATTCGATGTGTCACAGGAATACTGACGCCAAGTATTTATTCCTCATTGCGTTCTGATTAAACAGGTAAGTCGTGTTAAAACTTCAGATGAAAATGCCCTGCAAACGTGAATGTTATGAATTTCGATGTTAAATGATGTAAACAAAATTGAACTGGTCATTTGATCAATAACGACCTTTTATGGTTCTGCAGCATTTAGCATAACAACACAAGTTTAAGAATTTTAACTGTAATTGCTGAAAAGAACTGATTGTGTTGCTGTCTGCCAATGAAAAGCTGAAGTGCACAGGTGGATCCATGTCCCTCCCACATCCCAGTATAAAAAAAAAGAGTCGACGAGAAAGACGAGCAGTGCCGACGTTTATCTGTTTGGATTCATCATTTAAAAAAAATCTATGCATTTGCATTTTGTGGGAAGAACAGTTCAACGAACTAATCAAGCAGAGGCCTACTTTTTGAAATGAGTAGAATGTGGAGCAATGGACTACCCTCTGAGGATTGCTTTCATTGTGATTGATTGCAAGTTTCCCGTGTGTGCACCGCATCTAAATTCCGGGCAAATTCGTTATTCTATTCTCGAGGAAATGGAGAAAGAAGCATTTGTTGGAAATGTTGCTCGAGATTTGGGACGAAATGTACACAATTATCTGCGCAAAAATTTCGACTGAGCTCTGATGACGGAGGACGGTACATGCAGGTTAGTTTGGAGAATGGGTTTTTGTCTATTCGTGAAAGAATCTACAGGGATCGTATCTGTGGTCAAGCAGATGCGTACAATACCTTTTGAAATCATACTGGAAACTCCTTTGGAGGTTTATCGCGGGGAAGTGGAGATTTTTGATAAAAATGACTTAGAAGCGCAAGAAGGGGTATAAGAAGGCCTCGGTGAAAAGGATTAAGGAAAACCCCAAGGCGTTCTATTCGTACATGAAGAACAGGAGGATGATCAGAGTGAAGGTAGGACCGATTAGGGATAGTGGAGGAAACATGTGTCGGAGGAGGTAGGGGAGGCCCTTAATGAATAATTTGCTTCAGTACTTACCTGCGAGAGAGACCTTGATATTTGTGAGGACAGCGTAAAACAGGCTGATAAGCTTGAATATGTCGATGTTTAGGAGGACGTGCTGGAACTTCTGAACATAATTAGGATAGGTAGGTCCGAAGGGATACTACAGGAAACAAGAGAAGAGATTTCTGATACCTTGCCGATGATCTTTACGTCCTCAATGGCCACAGGAGCATTAGCAGATTATTGGAGGGTGGTAAATGTTATTCCTTTGTTCAAGAAAAGGAGTAGGGATAACTGTGGGAATTATAGACCAGTGAGTCTTACTTCAGTGTTGGGCAAATTAATGGAAACGTTTCTTAGGGACAGGATTTAAGAGCATTTGGAGAAGTATGGTCTGATTAGGGATAGTCAGCATAGCTTTGTGAGGGGCAGGTCATGCCTCACGAGCCTGATTAAATTCTTTGAGGATGTGACAAAACACATTGAGAGTAGATTAGTGGATGTGGTGTATATTGTCTTTAAGAAAACGTTTGATCAGGTTCTCCATGATAGGCTTATTCAGAAGGTCGGGAAGAACGAGATCCTGGAAAACTTGGCTATGGGGATTCGTAATTGACTTGCCCATAGAAGGCAGAGGGTGGTTGTAGATGGAGCATATTCTCCCTGGAGGCTGGTGATCAATGGTGTTCCACAGATATCTGCTCTGGGACCCCTGCTCTTTGTGAGTTCTATAAATGACTTGGATGAGGAAGTAGGAGGGTGGGTGAGTAAGTTTGAAGTTCACACGAAGGTTGGTGGTGTTGTGCAGAGTGTAGAACTTTATTGAGGTTTACAGCTGGACATTACAGTTTTGCAGAACAACACCGAATGAGTCACCGAAAGTAGTAATTTGGTGAAGTATCCAGAATATTTTTCTGACTTAAATCTTTATTTAATTAAATTTTTCATTTACACTTCCATTTTCTTTCTTCTGATCATCGTTCTCCTGATTGACATCAAATGTAAACAGGGCAGAAAAATTACCCACGTGTACAATTCCCCCAGTTATTGTAGACCTCAGCTACCCAATATCTCCTGATAACTCAAGCCCACGAATCCAGGCGGTATCCTTGTGAATATCTTTTGCATCTTCTCTGGCTTAATCGCAACCTTCCTATCATGTACACAATACTGCAAATGCAGGCTAACCAACCGACGTTTTGTAGAACTATAAAATGAGTACCAGCTCTTATACTCAATGCCTCGGCCGATGAAGGCAAGGCATACAATATGCTTTCTTTACCACCCTGTCTACCTGTGCTCCAATTATAAGGGAACTATATACGTGTACCCAAATGTCTCTCTGTTCAACAACATTCCCCAGGGTCCTGTCGTTCACTATGAATAGTTTAGCCTGCTGGGCGTGAGCCACCATCTTGATCTTAGCAATGCGCTACAGAGATAATGAAACATAATCGGATCCTATCATCCTATGCAGTATATTGAAAATTCAGAGAAATAGATAGTGTAGATGATAAGTTTCCTGTGGTAGGGGCCTAAAACTAGAGGGAATGGGCTTAATGTGAAAGGGTGGAGGTATAAAGGTGATCTGAGGGGTAGAGGTTTCACACAGAGAGTAGTTGATATCTGCAATAAGCTGCCAGAACAGTAGGTGGAGGCAGAAACAGTAACAACATTTGGTCTTACTCTCTGAGAGATTTTCAAGTTTTCTATCACAGTGGTTTTCAACCGTTTTCATGCAGCGGCTCCCCAGAACATGTTAGATGGCAGAACCCCAAAGTCCACAAAATCAAACAATCGATAATTCTTGCATACAACACTTAAATTACTGCACATAGGCCCTATTGAAATAGTGACTATTTCAATCACCGATAATTACCAGTGCTGTCTTTCAGTGTTCAGTTCAATGTGAAGGTTGTGCCTATTCTGCACTGCAGAGTTTGTCCAAACGTGGTGGTATGTGCGACAAACATACGCGTATGTCATCCTCAATATTCAGTTTTGATCTGTATTTAGTTTTCATGGCAGTGACTGCAGAAAATGCTATTTTGCACAGGTAAGTGGTTGCAAATGTTAACAGAACATTGACAGCTTTGCCAGACAGCAGTGGATACTCCTGGGAATATGATATCCAGAATAACAACAGTGACATTCGGTTGAACTGCAAGCGCAAAGTCCTGTCAGATGACAGTTCAGCCAATTCTTCTTGTTCACGTCCAGTTAAATCAGTAAGCATGCATTCAAACGGATTTCAAATCCAATCAAACATGCATGTATCATCTTCGCCGAAATACTCATGGAAATAATGTGACAGCTGTTGAATATGGTTCAAAATGGTGCTCGCAATGGCCTCGTTAGTCTCGTTCACTGTCAGAAAGTCAGCCAGCAACGGAAACATATCATAGACACCTTGCTCGCATTTTCCCTTCCAGATACAGAGTTTTTTCTGGAAGGTATTGATTTTGTCATGCGTTTTCAGAACATTTGAACCAGGTCCTTGCAATGATAGATTTAAGCTGTTGAAAATGTTGAAAATATCTGCAAGATAAGCTAATCTGGCAACCCACATCTCATCTGTCAATAACTGTGCCAATGATCGGTTATGCTCATTTAGAAAAATGAGCAGTTCATCTCGCAATTCATATACACGTTGCACAACGCGGCCTCATGACAGACATCTGACTTCTGTATGTAGCAACAAATGCTTATGCTTGGCTTCCATTTCACGGCATATGTTTTCAAACAAACGATGATTGAGCAGCCTAGCATTGATAAAGTTAACGATTTTAATGCACATGGAAAACACACCCGCAAGATTTTCATCCATATCCTTTGCAGCCAAAGCCTCACGGTGAATCATGCAGTGGGTTGCTGCTACATGTGGAGCTACTTCTTTCACTCGTGCGACTAGACCCGATTTCTGTCCCGTCATTGCGGCAGCACCATCCGTCCATACTCCAGTACACTGTGTCCACGCCAATGCCGATTGTACAGAAAAAGTGTCAAGCACACGGAAAAGTTCTTCACCGGTTTTACGCCCTGTGAGAGCCTTGCAAAACAATAAGTCTTCCAAAGCCTCTCCTTCCCAGCATTATCGAACATAAACCAACAACTGTGCAGCACTGACAACATCGGTACTTTCATCAAGCTGAATCACAAATCTGACTTGCTGAAGACGTGCTGTCAGCTGGCTCTGTATATCTTCCGCCATATCGCCAATTCTTCTGCTTACTGTGTTATCAGACAGTGGAATAGCTTTCAGTTTTTGACTGGATTCTTTTCCCAGTACAACTTCCCACATATCTACTGCTTCAGGCAGTATAAGCTCTTTTCCAATTGTGTGAGGCTTTCTGGAATGTGCTATTCTTAATGCTACCAAATATGACGCACGAAGAGCCTTCTCACTTACAGTGGCACAGGCTGTCATTCTGCCTTTCTGCTTGAGGTACAGCACCTTTTGCCGCTCAAAATATTCCTTTGGCTTACCAGCAATATCTCAATGCACTGTTGTTAAATGGTGCTTCAATTTCGCTGGTTTCATTGCATCATTGGACAATGTTTGCAAACACACAACACAGAGAGGCTGGTCCGCATTTGTTCCCACTGCGATGAAGCCATATGAAATGTATTCTGGATCGTACTTGCATTGATTTCTCTTTCGGTGACCCTTATCCCCTTCGTCATCAGAATCTTCCGGTTTCTGGTCAGCTTTTCTCTTCAGAAATTTCTCCATACTCAGCAATACACGCTGGACAGTTTAATTATTATTACTGATAAACAAAATTATCAAAACTAATCTAAAATTTACACACTTGTGCACTTTTCCTTTAACAGTGACGTCACTGTGGCATAAATGCAAGGTAAGTAAGCAATATTATTAAGGCACACCAACAACGTCACTAACACTATAGTGCACAACAGAATAGTAGTGAGTAATGAACACTACTGACTACTCTGACTACTCAAATGGAATATTAAGCGGCAGATTACCAGAAGGGAACACCGTCTAAGTCTCTAAGATTGTCACCTATAACAGATAGAATAGATATGGCCGATTTTCTGAATAGTGGAAAACTGGAGCAAGCAAGTAAGCTACGTCTTTGTAACAGGTCGCTTTTGCATTTTTTTTCTTGGCTTGCTCGCGGACCCCCTGGCAACATGCCACGGACTTCCAGGGGTCCGCGGACCACAGGTTGAAAACCTCAGGCCTAACTGAAGTTTTTTATTGCTGCAACATGACTTCCCAAATTTTATGTTCAATGACCCGACTGATGAAGTTAAGTATTTGTGCGCCTTCTTTACTATTCCATCTACTCGCGTTGCCATTTTCAGAGAGGTATGAATTTGTACACCCAAGATCCCCCTGTGCATCAATGTTCCTGAGGGCTCTGCCATTTACTGTATTCGTTCTTCTCACATTTGATCTCCCAAAGTGCAATACTTCACACGTCTGGATTAAATTCTGTCTGCTATTTCTGTACTATATTTCCAACTGATCTATATTGTGCTGGATACTTTGACAACCTACCATCAATTGCACCAATTTTTATGTTGTCTGCAAACTTCCTAATCAGACCACGAACAAGTTCATCCAAATTATTTACGTGTATATCACCGGCAAAAGAGGTCCCAGCGCTGATCCTTGTGGAAGATCACTGGTCAAAGTTCTCCAGTCAAAATAACACCCTTGCACTCTCTGTCTTCTGTAGTGAAACGAATTTTGAATCCAATCTACCAATCTCAATGGATCCAACTGCTTTTATATTCTGGATCAGCATATGGTTATTGATAGAGGCAAGAGAGGACATTGCTGAGGCCTTGGTGGAGATCTGCCTAACCGCTTTAGCCACACGCAAGGCCCCAGAGGAGTGGTGAATAGCCAGTGCTTTTCCTTTGTTTCGGAAGGGCAAGAGGCGTAAACCAGCAAGTTATAGCCCTCAGCACAGTGGAGGGGAAATCATTGAAGAAAAAACTTAGGGACATGGTCTGCTCAAATATGCAAAAGCATGGATATTAAGGACAGTCAGCATGACTTTGTTTGACGGAGGTTATGTCTTACATTTTGTTTTGATTACGTTTTGTTTTGAGGAAGTGACAAACGATAAGTGTAGGGCAGCAGATGTTATCTATGTGGACTTTAGTAAAGCATTCGACGAAGTCCACCATGGTAGCAATCGGAGACGAGGGCATTTTAGACAGAGTAGTTTGAAGAAAATTTGTACGCAGCCCTCCACAATATCTTTCATATGCTGGAATAATTGGTGTTCCTTCACTGATCGCACTCGATGCCAATCAAGAAATCAATGGTTGAAGATAAAAGAAAAGGATGTTAGTAGATAAAGAAATATTTTATTTCGGAGAAAGTCACTTGCATTTGAATTCTATAGAACATATTAAAGAGCGAAATAAAATTGTTGGTGAGAGGTTACGCAATCCCCAATTTTGTTCTTCCAGTTGGATCTGAAGAGTCAAAGAAGTCACGGCCGGAAGTCCGTTGTAATTCCGGCAATGTTTATCTATCTGTTAAGGAATGGGATCTCATGTACTTTCTATATTTGCTCGTGATCCCTTTGCAGGCAGTTAATTATAGTGCAGACTCCACAAGAGCGACTGCCCTTTCAATGCTTTATAAAAACGCAAGTCCAGTCCAGTTTCCCGAACTACGCATTTATTTAAGCATGAACTCGCCTTTCCTTTCCATGAAAATATATCCATTCTTGTTTGTCATCGAGTGGAAGAAACACCAGTGAAGATTCACCAAGCTCCTTACCAAGCAAACAAACAGTGTCTTAAACTGGAAGATTGACTGAAAAGATCTGCAAATAGGTATTAGTTTTCACATCAAGGTTGCCAGATGTCTCCAGTTTCGATTGGCATCATTAAATTGATATGCTGGGCACGTTTATTTTCTGTCCAACAACACCCTGTCTGAAACAAAAATAAACAAACATGAAATTGCTTCGAACTTGCTGATTTAAAATGCGCCATGCCCTCGAACTCCAACTTCAAAATCTGGTAAGTGATGCTGATATGCGAAAGCATGTTTTTTTTCTGTCGTTAAAGAGGTTACTTTTCCTTGAAAAGAAGTTAACTGGCAGGGATTAATTCGAGCTGTCAAAGAAGGGAAATGTTTGTCGTTTATTTTAAAAAAGATCATATTGTTACTTCCTTTATTTGTGATTACAGGTTACCAGCAGAGGTTTGCTGCAAATAGTGAGTCTTTTCCTTTATGATTTGCAGGGTCGGAAATACCGGTGCCTTCTTAATTTTTTAAATATTTTACTTACAGCGTGGTAACAGGCCCTTCCGGCTCAACGAGTCCGCGCCGCCCATTTTAAACCCAAATTAACCTAACCGTACGTCTTTGCAATGTGGGAGGAAACCGGAGCACCCGGAAAAAACCCACGCAGACACGGGAGAACGTACAAACGCCTCACAGACAGCGACGGGAATCGAACCCCGATCGCTGGCGCTGTAATAGCGTCGCGCTAACCGTTCCTTTTTGTGTCCCGAGCGATTCTATAGGCGGCATTTGCTCAGAATGCTCTCTCAAAGTGAGCATTATATCTTTGGAGGTGATGAAAACAAAATTGAAGAGTTAGTTTTATCAATGACAACAATTTATAGTTGTACAACGTTAAATATTTAGAAGAAAAGCGCAGCTTTAAGAATTGCAGATGCAGTTGTTGAAAGACCCTGGTTGTGTCGCTGTCTACCAATGAGAAGCTCAAGTTCACAGATAGATCCATTGCTCCTCCCACATCCCACAATAAAAGCACCAGTGTCGATGAGGAAAGCAGAGTAGTGCTTGCGTTTAGATTTTGGAGTCAAGCTGAGAAGGATAATCGTTTTATCTGTTTATATTCGGCATTTAGAAACTATATCCGTGTCTATATATTTGATGGTAAGAACATTTTTCTCTCGGATGAATCGAGAGGAGGCCTGGATTGAAAAATAATTCAATGCGAAACAATGGCGTACCAGCCGCGGTTTGCCGTCTGTGTGATTGTATTCATATTTCTGGTGCATGCATTGCATCTAACCTCCGGACAAGTTCGTTATTCTATTCCTGAGGAAATGGAGCAAGGGGCGTTTGTTGGGAATATCGCTCAAGATTTGGGATTGAACATACAGAAATTGTCAGCTCGCAAATTTCGACTGAGCTCTGATGACGGAGGACGGTATATGATGGTTAATTTGGATAATGGGCTTTTGTCTATTCGTGAAAGAATCGACAGGGAACGTATTTGTGGACAAGCAGATATGTGTATATACCTTTCGAAATAATACTGGAGAATCCTTTGGAGGTGTATAGCGGGGAAGTGGAGATTCTTGATGTAAATGACAATTCCCCTAGTTTTAGGGATAACAGCATCTTCTTACAAATGTCCGAGGCGATTTCACCCGGTGCACATTTCCCTGTCAAGGTGGCGAATGATCCGGACATTGGAATAAACACGGTCGCTGCTTACACAATCAGTTCCAATGATTATTTCAGCCTAAAAACACAGAAAAGCGAGGACGCTGTTATAATTGCCGAGTTGCTGTTAGAGAAATCTTTGGACCGAGAGCAGCAATCATCATTTCAGCTGGTGCTAACGGCGACTGATGATGGGATCCCTCAGAGATCCGGCACAGCTCAGATTCTGATTACCGTACTGGACATCAATGATAACCCACCGGTTTTCGATCAGGCGATTTACAGGAGCAGTTTAAATGAAAATGCACCCTTGGGAACGTTAGTGATGAAAGTCAAAGCAAGTGATTTGGACGAAGGATTGAATGCTGAGGTGACATATTCTTTCAGCGACCTTGCCTCACCAAGAGTACGTGAATTGTTCAGTTTGGACACGCACACTGGGGAGATTCGGATTAAAGGAGGGCTAGATTTTGAAGAAACAGACAGCTATTCACTCAATGTTCAAGCTGCGGACCACGGGTCCCCTGCAATTACAGGGCACACGAAAGTGTTGGTCAAGGTAATTGATGTAAATGACAACGCACCCGAGATAAAAGTGACGTCAGCTTCAAGCCAAGTCCCGGAAAATGCTTCGCCGGGAACTTTGATAACATTGATCAATGTTATCGATTCCGATTCTGGAGAAAATGGGGAGGTGCGCTGTGATATACCGAAGAATGTCCCGTTTAGGCTTCAGTCGTCGTCGAAGAACCATTATAAATTGATTACCAGTGAACGGCTGGACCGTGAATCTGTTCCTGTGTATAAAATACATTTTTCCGCCTGGGACCTGGGGTCACCATCACTTTCAAATAATAAAACCATTCCAATTGTAATCTTAGATGTAAACGATAACGCCCCACGGTTTGCTGAGCCATCTTACAAAGTATATGTGATGGAGAACAATGCTCCGGGAATTTCAATTTTCACAGTAAGTGCAACGGATCCTGACCTCGACCAGAATGCTCATGTTTCCTACTCCTTTCCGGAGAAACTTAACCAAGACTTCCCAGTGTCCAATTACCTCGGTATTAACTCAGTGAACGGGACCATTTACGCGCTGCGCTCTTTTGACTATGAGGAACTCAAAACCTTCCAGATCCATGTTCAAGCCCGTGACGCTGGAGTGCCCCCACTGAGCAGCAGCGCTACAGTGAATGTGATCATCCTGGATCAAAATGACAACACACCCGTAATTGTTTCACCTTCAGCACAGAGTGGACCAGCAGCAGTAGAAATTGTGCCCCAATCAGTGGGCCAAGGGTACCTGGTCACCAAGATAATGGCAACCGATGCAGATTCTGGCCAGAACGCACGGCTCTTTTACCAGATGTTGAAATCTACCGATCCCAGCTTGTTTAATGTTGGGCAGAACTCAGGTGAAATCAGAACAGCTAGAACTATTCTGGAGTCGGATATCACCACACAATCCCTTGTCATCTTGGTGAAGGACAATGGGCAACCGAGCCTCTCCATCACGGTTACAATCCACGTTTCAGTTTTGGAGAATAGCACTGAAAGTCGCAACGTAGTAGCGAATCCTGGAAATATCTCTGACCAAAATATTTATTTAATCGTCATTTTTGGCTGCACATCAGTTGTCTTTCTGGTGATCATCATTCTGTTAATTAGCATCAAGTGCAAACAGGACAGGAATACTAACCAGGGGTATGCTTCCAGTTGTTGTTACAGACCTGGAGATTCCGAGGACACTTATACTCGAAGACCTGCGATGGACGAAACTTTACGCTATCCCGGGACTGGCCGGCTGGTCCGTGTGTCAGATGCGCATCATTACTCGGTCTGCCTATCTCCAGAATCAGCGAAGAGTGATTTTCTCTTTTTGAAGCCATGTGCCTTTCCCACGTCTGAGGCGCAATGTTGAAGTACAATAATACGAGGAATGATCAAAGTTATGGAGGTGTTTTTTCAAATCTTATCTCTGGATAATTGTGCGCGAAGCGGTTCAGGAAATATTCCCTTTTATCTATGTTTTGTTTTTTCGTGGGGGGAATGGGGGCTCTATTGTACTAATAGTCAAAAATAAAAGTTTCAGTCAATGAGTTCCACGCATCTGAAACTGACATTTGCTCACTGAAGGGAATCCTACAAATAGTCACTGATGACCTTCAGGATTCGATTGTTAGATCAATTACACAGAGCCTTGGAAAATGGAGCAAGTTGTAGTACTTGAAATATTACTTTCTGAAGAATGTGACCAGGACACGAGTAAACGCATTAAATCGCATTTGGTATGAGTTGTCCAGAATTCGTACTTGACCCGATTGAGCCTGGACGCCGATTCTGTATCACTCTGAAGCCGAAAATATTTAGCATAAAGCAAACGACTATGTCAGTATAAGGTAGCATTTTAAAACAATTATAATAAACTGCATTACTGCAGGGCAATTGGGATCATTCTAAATTGGTAAACTGGCTTATTGTTGTGACGTACCGATGTTTAGTGAAAGACTTTTGCATGCCACGCATACGGCTCATTTCATTACAACATTGCACTGAGGTAGTACAAGGTAAAACAATGACAGAATGCACAATACAGTGTGACAGAGGAAGTGCCGTGCAGGTAGACAAAGTGTGAGGCCATAACGAGGTAGACTGTGAGGTCAAGAGTCCATATTATCCTAGTATGAGACCGTTTAATAGTTTTATCACAGTGGGATAAAAACTGTCGCTGAGCCTGTTGGTATGTGCTTTCATGCTTTTGTATCTTCCGCGCGATGGGAGGGGGGAGAGGAGCGAATATCCGGGCTGGCATTAAAACTGCATGAAGCAATTATACATTACACAGGTTATCTAAAACATCAGGTGCAGAAAGCAAACAAATAGGTATTAGATTCCACTCTGCACTGGAAATACTCAGCAGGTCAGGTGCTTCTGTGGGAAGAGAAAAAAAGATTTTCCTCTGTTCCCACAAATGCATCCTGACCTGAGAATTTCCAACGTTTTGAGTTTTATGGTATATAATCAAAGACCATGACACTGCACCGAATGAACTGCTTACAATTCGTCACGAACTATTGTGCATTATTGTGCTTATCACTTGAATAAAACATTTGGAGTATAATTAATGCTAAACTCGTTTATAAGTTTTTGATTACCAGAAGGCCCGTAGAGGCTATAGGGTTTAGATATTGAAAAATAAATATAGGAAAACATTAAGTCTATATTTTGGAAGCCTGAGATTAGGTGCAGGGAAAATTTAGGAATCTCATGCTACTTTGCAAGGTGAGACTTTGTCCGCTTTTACTCGAGCTATATGAAAATTACACTGGCTGGCACACATCAGCTAGTCTGAACGTTCGAGTCACTGCCACTCACTGTCCCTGATCGACAAAGGAATGCACACTTTTTTGGCAATTTTCGGCACGTTCATTTGAATGGTGGCGTTGTTAACAAACTTATATCAGGTGGGATGTTGTTTTCCTTTGAGTGACAATGGAGTATAAACTAAGGGACGTGTTAATAAGATCTGAAAAAAAATACAGATGTTGAACATCTGGAATAAAAAATTGAAAAACTGGAACCATTCAGTAGGCCAGACAGCACCTCTGGAAAGAAGAAAAAACAGGGTTAACATTTCTGAAGTGACAACGAGTCTGGGACTGAAACTTCAATTCTATTTTACTTTCAATCGCCTGGTCTGTGGAATATTTACATCATTTTATGTTTTTATTATAATTCATAAATTGTGGGCCGGTTTGGACAATATTATTTTTAATGCCGAAAGTTGAAAACTAGGTTATTGAAAGGAAATGAAGTAATTACACGGAAAGTTAATGCTTATGACCCCTAAAGAATACAACAAATAGACATTGTTCATTATAGCATGTAGCCTATGTCAAATAGACTGTGATTTCAATCAACCGAAGTAGCTGGAGGGTTATAAGTTTGAATTTGTTATTGCCGAACAACTTCGTACATATGTGAAAGACATTCAGTGAGTGAGTGCAAACTGAGTTCTGAACTTTCAGTTCTTGGTCGCAATGACTGAATAGCAAGATCGTCAGTATTCAAAGTCAAACCTTTGCTTCTTTCTTTTGAGAAAGGAATAATTTCTAATCCATCCTTAAAATCCAATCATATTAATTTACAGTTTATTTGCCGGTGTCATTGCTGTTGCATGTGATCTGGAGTTGTACCAGTTAACACGTCTTCAGTTACCATTGTGCTTATGACGCAAAAGTAGAATGAAAGAACTTCATTTCCATCTCTAATGTAAGAATGAATGCATTTGACCTTCAACCATTACTTGAACAATTGAAGCACCAAGGGTCTTCAGAAAAGATGAAGAGTTTTTAAGAGCCCATGGTGGTGTCCTTGATTGGCAGCCCACCCTCCAGTTTTTTAAACATCCACCCACTTCACCATTCTGATAGCACTTTGCGAAGTCTTTTGTGAGACAAATAAAAATAAAATTGTCTGGATACACAAGATGCAGAGAACAAAATGTCGCCGCCGAGGGAAGGGAAAATGAAATAGGTACAGAAAGAGCTGTCTATCAATATCAGCTGCGAGGGAGCACCAAATGAACTCAACTCACAGCATGGTTATTGAAATAACATTGGGAGTGACGAGGTCTCTAGCACCTGAATTTGCAAGCTGTGGGATATAATTTTCCCAGTTTTCGCTTCCTACATGGTGTTAGGAAAAAGTCTATGACACATTCCCGAATAAATGTAGTCTAATAGGTGAATATCCCCGACTGCCGCTCGCAGGCTGTCCCTTCAAACCTTCCAGATGCAACAAACGCCGTTTCCTCACCCGCGCCCCCACCCCAGCAGCACTCCCCCGCCCTACTCCCGTGCAACCCTCACGGAATTTCGAAGTGGGCAGAATTCCAGTGCGGCATGAGTTCACCAAAGCACACTGACCACCATGCGACTGCTCTCTTTCTCTCTCTCTCTCTCTCCCTCTCTCTCTCTGTCACGCTCTCTGTCTCTCTCTCTCTCTCGCCCTTTCCCTATCTGTTTGATTGATAGGGTTTCGTATGTAGGAAGTTTTAGTTGTAGATATAGTAACTGAATTAGTATAATGGAAATGGCGTGCCGATCTACAAATCAAGAATGGAGAACAAATTTGCTTTTGGAACGTTTTCAGATCTAATGTTTTAGGAGGGTTAATGTTTCCCTAATTCCCCGCCCCAGGACTTAAGTGAGTGCTATGCACTACTCTCCTTGACAGCAAACCATCTGAGGTCCATTTAATTATCAGAACATTATTATTTGGTGTGCTTAATTACTGTTTCTCTTCCTTGTGTTGTTTTTGACCAAGCCAGATACCTCGTCCCTTCTCAGAGTCTCGCTGCAACAGTCCAGTTGTGTCGACTCGTGTCGGCGTTAACTCGCTGATGGGAGCAGAGTCCGAACGCCGACGCAAGAGCAAAAGGTTCCGTTCGGAGACTGACTTCTCTCGAGAGCTTCGAGCTGCTGTTGCTTCGACAAGAGGCCGCCCGGAAGCTGGATCCATTTATTTCCTGATGAGAAATGTCAGCGCCATCTGTGTAGTGGACTTATTTTCATTGAGAATGTCGACAAACATTTCAGATTCGACACAGGGAAAGTAACCAACATGTGGTTTGCCTCTGTTGACAAGTTCGGTGTCACACCTAGAGAATTCAGAAAACAAGTTTCTTATCAAGACAATGCTTGAAGAGGAACAACTCTCCGAAGCAATACTTGTGTAAGTCTTTTAATTTGAAATTATTGTGGAAGAATTTTGTAGTAAATTCATGTTGAGAGGAAGATTCTCGATGTGTGTGGTAATTCAACAAATTTCTGAGAACGCCACGTTTTAAATTAGGCAGCTGACTCAATCGGCTGGTGCAACTAGAGGCAGACAGGACAGAGAGCCCCGGAGGCTGTTCCCCTCAGTAACAAGTTTTCTACCTTGGAAGCTGTTGAGGGGGATGACCTGCAGGGGCCTAGCTGCAGTTACCAGGTCTCTGGCACTGGGGCTGGTACTGCTGCTCAGAAGGGAAAGGTGGGAAAGAGACATGCGGTAGTGATAGGGGACTCGATAGTCAGGGAAACAGACAGGAGGTTCTGTGGCAGTGAGCATGAATCCCGGATGGTATGTTGCCTCCCAGGTGCCAGGGTCCGGGATGTCACTGATCGGGTCCACAGAATTCTTGAGTGGGAGGGAGAGCAGCCAGAAGTTGTGGTCCATATTGGCACCAATGACATAGGTAGGAAGGGGGATGAGGTCCTGAAGAGTGAGTTCAGGGAGCTAGGCAGAAAATTGAGGAACAGGACCTCAAGGGTAGCAATCTCGGGATTGCTGCCAGTGCCACGTGATAGTGAAGGTAGGAATAGAAGGAGGTGGCAGATAAATGTGTGGCTGAGAAGTTGGTGCAGGAGGGAGGGTTTTAGATTTCTGGATCATTGGGATCTCTTCTCGGGAAGGTGGGACCTGTACAGAGAGGACGGGTTACACCCGAACCAGAAGGGGGCCAATATCCTTGCGGCGAGATTTTCTAGGGTGGTACAGGAGGGTTTAAACTAGTTTGTGAGGGGGAAGGGAACCGGAGGAGTAGGTCAGAGGAAGAAGGGAATGGGGAAAAGTTAGATCAAACAGGCAGAGAGGCTTTGGGGAAGGAGAAGCAGAATACAGGCTGTAAAAGTAGTAAGGTAGATGGACTGACGTGTGTTTACTTAAATGCAAGAAGTGTCAGGAATAAGGGGGATGAACTGAGGGCTTGGATAAGTATGGGGGACTATGATATCGTGGCTATTACTGAGAAGTGGCTGGCGTCAGGAGAGGAGTGGATATTGAATATTCCTGGTTTTTGATGTTTTAAGAGGGATAGGGAAGGGGGGAGAAGAGGTGGAGGGGTGGCGATACTGGTCAGGGACACTATTACGGCTGTGGAAAAGATGGCTGTTGTAGAAGGATCATCTCTAGAATCCGTATGGGTGGAGTTAAGGAACAAGAAAGGAGCAGTCACTCTACTAGGAGTATTCTATAGCCCCCCCGGTAGCAGTAGAGATATAGAGGAGCAGATTGGCAGGCAGTGTTTGGAGAGAAGCAAAAATAACAGGGTTGTTATAATGGGAGACTTCAACTTCCCAAATATAGACTGGAACCTGCTTAGTGCCAAAGGTTTAGATGGGACAGAATTTGTTAAATGTGTCCAGGAGGGATTCCTGACGCAGTATGTTGATGGGCCGACTAGAGGGAATGCCATGTTAGATCTAGTTTTAGGAAATGAACCGGGACAGGTGAAGGATCTATTGGTGGGTGAGCATTTGGGGGACAGTGACCATTGCTCCATAACCTTTAAAATTGTCATGGACAGGAACAGGTGCAGAGAGGACAAGAGGTTTTTCAATTGGGGAAGGGCTAACTACGAGGCTATAAGGAGAGAACTTGGGAGTGTAAATTGGGATGTCCTCTTTGAAGGAAAATGTACCATGGGGATGTGGTCGATATTCAGGGATCTTATGCAGGATGTTAGGGATAAATATGTCCCGGTGAGGCAGAGAAGGAATGGCATGGTGAAGGAACCGTGGGTGACGAGAGAGGTGGAACGACTTGTTAGGGAGAAGAAGGTAACATATGTGAGGTATAAGCAGCAAGGTTCAGACAGGGCCGGTGAGGAATATAAGGTAGCGAGGAAGGAACTTAAGAAAGGGATGAGGAGAGCTTGAAGGGGACATGAAAAGGCTTTGGCTAGTAGGGTTAAGGAAAATCCCAAGGCCTTTTTCAAGTACGTGAAGGGTAGGAGGATGGTTAGGGTGAAGGTAGGTCCGATTAAGGACAAAGGTGGGAGAATTTTCCTGGAGGCGGCAGAAGTGGGAGAAGTTCTGAATGAGTACTTCTTTTCGGTATTCACCAGGGAGAGGGGTCTTGATGATGCGGAAGGGAGTGCTGATAGGGGTAATGTTCTCGAGGTTGTTGATATCAAGAGAGAGGATGTGTTGAAGTTGTTAAATAATATTAAGACAGATAAATCTCCGGGGCCTGACGGGATTTTCCCCAGGCTGCTTCGAGAGGCTAAGGAGGAGATTGCTGAACCGCTGGTAAGGATCTTTGAGTCCTCGTTGTCTACAGGGGTGGTGCCGGAGGATTGGAGGATTGCGAATGTGGTCCCCTTGTTCAAAAAAGGTAATAGGGATAGGCCAGGGAATTATAGACCGGTGAGTCTCACGTCTGTGGTGGGTAAGCTGTTAGAAAGGATTCTAAGGGATAGGATTTATGAACACCTAGTGAATCATGGACTGATTAGGGACAGCCAGCATGGCTTTGTGAAGGGAAGATCTTGCCTCACAAGCCTGATAGAGTTCTTTGAGGAGGTGACTAGGAAGATTGATGAGGGCAGTGTGGTGGATGTGGTTTACATGGATTTTAGTAAGGCATTTGATAAGGTTCCTCATGGTAGGCTTCTTCAGAAGGTCAGAGGCCGAGGGATCCAAGGAAGCTTGGCTGTGTGGATTAGGAACTGGCTTGCATGTAGAAAGCAGAGGGTTGTGGTGGAAGGAGTGCCCTCGGATTGGAAGGCAGTGATTAGTGGTGTCCCGCAGGGATCGGTTCTGGGACCTCTACTTTTTGTGATATTTATAGATGACTTAGATGAGGGGGTGGAGGGCTGGGTTAGTAAGTTTGCGGACGACACTAAGATAGGCGGTGTTGTGGATAGTGTGGAGGGCTGTCGGAGCTTACAGAGGGATATTGATAGGATGCAGAGCTGGGCTGACAAGTGGCAGATGGAGTTCAATCCGGAGAAGTGTGAGGTGGTACACTTTGGAAGGACAAACTCCAGGGCAGAGTACAGGGTAAACGGCAAGGTACTTGTCAGTGTGGAGGAGCAGAGGGATCTGGGGGTTCATATTCACAGTTCGTTGAAAGTTGCCTCACAGGTGGAAAGAGCAGTTAAGAAGGCCAATGGGATGTTGGCTTTCATGAGTCGCGGGATTGAGTTTAAGAGCCGCGAGGTTATGATGCAGCTTTACAGAACTCTAGTTAGGCCACATTTAGAGTACTGTGTTCAGTTCTGGTCGCCTCATTATAGGAAGGATGTGGAGGCATTGGAGAGGGTGCAGAGGAGATTTACCAGGATGCTGCCTGGATTGGAGGGTATTGAATATGAGGAGAGGCTTAAGGTGCTCGGGCTTTATTCACTGGAAAGGAGGAGGATGAGAGGAGTCATGATAGAGGTATATAAAATATTGAGAGGAATAGATAGAGTAGACAGTCAGCGCCTCCTTCCCAGGGCACCAATGCTCAAGACGAGAGGTCATGGCTTTAAGGGTATGGGTGGGAGGTTCAGGGGAGATGTCAGAGGGAGGTTTTTCACCCAGAGAGTGGTTGGTGCATGGAATGCACTGCCTGGGGTGGTGGTGGAGGCAGATACATTGAACATGTTCAAGAGCTTGTTGGATAGGCATATGGAGGAACGTGAGATAGAGGGATATGCGGGAGGAAGGGGTTAGGTAGTGTGAGGGTGGTCTGATGGACGGCACGACACGGTGGGCCGAAGGGCCTGTTTTGTGCTGTATGGTTCTATGGTTCTATGGTTTGATTACTTCGGTCTGAAAGTAAAATTTCACTTGCCAGGATTAAACCATTGAGTTTTGCTATTGGAGGACTTCGGCCCATTTCACAATTATATTAAATGCAAAAAGGTAACGAAAGAAAGGAGTTCGTATCGTTAGTAGCAAATTAACAATCTGGCATGGAACTGCAAGAGGAAGGTGAGGTCTTAAGTAACTATTGAAGAAAATTGGCATTGCAGTTGAACAGTTCAAAGAGGTGGGTGGTGAAAGTCCAGAACATGTTATCATTAAAAAGTAGGTAGTTGATGTTTTAACCGGCTTACAGTTGGATAAATTCAGGACACCTTATTAGATGTATCCCAAACTACCATGGGGGACAAGGGAAGGGACTGCGAGCCAAAAGTGAGGTGCCAGATGACTGGACGATACCAAATGTAGTACCAACATTTAAAAGGGTCAGTGTGGATAAGCCAAGTGATTAGGACAATGGTAAGGAAGTTATTGGAAATAACTCTGAACGAAAAGCAGGGATTAATCAAAGACAATCGATAAGCTTTTGTTTGGGGAAGTTCCTGACTGAGTAATTTGTCTGAAATTTTGGGAAAAAGTAACAAAACATACTGATATAAGTAATTCGTCATGGACTTCAGTAAGACCTTTGACATGCGAAGTTCATCCAGGAGTTATTCCCCATCAGGTCCATGGCAATTTGACAAATCGGATGAAACATTGGCTGAGTAATAGGAGGAAAATGTTGATGGTGGAGGGTTGTTTATGTAAATAGAAGACTGTGACCAATGGTGTACCACAGGGATCAGGGCTGGGACTCACTATCAATTTGTATATGAATGTATGAGGCGTGAACGAAAATGAAGAGGGTGCAGAGAGATTTGCCAGGAGGTTGCCTCAGATGAAGCGTTTGAGCAATGAAGAGAGACTACATAGACAGCGTTGTCTTTCTTGGACCAAAGAAGAGTAGGTGATGGGTGAGAGGGGAGTTATGAAGGGCATCGGAATGGTGGATAGTAGGAAAAATTTTCTTACAACATAGGTGCCTAAAATAACATGGCACAAATTTAGGGATAGGTAGATGGGATCTTAGGAACATGGTCACTCTGAGAGTGATTGGAATCTGGAACAAGCTGCTTGGGAGGATGGCAGGTACTCTGACAAGCTTTAACAAGTATCTACATGAGTACTTAAATTGCCTACTCACAGCGGTCTCATGACTAAGTGCTGGTAAATGGGAGTGGTACAAAAGTGTAATTGACGGTCAGAAAGGACGGTGGGCCGAAGAACCTGTTTTTTACGCAGTAGGACACTACGACTCATTTTAGCCTGCAGCGTGAGAAACGTAGTCGTGGAAAATAATCGAGCAGATCTTTATATGAAAGCAACCAATTGGCTGCCTCATTTGTCTCAAAATTTCAGGGACCCGGGTTCCATACTAACCGCCGGTGCTGCCTGCGCAGAGTTTGCACTCTCTCTGAGAGTTTCCCACAGATGTTCCAGTATGTCAGAAATCTGCTCCGAAGTTAAGCCGAAGAAAATAACCAAAGGCCGGTTGATGGATACGTATGCCGATATAGAGAGGTTGAGAAGGGACGTTGGGTGTAGTCAGCGTGTGAGAACAGTAATAAAGGCATTATATTTTAGTTAGTATCATGATATTTATGCATAACTGTATGAAACATGGGTGAATTTACATCTTCTGGTAAGGCAGTCAGAGCCTGTTGTACTGTTTAATGGTAAATGTCATGAGAAAGTAACTTTACTTTCCAGTACTTTACATTTCATAATAGATGAACTTCCTTTTAACTTCTCAGATCTGAGCATTTCGCGTTTTAAATTTGTCCTGATTTCCTATCCTCCATCCCACCCCTTCTCCTGCATGTGTGGCCTCGCTGGATTTCCACAATGTTCATCAGTTTTCCAATAACGCAATGTTAAAGAACCAATCTGCAAAGTAATTGATATTGGGCTCTTTGCCGAAATGAGTCAACCGATTGATTAACTATCCAAGCAGTGACTCCTAGTGCCATAGGTTACTCTCCTTGACAGCAGACAGACTGAGATGTCCAGTTAAATTTCGAAAACGTTTTATGGTGTGTTTAACTGTTGATTCTCTTCTATATAATGTTGCATCAATCCCAGAGACTCTTCATTGGAAGAGCTTCAGTGTGTTCATTGCAAGAGCTTCACTGAAGCGGCGGATTCTGTCCCAGCTGAAGTCCAGTTGTGACAATTCACGTGGATAAACAGCAGCGTCCAACAGGAGACGCAAGGGCGGGAGAAACGCTTGGACATTGAATTCTAAGGAGAGCTCAGCGTCGCTACTTGGAGACAGGAGTCCTTTCGAAAGATGAGTAAGAGAACGTTACATCCGTCTGCTTTCCTTGAGATGAGACCGCCGAAGCCAGCAACGCAGTGGACATATTGTTGTTGTGAATGCAGGCGAAATGTTCAGATTCAGACACACGGAGCATGCCAGCTACAAAATTACGATTCAGCTCTGTTGACAATGGAGAATTTGGAAAAGTTGTTCTTACTCAGTAACGGATTGAGGTGGAAGAGCTCTGTGGACCAAAGTTTGCATGTCCCTAATTTGAAGTAGTGGAGGAATATTTGGAGACGGTTCAGGTTAACATGAAGATGCTTGATAATTCATCACGTTTTCTAAAGCTCCATTTTGATTTTAGAAAGTGATTCAATCGATCCAGTTCCAAGACATCAGTTGAAGCAGTTCAAAGTTGATTACTTTTTGAAGTGCCTCACCTGCTGAGTTCCTCCAGCAAATTTACGTATTGATCCTGATTCCAGCATCTGCAGTCTTTCTTGCGTCTCCACCATAACTTTAGTTTCACTTTTCGGAGAAACTTACTCCATTTGTGCGCTCTGAAGCTCAAAGACATCCAGTTCCATGCCAAGATAATTGCAGCTGAAGCTGGTTCTACTTCATTCCTCCCGGCACTGAGAGCAACGGAGAAAGAATTAACTGTGTGGAATTCAGAACAGCCCGATGTTTCTTGGAGAAAGATTGTGTTCCGCAGTCTTCCATCATCTCGAGTACTGATGGCATCTTAGCCTCTTCAGCGAAGGTAGGCCATCTGTTTAATGATGGTGAAGTTAACCAAAACATTATTGAAAATACGTAACCTTATCAGAAATCTGGATGTGAATGGGTTGCGACTCAAATGAAGAAAACCTTGCGTCTTGAAATCCCAAAGCAGGGGCATAAACAAATAATCACAAGCCGTCATTATCGTGTCCTATTTATGGTGTACTGTTGTAACTCAAGGGAGAAGTTAATGGATGCTTCCGTCTGCCAATTTGGTAAAATACGTGGCGACAGCAATTAAATCTCCAGTCTATTAATTCGGAGATTTAGACCAACAAAACAGAAATGCTAGGTTCAAATTCCACCAGGCCAGCATCATACAACTTATTGATAGGTCGGGACAGCGCGAAAATAGGGTCTTCGGCTTACCTTGACCACTTGTTTTACTCTGATCCTACACTAACCCCAATTTGTTCTCCCCACATTCGCATTAGCTCACACCAGATTCGACCACTCACCGACAGTAGACAATGGAGCTACCATCCGGAACGTCTCTGGGATGTGAGAGATCCACGCGGTCTCAGGGAGAACGTGTAATCTCATACAGAAAGTACAGAAGTCCAATTGAACTCTGGTCTATGTAACTGTGAGGTAGTGACTCTACTAGCCACGCCACTGAGTTGCCTTTTACTAATCTGTAATTTGAAAACAACAACGAGACTTAGATATTGCCACCGCAAAAAAAAAGGCTTATTGTCGTAAAAATCCACGGTTCCCAAATGTCATTCAGGGGAGGAAAATTGCCATGGTTACCGTTTATAGCATATATGAATCAGGGCACCAGATTAAGACATCACATCATTCCAGGTATCTTGTACTAAAATTATATTTATCCATATTTCATCATCTTGGTGAAGAGTCCGTGGCTGAACGACGTCTTTGCAAATATATTAATGTTCGTGATCGACACATCGATCTAATGATACAAATCGGAGATGGGAACATTTTAGACAGAGTAATTTGAAGAATATTTATGCACAGCCCTCTGCAGTCCATTTTCAATTCTGGAAAAATCGGTGTTCCTTCATTATTCGCACTCGATGACAAGAAATTAATAGTTGCAGAGAAAAGGAAAGGATATTAATGGCTAGATAAACATTTAGTTCGGTGAAATTAACCTGGACATAAATTATACAGAACATTTTAAAGAGTAAAATAGTAGCTGCAAGACTGTACAATCCCCAGTTTTGCTGTTCCACTTTGATCTGAAGTATCGAAGAAGTCTTGTGCAGCGCTCCATTGTACTTTGACAATGTGTATCTTTCTATTAAGGAATGGAATCGCATATATTTTCTAATATTTGCTCTTGAGGGGGGATGCTGATGCAGACAATTGTTACCGTGCAGGCTACAAAAGAGTGATTACATTTGAAAACTATGCCTTTGAATATAAAGTGTCCCATGCCCTTGAAAATATCTTATAGAACAAAATATCTATGTAAGCATTAACACTCTTTTCTTTTCCCTGAAACCACATTTATTTGTTGTTCGGCATGGTAGGGATGGACGGAAGCTGTAGATGTGGAAAACACTGCCCAGTTCATCGCAGGCTTGTCGCTTCCTTCCATCCAGTCCGTCTTCACGGTATGTTGGTTCAAAAAGTCTAATAGTATGGTAAAGTGTGCCTGCTACCTTGGCCATTCCCATTTCTCTCTTCTACCTTCTGGAAGTAGATACAGTAGGTTGAAAGCCTGGACGACCGTACTTAAGAACAGCTTTCCCCCCACTACTTTCAGACTTCTGAACCAATCACCTCGTTCGCACCCCTTCCCTGTGGTGCTGTCACATTCTCGGACGCTTATTTCGACCTCCGTTATTAATTCCATGATTGTCATTTTAGCATTTCTTTTTGAGAGTACATTACAGTCTGCACAATTCTGTTGTTTTGAATTCGTCACTTTATGTATTCTTGCATTTATTATTACCACGTATATTGTTTAATCTCTGAGCACGCAAGCAAGGAATTTCATTGCATTCTGGTGTACATGAAAATAAAGTGATCTGAATCCGAGTGGAAGCAACACCAGTGAAGATTTAACTCCACAAATACGCTGTATCAGTCCGGAAGATTCGACCAAGGTACTTACAAAGCAAGAAAGAAATGCCCTAAACTGGGTCATTGAATGACAAGATCTGCAAAGATGCAGTTTTTTTAACCGCGGTAGCCAAAACTATCCGTCATCTATTGGTATCATGAAATTGATGTGCTGGGCAGTTTTCTCTCTCTCCAAGAGTACTTTATTTAAATCAAAAGTAAGCAGCCATGAAATTGCTTCAAGTCTTGCTGACGTCAAATGCGCTATGTTGCTGAATTCCAACTTCAATATCTGGTAAGCGGTGCTGACATACTCAAGCATGTTTCTTGCTATCGTTAAAGGGGTTACTTTTCCTTGAAGACATTTTTACTGGTGGGGATAAATTCCAGCTGTAAAACAAGGAGAAATTCTTGTAGCTTTTAAAGAAATACATCTTGTTACTTCCCTTAATTGTGTTCACGATGCTCCAATGTAGGTATGGTTGCAAGCAGAGAGTTTTTCTCCCGTATAATATGTAGAATCAGAGATACAGGTGCCTCCTTATTATTCCTTATGTTGTTCTGAGTAATGCGATGGGCCTTGTTTGCTCACAATGATCTCTAAACGTGTGCGTTTTCACGTTCGAAGTTAAAAGATGAAAATAAAATTGAAGAGTTTATTTTATTAACGACTACAATTTATAGTTGTGCACCATTAAATATATAGAACGGTGCAGCTTTAAGAATTGCAGATGCAGTTGTTGAAAGGAACTGGTTGTGTCGCTGTCTACCAATGAGAAGCTCAAGTGCACGGATGGATCCATTGACCCTCCCACAGCCCAGAACAAAAATGCCAGAGTCGGTGAGAAAGGGGAGCAGAGCCTGCGTTTAGATCGTGGAATCAAGAGAAGAATGAAGGTATAATCTGCTCAGATTCGGCACTTGGAAAATATATCTCCATACATATTTGGTGGCAAGAACAGTTTTTCGGATTAACCGAGGAGACGCCTGGATTGAAAAAAATAATTTAATGCGGAACAATGGCGTACCAGCCTAGGTTTGCTGTCAGTGTGATTGCATTCATGTTTCTGGTGTGTGCATTAGCTCTAACCTCCGGGCAGGTTCGTTATTCTATCCCCGAGGAAATGGAGCGAGATGCATTTGTGGGGAATATCGCTCAAGATCTGGGATTGAACGTACAGCAATTGTCAGCTCGCAAATTTCGACTGAGCTCTGACGGAGGACGGTACATGAAGGTTGGTTTAAATAATGGGCTTTTGACTATTCGTGAAAGAATCGACCGGGAACGTATCTGTGGACAGGCAGATATGTGTACTATACCTTTCGAAATAATTCTGGAAAATCCTTTGGAGGTGTATCGCGGGGAAGTGGAGATTCTTGATGTAAATGACAATTCCCCCACTTTCCAGGACGGCAACATCATCTTACAGATATCCGAAGCAATAGCACCTGGGGCACTTTTCCCTCTCAAGGGGGCGCAAGATACGGACATTGGTGTAAATACGGTTGGTGCTTACACAATCAGTTCCAGTGAATATTTTATCCTAAAAACACAGAAAAGCGAGGACGGTATATTAATTGCCGAGTTGCTGTTAGAGAAATCTTTGGACCGAGAGCTGCAATCATCATTTCAGCTAGTGCTCACGGCGACTGATGGTGGGGTCCCTCAGAGATCCGGCACAGCTCAGATTCTGATTACCGTACTGGACAACAATGATAACCCACCAGTTTTCGATGAACACATTTACAGGAGCAGTTTAAATGAAAACGCACCCTTGGGAACATTAGTGATGAAAGTAAAAGCAAATGATTTGGACGAAGGATTGAATGCTGAGATTACATATTCTTTCAGTGATCTTGCCTCACCAAGAGTGCGTGAATTGTTCAGTTTGGACCCGCACACTGGGGAGATACGGATTAAAGGAGCGCTAGATTTTGAAGAAGTAAACAGTTATTCACTCAATGTTCAAGCTGCGGACCACGGGTCCCCTGCAATTACAGGACACACCAAAGTGTTGGTCAGGGTAATTGATGTAAATGACAACGCGCCCGAGATAAAAGTGACGTCAGCTTCAAGCCAAGTCCCAGAAAATGCTCCGCCGGGAACTTTGATAACATTAGTCAATGTTATCGATCATGATTCTGGTGAAAACGGGGAAGTTCACTGTGAGATACCGAAGAACGTCCCATTTAGACTTCAGTCGTCGTCGCAAAATTATTATAAATTGATCACCAGTGATTCATTGGACCGCGAGTCCGTTCCTGTGCATAAAATATCATTTGCAGCTTGGGACATGGGGTCACCATCACTTTCGAGTAATAAAACAATTCTAGTTGTAATCTTAGATGTAAACGATAACGCCCCCCAGTTTGCTAAACCATCCTACAACATATATGTGATGGAGAACAACGCTCCGGGCATTTCAATTTTCACAGTAAGTGCAACGGATCCTGACCTCGACCAGAATGCCCATGTTTTTTACTCCTTTCTGGAGAATCTTAACCAAGACTTCCCAGTGTTGAATTACCTCAGCATTAACTCAATGAACGGCACCATTTATGCGCTGCACTCTTTTGACTATGAGGAACTCAAAACTTTCCAAATCTATGTTCAAGCCCGTGACGCTGGAGTGCCCCCACTGAGCAGCAGCGCTACAGTGAATGTGATCATCCTGGATCAAAATGACAACGCACCGGTAATTGTTTCACATTCAGCACAGGGTGGATCCGCAGCGGTGGAGTTCGTGCCCCAGGCAGCGAGTAAAGGATTCTTAGTCACCAAGATTACGGCAACCGATGCAGATTCTGGCCAGAACGCACGGCTCTTTTATCAGATGCTGAAATCTACTGATCCCAGTTTGTTCAATGTTGGGCAGAACTCCGGTGAAATCAGAACAGCCAGAACTATTCTGGAGACAGACACCAGCACACATTCCCTCGTTGTCTTGGTGAAGGACAATGGGCAACAAAGCCTCTCCAGTACGATTACAATCCATGTTTCTGTTTTGGGGAACGCCACAGAAAGTCGTAACTTTGCAGCGCATCCTGGAAATATCTCTGACCAAAATGTTTATTTAATAGTCATTTTGGGCTGCACATCCCTTCTCTTTCTGGTGATCATCATTTTGTTAATTAGCATCAAGTGTAATCAGGACAGAAACGCTAACCAGGGGGATACTTCTAACTGTTGTTACACACCTGGAGATTCTCAGGACACTTTTAATCGAAGAATGGCGATGGAGGAAACTTTACGCTATCCTGGGACTGGCCGGCTGGTCCGTGTGCCGGATGCGCACCATTACTCGGTCTGTCTGTCTCCAGAATCAGCGAAGAGTGATTTTCTCTTTTTGAAGCCATGCACCGTTCCCACGTCTCAGGCTCAATGCTAAAGTCAAAACCAAAATAGCCAAGTTATTGGCGGTCTTTATCATATCTGAGAATGTGGCGTATTTTCCGTGAGATATTTAAGGAAATAACGCATTTGTATATCTTTCTCTTAGTTTTCGTGGGGACAAGGGACTCGCTTGTGCAAATCGTGAAAAAATCAATGTTACAGCAACTGGGATTCAAGCACCTGAAACTGGCATTTGTTTACTCTGAAAGGAATTCCAAGACTAGTTACTAATGACCTTCATGTTTCAGTTGTTGTTAGGTTAATCGTAAAGAGTGCCTTGGCGCATGGATCTATTTGTAGAACCTGAAATATTATAATTTGAAAAATGCTTCTGGAAGACACCTCAACGCATTAGTATGCATTCGATATGAATTGGCCAGAATTCCTACTTGGCCTAATTGAGCCTGGAACCTGATCCTGCATACATATGCAGCGGAAAATATTTAGCATAAAACAAACTGAAATGGCCGTATACAGTTCCATTTTTAAACATAATATAACAAATTCTGTGACGTCTGTAGCATCATCATTCTATTTTGTTACATTAAAATCCATGGAGCAATCACGTAATACAAAGGTTATGTAAAATATTCGGCACGTAAAAAAGGCCCTTAGTTCTTTGATTATATGCCACAAGAGTGTGAACAATACTAAATGCAAATCAAAACAGCAATGCAGATGGTGGACATCGAAAGTAAAATCAGAAAACACTGGAAATACTCGTTAGGTCGGACCCGTCTATGGGAAGAGAAACTTAGTTAGCTCAGTTCCCACAAATGCGGCCTGATCTCCTGAGTATGTCCAACGTTTTCTGTTTTCATACCGTGTATAATCAAAGACAATGACACTGCTCCGAAAGGACTGCTTTTGACTTGTCACTGAGGTTTTTAGCTTATTGTCCTTGTGGCCTGAATAAAACCTTTGGATTGCACTAACGCTAAATAGTTTGTAAACTCTTGAAGGCCCGTAGAAGCTATAGGGCTCGTATATTGGAAAATAAGTTTGAAAAAAAGGTCAAAATTATATTTGAACGCCTGAGGTTTAGTGCAGAAAAATTAGGGACTCTCACCCTACTTTGCAAGGTGAGAGTTTGCGCCCTTTTAGATGAACTATATCAACATCATGCACTCTGGAACAAAACGGCCAGTCTGAAACCTCAGGTTATTGTTATTTATGGGCCATGATTGACTAAAGAATCTCAGCGCCTTAGTTGTACCTTCTTTTTGGCAGTTTCCGACATATTCAATTGATTTTCACTTAATGATAATATCAACAAACCTGCATTAAGGTTGGATGTTATTGTCTTTTGAGTGACAAGGGCGTGAAAACTTATGAAGGGGTTAATAAAATGTGGGAATTATGAAAAGCTGAAGATGCTGAAAATCTAAAATAAAAAAAGAAAACGCCTGGAACCACTTCGTAGATCAGGCAGCACATCTGGGGAAAAAAAGAAAAGAAAAACATGGTTAACGTTTCAGAACTGAGAAGCGGTCTGGGACTGAAACTTCAATTCTGTGTCTCTTTCACCTGCATGGCCTGTTGAGATTTCCATCATTTTCTGTTCTTTTTAAAATTATAATTCATACTGTAAATTGTGTGCTGGTTTGGACAATATATTTTTTAATGCAGGTTGAGCGAGCTAGGATTTTTGTCCTTGGAGAGAAGGAGGATGAGAGGTGACTTGATAGAGGTGTACAAGATGATAAGAGGCCTAGACCGAGTGGACAGCCAGAGAATTTTTCCCAGGGCGGAAATGTTGAACAGGAGATGACATAATTTTAAGGTGATTGGAGGAAAGTGGGGGGGGGGGGCATATCAGAGGTATGTTTTTACACAGAGAATGGTGGGTGTGCGGAACGCGCTACCAGGCAGAGGGAAGTACATTAGGGACATTTAAGAGACTCTTAGATAGGCACATGGATGATACAAAAATGGAGGGCCTGCACAGTTCTTTCTTCTAAATGTGGAAGCTGGGGTCTTGAAAGAATATATCTTAATTACAAGAAATGTAATGCTCATAATAAATAAATACTGCAATATGGATATTGCACATTGCAAAATTCAGTATCTTTTTTTGTGATGTGAATCAACCAAAATTAGATAAGATGAAATAAGGTTTCTTTATTAGTCACATGTACATAGAAATACACAGTGAAACGCATCTTTTGCGCAGAATGTTCTGGGAGCAGCCCGCAAGTGTCGCCACGCTCCCGGCGCCAACATAGCACGCCCAAAACTTCCCAACATGTACGTCTTTGGAATGTGGGAGGAAACTGGAGCACACGGAGGAAACCCACGCAGACACGGGGAGAATGTACAAACTCCTTACAGACAGTGGTCGGAATTGAACCCAGGTCTCTGGCGCTGTAATATCGTTACGCTAACCGCTACACTACCGTGCCTGCCGAGAGGGTTATAAGTTTGAATTTATGTGCAATGATCGTAAGTTTCTTATCAGAGAGGATTATTGCCGAACAACAGGTATGAAACACAGTCTGTGGGTGAATGGAAACTGAGATCTCGATGTGAACGACTTTCAGTTCTTCTCCAGCTTTAAAATGACGACATGCGAAATGCGTCCAAGGAAAGAAGATATAAAATGGGTCAGAACGCATATAGCTGGCCACGTACAGAGCTAGCGGACGAGGGTCGGGCAGGATTGCGTTATTGTCGAGTTCTTCGACGCCTGAAGTTTCAAGCTATGCGATACGGGTTTCTAACTTATCGCGTCGGACCTGATTTTAGTATTGTAACAAAGTCGATACTAATAGGCTGCATATCGAGAAATGCTGGAGCAGTTATTTTGTAAGTTTTAATGGAAGCAAGTTGCATCGTTCCCTTTGCACGCGCAAGCCTGATGCAATCACGACGTAATTCGATCGTTGGTCAGGCCATTCCAGCGCAGCGCCAAGGTCGTCAACGCGCACTGAACATCACGTCCCTCTCCCTCCATCTGTACATGTATTTGTTTGTGTGTGTGTGTGTGTGTGTGAGAGAGAGAGAGAGAGAGAGAGAGAGAGAGGTTGTGGGGGGAGACACTGGGGATTTAGTCAGAGAGTGCAAAGTAATTGACGGGCCTTTTTTGACTAACTAACCCTTGGGTCAACCGATTGATCAGCTATCCAAGGAGTGAATCTAAGTGCCATGGGTTACTGCCCGTGACAGCAGACAATCTGAGATATCCATTTAAATTTAGAAAACACTTTCTGGTGTGCTTAACTGTTGTTTTTCTTCTGCATAATGTTACAGACTATTCCAGAGACCCCGTACCTCTCCAGGGCCTCATTGGAGTGACGGTCTCGAGCCAGCAGTAGTCCACCTGTGCCAATTCACGTCGACAGGAGACGCAAGGGCGGGAGGAAATGCTCTGACATAGAGATCTAAGAAGAGCTCAGCTCCACTGTTGGGAATGCAGGAGGCCTCTCGGAAGATGAGTAAACAGGCGTGCGCTTTCCTTCTGATGAAACAGCCGACGCCAGCTACGCTGAGTTCAAATTACACCAGGTGAGCTTGAGAATTCAGATTCATTTACGGAATTCGTTTATAGGATGAGACAGCACGAAAATAGGGCCTTCGGCTAACCCTGACCACACATTTTACTCTGATCCTGCAGTAATCCCATTTTATTTCCCCCAAGTTCGTATCAGATCACAGCAGATTCTACCACTCCTCGCAGTGGCCAATAGAGCTACCAACCAGCACCTCTCTGGGATGTGAGAGGTAACCACACGTTCAGAGGGAGAATATGCAATATCAGAAAGAAATATCAGCAGTCCAGACTGGACTTGGCTCTCTGGAGCTGTGAGGTAACAGCTCTAACAGCTGCGCCACTGCACTCTCCTTAAATAATCTGGAATTTGATAATAACAAGAAGTACTATTACGAACTACCTTGAAAACTAGCGGACTGTCGTAAAAAAATCCGCGGCTCGTAAATATCACTTAGGGGAGCAAAATTACCACTTTAGCCTATACTTGAATCCTAACCCACTCTGGTGATTTGATCACCGGGACGTTGCTGTATTTTACAATACCAAATATTATGCCCACCCGAACAAGAAAAGCGGAACATCTTGTAAGCCCTTACCCAAGTGACGACAGCGCAGCCAGTGCAGCACTTCATTCACACTGAAGTAGAAAATCTAAATGTCCTTATTTGTTCTGTACCCTGCTTTGAACTTTGAACATCCGAGAACCTGCCTCAGCCCTAAATATGTCACCCGCTGAACCAGAACACTTCACGTTGAAGACTCAAGGTATGCTGATCAGTACTGAGCAGAACATTGTATTAAAGCTTGATTTAGTCCGGGGCTGCACCTCGTCCCATTTTAGCTTATGAAGGGAGCTGGGTTGTCGTGGGAAAGATCTTAGCTGACACATTGTTTCGTTTCGTCCATAGATCTCAAGGAGCGGTTCGTGGTACTGACTCGCAATTCCATGGACTCGAGTTCGACCCTGACCTCTGAAGCTGCCTGTGACGAGGTTGCACATTCTCTCTGTTGGAGCTTTGTCCAGGCACTGTTGTTTCCGTTCTCGTGCCAAAGATGTTCTGGTATGCATATTGGCTATTTAAATTAAGCCAAAATGCAGGAAAATGGCAAAGAAAAACGCATCCGGGGTACCAATGGGCACGTCCGAGACTGAGAATATGCTTCAGGTGCTCACGCAATTAAGAAACTGGGTAAATGGGACTAATGGAATTGACCAGGTCCACCTACTACCAACCCCTACCCCTGAGCCTGCATGGCTTCGTTTCCTGTGTCGTTATAAGATTCTGAAACAGCATGCCAAATCACTCAGTTCAAGACATTAGATACGGGCAATAACCGGTGGCCTGCTAAATGCAACTCGGTACTGAAGTTGAATTAAAATTTCCGGAAATGGATACATTTATCAATTGAGCATTATTCACGTTTAATTCGCCAACTCATGGGCAGGGATGCTAATGTGTCCTTCTTTGCTGTTTCCAGACAAGTTTAAAAAAATGTTTTTTTCAACATTACAGCTGTGACGCAACTGAAAAGACCCCCCACGCGACAGTGGCCGTAGCGAGGGGGTGGGAGAGGAGGCTTGTCAAATTTTCTTGGATGTACAGCTTCGCTTCCTAGTTTCCATAAAATTGCCAGCAACCGCGGTGGATGAAACTTTATATGTTAAATACTCATGTATTCAGGATAGCTTTCAGTTCCCATTAATTTATATGCGCTGGCTTTTTGTCTGGTTTGACTTCTGTTCTCTGTTTCTGTATTCTTGACCTAACCCAACAATCAACATTCTTATTTTGCTTTGTGTTGTAACAGGCATTCGCAACTTACCTTTAGCTGTAGAATAGAAAGTGACGAAAGATTACTCACACTTCACTTACATTCATTAAGCATATTCAGTGTTGGATACATGTTCATCAGTGAAACTTAGGTGTACGTTTTCCCTGTTGTCAACCAGCGAACACGTTTTCTTAATAATGTCCTCACTGTGGTTAACCGACAACGGCACGGATGTAGTCCCAAGAAGACAGTCTGCCTTATTACTGTCAGAGGAAGAAGTATTTTGCATTGTAGATAAATTGATGGGGAGGGTCTTCATTTTAGGTATAATTGGCCTCTAAATTGAATTCCCTAAATAGAATTAGAAAAGAAATTGTATATGTTTTATCGTTGTTCAATATTAAATATTTGCAATGACCGTCTGGCTTTAAGAATTGTCGATGCAATTATTGAATGGGACTGGTTGTGTCGCTGTGTACCAATAAGAATCTGAAACGCGGCAATGGATCCATTGCCCCTCCCACATCCCAGAAAATAAAGATCAGCACTGATGTAATTCGTCGGCAGTTCGTGTTTGTGGAGTCAAACTGGGAGGATAGATGTCGGCGTGTGTGTTTTGAGAGTGTAGATATATTTCTGCGATGATTTCGTGTTGACACCAGTTCTCCGGTTTAATCGAACAGAGGCCTTGGTTTGGAAAATATTTCAGCGCGGAACAATGGCGAGTTCGGCGATTAACAGCGCCATTGCTTTCGAGACCTGTACTATCCTCATTCTGGTATGTACAATGGATTTGGTTGCTGGGCAAATTCGGTATTCAATACGCGAGGAATTGGAACAAGGATCTTTTGTCGGGAATATAGCTCAGGACTTAGGTTTGAACATAGCGCAATTATCCGCTCGTAAATTTCGGCTAACGTCAGACGACGGTGGACAGTATATGATGGTGAATTTGGATCATGGGATTTTGTCTGTTCGTGAACGAATCGACCGGGAATATATATGTGGGCAAGCAACTGTGTGTACTCTGCCTTTCAAAATAATAATGGAAAATCCTTTGGTGGTTTATCGTGGGGAAGTGGAGATTATTGACGTAAATGACAATTCCCCGATGTTCGCCGACAGCACCGTTGCCTTACAGATAGCCGAAACCATTGCACCAGGGGTAAGCTTCCCTCTCGAGAGTGCGGAAGATCCGGATGTTGGAATAAACACAGTCGCCGACTACACAATTAGTTCCAACGAGTTCTTTAGCCTAAAAACGCAGAAAACCGAGGGCGATTTTGTAATTACAGAGTTGCTGCTAGAGAAACCTTTGGACAGAGAGCTACAGTCATCCTTTCGACTGGTCCTGACGGCGTCTGATGCAGGGACTCCTCAGCGATCCGGCACAGCTGAGATTCTGGTTACGGTGGTGGACATCAATGATAATCCACCTGTATTCGACCACAATCTCTACAAGAGCAGCTTAAGCGAAAATGTACCCCGAAGTACCTCGGTGTTAAAAATAAAAGCAAATGATTTGGACGAAGGTTTGAATGCTGAGCTAACATATTCTTTTAGCAAACTAACTTTACCAAAAGTACGTGATTTGTTCAGTTTGAACCCCCAAACGGGGGAGATTCGGGTTGAAGGAGAGCTAGATTTTGAAGAAGCAAACAGTTATTCTCTGCATGTTCAAGCCGTAGACCACGGTTCACCTGCAATTGTAGGACGCTCCAAAGTGTTGATCACTGTAAATGATATAAATGACAATGCACCTGAGATAAAAGTGTCATCAGCTATGAGCAACATTGAAGAAAATGCTCCGCCGGGAACTTTAATAACTTTGATCCATGTTATCGATCGAGATTCTGGAGAAAACAGTGAAGTGCAGTGCGAGATTCCAAAGGAAATCCCCTTTAGGCTTCAGACGTCGTCGAAGAATCATTATGAGTTGATTACCAGTGAACCATTGGACCGTGAAGCTGTGCCTGAGTATATAATACCTTTTGTCGCCTGGGACTTGGGGTCACCCTCGCTGTCAAGCAATGCAACCATTCATATTGTACTTTCAGATGTGAATGATAACGCACCACAGTTTGCTGAACCCTCCTACAACATATATGTGATGGAAAACAACGCACCGGGTGCTTCTATATTTGCAGTAACTACTTCCGATCCTGACCAGGACCAGAATTCCTATGTTTCTTACTCCTTTCTGGAGAATATTGTCCGAAACTTCCCTGTGTCCAATTACCTCAGCATTAATTCTATGAACGGCACAATTTACGCGCTGCAATCCTTTGACTACGAGAAATTCAAAAACTTTCAGATCCACGTTCAAGCCCGTGACGCTGGAGTGCCCCCGCTGAGCAGCAGCGCTACAGTGAATGTGATCATCCTGGATCAAAATGACAACGCTCCGGTAATTGTTTCACCTTCAGCACAGAGTGGATCAGCATCAGTGGACAACCTGCCCCAGTCAGCGGGTCAAGGGTACTTGGTCACCAAGATAATGGCAACTGATGCAGATTCTGGTCAGAACGCGCGACTCTCTTATCAACTGCAGAGATCTACTGATCCCAGTTTATTCAGTGTTGGTCGCAGTTCAGGTGAAGTTCGAACAGCCCGCGATATGTTGGAGTCTGATTCCTCCACGCAAACTCTCGTCATCTTGGTGAAAGACAATGGGCAGCCGAGCCTCTCCAGCACGGTTACTATTCTCATTACAGTTCCGGAGAACAGCACTCAAAGAATTCCTGGAAGTAGCAACTTTGCCGCAAATCCTGGGTACTTCACTGATCCAAATCTGTATTTAATCGTAATCTTCGGTTGCACTTCTGTTCTATTTCTTATGATCATCATTCTGCTGATTGGCATCAAATGCAAGCAGGTCAGAAATATTAACCAGGAATATAATTCTCCGAGTTGTTGTTACAAACGTAGGTTGTCTCAAAATACGTTTACTCGACGACATGGGTTGGAGGAAACTTTACGCTATCCCGGGACTGCCCGTATGGTCCGCGTGCCAGAAGCACAGCATTACTCGGTCTGTCTGTCTCCAGAATCCATGAAGAGAGATTTTCTCTTTTTGAAACCATGCGCCGTCCCCACGTCTCAAGCTCAATACTAAGTTACAGTAATCTGGTTACAGCAACCATGAGCAAATTATTGGCTGTCATATTATGTATTCAGCCAATATGGATCCTTCTCAGTGAAATATTAGAACCATAGAACAATACAGCGCAATACAGGCCCTTCGGCCCACCATGTTGTGCCGCCCTTCAAACCACACCTATGACTATCTAACCCCTTCCTCCCACATATCCCTCTAACTTAAATTCCTCCATATGATTATTTAACAATCTCTTGAACTTGTCCAATGTACCTGCCTCCACCACCAACCCAGGCAGCCCATTCCATGCACCAACCACTCTCTGGGTGAAAAACCTCCCACTGACATCACTCTTGAACTTCCCACCCAACACCTTAAAGCCATATCCTCTTGTTTTGAGCATTGGTGCTCTGGGAAAGAGGTGCTGGCTGTCCACTCTATATTCTCTGTCCTTCTCAATATCTTGTATACCTCTATCATGTCTCCACTCATCCTCCTCTCCAATGAGAACAGCCGTAGCTCCTTTAATCTCTCCCCATAATCCATACTCTCCAATCCAGGCAGCATCCTGGTAAATCTCCTCTGCACCCTTTCCAATGCCAAATTTACTTACTGAAGTAAATATTCCCTTCGTGTTATTTTAAGGCGGCTCAATTATTGCAATGGTTAAAAAATAAAAGCCCCAGTGACTGGATTACAGGTGTGTGAATCTGATAGTTGTTCAATCTGAAGGGAATTCTCCGAGCAGTTACTGAATGACTTTCAAAAATCGATTTTTGTTATTTTAATTGCGCAAAGGGTCTTGGCATAAGCATCTAGTTATAGGTTGAAGTATTAATATCTGAACACAAATGCAATTTAAAACAAATTGTCATCGCATTAAAAGGCATTCTCTATGTAGTGTTGAGGATTAATATTTGGCATAATTGAACCCAGACCTGGTTTCGGCTTCAAAATTGTTCAGCAAAACTTGCACGTGGCTGGATAATTGGTATAAGGATGACGATAGCGCTGTAATGGTCATTCTATTGCATTATATGAAGAATTTAATCATGCAGTCATTGTCAAGTGTACACAAAACATATATAATCCAAAGAGAAGGCGACCTGGTGTTGTAGATCCATGTGTTTGATTATACTCCACAAGCCTCGCTCTATCACTCTTGACCCACTCCTATGCATTAGCGTTATGCATAAATGCTCACAATGTATCTAGATTTTCATTAAACGTAAACAGATTATTAATATGTGTTCAAGATCGAAGGCCGACTGAGGCAATGAGAGTCCGACATTGACATAAAAGAAACCTCTGAGATGTATTTGCTTTCTTTAGGTTTGTTGCCAGGGAATCTTTGGGAATTCCCATCTGCTTTACAACGTGAGTTTTTTTGCCCTTTAAATTTGACATATAACACTCATGCTGGCTGAAAAATAGAACGGAGAAAATGAACAACTGGTTTATTGCAATTAATTGGCCTGGATCACAAACGAGTCTCTGCGTTTGTTCCTACCCAGTTTTGGAATGTTTTTTGGACGTTCATTTGGTTATCATTTAATGAAGTTGTTACATTTGGAATTTGTTATATTTGATGTGTTATCTTCGATTGAGCATCGATGCCTGGAGTCATCAATGGTAGTTTGTGGGCACGCTTTGGACAGATTATTTTAATACTGAAAAGTGGAATCTAAGTTTGGAAGGAAATGAATTAATTGCACGGAAGATGAACGCCGACATACAGAAAAATACTTTTAGTAGGCATCATACTTTCTAGAATTTCATGTATGTTAAATGGAGGATAATTTGAAGTAAACAATGTTCAACCACCGAACATAGAAAATGTCAACACAGGAACGGGCTCTTCGGCCCACTATGTTGTGCACAACTAACTAAACTAGTAATTCAACGCCCAACTAGACTAATCCCTTCTACCTACATAATCTCCATATCTCTCCATTCTCTGCACATTCATGTGCCTATCTAAGAGCCCCTTAATCGCCTTCATCATATTTGCCTTCAATATCACCCCTGGCAGCGCATTCCAACCACCTACCACTGTGTAGAAAAAAAAACTTGCCCCGCACAACTCCTTTGAATTTACCCCTCTCATCTTAAATGTATGCCTCTAGTATAAGATATTTCGACCCTGGGAGAACGAAACCGCCTCTCTACACTATCTTTGCCTCTCATATGTCAGATTTCCCCTCAGCCTCCGCCGCTCCGGAGAAAACAACCTAAGTTTGTCCAACCACTCCCTGTACCACATAAACTCTAATCCAAGCAGCATCCTGGTAAACCTCTTCTGCATCCTCTCCAAAGGCTCCGCATCCTTACTATAATGGGGCAACCAGAATTGAATGCAACACTCCAAATGTAGCCTAACCAGAGTTTTATACAACTGCAACATATCTTCCTGATTCGAACTTAACGCCTCGACTAATAAAGGCAAGCTTGCCATATGCCGCCTTTATCATCCTATCAACTACTGCAGCCACCCCCAGGGAGCTATGGACTCGGACCCCTAGATCACTTTGTACATCAGCACTGTTAAGGGTCCTGCCATTAACTGTGTACTCTCCCTTTAGATTTGACCTCCCGAACTGCAACACTTCACACTTTGCCTGATTAAACTCCATGTGCCATTTCTACGCACTTATCTGCAAAGGATCAATATCCTGATGTATAATTTTGCAATTTTCTGCACGATTCACAACCAATCTTTTTATCGTCTGCCAATTTATTAACCCATCCATCCACGTTTTCATATATATAATATCTCAAACAGCAGAGGTCCCAGTACGGATCCCTGCGGAACACCACCAGTCACGGATCTCCAGTCGGTGTACGTCCCATCGACAACTACCCTCTCTTTTCTATGGGCAAGCCAATTCTGAATCCAAACAGGGAAATCACCGCGGATCCCATGCATCTTAATTTTCTGGATGAGCCTACCATGAGGGACCTCGTCAAACCTTAATGAAGTCAATGTAGACAACATGTACAGTTCTATTAGTGCTGGATAGAAAATAACACGGAGAGAAGGATAATACGCATTATTCTATCTTCAGTGGCCTGAACTTTCTTATCATTGAAGACTTGTGCCGACCAACCAGCACAGATGTGAAACAGGTATGTTTCATTTGGTGGGTGAGTGGAGTCTCAAATATCATTGTGGTCCTACTTCTGCTTCCGGCTGCAATTACTGAATATTCAAATCGTTGAAGGAAATGTTTCGTTCTCATGATAAAGGGATAACTTCTAATTCCTCCTTAGAATTCATTCACATTAATTTAATTCTCTGCTGTTGTCGGTGTCATTGCAATTACCAGTGAACTAGGATACGACCAGTTTAACCTGGCTTCAGTCATCATTACAACCCGTGTCCAAAGAGCTGAATTCGACGGCGGGGGAGAGAATGAATGCACTTGATACTCAGAAATATTTGATCAATTGCGGAATCAATTAGCCTTTGGGAAACTGTGATTTGGGGACAAAATCAGCATTCTTGTTTTTCATTCCATCCTGCATAGTTCGCCCGCTTGCCCACTGTGACGAGGGCGAGTACGAAATAAGTTATTCATTGCAGCAATTTCGGTAGACTTTTATGGGAGTAAGTAATCTGTAATTGTCTGTACACAACATTCGAAACTGGGATTGCACTGTCAACAGCAGAGGGCGAGATAGTCCAAGGAAAGGATAGATTAAACTACACATAGCTAGCCAGGCACATAGCTAGCGGAGGAACTGTATTGCAGTAATGCCAGCCCACTTGATGTCTTCAATACCAGACATTTAACGTAATGCGATAATGTTTTTCTACTTTTCGGATCGTACCTAGTGATATTTCCGAGAAACTGAAATTTAATATGCCGGACATCAAGAAACGCCAGACTCAACTATTTTGTAATTGAAGCAACTCGCGTTATTCGCTTTCTACGCACAATCCTGATGGAATACTAACGGAGTTTGTTCGATTCCAGCGCAGAGCCGAGATCATCCACACGCAAGGAACCCCTCTCTCTCCATATCTATCCCAATCTCTCTCTATCTGTGAGTATTAGAGAGCGCGAGCGAGAGCGCGCATGTGTAAATATGGGGGATGTAGTTGGCGTGTGGGAACAGAAATATAGGCCGAATTAAACTAGCACAATGAAAATTGCGCGTAACTGCATAAATGCAAGTTTTAAAAAAATATAACCATCTATTTCTTCCTCCAGTAGTTCCGCTTTAGGCGAACGACAACTAAAAAAATACTTTTAGTCATCCCTATTTAATAATTAATAAGCCCCCTTATAGCTTCTCAGAGCGTTTCCCTTTTTTAAAATTTATCCTGATTTTTTTTCACCGCTCCTGAACTTGTGGCTTCGGCAATTCTCCATACCATTCATCGGCTAGCCTTATCTTATCCGATTCGGCATTATTTACGGATAAGGCGACACAGAAAATGAGGTTGGACCCTTTTTTTCCTGTAAGAAGCTTTTGATCCAAACCAAGTGTTTACAAGCACACCTACCAGCAGGGAATTTTGCGAAAGTGCCCTGGGTGCAGTAATCTTAATCCAGATAACCTATCCCAGGATTGAATGTAAGTACTGTACTGTTCCTGACGATATCTATTTGAATTTGAAAACATTTTCTGGTGTTTTTAATCGTTGCTTCTCTTCTGTGTAATGTTGCAGACTAATCCAGAGACCACGTCTATTTCCAGGGACTGAATGAAGCGAAGTTTCCAGCCGAGTAGCAGTTAAGGTGTGCCAATTCACGTCGGCAACATCAGATCCCAACAGTGGAGGCAAGGGCAGAAGAAACGTCTGGCATTGGAAGTTGAGGAGAACTCAGCGCCACTGCTGGCACTCACGCGGCCGCTCGGAAGATGCGTCAGTGGGTATTCCATCCGTTTGCTTATCTTGTGATGAAGAAAACAAACGATGCAACAGTGTAACAAACCAGTGAATGCAGGAGAAATGTTTAGATTTGACACCTGGAGGAGGTCAGCTCAAAAATTTCGATTTCACTCTGAGGACAAGTGCGGTGACACTCGGCAAATTTGGAAAACTCAGCAAAGGATTAAACTGGAACAGCCCGGTGGGCCAAATCTTCATCGAGTCTTATTGTTTGTAGCTACAGATGAAGACTATTTTGAGGTAAATCAGGCTGAATCGAAGATTCTTCATTTATTTATAATACAACAAATTTCCTAGAGCACCCTCTTATTTTAGAAAGTTGATTTCACCCATCCGCTCCCGAAACATCGGATAGAGAAGCTCGTTTTTGACTATTTACTTTTTAAAGTGTAGATTTGAGATGGCGGTATCAAAACTTCAATTTTACTTTCCCCAGAAATTTGTGCGTTTTGACAATTAGGAACTCTGAAGCATCCGGTTAGATGAGAAGATAATTGAAGCGGGTTCTGGTTCCTTCCGTCTGACACCGAGCAGCAGCTGATCTCAAGTGTTGAACATGGAAGTAATTCTGGAGAATTCTGCAAAATTCTGTCCTGCAGCCTTCCGTCATCTCGACTATAAATGCTACCTTAGTCTCTGCAGTGCAGACATATCCTCGTATATTTGTAGTGAAGATTACAAAAAGATTATCGAAAATATGTAACCTTATCAGATATATTGGACGTGAGTGGGTTTTGGCTCAATAGATGGTACGCCTCCGACTGTCAGCAGGTGCTTGCGTCTTCAAACCCCAACACAGAGACAAGAACAAATATTCAAAGTCCGATATTCTTGTGTTCTGTCCGAGAAGTGTTGCTATGACTGAGATGTTGTCACTCAATGGAGGAATTAAAAGGATGTTCCAGTCTGGTCATTCAGGCAAAATATGTGACGATGCAGCGATTACGTTGTTCATTAAGAGGTTTCGATTTACAATCCAGCAATGGTGAGTTCACATTCCATCAGGACAGCTGTACAATTTAAATTCATTTGCAGAGCCCTACAGCACGGAAATATTTGCCCTTCCGCCTACCGTATCATCTCCGGCCATCAAGCACCCATTCCACAATAATTCTATTTTATTCTCCCCACTTTCTCATGAAGTTCCTCCAGATTCTACCACTCGCCTACAGTGGCCAATTAAGCTACCAATGCACACGTCTTCATGAGGTGGGAGGAAAGCGATGTCGCCCAGTATGTGACAGAGAGAACATGAAAACTCCACACTGACAGCACACACCACGTTAGGATTGAACTGGTGTCTGTGGAGCCGCGAGGAACCAGCTGTACCAGCTGCACCACTGTGTCGCCCTTTAATAATCTGGAACTTGGGAAAAAACAAGTGGTCTTTACGATGACCACCGGAAATACTACCGGTAAATTACACTTGACTCTTAGATATCAGCCAAGGGAGGAAAATTGTCATCTGTTCTGGTCTATATATGACTTCAGACATTGTGGTAATTTAATCACTGCGTCGTCACCATATGTTATACTCCCCTGAACCACCAGACGGGAAAACATTTTGACACCTCGGCCAATTGAACATGTCTCAGACAGTGCAGTATTTCGTAATTCTACAGATGTTCTTTTTTTGTTCTGGACCCGTACTGAGGTTTCAACACGCAAGTATCTGCCTCAGACTTAAATTTGCTTCCATTGAGCCACTGTACCTCACGCTGAACACTTAGGGCAGTTATTAACTTGCAGTAGCCTTTTCATTTCTATTGATCAGAGCATTGTGTTGTGGCTTGAGCAGTCCGCGGTTGCACCTCCAGGCACTTTAGCTTGTGGCGGGAGTTTGATTTTGGTGGGGAGGATCAGGGCAGGTCTTTCGACCAGGGTAAGCTATTGGCTGCCTCTGATCAATTTCGCCTTTAGACCGCAAGGTGGCGCAGCAGTAAGTGCCCTTGCCTCACGGCTCCAGAGACGGTTTTTGATCAGGACCTCTGGTGCTGTCTGTGCGGAGTTTGCAGCTTCACACCCCCATCAGATTTCCCACAGTTGTTGGTGTTTCTTTTCTCTTTCCAAAGATATTATGGTATGTTTCTTGGTTGCCATAAAAGATGTAAATGCAAGGTTAATGATGAATGTTACGAACCAGCAACAAAAGAAACACTCCGAGTCATGTATAAGTGTTTAAAACTACTTCATTAATAACTACTTATGATAAGAAGAAAAATAAAAGTAAAAATGTTGGAATGTTAGGAGAAAAAAAGAGTTAAATCTTAAGCATTAACCCCAAAAACTAAACTCGTAGTGTGTGTGTGTGTGGCAAATTCCCGAACTCCAAGTCCAGGAATGGTTATTAAACTTCAGTTCAGCAAGCCATAAGGTGAAACGTGAGCAAAGGCTTCTTCAAAACCACCGTTGACTGAAGACAAAACGTAGATGTAGAGAGAAAATAGAGAGTAATTACGAAATCCAAATGTTCCACTTTGGAACCCAAACCACATCTCAGTGTTTACACGGCAGTGACCACTCCACCGCATCTTCCTCACCCCGAAAGGCTCTCGAATCGTGGCCGTCCACACAAATACCTGTTTCCTTCTACAGGTCAACAACGAAGTGAACTCCACTGCTTTTTTCCGAAGTATCTGCCACCCCGAAAAGCATCCGAGACGTGGCCGGCCACACAAATACCTGTTTCCCTCTACAGGTTAACGACAAAGTGGAATCCACCGGATTACTCCAAAAATCCATACGTGGATTATAGTGACAGGCACAGTTATTGCTTCTCATCCATCCATAGAGACTAGCAAGCTGGTGTCTCTCTCTCTCTCTATCCTTCAGACTGACCCCGACTGATTGCTTCAAAAACGTCATTACGTCCTTTATCTTCTGTTGTCGTAACCACGCCAACACACACACACACACGCACACATAACTATGCTCTACCTTAAAGGGACATCCACTAATAGTAACTCAGTTCGTAACATGAAGAAAAGGCACAAATGGGGCGATGGTGGGCAAGTGTGAGCGAAAATAAGTTGCAACTTTAAAATGAATTAAGGGAAGGCGGAATGTGACAAATAGAATTGACCAGGCCTGTATCTCTCTCCCCTCCCCGATGTCGACATCGACTAAGTGACTTGCTTTCGTGTCGGTATAAGACTCTATAAGATCTATCAACCCCCTCAGCGTCATGCCATCAGGGATGTGCAATATTTGCTGGGCTTGCAAGTTGCCCAGATTCCGAAAAATGAACTAAAAATTCCGAAGATGAATAGCGCACACTATTGAAATGTCGAGAGCAACATTTATTCCCATATCTGCTCTTCTTTGCTGTTTCTAGCCGGTGTAACATGGTGATGGCGATTCCAGCGTTACATTATAATTCTGACGTCCTTGAAAATTATTCTATTAGTTGCACAGCTTTCTGGAGCCTGATGAAAGTCGCTGCAGCAATGGAAGTCCTTTACTGTTTCTACGATGTGAATCTTCACTCCTTGGTTTCATTTATTCCCTGTAACCACTATGGATGAGGCATTATACATGAGGAGCTCATGTAGTCAAAATAGTATTTACTTTCCATCAATTGCTATTTACTGCTTTAGCTTTATTTGACGTTAATTCACAATGTTCGTAATGTTGAATTCGGCCAATGGCCAGCGAGGATTTATTTACTTGGGTTGAATTCCGTTAGTCGTAGAATAGAACGTGACAAAAAGACCGTCCATATGTCACATACACTTTATAACTGTCTTTCGTGCTGAATATATGTTTATCTGCGATGCTCAACTATATATTTTCCCCTCTGGTGCCAGCCAGTCACGGACGGGTTGTGCATTCTGTCCACCTCGTTTATTAATAATGCCCTCGTTGCGTTTAACCGCGGTCAATGTCGTCCCAAAATGTTTTTCTGCCTGATTGCTGTGGTCGAACTAACTTGGCCCCATATTACATTGCGATTATATTAGCGGGAAAGTTCAGAATTTTAAGTATTTCTGTCCTCGAAATGTCATCACTGACTTTCGGATACTGGACCTTGATATTGAGCAGCTGGCTTATCAATGACAATATATTACAGTTGTACATTAATAAATATGCACTAGAACAGGTCAGCTTTAAGAATTGTCGATGCAGTTGTCGAGAGGGACTGGTTGTGTCGCTGTGTACCAATGAGAACCAGAAACGCAGAGATGGATCCAGTGCTCCGCCCACATCCCAGAAAAAGATCTGAATCGGCGAGAAAAGCAGGCAGTACGCATTTAGATCGTGCAGTCAAGAATGATAAGGTCATAGAAATGTTTCAGAACGTTGAACAATTTCTGCAATAATTTAATGGTGAGATTAGTATTCCGGTTTCGTCGAGCAGAGGCCTTGTTTCGGAAAATAATTCGGTGAGGAACAATGGCGAATTCGGCGATCCGCAGCGGCGTTGCTTTCAAAACCTTTGCTTTCCTGATTCTGGTATGTACGCTCGATCTGTTTTCGGGGCATATACACTATACTATTCCTGAGGAATTAGAATTAGGTGCTGTTGTTGGAAATATCGCTCATGATTTGGGAATGAACGTACCACAGTTGTCTGCTCGTAAATTGCGGCTAACCTCAGAGGCGGGTGGACAGTATATGAAGGTGAATTTGGATAATGGGATTTTGTCCATTCGTGAAAGAATCGACAGGGAGCACGTCTGTGGACAAACATCTGTATGTACTATTCCTTTTGAAATAATATTGGAAAATCCTTTGGCGTTGCACCGCGGGGAAGTGGAAATCCTTGATATAAATGACAATTCACCTACTTTCCGGGACAGCACCATTGCCTTACAGATGTCCGAAGCTTTTGCACCAGGAGTACGTTTTCGTCTCGACAGCGCGGAAGATCCAGACATTGGAATAAATACGATCGCTGCTTACACAATCGGTTCCAACGAGCAGTTTAATCTTAAAACGCAGAGAACCGAGGACGGTATTCTAATTGCAGAGTTGCTGTTGGAGAAGCCATTGGATAGAGAGCTGCAGTCATCCTTTCGAATGACGCTAACGGCGACTGATGGTGGGATCCCTCAGAGATCCGGTACAGCTCAGATTCTCATTACAGTAGTGGACATCAATGACAATCCACCTGTATTCGATCATGAAATTTACAGGGGCAGAATAAGAGAGAACACACTTCCAGGTACCTTGGTGATGAAAGTCAAAGCCATTGATTTGGACGAAGGGCTGAATGCTGAGCTAACATATTCTTTCAGCAAACTTTCTTCAGCAAGAGCTCACGAATTATTCAATTTGGACCCGCATACTGGAGAGATTCGGACTGCGGGAGAGCTGGATTTTGAAGAAGCAAATAGCTATTCACTAGATATTCAAGCAGTGGACCACGGATTACCTGCAATTATCGGGCACTCCAAAGTGTTGATCGCGATAATTGATGCAAACGACAACGCTCCCGAGATAAAACTGTCTTCAACCACCAGCAACGTTCCTGAAAATGCTCCCCCGGGCACATTGATAACCTTGATCAATGTTATCGATCGCGATTCTGGAGAGAACGGGCGGTTTCGCTGCGAGATGCCAAAGAACACCCCCTTCAGGCTTCGAACATCGTCAAAAAATTATTATGAGGTGATTACAAGTGGATCGTTGGACCGCGAGCTTGTCCCCGAGTATGAAATACCGTTTGTAGCCTGGGACTTGGGGTCGCCTTCACTGTCAACAAATAAAACAATCCAGATAGTAATTACAGATGTAAATGACAACGCACCACGGTTTAGCGAAACTTCTTACAACGTGTATGTAATGGAGAACAAAGCTCCGGGCACATCTATTTTCGCAGTAACTGCCACAGATCCTGACCTGGACCAGAATTCCTACGTGTCTTATTCATTTCTGGAGAATCCTATCCAGGACTTGCCGGCGTCCAATTACCTCAGCATCAACTCGCTGAACGGCACCATTTACGCACTGCACTCGTTTGACTATGAGAACCTCAAAAGCTTCCAGATCCATGTTCAAGCTCGTGATGCTGGAGTGCCACCGCTGAGCAGCAGCGCGACACTGAATGTGATAATCCTGGATCAAAACGATAACCCTCCCGTCATCATTTCACCATCCAGACAGAAAGGACCGGCAGCAATGGAGATCTTGCCCCAATCTGTGGGCCAAGGATACTTAATCACCAAGATAATAGCCATGGATGCAGATTCAGGTCAGAACGCACGTCTCTCTTATCACTTGCAGAGATCTACTGATCCCAGTTTATTCACCCTTGGGCAAAATTCCGGAGAACTCAGAACGGCCAGACCTATTTTGGAATCAGATACTACCAGTCAAACTGTCGTCATCTTGGTGAAAGACAATGGGCAGCCGAGCCTCTCCAGCACGCTTACAATTCACATTACAGCTTTGGAGAACATCACCGAAAGAACTACAGAAAGCAGTAACTTCGTGGCGAATCCCGAATATTTCTCTGATCTAAATCTTTATTTGATCGTCATTTTCGGTTGCACTTCTGTTCTCTTTCTCGTAATTATTATTCTACTGATTGGTATCAAATGTAAACAGGACAGAAAGATCATTGAAGAGTACAATTCTCCAAGCTGTTGTTACAGAGTTGGAGATTCTCGCGATACGTTTCATTCCAGGCTTGCAATGGAGGAAACTTTACGCTATCCTGGATCTGGCCGGGTAGTTTCCGTGCCAGAAGCGCACCGTTACTCGGTTTGTCTGTCTCCAGAGTCAGCGAAGAGCGATTTTCTCTTCTTGAAGCCTTGCGCCGTTCCCACGTCTCAAGCCAACCGTTAAGTTCACAATGATCCAGAGGCACAATGTAGGAACTAAATTACTGACGGCAATATTAACATTCAGGAAAAAAGATAATTTCGAGAGAAGTACTTAAGTAAATATTCCTGTTGTTTTGGAGATACAAGAGACTGTAGACCCTGGAATCTGGAACAAAAATCTATTGGAGGTATTCAGCCGGTCGAGTGAGGGAAAGGAATTGTCGACGTTTCAGGTTGAAATCCTGCATCAGGACGAAGAGTGGAGAAGGGAAATAGCCGGTATAAAGAGGAGAGTGGAGTGGTGCGATAAGAGTCGGCGGTGATTGCATGGCAGAGGAGGGGTGAAGTATGACGGGCAGATCGAGAAAGATAGGGAACGGTGAGGTGTGCATGAGGGAGACAGGCAGGTGGATGACATATGGAGGAAGACCAAAAAAGAGGCAGGTGCAGCCGGGGAGGGCATGGTGAATGTGGAGTCAGCTAGCAGGGTGCAAAGCAGGAGCTCAAATGCGACCAGTACTGGAATCCAAGTAAGAAAGGCGATAATGGGAACCACGAGAGTAGAGGTGAACGACAGCTGGAACCAGCACCAGACACTTCTCTCCGTTTTCTAGATCTCCGTGTCCCACGTCAGGAGACAAACTGTCCACTGACATTTAGTATAAACCCACTGGGATTCCCTGAGCTACGTTCCCACAGCCTGCTCCCACCCCAAATCTTGTAACGATGCCATCACTTTCTCCCAGTTCCTTCGACTCCGTCACATCTGCTCTCAAGATGAGGCTTATCATTTTAGGACATCTAAAATGCCCTTTTCCAAGAAACGTGGCTCTCCATCTACTGTGGGTGATGAGTTCCTCTCTAGAATATCCTGAGGTTCTCGGACACCTGCTCTCACTCCAACTCCCTCCACACAGGACAGAGATATATTTTCCCTAGTTCTCACTTTTCACCCAACTAATCTCTGCGTCCAGCACATCATCCTTCGTCCTTTCCACCACCTGCAACGAAATCCCATCACAAGCCACATGTTCTCCTCCCAACCACTTTATATCCTCATCAAGGACTACTCCTTCCATGAGTCCCTGGTCAGTTCATCCCTCCCCACCACCCCTCCCTGACTCCTGGCATATTCTCTTGCAACCAAAGGAGATGCAACCTTTGTTCTTACACCTCCTCACTCACCAGCATCCAGGGACATAAACAGCCCTTCGAGGTGAAGCAAAGATCCTGGTCCACCTTCTGCAACCTCGGTTACTGCATTTGGTGCGCTCGATATGGTCTCAGCTACATCTGTGAGACCAAGCACAGACTAGGTGACGATTTACATAGTCGCCGTGTTCTGTCCGCAGTGGCCATCCTGCGCTCCCAGTTGCAGACCATTTCAACTCCCCTTCCCATTCCCACACCTCCCTGTCCACCCTGCATCTTCTCCAATGCCAAGGTGAGGCCCATCGCAAAGTACATGTGCAACAGCTCATATTCCACTGATAGACCAAAACAGAATGGTATGAATACTGAATTTCAGGTAACCCTCAGCAATGCTGCTTGCCCCTCTAGCTCCCCCTCTCGATCTCCTTCTGATTCTTCTCCGGCCCTCCTATTTTATTTCCCTTTCCCATATACCCCCCTGCCCCAGCCACACATCACTCCTCTATGCCCTCTTCTCATCCCAGCTTAAGTCAACTGGTACCCACACATTTCATCCACCGGCTTCTCCCCTCCGCCATCTGATTCTGGTTCCATTTGCCCATCATTTATCCTCTAATGGTTACCTTTATCAGCATTCTTATTTATCAGATCCCAGCCCAGCACTGGTAGTTTCTGGCGATGATATTTGGCGATGATTTGTGCGTCCTCACGGCACAGGAGTCTTGCCAGATGATTGGAGTCTGGCAAATGTTGTTCCTTTGTTTAAGAAATGGAGTAGGGATAATTACAGACCTTGGGAATGAGAGACCAGTTAGCCTTCAATCATGGGCAAATTACTGGAGAAGATTCTTAGAGACAGGATTTATGGGCATTTGGAGAAGCACAGGCTGACTATGGACATCAGCATGGCTTTGTCTGGGGCAGGTCGTGCCTCAAGAGCCTGACTAATTTCTTTTAGTATGTGACAAAGTACACTGGTGAAGGTTAAGCGGTGGATGTGGTGTACATGGGTTTTTGTAAGGCGTAAGATAAGGTTCCTCATGGAACGATCATTCAGAAAGTCAGGAGGAATGGGATCCAGGGAAACTTGGCTGTGTGGATTCAGAATTGACTCGCCCATAGAAGACAGAGGGTGGTGGTAAATGGAGCGTATTCTGCCTGGAGGTCGGTGACCAGTGGTGTTCCACAGGGATCTGTTCTGGGACCCCTGCTCTTTTATTTTTATAAATGGCTTGGACGAGGATGTGGAAGGGTGGTTTAGTAAGTTTGCTGATGATACGAAAGTTGGTGGTGTTGTGGATAGTGTAGAAGGTTGCTGTAGATTACAACAGGATATAGATATGATACAGAGCTGAGCTGAGAAGTGGCCGATGAAGTTCAACCCGGAAAAGTGTGAAGTGATACACTTTGCAAGATCGAATTTGAAGGCAACAAACAAGGTTAACGGCAGGACTGTCAGTACTGTGGAGGGATCTTGGGTGCATATTTATTGATCCCTTAAGGTTGCTGCGCAAGTCGATAGGGTTGTTAAGAAGGCGTATGGTGTGTTGGCCTTTGTTAGTCGGTGTACTAAGTTCAAGAGCCGTAAGGTAACGTTGCAGGTCTATAGAACTCTGGTTAGACCACACTTGGAGTATTGTGTTTAGTTATGGTCGCCTCATTATAGGAAGGATGTGGAAGCTTTAGAGAGGGTGCAGAGGAGATTTACCAGGATGATGCCTGGATTGGAGAGCATGTCTTCTGAGAATAGGTTGAGTGAGCTACGGCTTTTCTCTTTGGAGAGAAAGAGAATGAGAGGTGACTTGATAGAGGTGTACAAGATGATAAGAGACATAGATCGAGTTGACAGTCAGAGACTGTTCCCCAGGGTGACAATGGCTGACACGAGGAGGCTTAATTTTAAGGTGATTGGAGGAAGATATAAGGGGGATGTCAGGGGTGAGAATTTTTACACAGAGAGTGATGGGTGCGTGTAACATTAGGGTGGGTGCAGATACATTAGGGGCATATAAGAGACTCTTAGAGAGACACATGAATGATAGAGGAACGGAGGGCTATGTGGGAGGGAAGGGTTAGATAGATCTTAGAGCAGGATAACGACGGCACAAAATTGTGGGCCGAAGGACCCGTACAGCGCTGTAATGGTCTATGTTCTATGTTCTCTTAGCTGTCTCAAACTTCACTCTCCCCTATATCAGCTGAATCCATTTCCCTCTCTTGTTTGTCTTCTCCCATATATTATCCAGCCGCCTCTGTCTCTCAACTCCACTCCCCTCCCTCCTCTACCGAACTCAATCTGCCAGTCATCGTTCACCCTTCCTCAGTCCACCAATCAGCGCTGGGTTCTATAACACCACTCCTTATCTCCTCTTTGTACTGGCTATATCCTCTCTCCAATCTAACTCCTGATACAAGTTTTAGACTTGAAACGTCGACAAGTTCCTCACTCCTACGCCCATCCCACAAGCAGGTGGTGATTGACCTGCTGATTTCCTCCAGCACTTTGTTTGTCCAGTGGATTTCATTTGTTTCTTGTTTTCGTTTGAGGAACTGGATTCGTTTATGGTGAAGGTCCGTTGTATGGATATTGGGCATCTGAAACTGGTACAGTAGCTTTTCATTTCAATGGGAATCCTATTACAGGTCATTGAATGACCTGCACCATTCGATTGCTGCTGTGTAAACTGCACAGAAGCATCTTAGCACGTCGATGCAGTTATAGGTCCTGAAAATGCTTAGCATCAAGAACATTTTGAAAAAACTTACGATCGCACTGAAAAGCATTCTGTATGAAGTACTGAGAATTTGTAGTAATCCAATGGAGTCTTTCTGAGAATTCTGCACCTATCTATACCCGATTAGGTTTTTAGCCAAAAACTTGCATGTGGCTGTATAACTGATATTAATTTTAAATGCAAGTGTAACAAACCATGTAGCGTAGGGACGTTTAGAGTCATTGTTGTATATCATATTAAAAGTGTTTGGTGCAATCTTGCATTTTGTAGTTTATCCAAAATATCAGATACAAGAATAAGCGCATTTGGCTTCTTTGGCAATGTATTTCATTATACTCCAAATGATCCTGGTTCTTGCACTTATTACCTCTTCTTTTTCATTAATGTACTGATAACTTGATGCCTTAATATTTAGTTTGACATAAAATCGAAACCGATTGCAAATGCTATTTTTCTCAAGTTCACTGCCGGGGAAAATGTCGGAATTCCTACCTGCTTAACAACAAGCTGTTGTGTACTTTAAACGAGCTACATCGAAATCATGCTGCCTGTCACAAAAAGAGGAGACACACAGTGTCATTGTAATTCGCTGGCCAGGTTCATAAGAGAGTTTTTGCATCTTGCTTTTACCCATCGCTGGTATTCTTCCGGCACATTGCTTTCCACTTTAATGGATTTGTTAACTCATTAATAGCAGTTCTGTGTTATCTTCGTTTGGAAGGGTAATGGGTGAACAATGAGTGAAGTTAGAAATTGTAGGAATTGACTTTGTTTCGGACAAGATTATTTTAATGCTGATATGTCAGAAACAGGAGTTTAAAGTGAGTTAGTCGTAAGGAAGTTTACAATCCGCAATACCCAAAGAATACACTGAGATGATATCTTCCATTCCAGAATTCAGCGTATATTAAGTAAGCAGAGCATAATTTGAATTAATATCGCGGGATGGTTGTACGTTTTAATTTTATGCTGTCGTCTTACCCTTATTGGTAATTTTTTTTTGCCGAACAACCTAATCAAAAGGTGAAACATGTTTGATACATTGTGGCTGAGTGCAGTCTCAAATCTCAATGTAATCCTCCTTCAGATTTAGAACACTCTTTGTGAATAACTAAGGGAGCCATGTTTAACATTTTCTTTCCTGTGATAAAATAATAATTGCCAATTTCTTCTTAGAAGTCATTCATTTTAATTTAGTTTCCTTTCTTATGACATTGTAATAAAACGGAGATTGTGGTACAGCCAGTTTAACACGGTTTCAGTTATCCTTACACTTGTGTTCCAGAAGTGGAATAAAAGAGCCGAATTGCAGAGCTGGTATGAAGATGAATGCATTTAACCTCCAGCCTCTACTTGATCAATTGAGGCACTCAGGAAGCGGGTGGCAGCCCAAAATGCCTTTTTAGTTTTCAGTAGATCCTCCAAAGTGTTAAACTTCCTCTCGCTTCACCACTCCTTCGAGTATTAACGATCCACAGTATTGATTGCAACAATTTTGGGAGTCCAATTGCCTGGACGCATCAAAAGAAACCAGGGCTACATTGTCAACAGTATGATACCTGTTGCGCCTGATGAAAGAAGAACACGGAAAGCTTACGATGAACCGTGTAATCAATGTTGTCTGAGAGTGGTCACATCTAACTACGTCGGTAGCGGAAGAGGGTTATTTCAGTAATAACTGCGGTGTCGTCGCCGTCAACGTCTGAAATTTCAATCTGAGTGATGTGATTTTCCTACATTTTACGTTTTACCTGGTGCTAATATTCCTGAGGAAATGTATTCGAATGGGCCTTATATTACGAAACACCAGGCGCCGGCTTTCTCGTAACTAATTCTAGACGCAACTTGCGCCATTCCCACTCCCCACACAATCCTTATGACATCCTGATCTATTTCGTTCGTCAGCTACTCTGGCGATTCCACCACTGCGCGAAGATCATAAAAGAGCCATTAACACCATGTGGCTTGTGTTTGTGCGCGCACGGGCGCGTGTGTTTTTGTGAATGTTGTGAGTGTTATTGGCGTACAGAACATTAGTACAGATATTACGTTTGAAACTGGTACGCTGAATGCATGGAACTAATGAATGGAAAAGCAGATTTCCTTCTTTCGTTAAGTGAATCTGAGCATATCTGAGCATATTATATTTATTTATGGTAAATATCACAAAGGTTAGATATATCTCAACTAACTTTGCCACCTCTTCATTCCCAGTCTATTGAGTGAAGTATTTGAAAATAATATTACCATCTTGCCTTTTTCAATTCAGAATCACCCAGGTCCCTTATATTGTCTCAGGATTCATGGTTTCCTGTTATTAATTTTGCTTGGTGCCCCCCCCCTCCCCCGTTCTTGTATGTATCACGAAAGTGAATTGCAACAACTATACTGGTGCTCTCCAGTAGCTTCACCGATGAGGAATTATTGAATTGCAATGTTGCACAACAATCGTGAGTGGCCTTGTCGGCTCTGAGGCTCAGTATACAAGCCTAACATCGCATGCACACTTAGCAGCGGGGAATACTTGGTGCTCGTCATTTTTAAACACATTTTCCGCCATTAGTTATAGGAGTGCTGTGGCTAATTAGATGAAAAACAAAAGAAACATGTGAACCTTGTGAAAGCGCCCTGGGTAGATTGACATTAATCTAGATCAAATAATTTAGCATAATCCCAGGACTGAATGTCAGGAGGAAGGTTTACAAAGGATACAGCAGGATATCAATCAGTTGGAAATTTAGTGTGAGAAATGACAGATGGAGTTCAATCCAGACAAGTGTGAGGAGTTGCACTTTGCGAGGTTAAATGCAAGATGAATGTATACAGTGAAGGACAGGATCCTTTAGAACATTGATGTTTCCACTTTAAGGGAGCTATGGACCTACAATTCAAGATCCAAAGGATCCAAAGGATCCTGAATTGTAGGTCCATAGCTCCCTTAAAGTGGAAAGAAACGTAGATTGAATGGTAAAGAAGGCGTACAGCATACTTGCCTTCATCGGTTGGGGCATTTATAAGGAAGTCATGTTGCATCTGTACAAAACTTTACTGAGGCTACATTTGGAGTATTGTGTGCTGTTCTTGTTGCCACACTGCAGGAAAGATGTGGGGGGTTTTGAGAGCGCGTGGAAGCATTTCACCAGGGTGTTGCCTGGATTGAAGTGTGTTACCTGTCAGGAGAGTTTGGACAAATTTAGATTGTTTTCTCTGGAGTTTCGGAGGCAGAGAGGCAAGGCTAGATAATCACAATGATTTCTCAGTGTGGAAGTGCCATATAGTAGAGAGCACAGGTTTAAGCTGAGGTGGGAGGGGGTCATTCAAAGGAGATTTGTGAGGCAAGGTTTACACAGAGAGTGATAGTTGCATTTAACGCGCTGCCAAGGTAGGTGGTACAAGCAGATCCGATAAGGAAGTTTGAGAGGCATTTAGACAATCACACGAGCAGGCAGGTTTATAGAAGGTTATGAACGATTTTCAGGCGGATGCGATTAATTAGGCTGCCTTCATGATCGGTGGGCCGAAGGGCCTGTTCCTGTGCCGTACTGTTCTATGTTCCTAGTGCTATGTGTTATAGCTATTGATACCAATCACTCGAGTTTTACTTTTTAAATATTTGGAAAGCAATGTATTGGTGCGTTTAATTGCTATTTCTCTTCTTTGTAGTGTTCCAGTCTACAGAGAGATCACAATCATTCCCAGAAGCCCAAATGAAGTGGAAGCCTCCTTCCTCGCAGCAGTACGGCCGTCAATGCACGTCTTCAGCAGCAAAGTCTATTCTGGGTGCAAGGGCGGGAGAAGGGCCCGCACATCGTTGTCCACGGAGAACTTTGCATCTTTGGTCGTTCTGCAGAAACCCGTTCGAAAGATGCGTAAACAGGCGTCCGCTGGCCACCAAGACTCAACAAACCGTGAGACTGACACCAAAATGCATCAATTTGCTGATGAAACAAGAAACATTGCACGCGGTTGTTTGGAGTTAATACATTCAGAATGCAGACGAAATTTGGCAAGTGTGGTCACACTCCGAAAATTTGGTAAATAAAGGTACTGCCTAAGTAAAGGCATTAAGGGGAACAGCTGTGTGGGTCAATGCTTGCTTGTAAATAGAGATTCCCGCGATCCACGTTCGCGGTGTCGTTTGGAACTGCTCCATTTTGACTATTAAGTAGAGATTTCAGAAGCGGTATCAAAACTATTTGTGTTTTCGGAGTAATTGCTTCCATTTGCATGTTTTTTCCATTAGCAACATAAAACAGCTGGATCCATACCAAAATAATTGCTGCTGAAGCGCATTCTGTGCAATCCGTCATACGCTGAGAGCAACCAATTTCAACCGTTGATCATAGAGCTAACCTGGGAGAATTCAGAAGAGTCTTGAGTTCATGAAGCAAGCTTCTTTCCCGTCATTTTAGTTATCTAAAGCATTAATGGCACATTAGCCTCTGTAACCCCAATATATCTTTGTTAATGGTGGCAATTGTTATGAAAGGATTATTGAAAATGAATAATCTTATCAGAAGTTTTGGGCGTGAATAGCCCATGGCTTAATGGGTGACACGCTTGCCCCTGATGCAGATGTTTGCGTTGTCAAACCACAGTCGAGGGATCAGAATACAAAACAAAAATCTGATATTCTTTTGCGGTATTTGAAAATTGCCACTCCTAATGAGATGTTGTCACTAAAGTGAAGAGTTAAGTTAAGCTCTCGTCTGCTTATTCGAGTGCGCCTAAAATATTACGGGATAAAATGTGATAGCGTGGCGGCGATTACTATTAGCAGAGAGACCTGAGTTGAAATCCCACTAGGAAAACCGTAGAATTTGAATTCGGTTAATTATCTGGAACTTGGGACCAACAACGTGTCATATTAATGGCTACCAGAAAAACTTAAGGACTATTGTAAAAATCCATTCACAAATGTAATTCAGGTGAGGAAACTTACCGTCGGTACCTCTCTGGTCTATTAAGACTTTTATAACTTAGTGTCTATGTCATCAGCGTATTTTGCAGTACCACATGTTCGGCTTACCTGACCAAGCAGACGCCTTCGTCTTTCAGTTCCTCACCCAACTGACCACATCTCAGTACATGGCTTCTGAAATACCAGAGAAGAGAATCATATTTTGTTAATTTGTTCTGGCTCCTGGGTTGGGGATTGAACACGCCAGTGTCTAGTTCAGTTGTAACTGTGTCTTCTATTGAAACACATCATACTCACGTCAAAAACGTTTGGTAAGATTACCAATTTTTAGTGGATTTTTTAGTACCAGAGACCGATATTATGAAGAGGATTATATTAATAGTTGAATAGCTCGGGAGAGCCTTCAGCTAATTTTGGTTTTCAGCCAGAGCAAGGATATGATGGGGAATAACTGAGCAGGTTTTTAGACCAGAGCATCCGATTGGCTGAATCTGGTTAATTTCGTCTGCAAGCCGCATGGTGGCGCGAAAGTGAGTGCTGGTGCCTCACAGCTCAAGAAGATTCTGTTCGATCTTAACCTCCGGTGCTGTCTATGAGGGGTTTGCACATTTTCTCCGTGAGGGATTCCTGCAGATACCCAAACGTGTACTTGTAAACAAATTGTTTACTGTAAGTTACCCATAAATGCAGATTAATTGCAGGCGAAATGTACAAATTGGAGCTGATGGGCGAGTGTCGGAGCGAATAAGTTGCAGGGATACCGGCAATTATGGAGACGGAGAAGGAAGCGTGACTAATGGAATTTCCTCCCTACTGGTAAATCATTCACCCGAGGGGCAATTGGTTATTGGCAATAAATGCTGGCCTTGCTCTCTGTTCCCGAAAAATCAATGAAAATTTCCGAAGATGGATAGGGTAGTCAATATCCATACAAGGAGAAATACATTACAACCAAGCTATCTTTATTTACTGTATCTAGACGAGTGAAACATGATTACCCCATGTTGAGCATTAATTGCAATGCGTTGTGAAATGTTCCATTCCGTTAATTTCAATGTGTTTTGTTTGCAGAATACAGGGTGAAGAAAAATCGCCGATATTTACTCACTTATGTACCATGTTTGGCTGGATACATGTTCATGAGATATACTTGAGTTTTTTTTGGTACCAACTAGTGATGGGATGGTTAGTGCAGTGTGTTCATCTCTTTTGTTAACAAATCCTTCATTACGATTTATAACTGAATGGTGGACATACTGACAAGACATTCGGATGTCTGGTTGTTTACAGTGGATGAAATATCTTGATTCCATATTGCATTGAAGATGCATCGAGGACGAAGCAAATTATTTTAGCTATAATTGTCCTCTAAAATTAGGGCCATGAGTTTCGAAAACATACCTTGCAAAATACACCTTGAATTTACAAAACACTACTATTTATGGTTGTACACTGTTAAATATTCACGAGAGCAGTCTAGCTTTAAGAAATGTTGATGTAGTTGTTGAAAGGGACCGGTTGTGTCGCTGTGTACCAATAAGAATCTCAAACGAGGAGATGGATCCATTGCCCTTCCCACATCCAAGACAGAAAGATCAGAATCGACAAGAAAAGCGAGCGGTGCGCGTTTAGATGAGAAGGGTAAACACCGTGCCTTTACGCATTTAGAGAATACGGATAATGCTGCAATAATTTGGTGGCGAGATCAGTTCTCTGGTTTAATCGAGCAGAAGGCTGGATTTGGAAAATAATTGATTGCAGAACAATGGCGAATTCGGCGGTCGACAACGCCATTGCTTTCAGCAGGTTTGCTTTCATCATTCTGGGATATATAAGAGGCTTGATTTATGGACACATTCGCTATTCTGTTTCCGAGGAAATGGATATCGGGGCTTTTATTGGGAATATTGCCGAAGATTTGAGATTAAATTTACCGCAATTGTCCGATCGTAAATTTAGACTAAACTCAGATGACGGCGGACGGTATATGAAGGTAAATTTGGACAATGGGATTTTGTCTGTTCGTGAAAGAATCGACAGGGAGCTTCTTTGTGGGCAAGCAGCAATGTGTACTATTCCTTTTGAAATAATACTGGAAAATCCTTTGGCAGTATATCGCGGCGAAGTAGAGATTCTTGATGTCAATGATAATTCCCCTACATTCCGGGACAGTCCCATTGCCTTACAGATGTCTGAAGCAATTACACCAGGGGTACACTTCCCACTCGAGAGCGCAGAAGATCCGGATATTGGATTAAATACAGTCGCTGTTTACGCTATCAGTTCCAATGAATACTTTAGTATCAAAGCGCAGAAAACTGAGTACGGTGTTGTAAATGCCGAGTTACAGTTAGATAAACCATTGGACAGAGAGATGCAGTCAGCCTTTCAGTTGGTCCTGACGGCGACTGATGGTGGAATACCACAAAAATCCGGCACAGCTCAAATCCTCATTACCGTGGTGGACTTCAACGATAATCCACCCATATTTGATCATGAGATATACAAGGGTAACATCAGGGAAGACGCACCTCAAGGTACCTTGGTACTGACAGTCAAAGCAACTGATTTGGACGAAGGTTTGAATGCTGAGCTAACATATACTTTCAGCAAGTTAGCTTCACCAACAGTTCTCGAATTGTTCAGTTTGGACCCCCAGCTGGGGGAGATCCGGCTAGAAGGAGAGTTAGATTATGAAGAAGTGAACAGTTATTCTCTGAATGTTCAGGCTATGGACCACGGATCCCCTGCAATTGCAACACGCTCCACCGTGTTGATCAAGGTAACTGATGTAAACGACAACCCACCCGAGATAAAAGTGACATCGGTCACGAGTAAAATTCCGGAAAATGCTCCACCAGGAACTTTAATAACTTTGATCAATGTCATTGATCGGGATTCTGGAGAAAACGGTCAGTTTCACTGTGACATCCCAAAGAATATCCCCTTCAGACTTCGAAATTCATCGAAAAATCATTTTGAGTTGATTACCAGTAAAATGTTGGACCGTGAAGTGGTCGCTGAGTATAAAGTACCTTTTTTAGCCCGGGACTTAGGGTCGCCGTCACTATCTGCAAATGAAACCATCCAGGTTGTAATTTCAGACGTGAATGATAACGCCCCACGTTTTGGTGCATCATCTTATAACATATATGTGATGGAGAACAACTCTCCGGGCAGTTCTATTTTCGCGGTAACTGCAAAGGATCGTGACATGGACCAGAATTCTTATGTTTCTTACTCATTTGTGGAGAATCTTATCCAAAATTTTCCTGTGTCCAGTTACCTCAGCATTAACTCCATGAACGGCACCATTTACGTGTTGCGCTCTTTCGACTATGAGAAACTCAAAAACTTCCAGATCCGTGTTCAAGCCCGTGACGCTGGAGTGCCCCCGCTTAGCAGCAGCGCTACAGTGAATGTGATCATATTGGATCAAAATGACAACGCACCGGTAATTGTTTCACCATCAGAACAGAGTGGATCATCAGAGGAGGAAAGCGTTCCTCAGTCGGCCGGCCAAGGGTACTTGGTTACCAAAATAATCGCAACTGACGCAGATTCCGGTCAGAACGCACGGCTTTCCTATCACATGGTGAAAGCTACTGATCCCAGTTTGTTTAAAGTTGGGCAAAATTCTGGTGAAATTAGAACAGCGCGCAATATTCTGGCGTCCGATGCTACTAGACAAACTCTCTTCATCTTGGTTAAGGACAACGGGCAACCAAGCCTCTCCAGCACGGTTGCAATACACATTGCTGTTTTGGAGAACATCACGGAAAAAGTGACTGAGACTGGTAACGTATTGAGGAATTCCGAACATTTCACTGATTTAAATCTTTATTTAATAATCATTTTTGGTTGCACTTCCTTTCTCTTTCTTGTGATTATTCTTCTACTAATTGGCATCAAATGCAGGCAAAACACAAATATCTCCCAAGACTATATTTCTTCCAGTTGTTGTGGAGGTCCTAACTATAGTTTCAATCGAAGACCTGAAATGGATGAAACCTTACGCTATCCTGGGACTGGCCGCATGATGCGTGCACCAGTAGCGCACCATTACTCGGTCTGCCTGTCTCCAGAATCAGCAAAGAGCGATTTTCTCTTTTTGAAGCCATGCAGCGCACCCGCTTCTCAGGCCAACTGCTAAATTATGACGATCCGCTTACATCACAACTGACCTATTGGCGAACATATTTCATTTATATATCCATGAATGTTGTTCATTATGAGCGATGTCTTTAAGTAAACATTTCCTTTCTGTATGCGTTTGTTTGTAATAGTGGGGCTGAATTTCTGTATCAGTCAAAAATAAACTCTCCAGTAATTACAATCCAAGCGTCTGAAACCGGTATTTGTTCAATTTGAACGGAAGCCTCCGACGTATCAGTGAATGTCTTTTACAAATCCAGTGCTTTTGTCTCAACCATCAAAAGGAACTCGGTGCATGGATCCAGTTATAGTATTTCAATATTTAACATCACATTGAGAAGCATTCTGGGAATTTATATTCCACTCAATGGTGTCGAGAATTGGATTCTGCTTCATTATTTACGCAGAATTGTTTAAGAAAAGCTTGAATGTGACAGCATAATTGGTACCAATTCAACTTAAGTATAATATAATGTAATTGTCAGGCTAATCTGTCATCACCTTACATGATATTGATAATACTTTTTGAAATCGTATATTACATAGGGCAAATAAAATATCAGACACAGAAGGAAGGCCACTCTGTGCAGTAGATCGATAGCTCTGATGATATTCTACCTGCACCACTCCTGGCTCTGTCCCCCGCATTAGAGCTCATATAGATTGATGCAAAGATATTTAAAGTAGCTTTAAATCTAAACCGATTTTTAATGTTGTTCATGACATTCCTGCAGTGCCCTTCAAATGAACTATCTACAAATCATGTTGCCTGGCACAAAAATGGAGAGACTGACCGCTATGGTAATTGTAATTTACTGGCTGAGATTAAACAAACACCCCTGTTTCACTTTTAGAGGAAGTGGGTGCGATAGTGGGAACCTGGAAAAAGGCAAGTCTCCTTGATTGTTAGTTTCACTTTTACAGGAGTCGGGAGCGAGAGCAGGAACCTTGAAAAAAACAAGGCTCATTGATTGTCTAATTGCCATAAAAGGAAGGTGAGGTTAATTGAAGCGACCATTTTGGAGGAGGCCAGTGTAAGAGTTGGGAGTTGAGGCTTTGGCTCAAGAGGCTTCAGCGAGGAGGCAGGGGTAAGGTCTTTATTTTTCTGTTCATCCTTAGCGCTTAATTCAGTGTAGGCAGGATGGCAGTTACGGCAGTGGAGTGCTCCTTCTGAAAGATATGAGAAGTCAAGTAACTTCACTGTTTTCCAGACGACTACATCTGCAACTTCTGACAAACCGAGTCAAACATCTAGAGCTGGATTTGGATGTACGCAGGATCAACCCAGATGGTGAGAGCATCATAGATGAGACTTTTACTGAGTTGGTCACACCCACAGTGCAGGATTCAGATAGATGGGTGACCACCAGGAGAGTAGGCAGACAGTGCACGGTCTCCCTGTGGCCATTCCCCTAACTTACAGATGTACCACTTTGGATACTGTTGACAGGAATGTTCTTGCAGGGGCTAGCAGCAGCAGTCAGATATCTGGCACTCTGACTGGCTCTGAGGCCGAGAGGGAATGGGTGCAGTCAGGGAAGTTGTGATAGGAAGCTCCGCAGTGAGGTGGACAGACAGGAAATTCGGTAGCTGCAGAAAACAAGCCAGGGTAGTGTGCTACCTCTCAGGTTCCAGGGTCAAGGATGTATCTGAGCAGTTTCAACATTGTCGAGGGTGTGGGCGAACAGCCAGCGGCCGTTGGTACAAAGAGGTAGAACAAGGAATGAGATCTTGCAGAATGAGTACAGGGAGTTAGATGAAAAGAAACAGGACTTTGAGGGTCCTGATCTCGGGATTACTCCCAGTGCCACGTGCGAGCGAGGTATAAAATAGAAAGAATTTGTGGCCGAGGAGTTGGTGCAGAGGAAGAGATTCAGGTTCCTTGACCACTAGGCTTCCTTCCGGGTGGAGGCGACATGTACAAAAGGAACGGATTGCATTTGAACCAGAGAGAGATCAATTTCTTAGCAGGGAAAGTTCCCAGTGCTACATGGGAGGGTTTAAACTAGATTGGTCGGAGCAGGAGCAAGTCACGGGATAAAGCAGTAGCCAGGAAGAGCAAGTTTGGTAACGAGGATAGCCAGGAGCACAGAAAAGGGAGGGAAAGGAATACTCAGTTAAATTGCATTTATTTCAATGCACGAGGCTTAACGGGTAAGGCGGACGAACTCAGAGCGTGGATTGGTTCTGGGGATTGAGATATTACAGCCATATCAGAAACATGGTTGAGAGAAGGGCAGGACTGGCAAGATACAGATGCTGCATGCGTGGCAAGAGGTACAAGTTAGCAAGGAGGAGGTGTTACCTTTTTGATAAGGGAGGACGTAACAGCAGTGCTTCGAGTTGACATTTTGAGGTTATAAGGGGAGAATTTAGGATCAAGAAAGGGGGGAGGGTGGTCACTCCAGCGGGGCTGTATCGGAGTCGACCGAAACTTGACGAGAAGGTGTATGGAGAAATTGCTCAAAGTTGTAAGAATAATAAGGTTGTGTTAGTAGGAGATTTTAATTTCCTCAGTATTGACTGGGCCACCCAGAGTGTTTAGGGCCTGGACGAGGTGTAATTTGTGAAACGTGTCCAGGGAGGTTTACTGACTCTACTCGGGTGGGTGCAATACTGGACCTTCTCTTTGGGAACAAGACATGGAAAGTAAGTGAAGTGGTAGTCAGGGAGCATGTTGGCTCCACTGACCATAATTCTATTAGTTTTAAGATAGTGATGAAAAAGGGTGACAGGTCCACAGGTTGGTACTAAACTGTAACGTGGCTAATTTTGGGGAATGAGGCAGTGTCTAGCAGAGGTCCATTGAGTGACCCTACTTGAAGGGAAAAGAAAGAATGTTGAGGCTTTTAAGAGTGTTATATTAAGAGTCCAGGGTAGCATGTTACTGTTAGAACATACTGTAAGAAGTAGGAGCAGGAGTAGGCCATCTGGCCTGTTGAGCCTGCTCCTCCATTCAATAAGATCGTGGCTGATCTGTTAGGGTGAAGGGTAAACCTAGCAAGTTTAGGAAACCATGGCTGACGAGGGACATTGAGGCTCTGGTGAAGAAAAAGAAGGAAACATACCTTGGATTCCGGAGGTTGGGAACGTGTGAATTCCTTGATGACAATAAAAAGATTAAGAATAAACTTAATAGGGAGATCAGGAGGGCAACGGAAGGGTATGAGATGCATCTGGCAGGTAAGGTTAAGGAAAATTCCAAGAGGTTCTATAGGTACAGTATATTAAGGGTAAAAGAGTGGCTAGGGAGAGAGCATGTCCCCTTAGAGATCAACAGGACTGCCTATGTCTTGATAGATGGGTATGAAGATAAAGGAAATGGGTAGGATTTTAACAAATATTTCTCCTTGGTGTTCACTGAAGAGAAAATCATGGTTGCACAAGAGATAAGGAAACAAATGCCGATGTTTTGGAGAACAGTCATATTACCAGGGCGAAGGTATTTGCGGCCTTATAGCTCATGAAAGTGGAAAAATACCCAGGGCCTGAGCGAGTGCATCCTCGGACTTTGTGAGAGGCGAGAGAAGAAATTGTGGAGGCCCTTTACGAGATACTTGCTTTACCGTTAGCCACTGGTGAAGTTCCCGAGGGATGGAAAGTAGCAAGGATAAGCCAGGGAACTACGTTACAGACAGCCGACATCAATATTGGGGAAGTGACTGTAGGGAAATCTGAAGGACAGAATCTGCGAGCACTTGGATAGACAAAGTCTAATTAGGACGAGTCAGCATGGAGTTCTGTGTGGAAAGTGGTGCTTGACGGATTTTCCACAGCTTTTGGAAGAGGTAACCAAGAAGGTAGATGAGCGTAGGGCAGTAGGTTGTTGTCTATTTGGACTTCAGCAAGGTGTTTCACAATGTCCCCCATGGTAGGCAAGTCTGAACCATAGTCGGCGGGGAATTGATGTGCCGAAGGGCCTGTATCTGTGCTGTTTTGTACTATGCTTCCATGACTCATTTTTGGCAGGCATCCGGCAGATTCATTTGTGGATCACTTTACTCGAGTCGTCAACGTCTTTTAACTTGTTACTTTGTCATCTTTGTATGAGCGACTGTGTTAGAAATTATGGATTCTGACTTTGTTTCACACATCAATATGATAATGGCGAATTGCCAGAATAGGATTTTGAAGTGGAATTAATTAATTGCACGGAAAATTAATGCCAACAATACAAGTTGAATTCATATGTGATGTTTTAAGTTTCTTACCGGAAATGTGAAAATGTACGATTCATTCAGTGGGGGAGTGCACTTTCAAATCTTAATGTGGTCATCCCTCGGCTTTAGGCCGCATAACTGAAGGTGGTCACGTTCTAAACTATAAAAGAAAAGCTTTCTTCTTGTGACGAAGTTCGTGCATGTTAATTGCAGTGCTAGTGTAATTGCAATTGCACGTAGACTGTTGGTCTACCTGTTTTACACTGCGTCAGCCATCCTCACGCATACGGTACGCAGCGTAATTAAAAAGTTGAACTCGAATGTGGCGATGAAAATATATGCATGTGACCTCCAGGCTGTATTTGATTATTTGCGGCATCAAAGATCCTTCGCAGAATTGAATTGCGAGACCAAAGCAGCTTTCTTCGTTGTCATCCTATCCTCTGTTGTGCTACACGTGCATGCGCTTCATCATCGTGACGGTTGTGAGTAAGAACTATGGCATTGACTGCAGCAATTCGAAAAGACACTTGTGTGACAAAATAAGCTACGATACTCTGGACACACCACAAGAACTGGGCACTACACAGTCAAACGCATGAGGCGAAACGTGTCAGATGAAATCAGAAGTTTGACGAAGACGAGAGTTACCTATTGAATATCAACTGACAGAGTATGCAATGTTACCTAACCGCAAAACGCAGCAGAGGAGGATATTTGCATTGACGAGGCAATCAACGCCGAAAATTCAATCTCTGTGATATTAGTTTCCGAATTTTCACGTCTTACCTCATGTTAATATTCTGGAGGAATGGATAATAATGGGCAGAAAGGACAGAAGCTTCAAAAGCCTTCTATCTCTAAAGTACTTCTGGAAGCAATATGCGTGGCATCCTTTTCCTGCTCTATGTCTATCCAATTCCGATGGATATCGTTTATCAGGTCATCCGGCGATTCCAGCGCGGCACCAGATCATCAAGGTACACGGAATATCACGTTTTGTTTCTGTGTGTGTGTGTGTGTGTGTGTGTGTGTGTGTGTGTGTGTGTGTGTGTGTGTGTGTGTGTGCGCGCGCGCGCGTGCGTATATGTGTTTCTGTTTGTAAATGCTCAGGATTTAGTGGGCATGTGGGAACGTAAATATAGACATATTGTACATATTGGCGCAATGACATTTGGACGAAACTCCATAAGTACAAAAACGACAAGCGTAGATGCAATTATTTCAATATGGAAATTAAGGCCTATTACATTGCTTCATAGTAAATATCAAGTTTAACCTGTAACCCAGCTACCGTTCCATCCTTTCTGAGGAAGGGTCTAGGCCCAAAATGTCGACTGTCCATTTCCCTTCATAGATGCTGTCTGACCCGCTGAATTTCTCCAGCAATTTGCGTCTTGCTCCAGATTTCCACATCTGCGTTCTCTGGTATTCCATCCTTCTGATACTGCGTCTATTAAATGAAACACTTAAATTTAGATTCCAGCCCTACTCACATCAGAATTAAGCATCTCCCTTGTTTTCCAGGACGTCAGTTTCCCTGGTTTTATTTTATTCTTCTTTTGATCCCGCTCCTGCACGCGTGACTTATGTGAAATTACACCATTTTCACTCGCTCACGAGTACTTTGTGGATTGTTCAGGTTCCAGAATGCACAGTAATTGTGGGTGCCCTTTCTGAAACTTATTGCATGAAACTTACATTCCAGACTTAGTATCCACAGGCACATTTATCGACATGGAATTTTAGGTCTATTTTGAAAACGTGTATCTTTATGAATTTCCCCTTTGAAATCCAAGAGAGCTGAGGCTAATATTAAAAAGATACCAATTTTGTGAACGCGCTTCTGGTTGACTGATCTTTGTCTGGATCAAGTACTTCCGCATAATATGAGGATTGACTCTAAGAGCTCAGGGCTACCGCCATTGATACCAGACCACCCGAGATTTCCATATAACTTTTAAAAACAGTGTGTGTGTGCTTAATTGCTATTGCCCAAATCTGCAATGTTCTAGGTAAAGCCAGAGATTCCACCCTTTCTCAGCGCCTTAAATGGACCGGCGGCCTCCGGCGACTTAGGTGCCAATTCATGTCGACAGCAGCTGATTCATATCGCGTAGAACCACATTATATCTTTTGAAGATATCTGCGACGCTGCTGGGTCTACACGATGCCGGTGGGAAGACCAAGCAACAAGCGCCTTGGACCATTTGGTTATCTGTTGAATTAAAAAGCCGGAGCCAACTGTGCCTTGTTTTCTTGGTGAATACGGAGGAAGTGAGCAGAATGGACACATGGAGGATGCCCGCTCCAGAACTGGTTTGGCGACTGTTGGCAGTACTGAGACGCTGGATGAATTTGATAATCTACAATTTATTAAGAACATTTTTGAGCAGAACAGCTCTAATGAGCCAGCCAGACGGTTCAATAACAGAACAATGTTTGGAGATAAATCAAGTTGAATTTAAGAACCTCGATGCACTTGAAAAATCATCAAATTTACGAGACCATCATAGATTGTTTTTGGAATACGGATTCTATCGATTCAGGTCTGCTATACCCGTTGGAGTAGCTCGATTTTGACAACTTCCCTCTTACACGCAACTGCCGAATTTTATTTTGTTTTTGGCTCCATTTGGCCGTTTTGACTACCAGCAACTCAAAAGCATCCAAGTCTATCTTTCAAGTAACAACGGTCCTGCTTTTCTTTTCGCAGCAGCAGTGACAATGGTTTGTCTGCGGAACAGGGGGACAAGCTGATCAACAGAACGGCAGCTGAAGCGATTTTGGTTATTCGATCAGATATCGAGAGCACTGTACCCCAATTATTGAAGTATTACACTGAAGTATTCAGAACAGTTCGCCTTATCTTGAAGCAGGCTTCAGTCTCACAAACATCTGTAATATGGAGCATTTCTGCCACTTTGGACTCTGTAGCGTAGATAAAACCCGTGCTAAATGGAGGGCGATCCAGGTTCACGATGTCGGTTGGAACAGCTCCGTTTTGAGTGTTTCCTTCTTAAAGTGGTGATTTCAGAAGCAGTATCGAAATCATTGATTTGAGTTTTCGGAGAAATTGGCCCTATTTGCTGGTTTTAACTATGTAACGCATCCAGATCCTTAACAAAATTGTTGTTACTGAAGCGCACTCTGTGCTATCCATCACACGCAGGCAGCAACTGACCCCAAATGGTGATTATGGAGTTAACTCTGGAGAATTCAGTAGAGTCCGCAGACTTGGTGCAAGCTTCTTTCCCGCAGGTTTGGTTATTTAGAGTATTAATAACACGTTATCCTCTAAAGCACAGAGACACTCATGAAATGTTACGAAACGATTATGGAAAATGAATAACTTTATCAGAAGTTATGGGCGTAAGTTGTCTGTTGCTTAATGGTTGACACGCTTGAGTCTGAAGCAGATCCTTGCGTCCTCAAATCCCAGCCCAGGAATCAGAACAAATAATAAAAATCTGATTTCCTGTGCAGTAGTTGGAAAATGTTCGACTGATTGAGACGTGATCACTCAGGTGAGGAGTTAAAAAATGTTCCCCTCTGCTCAGTCGGGTGCGTCATAGGGTTAAATCCGACAGCCGTGCGACGATTACTATTTATCCAGAGATCTAGGCTAACAATACAGAGACCTCAGCTCAAACTCTGTGGGGTGAGCTCTAGAAGTTAATTTCGGTAAATTATCTGGAATTTGGAACATGCAATGAGTTATGGTGAGGACTTACACGAAAACTTAAGGACTGTTGTATAAATCCACTTGGTTCACAAATATAATTAAGGCGACGAAAATTGCTGTCTATACCTGTTCTGGCCTATTAAGACTTTTATAACTCAGTCTCTATGGAATCGTTGCATTTTACCTCACGATACTTTTGGCCTACCTGACCGAGAATCATTCAGGTCCTCATCCGACTGACCACATCTCAGACAAGGGCATGGCTTCTGAAATACTACTGAAGAGAATCATATTTTGTTTATGTGTTCTGGCTCTTGGGTTGGGGTTGAATACGCCAGTGTCTGGCTCACCTCTAATTGTGTCTCCCATTGAAACACACCACGCTCACGTCGAAAATATTTGGTAATGTTACTAATTTTCAGCATTTTTTATCGGACCATATAGGGATATTGAGAACAGAATTATATCAGTGGTTCAGTAGCTCGGGACAACATTCATCCCATTGTATTTTGCAGCGAGAGCAATGATATAATGTGAAATATCTGAGCAGGTTTTCAGATCAGAGCAACCAATTGTTTTCCTCTGGTCAATTTCGCCTACAAGCCGCATGGTGGCGTGACATTGAGTGCTCTGCCGCACGCTTCCAGGGAAGCATGTTCGATCCTGACGTCTGGTGATGTGTGCGAGGAGTTTGCACATTCTCTCTTTGACGGTTTCCTCCAGATACCCAAACGTGTACTTTTAAGTTAACTGTCTGCCGTAAGTTTCTCGTCAATGCTGTTTAACGGCAAAACGAAGTGTGCAAATAAGAGCTAATGGGAAAGTGTGAGAGCGAAGAAGTTGTAGGAATACCGGTAATTATGGAGACAGAGAAGGAAGCGTGACTCATGAAATTGTCCTCCTCACTCCGATTAATACCACCACCGGAGCCGGCATTTGTCAAATGTTACTAACATAAAACACATCTCCCTGATTGCTACATCTGCGAGAAGTGCATCCGGTTGCAGCTCCTTACAGAACCGGAGCTGGAGTTGGATGACCTTCGGATTATTCGGGATACTGAGGGGTTCACAGACAGGAGCTACAGGGAGGCGGTCACACCAAAGTTGCAGGAGGCAGGTAGCTGGGTGACGATCAGGAGAAAGAAAGGGAAAAGGCAGTCAACTTCAATAAAAAGTATATCATTTTAGATACTGTTGGACGGGGTGGGGGGGGGGGGTGAAGGAGGGGTGGGGCACCACGAACGACGAGTGGAAAGCCACAGCGGTCAGGTCTCGGGCACTGAGACTGGATCTTTGGCTCCGAGGAGAAGAGGCAAGTGGTAGCAATAGGGGATTCATTGGTTTGGGGAGCAGACAGGTGCTTCTGTGGACGAGAACGAGGCACTCGGATGGTATTTTGCCTCCCAGGTGCCAGTGTCAGAGATGTCTCGGATCGAGTCCACAGCATTCTTAAGGGGGGGAGGGGTGGGCAGCCACAGGTAGTAGTACACGTTGGTACCAATGACGTAGGCAGGAAAAGTGACTAAGTCCTGCAAAGTGAATTGAGGGATTTGGGTGCTAAGTTAAAAGACAGGACCTCCAGGGTGGTGATCTCAGGATTGTTACCCGTGCCACGGTGCTGGTGAGGCGAGGCAAAAAGTAGGAAGCTAGTGCGGTGTAACACGTGGCTAAGCAGATAGTGCAGGAGGGAGGGCAGCAGATTTTTAGATCATTGGGCTCTCTTCTAGGGCAGGTGGTATCTATGCAACTGGACTGTTTGCACCTGCTGCGAAGATTTGCTGGCGCTGCTCGGGGGGTGGGAGAGTTTAAACCAGAGTTGCAGGAGGGTGGGAACCAGAGTGGCAGGGCAGCAAGTGGAGAGGATGTGGGGAGATTAGATGTTAAGACTACAAGCAAAGATGGAAACCGGAAGGTTAAACATGGTGGGACTAATGTTCTGAGTTGCATCTATTTCAATGCAAGGAGTATTGTAGCTAAGGAGCGTGAACTTAGAGCGTGGATCCCTACATGGAATTATGATGTTGCTGCCATTAGGGAGACTTAGTTGCAGGAGGGGCAGGACTGGCAACTCAATGTTACAGGTTTCCATTGTTTTAGACCTCTTTGGGGCAGAGATATTAAAGGGAGAGGGGTGGCATTACTCATCAGGGTAAATGTTATGGCAATGCTCAGGAAGGATATTCTGGAGGACCGACTACCGAGGCAATTTGTATGGTACCGAGGAATAAAAAAGGAAAGACCACGTTAATGGGACTATGTTATATTTAGAGGTGCACATTTGTGGAGAGATAGCAGGCAGTTGCAGGAAATGTAAAGTTGTGATAATAGGTGATTTTAACTCGGACTCCCATACTGTAAAAGGACTGGATGGGATGGAGTTTGTCAAATGTGTTCAGGAAAGTTTCCTGAATCAACTAGAGAGATAAGATAAGATTTATTTATTAGTCACAAGTACATTGAAACACACAGTGAAATGCGTCTTTTTGCGTTACTAAGAATGTTCTGGGGGCAGCCCGTAAGTATCGCCACTCTTCCGACGCCAACATAGCATGCCCACAACTCCTAACCTGTACGTCTTTGGAATGTGGGAGGAAACCGGAGCACCCGGAGGAAACCCACGCAGACACATAGGGAGAACTTACAAACTCCTTACATCCAGTGGCGGGAATTGAACACGGGCCACTGGCGCGGCAATAACATGAGGCTGTACTGGATCTCCTCTTAGGGAATGAGACAGGGCAGGTGACAGAAGTGAGTGTAGGGAAACACTTTGGATCTAGTGGTCATAATTCTATTAGTTTCAAGATAATTACGAAAAAAGATGTGGCTGGTCCTGGGGTTAAGAATCTAAACTGGACGAAGGCCAACTTTGATGGCATCAGTAGGGATCTGGCTGGTGTGGATTGGGTTAGGCTATTTTCCAGCAAAGTGATGCTTGGAAAGTGGATGACCTTCCTGAGTGAAATATTGAGAGTACAGAATCTGTATATTCCTGCCAGGATAAAAGGCAAGACTAACAGGTTTAGGGAACCTTAGTTATCTAGGGATATTGAAGCGCTGGTAAAGAAAGAGAAGGAGGTGCATATCAGGTATAGGCAGTTAGGATCAAATGAGGTGCTTGAGTGGTATAAGAAATTCAAGAGAACATTGAAGAGAGAAATCAGGAGGGCTAAAAGAGGACAAGAAGTTGTTCTTCCAGACAAGGTCAAAGAGAATCCCAAGGGTTTCCATAGCTATATTATGCACATCAGTGCGGTAATCCATCCGCGCAGGCGAAAGAAATGGGGAGTTTTAAGATTTGTTTTGCATCTGTGTATACTGGGAATACAGACACAGAGTCTATAGAACTGAGGAATAAGAGTTGTGAGGTCATGGACCAATCTAAATTATCAAAGAGGACGTGCCTGCTGTCTTGAGTCGAATTAGGATGGAAAAATCCACAGGACCTGATGAGGTGTCCCCTCAGACCTTGTGGGAGGCTAGTGCAGAAAATGGGCGTGCCCTGGCAGAGATATTTATAATACCTTCGTCACAGGTAAGGTGCTGAAGGACTGGAGGATAGCTAAAGTTGTTCCGTTGTTTAAGAAAGGCTCTAAGAATAAGCCGAGAAATTGTAGGCCGGTGAGCCTGCCGTCAGTGGTGGGTAAATTATTGGAAGGTATTCTGAGGGACAGCATATATAAGCATTTGGATAGACAGGGCCTGATTAAAGATAGTCAACATGGCTTTGTGCGTGGCATGTCATGTCTAACCAAACTAATTCAGTTTTTCTAGGAGGTTACCAAGAAACCTGATGAAGCGAAGATGGTAGACGTTGTCTACCTGGACCTTAGCAAGGCCTTTGACAAAGTCCCGCAAGGGAGGCTGCACAAGAAGGTTAAGTTGCTTGCCATTCAGGATGAAGTAGTCAACTGGAGTCAACGTTGGCTTAGCGGAGAAGCCAAAGAGTGGTAGTAGATGGTTGTCTTTCTTATTGGAGACCTGTGCTGGATCCATGATTGTTTATCATCTATATTAATGACAGCGAGGAAGGTTATCAAAGGTTGAAAAGTGTTCTGGACCAGCTGAGAAAATGGGCTGAAAAATGGCAAATGTAATTTAATGCAGACAACTGTGCATTAACATCCATCTGCATTTGGGAAGAAAAACCAGGGTAAGACTTATACAGTGAATGGTAGAGCTCTGAGGTGTGCGGTAGAACAAAGAGACCTGGGAATACAGATCCACAATTCCTTGTCAGTAGGTAGATAGGGTTGTAAAGAGAGCTTTTGACACATTGGCCTTCATAAATCAGGACACTGAGTACAGGAGTTGGATGGTATGTTGAAGTTGTATGACACGTTGGTGTGGCGAAATTTATAGTGTTTGTGCAGTTCTGGTCACCTACCTGCAGGAACGATATCAATAAGCTTGAAAGAATGCAGAAAAAAATTACTCGGTTGCCCGAACATGAAGACCTGACTTACAGGGATAGGTTGAATAAGTTAAGACTTTATTCCCTGGAGCGCGGGAGAATGAGGGGAGATCCGATAGAAGTATATACAATTATGAAAGGTATATACTGTATAGGGTGGATGCATGCAGGCTTTTCCCCCTAAGGTTGGGTAAGACTATAACTAGAGGTCATAGGTTCAGGGCGAAAGCTGATATGTTTAAGGGGAATATGAGGGGGATCTACTTCACTCAGAGGGTGGTGCGAGTGTGGAACGAGCTGCCAGCGGAAGTGGTGGATGCGGGTTCACTTGTAGCATTTGAGATAAGTTTGGATAGGTAGATTAATGAGACAGGTATGGAGGGCTATGGGCTGGATACAGGTAGATGGGACCAGGCAGGAAACCAGGCCGGCATGGACTAGATTGGCCGAAGGGGCTGTTTTTGCACTCCAAATGGTCCAGTAAATCACTCAATTTAACGGCAATTGCCATTGGCAATAAATGGTGGCCTTGCTCCTTGGCCCCGATAAATGAATACTGAAGACTATATTTGTACAATAAGCAATTTATAGCAACCAATCTATCTTTCCTGTTTCGAGACGAAAGAAACATGATTACCCTATGTCAAAATTTATAACCGTGGCAGAACTGAAAAGTGTACATTAATTATAATGGTCAGAGATGAGTTTGTAAAGGTCCACGATTGTAAGAGAGTGCAAACTATTGTTTCGAGCCATCTGTTCATTGCCCACCCACAACTCATAGCGCTACAATGCCAGGACCACAATATTCACTATCCTGTAGGTGTAATCCGGATTTCCAGATTTCGTTGCTATTTCATCTTATTCAATCTATGCTGGCTCACCAAGCAATCCTATTTCTTCACTAACTTTCCTTTGAGTGAAGCACTTTGTGAACGTGAACACAGAGGACTATTTTACCTTGCTTTCTCCTCTTTGCTTTCTTTTCCCTGAATTTATTAATGGTTCTTTCTGTTGCTCTCCAGAGAATCATTGAAGTGTTACAATAGAAAAGGAGGACATTCAGTCCATCAAGTTTATACAGGTCGTAGTATGTGAAAGTCACTGCAGCAATGTAAGTCTTTTTAAAGTTTCATCGACTAATTCTCCAGCTTCATACATATTTCCTGAATTTCATCTGGGAATGAGACATCATATATTAGGAGCTTGTACATTCAGTATTTACTTTCCATCGGTTGTTCTTCACTGCCTTTTATCTGGTTTGACTTCTGTTCTCTGCGCACGGAATCCTGAAATTTGTGAACTGTCAATGTGACTTTCTTCATTGCGTTTTAACACAGACAGAAGCCGTGGTTTTGATTGGAAGGTGAGAAAAGATCGTGCATATTTCACATTCATTTATTAACCGTATTTGGCCGGACACACGTCTATCAGATATACTCAGGAGTATGTTGTCAACCTGTGGTAGGTTACTTTGTGCAGTCTATCCATCAATTGTATTAACAATGTATTCATTAGGCATTATTATTAAAAGGTAGATATCGTTCCAAGACGATGGCTGTCTGGTTGCTTTCAGTGGATTAAATATCCCGCCAGCAGATCAGCACAAGATCTGAGCGCTTGGCCATGGACACCATCTGAGCCAGATGCTTTCCTCGTGTTGACTTTCCGAAAGACTGATTTTACGTCCTCGACGGTGACCACGGGTTCAGTTGCATTGGAGGCGATCAGGGTGGGTGGTGACAATCCACTGCCCTTCATTTCAAAACGCGCATAGAATGCGTTAAACTCATCAGGAAGGCATGCTTTGTTGTTAACTATGCAGCCCGTCTTCGTTTTGTAGCCCGTTGTAGCATGCAAAATAGAGTCCCAGACCTGACGGCAGGTCTGGGACTCTATTTTGAATCGGTATTGTCTCTTGGCATTCCTGACAGCTTTTTAGAAGGTCATGTCTCGCTTTGTTGTACAGGTCAGGATTACCAGATTTGTGGGCAGCAGTCCTCAACTTCAGTAGGGAGTGGATCTCCCGATTCATTCATTCTTTCCGGTTAGGGAACACCATATTGTCCTCTTTGGTACAGTCCTCTTCAGGACATTTGGACCTGTATGGAAGCAACAATTTACCTCACAATCCAGCTGAATCCACTCCAGGTTTTCGAAGTCTGCTCACTGGTAGTCAGTTACATTCCAGTCCAAGGGAATCCGCTCCAGGTCTTCAAAGTCTGGCCAGAAGAAATTATTTAACATCCAGTCCAGGTGAACCCACTCCAGGTTTTCCAGGTCTGGCCTTTAGCAATCACTTAGCAGGTGGCTCCAATCTAGGACCGAAGAATCGCAGCCACTTATCTCGGAAGTGGACCACCCTTCCGCCTCTAACTTTGCCAAAGGACGCTGTCCGGTCCATTAAATGAATTGAGAAGGGCTGAGGTTGAATGGCACAGTCAGGTGTAGCAGGTGTAAGCCACGTTTCGGTGAGACATAGCCTACAACAGTCCCTCAGGTCCTTCAATCTCAGGTACCCACTTGTTTTAACAAGACTACTATCATCCAGATACTGAAGAAATGCAAGGAAACATGCCTTAATTACTACCTACCCGTGACTCTGACATCCACCATCATGAAGTTCTTTGAGAGGCTGGTCATGGCACGATTCAACTCTAGACTCCTAGACAACCTCCACCCACTGCAATTCACCTATCGCCGAAACAGGTCTACAGCGGACGCCATCTCCCTGGCCCTGCACTCAGCTCTGGAGCATCTGGACAGTAAATACACATACATTAGACTATTGATTATTGACTACAGCTCCACCTTCAATAATATAATTCCAAGCAAACGCATTACCAAATGCCGAGGCCTGGGACTCAACACCTCCCACTGTAACGGGATCCTTGATTGTCTGACCAACAGACCGCAATCACTGATGATAGGCAGCAATACTTCCAGCATGATTATTCTCAACACTGTTGCCCCACATGACTGCATCCTCCGCCCTCTACTCTACTCCCTATACACTCATGACTTTGTGGCCAGATTCTACTCTAACTCTATCTGCAAGTTTGCAGATGATACCACCGTAGTAGGCCGTATATCAAATAACGATGAGAGGGGGTACAGGAAGGAGATAGAGAGCTCTGTGACATGGTGTCATGACAACAACCTTTCCCTCAATGTCAACACAACAAAAGAGCTGGTCATAGAATTCAGGAAAGGGGGCGGTGTACATGCACCTGTCTGCATCAACGGTGCTGAGGTCGAGAGGGATGAGAGCTTCTAGTTCCTGGGAGTGAACATCATGAATAGCCTGTTCTGATCCAATCACATAGACGCCACGGCCAAGAAAGCACACCAGCGCCTCTACATCCTCACGCGGTTAAAGAAATTCAGTATGTCTTCTTTGACACTCACCAACTTTTATCGATGCACCATAGAAAGCATCCTATCTAGATGCATCATTGCTTGGTATGGCAAGTGCTCCACCCAGGACCGCACGAAACTGCAAAGAGTTGTGACACAGCCCAGCGCGTCACCGAAACCAGCTTCCCCTCCATGGACTCTGTCTTCACCTCTCGCTGCCGTGGTGAAGCAGCCAGCATAATCAAAGACCCTACTCATTCCGGGTCATTCTGTCTTCTCTCCTCTCTTATGAGGCAGAAGATACAGGAGCCTGAGGGCACATACCACCAGGCTCAAGGACAGCTTCTATCCCACCGTGATAAGACAATTGAACGGTTCCCTTTTCTGATTAGATGGACTCTTGACCTCACAATCTACCTTGTTGCGACCTTGCACCTTACTGTCTACCTGCAATGCACTTCCCCTGTAGCTGTGACACTTCTCTCTGTACTGTTATTGTTTTTACCTGTACTACATCAATGCACTCTGTTCTACCTCAATGTAACTGCACTGTGTAATGAATTGACCTGTATGTTCGTTATGCAAGACAAGTTTTTCACTGTACTTCGGTAAAAGTGACAACAATAAACCAATACCAATCTGGTTCCCATTTTCGTTGAAGGTTCATCGAAGGCGAACCATATCATTTTAATTGTAATTGTCCTCTAAAGTTGGTGTCATAACTTTGGAAGACAATCTTGCAACTAAATTGAATCGCTAACTAATCAACGACTGCGATTTATGGTTGTACATTGTTAAATATCCATGAGAACAGTCTTGCTTTAAGAGATGTTGATGTAATTGTTGAGAGAAACTGGTTGTGTCGCTGTGTACCAATAAGAATCTCAAGCGCAGAGATGGATCCTTTGCTCCTCCCACATGCCAGAAAGAAAGATCAGAATCGACGTGATAATCGAGCAGTGAGTTTTTTGATTGTGGATTCAGGATGAGAATGATAAACGTAGTGCCTTTACACATTGAGAAAGTAGTTATGTTGCTGCAATAATTTGGGGTTAAGCCTAGTCCTCCGGTTTAATCGAGCAAAAGCCTGGATTTGGGAAATAATTGAATGCAGAACAATGGCGAATTCAATGCCCGACAACGCCATTGCTTTCAGCAGGTTTGCGTTTATGATTCTGGTATGTATAAGGGGTCTGATTTCCGGACAAATTCGCTATTCTATTCCAGAGGAAATGGAGATCGGGGCTATTGTTGGGAATATCGCTGAAGATTTAAGATTAAATGTACCGCAATTGTCCGATCGTAAATTTCGACTAACCTCAGATGATGGTGGGCAGTATATCAAGGTTAATTTGGATAATGGGATTTTAACTGTTCGTGAGAGAATCGATAGGGAGCTTCTTTGTGGACAAGCAACGATGTGTACTATTCCTTTTGAAATAATATTGGAAAATCCTTTGGCGGTGTATCGTGGAGAAGTGGAGATTCTTGATGTCAATGATAATTCCCCCACATTCCGGGACAGCTCCATTACCTTGCAGATGTCCGAAGCCATTACACTAGGGGTACACTTCCCACTCGAGAGCGCAGAAGATCCGGACATTGGAATAAATACAGTCGCTGCTTACACAATCAGTTCCAATGAGTACTTCAGTGTCAAGGCCCAGAAAACTGAGTACGGTGTTTTAAATTGCGAATTGCTGTTAGAGAAACCATTGGACAGAGAGCTGCAGCCTGATATTCAGTTGGTGCTGCAGGCAACTGATGGTGGGATCCCTCAGAGATCTGGCACAGCTCAGATTCTCATTACTGTCGTGGACGTCAATGATAATCCTCCTGTGTTTGATCATAAAGTTTACAAGAGTAGCTTAAGAGAGGACGCACTCAAAGGTTCCTTGGTACTGATAGTGAAAGCAAATGATTTGGACGAAGGTTTGAATGCTGAGATAACATATTCTTTCAGCAAGTTAGCTTCACCGAGAGTTCTCGAATTGTTCAATTTGGACCCTCAAAAGGGAGAGATTCGGGTAGAAGGACATCTAGATTATGAGGAAACAAATAGTTATTCTCTCAATGTTCAAGCTGTGGACCACGGATCACCTGCAATGACTGGGCACTCGAAAGTGTTGATCAAGATAAATGACGTAAACGACAACGCACCCGAGGTAAAAGTGACATCAGTTGCGAGCAAAATTCTGGAAAATGCTCCACCGGGAACTTTGATCAGTTTGCTCAATGTCTTTGATCGCGATTCTGGAGAAAACGGGCAGTTTCACTGTGACATCCCAAAAAATATACCCTTCAGACTTCGAAAGTCATCAAATAATCATTATGAGTTGATTACCAGTGAACCGTTGGACCGCGAAGCTGTCACTGAATATAAAATACATCTTGTAGCCCGGGACTTAGGGTCGCCTTCACTAACCACCAATAAAACCATCGAGGTTGTAATTTCAGATGTGAATGATAACGCTCCACAGTTTGGAGCATCGTCTTACAACATATATGTAATGGAAAACAACTCTCCGGGCAGTTCTATTTTCGCGGTAACTGCAAGGGATCGAGACATGGACCAGAATTCTTATGTTTCTTACTCCTTTCTGGAGAATCTTATCCAAGATTTTCCAGTGTCCAGTTACCTCAGCATTAATTCGATGAACGGCACCATTTACGCGCTGCATTCTTTTGACTATGAGGAACTCAAAAACTTCCAGATCCATGTTCAAGCCCGTGATGCTGGAGTGCCCCCGCTGAGCTGCAGTTGTACAGTGAATGTGATCATTCTGGATCAAAATGACAACGTTCCGGTAATTGTTTCACCTTCATCAGAGAGTGGATCAGCAGCAGTGCAAATCCTGCCGCAGTCAGCGGGCCAAGGGTACTTGGTTACAAAGATAATGGCAACTGACGCAGATTCTGGTCAGAACGCACGGCTCTCCTATCATATGGTGAAAGCTACCCATCCCAGTTTGTTTAACGTTGGGCCAAAGTCTGGTGAAATCAGAACAGCACGCAATATTCTGGCGTCGGATACAACTACACAATCTCTCTTCATCTTGGTAAAGGACAATGGACAGCCAAGCCTCTCCAGCACGGTAACATTGTACATCACAGTTTTGGAGAACATCACTGAAAATGTGACTGAAGCTGGTAACTTAATGAGCAATTCCGAATATTTCACTAATTTAAATATTTTTTTAATAATCATTTTCGGTTGCACTTCCATTCTGTTTCTACTGATAATAATTCTGCTAATTAGCGTTAAATGTAAGCAGAACAGCAGTACCTCCCAAGGCTATAATTCTTCCAGTTGCTGCAGAGATTCAAACTGCACGTTGCATCGAAGATCTGCAATGGAGGCAACTTTACGGTATCCTGGGACTGGTCGTACGGTCCGCATGGCAGATGCACAGCATTACTCGGTCTGTCTCTCTCCAGAATCAGCAAAGAGCGATTTCCTCTTTTTGAAACCATGCAGCGCACCACCGTTTGATGCCCAGTGCTAAATTAGAATGATCCGGTTTCGTTACGACTGACTTCTTGGCGAACACAATTTTTATATATCCATAGATGTAGCTCATAATGATCGATGTATTAAAGTACAAATTTACTGTTTTTTGTAGTAGCGGGTCTGAATAAAATCTCCAGTAACTGGAATCCAAGCAACAAAAACTGGTATTTGTTCACTTTAAAAGGAAGCAAGCGACAGTCATTGGATGCCCTACATAAATCCATTGCTTTTGGGTCAAACATCGAAAAGAACATGCTGCATTGATTCATTTATATACTTCAAAATTTAACGTCACACTGAATGCATTCTGAGAATTCATATTCCAACCAATGGATTCATGAATTGGATTCTACTTCGATATTCATTTGAAATTGTTGAAGGAAAGCCCAGAAGTGATAGCATAAGCAGGACCGTTTTAAACGTAAGTATTATATATATATATATATATATATATATATATATATATATATATATATATATATATATATATATATATATATATATATATATATGTGTGTGTGTGTGTGTGTGTGTGTGTGTGTGTGTGTGTGCGTGTGTGTGTTATGTATGTATGTATGTATATATATGTTAAACTAATGGGTCCTTGTGTTACCCGATATTGAGAATACAGTGCAATCATAAATTAAATAGTGCACATAACAGATCAGACTCAGAAAGAAGGCCACTTGTGCAGTAAATGCATACCTTTAATGATATAATACCTGAGCCTGGTTTGACCACTCCCGACGTTACAGCTCATCTACTGTAGCTTGATGCAGTGGTGTTTAAATTGGCTTTAAATCTACACTGATTTTTAATGTTGTTCATGATCGAAGTGCTACAGTGCCCTTTGAATAAACTATTTAATAATCATGTTGCCTGATCCAAAATAGAGACACTGAACCAGACGTCTCACGACTCCAGGCATCTTGGTTTGATCTTGTCTTCTGGTGCTGCTTGTACGGAGTTTGCAGCTTGTGTCCGTTAGGGTTTCCTGCTGTAGCTCCGGTTTACTTCGTCATCCCAAGGATATCTAGGCTAATTTGTCACTATAAATTGGCCCTAAAAGTAGGGTTATGGCAAATAATGGACGCATTGATGGGCATGAGAGACAGAGAGAGAGAGAGAGGGAGGGAGGGAGATTACCCTAACTCTAATGCAGTGGCATAGTGAGTTAAGCAAGTGCGACAGTGAGATTGATTGCATTGACCCCTTTTGCCCTGATAGCCCGTATGGGCCAAATCGTCTCCTGCTCTTATCTCTCTAAGATGCGGAAATAGACCAGAAGACCATTGAATTCAGGGACGTTAGGATGGAAAATAACTGCTTGCCCTGTTAGTTTCGCCCAAATACCCATAAATGGACTAACATTTCCGAAAACAGGGTAGACTCTACCTATTTCCAGTTGTTACACAGGTGTGCTAATCTATTTTTCTTTGTAAATTTTGATAAACCTAAGCACACAACAATGGAAGTCTTTCAAAATATATTCGATGTAAATCTTAATCATTTATAATTTTTGTGCCCACTGCGAATGAGACATTATATGGTAGGAGTTCTTACATTCAGGTGTAGTAGTTACTTCTCCTGAATTGTTATTAACTTCCTTTAATACATTGACTTCTAATCTCTCTGTTTTTAACGTTAAAGGTTGCAAACTTTCAACTTTCTTTCATTTAAGTATGTTAGAACAAGAGTTTACAGCTGTTTTGAGGCAAACATGTAGAAGTTAAATGAAGCAGTTCCAGTTCCAGTTCGCAGGATAGACAGTGATAGGGCAAGGAGCGAGGAAGATTTGATGGACAAAACTGTATTCATTTTAATGCAAGAAACTCGACAGGTAAGGCCGATGAACTCAGAGTATAGTAGGCAGATGATATTGGGATATTATTACTATTACTCAAACGTGGTTGAGGGGTGGACAAGACTTCCCACAATAGCAGGAATTAGAGGAGCAACTATACAGGGAGTTCGCAAATACCTGTAGGAATAATAGGTGGTAGTCGGTGATTTCAACCCCAATGTTGAAAGGGACTGCAATCGAGATAAATGATTGGATAGAGCAGAATTTATTGTGTCCAAGAAATTTTACTCAGGGATTATGTCGATGGCTCTACTACAAATGGGAAGTACTCGACCTCCTCTTGGTAAAAGATGCTGGGCAAGTTGTTCAAGTGTCGTGGGGGGGGGGGGGGTGGAACAATTTTGGACCGGTAACCACAATTATCTTAGTTTTAAAATAATTAGGGAAAGAGGTAGGACTGGTCAACAAATTAACGTCCTAAATTGTGGCAAGGATAATTTTGATGACATTCGAAATGAGCTTGCAAATTTTATTAGGACGGACCGTTGGAAGGCAAAGAGATGTCTGGCAAATGGAAGACTTTGAAAAGTGAGATCGGGAGAAGCTCAGCATGTTCAGAGAAAAGGGCAAGGCTTCGAGAGCAAGGTCAAATGCAAGAGGAAATTATGCAATAAATGGTCCTACTCTGAGGCTTCGGCGGCTGAGGGGCGACCTGATAGACACAGGCAGGTTAGATAGAATTTTTTTTAGTGTGGAAATGTTGAAAACGAGAGTGCATATGTTTAAGGTGAGAGCAGAGAACGTTTAAATGAGATTTGTGAGGCAATTTCTTTTTATACCAAGAGTGGAAGGTGCGTTGAACGGTTTTCCAGGGGATCCGGTACAAGCAGACACTATATAGCAACGTTTATGAGGCAGTTAGACAGTTACATAAACAGGGAATAGAAGGATCCGGACAATGTGAAGGCAAATGGGTTTCGTTGGATTGGTATCATGGTCGGTGCAGACACGGTGGGCCGAATTGCCTGTTCCTGTGCATATATTTCCTGGTGCTATATTCCATCGCTCTTGATATCAGAAATCCCGAACTTTAAATGTAATTACATGTAAAGCATTGTTTTGTGCGTTGGAATTGCAGTTCTGCTTCTTTGATTTGTTCCAGACTACAGAGGGAACTAGCCCCCTTTCCAGGGCCCAAATGAACTGGAGGCCTCTGGCCCTGCAACAGTACAAGTACACCAATTCACATCGACAACAGATGCAAGGTCAAGGTGAAGGACACAGACTTTGAAATCTATGGAGTACTCTGTATTGCTGGTCGTTCTGCACGAGCCCACTCAACAGATGGGTAAACAGACGTTGATGTCACTTTGCTTATCTCGTGATGAAACAAAAAATCCTGCCCGCTTTTCTATGGAGTTAATACATTGAGAATGAGGACCAAACAATGGCATGTGAGGTGACATTCGGAGAATTTGGAAAAGGATTACTGACTGAAGCTTGAAGAGGAACAGCTCTGTGGACCAATGCTTGCTTGCGGCCTTTTATTTTAAAGCTGTGGTGGAAGATGATTTGGAGATAAATTTCCAGTGGAGATTCCATTGATCCTAGTTCGCGATGCCAGTTGAAACAACTCCGTTTTGACTATTTGTTTTTCAAAGAGGAGGTTTCAGAAGCGATATCAAAATAATCGATTTGAGTTTTCGCAGAAATTGGTTCCGTTTCGCCATTGTAACGGGCAACTTGAAAGCATCCAGATCTGAAACAAAACAATTGTTACTGAAGGGCATTCTGTGAAATCCATCACACACAGAGTGCAGCTGATTCCAACTGGTGATCATGGAGTTAACACTGAAGAATTATGGAGAATTCAGAACAGTGCGGAAATCCAGGAGCAAAATTCTTTCTCGCAATTTTCGTTATCAAGAGCGTTGATGCCACCTTAGCCTCTGCAGCGCCGACAGGCCATTTTTCATGGTTGTGATTGTTAGGATTATAGAAAATGTATAACCTGAGCAGAAGTTTTGGGAGTGAATGGGCTGTGACTTAAAGGGTGGCACGCTTGCCATTGAAGCAGACAGTTTCTTAGTCCAACCCCAGTTCAGGGATCAGAAAAAGTATTAAAAGTCTGATTCCTTTGTGCAGTATTTAGAACGTGTCTGCACTGACTGAGGTGTTGTCACTCAAGTGAGGAGTTAAATGAGGCTCCCGTCTGCTCATACGGTGCGCGTAAAATATTTTAGGGTAAAATGCGGCAATGATGCGGTAATTACTATTAATACAACAGTCCTGGCTAATAATCGAGAGACCTGAATTTATCTCCCACCAGGATATTGTGGACTTGAAATGCGGTAAACTATCTGGAATTTGGAACTAACACCAGTCATACCACAAAAACATGAGAACTGTTGTATTTCTCCACTTGGTTCGCAAATATAATTGAGGTAAGGAAATTTGCCAACGGTACCTGGTCTAGCCTATGAAGACTTCTGTAATTTTGTCTCTATGACATCATCATATTTTACCTTATGGTATGTTTGGCCCACCTGACCGAGCAAACGGCGACATCATTCAGTTCCTCACCTGGCTGACTACATCCCAGCCAGTGCATAACTTCTGAAATACTACAGAGGAGAATAAGATTTTGTTTTATTTGTTCTGGCTCCCATATTTGGGTTGAACATGTCAGTATCTGGCTCAGATGTAAGTGCGTCTTCCATTGAAACACACCACGTTGACGTCGAAAATATCTGGTAAGATGTTCAGGTTTTTCAGTACCACAGACCGATACTGAGCAGTGGATTATATCCATGATTGAGTAACTAGGGACATAATTCATCTTGAAGTAAGAGCAAGGATACAATGGAGGGTAAATTAGCAGGTTTTTAGACGAGAGCAACCGATTGGCTGCCTCTGGTCAATTTCGCCTACAAGCCGCATGGTGGCGCGACACTGAGTTATGTTGCTTCACAGGCTCCTGGGAAGTGTGTTCTATCACGACCTCTGGAGCAAGCACAATATGTACTTGTAAGTTAATTTCCTACCATAAGTTATCCATACATACAGTTTAATGGCAAATGGAATTTGCAAATAGGAGCTGATAAGCATATATGACAACAAATAAGTTGAAGGGGTACGGGTAATTGTGGAGACCGGAAAGGAAGATTAAATAATGGAATTATCCTCCCTGCCTCTCCCCCCATCTACCTCCCAATCCTTACCACCACTGGAGCCGGCATGGACAAACGTTACAAATATAAGGCCCCGGAATGGCCTCGTAATTCAATCAATTCAGGGCAATTGCTCATTGACAATAAATGCTGGCCTTGCCCTCTGATCCCGAAAAATGAATTAAAATTTCTGAAGATGATTCTATCTATACAATGAGAAAGACATTGCAAACAATACATCTTTCTCTACCATTGCCAGATGAGTGAAGCATGATTACCCCGTGCTCAAATTATGACCTTGACGCACCTGAAAACATTCCATTAATTATAATGCGTTTTGACAGTCATTATAGCAATGTAAGTCTTTTAAATTTTCCTCGATGTAAATTTTAATCCTTCAGCTTCAGGTATAGTTCCTGCATCCACTGGGGATGAGACATTACATGTTAGCGCCTTGTATATTCAGTGTAGTATTTATTTACCAATAATTGATATTTACTTCTTTTTATTCAGTTTGACTCCTGTTCTCTGTATTTCGAAACCTGACATTTACCAATGGTCAACACGACCTTGTTCAAAGTCGTTACGCGGATGAACTCAGGGAATGGATAGCTCCATGGAACTGGGATATTATAGCCATTACTGATAAGTGGAAGGACAGAATTGGCAGTGAAATCTTCCAGGGTACATGTACTGTAGGTGGGATAGAGGTGGAGGATTGAGGGGGCTGGTTGTATGTGTTGCATTTCTGATTAAGGAGAACGTCACTGCAGTTGGCCAAATTGAAATTACTTGAGGGATCATCCACTGAGGCTCTATGGGTGTGGCTGAGACATAAGAAGGAGGTGACCACCTTGTGGGGATCTTACTACAGGCGCCCTAATAATCAAAGGGAATTAGAGGAACAAATGTGCAAGGAGTCTGCAAAAAGTTTCAAGAATAATAACGCTGTCATAGTAGGGGATTTTGACTTTCCTCATATGGTCTGGAACTGTCATTGTGAAAAGGGCTTTGATGAGGTGGAATTTGTTAAGTTTGTTCGAGAAAGTCTCCTAAGCCAATGGAAAGAAATCCAGAGCAAGGAAAGGGCAAAATTGATGTGCTGTTGGGAAATCGGGCAAGACAGTGACTGAAGTGTCGGTGGCGGAGCACTTTGGGACCGATTATTATCTCTCTTAGGATTTGAAGTTCTAAATTGAGGCAAGGCAATATTTGACGGTATTAGACAGGAACTTGTAAAACTTGGATTAGGCTGTTTGCGGGTAAAAGGGGAAGTGGGAGGCTTTTGAAAGTGAGATAAGGAGATCCAAGCTCTGCATGTTCCTTTTAGAGTAAAGGGCAAGGCTGGCAGATGTTGAGAACTCAGGATGACGAGGGACATGATGAGGCTCTGGTCAGGAATATGAAGGAGGGGAGACACGGGTCAGTTACAAGCAGCTGGGGTCAAGTGAATCCACTGAAGTGTATAGGGAATGCAGGAGTATACATAAGAGGAAAATATGAAGGGCAAAAAGAGCTAGTCTTGGCATAGAAGATAAAGGAGAATCCAAAGAGATTTTATGAGTATATAAAGGGAAAAAGAGTAATTAGGGAGAGAATAGGGCACCTCAAAGACCAAAGGGGAGCTGCAGGAGATGGGCGAGGTCATCTGTAAAAATTCCCCCCTTGCTGTCACCGTGGAGAAAAAAACATGAAAACTTCCGAACTTGAGATAGTTGATGGGGATACATTGGTGATCATTTGCATTACAGCAGAGGAGGTTCTGGACAACTTAAAATGCATGAAGTTTAATAAATCTCTGGGGCCTGATCAGGTATATCCAAGAACTCCGTGGGAAGCTAGAGAAAAAAATGCGGGAGCCCTGGCTGAGATGTATGAATGATCATGAGCCACCGCCAAGGTGCTAACGTTGGGAGGACTGGAAAAGTAAAGCCGGAGAACGTTAGACCAGTAAGACTAACATCTGTGGTCTTTAAGTTACAGGAGGAGATCCTGGGGGATAAGATATAAATGCACTTGAAAAGCCAAGGGTTGAATAGGAGTAGTCAGCACGGATTTGTACGTGGGAAATCATGTCTCAGAAATTTGATTACAGTTTTTAAGGAAGTTACCAAGAAGGACAATCATGGTAGGGTGGTAGTCGTGGCCTACATGGACTTCAGTAAAGTTTTTGATAAGGTTCCACATGGTAAGATGCTAAAGGTAGTTAGATTTCATGAGATCCAGGAGAACTAGATGGTACCAGAGAGCGATGGTGGAATGTTGTTTTTCAAACTGGAAGCCCGTGACTATTACTGTGCCTCAGGAGTCAGTGCTACTCCCATTGTATTTGTCATCTGTATCAGTGATCTGGATGAGATGCATAAGGCATGGTTAGCAAGTTTGCAGCTGACACCAAAATAGGTGGTGCTGTGGACAGTGAAGATGGTTATCAAGAATTACAGCGGGATCTTGATCAACTCGGTAAATGGGCTGAGGAATATAAAATTGAGTTTAATTCAGATAAGTGTGATGTGTTGCATTTTGTGAAGACAAATCAGGGTAGGAATTTCACAGTGAACGGTAGGATCCCGGGGTCTGTTGCAGAACAGGGACCTAGAAGTTCAAGTCCATAGGTGCCAAAAGTAGAGTCACAGAACGACAGGGTGGTGAAGAAGGCTTTTGACATGTTGGCTTTCATCAGTCAGGGCATTGAGTATAGAAGTTGGAAGTATATTTTATAGTTGTACAAGAGGCTGCATTTTGAGTATTGTGTTTAGTTTTGTTCATCCTGCTATTGGAAAGGATTTAATTAAGTTGGAAAGAGTGCAGAAAAGTACTACAAGGATGACGCCAGGACTTGAACTGACAGAGACAGAGCTTGAGCCTGCTATATTCATTGAGCTTAGGAGATTGAGCGGTGATCACACAGAGGTGTATAAAATCACGAGGTGCACAGATAGGGTGAATTCACGCACTATTTTTCCCATGGTTGGGTATTCAATGATTAGAGGGCATAAATCTGAGGTGATAGAGGAGGGATTTAATCGGAACCTGAGAGGAAATTTTATCACCCAATGGGTGGTCCACATATGGGATGAGCTAACAGCGGAAGTGGTTGAGGCAGGTACGTTAACATAATTTAAAAGACACTTGAGCAGGTACATGTATAGGAAAAGTTTTGAGGGATATGGGCCAAATGCGGACAAATGGGACTAGCTTCGATTGGCAGCTTGGTCGGCATGGAACGGTTGGGCCGAAGGGCCCGTTTGCGTGCTGCATGACGTTATTAATGCACAATTCGAATGTAAGCTGTTATGTTGTAGAATTGTACGTGACAAACGGTCGCACATTTTCACTCATTATTTGGCCGAATACTTGTTTATCAGACATACTCAAGAATATTTTTTCTCTTATCACTGTGATTGAATAGTTCGTGAAATCTGTCAATCTCTTTTATTAAGAATGCCTTTATTCTGCGTTATCATTAAAAGATGGATGTCTTCCAAAAACGTTCGGCTGTCTTTTTGCTTGAAGTGGATGAAGAATATTGGTCTCTTACTGCGTTGAGAGTGCGCAGATGGCGAAGCATATCATTTTAGCTATAATTATTTCATCTAAAAGTTCATGTCATGACTTTAGAAGCAAAATAAATTGAATTGCTAATTTATCAAAGTCGATGATTTTAGGTTGTACACTATTAAATAAATTCAAGAGCGGTCCCCCTTTAAGAAATGTTGATGTAGTTGTTGAAAGGGACCGGTTGTGTCGCTGTGTACCAATAAGAATCTCAAACGCGGAGATGGATCCATTGCCCCTCCCATATTCCAGAAAGAAAGATCAGATTGGGCAAGTGAAACCAGCAGTGCGCGATTAGATTGTGGATTCAAGATAAGAAGGATAAACGCCCTGTCTTTACGCATTTAGAAAACAGATATATTGCTGCAACAATTTGGTAGTAAGACCAGTTCTCCGGTTTAATAGAGCAGAAGGCTGGACTTGGAAAATAATTCAATGCAGAACAATGGCGAATTCTGAGCTCGACAACGCCATTGCTTTCAGGTTTGCTTTCATCATTATGGGATGTATAACGGGTCTGATTTCCGGACAAATTCGCTATTCTGTTCCCGAGGAAGTGGAGATCGGGGCTTTTATTGGGAATATTGCTAATGATTTGAGATTAAAAATACCGCAATTGTCCAATCGTAAATTTAGACTCACTTCAGATGACGGCGGACGGTATATGAAGGTAAATTTGGACAATGGTATTTCGTCTGTTCGTGAAAGAATCGACAGGGAGCTTCTTTGTGGACAAGCAGCGATGTGTAGTATTCCTTTTGAAATAATGCTGGAAAATCCTTTGGCAGTATATCGCGGGGAAGTGGAGATTCTTGATATAAATGATAATTACCCCACTTTCCGGGACAGCTCTATTACCTTACAGATGTACGAAGCTATTACACCAGGAGTACACTTCCCACTCGACAGCGCGGAAGATCCGGATATTGGAATAAATACAGTCGCTGCTTACACAATCAGTTCCAATGAGTACTTTAGTATAAAAGCGCAGACAACTGAGTACGGTGTTGTAAATACTGAGTTACAATTAGAGAAACCACTGGACAGAGAGATGCAGTCAGCCTTTCAGCTAGTCCTAACAGTCACTGATGATGGGATTCCGCAAAAATCCGGCACAGCTCAAATTCTCATTACCGTAGTGGACGTCAATGACAATCCTCCTGTATTTGATCATGACATTTACAAGGGCACCTTAATAGAAAACTCACCCAAAGGTACCATGGTGCTGACAGTCAAAGCAAATGATTTGGATGAAGGCTTGAATGCTGAGCTAACATATTCTTTCAGCAAACCAGCTTCTTCAAGAGTTCTAGAATTGTTCAGTTTGGACCCCCACACTGGGCAGATTCGAGTTGAAGGAGAACTAGACTTCGAAGAAGCAAGACGTTATACTCTAAACGTCCAGGCTATGGATCACGGATCACCTGCAATGGCAGGTCGTTCCATAGTGTTGATCAAGATAATTGACGTAAACGACAATGCACCCGAGGTAAAACTGACATCAGGTACGAGCAAAATTCCGGAAAATGCTCCACCGGGGACTTTGACAAGTTTAATTAATGTCGTTGATCGCGATTCTGGAGAAAACGGTCAGTTTCGCTGTGACAACCCAACGAATGTCCCCTTCAGACTTCGAAAGATATTAACAAATCATTATGAGTTAATTACCAGTGAACCTTTAGACCGTGAAACTGTCGCTCAATATAAAATGCCTTTTGTAGCCCAGGACTTAGGGTCGCCTTCACTGACCACCAATAAAACCATCGAGGTTGTAATTTCAGACGTGAATGATAACGCTCCACAGTTTGGAGCATCGTCTTACAACATATATGTGATGGAAAACAACTCTCCGGGCAGTTCTATTTTCGTGGTAACTGCAAGGGATCGTGACATGGATCAGAATTCTTATGTTTCATACTCCTTTCTAGAGAATCTTCACCTTGACTTTCCCGTGTCCAGTTACCTCAGCATTAATTCGATGAACGGCACCATTTACACGCTGCAGTCTTTTGACTACGAGAAATTCAAAAACCTCCAGATCCATGTTCAAGCCCGTGACGCTGGAGTGCCCCCGCTGCGCGGCAGTTGTACAGTAAATGTGATCATCTTGGATCAAAATGACAACGCACCGGTAATTGTTTCACCTTCATCAGAGAGTGGATCAGCAGCCGTGCAAATCCTGCCTCAGTCAGCGGGTCTGGGGTACTTGATCACCAAGGTAATGGCAACTGATGCAGATTCTGGTCAGAATGCACGTCTCTCCTATGAGATGGTAAAAGCTTCTGATCCCACTTTATTTAACATTGGACATAATTCTGGTGAAATCAGAACAGCGCGCAAAATATTGGAGTCTGATACTACTGCACAAACTCTCTTCGTTTTGGTTAAGGACAATGGGCAACCAAGCCTCTCCAGCACCGTTACAGTGCACATTACCGTTTTGGATAACATCACTGAAAACGCGATTGAGACTGGTAACTTATTGAGGAATTCTGAACAGTTCACTAATTTAAATCTTCATTTGATAATCATTTTCGGTTGCACTTCCGTTCTCTTTTTTGTGATTATCCTTTTGTTAATTGGCTTCAAATGCAAGGAAATTATAAATGCCTCCCAAGACTATAATTCTTCCAGTTGTTGTGGAGAGTCAAACTATACGTTGAATCGAAGACCTGCGTTGGAGGAAACTTTACGGTATCCCGGGACTGGCCGTATGGTCCGTGTGCCAGAGGCACACTATTACTCGGTCTGCCTGTCGCCAGAATCTGCGAAGAGCGATTTTCTCTTTTTGAAACCATGCAGCGCACTGATGTCTCAGGCCCAAAGCTGAACGAGAACGATCCTTTTACATCACGACTGACTTACTGGGGAACTTTTATATATATATCCATTGATGTGGATCATGATAACCGATATATTTAGGTTAACAATATCTGTGTGTGGTCTTTTTTGCATCGCGGGTCTGAATTGTTGCATTGGTCAAAACTACAATCTGCAGTAACTGGAATCCAAGCCTCTGAAACTAGCGTTTGTTCACCTTGAAGGGAAGCCTGAGACCAGTTGTTGAGTGTCCTTCACAAGTCCGTTGCTTTTGCGACAATGACCGAAAGGAACTTGGCTCATGGATCTAGTTATAGTCTTTCAACATTTAACATAATATTGAGAAGCATTTTGAGAATTTACATGGAGTCGAGATTTGGATTCGACTTCGTTATTCGCGTGAAATTGTTTAAGAGAAGCCTTAGTGTGACAGCACGTGTTAGCAATTTAAACGTAAGTATAATACCTTGTAATTATTAGGCTAATCCGTCTTTCTGTAACATCATTTTGATAATACTTGATGCAATAATATATTACACAGTGCACATAAAATATCAGACCCAGAAAGAAGGCCATTTGGTTCAGCTGATCCATACCTTTGACAACATTCTACCCCAGCCTGGTTCGACCTTTTCCTCTCCATTAGAGTTCATATAGCTTGATGCCAGGATATTTGAAGTGTCTTTAAATCTAAGCCGAATTTTAATGTTGTTCCTGACCGAAGTCTTACAGTTCCCTTCAACAGAACTATCTAAAACTTATGTTGCCTGGCACAAAAAGATAGAAACTGACCCCCTTACCCCTTGTCGTTGTCTACTGAAGAAGATTTTTTAAAAAATCTTGGTGATATCCATTGTTGTCATGCCCCCGACAGATTCATTGGTTGATCCCTTTACTGGAATCTTCAACGACTTTATAGTTAGTTCTTTCCTACCTTTGTATGAGGGAATGTGTTCTAAATTGTGGGCTGTGGCCCTGTTTTTCATATCATTATTACAATAGTGAAAAGCCAAAATAGGATTTTGAAGTGGATTTAATTAATTACACGGGAGTTTAATGCCAACAATGCAAGTTATGCATTGTCTGGACAGAATATGATTTTAAATAACAAATGACGCAGGAGGATTATATGATTGGATTCATATATAATGCCTTAAATTTCTTCATAGAAATGTGAAACCGTACGATTCATTCATCGGGTCGATGTAGTTTCAAATATGATTGTAGTCCTTCTTTGGCTTTAGGCCGCATTACTGAAGGTAGTCACATTAGAACCATTAAAAGTAGGGCTTTTTTGTTGTGATGCAAGTCGTGGATATTAGCATAATTTATTTTCTTGTGTCATTGTAATTGCACATAGACTTCTGTTTTAACAATTTTACCCGGCTTCAGTCATCTTTGCAAATGTAGTCCACAAGTGGAATAACATAGCTGAATTCCCAATGCTGCGATTAACACCAATTCATGTGATCTCCAGGAGGCGTTTGATGGTCGTGGTACCAAAAGTCCTTCGCAGATTTGAATTTCGAACCCAAAACAGCCTTCTTCGTTCTCATCCTGTCCTCTATTACATATTTGCTCACTTCATCCTTGTGATGGGAATGTCCGACCTCTGGCATTGACTGCAATTTGAGAAGACATTTATGGAACAAAATAAGCTATAATGCGTTGGGCATATCTCAAGAACTTGGCACTGCAGAGTAAAAAGCATAAGGCGAGATGTGTCAGAGGAAATTAGAAGTTAGACAGTCCAGGAGCGGTGTCTAATCAATATTAACGAAAAGAGTGCACAAAGCCACCTAACCATAAAGGGTAGCGCAGGATGACTTTTGCATTGACTATGCATTCAACGCCTGAAATTTCAAGATCGGTGATATTATTTTACAAATTTTTGCGTCTTACCTCATGCTCATATTCTCGTGGAAATAGGTTGTAATTGAGTAAATGGGCAGAAACGCCAATTTCTTAAATACTTATGGAAGCAACGTGCGTCGCATCCTTTCCCCGCTCCATAAATATGGCATTCTGATAGAGGTCAGTCTTCAGCTTATCTGACAATTGAAATTCGGCGCCTGATCATCAAGGTACCTTTTCGTTTCTTCTCTATCTCTTTATCCACCTCTCTTTCTGTCCCTCTTCTCCTCCATCTGCATCCCCTCTCTCTTGAAGATACCATTTTTGAGATGAGTCTTACGATCTAAACCCAGGAGCACTTTGCGGGTTATTTTCAAAACGCCTAATCTTCGTAAATTTCGACTTTAATATCCAAGAGAGCTGAGGTTAATTAAAAAAAGATACAAGTCTTCCGAACGTGGCCTGGTAGAATCATCTTTGTCTACACCAACTACTTCCGAATAATCTCAGAATTGAATTTTAGAACTCTGTTTCTGCCACTGATACCGAACCACCAGAGCTTTGCATATAACTTTCAGAAAATATTTTTGGTATTGGTATTGGTTTATTATTGTCACTTGTACCGAGGTACAGTGAAAAACTTACAAACCGATTTTACAGGTCAGTTCATTACACAGTGCAGTTACATCAAGTTAGTACAGAGTGCATTGATGTAGTACGGGTAAAAAAAAATAACAGTACAGAGTAAAGTGTCACAGCTACAGAGAAAGTGCGGTGCAATAAGGTTCAAGGTAACAACAAGGTAGATCGTGAGGTCATGAGGTCACAGGTCATAGTCCATCTCATTGTATAAGGGAACTGTTCAATAATCTTATCACAGTGGGGTAGAAACTGTCCTTAAGTCTGGTGGTACGTGTCCTCATGCTCCTCAATCTTCTACCCGATGGAAGAGGAGAGAAGAGAGAATGTACCGGGTGGGTGGGGTCTTTGATTATGCTGGCTGATTCACCCAGACAATGAGAGGTAAAGACAAGAGTCCAAGGAGGGGTGACTGGTGGCCGTAATGCGCTGGGCTGTGTCCACAACTCTGCAGCTTCTTGCGATCTTGGGCAGAGCAGTTGCCGTACCAGGCTGTCATACATCCACATAGGCTGCTTTCTATGGTGCATCGGTAAAAGTTGGTGAGAGTTAAAGGGGACAAACCAAATTGTTTTAGCCTCCTGAGTAATTAGAGGCGCTGGTGAGCTTTCTTGGCCGTGGCATCCACGTGGTTTGTCCAGGACAGGTTGTTGGTGATGATCACTCCCAGGAACTTGAAGCTGTCAACCCCTTCGACCTCAGCACCATTGATGTAGACAGGTGTATGTACACCACCCCCTTTCCTGAAGTCAATGACCAGCTCTTTAGTTTTGTTGACATTGAGGGAAAGGTTGTTGTCATGACACCATTCCAGCAAGCTCTTCTTTGTAATGTTCCTGATAATGCCAGAAACCTTGTCCCTTCCCAGGCTGTCAGTGAAGCTGAAGCCGAGTCAGCAGGCATTCAGGTGCGGCAATTCATGTCGACAATATCTGAGTCCGACCGTGACGCAAGGGCAAGTAGAACCGGTTAGACATTGAGATCCATGGAAATATCTGAGCCGGACGTGATGCAGGTAGGAAGATATAGAAACAGGCTCCTAGATTCATTTGCTCATTTGCTGATGTAAGAAGCCGTAGCCGACGGCGTTTGGTTGTCGTCGTGAATTCGGACGAAATGATCAGAATCAACACATGGAAGATGCCCATTCCAAAACTGGGCTGACCTCTGCTGAAGATGCTGCGAGGCCAATGAGCAAAAAAGCTAGCATTTAATAAGAAGATGCTTGAAGGGGAACAGCTGCGTGAGTCAGTGCTTAGTTCAATAAAAGAACAATGCTTGGATCTTAGCCAGATTGAAATCAATAATCTTGATGCACCTCAAAATTCATCACATTTACCAGAGCGCCGTTTTGTTTTCAAAATTCTGATTCCATCGTTTCAAGTCTGTGATAGCTGTTGGAGCAGCTCGATTGTGACGACATCCCCTTACAATGGCAATATCATATGGCATCGAAGCTGCTAAATTTTGTTTTTGGGAGAAAGCATATCCATTTGGGGAACTTGACTACCAGCAACTTTAAAACATCCAGATCTATCTTCCAAATAACAACTGTCCCGTTATTGTTCCTCAAAACGTAGCCGGAGTAGTGGCAATTGTTTGCCTGTCTGCGGATCAAGGGGAAGAGCTCAGCAGGATTTCTGCAGCTAAAGCGGATTTTGCTGCATTCCGTCAGATAACGAGAGCACAGGAGCCCAATTGTTGAATAAGCAATTAAGACTGAACAATGCGGAACTGTCCGAGTATCCTGGAGCAAGCTTCAGTCCCTTAGACCTGTAATCTATAGGATTTTTGTCGTTTTCGCCCTGTAACGCAAACACACCCCGTGTTTCATAGAGGAAGATTTTACCAGAGATTATTGGAAAACTCTTATTAGAAGTCTGGGCGAGAATGGGCTGCGGCTGGGTGGATCATGAGTTTGCGACTGAAGCAAATACTTTCGCCTTCAAACCACCATCAACCGACTGGAACAAGTATTACAAATCAGATTCTCTTGTGCAGACACTCTTTTGGTGGCGCTAGATGGAGTAGGTCGTATCTTGGCTCTGCTCCACTTATCTTTTAATTTCTTGTACACCACCCTTTAATAAGACTTCTATAACACTTTTACAAGACTGAATTTGATTTTTTTATTGCCGGAAATGCACAGGAGAGCTAAAGCTGCAGTTAATGGTAAAGGTAATGGAGACCCTCAATTTAGTTTGGAAGCTATTTCTAAACTGGATAAAAAGCTTGACCAGAGATTAGCTACTTTGGAAACGTTATTAAAGGACATTAAAGGCAGACAAACTACACTCATACAGGAGAATGCTCGACAACAACAATTAATTGCACAACTGGATGAAGCTGGCAAAGAGAGGAATCGCAGACTGAGCTTACTGGAAAAAGATTTAACTGTGACCATCAGCAAAGACAGAGGATTACTGACTTAGAAAACTGCAGTCGGAGAAGTAATTTGTGGGTCATTGGTTTCCCGAAGAAGCTGAAGCTGGTAATCCTACTGAATTCTTTTCTAAACTTCTGATGAATGTGTTTGGCTCTGAAGTTTTTCTGTACGTCCCATACTTGATCCTGCTCATCGAGTGTTAAGACTAAATCCCCCGGCAGAGCAAAAGCCACGGCCAGTAATACTGAGATTTCACTATGTGAGTACCAAAGAGCATTTGATTCGAATCGCTCATCATCAAAGAATAAAAATTGGCAGTTTCATCTGGTTGAAGATTACAGCCCAGAAGTTATGAGAGAGAGAGAGAGACTGCATTATAAAGTGATTATGTCGCGACTCTATCAAGGGAACTATTAACCTGCATTAGTGTTTCCTGCACGTTTGAATATTGTACTCACCAATAAATCATGCTGATGGTTTAATTCCATCGAGGAAGCCAAAGAATTCCTTCAACATTAACTCTTGACTTCAGATGGCTAAGAAACGTGCTATTCTTTAATTTTTATATCTATTTGGTCTATTAGGTAATAATTAACTTACAGACTTGAGAGCTTTTTAAGTTCGGAGATATTTTCCTGCCCTCTGTTAACACTTTCGTGCTTGGTTCTGGAACATGGATACTTATCATATCTCTACTTAACATTTCTTTTCTTTCTTTTTATTATTTTACTTTAATATTTTTAATGGTTTGTTTTGGTAATAATTAAGAATCTGATTGAGTGACTTATCGCTTTTTTTCCTTTTGAAATAATAGTAAGATTGTATTCTTTAAATGTCGATTGTAGGTATTATTGTTTCTGTAAAACTCTGTCAGCAAGTCCGTTTACATTCCAAATTTTAGTTTTGGATGCTTGTTTTCTTGTTTTGACTAATGGTGGTGTTTGGCATTCCTCTTAACTTAGAGATTTGCCACCAAAAGAGATGGGGTTAATTTACAGAGTGGGTAGCATATCTGGCTGTCTATTGGCCAGTTTTAGGGATTTTGTGTGTGTGTTGGGGGGGGGGGGGGAGGTGAGGCTGTTTTTCGGTTGGTTGTTTTTTTTCCTCTGGACTGATAACCTAGAAATATGCCTGAATTGTCGCCACATCCGGCTCCTCTTTGAACTTTTTTTCCTGTTTAGTAGTCTCTTCTGCAATAAAGTTAACCCTTTACATGTCATTTGTTTTTAGTCTGTTAAAATGGATAAGATGATTAATTTTGTTTCATGGAATAGGAACCGTTTACATAATCCAACAAAGCGCAAGAAGATCTTTAAAGTTTTTCATAGACTGAACACTCACATTATTTTTGTGCAGAAGACTCATATTAGGAGAGAGGATAATCAGTGCTTTTTTAGATTTTGGAGGGGTCAACAGTTTCATTCTAATTCACAAGCAAAGGTGAAAGAAGTGTCTATTTTTATAGACTCCTCAATTTCGTTTGTTCATCATGAAACAATTTCAGACCGAAATGGTAGATTTCTATTAACCACAGACTTACTTCATAATAAAAAAAGTGTTTATGGTTAATGTTTGTGCATCTAATGTCGATCATCCCAAGTTATTTAAACATTTATTTGCATCTTTTCCTAATTTAAACGAATATATGTTGATTATGGGTGGAGAATCATGTACTACCAAACAAATCCGCTGTCTTTATTAATTCCTTCTCAGTTGATTCTGGAATTTTAGAAGTTTGGAGATTTCTACACCAATGTGATAAAGAATTTTCATTCTTTTCTCATGTTTATCACATCTACTCTAGGACTGATGACTTTTTTATTGACTAGCGATTATCTCCATCTGTTATTGACTGTAAGTATGATGCAATTGCCATTTCTGATCATGTGCCATTGCAACTAACAATTAAATTAGTGGACGTACCCTCTGGTATCAGACAATGGCGACTCAATTCTTCTGTATTGCAGGATTTAGACTTTGTTCATTTTATTAAAGAGCAGATTTCCGTTTTTCTTTTCAACTAATTCTATGGAAAAAAATTCCAGTGGGATATTATGGGATACCTTCAAAGATTATATCTGGGGAAATGATTTCATACTCTGCTGGATTGAAAAAGATGACCTAATAATGAAATACAGATATTGGCTTATAAGATCAAAGAAATTGATAAAATTTACTCTGATGCTCCTAATTTTGAGCTTTATAAAAAAAAACTGAACTTCAATTACAACACAGTTTATTATTAACATCTCCAGTTGAAAATCAATTACTCAAAACCAGGAGTCAGTTTTATATACATGGTGAAAAATCCGGAAAATTCTTGGCCAACCAACTGAAAGCTGCTTTCAACTAAACGTCAGATTATTAAAGTTCATAAACAAGATGGTAATTACACGGTGGACCATGATCAAGTTAATAAATCTTCTCAAGCATTTTATTCTTCTTTATATCAATCAGAATTTCCTGAGGACCCTACATTAATGCATGAATTTTTAAGGAATTTGAAGACTCCGAAATTATCATTTAATGACTGTTCAATAATAGATGCACCCATTTCCGACGAAGATATCAAAAGAACGCAATTTCTTGAATGAATTCGGGTTATACACCTGGTCCCGATGGGTAAACAGTTGAATTTTTAAAATCTTTTTATGATCTTCTCTCTACCTGGTTAGGTAAACTTTTTAAAGATGCCCTATTAGTAGGTAAATTACCACAATCTTTTTATAAAGCAATTATCTCTTTAATTTTGAAAAAAGGATAAGGATTCTCGTGAACGTGCATCTTACAGACCTATTTCTTTATTGAATGTGGATTCCATTTTTTTTCTAAAATATTGGCTTCTAGACTGGAAAAAGTACTCCCACAAATTATTTCTGATGACCAGACAGGATTTATTAAGAATCGTTATTTGCATTTTAGTATTAGTAAGCTAATGAATATTGTATATACTCCTCCATCTATATTCCCAGAATGTGTTACCTCGCTAGATGCCGAGTAGGCATTTGATAGGGTTGAATGGGAATATTTATTTAAAATGCTTGAGGAATTTAATTTTAGTCCAAATTTTATATCCGTGAGTAAATTGATTTATCATACACCTATGGCTTCAATACTTACCAATAATCAGAGATCCCCCTTTTTCAGGATTTTTCGAGGCACTAGGCAGGGTTGCCCTTTATTATTTGACATTGCCTTGGAACCCTTGGCAATTCCCCTTGGGGACTCTTCTAACATATTTGGCATTACTCGTGGAAAGGGGATCCATAAGATATCACTATATGCGGATGACCTGTTACTCTATATCTCTAACCCGGAGAAATTTATCCCTGCAGCATTTTCATTGCTTGCTCAGTTTAGTGTTTTCTCTGGTTATAAATTAAATCTTAATGAGTGAACTTTTCCCATTAAATATGCAAGTTCCAATTTATAGGCAACTACCATTTAGATTAGTGACTGGTTATTTTAGGTATCTGGGTGTTAAAATCACCAAGAAACATAAGGACTTATTCGAAGTTAACTTTTTACCTTTAATTGATCATGTTAAATAATTGCTTACTAAATGGTCCCCATTGTCTCTATCATTGATTGGTCGAATTAACACAGTTAAGATGACTATTTTACCAAAATGTTTGTATTTATTTTAGGCTGTTCGAACTTTCATTTCGAAATCCTTTTTCGATTCTATTGATTCCAAAATTCTTTTGTATATATGGCAGAATAAAAAATCCAAGGTTAAATAAGAAATATTTACAAAAATTAAAAAAAGGATGGTGGTATGGATTTGTCTAACTTTAGATTTTACTATTGGGCAATTAATATTCGATACTTAATTATCTGGGCACAAGATTTTGATGTAATTGGCACAGTAGCATAGTGGTTAGCACAATGTTTTACAGTGCCAGCGACCCCGGTTCAAATCCGGCCACTGTCTCTAAGGAATTTGTACGTTGTCCCCGTGTCTGTGTGGGTTTCCTCCAGGTGCTCCAGTTTCCTATCACGCTCCAAAGACGTATGGGTTAGGAAGTTATGGGCATGCTACGTTGGCGCCGGAAGCGTGGCGACACTTGCGGGCTGCCCCCCAACATGACTACGCAAAAGATGTATTTCACTGTGTGTTTCGATGTACATGTGACTAATAAAGACCTTATTTTATCTTATCTTATCCTCTATGGCTGCATCTTTTGTATGAATCAGTGCAAGGATTTTCATTAGCTTCTATTTTAGGAGCCTCACTCCCTTTGGCACTTACTAAATTGAGTGAACAATAGTTAAACATGCAATACGAATATGGTTTCAGTTTCATAAATTTTCTGGATTGAAGAAATTCATTTTATCAAGTCCTTTCCAATCTAATTTTTTCTTTCAACCATCTAGAATTGACTTAGCTTTATCTTTATGGAAAATGAAACGAATAACACGTTTTCGTGATTTATTCATTGAAAATTGTTTCATGTCCTTTGAACAGTTTTCTAATATATACAATTTGCGTAGATCACATTTTTTTCGATATTTGCATATTAGAAACATTTTATAAGTCATTTTACCTTCTTTTCTGATGCTATAAAAATTGAAATTACGGGGAAAATATTAGGTTTTAATCCTTATCAGAAGGGCTTGATAGCAATAATTTAAGATCTGATTATGAAAATACGTCTAGAGACACGATAAAATTAAGAATGAATGGGAAGGACAACTCCAGATACTTTTACCTACAGAGACATGGAAGAAAACTCTCCAATTAATTAATACATCTTCAATGTGTGCTGGACACTCTTTGATACAGTTTAAGGTGGTCCACAGGACCCATATGTCGAAGGAGAAGTTTGCCCGTTTTTATCACCAGATAGACCCTATATGCAATAGATGTAATTCGGAGGTGGCTTCCATGACACATATGTTTTGGTCCTCTCCTCTTTTGGAAAAATATTGGAAAGACATTTTTAATATTATTTCAACTGTATTGAATATTGATCTACAACCCCATCCTATTACTGCAATTTTTCGGTTACCAATGATGGTAACCAAATCTGCTTGTCGTATGATTGCTTTTGTTACACTAATGGCCAAGAGATCCATTCTGTTTAAATGGAAGGGCTCTTTACTCCCTGCTACATTTCAAAGGTATTCTCAAACAATAACATGTTTAAACTTAGAAAAAAAATAGGCATGGTACTGTTGATATTCGCTTAAATTTGAGGAAGTTTGGAATCCATTTATTCAATATTTCCATACAATATGAACAGACCTTTTTCGATTCCCCTTCAATAACCTTTGAATATAGAGGAGCGGAGCTGACGACATCAGAATGTGTTTTTTAATCGAAGAAATATCAGGCCAGTTTTTTTTTCTTGAAGTTTTTGTTTTGCTTTTGTTTAATAGTATACATTTTTTTGATTTGGGGGTTTTCTCTTCATATAATTAAATTTATTTTCATTTTTTTCCAATCATGTACACTTAGCAAGTGTGCGGAGATCTAGATTACATACTTTACTCCTTGTGAGTATAAATATTAACTGTTATTATTGTTATCCCGATCTGTTTGTATCATATGTAGAAATATTAATGTTATGTACATCAATTTGAATTAATTTGAAATTCAATAAAAATATTGAAAAAGGATTCTCCTGTGCAGTATTTATGAGGTGCTGCACTGACGGAGACGTTGTCCCTCATGTGAACAGTTAAATGGTACTCCCGTCCGCTCAATCAAGTGGGCTTTAAATTATAAATATTTTATAATAAATATACGATGTTGTCGTAGAAATTAGGCTACTAGATTACTAATCCACATTTCTGGACATGCAACACTTAAAGCTGAATTAAAATGCTACCTGAACAGCTGTAGAGCTTAAATGTAGTTCATCGTCTGAAATCTGGAACCAACAATTGGTTCTCGTGATGACTGCTGCACAAATGATCAAATTGTCTTTAAAATCCATTTAGTTCACAAAGATTATCTAGAGGAGGAAACCGGCATTATCACCTGGTTTAGCCTATCCATGGCTTAAGACCCAATTTGGTAATTTAATTGCTGCGTTACCACTGTATTTTATCATGCGATACGCCAGGTGTAGCTGAACGAGCAGACAAGAGCACTGCTCGCTTGAGTAACAGATCTGTCAGTGTAGCACTTTCCCAAATGTTGCACACGAGAAACATATTTTGCTTTTTTGTTCCGCCACTTGTGTTATGGTTTAAATATTGCTAGCATCTACCTCAGACATAAGTGTGCCACCACGAGCCACACCACGCTCGTTCATAAGGTGAGAAGTTTTTAGAAATCTTTTCAGGACAATTGCACACTCTGGAGGATGGTACCAAACTTTCAATACCCCCGGACGGAACATCGGCACATTTTAGCTGCAGCAAGAGCAAGGACGTATTGGGGAAGATGTGAACAGGTATTTTCATCTGGTCAGAATAGGAATTGATGGACGTATGTGAGAGAGAGATTCACTCTAACTCTAACTATAATGCAGGGGCAGATTGAGGTCAGGAAGCGGCAAAATGAGACTGGTAGAGTTGAAACCCTACCCACCACCCCACGCCCCCCGCCAGGGTGCATGGACCAAATGGTCTCGCGCTGTTTTGCTCTAAATGTCTGAAATGTTCCATCAATCTATTCAATTCAGGGACATATGATGGGAAATAACTGCTTGCCTTGTCAGTTTCGCCCAAATCCCGAAAAAAGGAATTACAATTTCCAAAGACAAACAGGATAGACTGTATCTATCCCGAAATTAATACATGGGTATGATCAGTTTTCTTTATTAATTCTGGACGACTAAAAATGCGACTAAACATGCATCCGCCTAGTTATAATGAGAATCGCGAATGCCCCAGTAGCAATTGGAGTCTTTCATAGATTACTCGATATAATTCTTAATCCCCAACTTCCTTTATACTCCTTGCATCCACTGTGAATGAGGCATGAGATGGTCGGAGCTCTCACATTCAAGATCGTAGTTACTTCCCGTCAATTGCTATTTGCTCCCTTTAATCAATTTGATTTTCATCTCTCTGTTTTTAACGTTTACGTTTGCCAACTTTCAACTTGTTTTTATTTAGTTATGTTGGAACAAAGGTTTACAGCTTTCTTGAGGCAAACATAGAAGTTAACTCAAACAGGTCCAGTCAACAGTACAGGTAACAGTAGAACAGGGATCGAGTAAGGTTTGTCAGGGTAAACCATATTCTTTTTAATGCAAGAAGCCTGACACGTAAGGTGGATGAACTCATGGCATAGATAGGCATATGACACTTGGATACTTTAGCTATTGTTCAAAGATGGTTAAAGGATGGGAACGACACACAGTTCAATATTCCAGGGTACAATTGCTGCAGGCGTGACAGAGGTGGGGGTAAGGGAGGATGGGAGTTGTGTTTTTATTTAGGGAGAACATCATGTTAGTACTCAGAGAAGATCCTCCAGTGAGGTTGTATGGGTGGAACTTGCAAATCAGGGAGTGAACACTTTGATGGAATTGTATTATAGGCCCCCCAATAATCATCGTGAATTACAGGAGCAGCAATGTTTGGGGATCGCAGATAACTGCAGAATTAATAGGACTGTAGTTGTAGCTGATTTTAACTTCCCTAATATTGACTGGGGCTGCCGTAGTTCTAAGGGTTTTGATAGGCAATATTTGTTAAGTGAGCCTGGGGAAGTTTCTCAAGCAAAATGCAGAAGGCTCCACTAGCAATGAGGCAACGGTCTTCCTCGTACTGGGAGAAGAGGCTGTGCAAGTGGTTGAAGTGTCAGTGGGGGAGCAATTTTAGACAAGTGATCATAATTCTATCAGTTTTAAAATAATTAGGGGAAGACGTAAGACTGTTACAGAAGTTTAAGCACTATATTGTGTCAAGGATAATCTTGATCGCATTGGACAGTAACTTGTAATTTGAATGGGATGAGCTGTCAGCAGGCAAAGAGACGCCTGGCAAGAGGGAGGCTTTTAAAAGTGAGATAGGGATTGTTAACGGCCAACATGTTCCTGTTAGAGAGAAGGGCAAGATTTCAAGGGCAAGGACAAATGCAAGAGGAAAGTATACCATAAAAAGCAGGACCCTGAGTACCATTGATGTATACAGGGATTTTGTGGTTCAGGTACATAGCTCCATGAAAATTTCAACGAAAGTGGATACGACGATAAAGAAGGCGTATAGCATTCTTGCCTTCATCAGTCGGGCAATTGAGTATAAGGAAGTCATTCTCCAGCTGTATATAATTTTAGTTAGGCCACATTTGAAGTAATGTGTGCAGTTCTGGTGTCTGCATTACAGGAAGGATGTGGAGACTCTGGGACAGGGCATAGAAATGGATCTTCAGGGTGTTACCTGGATTTCAGGGTATTACCCAGCAGCAGAGTTTGGATAAACTTAGATTGTTTTCTATGCAGTTTCTGAGGCTGAGGGGCGACCTGATTGAGATAGATAACCTAGATATTCAGATTTTTCCCCAGTGCGGAAATCAAAAATGCGACAGGGCATAGGTTTAAGTTGAGAGGGGGAACATTTACCGGCAATTTGATTGGTGAATATTTTACACAGAGAGTGGTTGGAGCGTTGAACGCGCTGACAAGGGAAGTGGGAAAAGCAGATGTGAGAACAACTTTTAAAAGACATTTAGACAGTTACAAAAACAGTAATTGAATGGAAAGATACTGATCACATGCAGACAGATGGGATTTGTTGGAAATCAATCTTGGGTGCAGTTAATTGCTGACTCTCTTCTTTGTATTGTTCGAGACTACAGACAGTCCATTCACAAGGCTCAAGTGAAGAGGTGGTCTCCGGCCCAACAGCGGAACATGTACGCCAATTCACGTCGACAACAGCAGAGTCCTCCAGTGGGTTGAACGGTAGGGAAAAAAGACCCCGCATTGAGATCTCTGGAGAACATTGCATCGCTGGTTGGTCTGCAGGAGCCTGTTGGAAAGATTGGTAACCAGACGTACACGTTCGTTTGATTATCGCTTGATAATACAAAACAAACTTGTCCCCGGTGCTTTGGAGCTAGTACATTGAGAATGCGGACAAAGTTGGAAGTGCGGTGACACTCGGAGAACTTGGAAACGAAGCACTGACTAAGTAAAGGCTTGAACTGGAACAGCTCTGTGGACGAATGCTTGCTTGTATCCTTTATTTTGAAGCAAGAGTGGAAGATTATTAGGAGATACATCTCGAAATGAAAATTCCATCGATCCATGTTCGCGATGCCAGTTGGAACAGTTCCGTTTTGACTACTTGATTCTTAAAGCGGAGATTTCAGAAGCAGCATAAAAACGATCGGTCTCAGCTTTCGGAGAAATTGGCTCCATTTTCACGTGTTGACTACGCAATTCAAACGCAACCAAATCCATAACAAAACAATTGTTACTGAAGTGCATTCTGGGCAATCCATTACACGGTGATCCCAACTTGTGATCATGGAGTTAACTCTCGAGAATTCAGAAGAGCGCGGAGATCTGTGAGCAGGATTCTTTCCCGCAATGTTAGTTCTGGACAGCATTTATGGCACCTTAACCTCTACAACACCGATACATCCCCTTTCAATGGTAGTGATTGTTACGATTGTTGAAAATGAATAACTTTAACAAAAGGTATGGGTATGATGGGCTGTGACTTAAAAGGTGACACACTTGCAAATGAAGGAGATGCTTGCGTCCTCCAACCTCATTCCAGAGATCAGAAGAAGTAATAAAAATCGGATTTCCTTCTGCAGTATTTGGAACATGATCCTCATGCAAGAAAGGACTTAAACAATGCTCCCGTCTGCTCATTCGGCTGCGCCTAAAACATCATAGCCGCAGCGGTGTGGTGATCATGACTAATGCAGAGATCTGAGCTAACAACATACAGAAACCTGAGTTCAAATTCAAGTGCAAAGTTATAGAACGTAAATTCGGTAAATTATCTAGAATTTGGAACCAACAACGAGTCATAGTAATGACTACAACAAAAACGTAAGGACCTGTTGTAAAAATCTACTTCCTTCACAAATACAGTACAAGAGAGGAAATTTTCCACCGGCACCTGTTCTGGCCTATTAAGACTTTTATAATTTAGTGTCTATGGCATCGGCGGATTTTACCAAACGACATGTTAGGCCCAGCTGACCGAGCAGACGGCGATATCTTTCAGTTCCTCACCCGACTGACCCCATATTTGCCAGTGCATAACTTTAAGATACTAGATAAGATTTTGTTGATTTGTTATGGCTTCTGGGTTGGTGGTTGAAGGTTGGTAAGGTTACTAATTTTCATTTGATTTTTTTCAGTACCATAGACCGGTAATGAGACGAAGATTGTAACGGTGGTTGAGTAATTCGCGACAGTGTTCACCGCATTATATCTTGCAGGGAGAGCAAGGAAATAATGGGAAATAACTGAGCAGGTTTTTGGACCAGCGCAACCGATTGGCTGCTTCTGGTCAATTTCACCCACAAGCCGCATGGTGGCGCAGCAGTGGCTGTTGTTGCCTCACGGGCTCCAGGGAACCGTATTCGATCATGATTTCTGGTGCTGTCTGTGAGGAGTTTGCAAATTCTCTCCGTGTGGGTTTCCTCCAGATGCCCAAACGTGCAGTTGGTAGTTAATTGTCTACTGTACGTTACCCACAAATGCAGTTTAATTTGTAAATATGAGCTGTCTCAAATATATGGGAATTTATGAGAGAGAACAATTACAAGGGGTACTGGAAATTGTGGAAAGAGAGAGAGAGAGAGGGGGGGAAGGAAGCGCGAGTAGTGGAATTGCCACTCCCCACTCCCCCAACCCCGGCACCAAAGGAACCAGCATGGACCATATATTCTCAATTTAAGACCCTGAACTAGCCTTGTAAATCACTCGATTCAGGGGCAATTTGGCATTGGCAATAAATGCTGCCTTGCTCCTTGGTCCTGACAATATGAATTAAAATTTCCGAAGATGTATGCCGCAGACTATATAGGTACAACGACCAATATTTAGCAACCGATTTATATTTCTTTACTGTTTCTGGATGAGTGAAACATGATTTCCCCATGGCCAACATTACAACCGTGATGCACCTGAAAACATCCCATTAATTATAATGTGTTGTGAAAGTCACTATCAATGTTAGTTTCGCAAAGTTTCTTCGGTGGAAACTTTAATCCTCAAGTTTCATTTATATTTCCTGCACGCTCTGGGGATAAGACATTAAATCCTTGGAGCTTGTATGTCCAGAATAATATTTACTTCCCATTAATTGCTATTTACTTTTTTTTGTGGTTTGACCTCTGTTTTCTGGACTCAGAATCCTGAAATTTGCTAATGGTCAGCATGGATTTGTTGATTATGTTATCACGAGAATAAACTGTCTCACAAGACGAAAGATCGCACATACTTCACATTCGCTTAATCACTGTATTTAGCCGGTACATGTTTATCAGTGATGGGATAGTTTGTTCATTCTGTCCACCTGTTTTCTTAATAATGCCTTCACATGGCATTATTACAACAAGATGGATTTCATCACAGGACGTTCGTCTCTCTTGTTGCTTGCAGTGAATGAAGGTGCACTCGTGGCGAAGCGTATCATTTTAGCTACAATTGTCCTCTAAAGATGGTATCATGACATTCGGAAACATATCTTGCAAAATAAATTAAATCGCCAATTTATCAAAGACTGCGATATATGGTTGTACACTATTAAATATTCACGAGAACAGTATAGCTTTAAGAAATGTTGACGTAGTTGTTGAAAGGGACTGGTTGTGTCGCTGTGTACCAATGAAAACCTGAAATGCAAAGATAGATCCATTAGCCCTCCCACATCCCAGAAAGAAAAATCAGAATCGACGAGAAAACCGGGCAGTGCGCATTCAGGTTGTGGATTCAAGATGAGAAGGTTAAACTTCATGCCTTTACGCATTTAGAAAGTAGACAGATTGCTGCAATAATTTGGGGGTAAGACCAGTTCTCCGGTATAATCGAGCAAAAGACTGGATTTGGAAAATAATTCAGTACAGAACAATGGCGAATTCGGCGCTCGACAACGCCATTGCGTTCAGCAGGTTTGCTTTCATGATTCTGGGATGTACAATGGGTCTGATTTCAGGACAAATTCGCTATTCTATCCCCGAGGAAATGGAATTAGGGGCGTTTGTTGGGAATATCGCTGAAGATTTGAGATTAAATGTACCGCAATTGTCCGCTCGTAAATTGCGACTAACCTCTGATAATGGTGGACAGTATATGAAGGTTAATTTGGATAGTGGATTTCTGTATATTCATGAAAGAATCGACAGGGAGTTTCTTTGTGGACCAGCAACAATGTGCACTATTCCGTTTGAAATAATACTGGAAAATCCTTTGACGGTGCATCGCGTGGAAGTGGAGATTCTTGACGTAAATGACAATCGCCCCACTTTTCGGGATAGCGCCGTTGCCTTACAGATAGCCGAAACCATTGCACCCGGGATACGCTTCCCTCTCGTGAGTGCGGAAGATCCGGACATTGGAATAAATACAGTCGCTGCTTATATAATCAGTTCCAATGAATACTTTAATCTGAAAGCGCAGAGAACTGAGAACGGCGTTATAAGTGCTGAGTTACAGTTAGAAAAACCATTAGACCGAGAGATGCAGTCAGCCTTTCAGCTGATCCTGACGGCTACTGACGGGGGAATCCCTCAGAGATCCGGCACAACTCAGATTCTCATTACCGTAGTGGACGTCAACGATAACCCACCAGTATTTGATCACGAAATATACAAGGGCAGCTTAATAGAAAGCGTACCAAAAGGAACCATGGTTATGAAAGTCAAAGCAAATGATTTGGACGAAGGGCTAAATGCTGAGATAACATATTCTTTCAGTAAGCTAACTTCACCAAAGGTTCTCGAATTGTTTAGTTTGAACCCCCACACTGGGGAGATTCGGGTCGCAGGAGAACTAGATTATGAAGAAACATCCAGTTATTCCCTGAATGTCCAAGCTGTGGATCACGGATCACCTGCGATAGCTGGGCACTCCAAAGTTTTCATCAAGGTGATTGATGTAAATGACAATGCGCCCGAGATAAAAGTGACATCCGTTACGAGCAAAATTCCGGAAAATGCTCCACCAGGAACTTTGATAAGTTTGCTCAATGTCATTGATCGCGATTCTGGAGAAAACGGGCAGTTTCACTGTGATGTCCCAAAGAATATTCCCTTTAGAATTCGAATGTCATCGAAAAATCATTTTGAGTTGATTACCAGTGATCTGTTGGACCGTGAAGTAGTCGCTGAGTATAAAATACCTTTTGTAGCTCGGGACTTAGGTTTGCCTTCGCTATCGACAAATAAAAGCATCCATGTTGTCATTTCAGACGTTAATGATAACGCCCCACAGTTTGGTGCATCGTCTTTCAACATATATATAATGGAGAATAACTCTCCTGGCAGTTCTATTTTCGCGGTAACTGCAAAGGATCGTGACATGGACCAGAATTCCCATATTTCTTATTCCTTTCTGGAGAATCTTGTTCAAGACTTTCCAGTGTCAACTTACCTCAGCATTAACACGATGAACGGAACCATTTACGCGCTGCGTTCTTTTGACTATGAGGAACTCAAAGCTTTCCAGCTGCATATTCAAGCCCGTGACGCTGGAGTGCCCCCGCTGAGCAGCAGCGCTACAGTAAATGTGATCATCCTGGATCAAAATGACAACGCTCCGGTAATTGTTTCGCCTTCAGCACACAGTGCACCAACAGCAGTGGAAATCGTTCCGCAATCAGCGGCCCAGGGGTACTTGGTTACTAAGATAATGGCAACCGATGCAGATTCTGGTCAGAACGCGCGGCTATTTTATCAAATGGTGAAAGCTACAGATCCCAGTTTGTTTAACATTGGAGAAAATTCTGGTGAAATCAGAACAGCGCGCAAAATCTTGGAGTCCGACACAACTACACAAACTCTTTTCATCTTGGTGAAGGACAACGGGAGGCCAAGCCGCTCCAGCTCGGTTACAATGCAGATTGCAGTCTTGCAGAATATCACTGAAAAAGTGACTGGTAAATCTTTGAGGAATTCCGAATATTTCCCTGATTTGAATCTTTATTTAATAATCATTTTCGGTTGCACTTCCGTTCTGTTTCTTGTGATTATCCTTCTGCTAATTGGCATGAAATATAAGCAGAACACAAATATCTCCCAAGAATATTATTCTCCCAGTTGTCGTGGAGATTCAAACTGTACGTTCAATCGGAGACCTGCAATGGAGGAAACTTTGCGCTATCCTGGGACTGGTCGTATGATTCACGTACAAGAAGCGCAACATTACTCGGTCTGTCTGTCTCCAGAATCAGCGAAGAGCGATTTTCTCTTTTTGAAGCCATGCAGCGCACCCATGTCTCAGGCCCAATGCTAAATTACAATGAGATGGTTACATCACGACTAAATTATTGATATATACATATCCATGAATGTGGATCAATATGAGCGATGTAGTTCATTAAATATTTTATTTCTGTATGTCTTTTATTTGTAGTAGCTGCGCTGAATTACTTATTGGTCAAAAATAAAATCTCCAGTAACTGGATTCCAAGCGTCTGAAACTGTGTTTTTGTTTACCTTGAACGAAGCCCCTGACTTGTCACTGAAAATCCTGCACAAATGCATTGTTTTTGGATCAACCATCGAAAGGAACTTGGTGCATGGATCCAGTCACTTTACTTCAAGATTTAACATTACATTGAGAAACATTCTGAGAATTCCAACGGAGTCGTCAATTGAAATTCTGCTTCGATATTCATCTGAAAATGTTGATGTCAACACTGAAAGTGAGAGAATAAATGGTACCAATTTATACGTAAGTATAATAAATCGTATAAATATTAGGCTACTAGGTCAGTCTGTTAATGATATTTAGAATATTTGGTGCAATCATATTTTACACAATGCATATTAATTATCAGACCCAGAAAGAATATCATTGAATACAATGGATCCATATTTTTAACGATATTCTTCCTGAGCCTGGTTATACCACTTATGATCTTTTCCTCTGCATTAGAGTTGAAACTATATTTGAATACATTTAAATCTAAACCGAATGTTAATCCTGTTGATTACCGAAGATCGACAGTGCCCTTTAAATGAACCATAAAAATCACGTTGCCTGGAACGCAAAGGGAGAGAATGAATCCCCGGGTCATTGCAATCTACTAGCCAAGATAGAAAAAGAATCTTGGCTATATCCATTTTTTGCATGTATCCAGATCTATCTTCGAAATAACCACGGTCCGGTTGGTTGCTGAAGTGTGGGAACAGCACTGGCGGATCAGGGGGAAGAGTTCACCAAGACAATTGCAACTGAAGAAGATTCTGGTTCATTCCATCAGATATTTAAAGCACCTTTTCCCGATTGTTGAAATTAGAAACCCTGAAATGACACAACAGTCCGACGTATCAAGCTTCAGTCACGTAAACTTCCATAATCTGTAGCATTTTGTCGCGTTCGCCCCTGTAGCACAGATGCACCCCGTGTTTAATAGAGGAAAATTTTACCAGAAATGATTGAAGTCAAAACTGTAACCTTATCAGAAGTCTTGGACGCGTGGGCTCTGACTCAATGGGCGATACGTTTGCGACTGAAGCAGACGCTTGCGCCTTCAAACCCCAATCAAGGACCAGAACAAATATTACAAATCTGATTCCCTTGTGCAGAACTTGTGGGGTGCTGCACTGACTAAGCTGTTGTCATCCAAGGTAACAGTTAAATGATGATCCCGTCTGCTCATTCACGAAGGCCTAAGTTATTATAAACGATGGCGTCGCGGAGATGAAGTTACGAAATGATTCCTCCAGATTTCTGAGAAGAACCCTTAAAACTGTTAATATCACAGCAGGTCAGCTGTAGTATTTAAATGCAGTTAATAATCTGGAACCAAACACTGATCCTTCCTAATGACTACAGTATAATTCGTCAAATTGTCATTAAAACCCATTTGGTTCACAAAGATTATTTGGAGGAGGAAAACTGCCATCGTTACCTGGTTTAGCCTATTCATGGTTGAAGACCCACTTTGGTCATTTACTTACTGCGTCACCGCTGTATTTTCTCATATGATATGTTCGGTCTACCAGAACGAGCAGACGAAAGCCTCTTGCCACTGTTCACCTGAGTCACTACATCACAGTCAGTACAGCACCTTCACAAATCTTGCACATGGAATTACATTTTGCTTAGTTGTTTCGCCAGTTGTATTATTGTTTTTAAATGCTTACAACTGCCTCAGAAGCATGTGTGTCACCAACGGAGCCACAGCAGGTTCACTGATAAGGTTACTAGTTTTCAATAATCTTTTCAAGATTGCCCACTATGGAGGATTGTATCAAAGTTTCAATTATCTGAGACAACTCACCTGACCATTTTAGTGGTAGCGAGAACAAGGGTGCAGCAGGAAAGATCTGAGCAGGTGTTTTTGCTGCATAACCGATTGACTGCTTCTCGTTAATTTTGTCAATGGTGGCGCAGCAGTTCTTCTATTGTCTTACACCGCCAGGTATCCTAGTCTTCTGTCGGTGTCTGTGCGGAGTTTGCACCTTCTCAACGTGACGGTTTCCTCTAATGCTCTGGTTTCCTTCACCATCTCAAATATATGCAAATCATCACTGTAAATTGGCCTTAAATGTAGGTTAATGACAAAGAAAGGATGCAAAAGGAGAGTTGTTGGGCATGTGTGTGAGAGAGAATAACCAGAACTCTAACTCTAATGTAGTGGCACAGGAAATGCGGAAATGAGACTGAAGGAATTGAACACGCACCCTCGCCTTTGCCCCGACAGCCGCTATGGGCCGAATGATCTCCTGGTGTATCACTCTAAGATGCTGAAATTGTCCATGAAGTCATTTCATTCAAGAACTTTAGGATGGGAAATAACTTTTTGCCTTGTTAGTTTCGCCCAAATCCCAAGAAACGAAGATGAAGAGAGCAGACTATCTATACCTATATTAATACATAGTTGTGCTAATCTGTTTTTTTTTTGTGATTTGTGCCGAGTAAAATTTCAACTGTCATGTACCCAAACATGTATCCCTTAGTTATAAAGGCCATCGTAAATGTCCCTATAGTAAGGGAAGTCCTTCAGAATGTATTCCATGTAAATATTTAACGTTTCCTTTATATTCCTTGCGTCCACTGCGAATGAGGCATTATATGATTGGAGATCTGACATTCAGGCTAATTGTTACTTCTATACTGCCTTTAATACAATTGACATCTAATTTGTGTTTTTAACATCACGGCTTGACAAATCTCAAATTGTTTTTATTTCATTATGTTGAAACAGAAGTGTGCAGCTGTCCTGAGGCAAATATCGAACTTTAATCAATCAGGTCCAGTAAGCAGGTCTGACAGGGGCGGGGGGTGTGGGTGGGTGGTTCAAGAAACGTTTGATAGACCAAACTGCATTCATTTTAGTGCAATAAGCCTGAAAGGTAAGGCCTATGAATTCAAGAGATGGATAGGCACTTGAGACCGGAATATTATGGGTGTTGTTGAAGGATGGATAAGACTGGCAGCTCAATGTTCGAGAGCATAGTTGCTACAGGCGTGATAGAGGTGGACGTAAGAAAGGAGGAGGAGCAGCTCTGTTTTTAATTACGGGGAACACCATGGTAGTACTTCGACAGAATATTCCTGGGGGGTCGTGCTTTGAGGCTATTTGGGTAGAACTTAGAAATAAGCAGGGTCTGATCACATTGATGGAATTGTACTATAGACCGCCCAATCGTCTGCTGGAATTGGAAGAGCTGACATGTCGAGACATACATAGGGTTGTAATGCTAGGCGATTTAAACTTCCCTAATATTGACTGGGGCTGACATAGTGCTAGGAGTTTGGATGGGGCAGAATTTGTTAAGTGTGTCCATGGAAGTTTTGTCAAGGGATATGTAGATGGAAAGGCGACAACACTCGACCTCCTATTGGGAAACGAGACTGGGCAAATGGGTAACCGTCAGTGAGAGAGCAATTTGGGACCAGTGACTATATGTCTATCCGCTTTTTTAAAAATGGGGAAAGAAGTAGGTCTGGTCCACCAGTTAATGTCTCAGTTGGGGCAAGGATCATTTGGTAACATTCGACAGAAACGTGCAAATTTGAATGGGACAGGTTGTTCACAGGCAAACGGAATCTGGTAAGTGGGGGGCTTTTAAACGTGAGATAGGGAGTGTTATGGACCAGAATGTTCCTGGTAGAGAGAAGGGTAAGGCTGGCAAAATTATTGAACCCAGGCTGACAAGAGATATCGAGGAACTGCTCAGGAAACTGAAGAAGGCATACAGCAGGTACAGGCAACTGGGATCAAGCTAATCGCTTGAAAAGATGTAGAAGGACACTTAAGTAGGAAATCAGGAGGGCGAAATAAGGACATGAACTATCCTTGGCAGGTGAGATAAAGGTGAACCCTATGAAGTTCTATGTATATTAAGAAAAAAAGTGTAACTAGGGAGAGAATATTTACCCTTAAAGACCAGTGTGGTCGTCCACGTGTAAAGCTACAGGAGATGGACGAGGTTTGAAATTAATACTTCTCGTCTGTATTTACCGTGCAAATGCTCATGGAAGTGAAGAAATGCTGGAAACAGTAATTTCCTGAAATATTTGGACATTACGAAAGAGGAGGTGTTGAGATGCGTAAAGGATAAATCACCCGTGCCTGACCAAGTGTATCCTCGGATACCGTGGGAAGTAAGGGAATAATTTTCTGGGGCCCTGGCAGAGAATTTTGTATCTTTCTTCGCCACGAGTTACGTACCAGAAGACTGGAAGGTGGCTATATTTTTGCCTTTATTTAAGAAGTGATGAAGGTAGGAAAAGAGAAGAGGTCCTGAAGGAGGAATACAAGGCATTAGGGAGAAGGTTGAAAAGTAGGACCTCAAGGGTAGTAATCTCAGGACTACTACCCGTGTCGCGTATCAATGACAGGAAGAATAGAAAGCTCTGGCAGTTAAATGCGTGGCTGAGTGACTGGTGCAAGGGGCAGGGCTTCAGATTCTTGGATACCTGGGACCTTTTTTGGGGGAGGCAAGACCTATTTGCTAAGGATGGGTTGCATCTAAACTCCAAAGGGTCCAATATCCTGGCGGGAATGTTTAATTTAGTTGTAGGGGAGGGTTTAAACTGATCTGGCAGGGGGATGGTAACCAGGATGCTAGGTTACAAGATGCTAAGGTGAGGGAGAAAGTGTATAGAAACGAATCCATTGAGGATGGCAAGAATGACAGGCAGGTGATAAGTCAGGATAATTTACTGAATAATAGAAGTACAACAAATCCGGATGTTAGGATACAGAATGTTAGGATCGGGGATGAGGATGTTCGGATACCGAATGTTAGGATAGGGGATGAGGTCTACACGAACATGTCTAAGATAGTAGGTAGCGAAGATAGTAAGAAGGATGGACAGGTAGAAAGTCAGGATAATCTGCTGATCAATAGAGGTACAATAAAATCAATAGCAGATACCAGTCTAAACATACTATATTTAAATGCACGTAGCATCAGGAATAAAGTAGATGACCTAGTGGCACAACTACAGGTTAATAAATATGACATCGTTGCAATCACTGAGTCGTGGCTTCATGATGGATGTGATTGGGAACTGAATGTCAAGGGGTATACAGTATATAGGAAGGATAGGAGGGTAGGCAGAGGGGGAGGTGTGGCCATGATGGTTAGTAGCGATATAAAATCAATAGAAAGGAAGGACATTGGGTCAGAGGAGGTGGAATCCTTATGGGTGGAGCTGAGAAATAGCAAGGGTAAAAGAACAATAATAGCAGTCATATATAGGCCCCCGAACAGCAGTCAGGAAGTGGACCATAAGTTGCAGATTGAGATAGAAAAAGCATGTCAGAGTGACAATGTGAAGATAATTATGGGGGATTTTAACATGAAGGTGGACTGGGAAATGCAGCAAGGCGGTAGTACTCAGGAGAGTGAGTTTGTGGAATGTCTAAGGGATGTTTTTCTGGAGCAACTTATTGAGGAGCCCACCAGGGGATCGGCTGTTTTGGATTGGGTGCTGTGTAGTGAACCCGAGGTGATTAGGGAACTAAAGGTAAAGGAACCACTGGGAACAAGTGATCACAATATGATTGAGTTTAGTTTCAAGTTTGAGAAGGAGAAGCTGATAACTGGTGTATCGATATTTCAGTGGAATAAGGGAAATTACAAAGGTATGAGAGATGAGTTGGCCCAAATTGATTGGAGGAGTAAGTTAGCTGGAGGGACGGCAGAGGAAAAATGGAAGAAATTTCTGCAGGAAATAAGGACAATGCAGGACAGATATATTCCAAGAAAAAAGAAGGTTTTGAATGGAAAAAAGGCACAGATGTGGATAACGAGGGAGGTGAAGGATAAAATAAAAGCAAAAGGGGCGGCGTACAAAGTAGCAAAAATTAGTGGGAAAACAGAAGATTGGAACGATTTTAAAAATCTGCAGAGAGAAACTAAGAAGGTCATTAGGAAAGCAAAGATGAGTTACGAAAGGAAGCTGGCGGACAACATTCGGAAGGATTCTAAGAGTTTTTTTAAATACATAAGGAATAAAAGAGAGACACGGGTTGACATAGGACCAATTGATAACGGTGCAGGAGGTATTATAATGGATGATAGTGAGATGGCAAGGGAATTGAACGAATATTTTGCATCGGTCTTCACCGTGGAGGACATAAGCAATGTGCCCATTAGTCAGGAGTCTCACGAATTGGAGCTGAGTTCAATTGAGATTAATAGGGAGAAGGTGCTTGGAAAACTAAAGGGGCTTAAGGCTGATAAGTCTCCCGGACCGGATGAGGTGCATCCCCGGGTTCTGAAGGAGGTGGCTGTGGAGATAGCGGAGGCGTTGGCGATTATTTTTCAGGAATCGATAGATTCTGGCATGGTTCCGGAGGACTGGAGGGTAGCGAATGTAGTTCCGTTGTATAAGAAAGGTGGGAGGCAGCACAAAGGCAATTACAGACCTATTAGTCTGACGTCAGTGGTGGGAAAATTATTGGAGTCTATCCTCAAGGAGGAGGTTACCGAATACCTAGAGGCGCAAGGCAAGATAGGACCTAGTCAACATGGTTTTGTGAAGGGGAGGTCCTGTCTGACCAACCTATTGGAGTTTTTTGAAGAAATCACAGGTAGGGTGGATAAGGGAGAGGCGGTAGATGTTGTGTATTTAGACTTTCAAAAGGCCTTCGATAAGGTGCCTCACAAGAGACTGATTAATAAGATGAGAGGTCATGGAATTATGGGCAGGGTAGCAAAATGGGTGGAGAATTGGCTGGTTGGCAGGAAGCAAAGGGTGGAAATAAAAGGATCTCGTTCTGGTTGGTTACCGGTTACTAGTGGTGTGCCGCAGGGGTCGGTGTCGGGGCCTCTCCTTTTTACCTTGTACATCAATGATTTGGATGATGGAATAAATGGTTGTGTGGCTAAGTTTGCGGATGACACCAAGATAAGTGGAGGAGTAGGGAGCATAGAGGAAATAGAAAGAATGCAGAGGGACCTAGACAGTTTAGGAGAATGGGCAAGGAAATGGCAGATGAGATTCAATGTTGAGAAATGTGCAGTTGTACACTTTGGAAGTAGAAATAAGCGGGTAGATTATTATCTAGAAGGAGAGAAGATTGATAGTGCGGTAGTACAAAGGGACTTGGGGGTACTCATACAAGATACCTTAAAAGTTAACCACCAGGTTGGATCGGTGGTTAAGAAAGCGAATGCTATGTTGGCATTCATCTCGAGAGGTATAGTGTATAAAAGTAAGGAAGTGTTGATGAGGCTCTACGGGGCGCTAGTGAGGCCTCATTTGGAATACTGTGCGCAGTTTTGGGCCCAGCATCTTAGGAAGGATGTGCTGACGTTGGAGAGGGTTCAGAGGAGATTTACGAGAATGATTCCAGGAATGAAAGGGCTTAAGTATGATGAGCGTTTGTCGGCTCTTGGACTGTACTCGCTGGAGTACAGAAGGATGAGAGGGGACCTCGTAGCGACATTTAAAATGTTGACAGGTAAGGATAGAGTAGATGTGGCTAGGCTGTTTCCCTTGGTGGGCGTGTCCAGGACCAGAGGGCACAATCTTAGAATTAGAGGGTACAGTTTCAAGACAGAGATGAGGAGAAGTTTCTTTACCCAGAGGGTGGTGAAATTGTGGAACTCCTTGCCACGCACAGCAGTGGAGGCCAGATCAGTGGGGGTATTCAAGGAGGAGATAGACAGATATCTAAATAGTCAGGGTATCAAGGGATATGGGGATAAGGCTGGCAAATGGGATTAGAATAGTTTTTTTTTCTCTCTCTTTTTTTCCCACCCCATTTCTTTTTCCCTTTTCCTTGGAGCAGACTCGGTGGGCCGAATGGCCTGCTTCTTCTCCCTTATCTTGTGATCTTGTGATCTTGTGATCATATATAAGCCAGGGACCTACATGCCAGTACCTTAACATCTGTGGTTGGAAAGTTACTGGAGGGGATTCTGAGGGACAGCATCTACCAGCATTTGGATCGATAAAATTTGATTAAGAGGTGTCAGCATTGCTTTATGCGTGGAAATTTGGGCTTGACAAATCTTCTGACGAGGGTAGGGCGGTAAAAGTTCTCTGCATGGACTTTATCAAGGTTTTTGACAAAGTCCTGTATGGTAAGCTGGTCTAGAACGTGAAATCACATGGAATACAATGTGAGCTAGCCAATTAGATTCAACACTGGCTTGCTGGAAGGGAACAGAAGGTGGCAGTGGAGGGTTATTGTTCAGATTGGAGGTATGTGACCAGTGGTGTACCGCAGGGATCAGAGCTGGGTCCTATGTTTGCCATGTATATTAACGATTTGTGTGTGAATATCGGTGGCATGATTAGTAAATTTGCGGATGACACCAAAATTGGTGGTGTGGTGGACAGGAAAGGAGGTTGTGTAAGATTCCAACAGGATCCAGATTAACTGGGAAAGTGGGACGTGGGATGTCAGATGGAATTTGACTCGGATAAGTATGAACTAATGCATTTTAGGAAGTTAAAGCATTGTGGGGCATAAACAGGACCATAGGATGTGTTGTAGAACAGAGGATCAACAGATAAGAACATAGTTCCCTGAAAATGGCAACACAGATAAACAAGGTGGTCAGGAAGGAATATGGCACACTTGCCTTCATCATTTAGGGCATTGAGTACAAGAGTTGGGACGTCACGTTACAGCTGTAACAGAAGTTGGTGAGACCCCACCTGGAGAATTCCATGCAGCTGTGGTCACTGCACTATAAGGAAGGATGTGATTAAGCTAGAGAGGGTGCAGAAAAGATTCACAAGGTGGGACAGGAGTTCTTGAGTTATAAGGTGAGATTGAGAGTATTTACTCTGGAACAAAGGAGGCTGAGTGGTGACCTTACAGAGGGTTATACAGTTATGAGGGGTATAGACCAGGTGAATTGTCACAATAACGTTTCCAGGCATAGGGCTGTCTTAAACGAGTGGATAAGGGTTTAATGCGAGAGAGCAACGATTTGAAGCGGAACTAAGGGGTACGTTTTTCCCACAGTAGGCGGTGGGTATAGGTATGGCGAACCAGAGGACGTGATAGAGGCAGATAAAATTACAAAGTTTATCGGATATTTGGATAGGTACCCGGATAGGAAATGACCCTAATAGCAGCAGCTCAGGAACATATTTTGGTTGGCACGGACGACTTGGACCGAATAGCTTGATAGCATTGTGTTTAAATCAAGGTCCCTGCGATTTAATAGAACACGTCGAATGGTCGTCGATAGTTCACATACTCTCATTAAACCTAGACCAGTTGGGCCGAAGGGCCTTCTTCTGTGACTTTTTAGCGCTGTATACATGCTGATCGAGGATAAGAGTATTTTTTCGCAGTTCTCAAAGAGTGAAGTGATAACTTGTTCGGTCTTTCGATCACTTTTATTAATAATCGCCTCTGTGTCCAACCGAACTCGAGGTAACGTCGTCAAGAGAACATGATTTCCCTCATTGCTTACAGGTAATTAGCTGTTTTCGTAGGTACATAGTATACAAGGCTGATTAATTCAGCCATTACCTTTTCCTTCAAAATGAGCACCATGACTTTGGAAGACAAACACTGCAAAAGAAATGCAATGATAATGTTTTATAGTTGTACACTGTTAAATAAAAACGAGAACAGTCTAGCTTTAAGGAATGACGATGTTGTTTTTGAAAGGGACTGGTTGTGTCGCTGTACACCAATAAGAATCACGGAAGACGAGATGGATCCAGTGTCCCTCCCACATCACAGAAAATAAGATCAGAATCGACGAGAGCAGCGAGCAGTACGCTTTTAGATTGTGGAATCAATCTGAGAAGGAAAAAGGCCGTGCTTTTATGCATTTAGAATGTAGGTACATTGCTGCAGCAATTTTGTGATACGATTTTTATTCGGTTTGTTCGAGCAGAAGTCTGGATTTGGGAAAAGAATATCAGTGCAGGACAATGGCGGACTCGGCGATGAACGCTGCCAGTGCTTTTAAAACCTGTGCTTTCATGTTTATGGTATGTACTCCGGATCTGATTTTCGGGCGAATTCGGTATTCTATTCCCGAGGAGCTGGAATTAGGGGCATTTGTTGGGAATCTCGCACAGGATTTGAGATTGAATGTACCGCAATTGTCCTCTCGTAAATTGCGGCTAACCTCTGATACCGTAGCACAGTATATGAAGGTTAATTTGGAAAATGGGATTTTGTCTGTTCGTGAAAGAATCGACAGGGAACATGTATGTGGACAACGAAATATTTGTACTATTTCTTTTGAAGTAATACTGGAAAATCCTTTGGAAGTGTACCGCGGGGAAGTGGAGATTCTTGATGTAAATGATAATTCCCCCACTTTCCGAGACAGTACCATTGCTTTACAGATAGCCGAAACGATTGCACCAGGCGTAGGCTTTCCTCTCGAGAGCGCGGAAGATCCCGACATCGGAGTAAATGCAATCACTGCTTATACAATCAGTTCCAGTGAGTACTTTAGCCTAAAGACGCAGACAACCGAGGACGGGTTTATTATTGCCAAATTGCTATTAGAAAAACCTTTGGACAGAGAGGTGCAGTCGTCTTTTCAGTTGGTGCTGACGGCGACGGATGGCGGGACTCCTCAGAGATCCGGCACAGCTCAGATTCACATTACCGTAGTGGACATCAACGATAATCCTCCAGTATTCGATCATGAAATTTACAGGGGCAGCCTGAGGGAAGACGCACCGCGAGGTACCTTGGTGATGAAAGTCAAAGCCACTGACATAGACGAAGGAATGAATGCTGAGCTCACATATGTTTTCAGCAAGCTTGCTTCAGCAAGAGTTCGCGAACTGTTCAGTTTGGACCCCCAGACTGGGGAGATTTGGGTTGAAGGACCTCTAGATTTTGAAGAAGCACAAGATTATTCACTGAATATTCAGGCCGTAGATCAGGGGTTGCCTGCAATGTTAGCGGACTCGAAAGTGTTGATCAAGGTAATTGATGTAAACGACAACGCACCTGAGGTAAAAGTGACTTCAGGTGTCAGCAAAATTCCGGAAAATTCTCCGCTAGGGACGATTATAACGTTGATCAATGTTATCGATCGTGATTCTGGAGCAAACGGACAGTTTCACTGTGACATACCAAAGCACCTACCCTTTAGGCTTCAAATATCGTCGAAGAATCATTATGAATTGATTACCAGTGAACCGTTGGACCGCGAATCTGTCCCTGAGTACAAAATACCTTTTGTAGCCCGGGACTTGGGTTCGCCTTCACTATCAACACATGAAAACATTCAGATTGTAATATCTGATATAAACGATAATGAACCACGTTTTTCAGAATCTTCCTACAACATATATGTAATGGAAAACAACACTCCAGGAACTTCTATTTTCGCAGTAACCGCGTCCGATCTTGATCTGGACCTGAATTCCCATGTTTCCTATGCCCTTCAGGAGAAACTTATCCAAAACTTGCCAATGTCTAGTTACCTCAGCATCAACTCCATGAACGGCAGCATTTATGCGCTACGCTCTTTTGACTATGAGGAACTCAAAAGCTTCCAAATCTATGTTCAAGCTCATGACGCGGGAGTGCCCCCGCTGAGCAGCAGCGTTACAGTGAATGTGATCATCCTGGATCAAAATGACAACCCTCCGGTAATTGTTTCACCTTCAGCACAGAGAGGATCAGCAGCAATAGAGGTCCTGCCCCAGTCAGCCGGCCAAGGGTATTTGGTCACCAAGATAATGGCAACTGATGAAGATTCTGGTCAGAACGCGCGTCTACTTTATCAGATGGTGAAATCTACTGAACCCAGTTTGTTCAACGTTGGGCAGAGCACCGGTGAAATCAGAACAGCTCGCAACATTTTGGAGTCCGATCCCACCACACAAACTTTGGTCATCTTGGTGAAGGATAATGGGCAGCCGAGCCTCTCCAGCACGGTTACAATCCAAATTAGAATTATGGAGAATATCACTGAAAGGATCACTGAAAGTAATAACTTGGTGTCGAGTCCGGAAAATTTCTCTGATCTAAATCTTTATTTTATCGTTATCTTCGCTTGCACTTCCATTCTCTTCCTTGTGGCGATTATTCTGCTGATTGGTATTAAATGTAAGCAGGATAGAACTATTACCCAGGAGTATAATTCTCCCAGCTGTTGTTACAAATGTGGAGATTCAAATGATACGTTCAATCACAGACCTGCAATGGAGGAAACGTTGCGCTACCCTGGGACTGGCCGCATTGTTCGTGTGCCAGAAGTGCACCATTACTCCGTCAGTCTGTCTCCAGAATCAGCGAAGAGCGATTTTCTCTTTTTGAAGCCATGCGGCGCTCCCACGTCTCGTGTTCAATGCTAAATTACAACGATCAGGCTTAGGAACATAATGGCGGTCAAAGTATGAATCCAGCAAAGTGGACCGCGTGAAAAATATTTACATAAATATTCAGCTTCATATTTTCCTTTTTTGGTTTTCGGTAATAAATAGAGCTGTGTTGTTATGGTCGAAAATGAAAGATCTGGTCTCTGAGATCCAAGTGTCTAAAACTGGTATCTGAATTTCGAAAAGCATTCTTTGACGAGTAACAAATGACCTGCAGACTTCGGTTGTCTTCAGTCAACAGAACAATGGATCTTGGAGCATGGACCAAGTGAAGTTTGGTCTTCGTCAAATTAACAAGATTGTGTCTGAATACTGAGAAATCATCGTTCATTCCATTGAGGCCTGAGATGTACATTCTTAGAATGTGCACCCTAAATTATTTAGCAGAAACATGCAAGGGGCGCAGAACAACTTCTACCAATTTTGAACGTAGTTACAACAAAGCATATAAAATCCGGGCAAAAAGGTTTATTCCATCACGTTATATTCAATATGGTTGGTGCAGTCATACATTGCATTGTTTGCTTCAATCATCAGGCTCTGAAATAAGACCATTCAGTGCAGTAGGTCCATGTCTTTGATTATATTCCATACGAGCCTTGTTCCATCACTTATTATCCATTCCTCCGCATGAGCATCCTTACAGTTTGATGACAAATATTTGGATTAACATTTAATTTTAAACGGTCTGTAAATATTTGTTGTAGACCAAAAGCACTCAGATGTAATGCGGATTTTACATGGAAAAAAATTATGAAATCACAAGTAAAAGCATATTTGCTGTTCTAAGGCATAGCATTTCAGACCACTGAGATTTTATATTCTGTAAAAGAATAAAATCATTCTATCTGACACAAAATAAAAGCTGACAATGAACCCCACGCTCACAGCAGGTTTCTGGCCAGGATCACAATAGGATCTCTTCCTTTAGTTTCTACTCATTTTTCCGCTGTATTTATTTCTTTGTCACTTCAATGGAGTTGTTAACGCATTTATATTAGATGTTCTGTTCTACTTTACCTTCTCTGTTACAGGGTGAATAACAAGCAAGTGTTTAGAAATTGTGACTTGTGGCTTTGTTTAGGACAAGACTTCTTTAACATTGAACTGTGGAAAGTTGGAATTTAAGGCAAGTATTTTCCCCCAGAACATCCTTGGTAAAGCAGTGAAACATACGAGACAGTCAGTGGGTGAGTGCGCTCTAAACTCTCAATGTGTTCCTTGTAGTTTTAGGCCGCATTACAGAACCAAGGGGGTCACATTCAAAACTTTAAAAATAATGTTTATTTTCTGTGATAAATGAACAATGAGTAAACACTTCATAAAATCTGCTCGTCTTAGTTTGGTTTCTTTGCTGGTATAGTTGCAATTACACCTGCACTGGTTTCTGCCAGTTTAACAAGGCGTCAGTTGTTTTACCAGCTGTGTTGCAAAAGTAGGATAAATGGCAGACGTCCAGCGCTTACATGATACGGAAAGCATTTTATCGTTGTTGCTCCAACCAGTCTACTCGAAATTAAAGTTACTGCGAGCCCCAAATCGCCTTCTTGGTGTCAAGCCCGAATTGTAAACATGCGCCCCGTTCACAATTCTGACATGACCAATGGTACTGACTGCAGTAATTTGAGAAGAACTTTGTGGACAAAACAGGCTACATTTTTGGACCATATCAAACGAACTGGGAACTGCAGTCAACAGCATAAAAGAGATTCGTCAGAAGAAATGAGAAATTAGACAGGTCACGAGGAGCTGACTGATAATCACTATCAATGGTAAGAATGCTGAAAACTAGCTAAGTAACATAAGGAAGTCAAGGAGGGTTATTCTAGTAATCTCGGTACTGTGGATGGTTTCAATGAATGAAAATTCAAGATCTGAAATAATATATTCCTCCTTTTCGCATCGTATTCTCGGGGAAATGGTTTCTAATGGGCCGGATATCCTGAAAGGCCAGTCACTGGCTATGTCGTAAGTACATCTGGATGTACTTTACGCTGTTCTCTCTTCCGGCGCAATCTCTATTGAATCCTGTCGGAAATGTTTCGTACTCTTGTCGCACGATTCCAGCCTGAGCGAAGACTACCAACGCGCGCTGAACACCATGTTATTTCCCTCTCACTCTCCCGCGACCGCCCCCATCTCTCTCTCTCCCCATATCTCCCTCCCCCTCTCGCATTACATGTAAAATACTCGTGGTGCCGCGTTAGCATGTGGGAATATGATTAAGATATAATACTTATATTACAAATATTACGATTGAGTTGAGCTCCAGGAATGGCTAAAATGCAAACGTGGGTTCTCTTCTTTCAGTAAGGGGATTAGAGTGTACTATACTGCTTCATGGTAAATGTCATGGTTAAAGGCTGTCCCAGCAAGCGCTCTAACCTGTTGATGCATTATTTATTGAGAAAAACCTGGGAATAACATTTACTTTCCAGTCCTTTTCATTTCAGATTAACTCAAATCCCGTTTTCAACCTTTCCTGATTGTTCTCTTGCACCACTGTGTGACTTAATTTGAGTTCCACAAACTCGAAATTAAAGTTACTGCGAGTCCCAAAACGCCTTCTTGGTGTCAAGCCCGAATTGTAAACATGCGCCCCGTTCACAATTCTGACATGAGTGAGTATGACCAATGGTACTGACTGCAGTAATTTGAGAAGAACTTTGTGGACAAAACAGGCTACATTTCTTCAGCTCTCTTGTACCCTCAGCAGATTCAAGTACAATGCTGCAATATGTGTCGTTTTGTCTTCTATGTGCAGTTTGAGATCCAAACGCAGTGTCAAGCACATTCCCTGACTAAAAGAAATGAAATCTTCCTGATTTTTCGACTATGAAGTGTATAGGGTTGAGGCTAATTATTTTTTTTAAATATGCGATAAATGTTTCGAAGGAACCCTGGGTAGATTGACCTTAGTCTATATCAAACAATTCCTCATAGCCCGAGGATTACATGCAGGTGCTATGAGGTACTTCGCGTGACACCTGACCAACCGATCTGTCCATTTATTCTTTTAGAAAACATTTGTCCGGTGCATTTAATTGGTGCTTGCGTTGTTCCAGACGAAATGAGAGCGCCAGTCCCTTCCGATGGCTTGACTCAATCGGAAGACTTTACCAAAACAACAATCCAGATGAGCCAATTCATGTCGACAACAGCAGAGTCCCGACCGCGGACGTGAAGGCAGGGAGAAACGCTCAGCGATCTCATCGTCTCGCGTGGACACGTGGCCGGTTTGAAGACGGGTAAGAAGATGCCTACATCTGTTGGTTTATCATCTGATGAAATAAAAATTGTCGAAGGTGCATTGGACTTATTTACATTTGTAATGTGGATGATTGTTTTACAGATTGGACACAGTAAGGATATCAGATCCATAATCTCATTGGCCTCATTTTAAAACTGCGGTGAAACGGTGAATATGGAAAACGAGTCTTTACTGAGAGAATGCGAGAAGATGAACAGCTCTGTGGATCAATGCTTGAGTGAATCCTTTAATTTTAAATTGTTGAAACATCTTTGGCGATAAATTATTTTGAGACGAAGATCCTCAAATTTCCGAGAGCACTATTCATTTTTTTCAAGGTAGCTGATTCCATCACTGCAGTTCTGAGATCATCGGCTGGCGCAGCTTGACATTGACTACTTCCGAAAGTGAGACTTAATGTGTCGATACCAATACCGTCGACTTTTGTTTATGCGGCTCAACTACACGCTTTGACCACCGACAACTCTAAAACATTCAGACCCACATAACAAAAACACAATACTTTCATCATTGCTTCATGGTGTGGAACAGCTGCAGTGGCCATGTGCCCTACTAAGTGGATCCTCGAACGCTCTCACCAAAATAATTGAACTGAAGCGGATTCTGGTTAAAGCGGGAGGCTATACCATCAAATGAAAGCAACTGTCGAAACTGAATTAAATTTGGAAAATTCAGCACAGTCTTAAGTCACTTTGAGAAAAATCTCGCAATCTTCGGTGATCTGGCGCATTGATTTCACCCGAGACTCTGCAGATATATTTCCGTTTCATAATGGTCAACGTTACGAAGATGGGCGAATGAAAGCGAATAAGCTTCTAAGAAATCTTAAATGTGATTCAGTGAGGAATGACACAGACGGTTGCGTGTTCAAACCGCAATCCAGGGACTGCAACAGACCATAAAAATCTGATTCTCCTGTGAGGGTTTGTGAGGCGCTGCACTGAATGCAGTGTTGCTTCTCAGATGAGGGGTTGAAGTATGCTCCTGTTTGTTCGTTCAGGTGGGCCGGCAACGTCATACGGCAAAATACGTCGGCGACGTAGTGATTAAATGAGCAGAATAATAATCCAGAAATCTGGACTCTTGATGCAGTTTATATCCCACCAAGAGACATTTAGAATTTAAATTAATTTAATATCTGGAATTTGAAAAAAAAGCTTTCCTGCTGAATACGGCACAGACTGCAGGACTGTCTTAAAACGGACAGTTCTCATATCGGATGTAAAATATCAGCGTTAACTGGTCTGGCCTATGTATAACTCCTGATCCACGCAGGTAATTTAAATTCTACCGTATTTTCCAAACGATATTTTAGGCCCACCTGATAGAACAGAGGGGAGTATTCTCACATGAGTCACCATGCCATGGTCCTTGCAGCACTTCATACATACTGAATAAGAGAGTCAAATGTCGTATATCTGTGTTGGTCCCTGGATTAAAGTTTAAGCACACTACCATCTACCTCAAGAATTCCTCCCCTTAGTTTGAAAAATTCTATGAAGATTATTAGTTTCCAATATTCCTTTCAGAACCATCGATCACAATTGAACAAAGGATTGTATCAAGAGTCCAGTAACTTGGGTAGAATCTCAGCCAATTTTTGCACAGTGAGGGCAGGGATGCCGCTTGAAATAATTGAGCAGTTCTTTAGTCCGGGACAACCTGGTGTCTGCCTCTGATCAACTTCGACAAAGGGCACAGCCGTTAGTTTCATCATTTCTCAGCGCCAGAGACCAGGGTAAGATTCTGACCACTGGAGCTGTCCTTTGGGAATTTTTACCTTCTCTGCACGAGGGATTCCTCCAGGCTTTCCGATTTCTTCCCGAGTCCCAAAGATGTACTGGTAGGTTAATTGGCGCTGTAAATCCCCCCTAAGTGTCGTTTAATAGCAAAGAAAAGATTCAAATGGCAGCTGATGAGCATGTCTGGGAGAGAATCTTTGGGGGAATGGGACCAATGGAATTCTTCCACCACCCTCAGCCATCGGCACTGGCGTGGGCTAAATGCCCAGCTTCCATTTTGTTAGAGATACAGGACTCTGAAATGGCCGAGCAAACTACTCAATTCGGGGACAATCAGGAATGGGCCTTGCAAATTTATCACCGTTCCCGAAAATTATCTACAAACTTCAGAAGAAAGTAGAGTTATGAACATTCTGTTTGTCTCTAAATAATCAATGAATACAAACGAATGCTAATCCGTATTTTTACGCTTTTCCAACCGAGTGTAAATTCGTTTGCGAATTGCCTAAATTATAATTGTGACACACTCGGAAAATATTCCATTAGCTACAGCACATTCTAGAGCCTCGTGAAACTCGTTACAGCAATGAAAGTCTTCAAAATTCCTTTGATGTTTATAATTTTCCCTGCGTTCCTTTGCATTTCTTGCGACCATGTATGATAGGAATTGTATATTCGGAAGAGTATTCACTTAATATTAATTGCCATATATTGCCTTCTATTTAGTGTGAATCATTTTCACCACGTTTGTCATTTTGAAAGAGGATAATGATAAATTTGGATTTATTTACTTATGTTGTATCATGATGTTTTACTGGTTCTTTAGCCACCGACTTTAACATTTCGGAAGATTGCGATATTTCACACATATTAAAGGGATATTTTTTCTAAGTTACAGCCAGCACAGGTAATTTTTTTTATTATTATCACATGCACCGAGGTGCAGTGAAAAACTTTGTTTTGCATGCCATCCATGCAGATCATTTCATCACATCAGTTCATCGAGGAGTACAAGGGAAAAGCAATTATATAATGCAGAATATAGTGTTACAGTTACAGAGAAAGCGGAGTGCAGCCAGAGGATACGATGCAAGGTGATTACAAGGTAGATTGTGATGTCAAGAGTCTATTTTAACGTACTGGAGGTCCATTCAGTAGTCTCATAACAACGGGATAGAAGCTGACCTTGAGACTGGTGGTACTTGCTTTCACACCATTTATCTTCTGCCAGATGGGATGTGGGGAGAAGAAATAATGGCCGAGGTGTGGGGACCTTTGATTATGCTGACTGCATTACCGGGATAGCGAGAAGTGTGGACACAGTCCATTGAGGGAAGGCTCGTTTTCACTATGTTCAGAGCTGTGTCCACCACTCTCTGCAGTTTCTCGTTGTCACCGTCAGAGCATTTGCCATACCAAGCATTGATGCATCTGGATAGGATGCTTTCTGTGGTGCATCACCAAAAATTAGTAAGCGTCAACGGGAACATACCGAATTTCTATAGCCTCCTGAGGAAGTAGAGCTACCTGCTTGCTATTTTGGCAATGACGTTTATGTGGTTGGAGCAAGACAGCCTAGTGGTGATGCTTAATCCTGGGAACATGAAACCTCAACCATCTCGACCTCAGCACCATTGATGTAATCAGCAGTGTGTGCACCGCCCCCTGTCCTGAAGTTAATGACCAACTCCGTTTTGCTGACATTGAGGGAAAGGTTGTTGTAATGACACCATGACCGTCGGTTCGTTATCCCCTTCCTGTACTCTGACTTATCATTATTTGAGATTCGGCCCACTCTGGTGATGTCATCTGCAAACTCGTGGAAGGAGTTAGAGCAGAAGCTATCCATGCAGTCCTGAGTGTATTGGGAGTAGAGTCGGGAGCTGAGAATACAGCCTTTTGGAGCGCCAGTGTTGGGGATAATTGTGGCGGAGGTGTTGCCTGTCTTATGGACTGCAGTCTGTTCGTCAGAATGTCAAGGATCCAGTTGCAAAGGGAGGTGTTGAATCCCAGGCTTAAGTGATTGGAGACAAGCTTGCGTGGAATTTATTGAAGGCAGAGCTGTATTCAATAAACAGTACTCTGACGTAAGTGTCGTTATTATCCAAATGCCACAGTGTAGGTCCAGGGAGATGATGTCCGCCCTGGACCTGTTTAGGTGGTAGGCGAATTTCAGCAGGTCGAGGTGTACTGTGAGGCTGGAGCTGATGTGTCCCATGGCCTACAGGCATCAAAAGCAATTGAATAATGGTGTCCTAGTTCGGGAAATTCATACTGCAATAACTCAAAATGAATATCTTTTCTGTCGGTTAAGCGTTCGCCTTGACATAAAACTTATTTAACAGTAATACTCACGGGTTACTTTTTTATTCATTGTCAACCAGTGAATTGATATGTTGGGCAGTCAATGTATCGTTTTTGATAATGCAGTCACTGAGTTTAATCGGCACCAAGCCTGGATATCGGGCCAAGATATACGTTTGCCTGATTGGCTGCCGTCAATGATCTGTTTTCGTCCCATATTGCGTAGTTAGTGCATCGTTGGTGAGGCTCATTATTCTTGCTATGATTGTTCCCTAATGACCGTATCATGACATTGGAAGACAGATGATGCAATAGAAAGGGAATTGTTAATATATCAAAGGCTAAGATTTGTGGTTGAACACTATTAAATATGCACGAGAACAGTCTCCCTTTAAGAACTGTCGATGTAGTTGCTGAAAGGGACTGGTTGTGTCGCTGTGTACCAATTAGAATCTCAAACGCAGCAATGGATCCATTGTCCCTCCTCCTTCACAGCAAAAAAGATCAGAATCGCCGCTAAAAAAACGAACAGTGTGCGTTTACATTGTGGAATCAAGCTGAGGGAAAGAAACTCCACGTATTTATGGATTCGTAATGTACATTCTGCGAGAATGATTTTGTGGTAAGACCAGTTTTCTGGTTTAATCGAGCAGGAGCCGGAATTTGGAAAATAATTCAGTGCGGAACAATGGCGAACTGGGATATCAGCAACGCCTATGTTTTCACAACGTTTGCTTTCTTGATTCTGGTATGTACACCCGATCTGATTTTCGGTCAAATTCGCTATTCTATTCCCGAGGAAATAAATGAAGGAGCGGTTGTTGGGAATATCGCTCAAGATTTGGGACTAAATATACAGCAATTGTCCTCTCGTCGTTTTCGGCTGACGTCTGACGACGGAGAGCAGTACATGAAGGTTAATTTGGATAATGGTATTTTGTCTATTCGTAAAAGAATTGACAGGGAGAACGTCTGTGGACAAACACCTACGTGTACTATTCATTTTAAAATCATATTGGAAAAACCGTTGGCGGTGTATCCCGGAGAAATGGAGATTCTCGATGTGAATGATAACTCTCCCACTTTTCGGGAGAGCAACATCGTCTTACAGATATCAGAAGCGATTACACCAGGGGTACAGTTTCCTCTGGAGAGTGCGGAAGATCCGGACAGCGGAATAAACACAGTCGCTGCTTACACACTCAGTTCCAGCGAGTACTTTAGTATAAAGACGCAAAGAACCGAGGACGATAATATACTTGCCAAGTTGCTCTTGGACAAACCTTTGGACAGAGAGCGACAGACCTCCTTTCAGCTGGTCCTGACAGCGACTGATGGTGGGACCCCTCAGAGATCCGGCACAGCTCTGATTCTTATTACTGTACTGGACAACAATGATAATCCTCCAGTATTTGATCATGAAATTTACAGGAGCAGCTTAAGAGAAAACACACCCGTTGGTACTTTGGTGATAAAAGTCAAAGCTAATGATCTGGACGAAGGTGTGAATGCTGAGCTAACATATTCCTTCAGCAAACTAACTTCACCAAGAATTCGCGAATTATTTAGTATAGATCCCGACATCGGGGAAATTCGAACTGAAGGAGAAGTAGATTTTGAAGAAGCAAACAGCTATTCAATCGATGTTCAAGCTGTTGACCACGGATCACCTGCTATTACTGGACACTCCAACGTGTTGATTAAAGTAATTGATGAAAACGACAACGCACCCGAGATAAAAGTGACATCAGGCACGAGCAACTTTCCGGAAAATGCTCCACCGGGAACTTTAATTACTTTGATTAATGTTATCGATCGTGATTCTGGAGCAAACGGTGATATCTACTGCAAGATATCAAAGAATATCCCATTTAATCTTCAAACATCGTCGAAGAATCATTATGAGTTGATTACCAGTGAACCTTTGGACCGCGAATCTGTCCCTGAGTATAAAATAAATGTTATTGCCCTGGACATGGGTTCGCCTTCACTCTCAAGTAATAAAACCATACACATTGTACTTTCAGATGTGAATGATAACGCACCACGGTTTGAGAAAACCTCATACAACATATATGTGATGGAAAACAACGCTCCGGGTGTTTCTATTTTCGCAGTAACTGCATCCGATCCTGACCTTGGCCAGAATTCCTATATTTCGTACTCCATCCTGGAGAATCTTATCCACGACTTTCCAATCTCTAGCTATGTGAATATTAACTCGATGAACGGCAGCATTTACGCGCTGGGCTCTTTTGACTACGAACAACTCAAAACCTTCCAAATCTATATTCAAGCCCGTGACGCTGGAGTGCCCCCGCTGAGCAGCAGAACTACAGTGAATGTGATCATCCTGGATCAAAATGACAACACACCCGTAATTGTTTCACCTTCAGCAAAGAGTGGATCAGCATCAGTGGAGATCCTGCCCCAGTCAGCTGGCCAAGGTTACTTGGTCACCAAGATAATGGCAACTGATGCAGATTCTGGTCAGAACGCGCGCCTACTTTATCAGCTGGTGAAATCTACTGATCCCAGTTTGTTCAACGTTGGGCAGAGCACCGGTGAAATCAGAACTGCTCGCAACATTTTGATGGCGGATACCACCACGCAAACCCTCGTCATCTTGGTGAAAGACAATGGGCAGCCAAGCCTCTCCAGCACGGTTACAATCCAAATTACAATTCTGGAGAACATCACTGAAAGAATCACTGAAAGCAATAACTTCGTGTCGAGTCCGGAAAATTTCTCTGATCTGAATCTTTACTTAATCGTTATTTTCGCTTGCACTTCCGTTCTATTTCTTGTGACCATCCTTCTGCTGATTGGTATCAAATGCAAACAAGAGGGGAATGTTACCCAACAGTATAATTCTCCAAGTTGTTTTTGCAGACGTGGAGAGTCTCGCGATGAGTTTAATCGGAGATCTCAAATGGAGGAAACCTTACGCTATCCTGGGACTGGCCGTGTAGTCCGCGTGCCAGAAGCGCACCAATACTCGGTCTGTCTGTCTCCAGACTCATCAAAGAGCGAGTTTCTCTTTTTGAAGCCGTGCGCCGCTCCCACACCTCACCCCGATGCAAAATTATAATCAAGTGGTAATCTCAAGGGTTGACCAGTTTACTTGCTGTCTTTTTTGTTCATCCAGCAATATGATTGGTTGCGACTGAAAGATTTAAGGAAATATTCCACGTTTACGTGTTATTATTTTCTTGATTCCTGGCGTATGGTGTCGAAAATGAAAGAACCAGTGACTTGAATTCAACCATGTGAAACTGACATCTGGTCACTCTGAAGGAAACAAACAACTGGTCACCGTATGACCTCCATCTTTTCGTTGTCATCGGGGCAATCGGATAAAGAATTTGGCGCATGGATCAAGATATCAGACCTGAAATATAATATTGAAAAATTGCGATCAAAACATTCCTTATCACATCGAAAGGTATTCTGAATGAAGTACTGAGATTTTGTAGTCATAATGAATCCTGTATGGAGCAATGTAACTGGTACGAATTTTAAAGTGCAATGAATCAAACAAAGGCAGAGTTATAAAGTTCATTTTGTTGCATTATTTTAGGAATGGTTTGTCCAGTCTTGTTTTATGTACTTTAAGCAATATATCAGATTCAGGAATAGGGTCATACGGCGCAGTAAGAACACGTCCTTGATTATACTCCACCCGAGACTAATTCTATCACCTATCACTTATTCCTCTATATTGTCGTGTTTATAACGGCTTGAAAAATTATTTTAATTCACATTAAATCTCAACAGATCTCAGCTGTTTGGTTAACACCGAAAGTCCACGGGGACAACCATGTTTGTATTGACAAATTAATATTGGAAAAAAAAACCTCAAAGTTACGTTTTCAATCCCGAGGTTTAGTGCTGAATAAAATTGAAACACTTCAACCTGTTTTAAAACCTGAGCTCTTGTGTCCTTAAAATGAGTTGTACCTAAATCATGCTGGTTGGCATTAAAGTCGATAGAATGAACCCTAGATTCATTGTAAATCTTTATCTCGACCGAACAGTGTCCCTGCATGTTGTTTATATCCATTTTTACATGCTTCCGGCATAACTATTTCTGTTACCTTTTAACTGAGTTGTTTAGCATTTATAGTAGATGCTATGTTGCCTTAGTTTGAGTAGTGATGGGGTGAATAATGAACGAAGGCATTAGAAATTGTGGGTTGTAGCCTTGTTTGGTCCAAGATATTTTGTAGTGCTGTGACATGCTAACTACGAATTTGAAGAGAATTTTAATGGCAACTCCTAGCCACATAAAACATGATAAACACAGATAATTAATAAAATAAATGCAATTTAATCTCGTTCAAGATAACTGCAACTGCAATTATCCCATTCCGCCAGAGGCAGCGAGCAACAGAGAGTAATTGCTGAACATAGAATTTTCTGTAGCGCAAATACATTCTGTGATTAATCGTCATGAATATTATTCAAAGATTAATTAAAAGAAGTAACCTTATCAGAAGTCTTGGATGTGAATCGGATTTGATCTGCTTCTGACTGAGGCAGATGCTTGCAATTTGAAACAGCAATCCAAGGAGTAGTAATTGTCAGAAACTTTGGGTCCCCTTCTGCTGTGTTTGTGAAATGCTGCACTAATGAAGATATCATCACTCAAATGAGGTGATGCTCCGGTTGGTTCTTTCATCCGTGTCTAATATACCACACTGTAAAATACAGTTGTGACGCAGGATAACATTGCCAGACTATTGATCTAGGACTCAGAACTGGCAATTCAAAACAAAACCTGAGTTCATATCGCTGAAGGACAGATGGAGTATTCCAGTTGATGCTCGAGAAACTGGAAGCAACTACCAATCAAAATCTAACGGATGTTCCAAATATCGACTTCGTTCACAAATATCGATCAGGGAAGAGAACTACCATATTCATCTAATCTGGGCTGTCTATGACTCCTGACCCACTATTGTAACAGAATCGCTCTGTCACGCCATATTTTACCGTGCGATATGTAAGGATCACTTCAATTGTACAGTGAGTGTAGAAGCACGTCCGAAACACTACAAAAGAGATTCAGAGTTTGTTTATATTTTTGGTCCTTGGATAGTGGTTTTAACACGCCAGCATCTGCCTCAGCCTTCGGTATGCAACGCACTGTTTCACATCATGGGCACGTCGAAGAGCTCTGGTAAGGTCAGGACTTTCTTGTACCATTGGGTGGGGGATCATTTTGGAGATAGTGACCATAACTCCTTTACCTTCACCATAGCCTTGGAGAGGGATAAGAGCAGACGATATGGGAAAGTATTTAATGGGGGAGTGAGAATTTTGATGCTATTAGGCAGGAACTTGGGAGCATAAATTGGGAACAAACTTTCTTGGGGAAGAACACAGCGGAAATGTGCAGGCTGCTTAGGGAATACTTGCATGGGGTTCTGGTTAGGTTTCTCCCACTGAGGCAGGGTAAGAATGGTAAAGTGAAGGAACAGTGGTTGACAAGAGATGTAGAATATCTTTTCAAGAGGAAGAAAGAAGCTTAGCTGAGGTTTAGAAAGCATGAAGTTAGAAGGGGGCATAAGAAGTCCTTGACGAGTAGGATCAAGGAAAATCCCAAGGCGTTCCACACCTTTGTAAAGAATATGAGGATGACTAGAGTGAGGGTAGGACCGCTCAGGGATAGAAGAGGAAACATGTACCTGGAGTCGGAAGAGGTACAGGAGGTCCTTAATGAAAATTTTGCTTCAGTATTCACCAGAGAGACAGAGACCTTGACGTTTGTGAGTATGGCGTACGACAGGCTGAAATGCAAGAGCATGTCGACGTGAGGGAGGAGGATGTGCTGGAACTTTTGAAAAACATTAGGATAGATAAGTCACTGGGGCCAGACAGGATATATCCAAGGTTCTTACAGGAAGGCAGGGTAGAGATTGCTGCGCCTTTGGCGATGATATTTGCATCCTCACTGGGCACAGGAGGAGTGCCAGATGATTGGAGGTTGGCAAATGTTGTTTCTTTGTTGACGAAAGGGAGTAGGGATGACCCTGAAAATTGCAGACCAGTGATTTCTACTTCAGTGGTGGGCAAATTACTGGAGAAGATTCTTAGAGACAGGAATAATGGGCATTTGGAGAAGCATAGGCTGATTAGGGACAGTCAGCATGGCTTTCTGAGGGGCAGGTCATTCCTCAAGAGGTTGATTGAATTCCTTGAGGATGTGACAAAACACATTCTTGAAGGTGGAGCAGTGGATGTGGTGGACATGGATTTTAGTAAGGCATTTGATAGGGTTACTCATGGAAGGTTCATTCAGAAAATCAGGGCATATGGGATCTTGGGAAACTTGGCTGTGTGGATTCAGAATTGATTCGCTCACAGAAGACAGAGGGTGGTGGTAGATGGAATGTAATCTACCTGGAGGTCGGTGACCAGTGGCGTTTCACAGGGATCTGTTCTGGGACCCCTACTCTTTGTGATTCTTATAAATGACTTGATGAGGATGTGGAAGGGTGGGTTAGTAAGTTTGTTGATGATACAAAAGTTGGTGGTGTTGCGGATAGTGTAGAAGGTTGCTTTAGATTACAACAAGATATTGCTAGAATGTAGAGCTGAGCTGAGAGGTAGCAGATGTAGATCAACCTGGAAAAGTGTGAAGTCATATACTTCGGGAGGTCGAATTTGAAGGCAAAGTACAAAGTTAATGGCAGGACTCTTAGCAGTGTTGAGGAACAGAGGGATCTTGGGGTGTACGTCCATAGAAGCCTCAAGGTTGCAGCGCAGGTTGATTGGTTTGTTAAGAAGGCCTATGGTGTATTCACCTTCATTAGTCAGGGTATTGAGTTCAAGAGGAGCGATCTGATGTTGCAGCTCTATAGAACTCTTGTTAGACCACACTTGGAGTATTGTGTTCAGTTCTAGTCGCCTCATTATACAAAGCTTTAGAGAAGGTGCAGAGGAGATTTACCAGGATGCTGCCTGGATTGGAGAACATGGCTTATGAGGATAGGTTGAGTGAGCTAGGACGTTTCTCTTTGGACAGAAGGCGGATGAGGGGTGACTTGATAGAAGTGTACAAGGTGATAAGAGGCATAGATTGAATGGACAGTCAGAGACATTTTCCCAGGGCGATAATGGCTTGCACGAGAGAGCATAAATATAAGATAATTGGAGGAAGATGTAAGGGGGATGTCTGGGGTAAGTTTTTTTTGCATGCAACGCACTGCCAGCAGAGGTAGTGGGGGCAGATCGATTAGGGTCATTTAAGAGACTCTTATATAGTCACAGGAATGATAGAAAAATGGAGGGCTGTGTGGGAGGAAATGGTTAGATAGATCTCAGAGCAGGATAAAATGTCGGCACAACATCGTGCTGTAACGTTCTATGTTCTATGACAACTTTTGATCCGCGAATTACGAATCTGCGGTTAACTCGGGCAGCATCTCGTCCATTTCAAATTGTAGCGAAAGCAATGGTGTGTGGGACAGATCGGGGTAGATCTATGGAGACAGCAAGCAATTGGCTACTTCTGGTTCACTTCCATCATGGGTCTTTGGGTGGCGCAGCATCTAATGCAGTTACCTCACGGCTTCGGGGACCCGGCTTCGATCTGTACCGCTGATGCTGTCTATGCTGAGTTTCCGACTTATCTCCATGAATACTTCATTGGATGCTCCCGTTCTCTGCCTCATCTGAATGATAAAGTGCCAGGGTAAATCAATCCTGAATGCAAGACGTTTTGGCAATGCAAAATGCAAATGGGAGCTGATAAGCCTTTGTGGGAGGGTAGATGAAATTAAATAGTGTTACGTACCAGCAACAATAAAAACACACCGAGTCATGTATAAGTGTTAGAAACTATTTTATTAATAACTACTTATGATAGTAAGAAAAATAAAAACGTTAGATATTAAACATTAACCCCAAAAACTAAACCCGAAGTATATGTGTGGCAAATTTCCAAACTCCAAGTCCAGGAATAGTTCTCAAAGTTCAGTTCAGCAAGCCATAAAGTGAAACATGAGCAAAGGCTTTTGAAAAACCACTGTTGACTGGAGAAAATGTAGAGAGAGAATAGAGATACTACACCTCAGTCACTCATGATCTCCACTGCTTTCTTTTGAAGTTTCTTCCACCTGGAAAGGCGTTGGAAACGTGGCCGTCCACAGAAATACCTGTTTCCTTCTACAGGTTAACGACAAAGTGGACTCCACTGGATTATTCCGAAAATACATACGTGGAATATAGTGACAGACATAGTTATTGTCTTTCATGCATCAATATAGAGACCAGCAGGCAGCGTCTCTCTCTCTTCCTCTCTCTTCTGACTGCCAAAAGGTCAGCAAGTCGTTATCTTCTGTTGTTCTCGGAATGACACCACACACACACACACACACACACACACACACACACACACACACACTCCTGCACTGTCTTAAAGGGACATTCACCAAATAGCAACCTAATCCGTAACAATAGCCTGGAAAATGGAAGCAATGGAATTGCACCGCCACCCCCCCCCCCCGACCCTCACACACACACACACACACACATCCTGAAGCTGGCATGGCCCAAATGACGTACTTCTGTTTTTTGTTATTAAAAAGAACTCTGAAATGCAACAGAGAATCATTCAATTCAGCGGCATTAAGAGTAGGAAATATATGATTTTCTTGCTCCAAGACCCCGACAAATGAACGAATTGAAAATTTCGAAGATGAATGGAGCACACTATCCAATAAGCAATATTTACGCAAAAAATACAAGCTAATACTCAGGTCCGATGATCTCTGTTTCTTTGCTATTTAGAAGCAAGTGAAAGTTGTTGTCCCATTCTCAGTAACACAACTGTGGTATCGGATTCTTGTTTACCAGTGTTACTCAAGAATATTTCTTTCCACTGTTGTATTGTTATTGGTTTATTATTGTCACATGTTCCGAGATACGATGAAAAATTTAGTTTTGCAAGCCATCAATACACTTCATTTCAAAATTTTGAGGTAGTTGAACTTAAAATCAATAACAGAATGAAGAATATAGTGTTACAGTTACAGTTACAGAGAAAGAGCAGCGCAGGTAGATAATAGGTTGCAAGGAATATGACGAGGTAGATTGTGAGGTCAAGAGTTCATCTTTAACGTACAAGATGTCCTTTCAAAATACTTGTAACAGAACTCTTGTACAAAGATGTTAAAAACTCTTATTGTCATGCAACCTTATTGTCTACCTGCATTTCACTTTCTCTGTAAATTCAAAACTATATTCTGCATTCTGTTATTCTTTATCCCTTCTACGACTCTCAAATAACTTGTGGTTTGAAATGATCGGTATGGATAGTTTGCAGTTTTTTTTTCAATGTCTCTCGGTAACAACAATAAACCAATACCAAAACAACAGAAGGGAAAAAAGCAGCTACTGATACCTGGTGCACGCTGTCTATCCCTTTTTAATCATGCTCTTACCGCGGTAAAACGATACCGAGGTATAAACGACCACGAAGTTCGTGTGCCTGATGCTTGCAGCTGAAGAACTCTTTTGCTCCCACATTTCATCATCTTAGGTTTTTATGTCTTCTGAAGTGACCATCAGGACCTTCGGCGAAAGACACTGCACAAGAAATTCAATAGTTGATATATCACTGACTATGTTTTATAGTTGTACACCATTAAATATTTGAGGAGAACAGTCTAGCTTTAAGAAATGTCGATGCCGTTACTGAAAGGAACTGGTTGTGGCGCTGTGTACCAATAGTTATCTCAAACGTAACGATGGATCTATTGCCCCTCCCACATCACAACAAAAAGATCAGAATTGAGGTGAAACGGGAGAAATACGCCGTTAGATCGTGGAGTTAACTTGAGAAAGATAGAAGTCATACCTTTATGCATTCAGAATGTAAAGATATTGCTGCAACAATTTTGCGGTAGGCCATTTCTCCGGTTTATCGAACAGTAGCTGCTTTCGGAAAATAATTCACTGCAGAACAATGGCGAATTCAGGGAGCAACAACATCGCTGCTGTCAGAACCTTTGCTTTCATCATTCTGGTATGTACAACGGATCTGATTTCTGGGCAACTTCGCTATTCTATTCACGAGGAATTGGAAGAAGGGGCTTTTGTTGGGAATATCGCTCAAGATTTGGGATTACATATACAGCAACTGTCTGCTCGTAAATTTCGGCTAACATCTGATGACGGAGGACAGTATATGAAGATTAGCTTGGGAAATGGGATATTGTCTATTCGTGAAAAAATTGACAGGGAGCTTCACTGTGGACAAGCAACTGCATGTATTATTCCATTTAAAATAATACTAGAAAATCCTTTGGCGGTGTATCGCGGGGAAGTCGAGATTCTTGATATAAATGATAATTCCCCCACTTTCGGGGACGGCACGATTGCCTTGCACGTATCGGAAGCAATGGCACCAGGGGTAGGCTTCCCTCTAGAGAGTGCGGAAGATCGGGACGTTGGAATAAATGCTGTCGCTGCTTATAGTATCAGTTCCAGCGAATATTTTAGTTTAAAGACGCAGAGAACAGAGGACGGGATGATGGTGGCCGAGTTGCTATTGGAGAAATCTTTGGACAGAGAGCTACAGTCCTCATTTCAACTGCAGCTGATGGCAACTGATGGTGGGATCCCTCAGAGATCTGGCACAGCTCAGGTTCTCATTACTGTAGTGGATAGCAATGATAACCCCCCAGTATTCGATCATAAAATTTACAGGGGCAGCTTAAGAGAAGACGTCCCCCTTGGTGATGAAAGTAAAAGCTGATGATCTGGACGAAGGTCTGAATGCTGAGCTAACATATTCTTTCAGCAAACTAACTTCACCAAGTGTGCGTGAATTATTCAGTTTGGATCCACGCACTGGGGAGATTCGGACTGAAAGAGAACTAGATTTTGAAGAAGCAAACAGTTATTCACTCAATATTCAAGCTGTGGACCACGGATCACCGGCAACCACCGGGCACACCAAAGTGATGGTCAAGGTAGTTGATGTAAACGACAACGCACCCGAGATAAAAGTAACATCAACCATTAACAATGTTCCGGAAAATGCTTCGCCAGGAACTTTAGTAACATTGGTGAATGTAATCGATCTCGATTCTGGAGAAAACGGACAGATTTACTGCGAGGTTCCAAAGAACATCCCATTTAGGCTTCAATCTTCGTCGAAGAATCATTATGAGTTGATAACCAGTGATCCTTTGGACCGTGAATCTGTCCCTGAGTATAAAATACCTTTTGCAGCCTGGGACTTGGGGTCGCCTTCACTATCGACGAATAAAACTATCCAGGTTATAATTTCTGATATAAATGATAACGCACCACAGTTTGCCGAACCATCCTACGACATATATGTGATGGAAAACAACGCTCCGGGTGCTTCTATTTTCGCAGTAACTGCTTCCGATCCTGACCTGGATCAAAATTCCTATGTTTCATACTCCTTCTCGGAAAATCTTCTCCAAGACCTCCCAGTGTCCAAGTACCTCAGCATGAACTCGATGAACGGCAGCATTTACGCGCTGCGTTCTTTTGACTACGAGAAACTCAAAAACTTCCAAATCCATGTTCAAGCCCGTGACGCTGGAGTGCCCCCGCTGAGCAGCAGCGTTACAGTGAATGTGATCATCCTGGATCAAAATGACAACCCTCCGGTAATTGTTTCACCTACAGCACAGAGTAGGTCAGGAGTACTGGAGATCCTGCCGCAGTCAACCGCCCAAGGGCAATTGGTCACCAAGATAATGGCTACTGATGCAGATTCTGGTCAGAACGCGAGACTCTTCTATCAGCTGCAAAGATCAACTGATCCCAGTTTGTTCAAGGTTGGACAACGCTCTGGTGAAATCAGAACAGCTCGCAACATTTTGGAGTCGGAAACCACCACACAAACTCTCGTCATACTGGTTAAGGACAACGGGCAGCCGAGCCTCTCCAGCACAGTGACAATTCAGTTTGCAATATTGGAGAACATCACGGACAGCATCACGGAGAGAAGCAATTTAGTGACCAACCCGGAATACTTCTCTGATCTAAATCTATATTTAATTGTTACTTTTGGTTGCACTTCCGTTCTGTTTCTTGTGACCATTATTCTGCTGATTGTAATAAAGTGCAAACAAGAGAGAAATATTACACAACAATATAATTCTCCTAGTTATTGTTACAAACGTGGAGAATCTCACGATGCCTTCAATTTGAGACCTGCAATGGAGGAAACTTTGCGGTACCCTGGGAATGACCGGATAATCCGCGGGCCAGAAGCGCACCATTACTCGGTCTGTCTATCTCCGGAATCAGCGAAAAGTGATTTTCTCTTCTTGAAGCCGTGTGGCCCTCCCACGTCTTAGGCCCCAATGGTAAATCAATGATCTGTAACATCGAGGAATGACCAAATTATTGACCGTAATATCTGGGAGTGTGAATCAATGCTGCGAAATATGGAAAGAAATATTGGCTTTGGTTATGCTTTTTGTTTTGGAAAAAAAGAATGTGGCTCGGTAGTAGTTATGGTCAAAAGTAAAATACCCAGTAAACGGTATCCAGGCGTCTGAAACTTGTGTCTGTTCTGTCTGAAAGGAAACAGTCGCTGAACTTGCAATATTGGGTCAGCTGCACAATAGTTAAAACATAGAGTATAGAAGAGTATAGCACGATGTCTGTACTGCCGCTGACTAACTAAACCGATATGTCTGCACGTGATCCATATCCCTCCATTCCCTGCATGTTCAATTGTCTTTCTGAATGCTTGTTAAACTCCACTATCCTGTTCGCTTACACTACTTCCCCTGGCAACGCATTTCGGGAACTACTACTCTGTGTAAAAACTTGTCCCTCACATCTCCTTTAAACTCCCCCGCCCCACCACGTTAAAGATATGTCTTCTAGTATTTCACGTCTATCCTGGGAAAAAGACTGACTAATCACCATATCTATTCGTTTAATAATTTTATTAACCTCTATCTGGTCTCAGCTCAGTCTCCGATGCTCCAGAGAAAACAATCCACGTTTGTCCACCTTCTCCTTCTTGCTAATACCTACTAATCTAGGAACCCACCCGGTGAACCTATTATATACCCTTTCCAAAGCCTCCACATCCGTCCTCTAATGGGGCGACCAGAACTGCACACAATGCTTCGAATGCGGCCCAACCAAATTTTATACAGCTGCAATATGACTTCATGATTCTTACACTCAGTACCCTGATGAAAAAAAGCATGCCATACGCTTTCTTCACCCTTCCCCCACATCTACTTGAGTTGGCAGTTTCAGGGAGTTCTGGAGTTGGACACCAAGACACAGCAATGCCTTTAAGCGTCCTGCCATTCACTGTATAATTTCCCTTTCCATATGAACTCTCAAAGTGCAACACCTTATACTTGCCCAGATTAAACTCTATCGTCCATTTGTCCACCCAAAGCTACAGCTAATATATAGCCTGCAGTATTATTTGTCAAACTAATTCTCGACAATTCCACCAATCTTTGTGTTATCTGCACACTTACTAATCAGTCCATATACATTTACATCCCAGCCATTGTATATAACACAAACAAGAGAGCTGCCAGCACCGTTCCCTGTGGAATGCCACTGCTCACAGACCTCCAGTCAGAAAAACACCCGTCCACCCTGGGCTCTGTCTTCTATGGCCAAGCTAATTTTGAATCCAACATACCAAATGACAGTGTATCCCAGGTATCTTACTTATGGATCGGCCTTACATGACGACCTCGTCAAAGGTCTTACTAAAATCCATGTCAACAAAATCCATTGCTCAGCCCTCATCATTTCTCTACAAAATAAAACAAATCAAGTTTGTGCGTAATGGCCTGCCACGCACAAAGCCATGCTGACTATCCCTTACAATCCCATGCTTTTCCAAATGTACTTAAATGCTATCTCTAAAAATCCTCTGCAAATTATTTCCCTACCACTAGTACAAAGGTCAATGGCCTATAATTTCCTGGAGTATCCTTATTACCTTTCTGAAACAATGGAACGACTTTGGCTACTCTCCAATCCGCTAGGACATCACGTGCTGAAAAGGACACACATATCTTTTTCAAGGCCCCAACTATCTCCACTCTTGCCTCTGTTAATTACCTGGGATACATACCATCTGGGCCTGGGTATATCCACCTTAATGGTTTTCAATATACGCAGCTCCATCTCTTTTTTGATCTCATCATGCCCGAGATTTTAACATACGGCACACTGATCTCATTATCCTCCATATCCTTCTCCTTGGTGATTACTGATGCGAAGTACTAATTGAGCACCTCGGCCACATTTTCTGGCTCCAATCATAAATTCCGTCTTTTATCCTTGAGTGGTCCTATTCTCTCCCTTGCTACCCTCTTGTTTTTAATGCATGTATATAACGCTGTTGGATTTCCTTTAATGCTACTCACCAAGCATATTCCATGGCTCCTTTTGGCCCTCCTAATTCCCAGTTTGAAATATTTCCTGTTTTCCTTATATTCCTTAGGGGAATATGTTTCCCTTAAGTATATTTTAAGTTTCCTGAATTTTGCATATGCTTCCTTTTTGACTAAATTCACATCATCGCTAGTCACTCAATCTTCCCGAACGTTGCCATTTTTGCATTTCCTCCTGACTGGAACATGCTGATCCTGAATTCTGATCAGCAGACCTTTAAACGAATGCCACCTGGAAGACGTGGAGTTGCCCATTATGCGCTGCTCCCAATCTGCTCTCCCAAGCTCCTGCCTAATTACGTTGTAATTGCCCTTCCTCAAAATTAGCATGTCCCCCCGAGATCCAGACTATCCTTGTTCATAATTATATTAAACCTTAAGGAGTTGCGAGCATTATTCTCAAAATGCTCTTCCACTGAAACCCCAATCACCTGGCCGGGCTCGAGTATGGCCTCTCCTCGAGCTGAACCATTTACTTGGTTCCTGGCGCACGTGCACATTAAAAAGCCCGTAGTTTGAATTTACCAAAGTGTCATCAATTAAATTCTGATAACGTAGTAAACATTCTTTATGTGGCATTTAGACTTCGTGGTCATCCCCTTCAATCTCGGCATGGAGTTTGCTTCCATTATGCGCTCGTAAATATTTAGCAAAAACTTTATGTAGCAGTATAACGTTCCAGTTTTAAATGAAACGTGGTGTAATGGTGGGTCTATACAGTTCATCATGATGATAAATTTTAGAAGTGGTTGGTGCAGTCATTCGTGGTTTTGTTTCCGAAAAATATCAGGGCCAAAAATAGGGGCATTCGGTGTCGTACGTCCATGTCTTTAATGATGCTCCAGGTGAGCCTGGCGCATCCCTTCTGGGTTTGCCTACAAATTACTTCATACAAAAATATTTCGATTGTCATTAAATCTAAACGAATTGTAAATAGTTGTTCAAGGACCACGCTGACCATCGTGCTTGTAGACTGACAATAAAATATTAAACACAAGAAATAAAGTAATATTTACAATCATGAGGTTTATTCCTGGAAATAAAAGGTATTGTGACTTCCAATCTGCATACCACGCGAGATCTTGTGCGATTTGATCGAACTCTACTCAAATCATGCTGTCTGCAACAAAAATGGAGGCACTGAAGTTCAGGATTCTTGAAATTCACGGACAGGGTGACAAACGTGCTGAGTGGTGGTCCCAACCATTTTTGTATGCTTCTGGTACAATTTGATTATTTGGTTATTCAATTTACTGAAGTTGTTAACGCAGTTACATTAATTGCTACAGTGCCTTAATTTTGGGTGTTAATGGGACGATTCACCAGTGAAGTTGTTAGAACTTGTTGGCTGTGGGCTTATTTAGGTTACAATTATTTTTAATATGGAAGTGAGAGAAATAGGAATTGGAAGAGAAATCATTTAATTGCACAGAAGTATGTTATTCACAACTTTGAAAGAAAAAAGTGTGCAGACAACGTATATTTTAAAACTTAGGATCGATGATTCGAAGTAACCAATGTCGCAGGATGGTTATAGGCTTGAATTGATGCTCAATTCCTTTAAATTTATTATATGGGAGGACTGATTTTTGTCAAATAACCAAACTACATCTGCAGAGATGTAAAACCTGTTTGATTCATTCGGTGGGTTAGTGGACTCCCAAAAATCAAACGTCCTCCTTAGATTTAGGCCACAATTACTCAATAACAAACCTTTCCAAACAACCTTTATTTTCTGCTGAAAGAGGGATAATTGCTAATTTTTCCTTGGAATTCATTGATATCAATTTTGTATCATTACAGGTGCCATTACAATTGCACCTGGATTGTGTTCTACCTCTTTAAAACAGTTTTGGTCACGATAATACTCATGTAATAAAGGAGCTACACATGCAGAGTTGAAGTCAAAAGTTTTGCGAAATCACTTTGGGCGTACAACCTTAGTCTAGATCAACTGCTTCCCCAAAACCTGATTGACTCTAAGTGATATGTGCCACTGCCCTTGATACCAGGTCACCCAAGGTGTCAACTTAATTCTTAGAAAATTGCTTAATGTCTGTTTTTGTTGCTTGTATTGTTCTAGACAAAGCAGGAGACGACGTCTCTTCTCGGGGGCTCATCGAAGAGGAACCCACCCTCCCATTAGCCGTCCAGAGCCTGAGCACCGAGTCGACAACAGCAGAGCCTGAGCACCGAGTCTAAAGCACGAATAACCGCTTAATCACTGACATCTATAGATAGTTCAGCGACGCTGCTCAGACCACACGAGGCCTATCGGAAGATGGGTAAACGAGCGCCGATACTCTTGCTTACCCCGTCGTGAGAAAAGCTTGTGCCAGCTGTTTATAAGACTTATTTATGTTGCGAATGTGGACGAAGTGTTCAGATTAGACACACGGAGGATGTCAGTTCCAAAACTGCGGTTGGACTCTACTGCGAAGTGCGATGGTGCTATGTTGCTCTATGTTCTATGTTATGTTCTTTATTCGTGAAGTTAGAAACCGAGTATTTACTAATAGACGGCTTGGAGCGGAACAGCTCAGAGAACCAATGCTTGTTTTAGACCTTAACTTGGAAAACAGAAGAACGGCTGGGGGTAAACTGGTGTAAAAATGAAAAATCTTCGGCAACTGCTGCCTAACGCTGATCAGCTGCAGCGAGGGCCTTGCACCATACGATGTATCGGGGGTATAGTTCAGCATGATTTTTCATCTGAAATAGATTTTGTTTCATTCCATCAAATGCCTGGAGGAAGTAACTTGACCAATCCATAATACGTTGAAAGCAACTGACCTCAAGTGTTGAACGCGAAATTAACCCTGGAGATTTCATAACAGCGAGGAAAATCTTGCAGCAAACTATCTCACAAAGTCCCCTTGAGTATTAACGGCGCCTTGGCCATTGCAGCGTCGACATGTCCTTTCGTCAACCTAGTGGCTTGTCTAGTTAATTTCCTCTTAGTAGTGCAGTGGTTAGTGCTGTTTTCTCACAGTTACCTGATCCCAGGTTCGGTTATGACTTCAGTGCTCTCTGTACAGAGATTGTACGATGTCTGCTTGAAACTGTCCTCTATGAGATCATATTCCCTTTCATATCCCAAAGAAAGCTCTGGTATGTTTAGTGGCCACCGTAAATCGAACATATGTGCAGAGTAACGGGAAAAAAGCAAACATCTTTTAATGGATACATGTGGGAAAGAATAATATGAACGGCTACAGGAAAATAAAAACATGGAATGCGACAAATGGAATTGCTTCCTGGGAGACGTCATAGAACCGATGGGTTAAGTGGCTCCCCATATCGGTGCACGTATAATAAAAGATTGAGTTTGAAATGGCCAAGAGAACTATTGACTGCAGTTGCAATTCAAAATGGCAGAAATGTTGCCTTTGCCTGAGATACCTAAGTTACGGATAAGGAACAGTGAAAAGGTTCAAAGATTAATAGGTTATATTATTCTCAGACTATACGCAACACTTATCCCCAAATTGCCATAGAACGCACAGGCATATTGCTTTCTACTTCGTTAATGTTTCTTGTCGAGTATAACTTTTCCCATAGTACAACTCTCCTAGATGCTTGTAAAGGTCACTATCGTAATTAAAGGAATTTAACATTCCCTTGATGTAAGTATAAAATCGGTATCTTCCTTTGTATTTCCAGCAACATTTGGGGATGAGGCCCAATACGATAGGAGCTCGTATAATGAAAATAGAGTTCGATTTTCATCAAATGTTACCAAATTCCTTTTTACTGGCTTCACCTCTTTTCTCTATGTTCGTAATCCTCAAGTTGTCTATTGGAAAACATAGCTTTATTGACTTCATTTTAATACGCATTTATAGCTATCCCTTGCCACCAGAACAGAATGTGACCAAAGATTCTCGAAGTTACACATACTTTCTCACCGGCTATAGTGCGATACTTTGGCAAATCACTTCAAAAATATGTGAACTTTTATGGAAATTGATGCTGTCAGAAATCCAAATCAATATTAATTTCAGTAGTCGATGTACAAAAAATTTTTATAAATAATACGCGGTTGTCAACCAGTGAAAGGATGGGCTGTGCAGCGTGTGTATCACTTTCATTCGTCATGACCCCAATGCGATTTAGCAGTACTGAGATTGCTGCTGTTCCAATACATTGGGCTCACTGATACCCTTCAATTGATGAGTTATTTTTGGTCCCATGTTTATTGTAAATGTACTTGTGGGTAGGCTCATCATTTTAGTTAGAATTTCCCGATAAACTGACAATCATGATTTTCAAAGATAGATGCTCAAAAGAAATTGAATGGTTGATATATCATTCACCATGTTTTATAATTATGTTTTGTTAAATATTTGGGCGAATAGTCCAGCTTGATGAATTGTCGATTTCAGTGTTGAAAAGGACTGGATGTTTCGCTGTGTACCAATGACAATCTCAAAGGCAGAAATGGATCCATTGCTCCTACTACGTTGCATCAAAAACAATCATAAACCACAGGAAAGGCGAACATTGTGCGTTTAAATGGTGGAGTCAAGCTGCAGTCGTGCCATTCTGCATTCAAAATGTTAATGCATTGTGAAATTTATTTTTCAGTGAGATCAGATCTTCGAATTAATCGAGCAGAGGCTTTGCAAAATAATGCAGTGCCTAACAACGGCGAATCCGACGATTGAGAGCGCCATTGTTTTCAAGCAGTTTGCTCTCATAATTCTGGTATGTACACGGGATCTGATTTCCTGGAAAATTCGCTATTCCATACCCGAGGAATTGAAGAAGGGAAATTGGTTGGGAATATCACTTGGTATTTGGAACTGGATATACTGCAATTGCCCAGTCGTAAATTTCGGCTAACCTCTGATGAAGGATTGTATATGACGGTGAATAACAATAATTATGGCATTTTGTTTATCCGTGAAAAAATCGACAGGGAGAAAGTCTGTGGGCAAGACAAGTTGTGTGTTATTCCTTTCTACATAATAATGGAAAATCCTTTGGAGGTGTATCGGAAAAATGTAGCAATTGTTGACGTAAATTATAATTCCCCCACTTTTCCTGACAGCACTTTTGCCTTACAGATGTCTGGAGCGATTGCAACAGGTGTGTGCTTCCCTCTCGAGAGTGCAGATGATCCGTACCTTGAAATAAATACAGTTGCTGCACAGACAAATAGTTCCTATGAGTACTTTAGTCCAGAAAGGCAGAGAACGGAGGACAGTAATATAATTGCCGAGTTGCTGTTAGTGAAACCTTTGGATCGAGAGCTGCAGGCCTCCTTTCAGCTACTGCTGGCGGCGACCGATGGCAGAATCCCCCAAGACTTCCGACACAGCTCAGTTTCTCAGTACCGTGCTGGATAACAATGATAATCCTGCTGTATTCGATCATGAAATTTACAGGGGCAGCTTAAGAAAAAACGCACCGCTGGCTACCTTGGTGGTGAAAGTCAAAGCTGATAACCTGGACGAAGGGCTGAATGCTGAGCTAACATATTCGTTCAGTAAACTAACATTGCCAAGAATAAACTGACATCACGCGAATTGCTCAGTTTGGAAGCCCTCGTTGGGGAAATTCGGATTGACGGAGCGCTCGGTTTTGAAGAAGTAAATAGTTATACTCTGAATGTTCAAGCTGTGGACCACGAATCTCCTGCAATTACTGAGCACGCCAAAGTGTTGATCAAGGTAATTGATGTAAACGACAATGCACCGGAAATAAGAATGAAGTCAGCCACGAACAAAATTCCGGAAATGCTCAGATTGGAATATTGATAACCTTGATCAATGTTGTCAATCGAATCCAGGGAGAGCGGGCAGGTTCACTGCGATACATCGAACCCTTCAGGCTTCAGGATCCTGGCTCGTAACATAATGAATTCTTCCAGGTTTCAGCTTTGAAGACTTTATCTTGGCTAAATATTTGGCTGCAGAATTGGTACATTTGCATGAAGGTTGATATCAAACTGAACCTGGGTTGTAAATCTCTGAAAGTGGATATATTTAAACGAATTTTCCTGAAATTTCTTGTGAAATATACTAAGTGATTCCGCACAGAGGCTTTTCATTTTTATGCTATATTCTTGAATGGAAAACAGCACGATCTGTGTGGGAGCTGGTGAAACAGTTCCTTTTCTAGAAAGCAATCAAACCCCTCAAATTTGAACATGTACATAATTTCTTCGAATGTTCTGAAACAAAATTAGGCTTCGCACCTACTTCTTAATATTGAGCCTTTCCCAAGTTCAGAGCTCTCATTTGAAGAAAGTCACCACTGAAGAAATGCTTATTTTTAATCTGTCACTTCACCAAACCACGCAGTTTCCAAATTATAACCTGCACCCAGCAGCGGTTGAAATACTGTGTTTTTTTCCTATTAAAGTATCAAATGACCAAGAATGGAGCTGAATTTTTCTATATGCAATTATAACGTTGAAATCCCAAGAAAATTATATATAAAGGTATCTTAAAGTTTTTGCTTAATGACTCAGAAATTTCATTTAATTCCACCACATACAAGTGCATATCCCAGCTGTCACTTTGACAAATGAAATAGACTGAACAAATTTGCGACATGTTATTGCCTACATAACATTAACACTCCTATCAGCGACTACTTTCACGTATATATGGTTTGTAATCTACGAGCTTTCACTGTACTTTATCTGCCATGCACAGTCCTTATTTCATTTGTTGCATTGATGGCTGCAGATCAATTAGAGCAGAAGAAGTGAAATGCTGAAAAATCCCAGAGAGGACTCCAAGGCTTGAAGTGTAAAATGAAAAGAGCAAGTTATATCATATCATTAAAATATCATTTTGATGCTAAGCCTCTCATCGACACTCAAGTTTTCCTGACTATTTCCCCCTCAACACAGTATTGGTGTAAGCTCCCGGTTGCATGCCACCTCAGCTCCTCTTCAAATTCCAACACCGATCAGTCCATCCTCGGCCTTCTCTACTGGCATGGCAAGGCCCAACGTAGACAAGGGGAAGGACATCTCATATTCCTCCTGGGTAGTCTACAACTGAGTGGTATGAGCATTGAATTCTCGAATTCCGGTAACCCTTAACTCCTGCGAACCCCCATCTCTCTCATTCCGATCCACCTCTGGTCCTTCTGTTTTGTCCCGTGTTTCATGCTCGTCCGGCTCCTAGCACCCATTCCGACCCTTCCCTCTCCCGGTACCATCCACTTATTAACCAAACATTTTTCCTGCCGGATCCTCCCTCCTCACTTTCCCAATCTCGTTCCATCGGCCCTTCATCTCTCTCCTCATCGTTCTCATTATCTTCCTTACCTATCAGCTTCCTGCACTGGCAGCTTTTGTATCCCAGCGTATCACTCTCCTATCTGTCTCTACCCTTCTCCCATTTGGCTCCATCTGTTTTAAATGTCTGCCTGCACATGGCATCCACTTGCCTGAGTCTCCCAACACCATCGTTCGTCATCCCCTGCCTGGCTCCATTTCCCGTCATTGTTCACCCCTTGTCAGATAACCAATCACCTACCCCCAATCATCTCCCTCTCCACTGTCATAATGCAGGTTTTCGACGCGAAACGTCGACAATTACTTTACCCACAGATGCTGCTCGACTCACCGAGATCCTCCAGTGGAATATTTGTTGCTACAGATTCCAATATCCGCAGTGTCTTGTCTTTCCGTGCATGTTAGCTCATCAGACACTTTGCGGTCCAACGAATAAACTGCAGAAGCTAGAAATCCGAAATAAAAACAGAAAACACCAGAAATAATCAGTAAGTCAGACAGAATCTGCAGAAAAAAAAGCAGTTAACGTTTTCGGTCCCATGCCCTTTGTCAGAAACCGAGAAAGACAGAAACTATTTGCTTGCGGTTAGAATTAAATTCTGCTGTTTTGTCTGTGTTATCAGTTGCTAATAAGATAAGATAGGCTATCTTTATTAGTCATATGTACATCTAAACATATAATGAAATGAATCTTTTTGGTGTTCTGGTGGCAGCCCGCAAGTGTCGCCAATCTTCCGGCGCCAACATAGCATGCCCACAACTTCCTAACCTGTACGTCTTTTGGAATGTGGGAAGAAGCCAGAGCACCCGGAGGAAACCCACGCAGACACGGGGAGAAAGTACAAACTCCTTTTACAGACAGTGGTCGGAATTGAACCAGGGTCGCTGGCGCTGTAAAGCTTTACGCTAACCGCTACACTACGGTAGAAAGGCTGTGGGACATACCTCGCAGTTCAAATTGTGTTAAAAGAAAAAGTATAAAAAGAGCCAACGTTATCACAGTTATATATAGTCAGTGAAGAAAGAATTACTTACCTGAAGTTGAATAAATCCGTATTGAATCCTGAAGGCTGCAACATGCGCAGACTGGAGATAGGTCACTGCTGCTTGCACTCAGCCGCGTTGATGCGTAGAGGAGGTCACAGCCAGATAGGTCAAAGCGATTGTTAGATAAGGAAATAAATTCTTTGTTGAACAAATCTGTCCCAAGTCCAGATGTCCGTCTTCCGAGGCAACGCTCATTGAGTCTTGTTCGTACAGATTTCGAAAATAAAACTTTTATTCTCTCTTTAAATGCGTTCATGGATACCCCTATTCCCGTTGCTTCAACCTCAGCAATTAGACTCAGATTTCAAAATCATCTTATGCCAACATCCTTCGTCCTCTATCAAAGTTTCAAATGGTTGTTGATGACGTTTTCGGCTCCGGGTTGGAAGATTTTCGAGATGTTATTGCAGTTACCCTTCGCTATGGCTGCTGCATTAAACTTGGCGTTTCTCAGTCATCCGATAAAGTCAAGCCAACAGGATATTTAAGACAAGCCTTTACATTCAGATATAAATATCCACGTTATTCTGCCAATACTGTGTTTAAAAAAATGCTTTCTGGACAATGCATCTCGGTCTCCTCCTCAGGTCATGAACGTGAAAGTGTCCGTCTTCTGCTGATTCGATGGGATCCTGTTGAAATGGGAAAACTGTCGAATGAAGTCTAAACAGCAAATGCTTTCAAACAGTTTCCTTTCTAGTTGAGCATTTTCCCACATCTGCCATTTCTTGTTCATTGTGCAAGCTTGCACGTCGATTTTGCCCACAAAAGTAGATGAGCAAGAGGTGGTGTAGGTGCTTATTTCTGGTGCATCGTCTGAACGCCCGCCAACTTCTACGTTTTAGCCGCTGCAGCTCCTTTGTGATGTGGAGAAATTTTAGTTTACTATTTGCTGAGTTAACAAGAAGCAACAATGCAGGATATTTGAAGGACCTCTTGCTCATCTACTTTCCCATTAGGTTAATTACAATCATAAATGTGAAAGAAGTGTTTTCCAGATAGTGAATGCATACTTTCGCTTGTTCACCCGTCAAGAGCGTTTTTTTTTTCCTGTGGTAATTACGGAGCTGCTTTTCCAATTGTTTATTCGCAGAAGTTTAGCTTGCATTATATTATTATTTAATAGAATTGATGCACATCACCCAATATTTCGACACACCATGAATATGACGAATATAATGTTCGTTCTAAAATATTATTGCGACTGTTTTAATGCAGATAAAAGATTTAATTAACGGAATATTCTTGCATTATAAACGTAGTCTGACCTCTTTTTTTGTCTAATGCAATTGTTGGTTTGCATAAAAGGTAATTACTTCATCTTGAAGAGCAATGCGTCTTAAACGATTGCATTAGATTAATTGTAAATAAGCTTACACTTCATTAATACAATTGCAATGACTGACAACAGACTACACGCCTACCACCACCGCGGTCGATGAAATAAATACTTTGTGATTTGAGAATGATTTGCAGTTCCACTTTGATGTGCCATTAACCATCTTGAATCTTCCTCTCTCGGGCAGACCCGAAGCTGTGAAAATGCAAATCCGATAGCGTTTAATGGTCCATATATTTTTTCAATTCAATTTTAGCAAAATATTTCATTGAGAATAATGAAATCAACGTCAAGACAATGTCTAACAAAACAGTAAATTTTAACAATATGTAAACAATGGTTTATACGGCTGCAAAGAAATGTAACATGACAAAGAATTTGGAGGAGTTAAAAAGCAGACAAAAAGTAAACTAACTTGCTAACTCGGAGAAAAAATTAAATAAACGAAAGCGTGCAATCGATCAAGAAACCAAGAAAGATGTTTAAAAGCTTCGAAAAGTACATGCAGCGCCAATGAATAAGGGAAATAAACACCGTCAGCCAAGGCCAAATAAATAAAATCATAAAGGAACAAATTCCCTTAAAACTGTTTATTGTAACACCCGAATGTTCCAAAATAAAATCACGCTCTCACATGCTTAAATGTAAGATACATCGAAATTGTATGACGGATCACAATGTACAATTCCCAGATGTACACTCAAGATTAGCAAGTTGATTACACTTTTGTAGGTGCTACCTCATATTCCAATGATTTTCACTACATTTTGCTTCTATGTATTCAGTGCGCGTAAAGTGAAAAATTGGGCGACTGTAAGCATACATGAACGGCAGATGGGAAGATAGTCTCGACTGGCCATAGACTACCGAAATATACCAGTGGTATCTTCAAATGATTGCTTTTGATCTTACCAACATTCAATTTAAAGTAAAATAAATACTTGTACACCAACATATGAGCACGTGAATTAGGCGCAGGATGAGGCCACCCGTTCTACCGTGCGTGCTCCACAATTCCGATCTTACCCCCAACTCAAGACTAAGAAATTAGCAAAGGATTCTTTCAGCAAATTTGTTGAAAGGTTTAAACTACACCATACCATTAATATAAAACTACTGATGCAATAATATATAAGACTATAAATATTGTAACATATTACAATGAATCTCGGAAGAATTATATGATGTAATGTATACGAACAAAAATTTTACAAGCAGCAATAAATTGTCAGGCACTGCTGCAGCTTTTGTATTCTACAGACTTACCCGTAAGCCAATGCGATGCAATTCTCTCCAGCTGTAATTCTGCGTGCAAGTCATGTGTGAGCCCCCGCCTGTACTGGTTAGTCGGGCTTGTCATCATTTCGTTGGAAAAGTATGCAGGTTTTCCCGTGAATTCATTTTTACAATAGAAACACCATTATGCCATTTGCAATTAATTGCACGATTTGCGCAAAACGTGCAAATCCCACGTTTTGTGATTTGACTTTGGTGTCCAGTTTAAGGTGATGAATCGCAATTCAATTAATCCAATTAGTCTTGGGTAATCGATTTTCGTTGAAGATTTGCTGTGCTGGAGAAGAGACGCGATATTTTTTTGGCAACTGGGGAATTTGTTCCGATCGTGTAGATATTCAGGCCGTCAGACTGAAAAAAGATATATGGAGAACAGAGTGGATATAAATTGCATCCTTCGCTTGGTTTTGTTTATCAACTAAAATAACTTTTCCTCAAGCTTCTTCATATAGCAGCCTTCTAAAGTTGTTTTACAAAGATATTGTCATCTCCACTGAATGACTGATGCATGTATTGTTACTTTTGATCAATGATGGTGAATATAGGAATTCATCTCCATGCGTCCAATATCTCAGACATTTCAAAGGAGGCTTGTCCTGTTCTTGCAAATGCAGATCCTGATGCAGGAAATTTTGCTGCTTCTTTTGCTGTAGGTTTTCGAATATTGTTAGATATTGTAATAGAACATAGAAAATAATAGCACAGTAACAGGCACTTAGGCCCACAATGTTGTGCCGAACTAATTAAGCTAATGAAACCTAATCCCATCTGCCTGCACACGGTCCATGTCCCTCTGTTCTCTGCATATTTGTGTGCCTATCTAAGAGACTCTTAAACGTCACTCTCATATCTTCCTCCACCACCACCCCTGGCTGTAGCTCGTTTCAGGCTCCCATCACGCTCTGCCTGAAAAACCTGCCCTACGCATCTCCTTTCAACTTTACCCCCTCAACTTAAATTTATGCCCTTCAGTAGTAAGTATTTCGACGCTGGTAATAAGATACCAGCCTCTCATAACGTTGTAAACTTCTATCAGCTCTCCCACCTGCCTCCTCAACTTCAGAGAATTCAACCGAATCAGTTCACAACGGTGAATTGAACGTGTCTTGCATATGCGAAGCAAGTCATATCCATGGACATATTCCAATTCCACTACCGCTGCCACCGTGTGAAAATTCTCATGATTTCTGTGCCTCTCGTCATTCCGTTTTAAATTCGGACTTTCCGCTTTCCTTATTTCCGACAATACACGCTGACACCTTCAGATCATTTAGTTCTTTGGATATTTTAGTCTGTACTTCAGGTTCAAGAAAGGCAACACCACATCAAAATTTACCGATGGTTTTTGTTCCCAAATTTAGATCACGCAGTTAGTTCAGTATTCACTTAATTTCCCCAGAAGAGGGAGAGAGAGAGATAGAGAGATAGAGGGAGAGGGAGAGAGAGAGTTGGCAGATGTTCTGTGCCATCTACATTGTGTGACAAAGTGTCGGCTGTATTAAATACACGATCCTCCGTCATAGCTGAAGTGTGAATAAAATATATTTTTCCTTGATTGCATACTATTTCTGGTACATAGCTAAGTTAGACAGAACGTGGGATCAATTTTAATTTCCTACGTAACAGATTGCACTTGTGAATCCTCCATCCGAATATACGCATGTAACGCAAAAGGAGGCAAGCTTCATACATCATTCTGGAACTGAGAAAAGTACTAACAACACTTACATTAAATCTAAAACAATCAGGTTCATGAACAAAGGAAAACACTTTAAACTTCTAAGGCTTCAACAGAGTGAATAATGAATGTACAGTATAGATCATGCAAAGATATAATTCAACCATCTCCGCATCAAACAAAACTCCAGCAACCTCAAAGCATTCTTAATTTCTAAATCTCTGATTTGACATGCAATTCAGATTTAAAGAAACGTATGGTCCAATGAACCCCAGAATATTTCTGTTCATGCCACAATTAAAATATATCTGACAGGGAACCATTTCCTTTCAGAATCCTCCTGCTTCCAATTATCTGTGGGATACATGCTGGGTTTGCTTGTTGCTTCACAAGCTTTTCTTCCAGATGTCTATCGAAATGGGTTGAATTCAACTAAAAGCATGACCATGTTCCTGGATTCTCACGGATGCTACCGGTGGTTGATTGGTATGAAAAGTGACTTTTCCAGTTCCAGGTAACACTTACATCCAGTCTCCTCTTTCTCTCCTTCCGATTCTCCTCTGGTGCCTCTATTTCTGTTTCCTTTCCCACAAACTCCTTCAGCTCCTTTCACTCATTTTCGTCCCGGATTTCCCCTCCTTCATCTCGGTTCCATCTGTTTTTTTACCACCCCCTCAATGGTTCGCATTATCGCGTTTCTTTCTTGTCAAATTCCAACATGGGTATCCTTTGTGTTCCTGCTTATCACACTCCAGCAGCTGTCTCCACTTTCACCTTCCCCTCCTTTCTCCTGGCTCAATCTTCTTCTTACTTGTCCGCCTCCGTCTATCATCCGCCTGCCTCTGTCCCCACACCTCCCCCTCCCATAACTAGCTCGATCATTCACACACCCACGTCTCAGTCCACCAATCACTTCTGGACCTTGTTTCATCAGTCCCCACTCCTCTTCATATTGGCTATCTCTTCTCTCCATTCTTAGTCCTGATTCAGGGTTCTGACCCGGAAAATCGAAAATTCCTGCCCCCCCCCCCAGATGTTGATCGAGCTGTTGACTTCCTCGAGCAATTTTTCTTTATTGTCCTCCTTGACATACCAAAACATACTTAACCTCCTCAATGTTCGACCTTATGTCATGTCTTTCTCTCTGATCAATCCTTGATATGGCTGTTTGAATAAAATGTTCTGTGCCACATTCAAGGTCTCTGCACCAGTGGTCGAGATTGCCTTCTGCCTGTTGATTGCCACCAATCCCACTTGCGAATATTTCATTGTAAGCAGTCCATAATATATTCGCAAGCAATTGATTTTTTCCCCCGCGATTTTCGCGGGATCGTCTTTTATTTCGTACTGAAAAGCTTCCCTGACATTTTGTTTTGTTCATCGAAATTTACAGCAGGCTGGTGCCATGGAAGAAAGCAACTAAAACTTGCCTATGCAACGAAACAGCTATTTATCATTCCCATCAAAATATTGCATCATCACTTAAAAAAAAAACACACCAATCCTCACTTGGTAATTTTCCATTAAACTTCCACAGTTTCCCGCTCCCACCTTTTGGATCGTGTGCCTGAAGGATTCCCTTCCGGTACAGGAAACAACCTATACCCTTTTTAAACGGCATCAGGCCGTTTTTACATTTCCAGCACAGTTTCCCTGTAAATGTAACACTATATTCTGAATTCTGTATTTTTTTCTTCTTTTGTACTACCTCGATGTACTTCTGTCTGGAATGTTCTCTTAATAGCATGCAAACAAAAACTATTCACTGTATCTCGGTGCAAGTGACAATAATGCATCAGTTATCAATTACCAATTAATCTCTCCCTAACACACCGAATGTTCAACATGAGCCTCAACTTCCTTTGCTATTCTTGAAGAACCTGAGCAGCTGCCTTTAACTCACTTATCTTCTGAAACAATCGATTATTCCATTCCCACTCACCTCCCACCTCATCCCACAATGTCTTGCATTGACATTTTACTCAGCTGCCAGATAACTGCAACTTGTCTTCATTCCTTTTCCACTGAATTTTCTTGTTCCACCTCTGAATGTATTCTGATGGGTTGTCTCTTTCTCTTGGTTAGTACTTAACAATTCACTCCTTAATCCTGGTATTATAGCATCTTGTTGCTGATATATTTTGCCGTTTACCAGCACCTGGAAATGTCTTTCCTTTCAAATTTTAGATATCTATTTAACATTACGACCATCTCCTGGAACAGTTTATCAGCCTGCTGAAGATCACATCAAATGCTATTATTGTTTATTCCTGTTAATCACATTGTTTTCATCCACTTTCCCGCCTCGTTTACGAGTCTGACATGCGTACGAAGACAAGTATCCATTGTTCGTTCAAAAGTAACCTCTTTATCTGGAGATGCTGGGCGTGCTTGCATTTCTCTCTCATCAGGCCGCCAGGTTGGGGAGCAGTTTATGGCCGAATTTCATCAGACAACTTGTCTCTGTTCTGCTCTGAACTCCTCCCCATGTGGCAAACGGAACCATAGAGTAGGACAGGGGAGAATTCTTCTTAAACTCAGTAACACTACTACTAATATAAAGTAAACCACTGCAAAGAATGTGGCAGAATACGTTACCAGAAATCAGAAAAAAAAAGCTCATGGTGTACGATGACACAACCAACCGCAAGAAACAAATTTCGTTTACAATACAATACTCACTGATTTTGATTCTGGACTCAGCCCCCTCTCTACGGGTTGATCAGACCTACCTATAACTTCTTTAGTACATTGCCTACGTTTCCTCACAATCTCATCTCGCTTTTATAATATAGAATTATCATAACCATCCCTTCTGGTTTCGTAATGAGGCAAGACGTTAACCAACTCTTTCTCAAAACTGTACATGGTTCTCTAGATGCAGTCTCAGCAATAGCCTGTATAATTCAAAGAAACTGTTCCAACTTTTACATTAAATGACATAAGCAAAAAAAAAGATAACACTCTAGCTTTCCTCATTGCCTGCCCTATCTCCATTCTAGCCTTTACAAAACCATGGACTAGCTCTTCTGATTTATTTGTATGTCAGTGCTGTGCGATCTTTCACAGTTTTGGTAATAGACTTTTAAAATTATTTTCCCTGCCAAACATTCCAATTCCACACATTATATTCAATTTGCCAGAATTTTCCCAACGCAGTTAACCTTTTCGTGAGCTTCCCAATCTCTTTCACTGCATATTTTTCCCACCGATAATTAGTTCATTAGTACATTTGCCAGCCATGCCTTCTGTGCCTTCATTCATGTCATTCTTTTTATATTACAAAACATTCAACAGCAGTCCCCATGTTGATACGTGTTGCCAACCTGAGAAATAACATTTAGGAAGGCCAATGGAATTAGCACAGCTAACTGGATCATGACATTTTCAAAATCGGAGAAAGATTCCTTATGTCTTTTGTAATTCGTAAACTTCAACCTTTCCGAATGCAAAATGTATATTCGGTTAGTTTAAGTTGTGCAATAAAATTGCATGGAAATTTACTGTATTATCAAAAATAAATTACAACAGCAAATCAAACGGCAGCATTCGACATAAATCAAAAACGACGTATAGATATGCGATTTTAAATTATATTCATATCGTCTGAAATGCATCGTGGATTTCAAAAGGTGATATTAAAATGCGCAAACACAAACTTTCAAAATATAAAAGGCTATATTCAACTGAAATGAATATGTATTCGACCAAATAATATTATAGCAAATACATTAGGATGTTCCCCACATTAAACATATTTACTAACGCTGATGTGCATTAAAATGCTTCTTTTAAACCGTATGGATATTTTTCATTGTGCACTCATAAATATGACGGTCAGTGCATTTTAAATAATCTGGAGGCAGTCACGCTTTAAGAATTTGTGCTGCAATTATTGGTGGGAACTCTTCGTGTCGCTGTCTACCAATGAGGAGCGGAGAGGCCGCAAGAGATCGACCCTCTCCGTCACTGAAACAAAGCAGAAACGAAGAGACAGAGAAAGCTTGCATTTACGCTGCATCGACATATCCAGGAAACCTCCAAAGTCATCTCGGCGTTCCCCCTTTCAACATCAACGCATGTAAGGCATAGAAGAGCAGAATATTTTGTTAGTTTGCAATATTTTTATCTCAGAACAATGGAGAATCTGTTGAACTGTGGGACATCTTTCGCTCTCCTTGTCTGCATGTCGGCCATAGTCTCGGCACAGCTTCACTACTCGATTCCTGAGGAAATGGAGCTTGGAGCCTTTGTTGGGAATATCGCTGAGGATTTAAGGCTGAACGTCTGGGAGCTATCGACTCGTCGATTTCGGGTTGTCTCAGATCAAAGCAAGCAATATCTCGAGGTAAATGTGGATGATGGTAATTTATTTGTGAATGAAAGAATCGACAGAGAACAGCTGTGCATGCAAAGCCTTATCTGTTCGCTTTCATTACAAATTGCGCTGTATAATCCCGAGGAAATGCATGGTATCACGGTTGAAATCTTGGATATAAACGATAATTCTCCCAGCTTTCAGAAAAGTGAATATTATTTGCATATCGGTGAGCAAATTGCGCTGGGAGCACGGTTTCCTTTTGAGAGCGCACACGATCCAGATATTGGTACGAATACAATTAACACTTACCAGATCACTCCGAATGAGCACTTCGGCATTAAAGTGCAGACAAGACGGGGAGGGAGTAAGACTGCCGAGCTGGTATTAGAGAAGCCCTTGGACCGTGAGCAGCAGGAAACCTTTCAGATCATGGTAACCGCCGTTGATGGTGGGACTCCACGCAGATCTGGCACGGCTCGTATTATCATTACTGTGCTGGACGCGAATGATAATGCCCCTGTATTTGATCACGAAAGCTACAGCGCAACCTTACCAGAAAATGCCATGAGAGGAACACTGGTGACGAAAATCAACGCTGTCGATGTGGATGAAGGCAGCAACGCTGAACTTACTTACAGTTTCACAGATCACGTTCCTCAAACGCTTCGGGAGTTGTTCAGACTGGATCCGAAAACAGGACAGATCATTGTTGAAGGACCGCTAAATTTTGAGAAATCCGTTTTTTATGAACTTGATGTCGAAGCAATAGACAATGGTTCCCCTGCTTTGACAGGTCATTCAAAGGTTATTATCACTGTAACTGATGTAAATGACAATGCTCCTGTGATTCATGTAATTTCGTCTTCCAGAACAGTTCCCGAAAACGCACAGCCTGGAACCGCAGTTGCTACAATCAGCATAATGGATTTAGATTCTGGGGAAAATGGCCAAGTCAATTGTCAAATCGCCAGAGAATTTCCGTTTACTCTTCAAAAATCTTCAAGCAATGACTATAAATTGGTGATTAATGACATTTTGGATCGTGAAAGGACCACAATGTATAACATCTCTATTTCAGCCTGGGATGGTGGATCGCCTCCTCTTTCAACACAAGCATCTGTCTTGATTTCTGTTTCCGATATAAATGACAACGCACCTCGATTCACACAAACCTCATATAATGTATATCTGATGGAAAATAACACCCCGGGATCTTCCATATTTGCTGTTTCCGCAACAGATTCCGATATTGGCCAAAATGGTGACATTGTGTATACTGTTCTGGGTAACATGGTTGATGCGGACTCTGAGTCTAGATACGTCACAATTAACTCAAAAAATGGCAACATTTACGCACTGACTTCTTTTGACTATGAAGTACTGAAGCATTTCCATTTCAAAGTTCAAGCTCAGGATTCTGGACGTCCCACGTTGAGCAGCACTGCTACCGTAAGTGTTATTATTTTGGACCAAAATGACAATACCCCTATAATTATTTCACCTTTGATGGTGAACGGTTCAGCATCGGTAGAGATTTTGCCTCAATCAATACAACCGGGCTACTTGGTCACCAAGATAATCGCGACTGATGCAGATTCCGGTCAAAACTCAAGGCTTTCCTACTTGTTATCGGAACGCACTGACCACAGTCTGTTTACGGTCGGTGTTCTCACTGGTGAAATCAGAGCAACTCGAAGATTCAGAGACCAAGACTTGGTCACAGACAGAATAGTTCTCTGTGTGAAGGACAATGGACAGCCCAGCCTCTCCACTATAGCCACAGTCTTTTTCTTAATCCTGCCTAACAGTACGACACCATCTTTCGAAAGCTCTGTCGAACCCAATGACAGGAAACAACCTTTGAATCTCAATCTGTATTTAATCATCGCTTTAGGATCAACTTCTTTTCTGTTTCTGGTAACAATATTTGTTTTGGTGGTGGTGAAAGTTAAACAAGACAGACATATTGACGAAAGGTACAGTTCTTGCTTTTGCTGTTCGGATCGTAGAAATTCGAGTATCATTTATAATCAGAGGCATGCAGCAAAGGACGATACGAATTACATTGATTCTGGTCAGACCGAAAGTTATCGTTATACTGTGTGCTTATCGCCCGAATCATCGAAGAGTGATTTTCTATTTCTAAAACCCTGTCATCCTACTTTGCCTTTCAACGACGTGGGTGCTCTGGAGAACAGCGCAAGGAGATAATCTAGAATTTCTGTTTAAAAATTGGAATGGCGAATAATTTACTTAGTTGGCGAATTTTTGTTCAGGGAGCAATCTATCGGTAAGTCCTACGGACACTTTTGAGTATCCGTGTTTTTGTTGGTTTGTCTGGTGGGCAAAATTCCTTTAATCTGCTCTTAAGAACTAAAAGGAACGTTCATTTGTATGGCTTTGTTCTCTCAATATTCCCTGCATTATTGCCTGGAAAATAGCATGCACTTTCTCCGGTGTTATTTTTTGCTTTGTTGCAGTACATTCCAATGTATTCCTCTTATCCATCTCTCTATTGTTATGCCATCTGACTTCGGCACGCACATTGAACTGACAGTTATTGTAAGAAGCAATACCATGCCCAGAAATACGTCAATATCTACTTAAAATGGGCTTAATGATGGAAATAAAGATTTCGGTTTGACATGTGAAAATACACTTTTGTTTTCCTTCGTTTATTCAGTAGGAACGTTAAATATTTTCAAGAATTCCTTCTATATAAAATTGTCACTTCTCAAAACCACAGCTCAAAGAAGTATTTCCTAGGCTTGCTCTGTGTTTGATATTACATAACAACGTATTGATTTCTTAATGAACTTAATTGATATCATGTTCAAATGCAGCAGGCAAAACTCATGCTGTATCTGTCATTTCTGGCAGCGTTTCCTTGTGTTCTAGGTGCATGTTATGCTCATCTTTATGTTGCTATTTTCCTGTTGATTGCCAGCTTACTTCACCAGAATCTAATTTTACACGAAAGTGAAATGCAATGGCTGAGTTTAAACATGACAACTGCTGCATACATCCATCTCCAGAACGTAAATCATATAATCACCCTTACGTCCTAAGCGCTCTTTCAATCTCTTATGCCTTTAAGCATTAACAATTCTGACACTTTCCTCGTGATACTTCTCCGTCCAATCAGGACGAACTCAGTTTATCCACCATGTTACCGTCCAATCAAGCCCAACACTAGATCAACAATTCCATCTTCCTTGGCGACTTGAATTGATTCGTATCCCACAGCGTCGAAGATCAAAATTTTCCATTCTCATCCATGTTCATGTCCATCCTCTTTCCTGCTTTTACAATTTTTTGCAGATCCATAAGACCAGAAATAAGATTCGGAGTTAAATGTCGGTGTTGGCCTCCGCTCCAAATCCCCAGCCACTCGCTTTATTCCAGTGACCGTGGAGCGTAGTTCAAAATTTGCTCCAGGACCTTCGCTCAGCATATTGCTCCACCATAACTTCTCAAAGACCATGATTAAAAATTTATGGGCAAGTGTCTGGCTAGATCTTAAAACATTTTCTTGTTCTGTCAGGAAATGCACATTTGTATGACTATATGTGAAAGCGAGAGTTTATTCACCCACTCTCTTTGAGAGAACATTGGTAGTACTGTACGAAGCTCTAATTTCAGTTGTTAAGTTTGTACATCAAGCTGCGTGTTACAATCAGAGCCTAATTGAATCATAGTCGTGTAGTCCACCATCTCCAGTCCGCTAATTAGTTACCCATCCATACAAATGCCACTTCCGAGCATTTAGTCCATAGTCTTCTAAGCTTCAGCGGTTCAAATGCTCGTCCAGATACTCTCCTGGAGACAATGCATTCGAAATTCCGACTACTCACGACGCGACAAATAAACTCTTCCCGAATTCCCTCTAAACATTTTAACCCTGAACCTAAACCCATGCCCTCTAGTTTTAGACATCTTTCCTTTGGAGAAATCCTTCCTACTACTACATGATCCACGGCCCTCAAAATTTCAATACCTCTATCGGAACTTCCATCAAGTACATATGCTCAAAAAAATTAATTCCATCCATTCCAGACAACATCCTGATGAATCTCTTCTGCTCCTTCTCCTGTGAAATCCCATCTTTCCTACAATATGGCGATTAGATTTGTACCAACGCTGGGGCCTAAAATGTGTTCTATAACGTTTTAACATAACCTCCCTCCATGATATTCCATGATCAGGCCAACCAAGACATGTGTCCTCCGCCAAGTTAACCATTGCTCACCAACTTATCCATTCGTGCTGCCACATTCAGCGATCCTTGGACTTTTACAACAAGGTATCTCTGTTCCTCAACATTCCCTTGGGCTCTACCATTCATTCTGTACGTCCTTATGTATTATTCATTATGTACTTATCCTTCCAACGTGTATTGCATCGCATTTATCAGGTTTACATTCCATCTGCTATTTCTATGCTCATCTTAATAACAAACAGTAAAGGACCCCAACGTCGAATTCGTGGTTCACTGCTAGTCCCATGTTCCAATCAGAACAATAATCTTTCCTCATCGCCATCTGTGTCCTTTCACCAAGGCGATATTGTATCCAAATTGCCAACGTGGATCACATGTCCTCCAACAATGATCAATTGATCAGACAGGATCTCTCCCGAAGAAAGTTTTGCTGACTTTCTTTGACTAATCGCTGCCGTTTCAACTGCAGAGTAACCCTGTCTCTCATTTTATTTCAATAACTTCGCTACCACTTTCATCAGACCTATGTGCCTGATTATCCATACTGCCTTTCTCGGATAAAGAACACACAAAGATCATTATCAAGAAGCATTTGAGAAGATGAAAGCCATTTAATGCTACCATCCTGTGCTCAAATCACCTGATTTTGAAAAGCCATTTTCATTAGCAGTAGATGCCAGTGCTGAAGCTGCAGGAGCTGTGTTGTTGCAGAAAGGTGACCGTGGTGATATTGGCCATCCTGTAGCTTACATTTCAAAGAAATTTAATGAACATGAAAAGAATTATTCCACAATAGAGAAAGAATTACTGTCACTTGTTTGAGCTCTGCAGCATTTCGGCGTATATGTTTGCACCGCTCAGAAACCACTGACTGTGTATACAGATCATAACCCATTGGTGTTTCTGAGCCGACCGAAAAACAAGAACAGAAGGCTGTTAAACTGGAGTTTAATTTTGCAAGATTTTGATCTCATGATAACTCACATTAAAGGCAAAGATAACGTAATTGCTGATTGGATAAGATAAGATTTCTTTATTAGTCACATGTACATCGAAACATATTTTTTGCATAGACTGTTCTGGGGACAGCCCGCAAATGTCACCACGCTTCCGGCGCCAACATAGCATGCCCACAACTTTCTAACCCGTACGTCTTTGGAATGTGGGAGGAAACCAGTACACCCGGAGGAAACACACACAGACACGGGGAGAACGTACAAACTCCTTACAGACAGCGGCCAGAATTGAACCCGGGTCGTTGACGCTGTAATAGCGTTATGCTAACCGCTACACTACTGTGCCTGTCCGTCCATGTTGTCCTCTAGTCATTTTCTATGTCAGCTATGGCTTGGAAATTTAAAAAGTATTCTCTATTCGGCCCCAGCAACCTCCACCCCCTTATAACATCTTCGAACATATCTCCAGGGCCCCTGGGATTGTTTGCACCTTTATTGCCGCTAGTATATCCAATAACTATACTTTCTAAACTATAACAACTTCTGGAATTTCACCATCTTCCCTTTTGTAATTCACACACTATGATATCCTGCTCATTAGCCTATACAGATGAATTTTATCCATTTAGGTCCTCACATATGTCATCACAATCCACGCACAGATTACACATTTGGTCCCTAATGGACCCTATTCTCTCCCTGGTTCACCTCTTGTCCTTACGATATTGCTAAAATGTGTCAGGATTTTCCTTAATTTTCACGTGGTATTTATTGCCTATCTTTGTCCTTCTAGTTATAGTACTAATGGTTTCAGTTCTCTGTACCTGCCATCTGTTTCTTTGTTTTCCTTTCCTCAGCCCTCAACATCCCTTGACATCCAGAGGTTGGTAAGCATTTACCTTCCACCGTTATGGGAATATATTGGCTCTGAACTCTGATTAATGGGCTTTTGAATGACTCTTTCTTGCCGGTTTTAGATTTACTTGTAAGCAGTTAATACACGTCTTTTTTCAGACTTTATCTTATGATCCTGAAATCGGCCTTCTCCCAATTTTTCCATATTTTCCCGCGCATTCTTGTGTCTTTTCTCAATTACCTTGAAATTGGTATGAGTTAAGGATAATATCACCAAAATTCTTTTACATACTGACACTTAACCACTTGCCCATCAGCATTCCCTGAGAGTAGGCCGTATCCCTGTGCATTTTGAAATTATATCACCTCTAAGCCTTTTACAAAAGGCGTCTCAAATAATCCCAGAGAAACAACTGGCTGCATCCTCACTGCACAGAATTGTAGAGTGGTAGAAGCAGGAATTACTTATTGCATGAATACATACATGATGAACTTCAATTTTAGGAAAGACAATTAACCAGAAAATCAACCCCATCATTTTCCTTTTCTCAGAACAAACTTCATTGTACATTCATCATCTTGGAAGTGCTTTTGCAGAAGTTTTGAGGTTCTATCAGCACTGTCTGAGTCATCATAATACAAAATAGCGGGTGAAAACGGCACACTATTATAGATTACATCCCGTTCCCACCAGAAGTCCAGTTAGCAATTCCTAATATAAAGTGCATCCTGCAATTTGTCCCTCTTCCCAATCCGGAGCTTTCAAATGAAAAAAGGAACAGAAGGTTTAATTAATTCCTTCTATGAAGGAAAGAACTGATTATGAATATACCTGACAAAATGTCAAGGTAAATTTAGAACAATTTAGCAAATATTGACCCGAAATTTACTTGCTTGACTCTGAGTGTCCATTGTAAATTGACCAAATTACGAAATGATCCAATGTCAACCAATACGCTTCGTTGGAATTGAAACAAACCAAAGTGACAGGGAACAGACATGCAAAATATTACAGTTACTAATTACCTTACGTCCTGCACAAATGTGCTTTGCCTCAAAACTAGCATTTCGACCTCATGAATTTATCTGTATTTCTCCATATCAGGAGGTGAACTATCCACTGATATTTACCATAAACCAACTGACTCCCACAGCAACCACGACAACACCTCTTCCCATCTGTTTTTTTCCCTGTAAAGATGCCACCTGGAAAATAGAACATAGAACAGACCAGCACAGAACAGGACATTCAGTCCACAATGTTGTGCTGACATACCCAATCCCTCCTACCTGAAAAATGCCCATAACCCTCTATTTTCCTCACATCCATGTGACCATCCAAGCCCATCTTGAAAACCCCCAATGAATTTGCCTCCACCACCCTTTCAGGCAAAGCACTCCAGACAACCACCACTTCAAATAAAAACATATCCCTCATGTCTGTTCTGAACCTAACCTCCTCACCCTAAATGCATGCCCTCTGGTATTGGATCGCTTAATAATGGGAAAAAGATATTGCTTGTCCACCCTATCTATGCCCTTCATAACTCGATACACTTCCAACAGATCACCCCTCAGCCTCGGCAGCTCCAGAGAAAAGAGCCCAAATTTGTCCAGCCTCGGCAGCTCCAGAGAAAAGAGCCCAAATTTGTCCAGCCTCTCCTGATAGCACATGCCCTCTAATCCAGGCAGCATCCTAGTAAAACTCCTCTGCACCCTCTCTAAAGCCTCGACATCCTTCCTAAAGTGAGGTGACCAGAATTGCATGCAATACTCTAAATGCGCCCAAACCAGAATTCTATAGCGATACATCATAACTTCACGTGATAGTGAAGGTAAGAACAGGAGGAGATGGCAGAAGATTGCGTGGCTGAGGAGTTGGTTCAGAGGTTCAGATTAGAGATCACAAGATCACAAGACAAGGGAGCAGAAGTAGGCCATTCGGCCCATCGAGTCTACTCCAAGGAAAAGGGAAAAAGAAAAAGAAATGAGAAATGGGGTGGGGGGGGGGGGGAGGAAAAAAACTATTCTAATCCCAATTTCCGGCCTTATCCCCATATCCCTTGATACCCCGACTATTTAGATATTTATCTATCTCTTCCTTAAACGCCCCCAATGATCTGGCCTCCACTGCTGTACCTGGCAAGGAATTCCACAAATTAACCACCCTCATCTCTGTTTCGAAACTGTACCCTGTTAATTCTAAGATTGTGCCTTCTGTTCCTGGACTTATCCACCAAGGGAAACAGCCTAGCCACATCCACTCTGTCCAGTCCTTTCAACATTTTAAATGTCTCTATGAGGTCCCCTCTCATTCTTCTGTATTCCAGTGAGTACAGTCCAAGAGCTGACAAACGCTCATCATACGTAAGCACTTTCATTCCGGGAATTATCCTTGTAAGTCTCCTCTGAACCCTCTCCAACATCGGCACATCCTTCCTAAGATATGCGGCCCAAAACTGCGTACAGTATTGCAAATGAGGCCTCACTAGTGCCCCGTAGAGCCTCATCAACACTTCTTTACTTTTATACACTATACCTCTCGAAATGAATGCCAATACAGCATTCGCTTTCTTTACCACCGATCCGACCTGGTGGTTAACCTTTCAGGTACCCTGCACGAGTACCCCCAAGTCCCTTTGTCCTTCTGTACTTTGAATTTTCTCTCTTTCTAGATAATAATCTGCCCGTTTATTTCTGTTTCCAAAGTGTACAACTGCACATTTCTCAGTATTGAATCTCATCTGTTATTTCATTGCCCATTCTCCTAAACTATCCAGGTCTCTCTGTAAACTTCCTGTCTCCTCAATACTCCCTACTCCTCCACCTATTTTTGGATCATTGGGATCTCTTCTGTGGAAGATGGGACCTGTACTGATTGGATGTGTTACACCTGAACACGAGGGGGACCAATATCCTTGAAGGCATGTTTGCTAGTGTGTTTCGGGAGGGTTTAAACTAGTTTGCAACGGGTATAAGAACCGTAGGGATAGGTCAGTGGAAGAAGTGCATGGTGTAAAGCCAGATCTAACATATAGAGAGGGTTTGATGAAGGAGAAGCAGAGTATCGGGTATAAAAGTAGCAAGGTGGATGGGCTAAAGTGCATTTACTTAAATGCAAGAAGCATCAGCAATAAAGGTGATGAACTGAGAGCTTGGATAAGTACATGCAACTATGATATTGTGACTCTTGTAGAGACTTGGCTGTCACCAGGGCAGGAATGGATACTAAATATTCCCGGATTTCAGTGTTTTAAAAGGGATAGGGAGGAGGGTGAAGAGGAGGATGGGTGATGTTAATGGTCAGGGATACTATTATAGCTGCAGAAAGGGTGGATAATGTAGCATCATCCTCTCTAGAGTCAGTATGGGTGGAAGTTAGGAACAAGAAAGGAGCAGTTACTCTACCGGGAGTATTCTATAGGCCCCCTGGTAGCAGCAAAGATACTAAGGAGCAGATCCGGAGGCCTATTTTGGAAAGGTGCAAAAATAACAGTGTTGTTATCATGGGAGACTTCAACTTCCCAAATATTGATTGGCACCTGCTTAGTACCAGACGGGGCAGAGTTTGTTAAGTATGTTCAGGACGGATTTTTGTCACAGTATGTTGACAGGCCGACGAGAGGGAATGCCATATTAGATCTAGTATTAGGTAATCAACCAGGTCAGGTGACAGATCTTTCAGTGGGTGAGCATTTGGGCGACAGTGACCACCGTTCCCTCGCCTTTAGCATTGTCATGGGCAAGCATAAGAGCAAAGAGAACAGGAAAATATTTTATTGAGGAAGTGTAAACTATGAGTCTTTAAGGTTAGAACTTGCAAGAGTGAATTGGGATGACATTTTTGAAGGGAAATGTACTATGGTCGTTGTCCAGGGATCTCTTGAAGGATGTTGGGGATAAATTTGTCCCGGTGAGGCAGAGAAAGAATGGCAAGGTGAAGGAACCATGGGTGACAAGAAAGGTAGAACATCTAGTTAGGAGGAAGAAGGCAGCATACATAAGGTTTAGGCAGCAAGGATCAGATAGGTCTCTTGAGAAATATAGGCTAGCAAGGAAGGAACTTAAGAAGGGGCTGAGGAGTGCAAGAAGGAGATATGAAAAGGCCTTGGCGAGTAGGGTTAAGAAAAACCCCGAGGTATTTTTCACTTAAGTGAAGAGCAGAAGGATGACAGGAGGAAAGGTAGGACGGATTCGGGATAAAGGTGCGAAGGTGTGCCTGGAAGCTGTGGAAGTGGGTGAGGTCCTAAATGAATAATTATCTTCAGTATTCACCAAGGAGAGGGACCTTGATGACGCTGAGGACGGTGCTGGTAAGGTTAACGTTCCAGAGCATGTTGATATCAAGAGAGAGGATGTGTTGTAGCTGTTAAAAAATATCAGGACAGATAAGTTCCCGGGGGCTGAAGGAATATTCCCCAGGCTGCTCCAGGAGGCGAGGAAGTAGATTGCTGAGCCTTTGGCTAGGATCTTTGAGTCCTCGTTGTCCATGGGAATGGGACCGGAGGATTGGAGGGTGACAAATGTTGTCTCCGTATTCAAAAAATGTAAAGGAACAGTCAGGAAACTATAGGCCAGTGAGCCTTACATCTTTGGTGGGCAAGCTGTAGGAAATAAATCTTAGAGATAGAATGTATGGGCATTTAGAGAATCATGGTCTGATCAGGGACAGTCAGCATGGCTTTGTGAAAGGCAGATCATGTCTCACAAGCCTGATAGTGTTCTTTGAGGAGGTGATCAGACAGATTGATGAGGGTAGTGCAGTAGATATGGTTTACATGGATTTTAGTAAAGCATTTGATAAGGTTACAAATGGTAGGCTTGTTCGGAAGGTCAGAGGGCATGGCATTCAGGGAAGTTTGTTCATGTTGATTCAGAATTGGCTTGACTGTAGAAGCAGACGGTTGTGGTGGAGGGAGTGCATTCAGATTGGAGGGCTGTGACTAGAGGTGTCCCACAAGGATCGGTTCTGGGACCTCTGCTTTTCGTGATTTTTATTAATGACTTGGATGAGGGGTTAGAAGGGTGAGTTGGCAAGTTTGCAGATGACACAAAGGTTGGTGGTGTTGTGGATAGTGTAGAGGATTGTCGAAGACTGCAGAGGGACATTGATAGGATGCATAGCTGAGCTGAGAAGTGGTAGATGGGGTTTAATCCGGAGAAGTGTGAGGTGGTACACTTTGGAAGGACAAATTCCAAGGAGGAATGCAAAGTTAGTGGCAGGATTCTTGGTAGTGTGGAGGAGCAGACGGATCTAGGGGTCCATGTTCACAGATCCCTGAAAGTTGCCTCACATATCGATAGGGTATTTAAGGAAACTTATGGGGTGTTAGCTTTGAAATCGAGTGATCGAATTTAAGAGCCGCGAGGTAATGATGCAGAGTTATAAAACTCTGGTTAGACCACACTTGGATTACTGCGTCCAGTTCTGGTAGCCTCATTGTTGGAAGGATGTGGAAGCGTTGGAAAGGGTGCAGAGGAGATTTACCAAGATATGCCTGGTTTAAAGAGTATGCATTATGAGGCTAGGGCTTTACTCTTTGGAGAGAAGGAGGATAAGAGGAGACATGATAGAGGTGTACAAAATACTAAGAGGAATAGATAGAGTGGACAGCCAGCGCCGCCTTCCCAGGGCACCAATGCTCAATACAAGAGGGCATCGCTTTAAATTAATGGGTGGGAAGTTCAAGGGAGATATCAGAGGAAGGTTGTTTACCCAGAGAGTGGTTGGGGCATGGAATGCGTTGCCTGGGGCGGTGGTGGAGGCAGGTACATTGGTCAAATTCTACTAGATAAGCATATGGAAGAAAAAAAAAGAGGGACATGTGGGAGGAAGGTGGTAGATAGTTTTAGGCGAGGTTTAAAGGTCGGCACAAATTTGTGGGCCGAAGAGCCTGCATTGTGCTGTACTGTTCTATGATCTATGGTGACTCCTGTACTCAATACCTCGATTAATAAATGCAAGCATTCGATAAGCCTTCTTAACCACCCTATCTGCCTGTGTAGCCACTTTTAATGATTGCTGGACTTCCACACCAATGTCTCTCTGCTCTTCAACACTGTTAAGGGTCTTGCCCTTAAGCGTGTACTGCCTCTTGACATAAACATCTCTTTCTCCCCGTTTCTCTCTCTCTGCATCGTCTGCCTCCATGAATTGGCCTTCAGTTTCAGGACATCTGAAATGTCCTCCCTCCTTCGGAAACGTGTCGTCACCACCACCTCCAGATGGAGTCTTCTGTTTCCTGGACTTCCACTTTCACCCCACTTCTTCCAAGCAGTTCAGATATAGAGTTCATTTGGTCTTCACCTTGCACTCTGCCATCTTCAGTATCCATCACATCTTATTTTATTGGTTCCCAGCTGCAAAGTGATCCCACCACTAGCCACAGCTTCCCCTTCCCACCCCTTTTCTTCTTCCTTAGGGAACGTTCTGTCTGTGACCTCCGTTGAAACTTGCCCACCCACCCGTCCCTGACCTCTGGCACGTTCTCCTCAACAGCAGGAGGTGAAAAACTTCTTCATACACCTCCTTCTTCACTGTTATCCAGGGACGCAAACAGTCTTTCTGAACGAGGTAAAGATTCACTTGCACGTCCTTCAACCTAGCCACTGTATTCGGTCTCCCCACATGGCCTCCTCTAGTCTACGCTAGGTCAGCAATGTCCATCCCAAGCTCATGTTTTCCTGCCTTTCAGCTCCTCTTGACATCCCCACACTGACGCGAGTCCTCGGCTTTCTCCAACGCCAGGGTGAGGTCAATGCAAACTAGAAGAACAATGCTTCACAATCTGCCTGGGTAATCTGCAACCCAATGATATGGACATTGAATTTTCAAATTTCAGGTAACCCTTTTCCCCTTTGTTCCTCCTCCCTGTTCTTTCGATTCAACCCTGGTCCTCCTATTTTGTTCCCTTTACAATATCCCCCTCCAGCCCCAATCACAAATTTTCGTCCCTCTCCTCCTCCTGGTTCCATCCACCTGCTACGCACACACTTCACCCACAGGATCCTCTCACCCATCTGTTTCCATCTGATCATCGATCCCTTAAATTCTTCCCATTATCACCTTTCTGCCATCAGATTTCAGCACTTGTATAGCCTGTGTGTTACTGCTCATCATCCTCCAGTCTCTGCCTCCACTTTCACTCTCCAATCCCGAACATGATTCCATCTGTCTCCTTTTTTCCCTTGTTTACTTCCACATACACCCACTTGGCTGTCTCGCAACTCCATAACTCCCCCTTGCCCTCTCCCACCTGGCTCATTATGCCCATTATTTCTCATCCTTCCTCGATCCACCTATAAACTAACAGCCCCTGCCTCTCCCCTTTTCTTATACTGGCTGTCTCGCCGCCCCACTCTCAGAGTCCTGATGCAGCTGTGGACCCGAAACTTCGCAATTTCATTCCCTTCACGGATTATGCTCTACTTGTTGAGTTTTTCGCGCAGTTTGTCTTGTCTTTGCTTTGAATAAATTAAATGTTCCCTGTTCTTAATGTCTGGGCATTTGATATAACGAAGCAGAAATTCTCACAAGACGCATGGAATTATCAGGACTTGGCATGGATATTTAGTAATCCAGGTTCTATTCCGATTACTATCAATAATCTTTACCCAATAATTCAGCAGCAAAGCGAAATTTTGAAGACCCAAACGTTTTCTTTTCGTGAAAACAGAAGGTAATGCGTTTACAACGCGAAGCCAAGCAGATTCCAGGCACACTCTCTTTTTTCGCTATCTTTACTCACGAATATAAATCCATAAAAGTTTAACTTCTCACACAGAGTGATTACCTGAACAGGTAAAATGGAGTGGTGCATCACACAACACTCATCTTCACCAATCTTCATGAAGAGACACAAGATCGAACAACACATCATCGAATTAACTGGCATCCTTTCGTTCACAGTTGTATCCTATTCCTAGTAAGTGGTTTACGTGGTTAATTTAGACAGAATTTAGTTTTATTATAATATTGACTTCATTCTCATGCACACAAAAACACACGATTTCTCTCTCTCTCTCCCCCTCTTTCTCTCTCTGTCTGTCTCTCTGTCTCTGTCTGTCTGTCTCTCTCCCCCCCTCTCTCTCCTCTCCCCATCCTTCTATAACCTGAATTATAGGGAGAGGTTGGGAAGGTCAGGACTTCATTCCTTGAAATGTAGGAGTCTGAGGTTGACAATATAGAGTTGTAAACTCATGAGAGATATAGATAATGTGAATGCAGTCTTTTTCCAAAGAAAATATAACCAAAAGCTGGAGGGCATAGGTTTAAGGTGAGACGGAAAAGGTTCAATGGAGACTTGAGGGGCAACTTCTTTACGCAGAGGGTGGTGCGTAAATGGAAGGAGCTGCCAGGGATAGTAGCTGAGGCAGAACAATAACAACATTTAAAAGACATTTGGATAAGTACATGAAAAAGAAATGTTCAGAGGGGTATGGCAAACTACGGACAACTGGGACAAATTTAGGTGGGCATCTTCGTTGGCATGGACTGTAGCGGGGAACGACTCTTTCTGTGCAGCATTCTCATATGCCTCTCTGAGAATATCCTGCTCCTGAAGATATGTCCCTTTTCCCAGCAGCTGTTCATCTATTGCCTTGAACATATCACGTTTTCCTTCAAAGTTTCAATTGATTCGTGCTATCGTTTATTTTTCCCTGATATCCTGTCAGCAACAGTTGTGTTGTCCTCCTATCGGTCTTTCACCAAACAGTTGTCATTAACTTTTGATTTTACTAAGCAGAAGGAATTCCCTCCTATATCTCAACATTCTTGACAGTGTCAGAATTAGGCAGAAAGACATGTACCCAGTTTTATTCCAGCAGTATTTACTTGCAGAAGTACGGCTCAACTTGTTTCCCTGCTTCCCTTATAAGTGTTCCACATTGGACATTACCTAATGGTCTCTGATGCCGATTAGCGCTGACTCCTCCAGGTAGGGTTAAACAAGCCAAGAGTCACAGGGAAACACAGCTCGGGCAATCTTCCTTTTAAAAGTTTATTGAAACTTTGCAACAGTACAACAGATGTAACGGAAACATCAACCAACTGGTAGTATAAGAAACTGTAAAGGAATTTTATGGGATTTGTCAAGAAAGATTTGCACATCATAATAAGGTATAATGCATTGTTGCACCTTTTGTGCTCTCCATCACTGTAACTTTAACTCAGCTCAAACTCTGATTCTGGAAACAACTTTCTGAACAACCTGAACGGGTATATCTGACCTGGTCGTGATTTCCCTGGGAATTATCTCCGGTTTGCCCCTGAAGCTAGGATTTATGATACCACCGGGTCATGCCGATGACACTGGATGATTAAAACCCCTTCCTTTCTGATAGTCGTGCCGACCTATTAGACAACCCACTCGTTACAGGTATTAATCGAGAAAACGTTTCCTGAACTCAGCACAGGACTCTCAATGTGGTCTCAAAAATATGCCAGAAAACTAAAGAATAATTTTACAACGTTTCCATTCAATGACCCAATATGTAAACGATATGATTCTGTGAAATGATCTAATCACATGATCTAGTTCCGTGGCAGCATTTCGTAAATCATGCACGAGATCATACATGTCCCTTCGAATTGTAGAACACAGAAATCTCTTGCTGTTTAGATTAAATGTATTTTGTTTCTGATTTCGTGCCAAAGTGGAGAATTTCCGGCAGTATGCATCATTTCTTTTTGGACACACACTTCTCCAGTTTACATCGCTTTTCAGTCTCCTCATGCCCTCATCACCTGTAGGTTCCATACCAATCTCAGTCATTTCTGTGAATTGTGAAATGATTATGCCCCAGCATTATTAGCGGTGGCACACCAACTTGTTGCATCATGTGGATCATAATAGAAGACCTATTGGAATATCAATGGAAGAAGCTTAATAGTTCGATTTATGACATATACATCAACGGAGAAAAGTTTATTGTGTATTTTCAATACGTGAACTTAACTCCATTGGTTTGGAAACAAAATGCCCATTTTGCAATTTTAATCGAGTTCCAATGTACGTCTGAGGACATTTAACACATTATTAGACAAGGCATATTTCACCATGAAATAAAACAGAACAGTTCTTTCAGCATTCGATTATATGTTCTTGCAAATTTTCTGAAACAAAGTTAGATTTCAATAGAGTATGTAATGACACAAGAACACATTTCTGAAAAAGAATAAAAATAACCGTATGAAATTTTATTCTTAATGATATGCAACTAAGTACAAATAATTTACCAACATTAACAGCATTTACTAACAAACATGAACATTAAGTTTGTTTCTTCCATGTGCGCTTCTGGATATTTTTCATTGTGCAATCATAAATACGACGTTCTCAACGTTGCAAATAATTTAGAAACATACTCGCTTTAAGTATACGTGTTGCAGTTATTGGTTGGAACTTCGTGTCGCTGTCTACCAATAAGGAACGGAGAGGCTGCAAGAGATCAACCCTGCCCACCGTCAGGGTAACACATAGCAGAATCGAAGAAACAGACGGAGCCTGTGTTTACGCTTCACGGACCTGTTCAGGAAAGCACCAAAATAGTTTACTTTCCACGTTTTAATATTTTTCCACAGAAGAAGCGTCAGGCGAGTATATTGGATAGTGGTATATATTCATAGATTGAAACGAATTCCTTGGCAGAAAAAATGGCATCTTTCGCTGTCCTTTGCGCGTCGGCCACAGTTTCGGCACAGCTTCATTATTCGATTCCCGAGGAAATGGAGCTTGGGGTATTTGTGAGGAATATCGCTGAGGATTTAAGACTGAATGTTTGGGAGATATCAGCTCGCACATTTAGGTTGGTCTCCGATGAAATGGAACAATACTTACAAGTAAATGTGTACAACGGTACTTTATTTGTTTGTCAAAGAATTGACGGCGAACAGCTGTGCAGACAAAGCCTTACCTGTTCCCTTTCTTTTCAAATTATGCTGTATGATCCCGAGGAAATGCACAGTTCCATGGCTGATATCCTTGACATAAACGATAATTCCCCCAGCTTTCAGAAGAATGAATTCTCCTTGCAGATCAATGAGCTAATTGCACCCGGGACGCGCTTCCCTTTCGAGAGCGCGCACGATCCAGATGTCGGTACAAATACAATTAACACTTACCAGATCAGTACCATCAAACACTTCGGCATTAAAGTGCAGACAAGACGGGGAGGGAGTAAGACTACCGAGCTGGTATTACAGAAACCCTTGGACCGTGAGCAGCAGGAAACGTTTCAGCTTATATTAACCTCCGTTGATGGTGGGACTCCATGCAGATCTGGCACGGCTCGTATTATTGTTACTTGGATATTGTTATTAGTATTATTGGACGCAAATGATAACGCCCCTGTATTCGATCATGACACCTCGAGTGCAACCTTAGCAGAAAACGTCGCAAAAGAAACGCTGGTGACGAAAATCAACACTGTCGATATGGATAAAGGCAGCAACCCTGAACTCATTTACAGTTTCACAGGTCACGTTCCTCAAACGATTCGCGAGCTGTTCAAACTGGATCCGCAAGCAGGACAGATCAGTGTTGAAAGACAGCTAGATTTTGAGGAATCCCGTGTTCATGAGCTTGATGTCCAAGCAAGAGACAATGGTTCCCCTGCTTTGGCAGGCTATGCAAAGGTTATTATCAACTTAACTGATATTAACGACAATGCTCCTGTGATATATGTAATCTCGTCTTCCAGCACGGTTCCAGAAAATGTACTTCCTGGAACGGTGGTTGCGACAATCAGTACTGCCGTTAGATTCTAGGGAAATGGCGAATTGCCAAATTTACAAAGCATTTCCGTTTACTCTTCAAAAATCTTCGAGGAATGAATACACATTGGTTACCGATGACGATTTGGATCGTGAAATAACCACAATGTATAACATCTCTATTTCAGCCTGGGATGACAGTTCACCTCCTCTTTCAACGCAAAGATCCGTATTTATTTCTGTTTCTGATATCTTTCCACTCTCGGAGCTCGACTGAGCTTTCAGAAGATGGTACCCTACTGTTAGGTAGGATAGAGAAAAAAGATTGTGGCTGTACTGGAGAGGCGTATGCAGTATGACGTGACGTATGCAGTTCTGGACAGCATGATGGATCAGGGTTCCGCGTCCAAATTTATTACCATTAACTCAAAAAGTGGCAACCTTTATGCACTGACTTCCTTTGACTATGAAGAACTGAAACATTTCCAATTCAAAGTTCAAGCTCAGGACTCTGGAACTCCCCCAATGAGCAGCAGTGTTGTCGTAAATGCTATCATTTTGGACCAAAATGACGATTCCCCAATAATTGTTTCACCTTTGATATTGAACGGTTCAACATCAGTGGAGATCGTTCCTCAGTCAGTATATCCGGGCTACTTGGTCACCAAGGTAATCGCGACTGATGTATATTCTGGTGAAAACGCAAGACTTTCCTTCCAGTTACTGCCACTCACTGATCCTAGTCTGTTCAGCGTGGATGTTACCTCTGGTGAAATCAGAGCAACTAGAAGTTTCATAAACCAAGAACTGATTACTAGCAGAATAGTACTCCGTGTGAAGGACAATGGACAACCCAGCCTCTCCAGTACAGCCACAATCTTTTTCTCTATCCTACCTAACACTACGGGACCATCTTCTGAAAGCTCAGTCGAGCTCCGAGAGTGGAAAGTTATTTCCAATATCAATATGTACTTGATCATAATTTTGGGATTAACTTCCTTTTTATTTTTGGTAATTATAATGTTTTTGGTGGTAGTGGAACTAAAACAAGACTGAAATATTGATGAAATATACAGTTCCAGGTTTTGCTTTTCGAATCCGAGGATTCGGATAGCGTATTTAATCTACGTACCAGTGCAAATGAGGATTCAAGTTATGTTAGATCTGGTCAGACCGAGGGTTATTGCTATACCGTGTGTTTATCACCAGAATCTTCGAAAAGTGATTTTTTATTTCTTAAACCATATAATTCTAAATTGCCTTTCAACGAACTGGGTGTCTTAGAGAACAGCACAAGAAAATAATGTAGAATCAATTTTAAAAACTGAAATGGCGGATGATTCACTTTATTGGCGAGCTTCTCGCTAAATATTGAACTGATCGGTAAGTATAACAGGCGCGGCTAAATCTCCGGTATTTGTCTCATGGACTATCATTGCTTTATTTTGTCCTTGCGATCCACAGAAGTCAACGATATTTGCTTGTCTCTTTTCTGCCAATCTTATTGTATCTGCTATAATACTTTAATTTTATTTTTGCTTTTACTATATATGTATTCAGCTGTAATCCATATCTCCGCGGTGATAGCTATAATCCCATATGCGCATTTAAGTGATGGTGTTGTTATGGCACGATTTCATGGCCAGTAAAATCCAAAGCTATTTAAAAATTATCCTATTGGTGGAAATAAAGTCCACCTTGTACATGACAGGAGAAAGAGTATTTTATGTGTCCTTCGTTTATAAGGTAGTAACGTCGAAAATGTGAAATAATTACGTCACGACAAAATTTTATGTACTTCGCAAAAATCCGCATGTTAAAATTATTTCCAAGGTTCATTTCATTTTTGATATAATATACTAATTCATTGAATTATAATCTGTTCATTTTATATTATGTTGGATAAATGTGCCGTTATCTGCTATTTCTGGCAGTACTCCTCCAATATTGTGTGCTATGCTTTTGCTCCTCGTCACTTTGAATGTTAACCACTTGCTTACCCAAGCAACAGCATGGTATGAATTTTTTAATTGTTGCCTCCTTCGTCTGTAGAACCTATTTAATAGTTAGATATCTCCACATTTATTGATAAGCCTCTCATTTATGTTGTTATGATATTATGCCCCAACAACTATCAACGTTTCCTCGTGTCATTTTTCAGAATCAGAATCAGAAACAGATTTATTATCACTAAAATATGTCGTGAAATTTGTTGTTTGGCGGCAACAGTACAGTGCAAGACATAAAAAATACCACGTTACAAAAATAAATAAATAGTGCAAAAGAGGAATAACGAGGTAGTGTTCATGGGTTCATGAACCGTTGTGAAATCTGATGGCGCAGGAGAAGATGTTCCAAAAACGTTGAGTGTGAGTTTTTAGGCTCCTGTACTTCCTCCGCGATGGTACTAACGCGAAGACGGCATGTCCCTGTCAGGGAGGGTCCTTAATGATGGTTTCCGGATTCTTGCGGCACTGCCTCTTGAAGATGTTCTCGATGGCGGGAAGGGTTGTGCCCGTGATGGAGCTGGCTGAGTCCGCGACCCTCTTCAGCCTCTTTCGATTCTGAGGATTGGAGCCTCCACACCAGGCTGTGATGCAACCAATCAGAACGCTCTCCAAGTTATATGAATTTTATCACAGCTAACATCTTATCGTGCAATCTCCACTCGTGAACAAATTACCAATCCTATCCTTCTCAGCAACCTTCACTGATTTTTGTTTCACAGCTCCCGAACTCGAAAGTATCAATTATCAGTTCAGAATATCTGCAGCAGCCACGACGTTTCCAACTTATACAAAAATCTGCAGCTCCTTTACCTCATATTTAAAACTTGACATTACATTTCGATTGCAGAGCCCTCTCTTCCTCCTCACCCACTCGCTTCAAACTATTGCTGACCGTGTTTTTTCTGGGACCTCGTTTCATTTTTTCTGAACCAGCTTTTCTCAGCACATTACTGCAGCCTAGGTCCTCAAAGACCAGGCTCAAACACAACGTGCTCATCAAGTTCTTCGTCAAAGGTTAAAACAACTTCCCGTTCTGTTCATAAATACATGTTTGCATGACGTCATATTGTCTTAATTTACTGATTGCTCACCAGTTCAAATGAGAAGAGCCTGTTTTTCATACTAACACACCATACTGATTTTCAACAGTTGTATTTGTAAACCATTCATTACATGCATTACTGCATTACCTGTAATTACAACATTGCAGCCACAATATCTGTGTTATTTTGCCAGTATGGTGTTAAAGACTATCTCCATGTTTTTAGTGAGTGGAGTCATTTCTTGCAGAAAGTGACAGCAACATACTCATTGTGTCCTGGACCCAACTACGTCAAGTTCCTGCATGAACAACATTACCTCCATCATGATCTCAGACTATCAAAATATTTCTGTTTGTTTTAAGCTTAAATGCTGTTTGTTTTACCTTTAAGTGGTTACTTACAAATTTTTCCGATAATGGGACAAATCTACTGAATCCACCAGAGTACCTGGTCCCTGCTTCGCTAAATTTTAGCTATCCGAATATGGAAGGGTGACGAAGCTGACGCTCGGTATCTGGAGACGGATCCGGGGACCATCTAGCGAAGTGTAACATTGCTTCAGTGGCAAGGAAGCTTCAGAAGGCTTAGTGCTGAGGCCTCACTAGAATTTCTCAGGAGGAAAAGCCGGCAGTGAAGTTTTGTCTTGCCACTGCCATGCATATTTTAACAATTCTGAAATTTTCTGATCTAGAGAAAACTTAAAATTCAGGTAACTATGTTTTCAATTTTAATTAAGTAAAATTAAGTAAATCTTTACAATCCAAGAATAATTAAAATCGGTTTTTTATAAGAACTAAACTACAAATCAGTTATATTAGATTTTTTCTCCTGTTCTCCAGGAGAATATCCTCCACTGAACTGAGGGGGATCTCTGTTTCTAAATCAGTCTTGACTAGCATGTGGTTGAGAAAACGAATTACCTAGTCATAGTGTTATACAATCATACCGCACGGAATCAGGCCTTTGACCTGCCGTGTCCTTCATAATCATGAAGAGCATATCTAAATGTATCACATTTCCCAGCCTGCATAAGGTGGCTTTGGCTGCTGTTTAACTGCGTTTCAATTCTTGTGAGAGGAACTGCACCCATTGCACTACAGCAGTGCGATCCTGATTCCAAATACATGGGCGAAAACATCCTCCTCAAATATCCTTCTGAATCTCCTAGCCCAAACCTGAAAGCTATACACCACCGCAACCCTCCCCCGCGTCTCTCCTTATCTCCCAGGAAACCTCCTGCTGAATGCCCAATGTGAACATTTTGTAGTGCAACGCCATCCTTCTCATGAATTGACTCCCAGAAATGCTCAAGTACCACAGCGGTGGCATAATTCTATGGTTTATTTAGTTGTACCGTGCTCTATTTTTTATATTTATTATATTCTATAGCCTGGCTAATGAATACAGATATCCGGTTTGGCTTCTGAACCTGCATCTGCTGTGCTGTTGCTTTCAACAATCCTGGGACGTATAAACCGAGGTCTCTCGGTCCTTCAGTACTTCCTGTGGACGTGCCATTTAATTTGTATATCCTGTCTTACGAGTTATCCCAAAATAGGTCGCCTATCATTTTCAAGATAAAATACTAAGTACCATTTCTCTGCCCATTTTAACAACTATAGCTGTATACTGTCTTTCCCTGTATCAACAACAGAACAAATATTTGTGAAATCTGCTGAATTACTAAGTAAATCTCTCGCATGCACTTCCATATTATTAATGTACAAGCAAATAACAGGGGTCCAAGCACCTATCCATGTGCACTGGTCGCAGGTTTCCAATCGTGGAAATAACCCTCGCCATAATCCACCACTTCTTATCATCAAGACAATTTCAGATTCAATTTACCAAATTAACATGGATTCCATGGGTTTCTACATTCGGACTAGTCTCTCGTGTGTTCTTTTGTATTGTTTGTTCACGCAGACAACATCTAACCCATGATCCTCATAAAAACAATTCGTCTCGTCTTGGAACAAAAATCAAGCAAATTACACGGACAAGTCTTCTCCTTAACAAGGCCAAATTGAATATATCTGAGAAAACCCTGCCTCTCCAAGGCACATCAATCCTTCCACTCGTACTTTTGTCCCAATAACTTCATTGACATTGAAATTAGACTCAGTGGCTTATTAATATTGGCTTGTCCTTGTTATCCTTCTTGAATAATGTTATCACATTAGCCACTGAACCGACGGATACACACGCCTTAGTATGAGGGAGGAAAATGAGTCACTCATAAGAAACTAGAGCAGGCTTTGAGGTAGAATGCGGAACTCCACACAACGCCGTTGATCCGGGTTGGATGACCTTTGCAGATAGATTAAATGATCCCTCGACCTAGATTCACCAGAGAGGAGACATCTTCCTATATCTATTTTGTCAGAAGTCCTCAGGATTTTATATGTTACAATTACGTCACCCCTTACACTCCAATGACTGTAACCGAGCCTGCGTCATCATTCCTCGTATGACAACGCACTCATTTCAGTGCTTCAGACTTGGTCTGGCCCATATAACTAAAGCTGAACACTCCAACCTTTTTCAGAAATAAATGACAGTATTTTCTCTGACTTCCTAATTACTTGCTGTCTCTCAGTGCTTGGTTTTGTGAATCAGAAACAAGGAAACAACTTTGCATCTCGACACTTTGCAATTTTCCTCTACGTGTCTTTAATTTTCCGGCAAAATGGACAAATTCACACTTTCGATCGTCTTCACCATTTGCTAGATCTTTGCCCACTCACCTACCTTATGAGAATCCATTTGAGCTCGGTGTATCTTCTGCACAACATACAAATTTTGCATATCACTGAGTCATTTGCATATTTGCTTACTATGTCTTTGATAGATTCAGCCCAATCATTTACAAAAACTGAGGTGTTGAGACCACCATGTCAACCCATGTGGCAAGACACTCGTTTCATCAACAGATAAAACAGAAATGTACGCCTACTCTGTGTTTCCTTTTAGCCAAAGAAGTTTCTAAAAATGCCAACAAAATATCTCTTACACCATGAGTTTATATTATATTCGCAACCCTGATTCTGAAAGATATCGAACGCCTTCTGGAAACCAAGCGCAGTGCACCCGTTGATCCCATTTATGCGTGAAACATTTAAGCTTCTTCAAACATCTCCAATAATTTGGTGAAATATGAACTCATTTTTCACAAATCCACGTTAACTTTGGGTGATTACCTTGGTTCATCAGCTTTCAGAGTTAACATTTTAATATTAGCTGCTAACATTTTTCCACCGAAATATCTTAATGTAATTGCCACGTATTGCCCTGCTTTTTGTCTCCTTATCTCTCTTTTGAATTGAATAGCAGACCAGAATATGTCATATCGACAGAAGACGATCATCGACGATTTTGACCTGGTTTTCAAAAGTCCACATTAAATAGCTGAACATGTTCAATTTAAAATCCTGTCCAAGCCACAGCAAAGAACATGTAACTGAGCAGCCGAATTGTTTACAGACCTCTTGTAATTCGACTGGATATGATTAACAGCAGATTTCTCGAAATATGGATATGTCTACAACAGTGTGAAAAACGGAAATAAACCAGGGAAGATAAAGAGGCTCGTAGTACAGGCGGACGCATAGCAAATTAATTTTAATACAAACAATGCAAAATGCAGTATCCAGACCCAAAAGGAGTTCCAGTTAAAATTCAGCAATCTTCGATGAATAACTATAAGTTGTTTACCAAGGATATTTTGGATCGTGATTTATCAACAATGTACAACATCTCTATATCCCCTTGGCACGGCGGGTCGCTGCCTCTTTCAACACGTGAAAACATCTTAATTTCTGTTGCTGATGTAATTGACAATGAGCCCCAATTCACACAATCATTATATAACATATATCTGATGGAAAACAATACTCACGCTGCTTTCATATTTTCCTATGCTGCTTCGGATTCTGATATTGTGGAAAACAGCGACGTGATCAATTCTGCTTTGGATGATGATACCTATGGGAGTTATGTGCCTGGACACCTCAGGATTAATTCCAGAAATGGCAATATTTACGTGGTGAGTTCATTTGTCTCTGAAAAACTGAAACATTTCAGTTCAAGGTCCAAGCTTATGATCTTTCATCTCCTCCAATGAGGAGTAACGCTATTGTCAATATTATTATTTTAGACCAAAATGACAATGCTTCAATGAGAGTTTCACCTTTAAGTTTATTAGTTCAGGATTGGCTGAGATTTCACCTCAATCAGTTCCCCCTAGTTACTTGATCACAAATATAACAGCGACTGATGCTGACTCCAGTCAGAATGCGCTTCACTGATCCCAATGTGTTTCTGTGGACGCCCTCCCTGGGGAAGTTAACACAACTCAAATATTCAGAGATGAAGATTTCAATATCGACACAATCGTCCTCTGCCTGAAGGAAAAGGGGCAGTTGAGTTTCTCCAGTACAACCACAATCTTTATCTCAGTCTTGCAAAATAATACAGAGAAATCGTCTGCAAGTTTTTTGAAACTCCACAGCCGAAAGGTTTTTTTCGAGCTCATTCATGATTTTGTCGCCCTTTTTTTGTTTCTTGCCGTTATCATTTTTCTGGTCGCAAGTATCTAGTTTAAGTAAGTATCGCCTTGGTTGACGAATCTAGTTCCATACCAAATGTTGACGGGGTAAGTGAAGGTTAAGGTTTTGGTTGACTTTCCTTACTTCACTCTGTATTTATGTTATTCCCTGGTCTTATTAGCTTAATGGGTCTTAACTGTTTTTGTGGTTCTTATTCTGTAAATGTGTGTGTATATTTCCCCAGGAAAACAAACATACCCTACCCAATCACTCCCCATAACTAAAGTCCTCCAGTCCTTGTTTTTGAACGTGTGTTGTTGTACCTGTAGTGCACAATTCTGCAAGAAACCACTAGTTTCATGACGCAAACACAATTTCATATATGTATGATTTGAACATTATGTCGTCAGGGTATCTTCTTTCAGAGCACATTTTGGAATACACCGGGGCTTTGAAGTGAGAAGGATTTGTCAACGTTTTTTTCTAATGGGTGTATTTGTAATTTAAATCGTTTAAGGAATTTCAACAGAAATGCTCAAGAAAAAAAACTAGCGAATTGCATCGAACGGATGAGGACCACCGTACATAAGGTGAACAAAATTGTGCTTGGTGGAGATACAGCCTTAAAGAGATGCTAACTAAAAGGAACTTTGGACATGAAAACAAGTAGGCAAATTAACTGCAAACCATTAGTATAATTCTGCTCAAAATGCATTTCAAAACCGCCTTTAAATTGAACATTAAGTCCATGCTGTCATTGCAGGAAAGAGCTTATATAATGTAGAATACCATGAGCTCCAGCTTCTTCGCAAATAATTACACGTCTGAATTATTTATTACTGGCTCGTCTACAAAATGATTACCTGTGTTTCGGCTCAAAGGTTATTCTCCGCACCTTCACTTTCATTTACAGAACCTTGTCATTCATGCCAATTATTGGAAAGGAAACACGGGCCCTAACGTCATTTATATATACATATTGAAATGGTAAGATCAAATTACACGCATGTACGATTGACGACTCCTTTGTATGTGCTTGAAAAATAGAAAATGATTTTGAGTCAACCTGAAATGCAAGCCACCATTTTGAGTCTTGAAATATATTCTCATACATGCCAGATCATCACGTCGCAGCGCGTTTGTGACTCCCAGATTTTGTCTCAGTTTCTTATACCACCTGTTTGCTTATCCTAAAAGGAAATTTGTACGTGTGACGACCAGGACAAAAACATATTTTTCCAAAACAAATCCGATTGCTACATGCGATTCCCTTTACAATATTTTTATTAAATCCATGAAAAAATATGGTACATGCATCAAGAGCGAGAGTAAAAATACTACTGAATACATTGTGTAAAATCCTACTTAGGATTACAATACTCTAAATCATTTAGTAGTTAGTTAATAAATGAAGAAAAAAAATGAAATATTTTATTACAAAAAAAATCTACCCCCACTACCAAAACCCGAAGCTGTTAGATAGAAGAAACAGCAAAGAAAAACCTTAAAAAACGTAACAGTGTCAGCCAATATCTGCGTTTTAGTCCCCAAATCATAAATTTTGAGAATAATTCAAAAAGGGTCCCCACAGGGTTTGAAAGTCTAGGTTAGATTCAAAAACTGAACAGCGAATCTTCTCTAGATTCAAATATGACATAGCATCCCGTAACCATTGAACATGCGTAGGCGGAGCTACATGCGATTCTTATTTGATTAGATGTGACCGGAAAAAAAAACTACAAAGGAATTAAATTCTATAGTTGCTTTCTGTTATGTTGGACCAAATACATGTATGATCTTTTTTTTAATTTATAAAACATATTTTATGCTTGGTTGTAATGTAAATTAATGTTCGATCATCTTTCATTTCATGCAAAATTAACTCGAAAATATCTGTCAACAGGACTAAACCGGGAAACATTTTATAATGAGCCATTATCCGCTGAAACCATCCTTATCAGCTTAATCCCTAAATTTTACACATATGATCGAAAAGTTGCTGCGAATTTCTTCAGACAATCCATAATTAAAGAAAATAGAAACTTCTTATTGATGGAAAGACTTTTTAAAACAACCCTTAAAAATTGTGATCTTTTTAAATGCTGGAAATGTAATTTTTATTTAAACTAAAATGAAAGATGACAAAATGGCGATTATATATTGACGGCCATTCGTAAAATGAACTTGCCAAAATCCAGGTGATTTATCCTCTGTAGACCTTATGTAGATAGCCGAGTAAGAGACAGCACTACAACGTAACAGGATATTTCCATGCGCTCTTGAACAAATGGTTTTGGTTGGACAGCCCTTAATATAAGCAGTACAGCTTTAAGAATTGTTGCAGTTATTGGGCCGAACTCTTCGTGTCGCTCTCTGCCAATAAGGGGGAGCGATGCTGCAAGAGATCGACACCCTCCTCCAGCAGCGAAACACAGACGAGGGTTGAAGAGGCAGAAGGTGTTTGCGGTTCTGCTGTCCGGCCATGTTTAAGAAAGCTGCCCAGGCTGGGTCGTTTTTTTTTGTGGCCCTTTTCAATACGATTACGTGGATGTATGGTGGAATATATTTGATGCATAGGGACCATATGATAATCTATTAGGGGACAATTAAACCTTCGCTGCCAAATCCTGCAAAGAACAATGGCGACTGCACTGATGAGCGAGGCGTTTTTTTGTTCTGCCCTTCTGCGGCTCGGGATTGGCAGCAGCACCGCTTCGCTACTTGCTGCTTGAGGAGATGGAACATGGGACCTTCGTTGGGAATGCTGCCGATGATTTAAGGCAGGACGTTTGGGAATTACCGACCCGCAAATTTCGGCTGGTCTTTGATGGCCAGAAGCAATACATGAAGGTAAATATGGAAAATGGAGTTTTATTTGTCAATGAAAGGATTGATAGAGAACAACTTTGTGGACAAAGCTCCAGATGTACTCTTCATTTTCAAATAATGCTGGACAATCCTTTGGAATTGCACCCCGTTGAAGTGGAGATTGTAGACATAAATGATAATTCACCCACCTTTCCGAAGAACGAATTTCCCTTGCAAATTAGTGAGCTAATTGCGCCGGGAGGGCACTTTCCTCTCGATCGTGCGCATGATCCTGATATGGGGACAAACACGATCAGCACTTATCAGATTAGCCCGAATGAGCATTTTAGCATTAAAGTGCAGACTAGATATGGAGGGAGAAAAACTTCGGAGTTGTTATTGGAGAAAGCCTTAGACCGACAGGAGTAGTCAAACTTTACTCTTGTCCTAATTGCCATTAATGGAGGCGTTCCTCTTAGAAATGGCACAGCTCAGATTATGGTGACTGTTGTGGACGGAAATGATAACGCACCCGTATTTGATCAGGAAAGCTACAGAGCAAAAGTGGTAGAAAACGCCACCAAAGGTACGTTTGTGATAAAAGTTAACGCTTCAGATATAGATGAAGGCACACACGCTGCACTAACTTATTTGTTTAGTAACAACGTTTTGCAACATGTACGCGAGTCCTTCTATCGGGACCCGATAACTGGAGAGATCAGTTCAAGGAATACTGGATTTTGAAGGAACAAATACTTATGAGCTTGACGTACAAGCAGTAGATAAAGCTCTGCCTGCATTTGCCGCCCATGCCAAAGTTATCGTAGATGTAATTGACAAGAATGATATTTCCCCCAAGTTAGACATAACCATGGTCTCTAGTTCGGTATCTGAAAATGCTCCTTCGGGTACTGTCGTAGCTTTGATTAGCTTTGATTGAGATTCTGGTGAATATGGCCAGGTTCAATGACAGATTACAGGGCATGTGCCATTAAAAACCGAAAAATCTGCGAAAATCAATTATAATGTGGCTATCACTGGTAATCTGGATTACGAAATGAACCCACTGTATAACATCACTGTTTCTGCCTGGGACGGGGATCTCCCCCTCTTTCAACAAGTCAATCAATCTCGCTCTTGATAACCGATATCAACGACAACGCATCGAGCTTTACACGGTCAACCTATAACGCATACTTGTTAGAGAATAATCCACCGGGTGCCTCCATATTTACCTCGTGCATTTGATGCCGATGCAAATCAGAATGGGAAAGTCTCCTACTCCATACTAGAGAATGAGATACAAGGAACATCTGCGTCTGCTAACGTTACGATTGATTCAAAATATAGGATCATTTACGCTCTCCGATCATTTGACACTGAAGTAATGAAGAAAATCCAATTTATTGTACACGCTCATGATGCCGGGTCTCCTCCGCTAAACTGCACTGCCACAGTGAATCTTATAATCTTGGACCAAAATGACAATGCTCCAGTTATTGTTTCGCCTTTAACATGGAACACTTCTGCATCAGTGGACATTATGCCTCAATCGGCAGTTTCAGGATACTTGATCACCAAGGTAGTTGCGCATGATGACGATTCTGGTCAGAACGCACGGCTTTCCTACCAGCTATTGGGGTCCACTGATTCGAGCCTGTTTACGTGGGCCTTCTCGCTGGGTAAATCAGATCAACTCGAAGTTTGAGAGATATCGACCTTCGTACAGAAAGATTCGTTATCTGTGTGAAAGACAATGAGCAGCCAAGTCTATCAAGTACAGTCGCAATCTTCCTTTCGACCTTGACCAACACAATGGAGTCGTCTCTGGAAAGAAGTGAGGAATCAAAAATGTCGGGAGGTCTTTTTTGGATTAAGTTATTATTTAATTATTATCTTGGGCTCAACCTTCATGTTTCTTGTAATTATCATTTTCTTGGTTGTTCTAAAGTATAAACAAGGCACAGATATTGGTGAAGATAATAGCTGCATATGTTGTTACTGTAAACGGGGGAATTCGAATGATTCTTCATATGGAAGACCGACCGGGAACGAGATTTTAGGTTATGGTGAACCTGGTCAGATTCGAAGTTATCGCTATACCGTGTCCTTGTCACCAGAATCATCGAAGAGTGACTTTCTGTTTCTAAAGCCATGCCATGCTACATTGCCGTTCAATGATATCGGTGTTCGGGACAGAAATTTCATTCTCTGGGTAGCAGGTAAGTTCCAATGATGAAGATTTGTTTTCTATACATTCGGTTAAAGGTTACGGGTCATAATACATCCAGATTTTATCATTGTTAACTTAAGACATTTGACTCATTAAAAGGGATGTTATAGCAGATGGTTAAAAGATCATATGAATGCGAGAGTTAGTTTGTTTTAAGCCATTTGGACTCTCGTGCCTGCTCGCTATTCAATAAGCTCATGGTTGATGTCTCTGTTCAGCTCCACTTTCCACTGTTAACCGCGTGTCTCTTTCTTTATAATTAGGACTAATTGGATAGCTCTCCTTTGTTCATTATTTCTAATATCTATCCAGTCCTTCTTGAATAAAATGAGTGACTAAGTCTGCAGAGTCCGATTGCTTAGAGAATCCCAAACGTTCTCTTCTCTCCAAATGTATAAGTATCTTAACACCTCAATCCCGATGGGTGACGTTGTATTTTGAAACTGTGATCCCAGGAACTGCCTAAACAAGATAGGCGAAATATAAAAGCCATATCTGCTAAATGCTTCTTCGCAGAACGAGGCTTTTCGGTGCATGATGAAGTAGGAAAATGAGGAGGCGATCAATAGGCAGGGAAAACCAGGATTGTAGTCCTTGACAGCTGAATTAAGGATCATCATGGTGAAGATACGTTGGGAAATTCCTTAGTCTAGAAGAAACATGTTCAGATAGATAGGAACATCAGACTGCCAGAAGGGATTTCGGAAATTTGGAATGGTGAGGCCATGCAGTGTTTGTCAAAATAATTTTTTTAAAAAAAATATGAAACTTTTAAATCTGAGGCTTCTTGACTGGATATGAACGAAGGCTAGCAAAGCACTAAGTTAATGAATGATTGTTGCAGAATTAACCGTGCATGAGACCTATAATCAAGTTTCATTTAAAAAAAAATAAATTTTGAGAGTTTCTTTTACTTTTCACTTTATTTAACTCTGTTTCCATAATGTATAAGAACTTAGTGTTTCCTTTTTTTATATATATAATCGGGCGAAACCGATAAGTTCAGAATTTGTTGCCGTTACCTTTTGGCTCGAGAAGCTGGTGTTAAACCAAATTCTTTCATCACTGCATTCTTTTGGGGGAATGTCCTCCAGCAGTTTTTATGTCAGCTGTTTGTTTTCAGACGAAGTGAAGATTAAGTAGAAGTGAAAACAATAAATGTCCTAACTTTAGAATCTCAAATAAACCGCATAAAGAGGCAACGCAGCCAATTTTCACTGAGCATTCTCTTCCAAAGAGCCATCCAATTAGCCCTAATCCTACATTTTCCCGATATGAATGAATTTTTTTCTACTTTAGCATTTCTTGAGGTATGGAGTTATTGCACGTCGATCCAACCACACAGTTCCATGTTAAGTAAATGCCATTACCCAGTCAGTACATGAAAGTGACTTTTCCTCCCTCCCTTCTATGGGATACACTAATAATTATTCTGTCACTGAAACAACTCCTACTTCCTTTATTCCAATCCTTCCATGTCGCTATAATAGGGATCTGACATTCTCCTCACTGTTCCTCGCAATAACCTCGGCTTCTTCACCCTGTCTTGCACCTGCAATCCTTCATTCTTTGAACTTTTACTGACAATCTCTTCTGTACTCTGTTGAAACATTTATGTCTTCCCCAAAGCATGGTGCCAGTTATGGACGCAACACTTTGGCTGGGAATGAACAAATGTTTTACTTGGGTTTTGCTTAAAATATTACGTTTCTGCGCCTTGCTTCTGTTTATGAGACTCATTATGCTATCAGCTTTATCATCTTTATTTACACAAGGAATTTTTCAGAGTAATCCATTCCTCTCTATTGTTAGAAGCCAGCAACAAAGGAAACACATCTATTCATGTATCAGTGTTAAAAACTACTTTATTAATAACTACTTATAATAAGAAGAAACATAAAAGTAAAAATATTAGAATGTTAAAAGTAAAAATGTTAAATCTTAAACATTAACCACAAAAACTAAACTCGAAGTATGTGTGTGACAAACTCCCAAATTCCAAGTCCAGGAATAATTCTCAAAGTTCAGTTCAGCAAGCCGGAAGGAGAAACGTGAGCAAAGGCTTCTTCAAAACCACGGTTGACTGAAGACAAAACATAGAGAGAAAATAGAGAGTAATTACGAAATCCAAATGTTCCACGATGGAACTCATAAGACACCTCAGTGTCTACTCATCAGCGACTACTCCACCGCATCTGCCTCACCCCGAAAGGCTTTGGAATCGTGGCCGTCCACACAAATACCTGCTTCCTTCTACAGGTCAACAACAAAGCGAACTCCGCTGATTTTTTCCGAAGTATCTGCCACCCCGAAAAGCACCCGAGATGTGGCCGTCCACACAAATACCTGTTTTCCTCTACAGGGTAACGACAAAGTGGACTCTACCGGATTACTCCAAAAATCCATATTTGGATTGTGTGACAGGCGCAGTTATTGTTTCTCATCCATCAATAGAGAAACTTGCAGGCTGGTCTCTCTCTCTCTGACTGACTCCGACTGACTCCTTAAAAATGTCATTACGTCTTTATTGTCTGTTGTCTTAACAACGTCAACACACACACACACACACACACACACACACACACACACACACACACACACACACACACCACTATGCTCTATCTTAACGGGACATTCACCAATAGTAACCCAGTCCTTAACACTAAACCCACAGCAATTTTCGCGTTATTTTCACAGACCATTCAACACGTTATTTTCCCACTCGCTTTCTTCAAAAATGTATCAGCTCACACTTTTCTGCAGTAAATTTAAGACTTTATGCTTCTGATCGGTCCAGCATCAACGACATGCCACTTTGGTATATTTTTGGCTCCGTTTCAACCTTCGTAAAAGCTGAACGCTTAATCATATTGATCTTGGTATTTTAAATTCAGGAAAAAAATCCGGGGAATATATGAACGGCATACCCGTGTGCATTATTCTTTCTGATGAGTGTTATCACAGACAGGACTCCTCTAACCAATAAAATGAGGAAATAATCTTCCGCGAAACAGTTGAGATTTTAAACTTTTCAGCACGCAATATCATTCAGTATCATTCAAGAGATTTTAGAAAAAAAACAAGAAAAAAGACAAAAAGTTTCTAAAATTAGACAAAGACACCTGAATGATTTTAAACACTTGAATCACGTGATATGGAAAATTATATCAGCAATTAGTGTCTCTTAGAGCGTACTGTTACGGACTCAGTGAAAGTCCCTTTAAGATAGAGAGTGTGTGTGTATGTGTGTGTGGGGCGTGCTTACGTCAATAAAAGATAAGGACATAATGACGTTGTTGAAGAAGTAAAAAGAAGAAGAAGAAGAGAGAGAGAGAGAAGGGAGAGAGACACTAGCCTGCTTGTTTTCTCTATCGATGGATGAGAAACAATAACTGTGTTTGCCACTGAAATCCATGTACGGAAACTGGAAGTAATCCGGTGGAATTCACTTTGTTGCTGACCTGTAGAAGGAAACAGGTATATTTGTGTGGATGACCACGATTCGGGTGCTTTTCGGGGTGAGGAAGTCACTACCGAGTAAACACTGAAGTGTCGTTTGGGGTTCCATCGTGGAACATTTGGATTTCGTATTTACTCTCCCTATGTTCTCTACATCTACGTCTTATCTTCTGACAACGGTGGTTGTTGAAGAAGCCCTTGCTCATGTTTCACCTTATGGCTTGCGGAACTGAACTTTAAGAACCATTCCGGAACTGGGAGTTTTGGACTTTGTCACACACAGACACGACGAGTTTAGTTTTGGGGTTAACGTTCGAGGTTTAACATTTTTGAATTCTAACATACTAACATTTTTATTTTTATTTTACGTATTATCATAAGTAGTGATTTATAAAATAGTTTTTAACACTAAATCATGCTCAGTGTGTTTCTTTTGTTGCTGGTTCGTGACAAAATTGGGGGATCGTCCGCGATAGTTCCCAAGGTTAACGAGATTCGTCCGGGATCCAATCCAAAGATTAACGAGTGTCATCTGGGATCGTTCCCCAGATTGACGAGATTTGTTCGGGATCCAATCCAAAGATTTTTGAGGGAGGTCTGATAAATTATTTTTTTAATTGGCTTGTGTGTGTGGAAACCAGCAGCAATGGATATTAAGGCATTTTTGGAGTCACCAACCCAAAAAGGATTGGAGGTGGCGAAAAAGGATGATTTGATAAAGATTGCTACAAGGGTAAGCCTTACAGAAGTAAAGCAGTCTATGAGAAAGGCAGATATTCAGAGACTGATAGCTGGCCATTATGTGGAAAAGAAGGTGTTTGAGAAGGAAGTGAAAAAACAGTTTCCTGGCAGTGAAATAGCAATGTCTGAGGCACAGGTGCAGCTGGCAAAGATAGAGGCTGAACGAGAGCAAAATAAATTAGAAGCTGAACGAGAGCAAAATAAATTAGAGGCCGAACAAAAGAGATCAGAGGCTGAACGAGAACAGACCCATTTAAACATAGAGGCCGAACGAGAGCAGACCCAGTTAAAGATTGAGGCCGAACGAGAGAAATTAGAGGCCGAACAAAAGATAACTCAAATGAAGATAGAGGCTGATCTGGCAATGAAGCAGATGGAATTGAAGAGGATGGAGCTGGATAGTGAGGAGAAGGAGAAACAGAGGCAGCATGAGTTACAAATGAAGCGTAGGAGTTCGGAATCTGATTCTGATGATGGCTTTTCAGCCAGCAGGGAGGTTCGATTAGTCCCTCCTTTTGAGGAAGATCAGGTTGATTAGTATTTCCAACATTTTGAAAAGTTTGCTGTGAGTTCAAACTGGCCAAGGAAAGGATGGGCTCTTATGGTACAGAGTGTGATTAAAGGTAAAGCTCAAAAAGCTTATTCTGCTTTGTCTGCTGAGGATGCAGCTGATTATACCAAGGTAAAACAAGCTATTTTGAAGGCCTATGAATTGGTCCCTGAAGCTTATAGACAAAAATTCAGAGACTTGAGGAAATCTGCAGATCAGACTTATATGGAATTTGCCAATGGAAAGAGAATATGTTTTGAACGATGGTGCCTGGCTAAAAATGTAGATGGGGATTATGATAAATTGACAGAATTGATACTAGTGGAAGACTTTAAAAGATGTGTTCCAGCTGAATTAACAACATATTTAAATGAAAAGGCAGTGGAAACTTTACATGAAACTGCTAGGTTGGTAGATGATTATGCTTTAACCCATAAATCCAAATGGGGACAACCTAAAACCTTTCAAAAGAGTTACAAAGACAATCCAGGTAAACCGGAGATTAAATTGGGAGGTAATCAAAAAGGAAAAGATGAAAAGAAGCCAGGGCTGGAGAAACCTGTTGAGTGTACTTGTTGTTACTGTAGGAAACCTGGCCATGTGATATCTAATTGTGCCCTTTTGAAGAAAAAGAAGGAAGCTGTGCCCAATGCTTGCTTTCAGGCAATTAAAAATCAGAAAGGTTTAGGAGATGCTGTCAAAGACCAGTCCTTGCAAGAGGGAAAAGCGGAAAAGTTGGAGGAGGTGAGAAAAGAATTCCGTTCGTATGTATCAGAGGGTTTTGTTTCACTGAATGATGAGTCACCCCAGGTGCCAGTGAAAATTCTTAGAGATACTGGGGCTAGTCAATTTCTCTTGCTGGACAGTGTTTTAAATTTTGGTGAAGAAAGTGACACTGGTGAAGTAAATCTAATACGAGGCGTTACAGGTGAGACCATGTCTGTCCCTTTTCACAGGGTGATTTTAAAGTCAAAGATCGTAGAAGGACCAGTCGAGATAGGGATAAGACCTAGTTTGCCAGTGGAAGGAGTTTCTTTGTTATTGGGAAATGACCTTGCAGATGGAGAAATTGTTCCTGTGGTACGGATAACGACCAAACCAAGGATTGCTGAGTCTGAGAATGATCCAGATGTTTACCCATCATGTGCGGTGACTCGAGCTAGAGCTAAAGAATTAGCCAAGAGAGACAGTACGGTGCAGTCTGATGTGGTTCCTTGTGACAGTCCTAAACAGGAAGAAAATTATGATGCCTTATCTGAGACTTTTCTATCTTCACTGGAGGATCAACATCCTTATAGTAAGCCTGAACTTAAAGATTTGTCTTTGTCGAGGAAGGATTTTATGGTGGAACAGACAGACCCTGAGTTGACAGAATTGAAAGAAAAAGCACTCTCATGTGAGGAGATTGAGAAAGTGCCAAGGGGATATTATGTCAAAAATGGAGTGTTAAGGAGGAAATGGAGACCTCCCCATGTCCAAAAATTTAAAACTCGGTTGGAGAGAGTCTGCCAGCTAGCAAGAGAGAATTTGAAAACCAGCCAGATAAGAATGAAGACATATTTTGTTAGACGTGCTCGGCCTAGGACATTCGCAGTGGGGCAAAAGGTGTTGGTATTTTTCCCTAGCCAAAATAATCCCTTGCAATCTCGTTTTTCTGGACCCTATGTTATTGAATCTCGAGTGACTGATCTAACATATATAATCAAAACACCAGATAGACGCAAGAAAACACAACTCTGTCATGTAAACATGATAAAACCTTATTATGAGAGGGATTCAGCTGTGGCCTTGGTGGATGGTGTAAAGGTTGTTTCTAGAATGCCTGATGTTGATGTTGAGGAAGGCCAATTTAGACCAAATATTGTTCCATCGAAACTAAAAAACCAAAATATCCTGGAGAACCTTGAAACAAAGTTCGACCATTCACAAGTTTCACAAAAACAACAGATGAGAGAATTAATTTTAAAATTTAAAAATCTGTTCCCAGATGTTCCAAACAGAACATCGATAATTACCCATGATGTTGATGTTGGGGATGCAAAACCAATCAAACAACACCCATATCGAATGAATGTGGAAAAAAGTAAACTTGTTGATCAGGAACTAAAATACATGTTGGAAAATGATATTATTAGACATTCTACTTCAAATTGGAGTTCGCTCTGTGTTATTGTACTAAACCTGATGGAACTGTTAGATTTTGCACAGATTACAGGAAAGTCAATGCTGTAACAAAGTCAGATGCTTACCCTATTCCTAGGGTGGATGATTGCATACACAGAGTGGGAAAGGCAAAATTTCTTACAAAGATTGACCTATCAGAAGGGTACTGGTGTGTTCCATTAACAAATAGAGGAAGAGAGATTTCAGCCTTTGTAACCCCTTCTGGATTGTATGAATACAATGTTTTGCCATTTAGAATGAAAAATGCTCCGGCAATATTTCAAAGAATGATTAATTCAGTGATTCATGGGTTAAAACATACAGATGCCTACATTGACGACTTAGTGACTGGGAATGACACTTGGGAAGATCACATATCTGCATTAGAAAGGTTGTTTGAAAGACTTTCCGAAGCTAACCTTACAGTTAACTTGGCTAAAAGTGAATTTGGCCATGCCACTGTGACGTATCTTGGTTATTGTTACGGACTCAGTGAAAGTACCTTTAAGATAGAGAGTGTGTGTGTATGTGTGTGTGGGGCGTGCTTACGTCAATAGAAGATAAAGGACGTAATGACGTTGTTGAAGAAGTCAGAAGAAGAAGGAGAGAGAGAGAGAGAAAGGAGAGAGACACCAGCCTGCTTGTTTTCTCTATCGATGGATGAGAAACAATAACTGTGTTTGCCACTGAAATCCATGTATGGAAGTTGGAAGTAATCCGGTGGAGTTCACTTTGTTGCTGACCTGTAGAAGGAAACAGGTATTTGTGTGTGGACGACCACAGTTCGGATGCTTTTCGGGGTGAGAAAGTCACTACCGAGTAAACACTGGAGTATCGTTTGGGGTCCATTGTGGAACATTTGGATTTCGCATGTACTCTCTCTATGTTTTTCTACATCTACATCTTATCTTCAGACAACGGTGGTTGTTGAAGAAGCCCTTGCTCATGTTTCACCTTATGGCTTGCTGAACTGAACTTTAAGAACCATTCAGGAACTGGGAGTTTTGGACTTTGTCACACACACACACGACGAGTTTAATTTCGGGGTTAACGTTCAAGGTTTAACATTTTTGAATTCTAGCATACTAACATTTTTACTTTTATTTTACGTATTATCATAAGTAGTGATTAATAAAATAGTTTTTAACACTGAATCATGCTCAGTGTGTTTCTTTTGTTGCTGGTTTGTGACAGTTATGTTGTAGGTCAAGGCAAGCAAGCTCCTGTTCAGGCAAAAGTTCAAGCAATATCTGAGTTCCCTATTCCCACAGGTACGAGGACTGTTAGAAGATTTTTGCGAATGGTTGGATATTACCGAAAATTTTGTAAAAATTTTGCTGATATTGCTCTTCCCCTAACTAATCTTCTGAAGAAGGGAGTAAAGTTTGTTTGGACAGATTCTTGTCAAGAAGCATTTGAGAAACTGAAAGCCATTTTATGCTACCATTCTGTGCTCAAAACACCTGACTTTGAAAAGCCATTTTCATTAGCAGTAGATGCCAGTGATGAAGCTGCAGGAGCTGTGTTGTTGCAGAAGTGTGTCCTTGATGATATTGACCATCCTGTAGCTTACTTTTCAAAGAAATTTAATGAGCATCAAAAGAATTATTCCACCATAGAGAAAGAATTACTATCGCTTGTTTTAGCCTTGCAACATTTCAGTGTATATGTTTGCACCGCTCAGAAACCATTGACTGTGCATACAGATCATAACCCATTGGTGTTTCTGAGCCGAGTCAAGAACAAGAACAGAAGGCTGTTAAACTGCAGTTTAATTTTGCAAGATATTGATCTCATGATAACTCACATTAAAGGCAAAGATAATGTGATTGCTGATTGTCTTTCTCGATGGTAAATGGGAAACATGTATCTGTACTAATCTGATAGTCTGTAGTTGTGTAGCATGATAATTATTAACATTACTAACTGTATGCGCGGTTAAATTTTTCTTGGGAAAATTATTTTAAGTGGGAGGTGTTACGGACTCAGTGAAAGTCCCTTTAAGATAGAGAGTGTGTGTGTATGTGTGTGTGGGGTGTGCTTACGTCAATAAAAGATAAGGACATAATGACGTTGTTGAGGAAGTAAGAAGAAGAAGAGAGAGGGAGAAGGGAGAGAGACACCAGTCTGCTTGTTTTCTCTATCGATGGATGAGAAACAATAACTGTGCTTGCCACTAAAATCCATGTCTTGAAATTGGAAGTAATCCGGTGGAGTTCACTTTGTTGCTGACCTGTAGAAGGAAACAGGTATTTGTGTGTGGACGACCACGATTCGGGTGCTTTTCGGGGTGAGGAAGTCACTACCGAGTAAACACTGAAGTGTCGTTTGGGGTTCCATCGTGGAACATTTGGATTTCGTATTTACTCTCCCTATGTTCTCTACATCTACGTCTTATCTTCTGACAACGGTGGTTGTTGAAGAAGCCCTTGCTCATGTTTCACCTTATGGCTTGCGGAACTGAACTTTAAGTACCATTCCGGAACTGGGAGTTTTGGACTTTGCCACACACAGACACGACGAGTTTAGTTTTGGGGTTAACGTTCGAGTTTTAACATTTTTGAATTCTAACATACTAACATTTTTACTTTTATTTTACGTATTATCATAAGTAGTGATTTATAAAATAGTTTTTAACACTAAATCATGCTCAGTGTGTTTCTTTTGTTGCTGGTTCGTGACAGTACATTGGAACTATATTTTTAAAGTTTTGAACATATGCCCTCCCATTGATACGAAAGTCACATTAAGTTAACAAACCTTTACCCAGCTCTCTGGCAGCTGCTGCTTTCCATTAACATCAACGTTAAATCTTTTAATTTGCCTTTTCAGATGGGATCCACAATCGAGGGACCAGGCGCATCAATTTCCCGTACATATTGGTCTCCCGAATTGAGTTCCACAGTGGGATATTTTTCGAGGGTTTTCGTCAAACTACGAATTTATATATTTCAGGGTTTGAGCACTCATTTGCGCTGTAATCCCAAAGATTCGTTGGTCCCCTTCGTGAGCGATGGTACTGAACGCACTTGATTGGTCGTCGATGCTTTGGTCCTCACTGGTCCACAGCATGGTCCTCACTGTTCATGAAAGTTTGCACCGTTTTATAAATTTCGAAATCGTGCCCTGTTATTTTGCCCATGCCTTTGTTTGATCGGCGACATTGTTCGATCGAATTGTTAGTTTAGTTTTGCTGATTTACCTCCAGACAGTATCCGTTCCCACATGCAGCCAACTATTTTGTAACCGCTTTCAGTTGTGCTTAAAACTCGGATTACATCCCACTGATATATCTCTGCCCATGATATACATAGTACTTGGCACCTTTGTTTCTTTTTGTATTGCAGCATGCCTTCCGCACTTCAGTCGAAATTACGTGAACTTGTTTGCGTCTACTGATTTTTTTATATGCTTTGCATTCAATGGAAGGTTTGGATCTGACTCCTGTGATGTTGCAGCAGTTTCAGATGTACGTCTGAAGAATGATATCACGTGCTTCTGACGCGCCTGAGGATGTGAATACTTTTTGAATGCCCTCCTCTCTTTGGAAATTTAATTTTGAACCTCCTTATGGAGTAGTCTATGACAACATGTAACAGGAGATATGTCAACACTCACGCTTGTAATAGTAATTGCCAAGAAAGTGTTTTATCTTACGTCACAGACAACGATTATATCCAATTAAAACAACTCTAACCAAATTCTTTTGACAAACGAAAGTTAATACTGGCATCGAGTCTCCCACCATCAACAACCTGGTTGTCGTCAATTAAGTGGAAACTAATTAGTTCAGTTTTATGACTGTTGTGATTAGATCAGCAGTACTAACGCTGACTACTCTCTAGCGCGAATCCAGGTTCCCGGCAACCTCCTCGTCACATACAATTTAAGAATATTTAATAACATTTTATTGGATGAGAGTATCATGGATACAATTCAATAATATAATATCACTCAGGAAAAATCAGCCCCATTTTTGGCATCCTCCAAATTAAGTAACCACATCTTCCTCCTTGTAATAGCGCATACCGTATATAAATTGCAGAATATCCATCTGTCAGGCCTTCTCAAATAGCAGCTCCCAATCCCATGATACCAATCAAGTGACAAGACAAATGGAAGAATTAGATGGGAACATTATTGTGCAGAAGTTCTATCTTGTCACTGCAAATCCTGAAAAAATATTGGCCATTCTCTTAGTACCTCTCAGTCAAAATCCTGGAACTGCTTGCATAGCATCGCTTATGATGCAGCTTTACCACAAACATAGTGCTTTAATTCGAAGCATTTTTGCTGGGATGCTACTTACCTCAAATTAAGAAAGTAGAACGTTAATTGGAGAAGCCGAAGCCTAAAGTTGTTGATTTGTGGAGGTACATGGTTCATTTGTGAAAACAATCTCCCCAGGTTTTTGTTATTTCAACAAGTATAAACAATATTTCTGCTTGTTTTGCACTGAGACCCAAAATATATAGAAGAAATATCTCTGGAATTACGCATTTCATAGCAAGAAAAATATTTAATCTGAAACAATTCGAAAACCATATTGTTGCACAATCATTTTGCATAAATCTGTCAGTCGATTGAAATGCAATCCAATGCATCAGAATTTATATTCCACTGTTGCCATGTTAAACAAATACTGGCTGTTCTGGTGTCACCGCTGTAAAGATACAAGCCGAATACTTGTGTCTGCACAATATGGCAATTTACAATAAGCTAAATTTGTAAAATTGTTTCTTATATTTTCTTGTCTGAGGATTTTTGTTGCACAACTTTAAATATATTTTGAATCAGTCCAGCTTTAAGAACATTTGCTGCAGTTATTGGTTGGGACACGTTGTGTCGCTGTCTACCAATAAGGAACTGAGACGCTGCAAGAGATCTACCCACTTCTCGAGCATAAAATAAAACAGAGTAGAGGCGGAGAGAGACAGACTGTGCTTGCGTTTCTGTGTTACGGTCGAGTTCAGAAAAACCGCCGGCTGAAATTGCAATTTTTTATATCCGGGTTTAGTATTTTGGTGGAAAGTCTTTGTGTTTTTTCAACCAAAATTCGCAGCCATTCGTTTTCAGGTATTTACAATTTTTTACAACAGTCGCATTCTAGAAAAAAAATGGCGAACATAATCTGCTGCAGGACGTCTTTTATTTTCCTGCTCTGGGCGTCGGGTATGGTTGCGGGACAGATTCGCTACTCGATTCCCGAGGAGCTTGAGCGTGGGGCCTTTGTTGGGAATGTTGCTGAAGATTTAAGACTAAATATAGGGGAATTATCAACCCGAAGGTGTCGTCTTGTCTCCGATGACAGAATGCAATTAATTGAGGTTAATCGGGAAAATGGCAATTTATTTGTTAATGGGAGAATCGACAGGGAACAGCTCTGCAGACACAGCTTCTCTTGCTCTCTTTCGTTCCAAATAGCGCTTGATGATCCTCAGGAAATGCATCGCGTTCAGCTGGAGATAAATGATGTAAATGACAATTCACCTACTTTTGCAAAAGGCGAATATGCTTTCCGGATTATAGAGGTAATTGCGCCCGGGGCACGTTTTCCTCTCGAGAGTGCACACGACCCAGACGTGGGCACAAATAGAATCAACACATACCAGATCAGTCCAAATGAGCACTTCGTTCTCAAAATGCAAACAAGTCGAGATGGGAGTAAAGTTGCTGAGCTGATATTAGAGAAACAGTTAGACCGTGAGCAACAGTCAGTGATTCACCTCGTACTGACAGCGATTGATGGAGGTACTCCTCAAAGATCTGGCACAGCTCGGATCACGGTCACTGTTATGGACTCAAATGATAACGCGCCTGTATTTGATCACGAGGTATACAAGGTCAATGTACCCGAAAATGCACCCAAGGGAATGTTAGTGACGAAGGTACATGCCCATGACATAGATGATGGCACCAATGCCCAGCTGACATATTCCTTTACTCGCCACACTTCACAAACGGCTCGAGAGTTGTTTAAATTGGAACCGGAAACAGGAGAGATCAGAGTTGAAGGTGTTCTGGACTTCGAAGAATCAGATGCATATGAACTTTATGTAGAAGCTGTGGATAAAGGTACATATCCAATGATCGGACATGCCAAAGTTATGGTGGAGCTAATTGATATGAATGATAACAGCCCTGAGATTGAGATTACGTCAATATCCAGGACCGTCCCTGAAGATGCACCGATTGGGACAGTGATAGCTGGAATTAGCGTAAGAGATGCCGACTCGGACGGAAATGAACAAATTCAGTGTGAGGTTGATGGGAGTATACTATTTAAGCTACAAAAGACTTCAAGAGATAATTATAAATTAGTAACAAACGGTCCTTTGGATCGGGAATTTATTGCACTGTACAACATAACCATTTCCGCCCGGGACAGAGGTTCTTCTCCTCTTGTGACAAATAGAAATATTTTGGTTTCAATTTCTGATGTAAATGACAATGCGCCAAAGTTTACACATTCCTCATACAACGTGTTTGTGTCAGAGAACAATGTCCCTGGTGTTTCCATATTTGCGGTTACAGCTTTGGATCCAGATATTGATCAGAATGGCAAAGTGTCTTATTCGCTGCTGGAATATCGGACAAAAGATGTTCCACTGCATCATTTTATTATGATTAATTCAAAGAGTGGCAATATACATGCATTACGTTCTTTTGATTACGAACAGCTGAAGAATTTCCAGATCATTGTTCAAGGTCAGGATGCTGGATCCCCTTCCCTGAGCAGTACTGCCACCGTTAATGTAATAATTCTGGACCAAAACGACAATGCTCCGATCATTATTTCACCATTAGCATGGAACAGATCATCAGCCTTGGAGATTTCCCATCACTCTTTATATCCAGGGTATCTGGTTGCTAAAGTAATCGCAACTGACGCCGATTCTGGCCAGAACATGCGGCTTTCCTATCAGCTGTTGCAGTCCACTGATCCTGGTCTGTTTACTGTGGGGCTTCTCTCCGGAGAAATCAGAGCAACCCGAAGCTTTAAGGATCAGGACAGTAGGGCACAAAATGTTGTCGTCATGGTAAAGGACCATGGACAGCCGAGTCTCTCCAGCACGACTACCATCTTCTTTTCTATCGTGACGAACGTCACTGATTTAGGTAGTCATTCAGCCCAAGGTCACCAATCTAGAAACGTTTTGCAATTTTCGAACTGGAATGGGTATTTAATCATCATTTTTGGATCAACGTCCATTTTATTTCTTGCCATCATTACTTTTCTGGTGGTACTGAAGTGTAACCAGGGCAGAAATTCATTTCTTTACTCTTTGTGCAGACGGGGTGATACAAACGATGTCTTTCAAAAGAGAGCTATGAAAAGAGAGTTTTCAAACTATTGTGAAGGTAGTCAGACCCTTCCCATTTCGGAGGCATATCACTATACTGTTTGCTTATCTCCCGAATCATCTAAAAGTGATTTTTTGTTTCTAAAACCTTGCGATACACCCTTGCCTCTCAATAATTTGAATGTCAGTGACGCTTGCGCAAGAATATAACAGACATTTAATTTAACACTGGGAGCAATGTGTCAAAATTTACTGCAGTTCGTGGACTTTCGTTGTTCATTGTCATTATGTTCTTCTATGCGCATAATACCTTCTCACATAAGTATAGACAGTAAAATTGATTCTTATTTGCTATATGTTAGTGCCCTAGCCGTTGTAGAATATAATATTGTTCTCATAAATGCTTGGCTGCTTAATAGTGTTTATGTTTTGCGAACTTCTTTCTTATTCTGAGCCACAGTTTATTTCAATATTCTCACCTGTAGCCAATGATAATGTTGAAACATTTCGTTCCGCATAGAGCCATGGGGAAAAACATGTTAATTACTGAGGATATCAGATTTCGAAAGTATGCAACTGTCAGATAAAAACGCCAATGACTGGAAGGATGGACATAATTCTAGAATTATAACGGACGGAATATAAATGATTGGAATTGAGAAAATAAAACAACGAATTAGATTTTGGATAACCGCGACGTAAAATATAAACGATTCCGAATTTCGCAATACAATTATTACACGAATACGAGAAAAAGACTATTTATAGAAGTTAACCTGTGAAGGTAAAATGCCGCACGTAATCATATTTAGTTTTATGATTAAACATTAACTTCATCGTATGACCTCTTGGAATGCATTTGCATTTTTAAACTTGCCTACGCGGTCCAATTGGAAATAGAAATATGTATCTCAATGTGATCAGAGAATAAAGGGGTTTTACATAAAGGGTGGCGCCATTCTTTCCCAATGTTAGCTGGATGATATTCTGGACCATTGTTGCAGAGACGGGAATTCGAATTTCACTATTTGTTTTTAATAATTTAAATATAGTTATGTAAATACAGAATAAAATTTTAGTATCAGTAATATTAAATGGATTGTCTTCAAAGATTATTTTGATCAGCAGCATGTGTCACTTGCAGCATCCTGCCAGACTTGGATAACTGTTCTTAATGTACCTTCAGACTAATTTAATTAGTTTTCCATTAAACTTTCACGAGTTCAGAGCTGTTAGGGATTGTTATGTTGGACATTATATAGGAGTTATTGAGGTAGCAGTCAGTGTTAAACACCAGATTGTCTTCAAACTATTTCTAAGTAATTAGAAGCTGCAGTCAATCAGAGGCCAGTGTCTGCAAAGACTGCGGGCTCCGGATTCAAAGCTGGAGATCTACTAAGACATATGTTTTGGAGAATGAATGTATTTCTATTGACTCTTTTACGCAGGTACTTTGTTAAATAATGTAATATCTAGCAGTAACTTGAGGGCACTGAAACCAAACATTTGGCGCGGGACATCCTGAGTGTTGTACCAATTTAAATGACACAGCGGAATCAATAGACATCCATATTCATCGGGCAACATTGAATCCTCCAGGATGATATCAAGGAAGAGGTCCAGGATGTCCATCTTGCCACTTAACACATGGTCATAGATATATTTCTTCTGTCAGTCAGAATTAGTAGAGTGTTACGGGTCAGGGAAGTCTCGATTCCAGGCAAAGATGATTGAATATTCGGAGGTGTTTTGTTTTCATTTAAGGTGTTATTCCATGGTAAATACTGCGGGACCACTAATCTATACACACACACACACACACACACACACACACACACGTCAAGCAAACAATGCAATTGTAACTACTGAAATTAAATTTACGTTTAAGTAGTTTGAGCTCCTGAAGATTCGTCCGACAGTTTCTTCTGGGAGTTTATACCGAGTTTGTGTCTCAGAATATTATTGAACCAGGCCTTCTCGTCAAGTTTGATCATAGTGAATCAGGACCGTTAACATTTACATCTCCCGCCTCAGTCTGGCTCCTTCAAAGTCATGACAACGGCCATGAGGAATGGCGAATAAATACAGTCTTTGAGAGTGACGACAACGTTCGTTCTATGAATAAAAACAATCACAAATGCACTGTAGGTACTCTCCAACATAACTTCGACAGAATATGACGATTCTACCATTTTCATTACCAAGGCTAAATGATCAAGTGCAAAGGAATTACGCCACCGACATATTGTCACAGATATGCTGATGACTTGTAAAAGTTATTGTCCTTCCATTATAGTCGCTGAGCATAAATTCAAGAACTCATTAATTAACAGTATTTTGAGAGTACGTTTTCACCTTGTCGTTCTTCAAGAATGCCAAAGCACTGCTGTCTCAAGGGCACTTAGGAATGCCCTTTTAAAAGTAAGACGCCCGTGGATAGTCTTAAGAGTTCTCACAAAGCCCCAGACCCAGAAACTATAGTTCTTTTATTAAAGTGTTGACGGTGCATACCCAGAGTATTTACAAAAACCTCATGCCTTGAACTATTCTGTCGGGTTGTAGATTACGTAGACGATATGTGAAGTTCCTTTCCTCCAGTGTGCATTTAGCCTCACCCTAGTATTAGAGGAGGCTGAAGACAGACAGGTAGGTATGGGACTGAGGAGGGGAATTAAAATAGACTGCAACCGGGAGCAGACGCTCGGCAAAGCTAGAAGAACAGCAGTTCATACACTGCAACCCAAATCCATGAACATTGACTTCGTTAATTTCAGGTGACCTGCTCCCCCTCTGTACTTTTAACTCTCTCTAATCTACCAGGTCCTCTGACACATACCCAGCCCACCCTTTCCAGTTTATTGACAACAGCTCTGCCTTAAATACTATAATTCCAAGCAAACGTCACCAAACTCCGAGACCTCGAACTCAAGGCCTCCCGCTGTAACTGGATCCTTGACTTTCTAACAAACAGACCACAATCAGTGAGGATAGGCAGCAATATCTCCAGCACGATTATTGTCAACAATGGTGCCACACAAGGCTGCGTCCTCAGCCCTATACTCTACTCCCGAAACACTCATGACTGTGTGGCCAGATTCTGCTACAACTCCATCTACCAGTTTGCAGATTATACCATTGTCATAGGTCCTATCTCCAACAGCGATGAGTCGGAGTACAAGAATGAAATAGAGAGCTTAGTGGAATGGTGTTATGACAACAACCTTTCCCTCAATGTCAACAAAAAAAAAGAGCTGGTTATTGACTTTAGGAAAGGAGGAGCTCTACATGCACCTGTCTGCATCAACGGTACTGAGGTCGAGAGGGTTTAGAGCTTCCAGTTCCTGGGAGTGAAAATCACCAGCAGCCTGTCCTGGTCAAATCACGTAGATGCCACGTCCAAGAATGCTCACCAGCGCCTTTACTTCCTCAGGAGGCTAAAGAAATTAGGTTTGTCCCCTTGATACTCACCAACTTTTATCGATGCACCATAGAAAGCATTCTATCTGTATGTATCACAGCTGGGTACAGCAACTGCTCTGCCCAGGACCGCAACAGACTGCAGAGAGTTGTGGACACCGCCCAGCGCGTCACGGACACCAACCTCCCCTCCTTGGATTCTCTCTTTATCTCTTGCTGCCTTGGTAAAGCAGCCAGCATAATCAAAAACCACACTCACCCGGATCATTCTCTATTCTCTCCTCTTCATCAGGTAGAAGATACAGGAGCCTGACGGCATGTGCCACCAGACAAGGACAACTTCTACCCCAGTGATAAGACCATTGAACCGTTCCCTTTTCCGATAAGATGGACTCTGACCTCACGATCTACCTTGTTGTGACCTTGCACCTTATTGCACTACACTTTCTCTGTAGCTGTGACTCTTTGCCCTGTAATGTTATTGTTTTTACCTGTACTACCTCAATGCACTCTGTACTAACTCAATGTAACTGCACTCTGTAATGAATTGACCTGTACAATCAGTATGCAAGACAAGTTTTTCACTGTATCTCTGTACAAGTGACAATTATAAACCAATATCAATACCAATGATAACTAGGTCCTAAATTAATCTGAGCAAAAGTCAGGAGGAGAAAGTGTACGATGACATTCATCTAGGGGCTAAAGCAGAGAACATATTGTAACAATGATTCCCCCATTTTAGCAGACAAATAGCGTTTAAGGGGGGGATGACACAACTTAACTCCGAAACTTCTGTCCCAGCTGCAGAGATAGGAAAAGCAGGAATAACGCGGTGAAGTCGCAACATCGCCTTGGAATTTACCCAGGCACGATTATCTCCGTTTCAGCAAGTTATATCGGAAATACGCAGCCCGTACAAGTACATCTCAACATATCTTCGGAGCAGAGAGTGCATACGGACAACTTGGTATGCATTTGTGACTTCTGGTGCAGGTAGAAATTGGCCAAGCCCATATTGGCTTGATGATGCATCAGTTTCAGTTCATCGGTATTTAGTTGGTCAACCACTTTTTCATCACAGTGGATTCAAAGGATCCTTGGCGAAGTTGTCATGTGTCATTTTGAGGGAGTCGGCTCCGCTCTGTGACTTTACTTCAAACCGCAACTGCCAATCGGCATTTTACGGCAAAACCGACTACGATTCAGACTACAATGTTTTCTGAACCCCACTCAGTGTAGGGTCTACCTAAATGTCCCGCTTCACCTCACCGTCTGTATCAATTCATCCAAAAACAGAATCACACGGTATTATCGACTTTCAATCCACATAACATAATAATCTTCAATAACATTACGAATCATTTTCAATCCATTTTGTTTGGCTTCGACCAATGCTCTTACCTTGCGCTTCGCCAATAGATTTTGGAGGAGACAATATGAAAAGATGTGCAACGCTGCCGACTGCATCCATTTCTTTTAACTACAACGAACATATTCTTTCACCCTCTGCATCTCCAAAATCCGAAGAGACTGTAATTGGCATGCAAGGAGGAGTAGCAGCTCAAGGCATATCATTACATTCTGTGGTGTCAATGTTACTTTGTTCTCTCAGCGTCCATGGACGGAGTTTCAATGCAGGTACACTTGATTGTTACCAATCTAGTACCGTTCTTAGTGAACTTGTGCCACTCATTTTGGAAAGAGAGCAAATAACAGCGACTGTCTGTGTGTGTGTGTGTGTGTGTGAGAGAGAGAGAGAGAGAGAGAGAGAGAGAAAGAGAGAGAGGGGGAGAGAGAGAAACGTTAAACAAAAGGTGTTTATCTGAAACCGCACAGAGTAATGCAAATTTTGGAAATTTACAGTGCCTTGGTGTGACTCCATCTGGGCTAATGCCTTCTGGTTCGTCTTCATATTTATAGCAAGTTTACTCCGATGATTGTTGGGATGCTGGATGGAGTTGACATATGGAGTATAGTTTAGCAAGTTGGGTCTATACAAATAGAGTACAGACGAATGAGATGCGATAATTCTTAAACATGTAAGATTTTCAGTGGAAAGGCAGGCCGTTGCAGGGACATACAGAAATAAGGCCATATCTCCAGAACAAATGTGTATTCCAGGAGGAGATGAGGAGGAATTTCTTCTCTGAGAAGGTCACATATCTTTGGAATTCTCTGTCCCAGTGTTCTATGGAGACTAAGTGATTCAATATTTTTAAGGTGGAGGTTGATAGAGATTTATGCTGCAAGAAATAAAGCTTGAAAGCCATGGAGTGGTTGGTTGGCCTATTCCTTCATTTTATTTTTGTCTTATTATTGTTTGGGTAATACGCCAGCCATAGATGATTACATTGAAACTTCTTGGACCTCCGAGACACGAATGTTGAAATTGATTAATGTCCTTGATTGCTTTAGCTCTCTTCGTGGGTATAATCTATCTCCTACACTCCACCTCGTTAACCAATATCTCCAGAATATTTTGGAGAATCCACAGCGTATAATCCTTCAGTGGTCCGACATATCCTACTGCAGTTTTTTCCAAGTTGTGAAATTAAGCCAGTATTATTTTCTTCTGGCCTCAATTCAATTATGGCCGCTTCGTTTCATTATCATCAAAGACTGTTGTATGGCGTACCTTTTTAATGTGTGTTACTTTGTCAGCAACAAAAATATATGAACTTTATCAAACATGAAAGTAAGCGATTCAAAGTAGCAGCCATTCCTTTGTCAGCGGAACTTTCGGGAAGGGAAATGTGAGAAATGAGAGCGCAATTCAATACTGCCTTATCGATCTGTTCAGAATTTTCCTGGTGTCCTTGCTTATCTATTCCCGGTGATGTAAATTCAAAACATTTTGAATATTGTTTCAGCAACATTGGCCAAAGCAATATAATCTTGTCTGCTACCTGTCATTTGTTTGCAGACATGTATCAAACATGAAACATGAAAAATAATGTTAGAATCCCTGAGGAGCTACGATATGTCCATTAACCACAACCCGCATGAAACCTTGGTATCGGCCAAGTTTAAGGATTTATGCTCCACCTTGTACTTGACCGGATGTATCTGGAGATCGAAATGGAATTGCTAATGAAACGCTAATTCAACATCTAATTAGCGATATCAACTACCCGTGGCCATATCGTGTCTTTGTATTTAAATGTGCATGTATTTTGTTTGATTCAGTTTGTTGAAGTCCGAACCAAAACAGTAAAATCATCAGCGCTTTCAAATCCCATGTTTGAGAGGAAGGTATTTCTATGGCAAACAGGTATACAATAATGAATCTGATGCATATTGGCGTCATCACTAGTTAGTGCTATTCATCAACTGGAAGGACAAAATTGCAAAGGTGATGGACTGGCAAGAAAGAAAGTGTAAACTGCGTGCCATACACGTTTTTCGGATGAATATATTGTAGCGGCTAGCTACACACTACAAATGAAGACACAGAGTCGCTGGTTGGAAATCAGAAGTCGAATGAACGACAGGAGCACGGTGCGCCTTTAATATCCCAAAACTTCCCGCGCTATAGTTCCCGCGCTGACGTCACGCGCGGGTCACCTGACCTTCCCACGCACGGGCTTTCCTAGCCTGACAATGGGGAAGAAGGAGGGCCCCGCGCCATCTTGGATCGGGGCCTCCGACGACGTTCGCGATGTCGGGAGCCGGTTCGATGCCGGTGCGGTGAATGGCTACAATATCACATTAGCAATTCCTCGGAAGGTAATTCAACCGAAGGTAATTCAACAGCGACCATAATGTCTTTAGGTCAACGGAGGTGAAAGCTTCATTTTACACCAATTTTCTACGGAGAAATTAGAAGTGGAAATAATAGGAGAGAAGCACCCTGCCTTTGAATTTCAGCGAAACTGACAGCGAAACATAGTACTGACTGAGTCAACATTTCTTGGCCCAATGTTTGAGTAGTTTAAAAGATCCGCTGGTCATTTTGATATCACTCATTCAGTATTCTTAATAGTTGGCAGCGCAATGACGAATTAAAAGCGGGCGTCTTTCATTCTCCTGCTTTGTGTGTCTGAATTGGTTTCGGGAACCAATTGGTTGCACTCGATACCCGCATAGATGGAAAGTAAGTATTTGATGGGATGTCGCGGTGAATATAAAATTAAACGTTTGGGTTGTACATGGTCGCAAGCTTCAATTGTTCATCAATGAGAAAGAGCTATACAGGGAGATAATCTTGAGAATGCTTTTATTTGTTAACGAAAGAATCAACATAAAACAAAGTGTCACCTGTCCCGTATTGCCTCAAGCAGATGTTGTTAATCGGATAAAAATTAAAAACTTTGAATTAAAACAGAGATACAAGGTACAAATGATAGTTGATGCATGATTACGAAGGAGTATCTTTCTGATGGACTATTGAGGCAGTTGCGCCATGGGTACAAATATGTTAGTAATTGTCAGACCAGTTCCAATTAACACTTTAGCCTCAAAATAATGATGCGATGGTGCTAAACTCGCTGGCGTATCATTATTGAAAGCATTGGAACAGGAAGAACAGTCAACGTTTCATTTTGTACGGAGAGCGTTTGACAGCGACATTCCACGCAGATCCACCACAGCTCAGTTTATGAAAGATAATGCATTAGTATTCGATCATGAGGATTACAAGACGAACATACGAGAAGATGTGCCTTGGTGATAAGGATGAATGCTGCTGCTTTTGATGAAGGTACAAATGCTGATATATACAATCAATCAATGGACCAATAAATAAATAAATAAATAAATGTGTGTGCGCGCGTGTGTGTGTGTGTGTGTGTGTATATGTATATATATATATATATATATATATATATATATATATATATATATATATATATATATATATATATATATATATATATATATATATATATATATATGCCTTGTACCTTTATCAAACTGTCAAGTCACACCACTCAAAGAGCTCTTGATTTGATTAGGTTGGAACCGGCAACTGCGGAGATACAAGTTGAAGGTGTATTTATAAAAAAGGTTATTCATGATTTTGATGTCGATCCATGTGCAATCGTTAACTTCAGTGGTAAAATTGATTGATAATTCCCTGGAGGTAGAATTGATTTGATTTCTTTTTTGGAGTCCAGGAAAATGAAATCCCAGGACTGTCGCAACCGAAGTCAGAGTAAGGCGTGCACATACTGGACAAAATGGGAATGTTCATTTTGAAATTAATGGGATACATACTACAAAGTGCAGAAGCCTTCAAGAAACGAATGGAAACTGGTAACATCTAATAATTTAGATCTTGAAGCCGTTTCGCTGTGCAACATAACGGTTTCATATTGGGGTAGACGATGACCGCCTCCTGCAAGAAGTGTATATTATTTTCACTTTATGATGTAAATGATATTGCCCTGACATTTTCGCATTCCTCATACAATGTTCGTTTGCTATGGAGAACAATTCTCTCTGTGGTTTTGTCTCTGCTGTTAGCGCCTTAGCTAGGGGCTTGGATCAGAATGGGAATGTGTCGTATTCAATGCTGAAAAATCAGCTGCAAGATACGTCGCATTTTACTTATCTGACAATCAACATGACGCGTCGAATACTTATGCTGTGCGTTCTTCTGACTTTGAACAACGGAAGAAAGTACAAGGCCAAGTTCAAGCCCACGATGCTGGATCTCCCAAACTGAGAGGTATCGGGACAATTCTGGACCAAAATTACAATGCGTCTGTGATTGTTTCTCCAGTAACTTCCCTGGTAAAAATACCGCAATTACAGATTATGTGTCAATCTCTATATCCAGCACACTTTATGATCAAGGCACTCGCAGTTGATGTAGATGCAGGCCAGTACACCTGACATTTCTTCCAGATATTGAAAGGCACTTAACCAATGAGAAGGCTCTTACTGGAGAAATGAGAGCAATCATAGCATTTGACAAAGACTTTGCGACCAAACAGTGGATATTCTGATGAAGAACAATGAACAGTCAAGTCTCCCCAATACCAACTTTCTTTTGGTTCTTGGAGAATGTTACTGAAAAAAAGCTCCCCCTACAAGTTCATCCTGCAGAAAACGCCGAAGACGTTTACGACGAACTTGCTTATATAACCATCATTTTTGATCAATCTCCCACATAATTATCACAACAATCATTTTCCCTGGTTGTACAATTTGGGCAAGGATGTGCATAAGTTCCATTCCACTAATAGTCGTTGCAGCAGGCAGAACAATCCAAGTGATGCTTTTACTCAAAAAACTGCTATGAGTTACACTGCAGTTGGCCAAGCTGTTCTTCGGAAGCTTATCAACACACTGTTTGCTTATTTACAGAATCATCCAAAGCTGATTTATTTGTTCGTAAGAACTTGCATTTTAATGAGTTGAATGTTGGTGAGTAACAAACAGAATTTTTATGCAGTGGAACAAGCTGCAACATTTCTTGTTGGGAACAGCTGACTCATTGTTTGCCTATTTGCAGTTCCACAGCATCAATGATCTCCGCCTGATGTTTATAGATAGTTCTGGTTCCTAATAGTTTTATGCCTATATTCAGAATCTCTTTTAATTTACTTGAGTCGTTGGTGTTCGCTGATATGGTTTTGATTTCTGATTTGCACCAATTACAATACGCCCAATCAACCAAAGGATAAAATTTCTTTATAATATGTAAAGAAACAGAGACAATAGAATTATTTAACTCTTTGACTCTAATTCCTTGACAATATTCCATTTTGGATTAAATGCAGTGAAAAACTTAGCTTTCCGATATAGTTATTCACCTGCTGATACTGGAAAATATAGAATTCTGCTATTTTTTTAGAGACAGAAGCAAGAATAAAATGACGTTCTTCTTGAATGTCAATGCATAATTTTGAGGCGATATGGCGAAATCAGTGCATAAAGAAGAAATCAACGCATAAATCTGCTGGAAACAAATAGTACTCGGAGCGCCAACTATTCTGCTGCTGCGAATGCTGCTTTTCTTCTCTTGGACCCGATGCAGTAAACACATGCTTCATTTTAATATGACACCAATGGCGAGTCAGTCGCAATTACATTGTTTCTAGAGTTAGCAGAGAATTACGAGATTGAAATCTGTGGATGCCTAATATAATTTCGAACTAATTGAAAAGCTAGTCTGCAACACTTAAAGTGGAAGCATTTTGTAGTGATAAGCAGTTGCCATTCAACATTTAATAGCAGTTTACAATAAGCCATTAGAACAAAAGGAAGCGTAAGTACGCAGAATATTCGTGCAGGAGTGGACCTCATGGACGACGATGAAGAGAAACGTTTTCTACTCAGGCAGGCCAGAAAACTCTTCCGCCATGAAGTGAAGGAACGAAGCAATTCGAGTTCCCCTATCTGCAGCTTGAAAACAAATACATAGTATCTTGCGTGAACTGGCTGAATCGGAAACGAGAAAGATACAGTATTGGCATGCCATTGTCTTTCGTTACCACGTATTCACTTCTGGGCTTAGATTCAGCAGAGAAAAATCAGCACCTGCTATGAACAGGTAAGTCCAAATCTAAATGCACACGCAGTGCCGCAAGAGGCTTGAAGTTCTCGTACGCAAGGCAAAGTCAGTGAATACGTCATGAAATCCCATTCACGCAAACTGTGTCATTGGTCTCATACTCACTTCAATGTTGTACAAGCTAGTCATATCTTATAATAGTACCTATATCAGGGACGCGATCTTATTAACAAATAGTCCTTCCGAGCCATGTTCAATATATCAAGCCTCAGACTCATTTGTTCGGATTCTATAGATTTCCAGATGCTTAACTGTGACTACCGCATCACCAAAATTGTGCAGAGAACAATATCACAGTTATTTTCCTTGTACAGGCAGGGTGTCTCAACATTGCTGCTTGATGCAACAAAGTAGCAAGAATAACACAGATGCAAATGATGGAGGCACTTCTACAGGTCTTTATGAGATATCTGTTGCTTGACCTGAGCCTAGAAATAACTACCCGGCAACTAAAGCTAATGACATGCCAATACTGTATCTTTCTACTTCACCCACGTCATGTAAGATATTATGGCAGATGTCATGGAATTGTACTCCTTCATAATGATAACATTTGTACAGTATACTGGTGTGGCCGCACCTGGAGTGCAGTTACGGTCTCCTTACTTGAGAAAAATACACTGGCTTTGGAGTTGGTACAGAGGAGGTTCACCGGGTTGATTCCGGAGAAGTGGGTGTTCGTCAATGAGGAGTGATTCAGTCGCCTGGGGCAGCCTTCACTGGAATTCAGAAGAATGAGAGGGGATCTCATGGAAACATATAAAATCATGAAAGGGATAGATAAGATAGAAGCAGGAAAGTTGGTTCCACTGGTAGGTGAGACGGAAACTAGGCGACATAGTCTCAAGATTAGTGGGAGTAGATTCAGGACGGAGATGAGGAGGAACTTCTTTTCTCAGAGATCAGTGAATCTGTGGAATTTTCTGCCCAGAGAAGCAGTAGAGGCTACCCCTTTAAATATATTTAAGACACAGTTGGATAGATTTTTGTATTAAGGTTTATAGGGAAAAGGCAGTTAGTTGGAGCTGATTGCACGGCAAGATCAGCCAAGATCTTATTGAATAGCAGAGGAGGCTAGACAGCCCAGATGGCCTCCTCCTGCTGCTATTTATTATGTTGGTTTCTTAATTTGTAAAATAAATATCGATCCATAAATATCATACATGCTTTTCATGGTTTTTGGTGTTCTTACTTCTCCATCAGTAATATTCCTTTCTTCCTTGTCAGCCAATTATGAGAGTCCGCTGCCTCTTATGCTAAGAGCGATCTGTCCGAAGCCAAAACGTTTAGATCCAGAACTGCTCGGCAATGCCAACCAGCCGACACACACTTCTGCTAATTCTCCCCTGTTACTGTTTGTTCTCTCAACGTTCCTTTTCACACCTTATTACTGCTTTTCCATTTCAGTTGCAAGCAAAAGGAGATCTCATCTGACCGCCAAATTACGCAGGATAAAGCAAGCGTAATGTTTGATCTGCTTTACTCTGTATTTGACTACACTTCCAGTTTTCGTCTAGACTTAGAAGGCAGTTTCAGAGTAACACTTGCAGTTTATTTTAAAATTTTATGTTGGGGGAAGCATGCCTGTGGTTGATGCATTGTTCTCCTTTGCCTGGGCATCAAGCGGAGCCAATTGGTTCGAACGCATATTTTCCCAAAGGAACATTTTTAGGTTTAGTGTTGTTGTTCAAGTGTTTGTAGAACTGTTATTTGTAGCACTCCCTGTGGTGGATGTGAGTCCGCCCACCGAGCTTCTGCCTTTGGCGATCATGAAAATGTGCATAGCGTAATTTGGACGCAGCAGTCCTTGGTATGAGCAGTCCACAGAGACATTGATTAAATGAGTAAGATAATATTATTGTAAAATTCATTTAAAATGCGTTAGTTGAATCCACATTCATGAACTTTGAGTTTTCAGGATGTGGCTTTCAAGTGAGCTGAATAACCTAATAAACTTGACACTAGATCCCAATGTAATTGAAGTCAGGATAGTCAGTGGTTTTGATTATGCGCTTTAAACTAGAAAACGCAGTGTTATGGTTCGGTATCTTTTTTTATCTAGACATGTCAATTTTTCTTTCTTTTCCCTCTTTTGTTAACAGAAATTACCTTTGGCGTTCTTCCGCCCGCAGGCCCTTATCTTCTTCCGCTGCCCGTAATTCGTGGTCGTCCATTGAGTTAAGATTGCACAGTTTTGACACGATAGTTTCAAACAAGCGATTTAATTAACGCATATAAGATTATTGGGTTCTTGACAAGCCGGGTATGAATAGGATGTTTCATCTTGTATAGAAATAAGCAATCACCTATTAAGACGAGGATGAAAACAAAATTATTTCTCACAGGGATTCGTAAGCCTTTGAATTCTCTTCCAAAACTGGAAGGGTCAGTTTGATCGTTTCTGGATAACCAAGGAGGTGAATATATATTATACCGGTGGACGGGAATGTGTTTGTTGTCTGATTAGCAATTAAAATGTGGAGCAGCCTCGAGAGACCGGCTGGCCAACTCCTGCTCATAATATTTGTGTTTATAAGCAGAAAATAAAAATAATTGCACACGGCTAAATATAACATAAAAAATGTCTTTGGAACAGTCCAGCTTTAAGAGTGGTTGTTGCAGTTATTGGGTGGAACACTTTGTGTCGCTGTCTACCAATAACACGCAGAGCAGCTGAAAGAGATCTACCCCTTCCTTTCGGCAGAGAGAGACACAAGAGAGCGGAGGAGAGATATGGTGCTTCCTCTCCGTCGAAGCAGTGAGAGCATGTTCTGAAAAATACAGTGGCTGTGTTTTATTTCTGGGTGCATCAGGACTTATTTGAACATACGACGTATTCGTCTGGTAACCAGACATTGCTGATTTGGTAAATATTTCCGAATTAAATAATAAATTCCCTCCTGCAGCAATGGCGACTGCAACCAGCAGCGCAGTGTATCTTGTTTCCCTGCTCATCGTGTCGAGCCTTGTTTCAGGACAAATTCGCTACTCGATTCCAGAGGAACTGGATCAATTTGCCTTTGTTGGGAATATCGCTGAGGATTTAAAACTTGTGGTTTGGGAATTATCGGCACGAACGTTCCGGCTGATTTCCGATGAAACGAAGCAGTATCTGGGTCTAAACCTGGAAAATGGGATTTTATTTATTCATGAAAGAATCGACAGGGAGCAGCTTTGTGGCCAACGCTCCATCTGCTCCCTTTTGTATAAAATATCGCTCGATAATCCTCTGGAAATGCATCGCCTTACAGTGGAAATAATTGACGTGAATGACAATTCACCTGGCTTTTCCAAAGACGAATTTTCTTTACGAATATTTGAGTTAATTCCACCAGGAACACGATTCCCACTTGAGAGCGCGCACGATCCGGACGTGGGCACAAATACGGTCAGCACTTACCAGATTAGTCCGAATGAATACTTCGATATCAAAGTGCAGAAAAGAAGCGATGGAGATATAATAGCTGAATTGTTATTAGAGAAATCCCTGGACCGTGAGAAACAGTCCACTATTCATTTTATACTAACGGCCATTGATGGTGGGATTCCCCAGAGAACTGGCACTGCTCAGTTCATCGTCATTGTTGCAGATGTGAATGACAATGCACCTGCATTTGACCATGAATTATACAGAGCTAATTTACGAGAAAACTCCCCCAAAGGTACGTTAGTGACACAAGTTAGTGCTGTTGATTTAGACGAAGGTACAAACGGTGAACTAGTGTATTCCTTCACGAGTCACACATCGCAAGCAACTCGAGAATTGTTCAGCTTAGATCCGGAGAGTGGAGTGATTAGAGTTAAAGGAATACTAGATTTTGAACAGTCGCATATTTATGAGCTAGGAGTAGAGGTTATGGATAGAGGTCCGTATGCACTTGTGGGGCATACTAAAATTATGGTTCGATTAATTGATGTCAACGATAATGTCCCCAAAATAGATGTGACGTCCGCATCTAATACGGTTCCTGAAGATGCGCAAATTGGAACGGTGTTAGCCGTAATCAGTGTCAGCGATCCGGATTCTGGTGAAAATGGGAATGTGCACTGTAAAATTGATAGGAGTGTTCCATTTAAGCTGCAACAGGTTTTAAGCAACAACTATAATTTGGTGACAAGTGATACTTTGGATCGAGAAACTGTCTCACTGTATAACATATCCATTTCCGCCTGGGACCGAGGTTTTCCGCCCCTTTCAGCACGTAGACACATACTAATCACTGTTTCAGACATAAATGACAATGCACCCAGGTTTACACAATCCTTATACAATGTGTTTTTGATGGAGAACAACACACCTGGTGCTTCCATATTTGCTGTTACAGCTTTGGATGCAGATTTGGATCAGAATGGAGTATTGTCGTATTCCGTGATGGATAGTCAGAAACAAGATGTATCTTCTATTACGATTAACTCTAAGAGTGGAACCCTTTTCGCTGTGCGTTCTTTTGACTACGAAGAAGTGAAGAAATTCCAGATCAAAGTTCAAGCTCAAGATGCTGGATTCACCAAGCTGAGCAGCACTGCCATTGTGAATATTATCATTTTGGACCAAAATGACAATGCACCGGTGATTGTTTCACCTTTACTGTGGAATAATACAGCATCAGTGGAGATTGTGCGCCAGTCACTCTGTCCAGGATACTTGGTCACGAAGATAATTGCAACTGATGCCGATTCTGGTCAGAATAAGCGTCTTTCCTTCCAAACTTTGGAGGTTACTGATCCGAGCCTATTCGATATGGGGCTACACTCTGGTGAAATCAAGATCGTCAGAAATTTTAAGAACGAAGACACCACCACTCAAAGGATGATCATACTGGTCAAGGACAATGGACAACCGAGCCTCGCTTGCACGGCTACGATCTTTGTCTGGGTTTTGGCTAATATTACTGAAAAAATGTCCGTAGAATTGCACCAACCCAGAAATTCTAGTCAGTTTTCTGAGCTGAATATTTATTTAATCATCATATTTGGATCAACTTCCTTTATTTTTCTTGTCATCATAATTTTGCTGCTTGTACTAAAATGCAAACAAAACAGGAACGTAAGTGTTGACGAGACCAGGTGCTGTATTCCCTGCAGAAAGAGGCATTCGAGCGATGGCTTTAATCAGAGAGCTGTTCGGCAAGAAATTTTAAATTACAGTGGAGTTGCTCCAACGCTCCCTGTTTCAGGAACTTATCACTACGCTGTCTGCTTATCATCAGAATCTTCCAAAAGTGATTTTTTATACCTGAAACCAACCATGCCACCAAATAACGAGAATTATCGTGCTACCAGTGTAAGTAAATGACATACATCACGGTACAAACAGGGAGAAGCTCTGGAAATGTGTACATCTTGCTTTGCTAACCTAACTTCTTCGTTCCAAATGTGATAACGCCCAGAAATACTTGCGTAATAACGATGCATGTTTGCTATTTGTCTGTTTACTCATTATCCGCACATTGTTTTGTTGAATTTTTTCATGGTTTTAAGCATGATCGACAGTAAATTTCAATCAGAGTGCTAAATGGTACTTTCCGGATCTGATATTTTAAGATTTGGAGTTTTAAACTAATAAACGTCTGCTTGTAAAGAATGCATCTACTTCCAGACCCATTTTGCATCCTAAAGTTTGGCATAGTAATGGATGGATATTTGGATTCCACTGTGATGTTTGGTGCAGGCAGTTTAAAACACTTTAAATAAATCCCTGGTGATCTTGAATTATTTCACCTATACACCAAATGTATGGAATGTAGGAATAGGTGAACAAATGCGAAGTTCTTAATCAGCATCATTTAATTTCAAGCTTCTGGTAGTAAACTAGTAAAATTGTTTCTCAACAACCACAAAAGGAATGCATTTACTTTGAAGACTCTTAACAACTGCACTAACATGCTTTGGGAAAAAAAAGTTGAACATAGTGTTGTCTTGTTAACGTTTAACTTTTGTGAGATAGTTTGACAAAAAAATTCTTGATTGTTTGACCAGAACCATAACACAAGCATTTGTTAATATTACTGGCGGCAATTCTTTGAAAGTAAGCCACAACCGTTCGAGCAGATTCTTTGGGGTGGGGAAGGGGGGCAGTTATCGATGTTTCGATGCTACAACCCATAAAAACAAACATTGACAACTCATTTCACTACAGTTGCTGCTGGACCGGCTAAGTTCCTCCAACAGATTGTTTGTTGCTCAAAATTTCAGTGTTTGCAGTTTCGGTGTTTTCAAGCCATGATTGATTCTTTACTACCCTGTGCGAAACAGTGCGTCTATTCCCTAGAACACTCATGGGATGCACAGACTGGTTCATCCAGAAAATAAATATTTGACAGGGGATTCAAAAAAAGATTGAATATGCACATATTATCCTATTGTACTCAATGTATCAATTAATATTAGGAATAGAACTGACATAATCATATCAGAAAAAGATATTTTAGTGAAGAAGAAAAATGTAAGAGAAAAATTTAATCTTTATTGAGTTAAACCGTATTTCAAATGTCGGAATGAACAAATTTAAGATGGTGAGTAGTGCAATATTATTTGAAAGCCCACACTTACTGTCTAAACCTCTTATTATCAGGTAATTTAAACGTTCTCGGCAAACTACTTTTAATTGACTATCCGATTTTTCATTTCCTTTAGAGTGGTGTTGAAATATTGTCGTCAGGGTGATGAAGTTACTAAAATAAAAATGAAATTACTGGAACACTTACTAGGTTCTGCAGCATCAGTGGAAAAGATAAATTAATATTCGACCTCAAATGTCAATTCTTGCTCTTTCCAAATATAGTTCTTGACGTGCTGAGAGTTTTCAGTATTTTCTGGTTTTATGTTGGAATTCCGGAATCTGTAGTTTGTCTGTTTTGTTTTATTTTGCTTTAACAAAAGTATTGCCACGGAAATGGGGGTCTGACTCAGCGTATATATAAGAAAAGTGATATATTTTCTTTCAGGAGAATGTACCTTTAGGAGATGACCTTGATAGTGTTTCCACTTGAGTTCCGCCCTTATCCTTCTAAGGCAAAAGATAACGTTTTATTATATACAACGTTAGGACCCAAGTGATTTTCTATTCACAGTGTTTTCTTTAAAGTATGAAACACAAGTGCACAACTTTAACAGACTACTTCTGGACAGCGGCCAGGTATGAGCTTGTAATAATAAATGCAAATATTCGGGGAAGTGAAAACCATAACAAAGTAGAAAGTATGCTGTCTTGATTCTGCATTGTGACTGGTAAATAGGATCTCAGGAAGGGATACATAACAGTCATGATACCTGGCATGTGATCGATTCTTGTCGTCATTTAGGTCTGGCAAGAGATGATCGCTGAAAATGTGAGTGACATTAAAAGATAGTTATACCATTCAGTTTCAGGAGAAGTGATTGCTTTCCGTTTCTGAGATGACGTGTTTGATAGCAGCTTGGAGTGAACGTTTCCAGCATAAACTGTCCAGATCATGTTGCATCAGCTGGAATTCTATCTGGAGTTTAATTCCCTAAATAATTGCATTTAAACGGGAACATGATGTGAGAAATTTATGAAACGACATCGACATAAGAAACTTATTCATAAAAAGAAACAGAAAATGGTTGGTCTATGACACTGCTCTTAGGAAATCCTGCACAGATGTTATGGAGGTTATTGTTTAACCTACAATAATCATAGCATCCTTCCATTGCAAGAGGTGTAAAGGTGTCGATCGTTTCCACTCTTGTATTCCAATGACTTCAATTTAACCAATATAACCAGATTGCACATATGGTCAAATACTATCTCGGTAAATTACTTTTTATGGCACTGTGAATAATATAATCCATCATTTTGCTTGTCTTTAGCAGTCGTTTCTGGGGTCTTTACCTGGCCACATGAGAACAGGTCCAAAAATACTTTTAGTTAGATGCAAAATGATAGCACCCAAAATGAAACATTTTAGGGGAGGTATTATTTTATTGAAGTGCAGGTGAAGGTATAAAAGCGATGGGCATTTCATTAAATATAAACATTCAGCCCTTATAATAAATCCTCTATAACTATATAGACATAGATACATATTTTACCAATGGAATACTTCGGGAACTATGTGTCCAAACTGTGAGTTCAGTTATTATGCTGCCTATCATGATGCTTGTATTTATTTCGATGCAATTATGTTTTATAACACTGCTCACAAATGAAATAACATCCAGCTTCTCTAATTATTGGTGGATTAAAATGATGTCGTTGAACGAAAGTTACCTTTCAAATATGCAATTTAATATAGTTCTCTTCAAGTCGGTATGTACCAATGTATAAGCTTACTTGATTTCAGTGTTGATGTATTTCAGAATACCATATATTTATTTTCTTTTCAATCCTTGGTAAAAATGTATGGATTATTTTATCTGCAACTATAGAGCAAACAACACACAGCAGACCATGAGCAAAACATTAAGTTTCGAGACTGAGGCCAACAACTTTCAGTGGTCAAATTGTTAATGCTCATAGCAAAATTAAGTTTAATAGGATAACACTTGAATTGAAAAGGTAAGATCAAATTGGATAACTGATATCCGTTGGATGAAGATATTTTCCTAACAGCATTATCAGTCATTATTGTTGCCTCAGTTACATGCAGTGCTACTTTTTGAACTGATAATCTTAAGGCATAGCATAGGATCCCAATTCTTGAGACGCATAATTGGAGCTCCTTCTGTTAGTTGACGATTATGTGTTGGCACACTAGGTGGTGATCGAGGGTTTCAAACTCCAGAAGGAAAATGCAAAGCCTCATTAATGTCCGTCACACTGTCAATAGAATTATATTGCACTGGAAACTTCGAAAGGTGTATATTGATGGCTTCCGCTGCGTAGGTTTTGACGCTAAAATTGTTTTTCATGCAACCATTGATAATTTGGCGTTGAATGCCATTTGAGCAAAGAGCTTGCATTAGATTATGAAATGATGTCACAATTTAGCCCAAGATTTCCATTGTAATCATTCCTGTTTTAAATTCCCCATGTCCAAATTTGAATAAACTATCTTGCAGCTGGATCGCCTGTCAAATGCACTTGCATATTGATTTTCAATTGTAATCGTTTAATTATTTTTCTCAGATAAATGATACGTTAATACAGGCTTTGAATTCATCTTATTTAACACATCGAAGAACTTCTGGTACAATTTGATCAAAATATCCAGCTGGTATTTAATTAAAACCTCCCATTTATTCGGTGTTGTATCCAAGATCGAGCAATGTTAAATCTAATGCTTCCATGGCTGCTTTGTGGACCATTGTACACTCATCCAAGACAATAACTTTAGAATCATTTACAATTTTTCATTTGCAGTTCCCTGACAAATATTGCATTTTGGAGTATCCACGATTTTCATATTTAAAACGATGTAAATATTTTGAAACAGGGCCTGACGATGCCACAGCCAGGTCAGTAATGTTTTGTCTTCGAACTTCGAAAAGTAGATTACTAAGAATTGTTTCCGTTCCACCTTAAGAATCCAAAATATATGATTCGCAGGTCATTGTAAACAGCCTTTGCAATGGTATCCACGGCATATATTTTGTATCCCACAAAACATGGTTTTATGTAGGTGAGGCAGAAATAAACATGCACCCCCTCCAACTTAGTCTCTTGCATTCCATGCTCTGATGTGGCCTCCTCGACATTAGCGAGGCCAAGTGTAGGCTGGGCAACCGTTTTGTGGAGTACCTTGTCTCTGTCCGCATCGGTCACCTTGGCTTCCGTTTTCATGTCATTTCAGCACCGTTTTCCATTCCTACACCCACCTGTCTGCCCTTGGCTTTCTTCACTGCCACAGTGAGGCTAAACACAAATTAGAACAACAACGCCACCTATTCCATTTGTGTAGCCAACAACCCAATGATATAAACATAGAATTTCCCTATTTTCCAATTTCTGGTAAGCACTCCCCCTGACCCCGCACCGCATTCATTCCAATTCTAACCGGTTCACTAAAGTTCTCCATCCCTTTGGTCCTCTTTCCCATCCCCTCCTTTCGATAGATGCGTTGACCTCCTGCACCTGGTTCCTTCTGCCCATCACCCACACACCTGTCCACTTGGGCTTCTACCCTGACCTACCATTCCGATCCCATTTCATTCCATCTGCCCATGATCTTCCCCTTATCTGGTTCCACATCATGTTCCATCCTCTACCTCTGCCATCACCCTCCCCTCCCACCGTTTTGCTCTATGTGCCCATCATCGCCCTCCTTACTTGGTTCTACCGACCAGCATCTGTCTCACCCTTACCTCTCATTTCTTCAAACTGGCTATTTTTCCTCTACACTCTCAGTCCTGACGCAGGTTCTCGAGCCAAAACGTCCACGATGTCTTTGCTTCCACAGATGCAACTTGACCTGCTGAGTTCCTCCAGTGTTTTCTTTTATACTCCGGATTTCATTTATTCCGGGTTTGCAGCTTTAGGTATCTTTGGCAGGGCCAGCATGGATGGTCTGTCTGTAATTGGACCTGAGAAGGTGGCAATGAAGTCTTCATGAACCGCTGCAATCATTATGGTAAAGGCACTTCTGCAGTCATCTTGGGTTGTGTTTTTTTAATCATAGAGTATGACTTGGATTGGAATCGGCAGAGGATTTCCCAGATGATTGCGATCTTTCTTGCTGGTCGAGACATGGACTGGAAGGTATGTCGGAGCATCCTAGATTTTTAAGAATATTTAAGATATTTATTTATTAGTCACATGTACATCGAAACACGCAGTGAAATGCGTCTTTTTGCGTTACTGAGAATGTGCTGGTGGCAGCCCTCAAGTGTCGCCATGCTTCCGGCGCCAACATCGCATGCCTACAGCTCCTAACCTGTACGTCTTTGGAACGTGGGAGGAAACCGGAGCACCCGGAGGAAACCCACGCAGACACGGGGAGAACGTACAAACTCCTTAAAGACAGTGGCGAGAATTGAACCCGGATCGCTGGCGCTGTAACAGCGTTACGCTAACCGCTACACTACCGTGCCGCACCCTCGCTGGGAAGCTGCAGTACATTTTGAGAACGTCACTGTCTGCAGTCACTGCGGTGGTGGAAGCGAATGATTGCGGTGATAATTGGGGTGTCAAATCCTTGGGAAGCTATGTTCCAATGGGGAACATTTTGTGAGTTGTTGGTATTGCACTTATCCAGGAAACGTTGGGTGGGGGGTGGGGGCGGAGGAATCGTACCATTATACTGCTAAGTTGCGACTTGCAGATAACGAAGGGCTTTAGGGGTAAAAGATAAGCCGTTTGTTGCGGGATGCCTAGCTTGCTCTTTTAGTCACGACTTTATATGGATGGACTAGGTGTGTCCTATGAATGGTGATTCCCAGCATATCTATGATAGAATTTGCGATTACAGTAATGTCCTTGAGTGTTGCGGGTTGATGGTTAAACGCTTTCTCGCTGAAGACGGACGTCGATATTTGAGCGCTGTTTTGGTCTTGCTGCAAACGGGCACGCACTGTTTCATTTGTTGACTGGTATTGTATAGGATAGATTTTTTTTAAACAATGTTCAGCAAACATCCCTAATCGATTTTATAATGGAAGGGATGTTATTAATGAATTAGTTGGAGATGTTTGGGCCAAGTACGCTGTCTCAAAGAGCAGTAGTGTGGTGGACTGGGATGATTAACCTTTAATAACCACAACCTCAGACCATTGTATAAGTTTGACTCCAACCATTGGAGTATTTCCACTTAATCCTCTTGATTTCGGTTTACCAATGGTACTCGACGCCTCAGTCACTCAAATTCTGCCAGGATGTCAAGTGCCATCACTTTTATCTCTCCTTTGGAATTCCCTGTTGGAAAACAAAACCTGGTGTGTACTGGAGCCAAATTGGCTTGATGAAATCCAAACTAAGTATCAGTGAGCAAGTTATTGTTGAGTAAATACTCATTCATAATAATATTAATGAATCCTTCCCTCACTTTGGTCATGATTGAGGGTAAACTTATTGGATGGAAATTTGCCAGACTGGACTTCTTTTGCTTTGATTTAACAGTAAATATCTGGGCAATTTTCTGCATTATTGGACAAATGCCAAAATTGCAGCTATACTAGAAGAGCTTGACAAAAACAAAGTTGTGGAGTCTTCAATATTACAGCTGAGATGTTGGTTGATTCCATATCTGTTCATATGCATTGTTCTCTCGGCGTTTTCTTGATATTCCATGGACTGAATCATATTAGCTGAAGACAGTCTCCTTGGATGTTGGGTGTCTCAAAAGAAACCTGAGCTGCATCACACATTCAGGACTTGTGGCAGAACAAGGTTTAAATTTGTGCTCACTAAACAAGTGTGTTTTCAAACATTTTGTTTCTCCATCATTCACCAGTTAAATTATTTTAGTGACTTGGCTATATGCATGCACGGATCTTTGTTGGTGTCAGCAAATGTTCAGAGAACAGATCAAACAATATTTTCATATTTCCAATGTTTCAGCGAGGCATAGGGTAAATAAGACAGGGGTTTATTTTGAATATTTATAAAACACTCGAAGTCAGTTGAGAGTGCGGTTCTTTATTGGTGCGCCACACCTGGAAGAATGTGAAGGTTCAAAGGCGGGTGCCGACAGGATGTATTGGAGTGGTCCTAACAATAAATTATTTCAGTGGCAAGGTTGGGCAGGGGTGAATGGATCTGCGGTGTGATTTTGAAGTTAAGATTACAGTAGGCTTGAATAGAGAGAGGCCACTCCAATTAGGGAGTATCTCACGAACAATAAAAGCAGATTTCCTGTACTGGCTAATAATCAGGGATAGAGGGTGCTGTGAAAATATGTTGAATAGTCAACAGTTAAGGTGTGCTTGTATTTCACAGGTGGAAGGGTGGAGGACACTGTGTAACTAGAGTTTCCAAAGGAAGTTCCCAGTACTTGTGAAAATAACTGGCAAGATTATTGGAAAAGAGCAAGGAATGGAAATAACTACATTGTTTTTCAAATACGTGTAATGCATTCCATGGGTCGAATTAAACTCTGTTTCTGTCTGGAGGACTGGCTCACTCGAAACTGATTGAAGGACAGCTTGGGCGTTGGCAATATATGCCAGCTGCTACAATTCTTAACATTCGAATTGTAATTGGTTAATACTGTCACTTGTGCAGGGGTATAGTGCTGGAAAAACTTGTCTTGCACACTGATCATACAGATCACTTCATTACACAGTGCATTGAGGTAGTACAAGGTAAAACAATACAGAATTCAGAGTAAAGGTGCAAGGTCATAACGAGATAGATTGGGAGGTCGCAATTCAATCTTATCATACAAGGGAACTGTTCAACAGCGGGATAGAAACTGTCCTTGAGCCTGGTGGTACGTGGGTGCAGGCTTTTGTATTATCTTCCCGATAGGAGAGAGGAGAAGAGAGAATGTCGGGAGGTCTTTGATCATGCTGGCTGCTTTACTGAGGCAGCGAGAAGTATAGAGAGAGTCCATTGAGGCGAGACTGGTTTCAAAAGCCAGATGCTGAGGAATATGACAACATAAGAAGCAAGTAACAATTGAAGTCAAACAAATCCCCTCAAGCCTTCTCCGCCATTTTAAGATTATGGCTGATCCATTCCTGTCCTCAACAACTTCCGCTCCCAAAGTAGCCCCATACTCCCATGTAGAACAAATATTCGTCACGCTGAACTCTATTGAGCCTCGACCCAGCACTGTGAATCTCTCTTCATACGCCAAACCCCTTTCCTCAGGAACGAACAAAGTGAATATCCTCTGATCGTTATCTTTCCTTAAATATGGAGATCAAAACTATGCACAATACTCCATGTGGGGTCTCTTCTGTGCCGTCTAATATTGCCTCAGAACTTCCCAGCTTTTGACTCCACGTACTTGCAGTAAAGATCAACATTCCATTGCCCTTCCTAATTATTTGGTGTACATTAATGTCGGCTCCTTTTATTTCATGCACTGGGGCACCCAAAATCCTTTGTAGCGCATTATATTGTATCACATGATTTTAATTTACACAATATTTTTCTGTACTTTTCCTTCAAAAAGTGGATACACTTCAATTACCCAACAGCACAGCCGATCTGCCAACTTTCTCCCCACTCATCGATCCTATCTACATCCTTCTGAAAGTTATTTGTGTTCTCCTCAGAAAGTATTACCCAGATATCTTCATCAAGAAGGCTGCCTATCGTACAGTCATTCTTTCATTCAAGTTATTAACACTGACTGTAAATATTTGTCCACAGCACTGATCGCTTGACATCCATCAGTTTCTATCTACAATGTGAAGATCACCCATTCGTTACCGCACGCAGATAATTATAATATTGGATGACATCATGGACCCAAGAAGGAGTACACCCAATGTAACTGCACTGTGTAATGAATTGACTTGTACGATCGGTATGCAAGGCACGTTTTTCACTGTACATCGGTAAAAGTGACAATAATAAACCAATACCAATACCAGTTAAATTATAGGATCGTTTTTCACAAATAAGAATTTGCAAATCCCCGTTTGTGAAAAGTGCAAGTAATTTAAATCTGTAATTTTAGCGCTGTTAAATATTTGCCAGCCGACAGATGAATATTGACTATACGGAGTTTTAAACAGAGATTGATTTTTTGTTTAACAATGTGAGCACTTTGAGGCAGTTATTGGTAAAGACTCTTGAGTTGCCACCAACCTATAAGGAAGCCAAATACTGGAAGGCAAACCTCGAGTTTATATTTTCATGCAAGAGGATGACTCTATCAGAATTTTAAAACTTATCAGTTTAAGATCGCCATTTTCACTCTCAAGTTAAAGTACTTGCTGGTAAATCTAGTCGTTCGGGATAAATAAGTTGTCGGAAATTGTAAATCAATTACAACATTATACACCCTGTATTGAAAACAATCATCAGCCGAATTTTGCATTTTTCTTTTCTTGACGTTCACCTGGGGCATTGTGTTCTGAAAAATACAGTGTTCGATCTGATAAGACATGAAGCGTAGTATCTTTGGAATATTAACGTGGATATGGGTCTAAGATCGCAAATTTTGATTTAAAAGCAGATATTCCTGGCAGAATTCCTGGCAGCTTGCTGCGTAACACAGTCAGCATGGAGAAGCTGGTCCATGCCGTGAGAATCTATGAACCTATGACTCTAATTCAGCAGGTGAGGGAATATCTATGAAGTGGGTTACTGAGTTAATGCTTCAGTTCGAAGAGTTTTTATTATTCTTCAATTCAGCAGGAAATTTCATCTGGGTTTTGGTTATTGAATTGAATTTTTTAAGTCAAGTATGGAGAAAGGTGTTTCTGTCTGGACCGATATAATCGACATGAAAGTTTTCACCGAGTCATAAAGAGATCCAACACAGAAACAGACATTTCGGCCCATGATTTCACGTCTAGCATCAAGCATTCAGTTTTCGTCTGATCCTACCTTACTCCATCGTATTCTCCAAACATACCCATGAACTCGCCCTCCAGATTCCATCACTCATCTGCACGTTAGCGTCATATTAACCTTCCAACTGGTTGAAGTGCAGGAGGAAACCAGTGCACCAGAGGAATCCAATGGGATGAGAGGGAGAACATGCAAATTCAACACTGACAGCATCGGAATTCAATATTGAACCACTACCAGCTGCTCCACTGTGCCCCTCTGCTGAGGAAGCTGGAATTTTATCCTCCTTACGATGCAACTGTAGGCAATCATTCAGATTACGGATGTAAATAATAGCGTGTCTAATTTTGCATAAAAAGAAATAATAATCATTTGCAAGTCGAAGGGTTTACAGAAATGGGAATAGTCTATTCTTAAGAAAGCGCGAACGATGGAGCTATTGGTATGAACACAATTCTGTCTTATCAAATCAGTTCAAAATAGCACAATGGCCTGAAAAGGGAGCAATATGAGTAATACTACAGGCTTAAGATTTAAAAATAGAAATTGTCGATAGTAAACAACATCACTTCAATCCATACTGACGACATTGACCGTAGTATTCCTCCCAAACCCTGGTGACTATAAATGTTCGCATTCTATCATCATATGTGTATTTGTGGGGGGTGGGGTGGGGGGATCTGTGGTAGGAGAAGAGGGAACCCCTGGAAAGACCTGGTGAAGTCTTACATGCAAGCATTGCAATCTGCAATTTCGAAATGAGTTAGTGCTCGCACAATGTCAAATTCTTTCTTCCACTGTTGAACTAAAAAAAAAGAACATGCTGTGAAGATACCATATATTTGGCAATCTATATAGTTGCATCAGGCACGTAAATTAGTTCTCCCGAGTTTTGCCTTTTGCTTCCATTTCGGCCTTGAAACGAGCATATTTACCGCACTCGTGGATATCTGAAATATTGTTGTTTTCACTTTCTCTTGCATCGTTCGAAATTAATACTTAAATCTTTACTCTGGCAAGGCCGATCAAACTTACCATCAAACCCTTTATTTACCCAAATGTTTTACAGAAAAAAATGTAACTCTGCAGCCTGGATTCTTCCCAAACGCTTCAAAAAGTTGTCTCATCGAGAGTATAAATGCACTGCTGACTTCAATGTACCTGGGCTTAGTTTTATGGTGAATATTACGGCGGAAGCCCACACATAAATTGAAAAATTTCTTAATCCCTTGACTGCGTTTACTACTTCTGCTTTGTCAATTTATGTTGAGATTTCTATTTAATATCGATGTAATGACAATGATAACTTTGATCGGCATGTACGGCAGTGTTTCTTTCATTATTATTATTCCTGATCAGCAAGTAGCAAGTACAATAGAATGCTTAAATATATCACGTATTAAATCAATAGCGGTTGTGAATATTTGTGCTACCTTGTGCGTATTTTGATTGCATAACATTAAGCATTGATAGTTGGAAAATTATCTGGCACGTAAATCTTCAGGAAATGTTCAGTGCAATTTTACGTGAGGATCTTTGCGTCACTGTTCACTAATGGGAAAAAGAAACGCTGCAGGCGAACGAAAAGATTGAACGTTTCCAGTCATCCGTCGCCACCCCATTGCATCTCCAACATACCTCGTTAATCCTTGCTCCAGTTCCACCATTCTTTTACCATCGTGATGAAACAGTGAACAAAGTAACTGTCAGGGAGAAGGCTAATTGCCTCTAACCAATTTAGTTATTTTCAGAAGAATTACTCCGTTGGAGATTTTGTATTTAGATATTTATATGCGACGGTTTCATTCAGCATTTACTGTATTTGGAGATGCATGGAAAAGGATATTGCGCACAACTAGCGACAATTGTACAAGAAGCTACTCATGGACAATTGCAAAGTGAATCTTGCTCATGTACCCGCGTGAAGTAGGAAGAAACTGATTCTTGATTTCTGACAAATTATAGCGTATAAAATTATCACTCGGAAGATATCGTACGTAAAACTCGACATTCTATCTTTCACAATGCAGCTGCAGAAAACCTTTAAGAATAAAACGCGTTTACAAATGTATCTTGTATGATTTTGCACATAAATGAGAACTCGTCCAAGCTCATGAAGAGTATTATCTGCATATTTCCGAGTATCAACAGCAAACGCTCTATTTCACCTTGAGAGAGCGCAAAATCCAGATGGAAACACCAACGTGGTTAGCACCTCAGAAATTCACTCAAATGACCCTTTTGTCTAAAGAAACGATACTAGTAAAGTGGAAAAGTAGCAGTCGATATTTCAACCCTTAATGACGGCCACTGACGCTGGGATTCCTCCCAGTTACAACAAATGGGAAAACTAATGTGGCTGAATTGGACGTCAATTATAAAGTTCTGGTTATCCATTTCCACTGTGAGCGTAAAAGATAACACATCTGAAGATGACGATGCCATCGATAAACACAGCCGACAGACAACGCGTTGAATATCGATGTAAATAAAGCTTTAAGTCGGCAATACTCTCAGGACACTTTGGAGTTCCAAGGACCAGTGCATGGTAGAGTTGTGCGGTAGAACAAAGGGACTTCTGAGTACAGGTCAACAGTTCCTAGAAAGTGGTGTCATAGGTAGATAGGTGTAAACAAAACTTTTGGCACCTTGGCCTTAGTAAATCAGGACATTGAGTGCAGGGGTTAAGACGTTATGCTGAAGTTAAAATGAGATAATATAAAATCTCTTTATTAGTCACATGTGCATCGAAACACACAGTGAAATTCAACTGTTTTGCGTAGAGTTCTGGGGGCAGCCCACAAGTGTCGCCACGCTTCCGGCGTCAACATAGCATGCCCACAACTTCCTAACCCGTACCTCTTTTGGAATGTGGGAGGAAACCGGAGCACCCGGAGGAAACCCACGCAGACACATGGGGAGAACGTACAAACTCCTTACAGATAGCGGCCGGAATTGAACCCGGGCCGCTGGCACTGCAATAGTGTTACGCTAACCGCTACACGAGAGGATTGTGTGTAGTTCTGCACACATTCCTACACGAAAGTTATCGATAAGCTTGAAAAAGTGCAGCGAAAGTTTACAAGGATGTTGCGGGAATTGAGGACCCGATAGCAAGTTTGACTAGGTGAGGACTTTATTCCCTGGAGCGCACCAGAATGACGGGAGATCTTATAGAGGTATGCACAATTATTAGGGGTAAAGATAGGGTGAATGCATGCAGGCTTTTCCCTCTCACGTTGGGTGAGACAAGAACTAGGGCACAGAGGTTTAGGGTGAAAGGGAAAATATATGAGGGGAGTCTGGGGGAAACTTCTTCACTCAGAAGATGGTGCGAGTCTGAAAAGAACTGCCAGAGGAAGTGGAAGATGCGGGTTCAATTGTAATATGTAACAGAAGTTTGGATAGGTACACTAATAGGAACGGTTTGGAGGGATATGGCCCGGGTGCAGGTAGATGGGCAGGACTAGGCAGAAGATCAGGTCGGCATGGACTTAATGGGCTGAAGGCCTTGTTTCTGTGCTGCAGTTCTCGATGACTTTATGACTCCATGTTCACTGAATGACGATTCAAAGAACTGTTCGTGAATTAGAGGGATGGACATTGGACAAAGTAGTTCCTGCTTTAATTGGAGTCGAAATAATTATTGCCACAACGGATATTAATGATAACATCCGATACACTAGAGGATTGTGTGCAGTTCTACTCACCTTCCTACAGGAAAGTTATTGATAAGCTCGAAAATTAATGGCGGTACCATGCAGCCAGCGAGTTACAAATGCTTGCTTAGTTCCTCGCCATCATCGCTTTAGCAAGTATAATACATCGCAGTTCTGGTGGAAACAAAGACAGGTTACTATTTTAAACCACCTCATATTTCAAATAAAAAAATACAATTTTCGGACCAGTAATAATGTTCCACAGTTTAAACAATGCTCTTATTAAATGTCTCAGTAGAATACCAGGTTTCTGATGCATTGATATTTGTTGCAATAGCTTTTGATATGCTATGGCCAGGAATTTCCACACAATGCGTAAACAAAAATAAATTTTAGCTATACTCACCAGTTGAGGCCGTATCTGTGGGCACGGAAACGGAGTTAACGTTTTAGTTTGGATACCACCGGAAAGAAATACAAATGCTGTCATTTTGTTAAGATAACTGTGTTAAAGATTGCACTGTGAATCGCCAAGACTAACTCGCTTACATCACCAATAACCGAGCTGTTCCGGACTTCAGAGGCACAACTTACAATTGCACCTGAAGCGACACTCCCCGTCTTCTGGACATTGTTTGCTTCCCTACTTATTTCTGATGGGTCTAGTGGAATTGCGGATCAATAACTTATTAACTCGGCATGATTTCAATATTGTTTTCAACAATCATTAAAGAAAACTTCAACATGACGTAATTTTCCTGGCATGCAATGCCACATTCGTGGTAATTCTGGTAACAATCAATTTCCTTTTGAATTATTTTTGCGACATATTTTTATGAATAACAAGTTGCAAACAATCGAAATATAAACAAGAAGTGGTATAAATCTGTCACAGCAATCTGAAGAATTCTAACTGCGCACCATAAAATCTAAAGGTTTGAATGAATGCAGTACAGCTTTAAGAAATGTTTGGTGCAGTAATGGGTAAGGACTCTTTGTGTCGCTGTCTGCCAATAAGAAACCTCGACGCAGAGAGAGATCTGTCTCCACCTCCTCCAGCATTGTTGAGCTCGGAACAGCAGCTGTGGGAAGGCAAACGCTGTTGGAATCTGATCGCAGAAGAATCTCTCGGAGCGAGTTTTAATTTTCATACTATTATACCGACATTTTAGTGTGCCACATTTTATATTTAGCTTTACTAAGATCCGGATCAGCAAAAGATGGTGGAAATTCTGGGACAATTCTATTAATTCAATCCAGAACAATGGCTATAGACCTCCGCCTCGGATCTTCTTTTATTCACCTTGTTTGCGCCTTGCATCTTGTTTGCGGAGAAATTCGGTACTCGATTCCCGAAGAATTGGAGCCGGGTACCTTCGTTGGGAATATTGCCGAGGATTTAGGCCTAAGCATTACAGAAATAACCGCTCGAAAACTTAGACTCGTCTCTAAGGACACGATTCAGTTACTGAAGGTAAACATGCAAAATGGCATTTTATTTGTGAAAGAGCGAATCGACAGGGATACCCTCTGCATGGAAAGCTCGACTTGTTCTGTTTCGTATGATGCAGCTTTAGAAAATCCATTGGAATTGCATCGCATTGACATAGAGATAGTGGATATAAATGATAACGCGCCGAGATTTACGGAAAACAAATACTATTTACTTATCTCTGAATTTACCGGGACAGGAGCCCTCTTTCCTCTCGAGAGCGCGCAAGATGCAGACGTGGGAACAAATACAGTAGTTTCTTATAAAATCAGCTCCAACGAACACTTCGGTCTGAAGCAACAAGGATTGGACGATGGAACTAGAATTACGGAACTGATGCTGGAAAAATCTCTCGACCGCGAGCAACAGTCTGCCTTCCAAATTATATTGACGGCCATTGACGGCGGGATTCCTCCGAGATCTGGGACAGCGGAAATAATTATCTATGTAGTGGATGCGAATGATAATGCGCCTGCATTCGATCGTCACAAATATCGGGTTGGTATTCTGGAGAACGCACCTATAGGAACCATGGTAACCAGGATAAAAGCTGCAGATTTAGACGAAGGAGTCAACGGTGAACTAAAATACTCTTTAAGTACCTACGTCTCTCCAAGGGTTCGGGATTTGTTTACTTTGGACTCAGAAACTGGGCAGCTTTATGTGAAGGGACCACTAGACTATGAAGGGAAAAGCGTTTATGAAATTGCGGTGCAGGCTGTGGACAAAGGCGTACCACAATTAACTGGGCGCGCCACAATTATTGTTGGATTAACTGACATTAATGATAACGCTCCGGAAATAATGGTTACCTCTGTATCGAGCAACGTGCGTGAAGACAATTCTATCGGGACTGTAGTCGGTATAATAAGTGTTACGGATCGTGACTCTGGCGAGAATGGACAAGTACATTGTCGAATTCCTAAGAATATCCCCTTTCAACTTCAGAAATCGTTGAACAACCAGTTCAAGTTAGTAATTAACGATCCACTGGATAGGGAAACCACTACGCAGTATAATATCTCTATTATAGCCTGGGATGCGGGGCACCCATCCCTTTCAACAAATACAACCTTATTCATTTCAGTATCAGATATAAATGATAATATACCGAGGTTTGCACAATCATCGTATCAGGTGTTTCTGATGGAAAACAACGCACCGGGTGCATCCATCTTTACTGTTACAGCTTTGGATCCCGATTTGGACAAGAATAGCGAGGTATCGTATTCCCTTGTGGAGAGTCCCATGGAAGATGTCGCTTTGTCTAACGCGATTACCATTAACTCGGAAAGTGGGTGTATTTACGCACTGCGCTCCTTTGACTATGAAAACCAGAAGAATTTTCAATTCAAAGTTCAAGCTTCCGATTCTGGATCTCCTTCAATGAGCAGTACCGCTACGATGAATGTCGTAATCTTGGACCAAAATGACAATGCTCCAGTTATAGTATTTCCTTCCACACGGAACAATTCAGCGGCTGCACAGATTGTCCCCCAGTCAGCATATCCAGGATTCGTAGTTTGCAGGATAATAGCAACGGATGCTGATTCCGGGCAGAACGCCCGCCTTTCCTACCAAATTTTAGAAGCTACAGATCGTACTTTGTTCACTGTGGGATTTCTCTCTGGAGAAATCAGTATGTCCCGAAGGTATGCGGATAAAGATAAGCATAAACATAGACTTGTAATCTTGGTAAAGGACAACGGACAACCGAGTCTATCCAGTTCAGCCACATTTCTATTTTCAATTCTGCCCAACACTACAGAAAACTTCTCTGAACTTACGAATAAGCCAATAAATCGGGTTCATTTTACATATTTAAATCTGATGCTGATAGTAGCGCTGGGGTCAACATCCTTAATATTTCTATTGATCATAGTTTTGCTGGTCTTTCTGAAGTGCAAACAAGATCGAAATATTTACGGTTCCAGTTCCAGAATCTGCTGTTGCTGTGGAGAAAATTCAACTGACGACTTTAATCTCAGAGCCGTGCCAAAAACAGTGTTGAATTATGCCGGTGCTGGTCAGACGCTGCCCATTCGGGAATTGTACAATTCCACTGTTGCACACTCAACTGATTCTTCGAGGAGTGATTTTTTGTTTTTAAAACCGCATCATCCTGCGTTACCTCTGGATGATTTCAACGTTCGTGATTCGGAAAAATAATTTTCCAAACCATTTTCCCTGCAGTTTTTGTGCATTCACAATTGTAAGTTCAATTGAACGCTCAGCAGAGTAAGTTGAGTGTAAAGATATGTAGATATGTTTGTGGATGTCGCTGTACTGCTATACACTGAAGCCTGCAAATGAAATTTAAGAAAATGAATCATTTGCAATAGTTAAATTGGAAAAAGTCATCTTGCAAGTTTCGTTTAGTTGGTCGACAGACAACCCAATGTTAATGTCTCTAAAAGCAACCTATCAGGCGTGAGGTACTCAAGTCAATTTCTTTCGTTCCTCTCAGTAATTTTGCTGCATTTGCTAATTCCTGATTTTCGTGTTGCTTGTGATAAAATGTTTGATATTTAAAGAGATCTCTTTCATTCCGAAGTCTTATAGATTGGCACTCAGTTTCAATCCTCTCCTGATCTGTTTGTGCAGAGATCATGCGTTCTCCATGTGACCTCATCCCTTTCGCCCGGGTGTTAATGTCTTGGTGGTTAGTAGGCTACTCTAAAGTGCTCTAAGTTTTATTTGATGGCAGTTGTATCAAGTGCGGGTTGTCCAGTATACGAGTAGGAAAATACGACTGGTGTAGATGTGTGTTTGATGGTCGGTGCAGACCCGATAGGCCAAAATGTACCTTTTGTACTTTCCGTCTCCATGACTCTAGTTTGAAGATAGACAACGTTGCTCTTTTATATCGTAAATTGTAAAAAGAAAGCAACGTATATTAATTATAGACATATTTCTGCCCAAGGTGAGGCCAGAATCTATTGCTGATTTCTGTTTACCCTTCGGAAAGAGGCATTGGGCATTATTCTCGAAGCATTGCAGTTCAGGACGTGAGCGATGTTTCTGTCAGTAGTTTGTCTGTGAACTTCTGAGGTATCACGCAACAAACGCTATTATGGAGTCAGTGGGTCATTGAATTTCACAACATAGAAACGGGCCCGTCGCTCCATTATAGGTCCAAACCGACCTTTTAATTAATCACAATCGCCTGCATTAGGATTGTATTCTTCTCTGTATTGCCTGTTTGTTTCTGCTTAAATGCCTCCTAAGTATGGTAATTGTATCTGATACCATCACCTCCTTTGGTCTGTATTCCAGGTACCAATCACACTCTGTACAAAAACAACCCGCCTTTCAAATCTACACATCCTCTTTAAAACTCGTATCTCTCACCTAAAAACTCTTCCCTCTTGTTTTCGTTATCCCTAACATGGGATGAAAATATTTTGACTCATTATGCCTCTCATACTGTTACCTACTTCCATCAGGTCACCGTCTGCCTCTTTCTCTCCGGGGAAAACAAGCACAACCTCTCCAATCTCGCTTCATAACTAAAGTCTCCAAATCAGACAATATCCTGGTGAATATTCCTTGAACTCTTTCAAGCACAATTACATGTTTCCTATAGTATGGTGAGCAGGACACACAATAATCCAGGCGTTTCCTAACAATGTTTTGTAAAGTTATGAGAACACATCACAAATCTTATATTCTATGCCCAACATATGAAAGAAGGCATCCCATATGCCTTCTTTATCACTGTACCATGGGACAATGGCTTAGTCCCCTAGATGTTTCAGTTCATCAATATTATTTAGTCCTACTATATGCCTTCTAAAGGTGCATCACCTTGCACTTTTCTGGATTAAATTCCATGTGCCAATGCTATTCCGAATTTTCCAAAAGATCTGCATACTTCAGCAGCCTTAGAAAATGTTCCTCGCTTTCAACAGCACCACCAATTTTCGTGTCATCCGCACACTTAATAATCATACATTTTACCGGCACATCGAAGTCATTAATATATATTACCACAGTAAATGTCCCAGCACTAATGCCTGTGATCCCCAGTAGTCCAATGAGAAAATATATTTATTTTTCCACAAAGACCCTCTGCCTATTATCATCGAGCCAAATTTGGACCAATTCGCCAGCTCGCCTTGCATACCACATGGCTTAACCTGTCTACCATGCTGGATGTCGTCAAAGGTCTTAGTAAAGTCCACAGATAAAACATCTACCAGCCTAACTTTATCAATCCCATTGGTTAGTCCCTCAAAGAAGTCAATCATATTAGACAGGAATTTCCCCTCTCAGGGCCATGTTGACCATCCCTAACCAGTTCTTGCTTTTCCAAATGAACATACATCTTGTCCCTTGGAATTTTCTCCTATAGTTTCCCTAACAGTGAAGTAAATCTTACTGGCCTGGGGTAACCTGGTTTATCCCTTCTGCACTTTTTAAATAAAGGAATAACATTAGCTATCTTCAAGTCTTTTCGTACCTCACTCGTGTCTAATGACGAGGCGAAGTTCTCTGTCCGTGACCCAACAATCGCCTCCCTTGTTTTTGCAGGATGATGGTATAGATATCATTCAGCCATTGGGATTTATCCATCCTTATATGTTCTAAGACATCGAAGACCTCCACCTTTTATATTCCCGCTTGGTCCAGTCAATCAGCGTATTCCTCCCTAAACTCACTATTCTGCATGTCCGTCTCCGCGGTGAATATTGACGAGAAGTATTCGTTTATAATCTCGGCCACATTCACTGGATCTGCGCATAGAATATCTCTTTGGTCCTTAAGAAACCCACTGTTTCCCTAGATACACTCTTGCTCCTAATATACTTTTGAAATAACCGATTACTTAAATATTACTTGTCAAGGGCATCTCATTACCTCTATTTGCTCCCATTAGTTTCTTCTATGTACTCTCCTGCGCACTTTATATTCCCCAAGCAACTCTCTTGAGTGTTTATGCTCATGCCTGTGATTTCATTCTGTTTCTATGATCTTCCCATCTTTGCATTTTACCTTTATCAGAACATACTGGCACTGAACTCCTGGTAGCTCTATTCTAAATAATTCCCACTTGTCAACTTTAATTTTACCCACATACATCTTCTCGCAATCTACCTTTGCCAGTTCTTCCCTTGAACTTTTGAGGACTACCTTCCCCAAAGTTAAGATGATTAACTTGTCCAAACTTATCTCTTTCCATAATTATCTTGAAACTTACAGAACAATGGTCACGATTTCCAAAGTGTTCCCCAACCGAGACTCGCAGCATCTGCCCAGTTTCCTTCCCTGCGATGAGTTCAGGTACTGCCCCTTATCTCGTAGTACATCTCCATTTTTTCCAAGAAACCTATCTTGGATGTACTTAACAAGTTCCACACCATCTAAGCTCCTTACACTAAGGCAATCCCAGTTCATACTGAGAAAGCTAAAATCACCGTTACTACAACTCTTCCATCTTTCTATCATTTGCTTACGTATCTATTCGTGTAATTCCCGCTATTCCAAGGCCCATCGCATAAAACCATCAAAATCAACACCCTCAGTTATTCCTAAATTCTACCAAAATGGCCTCGTTGGAAGATGCCTCCAGGATATTTCTCTACATGCTGCTGTGTTGCTCTCTCTGATCAGCAATACAACTCTCCCTCCTCTTTTGCATCCCCCTCTGTCACGCCTGAAATTTCTCTACTTTGGAACATTGCCCATCTTGCTCTTACTCAACCACTTTTCCGTGATTTCACTAATATAATTCTATGTGATGATCCATGCTCTAATCTCATCTAATTTCCCCGTGAGTCTCCTAGTATAAACGTAAATTCAGTTGAGTCCACCAGCTAACTCCCACACCCTCTCCTCGCCAACGTGCCTCCATATGCTTTGCCCACTGTACTTTCTTATTTTATGCTCTGCATTTAGGTCAATATCCCCATATACCACAGTTCTATTGTGTTTTTCATCCTCATACCAAGTTAGGTTAAACCCTCCTGAGCTGCGGACTTTTGTCACCCTCCAGTTTAGCTGTAACCTATGCTTTTTCTACAGGTCTCAATCTCCCCAGAAGTGATCCCCATGACCTAAGCACCTAACGCCCATCCTCCTGCATAGGCCTGTAAGCCATGGTTTCGTCTGAACTATCCTCCTATCTTTACGTTCTCCAGCACGTGGCACAGTGAGTAATCCTGTCATTGTGACCTTAGATGTCCTGCTCTTAAACCTTTTACCTTACTCCGTAAATTCACTCTGCAGGACCTCATCCTTTTTTCTATATCTGTTGGTGGCACCAATGTGTACAGTGAACTCTGGCTGTCCTTACCCTGCCTCTCCTGAATGTTCTGTACTTGAAACAAAAAATCCCTCACCCTGGCGTTGGAACATTCTGAAATTTCACTGTAGGTCACAGAAACGTTGGTATGTTCCCCTCATACAAATTCCATACCAGTACTGCTTGCCCAGAATTCTCCCTGCCCTGTTGTGCCTCATCGATACGGTATGTGGTACCATAAACCTCGATGCCTCTATCATGTGAGAGGCCTTCCTTCCACCACCATCCAAGTGGATACATATTTTAGAGGGGAATGACTGCAGGGTATTCCCGCAACACGCACTTGCCCTTACTGTTCTTTCTGCTGGACGCCATCTTCCACCTTGGTACCTGCGGCGTTACCATCTCATTTAAATGCCCTATCTACTCTGTTCTCCATATCAGGGATACTCCACGCAGCTCCAATTTCTCGTTGCCATCTGACCGAAGCTGTAGATGTATACATTTTTTCGCAGGTATACAAACAAGATTATTGAACCTAGAACAGAGGTGCGCTCCTCCTTTAATGTATGAGAGATCAGAGACATTGGAATTGTAACTAATCTCCAATGTCCTGCAGGATGAGCGTGCCACCGAATTAGTTTACAAATCCTTTATCCAAAGTCCAATCCACTGAAAAAGTAAGAGAACAAATCATAGCCCGCCATTGCTCACCTTCCTCACCGAGGCTGCTCCCGCTCTTCTTGGCGCACCCTTTATAACTCACTGCCGGTAATCTCGCAGGTGCTGCCTGTGTGGCCGACGCCTCTCCGCCTTACTTCTCTCGCTCCGACAGACCGTGACGATCTCTTTGGTACGGCTGGTCTGGCTGCTGTTTCTGCTCCACCCTTCTTGGCGCTCCTTTTATTACTTACCATTTCTCTTGATCGAAGTATCCATTGTATCTAACTTGAACCATTGTATGGATACGATTGTGCGATTGTGTCACTGGGTACTTCTTGTTATGCAGTTGTAAGTTTGCGGTGTGTGTTCATGAGGGCGCGCGCGATCGAGGGCAATTTTTAGGGCACAGTGGTTTAACATACAAATGTGCTGCTGTAGTGCGCTCTGTAACTGAAAAAATCAGTATTTCCGTTCTGTGTCATTTGGCTTTGGTAATTTAATGATCATTCCCTGCTACAAATAATATCTAACGACGATTGACTCCGAGCTCCCCCAAGAACTAAGCAGACTGATCTCACTTGCACCCTTGGTCTTTCATCTTATGGACTCCAGAGAATAAAATGTTCACTATATAGTCACTACTGGGTCCAGCAGCAGTTCTGGATGACACTGAGGTGAGGGGTCAAAGTCATGCAGTAACAGGAAGACACAGCACAAAACAGAAGACATTCGACCCAGAGTCCACGAGGACTACACACCGCTCAGTTATACTAATTCTGAATTAATTCCAGCAAAATGACTCTCCCCAGATCCCCATCAGCTTCACATCAACTTCCCATCTATTCCACCTCTATCTTTAGTCTAGGGACGAGTTTCACTGACCAAGTAATCTAGTTCCAACTGGAGCAGCCGGGAAACAACCAAAGCGGTCATAAGGAGAACAGGCAAACTCCACACAGACATGCCCGGAATTCAGGATTGAACCCAGTCTCTGGCGCTGTGGGGGTGCGGCTCAATCAGCTGAATATACAATGTTTTTAACTGAAGTTATCACTAGTATTTGGATTTCTGCATTTTTTCAGACAATTGTAAATCCAGCCAATGTGCTTTCAAATGTCTACAAATGTCGCAAAGACTTAAAAACAGTGGAAGAAGCTTGCGAGATCTATCACTGTTGAAAACTATCAGACATTTGATTGCGGTATTTGAGGTCTCATCGGCAATTACCTTCCGCTGCACTATGCAGAAAGAACGTGGCAGGAAGACCGCCAATACGCCGACTGTTTGCAGTTAAGATGTCCATGGAATTTGTATAGGGCCAAATGGTAAAAGTGGCTGGATCGAGACGCTGAGGCCACAATTAATGGCCTTTCAGCAGAGGTTCTATATATGAATTACTCTGTTTCTTTTACCGCGTCATTTGCTTCTGGAAATTTTGTGATTAGTGTATGTAGATACTGTGATCCAGGCTGAATTCTATGAAATTAAATTGTACGTTCTTCACTTGTAATATGGAAGCAATAAATTGAATGTAACTCGTTTGTTGTCAATATTCCAGGACATAAGGACGTAAATTGCTGGACAGGTAAACGAATGGCTTGGTGTAGTAATTTAAAATGTATTGTTTCATAAGTAAATAAACCTGGAATGCAATCTTGAAAAGTTCACAAATTACCATATATCCATACGTGCCCAAGTGGATCAGAGCCATTCTTTAGTTCCAGAATGCTAATCGTTTTATCTGACCTGCCCTTTACCTGATATTAAGTCCAGAAGAATGAGCATCGTTTCCCTGGAGCTGAAGAGATTATTCATGCTTGTGATTGAATTTACGAGGTGCATGAATATGGTAGACTGCAGGAAACCCATCCCCATATCAAATCTAGATAAAATTTAAGGATACTAATTTAGGGTGAGGGGTAAAAGATTTAGAGAGGATCTGAGCGAATCATTCTGACAGCCGGAGATTGGTGTGTATGTGGATTATACTCTCTGAGAGTGTGGTGGAAACAGAGTCACTGACGGTAGATAAGAAGTGCCTAGACGAGCGTTTGATTCCTCTGGACATAGAAGACTACAGGACAAATGCCGGAAGATGGGATTAATATGGTTCGGTGCCGCTTGTTCGGGTGGTCGTGGTGGGCTAGTTCTCCAGTTTCGATTACTCTATTTTAGCTGCCTGTGGAAGGCCGCCATTCCTTCAAACTCGGGTTGTCCGATACAGAGGCAAATAAATCATCAGCAAATAGGAGGCAACATGCGGCACATCTATTTCCTGTGCTTGCCTTGATGCAATGAGTCTTCAACTTGTCACGGCCAACGCAAAGTGACACTAACTTTATTGAAGTCAGAGATCAATAGATTTTTTGGACACGAGGTGGATCACGGGATGTTGTGTTGGCCGAAGAAAGTTGAGGTAAAATGTCAGTCATGATCTGATTCTGTGATGGAGCACGCGCAACTGATCAGGTGGATAACCCCTGCCACATTTCCTTGATTTCTTTTGTTCCTACCTATCAAATAATAAATCGCCTACTTCCACATTCCTATGGAGTAGAAAGGTTGGAAGATTCTATACTCCAAAATGAAGAAATGTGAACAACGACATTAAACCACGAGACAAGAATGAAACTAGATCATGTGTTGGGACATGGAAAAGACGCAAATTCATTATCTCAACAAAGTACCATTCTGTAGGGTCTGGGGACTTAACCGAATGAAGATAAGTTATCCATAGATGTGTGAAGATCTGTGCATATGTAATAAAGCTTAACATATGCACAGAGCTGTACTTTTTAGACCATCCTCGACACCTGAGTCCACATTCTGAAACACGCCGTGTCTCACTCAATGACAGATTCAGATATGTCTGTCTATCGTATATAATTTGAAGGAACTGCTTTCACATTGACCCCGGTTGTTCGAAACTAGGTTATTTCAAGCCAAGTAAGGGTAATAAATATCCCGTTGGTTATTGCTTTGAGACCAAGTTTTGGAGACGAGTTGGCATGCCTGAGAATTAAGTAGCCCGACAACGAACAGAGAGTAGAAAGAGAAGGAATTGTACGTATTTCTCGGAATCTCGGTCCAGTCATTCATCAGTCCCCTCCTTACTGACTGATCTGGCTACATCTTGAATGACTTGCAGCTGGTCATTCTGTGGCTACTTAAATATCATTCGGAAGTGAAGCAGGTGCGGACAATGATGCCCCTCCCTTCTCCTGCACCACTAAACACGGCTGTGGAAGAGCTTTACTCCTCAATACCATTTCCTAAACTAGTCCAATATCCCTTGATTCCGCTGATCTTTCAAAATCTGCCAATCTGTGACATCAAATTAGTAACTTGACAGGTAGATACTAAGAGACTGACTATACCAAGTGACTGAAGCTTCACGGCGTTCTGGGGTAGCGTATTCCAAAGATTCACTGTCTTGTGGATGAAGAAATGTTTTATCTCTATCCTGAAGGGTCAACCAGATATTTTCAGACTGTAATCCTAGATTCTAGACAGATTTACCATACTGCTACATTTACCGTGTCCAGCTCCAGAAGGTAGCTCACATTAATATAAACTCAGGAGAACACTGGTTCATTTGTTTAAGCTCTCATCGTAGACAAGCCCTCCATTCTCTGCCAACTTCCAACGAACTATCTCTATCGCAAGTGCATACTTAAGAGGTGACCACCTCTGTGCGCAGTATTCCAGATTTTTCTCACAAGTGTGATGCATACAATTGCGAAGGGCTCTATTAACCTTGTACTCAAATAACCGTGGAATAAAATTTTGATATTTGACCTCCGAGGAGCTTGCTGTACCTGTAGTTAATTTTCGGTGATTCTTTTTACCAGCACACCAACTTTGAAAACAAATACATTGAATTCTCTCACCATTAAAACCAGTCTTATATTCTCCCTTTCCTACATATTTGGCTGCATATATTTTGCACATTATCTTTCATTTGCCATATTCAAATGCCAGTTCATTGAACTTGAGTATACTCCGCTGATGCTACCCCGTTGCTTTGTCTTAATTCATAATGCTTTACGCCATAGGCAAGATTTAAATATACTGCCCGCGCTTGCCTCATCCAAATTAATAATATAGATTGTGAAGCGCTGAGTTCCAGGCATCGATCCTGTGACTCCCTGATTGTCACCGCATTGCAACTCAAAATTTTGCAGATTACTCTTGTTCACTTTTTTGCCCTTTTACCGATTCTGTATAACAACGACTTAAGCAGGACTTCAGAGCCACAAAATGCAGAAAGATTCAGCGAGCAGTCTTCAGAAATCAAGATACGTATGCTTGAAGGAAATAATCCGAATTGCCGGGCAAAATTCTGGAACAACAGGAAAGAAGACTTCACATTGTTTTGTAGCTGGGGTGCATGCATATAAATAATGGGAGTACAAGAAGCAAATAATTTCACATCTAAAATTGGGAAATTGAACTTTGAGCCTCTGAGGAGCGTGTCCGTTTGTCTTGTCGTGGGGGCGAGATGAGGTAGGGTGAAGAGGAAATCTTTGAAAGGTCTTGGTGAAGTTCTTTATGCAAAGATTGCAATCTACTGATTTCGAAACGACAAATTGCCCGCACAAACTTAAGTTATTTCTTCCACTGTTGAATAAGAAAACAGACGCCGAATTGCGACCATACCATATATTTGGCAATATTTCTGGATGCATCGGGCATGAACATTAATTGGCCAATGTTTCCGCTGCCATTTCCCTCAATTTAAATCTTGAAATGAGCATGTTTACCGCACTAATAAATATTTTTAATACTGTAGTTTTTACTTTCTCTTGCAACGTTCGAAATTAATATTTAAATCGTTAAGCTGGTACAGATCGACCAATCTTAATACACCAGTCATTTATTCGCCCAGTTGGTTTTTAGAACAGTGTAATACAGCAGCTTGGATTCTTCCGTGACGTCGTGAAAGAAAAAAGTTCTTTCATCGTGAGAATATATGCTCTGTGGATTTAAAATTACTTAAGCATACTTCTATCGTTAATGTTAGGGCGTACGATTACAAATGAATTCAACATTGTTTTCTCCTCTGAGTGCGTTAACGACTTTTTATTTGTTCATTTATATCGATATTTTTACTTAAAATAGACGCAATAGCTATGATGATTTTGTGTAATCTGCATATACCACAGTGTTCCATTTATTATTATTCATTAGCAACAAGTTGCAAGTGAAACAGAATGCGTAAATGTATACATTGTATTCTCTCAACAGAGGTCGTTTTATCTCAGGCGCACTTTGCATAAAATTACGCATTAATTAGTTGGACAATTAACTGCCACTTCAGCTGTAATACATGTTTGGTGCAATTCTACAGAAGGATTCATTGCGTCGCTGTTTATCGATAGGAACAACAAACGCTGCCGAAGAACCAAAAGATTCCTCACAATCCTTCCCTACCCCATCGCATCTCCGACATACCAATTTAACTTCTGCGCCACTTCAAACATCTTTTTTTCCATGATGATGAAACAATGGACAAAGTAAAGGTCAGGAAAAATGCTAATTTCCTGTAAGCAATGGAGGTAGTTTTCAAAAGGATTACTCAGTTGGAGATTTTGTATTTAGATATTTAAGACCGACATTTTCTATCAACATTTAATGCATTTGGATCTGTGTGGAGTCGGGGATTGAGCAAAACTGAGGACAATTGTACAGAAAATCATCACACATAATTCCAAAATCAATCTTCTTCACCTACCTCCGTATGCTAGTCTTTAGGAAAAATAGATAATAATTTTTTTGAAAAATTCTGGCTCAGCGTTTTCCATCCGAATGTATCTAAGGACGGAGGCCTAATCATCAGAGAAATAATCGCTCGCAAAATTTCCTGGTTTCATTTAAGATAAACGTGACTGTGGGGTGTCGCCGAAGTGATGCGCGTGCAGTAAATCATTTGAGAATGTCAGCCGTTGACAACCGTAACTTGTAAGATTTTGCATGTAAATGACAACTCGACCACGCTGATGAAAACAATGTTACATGCTCATTTCCGAGGAACCGCAGCAGACGCTCTATTTTGCCTTGCGAGAGCGCAGAATCCGGATGGAATTACGAATACGGTTATCATCTCTGACATTAACTCAAGTAATCACTTTAGCATGAAGACATACTGAAGAAACGGTTAAGGATGGGGTGGAAACTTCATATTGGAAAATAAATCGCCTTAGAAAGCGAGCAACAGTAGATATTTCAGCCCCCAATGCCGGCAACTGGACGTGGAATTCATCCCAGATCCAGCAAAGCGGAAGCCAACATTCCTGAACTTGACGTCAACAATAACGCTCCGGAATTTCGGTTACATCGTGAGTGTAAAAGATAACGCATCTAAAGATGACGATGGCTTCGACAAATACTAGTGACAGGCAACTGACAAATATCGATGTAAAATAAGGTTATGTAGCAAACGCACTTAGGAACTGTTACGGCTGTATCTATGAACGAGACATATGAAGTTCTAGGACTATTGCATGATGATTTAAAGAAATATTCATGAATTAGAGGTATGGACGTTGGACAATGTAGTTCCCACTGTAGTTGGAGGGGAATTAACCTTAATGATAACACAACAAAAATGAGAAACGTATGAGATAACCATCGAATTGCAAATATTTGTTCATTTCCGAATTTTCGTCGCTATAGTAAGTTTGATGGCTCGCATTCTGGCGGAAGCAGAGACACACAATGTCGGGTGACATTAAAAATTCAAGCTAACTTAAAATGTCTATGAATATTCATTTTCTCATCAGCGAGACATGACATTCCGGTGTAAAAGACTACCATTTAAACCCCCTCATATTTCAATAACCAACAATAATTTTCCGATAAAAATAATAGTGTTCAACATTTTAAACAATCTTCTTCTGAGGTGTTCCAAATACAATACAATGAATCTGTATGTTGCGATAGCTTTGGATCATGGTTTGGCCAAGTAGTTGCTCCTGGCGAGTCGCACACAATGTGTTGCACACAAAAAAAACCCAGAAATTTCTGGCAATACTGGGCACTCCAGGTCGCATCTGCGAGAGCCTGGGATGCAGGTGTACCATGTCTTTCAGGTTGGACACCACTTGGAAGAAACGCTAACAGTATCACCTTGTTTTAATAAAACTGCGCCGAAGACTTCACTGCGCATCACGCAGTGTAACTCTCTAGCATCACTACTAACCCAGCGGCTGCGGATTTGAAAGACATAAGTTACAGATTGTAAATCATGTCTTGTAGGTCTGGACCAGTTGATTACAACCAACACAGACTATGCTGGATTTCTATGCTGGATATTGCCTTTGTCTTCTAAATTACTTCTTGTGGGTTGACGGAATTGTGAATCAGTAACCCATTAACACGGCATGATTTCAAAATTGCTTTCAATATCCATTATGTAAAAATTTAACATAACTTAGTAAGCTCAACATGCAATGCCATGGTTTTGGTACATCGGTAAGAGTAGCTTTCTTTTTTTTAAATTAGTTTAATATTGTTCATGGATAACAAGTTAGAAACGATCACAATGTTATCACAAACTGGTAAATGTAAAAATATGTCTTCCAGCAATCCAGAGAATTTTAAATGCGCACTATTAATTCCAGATATTTGAAGAAACGCAGTGCAGCTTTAAGAAATGCTTGATGCAGTAATGGGTAAGGACTCTTTGTGTCGCTGTCTACCAATAGACACCCAGACGCAGAGAGAGATCGACCACCCCCTCCTCCAGCATTGCTGAGCACAGAACAAAAACCGGGTGTAGGCAAACCCTGTTGGCGTTTAATCGCCGAGTCATGTTCCGAAGAACCTCTTGGTGCGAGTTTTAATTGTCATAAGTGCATACCGTCAATTCCGTGTCCTAAATTTCGTAAATAGTTCTATTAACACAGATTCAGTAAAGAGATTCACAGAAATTCTGCGACAATTTCATGAATCCAATCTAGAAAAAATGGCGACAGAACTCAGCCACGGATTGTCCTTCATTCACTTTGTTTGCTCCTTGCACCTTGTTTACGGACAGATTCGGTACTCGATTCCAGAAGAATTGGAGCTGGGTGCCTTCGTTGGGAATATCGCCGAGGATTTAGGCCTGAGCATTACAGAAATGACCGCCCGTAAATTCAGACTGGTCTCCGAGGACGCGATTCAATTATTGAAGGTGAACATGCACAATGGCATTTTACATGTGAACGAGCGAATCGACAGGGAATCAATCTGCAAGCAAATCTCGACTTGTTCAGTTTCTTATGATGCAGCTTTAGAAAATCCATTGGAACTGCATCGCGTTGACGTAGAGATATTGGATATAAATGATAACGCGCCGAGATTTACAGAAGACAAATACTATTTGCATATCTCTGAATTCACAGCAACAGGCGCACGCTTTCCTCTGGAGAGAGCGCAGGATGCAGACGTCGGAACGAATACAGTCATTTCATACAAAATCAGCTCAAACGAGCATTTCGGGCTGAACCAACAGAAAGTCGACGACGGGAGTCAAATTACAGAACTGATACTGGAAAAACCTCTGGACCGCGAGCAACAGTCGGCAGTCCAACTGCTGCTGACGGCGATTGACGCTGGGATCCCTCCGAGATCTGGTACAGCAGAAATCATTATCTCCGTAGTTGATGGCAATGATAACGCGCCGGCATTCGATCGCCATATATATCGGGTTAATGTTATGGAAAACGCACCTGCAGGTACGATGGTGACTACGATAAACGCTGCTGATTTAGATGAAGCAGCAAATGGTGAGGTCAAATATTCTTTTAGTAAACACGTTTCTCAAAGCGCTCGAGAGTTGTTCACTTTGGACTCAGAAACTGGAAAGATATATGTGAAGGGACCCCTGGACTATGAAGGAGAAAACGTTTATGAAATTGAGGTACAAGCTGTGGACAAAGGTGTACCAGCATTAAGTGGGCGCGCCACAATTATTGTTGGACTAACTGACGTTAATGACAATGCTCCGGAGATCAGGGTGACCTCCGTATCCAACAAAGTGAGTGAAGATGATGCTATCGGGACTGTAGTCGCTATAATAAGTGTTATGGATCGCGATTCTGGTGAGAATGGACAAATAAATTGTCGAATTCCGACGAATATTCCGTTTAAACTTGAGAAATCTTTGAACAACCAATTCAGGTTGGTCATTAATGATGTACTGGATCGGGAAAGCACTCCGCTGTATAATATCTCTCTTACAGCCTGGGATGCAGGTGTACCATCTCTTTCAGCAAACAAATCCTTATTCATTTTAGTCTCAGATATCAATGATAATGTACCGAAGTTTACACAATCATCGTATTCGGTGTTCCTGATGGAAAACAACGCACCGGGAGGTTCTATCTTTAACGTTACAGCTTTGGATATCGATTTGGGCAAGAATAGTGAGGTGTTATATTCTCTTGTGGAGAGTCCCACAGAAGATGCTTCTGTTTTTGGCGCAATTGCAGTTAACTCAGAAAGTGGGTGTATTTATGCACTGCGCTCCTTTGACTATGAAAAACTAAAGAATTTCAAATTTAAAGTTCAAGCGTCTGATTCTGGGTCTCCTTCAATGAGCAGCACCGCTACAGTGAATGTCATAATCTTAGACCAAAATGACAATGCTCCAGTTATAGTTTCCCCTTCCAATTGGAACAGTTCAGCGGCGACACAGATGGTGCCCCAGGCAGCATATCCAGGATTCGGTGTTTCCAGGATAATTGCAACGGATGCAGATTCCGGGCAGAACGCACGTCTTTCCTACCAACTTTTAGAAGCTACAGATCGTAGTTTGTTTAGTGTGGGATTTCTCTCTGGAGAAATCACGACGTCTCGAAGTTTTAGAGATCAAGATAAACTTAACCACAGAGTTGTTATTTTGGTAAAGGACAATGGACAACCGAGCCTCTCAAGTACAGTCACAATCTTGTTATCGATCATGTCCAACCCTACCGAAAACTTCTCTGAACTAACAAATAAACCAAAAGATCGTGTTCATTTGTCAGATTTAAATTTGGTGCTGGTAGTAGCGTTGGGATCAACATCCTGCATTTTTCTATTAATAATAGTTTTGCTTGTCATCCTGAAGTGTAAGCAAGATAGAAATATTTACGGTTACAGTCTTAGAATCTGCTGCTGCAGTGTGGAGAATTCAACTAACGACTTTAATCGCAGAGCTGTACCAAACGCAGTTTTGAATTATGCCGGTGCTGGACAGACGCTGCCCATTCGGGAATCGTATAATTATACCGTTGCACTGTCACCTGATTCATCGAGGAGTGACTTCTTGTTTTTAAAACCGCATCATCCCACATTGCCTCTGGATGATTTCAAAGTTCGTGTTTCCGAAAATTAATTATCGAAGCCAGTCTCCCTGCAGTTTATAAGCATTCACACGTGCAACATCAATCGAATGCACAACAGAGTAAGTTGAGTGTAAGGATTTATGGATATATTGGTAGATGCCGCAGCCTTTGTTCTGACTGGCATTTTTTATTGAATCATTTGTAATAGTTAAAGTTGAAAAAGGTACCTTGCAATTTTAATTTAGTTGATCTAGTCAAAGTTAGTCTATCGAAAAGCAAATTTCCAGGAGTAATGCACTTTCAAGTCAATCTCTGTCGTTCCTACCAATAGTATTTCTACATTTGTTGTTTCGTGATTTCCATGTAGCTTGTGATGTAACGTTTGACATTTAAAATCATTTCTCTTTAATTCCAAAGTTTGACATATTCAACTTGTTTAGAATCTGACGAGAATGCGCACGTGGTATATTTTCGGCCGTACAATGGCGCGACAATTAATGAAGCCGTTTCACAGCTCTAGTTTCATTCCTCTCTTGCTGATCTGTCTGTGTTGACTTCACATGTTCTCTATGTGACCTCATGGGTTTCGCCCGGATGTTCTGGCTTCCATCCACATGCCAATGACGAGGTGGTTTGCAGGCTACTCCAAAGCGCTCTAAGTTCAGGTGATGATACGTGTATCGAACGGCGGTTGTTCAGCATGGGAGTAGGAACGTAAGATTCGTGCAGATGCATGCATTATGGTCGGCTTGGATGGGATGGCCCAAGTGTTAATTTCGCGCTTTTTGTCTCTATGACTCTAATTTGAAGATAGTTAATGATGTTCCTTTACATATATATATAATATTATATGCTTGGCGTCATTGGGACGGTGCTACTATTCTGGACATATTTTTGCCCAGTGTAAGGCCAGAATCTATCGCTAATTTCTGGTTACCCTTTAGAAAGAGGTCTTAGACATTATTCATGAAGCGTTGCAGTTCAGGGCGTGGGTGGTGCTTCCAAAGGCAGTTTGGCTGAGAACTTTTGTATGTAAAACAACAAAAGCTGTTCTAGGTTCAAAAGGCCATTGATGTACACAATGTAGAAACGAACCCGTCGTCTCACCACTTTCAGCCCGATCTTTTTCCCCTCCACATTGATCCCAGTCATTTGGATTCCGACACTATTCTTCAATGAATTGCCTGTTTCTGTCTGTCTAAATGCCTTTGAATATAGTACTTGTGTTGTCTGATTCCATCACCTCCTTTGGTCGTGCATTCCAGGTATCAACCACTCTCTGTGGAAAAACAACTTTTCCTTAAGATCGCCATATCTCCTTCCAAACTCCTGGCTCGCGCCTTAAAACCATGCACTCTTGACTTTGATAACACTAATATGTTGGGGGGGGGGTGGAATTACTCTGTCTCCCTCATATTCTTATCTACTTCTTTTGGATCACGCTTAGCCTCCTTCGCTCCAGGGAAAACAAGCGCAGCCTATCGAAACTCTCTTTATAATTTAAGTCTGCAAACCAGGCAACATCCTGGTGAATATTCTTTGCACTCTCTCCAGCGCGATCACATGTTTCTTACAATGTATCGACAAGAAGGCGCACAATACGCCAACTGCGGCGAAACTAACATTTTGTAAAGTTGAGACAAAATATCCCAAATATTATATTCTATGCACGAAATATGAAGAAACATGCGTTATTCCTTGTTTACAATCCTATCACGGAACTGTGAACGTGGACACCTAGATCTCTCAGTCTATCAACATTCCTCAGTGTCCCACCATTTAATGCACATGTCTTGAAACTATTTGCCTTCCAGAGGTGCATCAACTTTCACTTCTCGGGATTAACATCCATCTGCCAATGCTCTGCCCAATTAGCCAACAGATCTGTATCCTGCTGCAGCCTTATAAAATTTTCCTCCCTGCCCACAACACCACAAATTGTCATTTCATCTGTGCACTTAGTAATCACACCTCCTACATGCCCCTCCATGTCATTGTCATTAGTATTTATCACCACAGCAAAGATCCCAGCACCTGTTGCTGTGGGAAACCAGTAGACACAGACTTCCAATCAGAAAAACAATATATTCCATAACTGTGCCTGCTTCCTATCACCAAGCCAATTTTGGACCAATTAGCCAGCTGGCCTTCTATCATAGGACATAGAACACTACAGCAGATACAGGCCTTTCGGCCCACAATGTTGTGCCGAACTTTATACCTCTCCTAAGACTATCTAACCCCATCCTCCCACATATCCCTCCATTTTAAATTCCTCCACATGCTTATCTGGAAATCTCTTGAATGTGACCAATGTACCTGCCCTCACCACCGCCCCAGGCAGCGTATTCCATGCCCCAACCACTTTCTGGGTAAAAAAAAAATCCCTTCCTCTAATATCTCCCTTGAACTTCTCACCCATTACTTTAAAGCCATGTCCTCTTGTATTGAGCATTGGTGCCCTGGGAAAGTGGCGTTGGCTGTCCTCTCTATCTATGCCTCTTAATATTTTGTACACCTCAATCATGTCTCGTCTCATACTCCTTCTGTCCAAAGAGTAAAGCCCTAGCTCCCTTAGTCTCTCCTCATAATGCATACTATCTAAAGCAGGCAGCATCCTGGTAAATCTCCTCTGCACGCTTTCCAACGCTTTCACATCCATCCTATAATGAGGCAAAACTAACCAGAGTTTTATAGAGCCGCGTCATTACCTCGCGGCTCTTAAACTGGATCCCTCGACTTATGAAAGCTAACACCCTATAAGCTTTCTTAACTACCCTATCCACCTGTGAGGCAACTTCCATGGATCTGTGGATATGGACCCCCAGATCACTCTGCTCCTCCACACTACCAAGAATCCTGCCATTAAATTTGTATTCTGCCTTGGAATTTGTCCTTCCAAAGTGCACCACCTCACACTTCTCCGGATTGAACTCCATCTGCCACTTCTCAGCCCAGCTCTGCATCCTATCAATGTCCCTCTGCAATCTTCGACAATCCTCTACATTATCCAACACCATCAACCTTTGTGTCGTCTGCAAGTCATTAATAAAAATCACGAAAAGCAGAGATCCCAGAACCGACTCTTGTGGGACACTGCTCGTCACAGCCATCCAATATGAATGCACTCCCCCCCACCACAACCCTCTGCTTTTTACAGGAAATACAAGTATGCATCCAAACACCCAAGCTTCCCTCTATCTCATGCCCTCTGACCTTCTGAAGAAGCCTACCATGTGGAACCTTGTCAAATGCCTTACAAAAATCCATGTAGACCATATATTCTGCACTACCCTCCTCAATCTGTCTGGTCACCTCAAAGAACATTATCAGGCTTGTGAGACAGAATCTGCCCTTAACAAAGCCATGCTGGCTGTCCCTGATCAGATCATGATACTCTAAATACCCATATATGCTATCTCTAAGAATCCATTCCAACAGCTTGCCCACCACAGACGTAAGATCCTAGCTCAGCAATCTCCTCCCTCGTCTCGCGGAGCAGCCTGGGGAATATTCCGTCAGGTATCGGGACTTATCTGTCCTAATATTTTCTAACAGCTCCAACACATCCTCTCTCTTTATATCAACATGATCCAGAACATTAACCTTACCAACACTGTCCTCAGCGTCATCAAGGGCTCTCTACTTGGTGAATACTGATAAGAAGTATTCATTGAGGACCTCACCCACTTCCACAGATTCCAGGTACATCTTCGTACCTTTGTCCCTAATCGGTCCTACCTTTACTCCCGTCATCCTTCTACCCTTCAGATAAGTGAAAAATGCCTTGGGATTTTCCTTAATCCTACTCGCCAAGGCCTCTTCATGTCCCCTTCTTGCGCTACTCAGCCCCTTCGTAGGTTGCTTTCTTGCTATCCTATATTCCTTGCTGCCTTAACCTTATGTATGATGCCTTCTTCCTCCTAACTAGATGTTCCACGTCTCTTGTGAACCATGGTTCCTTCACCCTGCCATTCTTTCTCTGCCTCACCGGGACAAATTTATCCCTAACATCCCTCAAGAGCCCTGAACAATGACCACATCCTTATAGTGTATTTCCTTTCAAAAATGTCATCCCAATTCACACTCGCAAGTTCTAGCCTTATAACGTCATAATTTGCCCTTCCCCAATTAAATATTTTCCTGTCCTCTTTGCTCCTGTCCTTGGCCATCACAATGCTAAATGTTAGGGAGCAGTGGTCACTGTCCCCCAAATCGTCAACCACTGACAGATCTGTCACCTGACCTGGTTCATTTCCTAATACTAGATCTAATATGGCATTCCCTCCAGTCGGCCTGTAAACATACTCTGAAAGGAATCCGTGCTGGACACACCTAAAAAACTCTACCCCCTCTAAACCTTTACACTAAGCAGGTGCGGATCAATATTTGGGAAGGTCAAGTCTCCCATGATAGCAAATCTGTTATTTTTACAACTTTCCAAAGTCTTCCTCCCGATCTGCTCCTTAGTATCCTTGCTGCTACCAGGGGGCCGATAGAATACTCCCAGTAGAGTAGCTGCTCCTTTCTTGTTCCTAACTTGCACCAATACTGACACTAGAGAGGATCCTGCTACATTATCCACCCTTTCTGCAGCTGTAATTGTAACCCTGACCAGTAACGCCAACTCTCGTCCTCTTCTTCCCACCACCCCCCCCCCACCCCACCTCCCTATCCCTTTGAAGGCACTGAAATCCGGGAATATTCAGTATCCATTCCTGCCCTGGTGACAGCCAAGTCTCTGCAAGAGCCACAATATCATAGTTTCATGTATTTATCCAAGCTCTCTGTTCATCACCCTTATTCCTGATGCTTCCTGCATTTAAGTAAATGCACTTTAGCCCGTCCACCTCACTACTTTTATACCCTATACTCTGCTTCTCCTTCCTCAAAACCTCTCTATATGTTAGATTTGGCTTTATTCCATGCACTTCTTTCACTGACCTATCCCTCCCGTTCCCATCCCACGCAAATTAGTTTAAACCATCCCGAACCACACTAGCAAACCTGCCTGCAAGGATATTGGTCCCCCTCGAGTTCAGGTGTAACCCATCTAATCTGTACAGGACCCGCCTTCCCCATAAGAGATCCCAATGATCCAAAAATCTAAAACCTTGCCCCCTGCACCAACTCCTCAGCCACGCATTCATCTGCCATCTCCTCCTATTCTTACCTTCACTGTCACGTGGCACTGGCAGAAACCCTGAAATTGCTACCCTTGAGGTCCTGTTCTGCCTTGGTCCCTGAACTCACTTTTCAGGACCTTATCCCTCTTTCTACCTATATCATTGATACCAACATGTACCACTACTTCTGGCTGCTTTCCCTCCCTCACAAGAATGCTGTGGACCTGATCAGAGACATCTTGGGCCCTGGAACCTGGGAGGCAACATACCATTCGGGATTCTCGCTCATGTGCACAGAATCTCCTGTCTGTATCCCACATCCCTTAACTTTTTGGACCAGCCTACCATGTTGGACCTTGTCAAAAGACCATATAGAAAACATATTACCCTACCTTCATCAATCTCATTGGTCTCCTCCTCACAAAAACTCAATCACATTAGTGAGATTGGACTTTTTTTATCTCACAGCCACGCTGACCATCCCCTACCATTTGTGGCTTTTCCAAATGAACATACACCCTGTCCCTTTGAATGCCTCTAATAATTTTCCTAACAGTGATGGAAGGCTCACTGGTCTGCAGTAACCTGGCTTATTCCTGCTGCCCTTCTTAAGTAAAGCAGCAACCTATTTCGGTCTTCTGGTACCTTACTTATGGCTAATGAAGGTATGTGTCCGAACAATTTCCTCCCTTGATTTCCGTAACATTCTGGGGTATATATCATGCGGCCTTCAGGGGTTATCCACCTTACTGTGTTCAAAGCCGTCGAACACCTCCACCATTTTTAATACCTCCAAGGTCCAGTCAATCAGTATATCCATCCCTACACCCACTGTCCTCCATGTCCTGCTCCTCAGTTATATAAACACGAAGTATTCATTTAGGGTCTTACCCACTTTCACTGCCTCTGCACATAAAATAGCCCCTTGGTCCTAAAGGGGACCCACTCTTTCCCTGGCCACCAGCTTGCTCCTGATAAATGACTGAGGAATCTACTTAATATTACATGTGAAAGATATCTCCTCACTCATTTTGCGCTCCTGATTTTCTCCTTAGGTATTCTCCTACGCCGTTAATATTCCCCTTGGTAATTATACTCAGTTGATTGTAATTGCTCCAGAGATGTCACATCATTCATTTTTTTTCTGATCAATCTTTCAATCACACTTCATCTAAGTTCTCTAATTTTCCATCTTTGTCTTTCAGCCTGAGCTCCCGCTAACTCCATTCCTAAATAATCCCACTTGTCAAATTTAATTTTATCTATAGGCTTCTGCTGCCAATCTACCTATGCCAGTTCCTCTCTTGCACTTTTGAAATCAGCCACCCCCCAAGTTAAGATCTCAACATGACGCGCAACTTTATCCCTTTCTATAATGATCTTGAAGCATACAGAACTGTGGTCACTGTTTGCAATGTTCTCCCCAAATGACACTTCCATCACCTGCCCAGTTGCATTTCCTGAGATAAGATCAAGTACAGTCACTTCTCTGGTACTACAAAGTACAGTTTGTGTCAGAAACCTATTTTATACCACTTAACAAATTCCACCCCATCTGTCGCTTACACTAAGTCAATCCCAGTCAACATTGGGAAAGTTGAAATCCCCGCCACTATAACCCTATTGCTTTTACACCTTTCTTCGATTTGCTTGCATACATTTTGTTGTAATTCTCACTGACTATTGGGAGGCCTACAGTGTAACCCCAGCAAATCGTCACCCTCTAATATTCCCAAGTTCTACCCACATACCTTTTAGCATGATGTTTGCAGTTTATCCTCCCTATATACTGCTGTGCTCTCGTTAATGAGCAGTGCAACTCTCCGTCCTCTTTTGCATCTCCTTCTGTCACTCCTGAAATTTCTCTACGCCGCAACATTGCCTGTCTTGCCCTTTACTGAACCATGGTTCCGTGATTTCAATAATATCATAATTTCATGCGATGATCCAGTCTCTTCACTCATCTACTTTACCTGTGAAGTGTCTTGTATGAAAGAAAATGTAGTTGAGCCTGCCAGTTGCCTCCTCCACCTCAAATTGCCTCTATATGCTATGTTCACAGGACATGCTTAATGTATCCTCCAGATCTACCGACCACAGTGCTATTGAGTTTTGTGTCTTCATGGCAAATTCGTTTCAAATCTCCCACCTTGTGTCCTTCTAGTTTAGATGTAACCTGCGCATTCTGTTTTTTACCCAGGAAGTTATCTCCTACACAGGCTGACTAGCAATGAATTCGTCTGTCCTATCCTTTTATTTTTACATCTGCTAGCACAGTGAATAATCCTGTCCTTATAACCTTGTATATCGTGCTCTTTACCAAACTCTTCCAAACTTCCCAGATTCATTCTGCAGTCCTTTATCTGTCTACCTGTGTCATTGGTACCAAGACAGACCACATATTCTAGCTGTTGCCCATCCTCAAGAAAGTTCTTCAAATGAACCAAGACGTCCCTTACCCTGGCCTGTCACTGCGGAGGCAACAGACCATTCTGGAGTCTCACTTTCGACACAGAAATGTCGGTTTGTTCCCCTCGTTCGAATTCCATACTAGTAGCGCACACGGAATCTTCTTCCTACCCTGCTGTGCCTCGGAAAACACGGTACTACAAACTTGGCTGCTGTTATCCACTGAGAGCCCATCCCCTCAACACTATTCAGATTGGTGATCTGTTTGAGAGGGCAATGACCACAGGCGACTCCTGCACCACGTCCCGGCCCTTACTGTCCTTCCTGATCGTCACCATATTTCTATTTGGTACCTGCGGCGTTACCATCTTGTTCACTGTACTATTTGCCCTGCTCTCCACATCAGGGATTCTGCACAGTGACCCCAAACGCAGCCCCAGATATTCTTTGCGTCTGGAAGATGCTGAAGCTAAACACATCTTTCGCAGGTATGCAAACTAGATTAATGAAGCTCGAGCAGAGGTATGCTCCTGCAGGATGTGGGAGATCAGGGGCATTGGAAATCTGTCTGACCTTCAGCATCCCGCAGGACGAACGTACGACTGCCCAGCTTCCATGTCTTTTAACCAAATTGAGAAATAAAGAGAGAAAAAATATACTTTTATGGCCATTGTTTACCAATACCCACAATTTGACCTCAACAGCACTTCGACCTTTCAGACCCAATAAAATTGCTGCTGTCAAAATGGCCGCTCCCTCTTTTCCTGGCGCTCCTTTTAAAAGTCGCTGACACTGATCTCGCAGGTGCTGCCGGTCTAGCCGATGCTTCTCGGCCTTACCCCTCGCACTCTGGACGATCATGGCGATCTCTTTAGTGCGGTCGGTCTGGCTTCCGCTTCCAGGTCTTGTCTCTGGTTCACTCTTCTTAGTGATCCTTTTTCGCTTGTCCTTAATATTTATTGAGGCAGTGATGGTATCTTGAACCTATGCTTGGATCCGATTGTGTCCATGGGAAATTCTTGGCTTTACCATTATAAGTTTGAGGTGTGTGTGTGTGTGTGGTTGCCCGCACAATTTTTAGAGAACTATGGACATATATAAATGTGTTGCTGTAGTGCGCTCTGTAACTGATAAAATCAGTCTTTGCGTACTGTTATTTGGCTTTTGCAGTCAAGCGATCATTTCGTGCACAGAATGATATCCCACAGCGATTGATTCCGCTCGAACCAAAAGGCAAAGCACCCTTATCCCACTTCTACTCTTGCTCTTTCCTCTCATGGACTCCAGCGATTAAACTGTCCAATATACATTTACCACTGGTTTCAGTGTCAGCTTTTGGTCACCCTTCGCTCAGTGGTCAAAGTCATAGCAAAATACAGAATGGAAGAGAGGCCATTCGACCCACGGAGTGCATGTCGTCAATACCTCGCTCATTTGTAGTAATTCTGATAATTCCATTAAAGAGAACTCTCCCCACCTTCCCATGAACTGTACCATATCATCAATAGTGGAACAACTTACACTGAACAATTAACCTACTTTCAACCATAGCATCCGACTGAAGCTCACGCAGTCATAAGAGAACATGCAAACACCACACAGACATAGCCGGATTCAGGATTGAACCAGGGACTCTGGCGCTGTGAGGTTGCGGTTCAATCAGTTGCGCCCACTGGGTCGCCACAGCAGCTAAATTTACTGGTGTGATTTACATTAGTACTGAATATAATTTACTTAACTAAATTTATTACTACTATTTTGATGTTAGTTAATACATTTTTAAACTGTAAATCCAGTCAATGCGCTTTCAAATGTTTACGAAGTCACAATGACAGAATAAGGGTGAAAGATGCTTCTGAGAACCACAACTGTTGAAAGTTATCAGACATTCTGTTGCGGCACTTGAGGACTCATCGCCACGTGTCTTCCGCTGCACCATGTAGGTCGAACGCGGCAGCGAATCCTCCAATACAATTGATCTTTCGCGGGCAAGAGAGGCCCTAGGAGTATAATGGGGCCAAATGGCATTATTTGTTGGATCGAGACGCTGAGGCTGCAAGTCAATAGCCTTTCGGCAAAGATTCTGTATATGAATTTCCCTGCTTTATTTACCTGGTCATTTTCATCTAGAATTTTGTGATTGAGACTCGGTAAATGCATGTAGATAGCGCGATCCAGACTGCATTCAATGTAATTTAGTTGCATATTATTCACTTGTAACACGCAAGAAATACATAAATTTAACTCGTTATATTTTTGCATCAGTTTGTTGTTAATATGCGAGGACATAAGGTCGTACAATGCTAAATTGCTGAAACGATAAACGGATGGCTTGGTGTAATAATTTAAAGATTATTCTTCGATAAAAAAATAAACCTGGAATCCAATATTAAGAAGACTACGAATGACCATATATCCATACATGCCCAACTAGCTGGAAGACTGTTGGTTTTTATCCGACCTGGCCTATACCTGATATCAGGCGCACAGTAGTGAGCATCATTTCCTGTAGCGGAGGAGGTTAAGAGAGGTCAGGATTAAAGGATATAAAGCTATGGTATACGGAGACTGCAGTAAAATAGCTACCTTATCAAAAATAGATAAACTTAGAAGACATAGATTTAGCGTGAGGGTGAGAGATTTAGAGGGCATCTGATGGAATCCATTTTTCACCCGGAGAGTGGTGAATACGTGAAATAAACTCCCTGCGGGAGGGGTGGAGGCAGAGTTGCTGAGAGCATTTGAGAAGTAACATGACGAGTATTTGAATCGCCTAGACATAGAAGGCTATGACCCAATTGATGGGACATGAGATTAATCCAGATGGGTGCTGCTGGTTCGCATGGCGTGGTGGGCTACATCTCCTGTTTACATGTTATGTGATCTATGACTCTATTTTACTCCTTTTTGAAGGCCTCGGTTGCTTGTCAGTTCCAGCAAGCTTGGGTTGTTCTACACAGAGGTAAATTAATTCACCAGTAAAGGAAGGACGCTATATAGCAACGTAGAACATTTATTTGTCATGCTTGCCTTGCAATGAGACTTCAACTGCAACGTGAAGTGACACTAACTGTATTGAAGTTCGAGATCAATGGATGTTTGGACAAGGTGGATCACGGCATGTTAGATTAGTCCAGGAAAGTTGAAGTAGAATCTCAGCCGTGACCTCATGCAATGGCGGAGCAGGCGTGACTGGTCGGCTAGCAAACTTCTGCCACACTCTTTTTTGCTATTATTCTTAACTAGCAACATAATTATCTCCTTCTTCCACAATGTTATGGAGTAAGAAAAAAAACTTTCATATTTCTGGACCTAGGAGAGAACAAAGGTAGATAAATACATTAAGCTACGAAACAATGCAATGAGATACGGCATCACTTAATTGCTGCGATTGAACGTGGAAATCACACCCCAATTCGTTGTCTCTGCGATGATCGATCCACTCTCTAAGGTCTGGGACTAACCTGAATTCGCATAGTTTCCCCATAGATGTGTAAAGCCAGCTTAAAATAAGCACGTGTCCGTAAATTTTAGACAATCCCAGACACCTGAATCGACTTCCTAGCTCACGTTATCCCTCATCGGATGACGGATTCAGATATGTCAATCTATCGTAGACCATCTGGAGGGATTAGTTTCACGATGACTCCTATCGTTCGAAGGCAGTTTGCCTTAAGCAAGGACGGGTAAGGTTCTGTTGAATATTACCTCAAAGTCATGTTCTGAAGACGAGCCCTCTTGCCTTCGTATTTAAAAAAAACAACGAGCAGAGGGAAGCAAGTTAAAATAATGTACACATTTCAAGGGATGCCCATCAATGCATTCATCAGTGTCATCATTACTGATTGACTTGGCTAAGTCCTAAATGATGCTGCAGGCCGTATTTATGTGACAGCTGAAACGCCATCAGAAAATGAAGCATATATGAGCAGTTAGGCACTTCGCTGCATCACTCAGTACGGCCGTGGCTGACCTGTTACGCTCAATGCCATTTTCCTAAACTGTTCCAATTCCTTTGTTTCCTCTCATGTTTCAAAATCCACCGATCAGTGTCTTCAATATTCTAAGTGACTGAGACGTCACTGCGTTCTGGGGTAGAAATTTCCAAATATTCACTACTCTGTGGATGAAGAAATTGTTTCTATCAATCCTGAATGGCCAACGTTTTACTTGGAGACTGTGATTCTTGGCTCCAGACATACCTGCCAGAGGAAACAATAGTGCTTCATTTACCTTGTTCAGCTCCACAACATAACTCAAATTAATATGAACTCAGGATAGTATAGACCCGTTTGTTTAATGTCCGCCGATAGACAACGCTCCATTATGTGCTAAACTGTCAATAAATTCCCTCTGTCGTAAGAATTTGATCGGGAGACTACAGCTGCGTGCAATATTCCAGATGCAGTCTGACAACTGTTACGCGTATACTTGCAGAACACCATCATTAATCTTGTGCTCAAATCCCTGTGTAATAAAGTCCTACTTGTAGTTTGCCCTTTCAGCAAGGTTGCTGCGGCTGCAGTTAATTTTCGATAATTCGTAGACCAGCATATCCAGGCTTCTTTGAAAACCAATAGATTTAAAACTTTCATCATTAAATCTAATCTCATTTTCTCCTTTTCTTACCAACGTGGATGGTCCCATATTTTTCCACTTTATATTCCCTCAGCCATATTCTGGCCATGTCGTCGAACCTGATTATACTCCACTGATGCTAGTCCGTTCCCTCTTCTTACCTTATACTGCTTTTTACTATCAGCAGATTTGGATATATCACGCCTGGTCATCTTACCCAAATTAATTGTATAGATTGTGAAATGGTGAGACCCAAACACAGACCCTGTGACTCTCTAATAGTCACAACCTTGAAACCCGAAAATAAGCAGCTTATTCCTGCCTTTTTTTATCCGTTCCCCATTACAGTTTTTAACTGTTGATCAAGCAGGATTTCGGAGCCACAAAAAGGGAAATAGTTCAGCGAGTAGTTCTCAGTACTCAATACACACATATTTGCAGTATGTTGTCCTAATGGCAAGGCAAAGTCAATACTTAAAATTCTAACACCTCAGGAAAGCAGACGTGACATCGCGTTGCAGCGGGGATGCATGAAGATAATATTGAGAGTTCAAGTTCCGAAGAGGTGCATATCTAAGAATGGGAATTTAAACTTTGAGACTTTCAGGAATGTGTGTCGGGGGTTGGGGTAGGGGTGGGGTACTGCATTACGGAGAAGAGGGAACCTCTGAAAAGACCTGGTGAAATCTTTCATTCAAGCGTTGCAAACTTCTGATATGGAAATTGCAAAATGCTTTCCTATTAACTTACTTCTTTCAATGACGAAGGTTGTGAAGATACTATATGCTTGGAAATCTTTCTGGACGCATCAGGCACGAAAATTGCTTACCGAATGCTTCCTCTGCCATTTTCCTCAATTTCAAACTTGAAACGAGCATGTTTCCTGCACTAATAAATATTTGAAATATTGTTGCAACGTTCGAAATTAATATTTAAATCTTTACTCTGGTTAAATATTTTGTTCACAGAAAACAATGTAATGCTGCAGCCAGGATTCTTCATTAACGCTTCAAAAAGTGATTTCATCGAGAGAATAAATGGTCTGACAACTTACAAGTACTTGGATATACTTTTATCGTGAATGTTACCGCTAAAGATTATAAATGAATTCAACAACTGCTTTACTCTCCGAGTGCGTTTAGTATTTTTGATTTACTAATATATGTCGAGACTTTTATTTAACATGGACGTAATGACAATGATCACTCTATGATCAGCAGGTACCACAGTGTTTGTTTTATGATTATTCATGAGCAGCAATTGGTAAGTGCAATAGAATGCTTAAATACATCGTGCATTAAATCAACAGCGGTTGTGAACATTTGAACTAATTTGGGCGCACTTTGCATAACATTGATAATTGATTAGTTGGAAAATTATCTGGCATTATAACTTTAAGAAATGTTCTATGCAGTTATATGTAAGTACTCTTTGCGTCGCTATTTACTCATCAGAAGAACAAACACTGCAGGAGAATGGAAGGATTTCCCGCAATCCGTCGCCGCACCATCGCATCTCCGACATACCTGCATGACTCCTATACCGCTTCTGCCATCTTTATCATGAAGAAACAGTGAACAAAGTGAATATCAGAGAAAAGGCTGATTGCCTGTGAGCAATGGAATTATTTTCAGAAGGAATACTCAGTTGGAGATTTTATGTGATTAAAAGCGACATTTTCATCCAGCATTTAATATATTTGGACATGCGTGGAGCTGGATATTGAGCAAAACTAGCGAGGACTTTGTTAAAAAAAAATCGATTGTCGATTTCTGATGAATTATGGCCGAGGAAGAAGGCCTAAATATTATGGAAATTATCACTCGCATTTATGGTATCGTTTAGGATAAATATATGTGTGAGTGGAGCGGGGTGGTGATTGGCAGCAAATTGGTTGTGAGAGGAAGTGTCGTTATCATGGTATATTGTACGGAAAGCTCGACTTATTATTTCTTTCGTGACACGGAAAAGCATCTTGGAATATAACAAGTTGACAAATGTATCGTATAAGATTTTGGATATAAATGATAACTCGTCCAAGTTCATGAAAACAGCATTATCTGAGCATTTCCGAGTAACCGCGGCAGACGTTATATTTCTCCTCGAGAGAGTGCAAAATTCAGCTCGAGATACGAATGCGCTTAAACCCTAAGAAATTAATTCAAATGACCGCTTTGGCATGAAGACATACAAAAGAAACGAAAGGAGTCAGAATGGACACTTCAAAACCCCAAATACGCCAGAAGTAGTAGATATTTCAGCCCCAAATGACTCCCAGATCCAGCAAACGTGAAACCCAATATGGCTGAAGAGTACGTCAACAATAACACTCCGGCAATTAATCTACAGAGTGAGCACAAAAAGATAAACGGTCTAAAGGTGATTTGATGTATCGACAAACATTGCTGACAGACAACACGACGAATCTTGAGGTAAAGTAGCCAATGTCCTCAAGGCGCTTTGGAGTTCAAGCGTGATTGCATGATGAATGTAGAACATGGTACAGAACAGCACAGGAACCCCTCCACCCACGATGTTGTGCTGAACTAACTAAACTAGTAATTAAACGCCTAAGTAACCTAATTACTTCTGCTGACACAAGTTCCACATCCCTCCATTCTGTGTTCATCTATGTGCCGATATGAGGCCATTTTAAATGCCTCTATCATATTTGCCTCTATTACCACCCCTGGCAGCGTATTCCAGGCACCCACCACTCCCTGTGTAAAAAACCTTGCCGCACATATCTCCTTTGTACTTACCCCCCTTCACCTTAAATTCGTGCACCCTAGTGTTAGATATTTCGATCCTGGGGAAAAAGATACTGGCTGTCTACTCTGTCAATGTCTCTCATAATTTATAAACTTCTTTCAGACCTCCTCCCCTCAACCTCCGCCGCTTCAGAGAAAACAACTGAAGTTTGTCCAGTTTCTCCTTGTATCACATGCCCTCTAATCCAGGCAGCATTCTGGTAAACTTCTTCGGCATCCTCTCCAAAGCTTCTGCATCCTTCCAATAATGGAGCGAACCGACAAAATTGAATACCAAAATCCCAATCCAGAACTTTATAAACCTCCACCATAATTTATTGACTTTTGAACTCAATTCTCGACTAATAAAGACAAAGATGTCATACGCCTTCTTTACCACCTTATCAACATGTGCACCAAACTTCAGGGAGGTATGGACTTGAACACCAAGATGATTCAAAGAAATATTCATTAATTGGAGACATGGGCATTGGACAATGCAGTTCCCGCTTTATTTGGAGGAGTCGAAATAAGTATTGACACAGAAGATGCTGATGATAACACCCCGAAAGTGAATAAAACGTACCCGACAGCCAGCACGCTGCAAATGGTTATTCATCTCCTAACTGTCGTCGCTCGACTAAGTGTTATGGTTTGCAGTTCTTGTGAAAACAGAGACAGACAATGTTGGGTGACCTGAAAAATTCAAATCACCTCCAGCTGTCTTTGAATCCTCATTGCATTTGTTCATGAGAGAAACATTAGATCGTAGATTAGATCGTAGACCATTAGATTCAGGTGTAAAAGAACATGATTTGACCCACCTCATATTTCAAAAACCAACGAAGCTTTCCGAAATAAATAATAATTTTCCACATTTAAGCAATCTTCTTATGCTTTTCAGGTAGAATACAATGTTTCGGGTGAATTGTTTGTTGCTACAGCTTTGGAACATGGTATGGCCAGGAATTTCCATATGCTGAGTCCCACACAAAGTGTTAAAACAAGTCAATACTCAGCAGGTCAGGCTTCATCTGTGGGAAGAGAAATAGGGTTAACGATTTAGTGTGGACACCAGCATGAAGAAGCCCAAATAGTGTCATTTTATAATGAAACTGCGTTATATATTACACTATGCATCACTGGGACTACATCAGTAACATCATCACTAACCTAGCTGTTCTTCCCCAGAAAGGCATAACTTACAATTGCAACTAAACTGACATTCCCATTGCTTTCTGGATAATGTTTTTGTCTTATAACTTACTTTCATAGGACTGGTGGAATTGTGGACCGACAAATCATTAACATGGCATGATTTCAGTATTTTTTTCAATAACAATTAAATAATACGCTAAAATGAAGTAATTTGCAGCGAATGCGATGGCATTATAGTGGTAATTCTGGTAGCAGTCAATTTCTTTCTAAATTCACTTCTCATTGTTTTTGAATGACAAGTTACAACCAAAATTACCACATAAACTGGTATATTTACAACAATCCGGTGAATTTTAACTGCGCACTGTTAAATCCAGAGATATGAAAGAATGCAGTCCAGCTTTAAGAAATGTTTGGTGCAGTAATGGGTAAGGACTCTTTGTGTCGCTGTCTACCAATAAGAAACCCAGACGCAGAGAGAGATCTACCTCCCCCTTCATCCAGCACTACTGAGCTAGGAACAGATGCAGGGAGAAGGCAAACGCGGTCTGCGTTTAATCGCCGAGTCATGTTCAGAAGAATCTGTCAGTGCGATTTTTAATTTTTACAAGATTATACCGACATTTACGTGTCCCACAATTCGTATTTACTTCTACTAAAGTCCAGATAAGGAAAGAAAGCGCAAAGTTTGAACCAATTTCATTAATCCAATCCAGAACAATGGCGACAGACCTCAGCTACGGATTGTCTTTAATTTACCTTGTCTGCGCCTTCCACGCCGTTTGCGGACAAATTCGGTACTCGATTCCAGAAGAGCAGGAGCCGGGTGCCTTCGTTGGGAATATCGCCGAGGATCTAGGCCTAAGCATTCGCGAAATAAGCACTCGAAAATTTAGACTGGTCTCCGATGACACGATTCAGTTAATGAAGGTAAACACGCACAATGGCTTTTTAGTTGTGAAAGAGCGAATCGACAGGGATACGCTCTGCATAGAAAGCTCGAGTTGTTCTGTTTCTTATGATGCAGCTTTAGAAAATCCATTGGAACTGCATCGCATTGATATAGAGATATTGGATATAAATGATAACGCACCGAAATTTACGGAAAACAAATACTATTTGCATATCTCTGAATTAACAGTAACAGGAGCGCTCTTTCCTCTCGAGAGAGCGCAGGATGCAGACGTGGGAACAAACACAGTCATTTCATACAAAATCAGCTCAAATGAGCACTTCGGTCTGACGAAACAGGGAGTCGACGATGGGAGTAAAACTACAGAGCTGATGCTGGAAAAAGCTCTCGATCGCGAGAAACAGTCGGCTTTCCAATTAATATTGACGGCCATTGACGGTGGGATTCCTCCGAGATCTGGCACCGCGCAAATCATTATCTCTGTTCTGGATGCCAATGATAACGCGCCCGCATTCAATCATCAGATATATAGGGTTAATATTCCAGAGAACGCACCAACAGGTACCATGGTGACTACGATACACGCTGCCGATTTAGATGAAGGAGCAAATGGTGAGGTAAAATACGGTTTCAGTACACACGTTGCTCAAAGCGTTCGAGAGTTGTTCAATTTAGATTCAGAAACAGGACAGATTTACGTGAAGGGACCACTGGACTATGAAGGTAAAAACTTTTATGAAATTGAGGTACAGGCTGTGGACAAAGGTGTACCAGCATTAAGTGGGCGAACCACAATTATTGTTGGAATAACTGACGTTAATGACAATGCTCCGGAGATCAGGGTGACCTCGGTATCCAGCAATGTGCGTGAAGATGATGCTATCGGGACTGTAGTCGCTATAATTAGTGTTATGGATCGCGATTCTGGCGAAAACGGACAAGTACATTGTCGAATTCCTACGAATATCCCGTTTCAACTTGAGAAGTCTTTGAACAACCAATTCAGGTTAGTAATTAGCGGTGCACTGGATAGGGAACAAAGTCCGCTGTATAATATATCTATTACAGCCTGGGATGCGGGGCTCCCTTCTCTTTCAGCAAACAAAACCTTATCCATTTCAGTATCAGATGTAAATGATAATATACCGAGGTTTACACAGTCATTGTATCGGGTGTTCCTGATGGAAAACAACGCACCGGGTGCATCTATATTTACAGTTACAGCTTTGGATCCCGACTTGGACAAGAACAGCGAGATATCGTATTCTCTCGTGGAGACTCCCGTGGAAGAAATTTCTTTGTCTGGCGCTATTACTGTTAACGCGGAAAGTGGGGGTATTTATGCACTGCGCTCCTTTGACTATGAAAAGCTGAAGAATTTCCAATTCAAAATCCAAGCTTCTGATTCTGGGTCACCTTCAATGAGTAGCACCGCGACAGTGAATATCGTAATCTTGGACCAAAATGACAATGCTCCGGTTATAGTTTCCCCTTTAAAATGGAACAATTCAGTGGCGCCGCTTACTCTGCCCCATTCAGCATCTCCAGGCTGCTTAGTTTCGAAAATAATTGCAACGGATGCAGATTCAGGGCAGAACGCACGTCTTTACTATCAACTCTTAGAAGCTACAGATCGGAGCTTGTTTAGTGTGGGATTTCCCTCTGGAGAAATCAGAACGTCTCGAAGCTTTAAGGATCAAGATAAGCTTACACATCGACTTCTAATTTTGGTAAAGGACAATGGACAACCGAGTCTCTCCAGTACAGCCACAGTTCTGTTTTCATTCCTGCCGAACGCTACAGAAAACTTCTCCGAACTAACAAATAAGGAAATAAGTCCAATTCATTTTTCAGATTTAAATTTGATGTTGATCGTAGCGTTGGGATCAATATCTGGTATATTTCTATTAATAATAGTTTTGCTCGTCATTCTAAAGTGTAAACAGGACAGAAATGTTTACGGTTATAGTTGCAGAATCTGTTGTTATCGTCAGGGGAATTCAACTGACGACTTTCATCGGAGAACTGTCCCAAAACCAATTATAAATTATGCCGGTGCTGGCCAGACGCTGCCCATTCGGGAATCGTACAATTATACTGTTGCACTCTCACCTGATTCTTCGAGGAGTGATTTCTTGTTTTTAAAACCGCATCATCCTACGTTGCCTCTGGATGATTTCAACATTCGTGATTCGGGAAAATAATTTTGGAAGCCCTTTTCCATGTAGATGGTTTGCGTTCACATTTGTAAGTTCAGTGAGAAGCACAACAAAGTAAGTTGATTTTGCGGCTGTGTCGATGTGTTGCTTGATGCCGCTTCATTTGTATATAGTGACACATACATCTGAGATTCTTTTTATTTAAATGAATCAGTTCTGTTAACTAACGATTGAAAAAGTACCTTTTAATTTTAAAATATACAACTCATTTAGTTGATAGACAGAAAATTCGGTTAATCTACCTGAAAGCAACATTGATGCACTCACAGATCAATTCCTTTCGTATCCATCATTAATGTTGCTACATTTGTTAATCCTTGACTTCATTGTTGCTTGTGATGAAATGATTCACATTTAAAGTAATTCTATTATAATTCCAAATGATACGTTGCGCTTATTTAGAATCTGACGAGAACACGCACCTGGTAGTTTATCCAGAAGTAAATTTTCGGAAGTACAGTGGCGCAGCAGTTTATAATGCAGCCTCACACTCCGGACAACTAATTTCAACCCTCCTCTTCGGTTCTGTCTGTGTTGAGTTCGTACGTAATCCCCGCGACCTCATCCACTGCCAACGACTTTCTGTTTGATAGGCTACTATAAAGTTCTCCAAGTTTAAATGATGGCAGGGAAAGCGAGTACGGTTTGCCAAGCATGCGAGTGAGACAATACAATTGGTGTAAGCGGGTGCTTGATGGTCCGCGCGGACTCGATGGGCCTACCTCTACTTTTCGCGCACTGTGACTCTATGACTCTAATTTGAAGATAGTCAATGTTGTTCCCTTTCTTATATGTACCAAGGGTGACTGGGACGGCGCTACTATTTTGTTAAATTTATACACCAATGACTATTAATTTCGGACGTATTTCTTCATACCGCAAACCAGAATCTATTGCTGATTTCTGGTTACCCTTCAGAAAGAGGCATTTGACATTATTCTCGAAGCGTTGAGGTTCAGTACGTGGGTCGTGTTTCCATATGCATTTTGGGTATGAACTTCTGAGATTTTTCCCAGCAAAGGCTTTTATCGAGTTAATGATTTATAGACTTGCACAACGTGGAAAAGGGTCCTTCTGCCTACCACGTCCATAGCAACATTTTTGCCCATCTACATTATTCTCATTGTCATGGATTAGGACGATATTATTCTTTGCCTTGCCTGTTTGTGTCTGCCTAACTATCTCAGAAACCTAGGCATTTGGCTGATTCCATCACCTCCTCTGCCCGTGTATTCCAGATATCAACCAATCTCTGTGTAACAAAAACTTTGTCTTTAAATCCCGTATCACCTTTAAAACTTCTATCTCTCACCTTTCAACTATGCCACCTTATTTTTTGATACCCATACCATGGGGAAAAAGAAATTGACTGTAAACCTTTTCTATGCCTCTCATAATCTTGTCTAGTTTTATCAGGTACCCCGCAGCCTCCTCTTCAGAGAAACCATGCCCATCTTGTCCAATCTCTCTTCGTAACTAAACCCCTCCAAACCAGGCAACATCCTGGTGAATGTCCTCTGCTCTCTCTCTAGCACATATAGTGTGGCGACCAGAAATTCACACAATACTCCAAGTGTGGTCTAACCAATATTTTGCAAAGTTGTGACAAAACATGCCACATCTTATGTTCTATGCCCGTCATTTGAAAACAATCGTGCCATATGTCTTCTTCATCATGGAGGTATAGACTTGGACATCTCGGTCTCTCTCTTCAGCAACATTCCTTTATGCCCTACTTTTACTGAATATGTTCTACTTCTTTTTATTTCCATGTCAGGATGAAAGTACATCAGCCAATGTTCTTCCCAATTGTCTAACAAATCTATATCTTGCTGTATCCTTAGACGATCTTCTGATCCATCCACAACACCACCAATTTTTGTGTCATCAGCAGACACAATAACCATACCTGTTGCATTCACATCCAAGTCAAATATATATATATAATCACAGCAAAGTACACAACCCTGATCCCCGTAGTACACCATTAATCATTGCAATCAGAAAAAAATATTGTTCCACAACTATACCGTGCCTCCTATCACCAAACTAATTTTGAACCAATCAGCCAGCTCGCCTTGTATCCCCTGTACCTTGACCTTCTATACCAGCTTACCATGTTGGACTTTATGAGATGCTTTATTGAAGTCCATATATAAAAGTTCTACCATCCTGCCTTTATCAATCTCATTGCTTATCTCCTCGAAAAATCAATTAGATTAGCCAGTGTAGAGTTCCCATCAGAACGCCATGCCGGCTATCCATGGCCAGTTTTTGACTTTCCAAATGAGCATTAATCCCGTTCCTCAGGTTTTTCTTCAATAACTTTCCTGCCAGTGACATAAGGCTCTGCAGTAACCTAGCTTTTCCCCGTTGCCCTTCTTAAATAAAGGAAGAAAATTAGCTCCCTTTTGGTTTTCTGGTACCTCACTTGTGGCTGCTGAAGATACAATATGTCTGTCAGTGCCCCAATTATCTTTTATCTTGTTTCCTGTGGAATTCTGGGATCGATATTATCCGGGCCTTGGGATTTATCGATCATTATGTATTCAAGGTATCTGACACCTCCACCATTTTAATGCATGCATGGTCCAGACAATCAACGTATCCTTCTGAACTCTCTTTTCTACACGTTCTTGTCCTTGGTGAACATGGACGAGAAGTATTCATTTCAGATCTCGTTCACGTTCCCCGGTTCTACATATATATTGCTCCTTTGGTCTCTGAGGGACTATTACTCCTTTCCTAACTACCCTCTTGCCCCTAACATACTTATGACAGAGGATTCTACTTAATCTTCCCTGCCAAGGGCATTACCACTTTTTCCCTTTTAATTTCTTAAGTACTTTCGTACAAATTTAGATTCCCCAAGGGACTCACTTGAACGTAGTTGCCGACATTTCTCATATCATTCTTTTATTCTGGTCAAACTTTAAAAAATATTTATCATCCAAGCTAACTAATCTTTCCATCTTTGCCTTTTACCCTTACCAGAATATGCTGGCACTGAACTTCTGCCAATTCTCTTTAAAATATGCCCTTGTCAAATTTAATTTTATCCACAAGTATCTGCTCCAAAGCTACATATGCCAGTTCCCCTCTTGCACTTTTGAAATCAGCCTTACCCAAATTTAGAGCCTTAACTTGAGGTCCAACTGTATCCTATTACACAGTTATCTTGAAGCCCACAGAACCGTGGTCATGTTTACCAAGTGTTCCACAATTGATACTTCTACCACCGTCAGGTTTCAAGTATCGTTCCTTCTCTGGCAATACAAACTATAGATTGTCTCAAAAACCTATCTTGGATGTACTTAACAAACTCCATGCCATTTAATCCGCTCCATTGAGGCAATCCCAATCACTATAGGAAAAGTTACAATCTCCCACTACTCTAATCGTATTGCTTTCACATTTTCTCGGAATGCTTGCACATCTGTTCTAATTCCCGTTGATTACTGGGAGGCCAATAGTAGAATCCCAGCAAAATCATCAGCCCTCACATTCCCACACAGCCTCGCTGGATGATCTCTCCAGGATATCGTCTCTACGTACTGTGATACACTTCCTAATGTGACTCCCCTTCCCTTCTGCATCCCCCTCCCATGCCTGACATCTCTATACCCTGGAACATCCATCTGCCCATTTACCCCTTCACTGAACCATGTTTCTGTGATTGGAATAGTATTATAACTTCTTGTATTATATTAAATGCATTTGAGCCTGCTAGTCGCCTCTCATCCTCAACCTGCCTCTGCCTGCTCTGCCCACTGGAATTGCTTAATTTATTCTCTATATTCAGGTCAAACTTCCACCTGCCGCAATGCTACTAAGTTTCCCACTCCCATGCCAAATTATACTAAACTCTTCTGAGTAAACCTTTGTCAACCCTTGCGAAATCCTAATCCCTTCTGGTCAAACATCTCTGCAAGAATATCAGTCTCCTTCCAGTTTAGATGTAATTTTTCCCTTTTGCACATGTCTCACCCGCGGCAGAAGTGATCCCCATAAGTACCTAATGACCTCACTTTGGGACAGCTTCGTTAGCCATGAATTCATCTGACCTATCCTTTTATCTTTACCCATGCTGTGGCACAGTGGGTAATCATGTGAATATGATCGTGGAACCCTGCTCTATAAACTTATTCCTAACTCACCGAGTTCACTTCAGGACCTCATAGCTCTTTCCATTTCTGTCTTTGTTACTAATATGCACAAGGAACTCTGGATGTTCTTCCCCAGCTCCAGAATGCTCCAGATCTGATCTGACAAATCCCTCAGCCTGGGACGAGGGAGGCAAATGACAATTCTGCACTCTCACTCTGCGCCACAGAAACGCCTGTCTGTTGCGCATATTCGAATCTCATACAAGTAGCACTCTGTCAGACTTCTCCGTCCCTTGCTGTGCGTCAGCCAACGGTAGTGCCACAAAAGTGAAAGCCACTGTCCTTGAGCCATCTCCCCAGCATTATCCAAAATGATATCTGCTCCATTTTCCACACCACGTGTACTCCATTGTAAGCCTATTCACAGTTCCATCTGCTCTATGATATCTGACAGAAACTGAGCTTCCATATCCTTTTATCCAAAGTCAGTTCAATTGAGAAATCTACATTGTCACTTCTCACCTTCCTCACTCAGGCCCGACATTCACCGAAGTCCACATTTTGACCTCGACAACAGCACTTCGGCCTCATAAATAGCCGCTCGCAATGTAGCGTTCCCGTTCTACTTGGCGCTCCTTTTCTATCTCGCTGCCGCCGATCTCGCAGGCACTGTTGGGTTCGCTGACACCTCTCGGTCTTACCTCTCTCCTCTGGACGATCCTGACAATCTCGTTGGGGCGGCCAGTCTGGCTTCCGCTCCCAGGTCTTATCTTTGCTCTTGCCTTCTTGTTGCTCTTATTACTTGCCTTTTATATTTATCGAAGTAGCGATGGCACCTTACTCGAACCTATGTTGAATGACATTTTGTCTCGGGCACTTCCTTTGTTTGCAGAAATCTATTTATCTATTTGGGTTGTGTGTGTGTGTGTGTGTGTGTGTGTGTGTGTGTGTGTGTGTGTGTGTGTGTGTGTGTGTGTGTGTGTGTGCGCAGATAAGAGTATCTGAAGGCGATGGATTCCGTGCCAGCCAAAGTGCTGAACAGTCCAATTCCCCTTAAGCCCTTGGTCAGTCATCTTATGGACTCTAGCGAATAAAATATTCAATGCGCATTTATTACTGAGAAAGCAGCGATTCTGGGTCACACTGAGGGGAGGAGTCAGTCAGTGATTCATAGGAAGATACAACATAGAAAAGATGCCATTAGACCCAGCGAGTCTTCGACGATAACAAAACGCACATTTCTAATATTTCTACATTAATCACATTTTTAAAATTCCTCCTATATTCCCAACAAATTCCCTTATTATCCATCAGTACTTGTGATAACTTAAAGTGACCAGTGAACATATCTTCCTGTCTTTGAGATGTGGCAGGAAACCGGAGGATAGCTACCCGGTCAGAAAGAGAACGTGCAAATCTAACACAGACAACACTGGGACATAGGATTGAACTCGGGTCTCTAGCGCTGTGAGGCTGCTGCTTCTCAATCAGCTGCGCCATTGTGCCTTCCCAACGGCGGTGTACTAATTTATTTGACAAAATTTATCACTACTGTTTTGATTTTTTTTGGATATTTTTCCTAAAATATGTAAATTCAGTCAATGTGCTTTGAAATGTCTCTGAATCTCGCAAAGACATGAACAGTAAAGTAATCTTGTGAGAAACACTGTTATTGAAATATCAGATATTCCGTTCGGGCACTCGAGGCCTCATCCTCAGTTACCTTCTGTTGCACTATACAGAAAGACTGAGGCAGGAAGACCGTTAATATCATTGGTGTGCAGTATGGAAGAGGGGCGGTGGGTTTGGAATAGCACCAAATGGCAGGAGCAATGGAATCGAGACGCTGAGGCCACAAGTCAATGGGCTTTCGGCATATAAACTGCCATGCTTCGTTTACCTCGTCATTTTCATCTGGAATTTGTGATCTACACTTGTTCAGTGCATGTAGATAGCGTGATGCAGACTGCATTCTATGCAAAGTAATTGCATTGTGTTCACTCATGTAATATAGAAACAATAAAATAAGTGTAACGTTATATCTTTGGGTCAGTTTATTGTTCATATGCAAGGGTTTTATGTCGCCTAACTGCTGGTACGGTAAACGAATAGCTTTGTGTAAAATTGAAAATATATTTTCAGACAAACAAACCTGGAATGCAATCTTAAGAGGATCACGAATTTTCAGACGTTCATACATGCCCAAGTGATTCAGAACTATTCTTTAGATCCATAATCCTACTGATATTATGTGACGTGACCTATACCGGATTATAGGCCCACAAGAGGGAGCCTCATGTCCCTGCAGCGGAGAACTTTAAGAGGGACATGATTGCTGCGTATACAATTATTATATGTGTAGATACGGTAGACTGCAGGATAAGTTCCCACATTAAAGGTAGGTGGAATTAGATGGCATAGTTTTAGGGGAAGGGGTAAGAGATTCAGAGGGTATTTGAGGGCGTCCTTTTTCACAGGGATAGTACCTGGAAGACACTACCTGAAGGAGTGGTGCAAGCAGACTCACTGACAGCATTTAGGAAGAGTCTGGACGAGCATCTGAGACGCTGCCACATAGAAGGCTACGGACAAGCGCTGGAAGATGATAATAGTATGGACAAGTGTCCACTGGTCGACGTGGTCTTCGTGGTCCAAATGTCCTGTTTCCATGTTGTGTGACTCCATGACTCTGTTTAAGCTGCTTTTGAAAGTTCTCGATAGACTTTTAGCCATCTCAAGCTCGGATTGTTCGGTACAGAGGTAAAGTCATTCATCAGCAAAGGGAGAGCATTTTCTGGCGACCTGCATGAGTCCATTACGCATGTTCCGCTTGATACGATGAGACATCAGCTGGTCCCGGACAACGCAAAATGATACTAACTGTGTTCATGTCAGAGAGCAATAGATTTCCTTGGTCTTGAAGTGGCTTACAGGATGTTACAGTAGTCGAGGAAATTTGATGTAGAACATCTAATTTAATGGTAGAGTAGGTGCGACTGGTCAAATTGCTAACTGCTGCGACATTCTCTTGTCTTCTTCTGTTCTTAACAAGCCGCATAGGAACCACATACTTCCTTTCCCGATAAAGTAGAACACTCAGATGATTCTCTATCCCGGGTGAAGAAACCGAGCAAAAAACAAAATAATTAAACTACGAAACAATACAACTTGATTTGGGATCACCTATGTGCTGCGTCTAGACATGGAAAGAAAACGCAAATCCATAATATTTCACTACCTAATTTCTGAAGAATTATTAGAACTAGAATAGTTTCCCCAAATATGTATGAAAAATATTACCACATGCACAGATCCATATATCTTAGACAATCACAGTGATCTGAATCGATATTCCAGTATACGTCTTCCTTCTCTCGCTGATTTAGAGGCTTGTAGGTGGGCATAGGAATATGCAGTGAACATACGGATATGCGTCATGAGCAGGCAGAAGACATATTGTTTAATTTGGCATCCTGTTCGGCACAGGCATCGTAGGCCGAGGGGCTTGTCCCTGTGTTGTGTTGTACTGTGTTCCATGTTCTATGTTCACCTGATGACAGATTTTGCAGATATGTCTATTTACTCTGTACACTTTGGCGGCATTGGTCCCACATTGACCCTGGCCGTTTGAAGGCAGATTGCATCAAGACAACCACAGGTAATACATGTCCTATTAGTTATTGTCCGTGACTGACACATGTTGAAGATGAGCCATCATGTCTCCGTTTAAATGAGCCAAGAACGAGCAGAAAGTAACAAAATAATGTACATATTGCAAAGAATGACCGTCGATGCATTCATCATTGCCATCATTACTGATTCATCTGGATGAGACCTGAGTGTTGCAGGTGGTATTGATGTGGCTATTTAAACACCAAACACAATGTGAAAATGAAGCAGATATGGTTAATTAGGCCCCTCGCTCGTACTGACCCATTCAGATAGATCATTCCTGAATATTTCTCTCAATGCCATTTTCCAGAACAAATCCATTTTCCATCGATTCTCCTAATATTTCCCATATAATATAATATTTCCAAAATATACCCATATGTGTCTTGGGTATGCCTAGTGATTGAGCATTCACACATTCTAAGGTAACGAATCCCAAGATTCAGTACCCTGTGGTTGAATAAATTTTTTATCTCAATCCTAAAGGGCCAGACTGTTATTTTCAGACAGTGATCCTGCTTCTGGGCACATCTGCTAGCGGAAACATCAGCGCTGCACTTGCCGTGTCCAGCTCCAAAAGGCAACTCACATTAATGTAAATTCAGAAGAGTATAGGCCCGTTTGTTCAATCTCTCCCCATAGACAACCACTGCATGCTCTGCCAAACCTTCAATGAATTACCTCTATCACAAGTATATCCTTAATTAGGTTGGGAGACCACATCTGCATGCAGTATTCCAGATGCAGTTCTACCAGTGTTACCACTGTAATTGCGGAAAGACTTCATTAATCTGGTACTAAAACCTCTGTTTATGGTTTGCCCTCCTCCGAGGTTACTGCAACTGCCATGAATTTTCAGTGATTCGTATACTAGCTATCCAGATTTATTTTTAAACCAATACGGTTAAAACTCTCAATATTAAAACTATGCTGCTTTTCTCCTGTTCCCACCAAAATGCACGGACCCATATTTTTCCACATTACATTCCGCCTGCCATATGATGGCCATTTCAATGAACCTCATTATACACCGCTTTATCCTCTTTTCAATTCACAATATTTTGTTCTGTCAGCAGATTTGGAAATATTGCCCGCGATCTCTTCATCCAGATTAATTATATCAGATTGTGAAACACTGAGGCCCAAGTACGGAACCTGTGTTTCTCCATTGTCACCGCCTTGCAATCCGAAAATAAGTACCGTATTCCTGCTCTCAGTTTTTTGTCCGTTTACCAAAGGTGTATAATAATTAACGTTCATGCAGAATTTCAGAGGCAGGTAAAGCGGAATGATTTATCGAGCAGTCTCCAGAACTCCAGAACTTGATGGAGATTTTCCCAATGGCTAGGCAAACTAAAAGCGATCCTTAAAATACGAGAACTAGGGGAAGGCAGACTTCCCATCGCATTGGAGGTGGGATGCATTTACGCCATTAATGAGAGCTCAAGCTACTAAGGAATTCATATCGACGTATGGGAATTTAAACATTGAGTCGTTGAGTATTATATGCGTTTGTTTCTGGGGCAGGGGCTGCGGAAGGGTGACGAGGGTATCTCTGGAAAGGTGAAGACTTTCAGACAAAATGTGCCGTATATTGGTTTCAAAATGAGGAAGTGCTCGTAAAATATCAACTTATTTCTTCCACAGTTGAACTGTAAAAACGCTGCCGAATGTTGTGACCATATCGTATAATGGGAAGTTTTTGAGATGCACCAGGTATGATAATAGGTTAATGGGTTATGTTTTTTTTCTACCATTATATGCTTTACACTAAATCTCCAGCGGTGGTGAACACTTGTGTCATCTTAGCTCACTTTGACTGCACAACATTTAGCATTGATTTATTGGAAAATTAACTGGTAATTCACCTTTAATAAACGGTCGGTGCAATTATACGCCAGGGATTATTGCGTCGCTGTTTACTAATCGGAAGAACAGATGGTGCAGGGGAATGAAAATATTTCTTGCCATCTGCCCCACCCAGTCACATCTTCGACATATTAAGTTAAATCCTATCCGATTTTCACCATGATTAACCAGTGAACAAAGTAAAGGTCCAGCCTGATTCCCTAATAAAGTTTAGTCATTTTCAGAAGGATGACTCAGTTGGAGATTTTGCGTAGAGATATTTAAGAGCGACATTTTCATTTAGCATTTATTTTATTTGGATAATTGTGGAGCCGGATATTGAACAAAGCTATCGACAATTGCGGAAGAAATCAATCATGAAGTGTTCAAAAATCTATTGTCTTCATTTAAGCCTGTGCTTTAGCCTTTGGGACAAAAATGATTCCCGCTCTTTGAAGAATTGTAGCGTAGTGTTTTCAGCGGTTTTATATAAGGACGTCGGTCGAATCATTAAGAATTAATCATTCACAACCTTTGTCTGATCTCACTTAAGAAAAGAGTCGGGCTGGGTACCGACAGATTGGTTATGAGTCCAAGAATGGTTGGGTTGATATAGTGCACGGAAAGTTCGGCTTATTTTGTCTATTCTGATGCAGCTGTGGAAAATCTATGGGAATATAACGCGTTGACAAATGTATAGTATAATATATTGGATATAAATGACCACTCTCTCTGGTTCATGAAAACAGTAATATCTGCACATTTCCGTGTAACGGCAGCAGACGCTCTATGTCATATTGAGAGAGCAAAATCCAATTAGAAATATGAATAGAGTGAGTGCCGAGGAAATTAACTCAATTGATCATTTTGACATGAAGACATACGAAAGAAACTGCAGCAGTTAAACTGGGTACTTCATATTGAAAAATTAAACTCCTAAGACCGCGAGCAACAGTCGATATTTCAGCCCCTAAAGACGGTCAGCGACGGATGATTCCTCCCAGATCCAGCAAAGGCGAAAACTAACCTCACTGAATGGGGCGTCAATGATAACGCTCCGATATTTATTTTACAGGTGCCTTGATGACATTGACAAACATTGCTGACAAAGCGACCAATGTCGAGGTAAATTAGCTTCAAGTAGCCAATATTCTCAAGGCTCATGGGAGTTGCTGCGGCTGGAAACGTGGTATATCAGAGTTCAAAGATCACTGCATTTTGAATCAAATAAATGTTCGTGAATTTGAGGCTTGGATCATGCACAATGCAGTTCCCGCTTTAGTTAGAGGGGTTGAAGTAATCATTGGCCTCATGGATGACAGTAATAACAACCCAAAAGCAAAAACGTAGCTGATAGCCAGCAGGTGCAACTGGTTGTAAAATAAAAAAAAACTGGTGGAAGGTCAGCTGGCCACGCAGCATCTGCAGAGGGAAGTGGCCAGTCGTCGTTTCGAGTCGAGACCCATCATCTGACCTTGGGTAGGGCATGCAGCTGTATCAGCGGGTCTGGTAGATAACGTGGTCGAATAGCAGAGGGAATTACAGATGGGGAGCAGAGAGAGGGCCTCAAAAAATTCTTGTAGAATGGAGAAGGGAAAAAGTGGGCGAACCTTGAAGAGACTTCAAAGTGGTGCTGTAAAATGAGGACACAAGAGGCGGCGAATGCTGGAATCGGGAGCAGAAATCAAACTCCTGGAGCATCGGTCAGGCAGCATCTGAAGATGGAAGTGGACAGCTGACGTTTCGGTTTCTGGCCGAGAACCTTCATCAATGTGTTAAATTTAAAATATATGTATACAAAATACTGGCAATATTCAACAGGTCATGCTTCATCTGTGGGAAGGAAAGCAGAGGTAACTTTTCAGGTTGTACACCACCAGGAAGAAGCACCAATCATGTCATATTTTATCGAAAATGCATAAAGAAACGTCAAAACCAACTCTGTAACACAGTTCCGCTGTTCCGGACTTGAAAGGCAGAGCTTACAGATTTTGATTGTGTTCCGCAAGTGAAAGAACCGTCTTCAAAGAAAATCTCACTATTCTGTCATTCATGTCGGTTTCCGTCAATGAGGAAACGTCAGAATTTAATACTATGTTTTCCCTGACTCCCAAAACAGAGGAGCATATTATCTCGCCACCTTTATTTGCTCAACCCATAATATTGCGCAGCGGTTAAATGGCTAACTTATTATACTAGCGCAATGAAATACCTAACGTGTGCATCGGTTCGGAAATAAAATAAAAGCTGATGAAATCACTTTCCATCAGATTAGCACCGTTGCGGTTTTTTAAAAGAATAATTGATTTTTTAAAAGATTCGATTAAAAATATCTGTTTTTAAAATTTGTAGAAGACTCAAGAGTCAGATAATCACTCGCATCTCCAGCAGATGGCAGCTATGTTGAGTAAAATTGCAGTTTCTGCCATTGTACTCAAGATTTCGACGATGAAATGTGCCGCTGCACGAGGAAGAAAACTATATTTCAAATAAATAAATATTACAAAGTCTTGGCTTAGGTACAATGAAGATAACAACAGATTAATTTCCCCACTAACATAAAAATGGTTCTGGAGACCAAGAGTAAATTTGAACATTTTCCACTGTTGGCATTTCTTCCTGATCTGATCCTTTGGTTCAGAGCAGGCAGAAAGGAATAAAAGTTTCGCACTACGATTCAATCGGAATATCAATGCAAAACAGTTTTGTTACAAAAAAGAAACAATCATTCGTGAAATCGGAGAAATTTGAACGAATGAAACAATCAATTTTGACATTTATGTCCCATACGAGATGGCAAATCATTCCATTCAGTTTTTTTTTATGGCCACAGCGTTGAAACAGAAAATGCACTAGCAAATTTCTGTCTAGGCACCGAAATAGGACTGTGATATGTCCAGTCAAGCCAGGGAAGTCGTTCTCACTATAATTTCCGGACTAATTTCTACATTATGAGAGCTGTTCCGCAGGGTTGTCAATCAGCAGGGTGACATCGTCGTATTAACAATATCATATCTTGACAAGACGACTTGTAAGCCTCCTCCGTTATATCCCCTGGATAGGTCATGCCTCACAAACAGAAAAGACCCATCATATATCGTGATACAGTACTTCATAAGGGAGAGGATGTAGCGATGGAAATATTACCTCCAGACGCATGGCATCAGGTCAAACGTGGGTAAGGAAGCCTCCTCCTGGTTACCCCTGACCATTATCCCCGAGATGATGATTTTGTACACCATCATAAATTAAGCACTGACACTGACACTGAAACGGATAGGGACTATACTTCGGAAGGGATGAGATCGGAAAGAAATTCCTGTTAAATTGCTTTATTTTTATTGATACTGTGTAACCCAATCTATGGATGAAACCATCCACGTGTCGCAGGTGCATTTATCCACAACAGCAACTGAAAGAACTGACAGGCACGTCCAGGATAAAGAGAAATCCCACTTTCAACGAAGGTCGCCCGTAATCGTTGTATGTGGCATTGGAATACAGGAGGCTAAGATATAGTGATGGAATGCAATTAATTACTGGATAAATAAGCCAGAAGATTTTTCTAAATTACTAATCATGGCCATAATTCAACTGGACTGGTGGTTATTAAAAGTCTTTTCCATTAATATCCTTCAGGGAAGAAATATTCTATCCTTACCCAATCTTACCTGAGGATGAATCCAGATTCACCAAACGTTTACACGGAAATCGCTTTACAAGCTACTCGTCTCCATATAATTTAGGAATGGCAATGAATGCAGCCTTACCAGTGAAGCCCAAATCCTTTAAAAAATTACAAAAAAAGAAAATTGTGATTCGGAAGATTAAACAGAGCAGATCTGATAACTCTAAATGTATCAACCATTAAACATTGTGGATTACCGACCGCAGCAACAGTCCTGGGTCTGAATGCTTAAGCACCTTCCAATCAGCAATGCTCGATAGGACTGCAGCAAATGAAGAATATAGCTCACCACCACCTTCTCAGGGGGAATTAGGTACAAGCATTAAAAGGATTGAAAATCAATGGTGAATATGAGCTGGTCCCAGTCAATTTATCTTCAGCAAGGATGTTCAAACTCCTTAAACCTCCAGTCCATATGAGGAAGATCTGCGGGCTCTCAATTTCTTACTCGAACAGACCAGGGTCCAGTTCCCCTCCCCCAGAGGCCAAAAACATTTGCAGTATGTGCCTTAATGAGTATAGCCCAGTGGCTCTGACATCCACTATCACGAAATGCTTCAAAAGCCTGATCGTGACCCAACTTCAGCCTCCTGGGAAACCTCGAACCACTGCAATTCGCCTCCTACCGAAACAGGTCAACGGCAGACTCAATCTCCCTGGCCCTACACTAATCCTTGAAGCATTTGGACAGTAAAAACACCTTTGTTGGACTATTGTTTATTGACTACAGTTCCTCCTTCAATACTTTAATTCCAAGAAAACTCATCTCCTAGAGCTGGGACTCAACACCTCCGTTTGCAACTGGATCCATGTCTTCCTGACCAACAGACCTCAATCAGTAAGGATGAACAGCAATAACTCCACCATCCTCATCACCGTGCCGCACAGGGCTCTGTCCCCAACCCCTATTTTATTCCTAATATGCCCACGACTGCGTGGCCAGATTCTGCTCTAACTCCATCGAAAAGTTTGCAGACGACACTACCGTAGTGAGCGTCATTCACTTCAGGAAGGAGGTGGTGCACATGTTAATGTTTTCATAGATGATTTTGAGGTTAAAAGGGTTTGAGAGCTTCAAGTTCAGAGGAGTGAACATCACCAATAGCCTATCCTCGTCCAACCAGGTAAACACCATGGCAAGGAAAGCGCACCAGTGTCTCTACTTGCTCAGGAGGATGACAACATTTGGCATGTCTCCTTTGACCTCACTAATTTTTATAGTAGAGGGCATCCTATTCATATGCACCACGGCTTGGTACAGCATCTGCTCTGCCCTAGACCGTAAGAAACTGCAGAGTTTTGTGGACACAGCTCTGCACATCACGGAAACCTCCATGTACACGTGTCTACACTTCTCGCTGGCTGGATAAAGCAGCCAACATAATCGAATACTCCACCCACCCCAGATATTCTCTCTTCTCTCTCTTCTCGTTGAGCATAAGATACAAACCTCCGAAAGCACGTACCAGTAGGCTCAAGGACAGCTTCTATCCCGCTGTTATAAGACTATTGAACCGTCCCCTGGTACGACAAAATGGACTCTTAACCTCACAATCTACCTCGTTATAACCTTGCACTTTATTTTCCTCCTGCAATCCACTTTCTCTGTAACTGTAAAACTATATTCTGCATTCTGTTTTCCTTCTTAATACTCCAGGGTATATATGTATGGAATGATCTGTCTGGATGACGTGCAAAACAAAGTTTTTATTTGTAACAGCACGTGACAATAATAAACCAGTTTACCATTTTAAATTCTACTTCGATTCTATCACTTTATCTGGATTAAAGGTATACTTATGGCAACTTGCATGGACCTTGTTGTTCTCCCTGGGTTACTTGCGACCAATGTCTCAACTTTTTCTCCCATACATTAATGACTGTATTGGTGCCACATCCTGCGCCCACATAGAATTCGAACATTTGGTCACTTTTGCTGCCAATTTCGTCCTTGTGCTCACATTTATGTGACCCCTCTCCAACACTTCCCTTTCCTTTCTGGATTTTTTCGTTTCTATCTCAAGAGATAGACTAGCTACTAACATCGGTCACAAGCACACAGGCTCCACAACTACCTTGACTATATATCATCTCACCCTGCTTCCAGTTAAGACATCATTCCTTTTTGTCAGTTCATTTTTCATCTCTCCGCAATTGTTTCAATGATGAGGCTTTCTGCTCTGGCGGCTCTGAAATATTGCTTTCTGCCTGAAACGTAGTTTCCCTCTGCCCTTAACCGCATTTTCTCCATTTCCCGCTCGTGTGTTCTCAGCCCCTCTTCCCGGGACAAAACACAAACAGAGTTCTCCTGGTACTCATCTTCCACCCCACGAACCTTCGCATGCAACATATTGTCCTTCAATTTCCACCAGATCCAACATGATTCCACCAACAGTCACATCAGCTCGTCTTCTCTCCTTTCAGCGTTTGGCAGGGACCATATGTTTTGTAAATCCCTCGTCTGTTCTTCCGCCGCCAGCCACCATTCCCTGCAACATGGAACCCTCCCGTTTAACTGAAGGAGATGCATTATTTGCTCTTCGCACCATCTCGGGACTCAGGCAGACATTGTAGGTGAAGCAGCGAATGCACATTTTCCAATCCAGTCTATTGCATTCAGTCTTCAAAATATGTCGTCCTCTACAATGGAGAAATCGACGCAGATTTAGTAATCGCTCTGCTGAGCACCTGCACTCAGTCCACAGGAATGACCCTGAGAAAACTGTCCACCTGCATTTTTATTCACTATCACATTGCCACTCTGACCTTTCGTCTATTGCTTTCCGTACTGTTGCAACGACAACCAACGGAAATTCGATGAATAACGCCTATATTGTTTCATCTGGGCACTTTGCAGCTTGCATTACTCAAAGTTGAATTCTTCACCATCAAATAACTTGCTCTATCTTTCTGTTCGGATCAGGACTGGTTATTTTTTCTTGTCAGTCCTCTTTTATTTTACTTTCAGCACGTCCCAATAGACCAGACTATACTCTACCCAGACTCCGCATTATCAACATATTCCGCAGCCAAAAGACTTAACTGTCAATTGAATGGCAACAAAATTTCAACAGCATGACATATATTCACTTTGTTCCACCCATTGCCATCCTTCCTCTGCTATGCAGACAATCTTGCTTTCTCGCTTACTAAGTTTTGACGAAGGATCTTTGACATGGCTTCTCTTTCCACAAGTGCTGCTTAACTGGAAGAGTTTTTCATGCCTTTCTGTCTCAGATTCCACCATCTGCAGTTTTATTTCTTTTCCAATAAATTCTGGCCTTGTCGGCAACGCCCATTTACACCCCCACCACCCACTAAAAAATAAAGAACTGAGAAAGAGATAGGTGTTCAAATGTCAGATCTTTACACATGGAAACAGATTGGGGATTAGTAGGCCGATTTATGAATCAGATTGTGAATGTACCGGACTATCTGACTTTCAAGGCATTCATCTGAATTTCCGTTTAGATTTTGTCCACATGGCAAGATAATATACGAAATTACAACAATGCTCATGTTATTTCTGTACGTATTGAATAGGTGATCTGAATCTGGCATTTTTATGGCATCTCAACCTGTTAAAAAGAGTTAAGTTGCGAAGGATATTTGCAAACTCTTCTTTGAACTTCTCAGAAAAATAAAAATGATTATTCATTGTGAATAGCCCTCAATAAACCGATATCTGCTGAACAGTTCTGTCTAGAAGTAATTTTACATGTGTTTATTTTCTGTAACAGGCAAATAATTATTGATCGGTGCCAAACTTTATGCATGAACGATAACAATAGAAATAAATTAATGAATATTAATATCTGGAATGGTTAAATGATCGAAGATCATAAGTGATATTAATAATAGGACAAACATAAGTCGCCCACAATCACAAGCAGGAGAACTTATATTTCGGTACAAGTAAATAGACAGTTCTGCAAATACCTTTTTTCTATCTTCACACAAGAGAAAAAAGAGAGAACCAAATGTTAAATGAAAAGTCGGATTTGAAAACATACATGTTCATAGGACTGAGAGTCAGTAAATCCATATGACCCCGTATCTGCGTCCCAGTGCACTAAATCTACTACAATGGAAGTAATAGGTGCATTGGCTACAATCTATCAAATTTCCATAGATTATGGAAGGGCTCCCTTTGATTATCTGGCGGCAAATGCAACAGCAATATTTCAAAAAGAGGAAGACATTTCAAAACAACGAGTTACGAATTGTTTAGCTGAAGTATATTACACGGGGCACTAAAATATACCAAACCAGAGATCGCGAAAAGATCTGGCACAGCTCAAATCATAATTTAAGTGATGGACGCCAATGATAATGTTCATATTTTTGATCAAGAGGTATACCGGGTGAGTGTATTAGAAAATGTTTCTGAAGGAATTTTAGTGATCAGGCTGCACACAGCCGAGTTAGCCGAAGGTGGGAAGGCTGAAATCAAATATTCCTTTGGTAAATAGGTTTCATAAAGAATACGCGATTTGTTCGTCTTGGAAGCGGAAACTGGAGAGATAAGAACTAAAGATTTGATGGATTTTGAAAGAACAAGCATTTATAAAATTGCAGTGAGGTATTGGACAATGCTCCGCACATTGGGTATGCCAAGGTGCTTGTCAAAATAGTGGGTATAAATGATAAAACCTCCGATATAAATCTGACTTCTGCAATCAAAATGATCCCTGAGAACGCCACGCCGGGTACTCTGGCAGCTGTCTTCACCATCTCGGATAGAGATTTTGGAGAGAAACGCCATATTCAGATTGGAATCAAGAAGTTATTCAAACTTGAAATAATTTTGCAGAACAGTTATAAATTGCTAACAAGTGATGGGCAGGATACGAAAATATTGCATCTTAAAACATATCTATTTTTGCCTGGGATTCTGGGACACCCACGCTTTTTACGAATAAAACTCTACGTTTACTTTGCAGATATCAATGACAACCCCTCACATTTTACATAGTTAAAATATAACGTTTATTTGACAGAGAACAATATCCCTGGTGCGTCTGTTATTTTTTGCATTACTGCCTTGGATCCCGATTTGGGCAAGAATGGAGATATATCATATTTCATTCTGGATTATCAGATGGAAGAGGAGCTCCCATCGGGGTACTTTGCTATTAACTCAAAAAGTGCAAGCATTGCTTCATTGCACTCCTTTTATTACGAATAACTGAAGAACTTGCGAATCACCGTCCAGGCTCAGGATGCCGGTTCTCCATCACCGAGCAGCACTGCTACTGTGTGCATTACTATCCTGGATCAAAACCACAACGCGCCGCTTATTATTGTACCATTATTGTGGATCCAGTCAGTGTCTCTGGTGAAAGTCCTACAGTCGATATCTCCCGGATTTTTGGTCACCAAAGTGATGGCAAAGGATGCAGGTTCTCGTCAGAACTCTCGACGTTTGTATAAACTGGCTGAGGATACCGATTGGGATCTCTTCGCCGCGGGCCTTCATTCCGGTGAAGTCAAGGCAGTCCGAAGGTTAACAGCGTAAGACGTTGTCAAACAAAGGCTCATGGTTTTGGTGAAGGACAATGGACAAACGAGCTTTACAAGTACGCTTACAATATTCTGTTCCTTCATTTCGAACACTATAGGTAACCTTTCTGACCCAATAGAACGTCCCAGGCAGGTAGAATATTTTTCCTCATGTGTGTGTGTGTGTATATATATATATATATATATATATATATATATATATATAGATACACACACACACACACACACACACACACACACACACACACACACACACACACACACATATATGTTTGATAATACTTTTGGGATCCACGAGTTTCATATTGCTTCTACCAATAATATTGCTTGTCATCATGAAGTGTAAATAGGACAGAAACAACTTCATTACCACCGGTCTACAATGTCCTGCTGTTGTCTGAATCGTAATTCAAACAATTAGTTGAAGCAGATAGCGCTAGCAAAAATAATCTTTGTTATTTTGCGGCTTCCCAGACTCTTCCTGCATCAGAACTATATCGCTACACCCTTCGCTTATTGCCGGAGTCTCCAACAGTGACTTTATATTCATGAAGTCCTGTCATCCTTTGTTACCTTTGAGTGATATCAACATTAATGATGATGATGATGGTAGTAATTCAATATTTTGCCCACAGTTCACTTGCTTTCTGGGAAAATGTTATATTCCACTGTCGAATCCAAGAAAGAACTTCGGTGTATATTAATCATCCGTCATGTGTGCGGTTCTCTCCAGCGATGTCAGCAATTCCTGTGACTTCTTGAGAAGTATAACTGCACTGCTCTTGAATAATATGACATTACACATTTTAATGTAAAATGAAAGAAAAATAAGCGGCAATTAAAGGACATTATTCCTCATGAAGATATGTTTCTGCAGATATCATAACGTTATGAGTTTTAATGTGCTAATAATATAATCAAAATAATTTGTTTCATTATTCTTGGAATTGTTTGTTCATTTGACTGAACAAAAAAATCAATTTTGTTGAACTCTGGTGCCAAATGACAAAGATAATGGCATATGACTCGATGTTAGAATCAGAAGGGAAAACATATTATGATCAGAATTTTAAGCAGAACTTGGTGCGGCTACAGAAATTATTTAATGAACTTCAATCACATTTCACGGTGTCATTACATCAATGAAATGAATGTAAAAAGTAAGAGACATTACGATTTATTAAAGAAAGACATTACTCGTTCAGTGAAGACTCTAGGACAAAACCAAAAAACCCCTTTATCGATATATAAGTGTGGTAAAATTGGGCCAAAAACACTTAGATTGAATTTGGAACTAGCACGCATATGCAATTGACACAGATATCTGGTGATGTGAAGGTCGGTGTTTATTTTGGATCTCAATCTTATGAAAGCCATAAATACCCGTTGCTTTAAAATCACAAAATACTGGAGATACTCAGTAGGTCTGCCAGCATATGTGAAGCCAAAAAAGAGACTGTCATGGAGTCATGGAGTCATAGGGTAAAACAGCACGGAAACAGGCCCTTCGGCGCAAGTGGCCCATGCCGAACAAGACGCCATATCCAAGCTAGTCCCACTTGCCAGGGTTTGGCCCATGAACTTCAAAACCTTTCTAATCCATGTACGTGTCCAACTGTCTTTTCAAGCTTGTTTTTATACCCGCCTCAACCACCTCCTCTGACAGCTCATTCCACATACATACAATACCACCCTTTGTGTAAAAACCTTGGCCCTCGTGTTCCCTTAAATCTTTCCCCTCTCACCTTACACCTCTGCCTTTTAGTTCTTGATACCCCAACTCTGGGAAAAAGACTGAGTGCATTCACACGATCTATCGCATCAGGTTATCCCCTCAATAGCCTCCAGTCTGATAGTACCTCAACCATTTACTGCCCGCTTCTACTTCTGACCTAATATCCACAAACATGACTGCACTTTGACCTACTATTTCTACCTGCTCCTGCACACCGAACTTACAGACCGTCAACATCCTCATGTCTGAATTCCCCAAATAAAATGTCCTTCTGCTGGTGAAGGCAGATGAGAAATATTAACTTGAGACTTCCATGTCTCCCGGCTCTTCACAGATTGCCAGTTTGGTTTCTAATTGGCCCTGCTCTTTGTCTCTTCAAGATGATACCATCGATACACTCAAAATGCTTTGGTATTTTCCTTATACTGTCCAGCAGTGATATATCATACCCCCTCTTATCCTCCCATTGTTTTTTCAGTACCCGCTACTCAGCCGTGTGCTCAGATCTTCTGCTGATCAGCTGGCAGAAGTATTTGCAGACATATTTAACCTCGCCCTGTTTCAATCTCAGGTTCCCTCCTGTTTTAAGTAGACCACTATCATCCGGGTACCAAAGAAAAACAAGGTAACATGCCTCAATGACTACAGATAATTGGCTCTGACATCCACCATCATGAAGTGCTTTGAGAGGTTGGTCATGGCTCGCATCAACTCCAGCCTACCAGACAACCTGGACCTATTGCAATTCGCCTATCTCCGAAACAGGTCTACAGCGGATGCCATTTCCCTGGCCCTACACTCAGTTCTGGAGCATTGGCCAGTAAAGACACCTACGTGAGACTATTGTTTATTGACTACAGCTCTGCCTTCAATACAATAATCCCAAGCAAGCTTGTCACCAAACTCCGAGCCCTAGGACTCAACACTTCCCTCTGTAACTGGATCCTTGACTTTCTAACAAACAGACCGTAATCAGTGAGGATAGGCAGCAATACCTCCGGCACGATTATTCTCAACACTGGTGCCCCACAAGGCTGCGTCCTCAGCCCTCTACTCTACTCCCTATACACTGATGACTGTGTGGCCAGATGCTGCTCTAAACCCATCTACAAGTTTGCAGATAATAACACCGTTGTAGGCCATATCTCAAACAGCGATGAGTCAGAGTACAGGAAGGAGATAGAGAGCTTAGTGGAATGGTGTCATGACAATAACCTTTCCCTCAATGTCAAAAAAAAGAGCTGGTCATTGACTTCAGGAAAGGGGGCAGTGTACATGCACCTGTCTACATCAACGGTACTGAGGTCGAGAGGATTGAGAGCTTCAAATTCCTGGGAGTGAACATCACCAACAGCCTGTTCTGGTCAAATCACATAGATGTCATGGCCAAGAAAGGTCAACAGCACCTCTACTTCCTCAGGAAGCTGAAGAAATTTGGTTTGTCCCCTTTCACTCTCACCAACTTTTACAAATGCAGCATAGAAAGAATCCTATCTGGATGTGTCACGGCTTGGTACGGCAACTGCTCTGCCCAGGACCGCAAGAAACTGCAGACAGTTGTGGACACAACCCAGCGCATCACAGACACCAGTCTCCCCTCCTTGGACTCTGTCTTTACCTCTCGTTGTCTTGGTGAAGCAGCCAGCAGAATGAAAGACCCCACCCACCCGGGACATTCTCTCTTCTCTCCTTTTCCATCGGGTAAAAAATGCAGTTTCCCGAGGGCAGGTACCACCAGACTTAAGGACAGCCACTATGATAAGACTATTGAACGGTTCCTTTATACAATGAGATAAACTATGACCTCATTATCTACCTTGTTGTGACCTTGTACCTTCTTGCATTGCACTTCCTCTGTAACTGTGACACTTTACTCTGTACTGTTACTGTTTATACCTGTACTACATCAATGCACTTTGTCCTAAATCAATGTAACTGCACTGTGCAATGAATTGCCCTGTACGATCGGTTTGTAAAACAAGCTTTTCACTGTACCACGGTACAAGTGACAATAATAAACTAATACCAATACACTCTCTATACACCTGTCGGGCCTCCCTGTTTTCAGTATTCTATATCTGCCGTATATTTTTTTTTAATTCAACAGTCGAGATCCTTTCACACCAGCTGTTATTTAAGACATGTTCTTCTCGCCCTTCACCTTTTGGAAGTGCGTCAGTCCAAAACTGACTTCTGGGAAGTTGACTTACCTGCAAGAATCTTCTCCCAGTTTGCTTTTGCAAAATCTCCTCTCATGATTGTCAAATCGGCTTTCTGCCCAATTCACGGACTTAAGTCGTGTTCACCTTGACAATTTTCCATGACTATTGTCAAATTTAGAGTGTTATGGTTAATACTCTCCCACTGACACTCAAAACACGTGCCCAGCTATGTTCCTTGAGTTCCAATGGTACTCGCTTTCTTGTACTATCTAGGAACTGGTTCAAATGCCCTCCTGGACTCACTTGAATCATTCTACCTCGTCTAAAGTCTTTCACACAAAATTTGTCCACGTTAATATTAGGGTCGTGAGTCCCTGCAGTTATAAAATTCTTCTCTCTCTTCCCTCACAGACCTCCTTCTTTACTTCACCAGACACCTCTACCAAGATTGTTAGACGTGTAGTCTTTCGCAAATTCACGTCGATGTCTCGAATCAATACAGGTTTATTTTAGCGACTGCTGATAATATTCCTTTTTGTTGTCTCCACACTGAAGTTTTTTTTAAAATCTGTTTTGAAGTTACTAAATTTATGTCTACATCTTCTTCCAAAAAAATAAACTCATAACATTTGCCGTTTTCTCGTCCTTGAGTACCACCCCGAATATCTGGCGGTTTAGATTTGTATTATCAGGAGCCTTGCAATGTACTCATGTTTTTCTCAGTAAGTTCCAAAGCATCCAACGTGGACCAGGTCTTCTGTACACTTCCAGTGCAACTTCCCTTTCCACTGCTTCCGCTTTGCAAACTTTCATTCCACTGTCACGAACCAGCAACAAAAGAAACACACTGAGCGTGATTCAGTGTTAAAAACTATTTTATTAATCACTACTTATGATAACACGTAAAATAAAAGTAAAAATGTTAGTATGTTAGAATTCAAAAATGTTAAACCTTGAACGTTAACTCCAAAACTAAACTCTTCGTGTGTGTGTGACAAAGTCCCAAACTCCAAGTTCCGGAATGGTTCTTAAAGTTCAGTTCCGCAAGCCATAAGGTGAAACATGAGCAAGGGCTTCTTCAACAACCACCGTTGTCTGAAGATAAGACCTAGACGTAGAGAAACATAGAGAGAGTAAATACGAAATCCAAATGTTCCACGATGGAACCCCAGCGACACTTCAGTGTTTACTCGGTAGTGACTTCCTCACCCCGAAAAGCATCTGAATCGTGGTCGTCCACACACACAAATACCTGTTTCCTTCTACAGGTCAGCAACAAAGTGAACTCCACCGGATTACTTCCAACTTCCATACATGGATTTCAGTGGCAGACACAGTTATAGTTTCTCATCCATCGATAGAGAAAAACTGGCAGGCTGGTGTCTCTCTCCCTTCTCTCTCTCTCTCTCCTTCTTCTAACTTCTTCAACAACGTCATTACGTCCTTTATCTTCTATTGACGTAAGCACGCCCCACACACATACACACACACACTCTCTATCTTAAAGGGACTTTCACTGAGTCCGTGACACCACCCAGATCGCAACTACATATTCCTCTGCTGAGACTTCAGCAACATATTCGCCAGGTTAAAAAAAAATAAGTGTGAATACTCATTTTATACATTCATTATGCCCCTTGACTTCATGAACAGGTTTTCTTTACGGTCTCTGAAGAGGTCTATCTCTTCCTTCACGGCCACTTTATTGTTCCCACGCATCTGCTGTATGTTTGGATTTTCCTTTGTGTTTGCTTCAAAGTTTGCTCATATTCTCTCTTTACCTCTGGCAGTTTTGAAAATTTCCATCTGTTAACAGCCTGGCGTATGATTGATACTCTTTTTTTATTCTCTTCTACATTTTTGCCTTTTCCATTCCCCTGGAGACTGTAGCTTTCATCCCCTTGAAAATCAAAAACAAAACTATCGCTGCTGAAAATCCAACACGAAAACAGGAAATTGCCTGAGACACCCAAACTTTCAGGCACATCTGTGGAAAATCCTTCCTCCGAAACCTCTTTGCTTCCACTAATGCGAATCCACGTAGATTGTAGTGAAAAGATTACCCAGTATTCAATTATGTTTCTTTCCTGATAAACTTCCATTCCAGATTATCCAGGCCAGAACTATTATCTACCCAATGAAATACGTTCTTCGTCAATTGATCGCATTTTTCTAGGATTGTTCTACATCCTTTGCATAGCCATTCTAAATCTTATTGTATTACGATCGCTATTTTCTGGATGTTTCCCAATGATACATGCCCTCTTGGCCTGATACAGTTCAGAAATACCACGTTACATGTGGAACTACAAACATACTGATCAGGAAAGCTCTGCTGAACACAGAAGAAACCCCTTTCCCTCCTTTCTTCTTACGGTTTCGGATTTTAGACCACATATGGATAGATGACGCTCTACATTGCCACTACTCTGTTTTTTTTGTATATCTCTTCAACTTCCCTGCAGCCTACCTTTGCAATAACATTTTCGCTCATTGACGGCTACTGGAATAATCGAGTATTGTCATCAATCAACTATTGTTTCTTAACTCTAAACGGATAGTTTCCGTCCTTGATCTTTGTCAGACATCCTCCCTCTATCCAGAACTGCGATATTCTCTTTAATCAATCAATCTGTTCCTTTCTGAACACGTTGTATTCTGGTATTTTAGAACCATTTATTTCGCCTTATATTTTGGCCAGGTCTCTGCAAGTGCCTTGTGCTCAATTACTCAGGTAGCATATCTGCATTGCCTGATATGTTACATGCCATTAATAGAAACATAACTGAAAACTTGCAACCTCTGTTGGCTTGGTTTTATCTGATAGCTTTCTAATTATTTTTTCAGTCATATTCTTCCCTCTCAATCCCCTTTTCTCCTTTTCATTGGTAACTTTCTCTGGTAAAATCCCCCCGAAAATTGGGTTGAGCATCCCCACACAGCAGAAGCAATCATTCCCTCGAGGATAATGGTCCAACTTTGTTCATGATCAGTCTTTCCGGCCTAGACATACCTAACCTTCCCCAGAATAGGTCGCTTTGCCGGAAGAACATTAGATCTTCCATCGTGTGCCGTCTGTCAATCACGCTACGCTGAGACTGCAATCTCCACCACACAGATGGGCAATGCGTACAGGTACATGTAAGACACTCTCGAAGTCATGCAACACTCTGATTTTAACATTCATACTTTCCCCCTGATTGTAATCAGGTCAAAATGCTGGAATTCATTACCCAGTCTCTTTGTGGATCGTGCTATTGTATGGTACACATTTCGTGCAGTGCCCGCGATCGCAAGTACAGGGATGATATTTCCCTTGGCTGAGGTGTCCAGAAACAGAGAAAGCCATCTCAGAATAATTGATGGACCTTTCAAAGATAGAGTGGCAAGACAGTTTTGCACCTACAGTACAGCAAACGTTTGCGATTCACTACTCGAGAGATTGCTGACAATTTAATCCCAAAGTAGATTCAAAAACAAAAATGACAGCTTTTTAAGTTTTTATATACACTAAGAGCTCAACCGATCTGGGGTTACTACAGATCAATGGCATTGACATAAAGAATCAGCCATTATTATATGAAATGGCGGAGCAGACACAGGGGTGAGCGTCGCATCCGGCTTCTATTTCTTATATTTCTATTCTGCATCCGCGGGGAAATAATCAAAGGAACCGCGGAGGTTTAGCAAGTCTACCATTTTCTCGGGGTAGGTTGATCTGATAAATTCAGTTTATTCTTGAGTTTCCCGCCGTCAGAAAATGCAAGTCAAATTAAATAATAAAACCCTAAATTTAACCATAAAACTATAAGATTATTAATAAAAAAAACTGCTTCAATATTAACAGTCTGGGAAAGAAATCTACTGGCCTATTCTGGCCTATGATCCAGTCTCACCAATATGGTGCAAACTAAACTATCTTCTGAAATTGGCTGGAAAGCACAGCTAAGAAGGAATAATTACGGAAATGCAATACGTTCTGTCGTTCCCAGCGGCATTCAAAGCATTTGAATGGACTTCTGTGAGTCAGTAATCCATGTTTCATGGACAGTACCGCTTGTTTACAAAACTGTCATTTTAATTGCAAACCGATTACTGCTTGTTAAGAACTGCGGACTAATTTCCGTTTGAGTTAATGCCTGGTATAATTCACATAATTCCTTAACTTCTGAATCCCTAGCACAGTGAAGTGCTTTTGCTTACGTGACATCCAGACAAATCATTTCTGACATAAGTGCATTGAGGTCGTAAAAAGGAAAACAGAATGTATAATAATGTATTACAGTTACAGATAAAGCGCAGTGCAAGTAGACAAATGAAATTCAAGGGCCACGACGGAGTAGATTGGAAGATCAAGAGTTCAACTTTTTTCAGTCTGAGAGGTCTGTTTAAGAGTCTGCTGACAGCAGCATAGAAGCTGTCCTTGAGCCTGCCAGTACCTGCTCTCAAGCTTTTGTATCGTCTGCCCGACGGGACAGGGAAGAAGATAGAATGGCCGGAGCTGGAGTGTTCTTTATTTATGTTGGGTGTTTTCCTGAGGCTATCGACGGATAGCAATGAAAGCAGTTAAATGCATACGTAATTTTAGGAAAACTTTCCTGAATTTGGTTTGATGATTATTCAGACTTTGAGAACTTCTTCAACCAATTTCCTGAATTGGATGAACTTGGATGTTTCAAAGCAAAACAACTCCCAGTAGTATTCTGAGCCATTAATATTCTATTAGTATTATAATATGTCAGTTTAATTCTGTATATTATTGAAAACGTAGCAACGCTTCTGGCTTCCTGGAATTCAAGGATAAATGAAAAGCTGTTTTAGTATCTGTTTGGTGCGAAGAGGCATAACAAAAATAGGACAATGAAAAATAATTTGACTTCCTCGCCTTTTGTGTTCAATTAGTAAGTTTTTATTGAACATTTCGAAGGCAAATTGCGTCAGCGTTGCAGTCGGGGGGATTTATTCGAATCAAATCATATATGTTTATATAATTCTGCTGCGCAATCAAGAAGGCTTCCGGATAATCATAAATACTCATTTTTACGCACACATTAATATGTACAGGAGATATTCGCAAGGTTCCTTCCATTGTAATCAAAAACTGAGCACTTGTGCAAAAAGGATAGTACCATCATTTATTCGTATAAAACGATATTTTCCAATCTACTGGGTGATCTGGTTGACCATTCCGTCGAATTTTACAAGGTTGTTATGTCCTGCTATGTCTGCCTGTTGCGCCGTCGATAGCTGATTGTGTCTTGGTTTTAAAATGTGGATAGAGTTAAATCCCGATACATTGAACCGCGTGCGAACTTGGGAAGTATTGGAATGGCTATAATGACAACCTAAAGCGAATAGATTGACTGTAGATATTCACTGGAATTTCTGAAGCTGACGTTCTTCCTGTTTCCTGCACATTTTCCGGTTTCCTACCAAATCCCAAAGACGTGTAGTTAGCAGGTAAAGTGAAATTTTATGCCCAGATGATCACCAGACGGGAGCTGAATATCAGGCTATCGACTGAGAGCAATGCAAGCAGTCAAATGCAGCTGAACCAGGACTTAATTTATCTTTTTTTTTAATGTGGTTTGATGATTATTCAAACTTTGAGAATTGTTTCAACCATATTTCGTGAACTCAATGAACTTCGATCGTTTAATGCAAACCAATTCCCCGTGGTATTTTGGGCCGACTAATATTCTATTAATAGTAGGACATGTCACTTTAATTTTGTGTATGATTGAAAACGTAGCAACGCTCTGCACTTCTTAGAATTCAAGGATAAATGGAAAGTTGCTTTATTTGTCTCTGTGTCTGGTATGAAGAGGAATAAGAAAAACAGGACAGTTAGAAATAATTTGAATTCCCCACTTCCTTTATCCAATTAGCAAGTGCCAACTGAAGATTCTGAAGGCAAATTGAGTCAGCGTTACATTCAGAAGCCATTTAGTCTAATCAAATCATATTTGTTTCTGTAATTCTGCTGCGCAATGAAGAATGGTTTTGGATAATCATAATCACTAACTTTACGCACACTAATTAATACTGAAGCGAGGTAGTCGCATGTTTACTTCCATTGTAATAAAAAACTGAGCGCTTACTCAAAAAAGTTAGTACTGTTACTTATTTTTGAATCTAACTCGTGATCTGTTTGACCATTCCGTTGAATTTAACAAAGTTATAGTTATGTTCTACCCACGCCTGTTTCACGGTGGTCACGTGCTTGTACCTTAGTTTTAAAATATTGATGAAGAAAAGTTAAAGATAAAGAGATATAAAGATAAAAATTTTTATGTGTTAATCACATGTACATCGAAACACACGGTGAAATGCGTCTTTTTGCGTCACTGAGAATGTGCTTGGGGCAGCCCGTAGTCTCACCACTTGTCCATCGCCACATCGCATGCCCACAGCTCCTAACCTATTCGAATGGTGGAGCAGACTCTATGGGCCGAATGGCCGAATTCTGCTCCGATGTCTTATGGTCTTATAGAATGTTTTGGTCGGTTGTGTGTCAGTCGAATTACATAGCCACTGCGTAGTTATAAATACAACGTCAAACAAAAAGATTGAATTGGAACAACGCACAGAAGGATACATAAACAAACAAAAAGGGAAGCTAAACATGGAAAGTAGAGAACAATTGAAATTAAATCTATTTTGGAAATATATTGAAAATAAAGTTGTGGAGGTTAAAGCATCTTTGAAGATTTATAGCTAAGGAAGCAAAATGAGCCTGACTTTTGAAAGGGAAATGACATTTTACTGATTCGTTGTTCTTAAACTATGTGTATGAAGAGGAACTGGCAGCTGAATTTCCAGAAAATATTTGCTAAGCCCTTGTATCAATGGCAATTATGGAAAAAAATAGAGATCACATTGGGGTGGGTGAAGATAGACAGAAGCGACAAAGAGACAGTAGACATACATGGGTCACTTTTAGAAATGGAAAGGTGTAATATGGGATGTGCCTCAAAGATTGGGTTTGGGATCTCAGCGAATTATGATTTCTATAAAAGACCTGGATGATGGAAACCAAATTATGAATGCTAAATTTGTTGACGATACCAGATAAGTAGAAAGATTTTCAGTTCTTGCCATAATTTGACTCAATTACTTGTAGTCTAACCTTTTTGTACAAACTCATGTATGGAACCTAATGGGATGCTTTTTGAAAATCCAATATCCATTCTTTTAGTCCCCATTTCTACTCTACTAATCACATCTCCAAAGAACTCCAATGCATTAGCCAAACATGATTTTGCTTTCATGAATTCATACCTAATCTGTTTAATTCCATAATTATGTTAGAACGTAGAACGCAGAACAGTACAGCATGTTGCGGGCCCTTTGGCCCATGGTTGTGCCGACCTATATAAGCAGCTACTCTATGATCAATCTTACCCTTCCATCCTACTCAGCTCACAACCCTCTATTTTTCTGAAATCCATTTTTTTCTTTTCAATGTCCCTATTTTATCAGCCTCTACCAACATTTCTGGTAGTGTGTTCCAGGCACTCACCACTACTTGTGTAAGAAACCACTGACATCTCCCCTACACTTTCCTTCTCTGACTTTAAACTTATGTCCTCTGGCATTTGCCATTGCTGCCCTGCGGAAAAGGTGTTGGCTCTCCACTCTATCTGTGCCCTTCCTAATCTTTTATACCTCAATAAAGTCTCCTCTGATGCTCCATATCTCCAAAGAGAAAAGCCCTAGCTCGCTCAACTTTTCTTCATAAGACATGTTCTCCAATCCAGGTAGCATCCCGGTAAGTCTCCTCTGAACCCTCTTTAAACCGTCTCCATGTTTCCGACGATGAGGTGACCAGAACTGAACACAATATTCTGTGTGGTCTAACCAACGTTTTATAGAGCTGCAACAATACTTCACAGCTCTTGAACTCAATACCCGACTAATGGAGGCCAACACACCATACGCCCTCCAACCACCCTATCAACTTCCACCGCAATTTTGAGAGATCTATGGAATCGAACCCCAAGATCCCTCTGTTGCTCCACACTGCCAAGGATCTTCCAACTACCCTGTACTCCGCCTTTATTTTTGTTCTTCCAAAGTGTACCACTTCTCAATTTTGAAGATTGAACTCCATCTGCCACTTCTCCGCCCAACTCTTCATCTTGTCTATATCCCGTTGTAACTACGATAACCTTCAGCACTATTCGCGATCCCTCCAACCTTCGTGTCATCTGTGAACCAACTAATACAACCCTCCATCTCCTAATCCAAGTAATTTACAAAAATCACAAAGATCAGAGGTCCCAGAACAGATCCCTGCGGAACACCACTAGCCACTGGCCTCCAGGCAGAATACTCTCCATCTAAAACCACCCTCTGCCTTTTTTAGGCAAGCCAATTCCGAATCCACGCAGCCAGATCTCCATGGACCCCATGCCTCAAGACTTTCTGGATGAGCTTACCATGGGGAACGTTGTCCAACGGCTTACTAAAGTCCCTATAGACCAGATTAACCGCTCTACCTTCATAAATTTCTTTTGTCACCTCCTCGATAAACTCAATTCTCGCACGACCTGCCCTTCTGAAAGCCATGCTGAATATCCCTAATAAGACTATGCTTCTTCAAATGCTCATAAATCCTGTCCCTAAGAATCTTCTCCAATAGTTTGCCCACCACGGACATAAGACTCGCTGGTCTGTAATTCTCAGGATTATCCCTATTGCTTTTCTTGAAGAAGGAAACAAGATTTGTGGTACCAGAGGATTGGAGGAAGATCGCCTGGTTCTTGGGTTTTATTGGGTTTTATTCTCTCACTACCAAATATTTATTACTTATATTTGCTTTACTTCTGTTCCTCAATCTTATTAGAACCTTGGCTATTGTGTGTTACTGGCAGATTTTGTTTTTACTTCTTCATCCATGAAGATAAATGGTATTTTTTTTCTCAAAAATCCTCTGCAGTTTTCTTATTCCTCGCTTTAGATTCTTGTGTTTGTAACAAACATACCTTTGCACTCATTATCACGTTTCCCTTTTACATTCCAGTATACTGGCATATTTTATTTTGACACGTTTTAGCAATGTATCGCTATTTCTTTGTTGAGTTTTAAAATACTCCAATCCTCAAAGTTACTGATATTTATGAGAACTTTACGCATAATTTTATCTTATTTGATTAGAACATAGAACATATAACATGGTGCAATGCAGCACAGAAATAAGCTCTTTGGTCCACTATTTCCGTGCCGACTATGAAGCTAATTTAAACTAATCCCACCTCCCCGCATGTTGTCTTTATTCTTCCACTTCCTCCCTGTTCAGGTACCTGTCTAGATGCCTCTCAACGTTTCCATCGTATCTGCTTCCACCACTTCCTCTGGCAGCGCCTTCCAGGCAACTATCACTCTGTACTTACTTATCTTGTAAATCTCCTTTAAACTCTCCCCACCCTTCTCACTTTAAAGCCATGCCGTCTAATATTTGACATTTACACCCTGAGAAATAGATTCTGACTATCTACTCTAACTATGCCTTTCATTATTTTATATATTTTCATCGGTCGCATCTCAGCCACCGATGCTTCAGAGAAAGCAATCCAAGTTGGTCCAGCCTCTCCTTACAGTTGATATACTCAATCCCAGGAAACATTCTGGTCAGCACCTTCAACATGCTCTCCAAAGCCTTCACATCATTCCTGTAATATGGCGACCAGAGCTGCAGACATTATTCCAAATGTGGCCTGACCAAAGTTTTACTGCTGCAACATGACTTCCTGAATTTTATACAAACGCCCCCACCAATGAAGGCAAGTATGACATACGGCTTCTTAACTACCCTATTTACTTTTACCTCAGGGAACTATGGACTTGCAACACAAGATACCTCTGCGCATCAATGCCCCTAACAGTCCTGTCATTTACTGTATATTTTCCTCTTGCATTTGACCTCCCGCAGTGCTACACGTCTCACGTGTTCGGATTACTGCCCACATTTCTCTGCTGACATATCCATCTGGTCTGTATCCTGCTGTGTCCTATGGCGACCTTCTTCACTATCCACAATTTTGTCATTTTTGTACCGTCTGAAAACTTACTTATTAGCGCACCCACAATTTCGTCCAAACGTCACAAAGAACAGAGGTCCCAGCACTGATCCCTGCTGAACATCACTGGGCACAGACCTCTCCTTATAGCTAATATTCTCAAATCCAGGAAACGTCCTGGTAAACGAACTCTCGTCGGAATAATATTGCCCTCTGTCCTCCATGACAAAGCCAATTTTGAATTCATTCCACGAAGACTTCATGGATCCTCTGTGCCTTGACCTTCCGTATAAGCTACTGAGTGACCTTGTCGGAAGTCCATGAACACAACATCCACTTCCTTACCCTCAATAATTAGCTTCGTGAATTCTTCGAAAAACAGCGTTTTTTTTAGATATGAGTAGATACCATCTCCAAGAATATTCTCCGATAATTTCCCTGTTATGATTTAAAGCTTACTGATCTATAACTTCCTAGTTTGTCTCTATTGCCACTCTTTAAAAAAGGAACAAAAATCTTTGATCCTCCCGGACCTCGGCTGTGGCTAAAGAGGACACAAATATCTTTGTCAAGACCGCAGCAATTTGCTCTCCTGCCTTTGTCTAAAACCTGGGATAGATCCTATCAGGCCCTGTGGTCTTATCCACCTTTATGTTCTTTAAGAGCCCCAACACGGCCTCCTTCTGCATATCAAATTGCTCCAGAATTTCATCACACTCCTCCTTGATCTCGCAATCCTCCCTGCTCTTCTCCTTGGTGAATACGGATGTGAAATACGCATTTAGTATTTGGCCTATTTCTTCTGGCTCCAGGCATAAATTCCTTCCTTTGTCCCTGAGCAGTCTTGCCCTCTGCTTAGTTAATCTCTTGTTTTTAATATATGTATAAAATGCCTTGGGATTCTCTTAAATCTTACTCGCCAAGGATATTTCGTGTCCTGTTGTAGCTCTCCTGACTTGATGTTTAAGTTTTCTCCTGCTTCCTTCATATTCCTCAAAGGCCCTGTCCGATCTCAGTATCTCAGCTTATGTTTTGTTTCCTACTTGAATGATTTTGCAACATCGCTCGTCATCCAGAATTCCCAAACCTTGTCTTCCTTATCTTTCTTCGTCACAGGAACATGTTGGTCCTAAGGTCTGACCAGCTGGACTTTCAATGGCTCGCACATGTCGGGTGTGGATCTACCCAGTAACAGCTGCTCCCAATTTACTTTACGGAGCTCCAGTGTAATCGGTTGTAATTAACCCAAATTTAGAAATTTCCCCCGGGGTCCAGGCTTATCCTCATTCATAACCATCTGACAATTCCAAATTTATTGACCCCGTTCCCAAGATCTCCCACTGAAACACAAATCTCCTGGCCAAGCTCACTTCCCAACACAATGGTCTAGTTTGGCCCCCTTACTTGGTTGGATCATAAACTGATTGATTCAAGAAACCCTCCTGCATGTACCTAACAAACCCTAACCCCTCTAAGTCCCTGGATTTAAGAACGTCTCAGTGAATATTGGGGAAATTAAAGTCACCGACTACAACTATCCTGTTGCTTTTACTTCTTTCCATAATCTAACGACATATCCGTTACACCTGTCTCCCGCTAGCTACAATATTGGGAGGCCAATGTTATAATCACATCATAGAGATCACAGCTTTCTTATTCCGGAGCTCTATCCATTGACCTCTTGGGAATAATCTTTCAAGATGTCCCCTCTATGTGCCGCTATGATGTGCCGCTATTGATCAGTAATACAACTCTCCTACCTATTTTGAAACCCTCTCTATCGTGTCTGAAACATCTAAATGATTTTGAGCTGCCAATCCTTCTCCTCCCTCAGCTAAGTTTCCGTATAAACTAAGTCGTCACAGTTCCACAGAATAAGCCAAGCACTAAGTTCACCTGCCTTAACTACAATACTCCTTGCATTGAAATAAATACAGCAGTCCATCAGTCCCACAGTATTCATTAACCTGCTCCTGCTTCTTCTTGCTTTAAGGATAACTTGACATAACCTGCATTCCCCTGAACCCCTCTACTGCTTTGCTTCCCCCCCCCCCCCACCACACACACACCCGTTCCGTTTAAACCCTCCAGGACAGCACTTGCAAACCTTGCTGCGAGAATATGTTTCCCTCTCTAGTTTGAGTCCATTCTTCTTACATAGGAACACCTGCCCTGGAAGAGAGCCCGATGATTCATGTACCTGAAACCCTCCTGTATCAAATCCTTAGCCACTGAATTAACCACACTATCTTCTGCTTGCTTGCTTTGCTAGCATGTGGCACAGGGAGTAACCCTGAGGTTGCAAACCTCAAGGTCTTGCTTTTTAACTTTCTGCCCAGCACCCTAAATTCGCTAAGCAGAGCGTCATCTCTCTTCCTACATATTTCATTGGTATCAGTATGGGCTACGACCTCTGTTTCCTCACCCTCCTCCATCAGAATGTCTTGTTCCTGGGCACCGGGGAGGCAATTTACCAATCTAGAGACTCGCTGGCAGCCACATATACGGATTTCTGTGCCCCTTCCAAAAGATTTGTTTGGCACTATTTCTGGCCTAGTCCTTCTTATATTTTACTTTATAATACAGCCTCTCGCAGTGCCACTGATCTGGCTGCTGCTCTCAGTTTATCCCGAGTGGCCAACCCCCAACGGTGGACAAAATGGCATACTTATTACTTATTTCGGAGGGGAACATTTGGGGGGAGAATACTGTACTGTGCGCACGTCTCTTCTGGCGGACACGCATCCATCTGGCTGATCCTGCAGTATGATCAGCTCGCTGAAATTCCAATCTATAAACACTCACTGCATCCTGTATGTCCCTCCGTGAAGCCAAATGCTATTCCAACCGATCAATGCGGTCGGACAGGAGCTGAGGCTGGACCGTCAAGGACACTTGAACTCTCCTTATCTTCCACGTCTCGCAGCAGGAACAAGCCATTTCACTGTCTCATATTACTGCCCCTTTAGTAACTAGTGGAATCAAGAAAAGGAAAATAAATATTCTTACCTTACATTGCTAATGCTGGCGCTCCTCGGCAAAGCCAGGAGTTCACCAAAGACCGCATTTTGACCTCCACAGCAGCACTTCGAAGCTCAACTCAGTCTTTCTCGAAATTCTACAGACAACGTTGCGCTGTCGAACACGGGTGGACCGTTTTCTTGTTGGCCTTTTACGTCTGAAAGAAACATTCCTTTCTGACTATTATGAAATGCTAACCATTACCTATCCATCAAAATACCTGTCATTAACACAGTCAACTCTCCACAAATAGCTTCACGTTTTCCGTTGCTTTGATTTAATTCGTAAATCGTTAGTTTGGTAAAATGGTGTATTATTGTAACATGTACCGAGGTACAGTGTAAAACCTTGTTTTGCATGGCATCCCTGCAGGTCATTTCATTACAACAGTGCGTTGAGTTAGTACAAAGGAAAACAATAACAGAATGCAGAATGAAGTGTTGTAGTTCCAGGGGAAGTGCAGTGCGGGCAGACAGTATGGTGCTGGGTTATAAAGAGGTAGATTATGAGGTCAGGAGTCCATCTTTTCGTACTAGGGGTTCGTACAATAATATTATAGAACAACGTGATAGAAGCTGTCATTGAGCCTGGTGGTACGTGCTTTCAGGCGTTAGTATCTTCTGACCGATGGGAGGGAGGAGAAGAGAGAATGTCCGGAGTGGGTGGGGACTTTGATTATGAGGGCTGCTTTACCGAGGTAATGAGAAAGTTTAGACAGAGTCCATGGAGGGGAGGCTGGTTTCCGTGATATGCTGAGCTGCGTCCACAACTCTTTGCAGTTTCTTGCGGTCACGGACAGAGCAGTAGCCATACCAAGTCATGATGAATCTGGATAGGATGTTTTCTATGATGCATCGATAAAAATTGGTGTGGGTCAAAGGGGACATGCCATTTTTTTTCACCTCCTGCAGGAGTAGAGGCGCTATGATCTTTCTTGGACTTAAGACTTCAAGTTATTAAAAGTCCGAAACCGAATTCTTAACACATGAATGACGACGTGAGTTTCAAACTGAAGGTAAGATTCATATTATTGCTGCACTTCCCCAGCGGTCCATTTACTATATGTTTATTAAATGAACTAATTGTGGTTATATGAAACAAGATAGGTCTAAAATAAGGTTTTTCTCTCGTTGACTCATCAAAATGTGCAGAAAACCATCTTGCTTGCTTTAATGAATTTATTCTCCATTTGATTTGCACTGATTTGAATTCAGCGCCTATATGCAGATTAAACACCCAATGATTACTCCACTACCGATTTTACATGCTCTTCAAATTTCGAGATTTACGCAGTGCGAACATTACAACAACTATTTCATAGACAATAAATATTTCCGACCAATTTTTGTTTTACCCTTTTGCTGTTTCTTAAATTGATGCAAATTTCTTCCAATTCTGCATCATGATTTGCTGAACCCTGATCATGCTTCACAGCTTATCGCTTATTATTGACATTTTCCAACCCCCATTTTCGTTTTGGAAGCACCTCATAAATGTCATAAATGTCGAACAAGTCTTGCGTTCCAGTTTTGAGTACTGAGGTTCCAGCTCTGGGTATCTTGAAACCCATTTCCTATTGACTATGAAATCATACCCATTTTCTGATATTTGTACCATTGATGCGACTACATTGCTGCGAATGTTGTGGGCATAGACGTAATTCTGGGATAGTATGTTGCCTCCGTAGTACGGAAGTGAAGGATATTATTATGCCAGTTTAACATGCTTCCAGTATCCTGACCCCATTGTCTCCTTGCCTTTGTTTCTATTGCTTATTTATTTTGTTTAATGCGATTCTGACTTCGGTTTCCTGCTTTCTTTCTCTCCTTTGCAAATTACCTTTGAAATTCCCAAACTTCCAAGCCAGTTTAATTCTTCCTTATAGAATTAACCCAATCACCACTTTCCCGAGTATATTGACCCCGCCACTGCTGAAGTGTAACCTGTCCATTTTGTTGGAGTGCCAACTATCCCAACGTCTCGGGAATCTGAAACCCTCTTTCTTGCACGATGTCTCCAGCCACATAGTCATATGGCCTTCACTTCTATTTGAAGCTGTTATCCGGGGCACTAGGAGTATTCGTACTGCTACTTTTGAAATCCTCTATTATTGATTTATTTCAGGTCCCTAAGATCTGCTCCTGGGATCACATCCTTTTTTTCCCACTTGTGTCTTTGGTGCTGAACTGGACCTGAACTTCCGGTCCTTCGCCCTCCATTTTAGGAAGATCTACACTGATCAGTGATATTATTAATCCTGGTAGCAATGAATTAAAATACCATCCTGGAATCACGTTTGTAGCCGCAGAAACATTTATCTGCATCTCCCTCTCCTCCAACTACTGAATGCCCTCCCACTATTTTTCTCTCACCTCTTCCGAGTTCTGCAGTTGAACCACTTGTTGTGCAAAGCCTATGCCTGTCACTGCATTCGTCTAAAGAGTCATCACCCAACCGTATCCAAAGGGGAATTAGTGAACGAGATTGACTCAGAAAACTCCCCAATTAGCAACGTAATAAAGCAACTGGGGTTCTTGTGCCAAACGCTTTTCATCAAACACTCTTAGACTGACTGGAACAGATTGAACAGCCAAGAATGAAGTAATGACACAGCTCTTCAAAACTTCTGACAGCTTTTTTTAATATTCAAGTATCTCAACATTTGCCAACTGATATTCACAACGATGTAATGGCACCGCTGCTCTTTGTGATTTTTATAAATAAGTTGGATGAGGATGTGGAAAGGTGGTTTAGCAAGTTTGCAGATGACACGAAGGTTGGTGGTGTTGTTGTTAATGTAGAAAGTTGCTGTAGGTAACAACAGGACATTGATAGGGTGCAGAGCTGGGCTGAGAATTGGCAGATGGAGTTCAACCCGGTAAAGTGTGAAATGATACCCACTTTGGAAGATCGAATTTGAAGGCAGAATACAATGTTGATGGCAGGACTCTTAGCAGTATGGGGGAAGAGAGGGATCTTGGGGTCCACGTCCATAGATGCCTCAAAGTTGCCGTGCAGGTTGATATGGTTGTTAAGAAGGTGTATGGTGCGTTGGCCTTCACTAGTCGGTGTAGTCAGTTCAAGAACCGTGAGGTAATGTTGCAATTCAACAAAAATTTGGTTGGACCACATTTGGAGTATTGTGTTCAGTTCTGGTCGACTCATTATAGGAAGGGTGTGGTTGTTTCAGAGAGAGTGAAGAGGAGATTAACCAGGGTGCTGCCTGTATTGGAGAGCATGTCTGACGAGAAAAGGTTGGGTGAGCTGGGACTTTTCTATTTGGAGCGAAGGAGGATGAGAGGTGACTTTATAGAGGTGTGCAAGATGATAAGAGACATAGATTGAGTGGACAGTCAGAGACTTTTTCCCAGGGCGAAAATGGCTAACACGAGGGGGCATAATTATAAGGTGATTCGAGGAAGGTTTAGGGGTAATGTCAGAGGTAAGATTTTTACACAGAGAGTGGTGGGTACGTGGAACGAACTGCCGGCAGACGTGGTGGAGGCAGATACATCAGGGATATTTAAGAGACTCTTAGATAACCACTTGAATAACAGATAAACAGAGGGCTATGTGAGAGGGAAGGGTTAGACAGAGCAGGATAAAATATGGGCACAACACCGTGGGCCGAAGTGCCTGTGTTCGATAAACATGATTAGCATATAATTAGAATATTGTAGGCTTTTGATTGTAATTAATCTGTTCCTAAAACCTATCAACCTATTACTAACAACTATACTCAACAACAGCACTAAGTATATTATCGTATGTTGCTCGGAGCATTGACATAAAATGTAAGGATGTTGCACTTATGTCATAAAGGGCACTAAAAACACCATATCTCGGAGAACTTGGGAACTGCTGGTTACAATTTAAAGTAGGTGTTCACTCATTTCAGACAAAGATGTGGAGAATTGCTTCTCTTGGATTGTTGTGAACCTTTGGAATTCAATTCCGCAAAAGGCAGAAAATATTTTAAGGCCGAATTAAATGGAGTATTGATAAACATGAATGGGTGGGACTGGAAGGGATTAGGTTATCAGGTGAAAGTGGAAATGTGAAGATGACGTTCCAAATATATCAGCCACGATTTTGTTAAATGTCGCATCTGGCTGAAGGAACCATATGTCCTATTGTTGCTTCTGATTAATACATTCGTATGTTAGTGCAAACACAGTGATTATATATGATCAGTATATGGGAAATATTGAGAATATCAGGAGTAATTTGTGCAACTAATCATATAGGCGCAACGGAAGTTTGTTTTTGCAAAAAAATGAATGATAAGAGTGAGATGGTAATGTTTCTTTCAAGAAAAATGCAGATTAAGGAAGCAAAGCACATTCGTTTCCGAGGGTTTGGTGTTATTATAGCTGAAAGGAACGAAATGAAAATATGATGATATTTCATGCTATTTCGATTAATACGACAAAGAATATTGGGAAAATAATGACAGTACGCACAAAAGAAAAAAAAGAAAAAAAATAGTGTATGTTTTCGTACATGGGCAGGATTGTTGGAAAGCGTATAGAGCTCGGTGTGAAATTGCATCATTGTCTGTTAAGGACGTTGTGGAAGTACTCGGTTTTCTTTTTTACCAGAGCATAATCAATGTGGAGACCTATTGTTTTAATAAAGAGGTTTGGTCATTTTAACAGCGAAGGGGAGATTTGAAAATGCAAGAGCGCATAGACAAGATGCCATTATTATGATGTTGGAGTTGAACTAAACAGCCTTAAAGAAAACTTACACTAATAAGAGGTAAAACTCGGCACGAGTGTTATTTGCCCGTGTTTATTTGACTATAGGGGCCCAGACAAGCATAACAGCCATTCTTGTCAACTGCATATCAGTTTATTCCGTCAGTAATGAGTCAGTGCTTCCAGTGAAACCCATGGGTTTTTGGGAAGGGTCTGCGATGTTGGCTGAAACATAATTCTGCGAATGTTACTGTGTCTGACCGTTCCTAGACCAGTCTGTGCCATAGCCCTCACAGAACGCAGTGCAGGAAGACCATCAAAGTTCGGTTACACTGGAAACGTTTTGACGTAACTTAGTCGCTGGTCCATCCACTTTAATAATTATTGTGCATTAACTCAGCGGTCTTAGTGCAACAGAATACCTTGATAAATTACAGAGTGTATTTAAGTATTAGGCGGTTTATTTTGAATTCACATATAGGTAGGACATTAAGGGTGAATGCCTTCCTTTCTGATGACCATTTGCGAAGGATAAACTGGAGTTTGACATCCATAATTACTTGGACTGTTTTATTTTTCAATGGAAAAAGAAGTATGACAGCTTATTTAAGTAGCTGAATTTAAATTCCCGTGTTTCACGGCTACATTTGAACTCAGCTGGGTGTCTGATTTCAAGAGGCATTTGATTCTCTTTTCAGCATTACTGCAAGAGCAACCTCTGCTCCAACGTCCTAAGTTGTATTCGTGCGTAAAAATGAAGTAACAGGTGTGGAATTTGCTGTCGTGCCCTGTTTTCCATTGTTAGAAATTCACGGGGGACAATTTTGTCCAGCAAAAGAAACGTGGATATGATGCATTAAAAGAAGAGCACGGCAATTCGATGACGAACTATGTAAGTCAAGATAACCTCAAGATGGTTAAGTGTACTTGAATGTAGCTAAATGAGAACTGAATTGTCTACTCTGGAAGGGAAGTAAAAGGTAGTGGGAACTATTCGGCGCACGGGTTCGGACCAAGAAACAGAAGAGGACGCAGCTGTGGTCACGAATAATAAATAGAATGATTGGATAAGTTCAATATACTTAAAATACACGTGCGCATATTGCCATAATATTAAAATAATGTGCAGAGCTCACTTGATCATCACCGTTAATAAATGGACTTTGCTTGATATGGCCGGCCCACATATTATATCTTCGTAATAGTGGCTTGCCATAGATGAGAATCTAAACATGTGAGCTTCGTCAGTATATTTTACAAAGATACTGCTTGATTTAAGAGAATTGCATTGTACTTCCCAGTAACGTGCTTTATTATTGGGAAAGCGCCTTTTGGAATGTATTGACGTGTGAGAAGTAAGTAATACTACTTCAGTAAATCATTCTGTGATGGAATTGTTACAATTATTATCCAGATATATAGAGATCAGTTCCTGCGCTAAGGATGCAGTTTTTACGGATATCGCACTGCCTTTATTTGCTTACCTTGGGGAAAATCTTCTTTCGCATTACCAACATTGCCGTTTTAATGCAGAAAGCAACAAAGTGCCTGCATTTCCAGCAGAGGGCAGCTCCGTCTGCACAGATTGCGATTTTCCAGAGTCAGTCTGTCTTCAAAGTAAAATGATGTTACTGCGTAATGAGGACATTCAAACACCCAGTTCTAAAATTACGCACTGCCATCAAAGCTACAAAACAAAATGTTGTGCTTCTATTTCCATTCAATCCATACAGTATTTCCTATCTCCTATGCAATCGCTAAATAAAATCTCTGAAACCATTGCGATATTTCTGTTTCCAGCACTGATCACCTCTGTGGCTCTTCTGCGGCATGAAGGCACAGTGGTGATACTTATGCGTTCCAAGTCAGTCCCAACTATGCTCTGTGGTAGGATTTTCTCGGAAACACACACAATAACACACACACACACACACACACACACACACACACACACACACACACACACACACACACACACACACACACACACACACACCAGAATAGCCTGTCATGTGTTGAATCCCGACTGTTCCAGACATAAACAAAATACGAAAGAATAGTGAACTCTTCTGCTAATTCATCATTAAGTACAATGACGCATTAAATGGTAAAACACATGAAAAATATCAGTATTGATTAAAGCAGGTGCCATAACTTTATAAAATGAGAGCCATTCTTCATCTTGCATGTAATTATTAAGATATTCCCCATAGAACACTTATTGGAGGCCATTTGTCCAGTAAACATTCCTTCATTTGTGAGGTTGGTATTAAACCGTGCCTTCAGGTATAAAGAAACAGATATTTAACGCCGGTGGATGTAACGTGTTATTTAATCAAATGACAAGGTATGTTTCAGTTAGAATTGTTGAAATATTTTGGGACTACTACTTTTAATGTTCATTTTAACAATTTGCAGGACAATTGTCTGGATAAACACTGCAGTGAAATTTGTAGTGGCCGTTGGTCTAAAAAAATCTAAACAGCATATTATTTTAATTAACGTGCTTTTGAGAAATATAATTATAAAAATCTGATTATCACACATGTCCGTGGTTTTTCATTGTACATTTTTAAATACTTGTGAAGTAAAATGTACACGAGTCTGCTTTAAGAAAACCACGGTGCAGTCTCTTTGTGTCGCTGTCTGCCAATAAGAAGCTGTGACGTCGCGAGGGATCTACCCCCACCATAATTATCAAACACAGACCAGAAATCTCCGACAAAGAGTCATGGTGAATGTGTTTACAGCATGCAGCTGTGAACAGAAAAAAATAGTGAGCTTTTGTGTGTTTACTTCTGTGTTCAGCGTTGATAATTTGATGCAAGATCCTCCCGCAGAAAAAGGAATCGAGTGCTTCAGATTCGGATATTTCTGAAAATATATATTCAAGCAATGGCGACTGCGTATGGCACCGAGGCATATTTGGTATTTTTACTTCGTCTCGTCAACGTGGTTTTCGGACAAATTAATTACTCTATTCCGGAGGAACTGGAGATCGGTGCTTTTGTCGGAAACATTGCTAAAGATTTGGGGATAACCGTTAGTGAATTATTAGTCCGAAGACTGCAACTGCTCCCTTCAAACAGGAAACAATATTTCGAGGTAAATACACAAAACGGAATTTTACTTGTCAGTGAAAGAATCGACAGGGAACAGCTCTGCATGGAAGTGTCGACTTGTTCTATTTCGTTTGATCTCACGGTAGAAAATCCTGAAGAAATATTTCCTGTTGAAGTAGAGATATTAGATGTAAACGACAACTCGCCGGTTTTCCCAACAGAAGTCATTTCTTTGCAGCTCCCTGAATTACTTGCACCAGGAGCGCGCTTTCCTCTCGAGAGCGCGCATGACCCGGACGTTGGTTTAAACTCTGTTGCTAATTACCACCTTAGTCTGAATGATTTCTTCAGTCTTAAAATTCAGACAAGAAAAGATGGAAGAAAAATCGCTGAATTGTTTTTGGAAAAATCGTTAGACCGCGAAAAAATTCCCTCTTTTGAACTGGTATTAACAGCTGTGGATGGTGGGATCCCTCACAGGTCTGGTACTACACAGATTTTTATTACTGTTACAGACGTAAATGATAACGCTCCTGTATTCGATCAAGACATATACAAGGTCAGTGTGCGAGAAAATGCACCCATTGGTACCTTGCTGATAACACTACACGCAAATGATTTGGACGAAGGCCCAAACACTGAGCTTACATATTCTTTTAGTAATTATGCGTCACAAAAAGTACGGGAGTTGTTCAGTTTGGATGCTGACACAGGAGAGATCAAAGTCGATGGTTTGCTGGATTTTGAAACGGCATACGATTATGAGCTTGATGTACAGGCCGTGGACAACCTGCCAAACGTGGGACATGCTAAGGTTTTGGTTAATATCATTGATATGAATGATAATGCTCCCGACATAAAGCTGACATCAGTAAAGAAAATGCTACCAGAGGATGCAGTGCCAGGTAGTGTAATCGCCGTTTTCGGAGCAACAGATAGAGATTCTGGGGAAAATGGGCTCGTTCGGTGTCAGATTCCAGTCAACATTCCATTTAAGTTAGAAACGACTTTGCCTAATCACTATAAAATTATGACCAGCAAGAAACTTGACCGTGAAACAATCTCACAGTATAACATATCCATTTCCGCATGCGATGCTGGATTGCCCTCACTTACTACAATTGAAACCATCACAGTTTCAGTTTCTGATGTAAATGACAATGTTCCGCAGTTTGAACAATCCTCATATGATGTGTATCTGATGGAGAACAATGTTCCAGGCGGATCTATTTTTACAGTTACCGCGTTGGATCCTGATTTGGAAGGCAATGGAGATGTCTCGTACTCTATTCTGGAGAACAAGCTGAAAACACTGTTTGAACCTTCTGACTTTGCAATAAACTCGAAAAGCGGGAGTATATTTGCTCTGCGTTCTTTTGACTATGAACTAATGAAGAATTTCCAAATCACAGTTTTAGCTCATGATGCTGGATCTCCGTCACTGAGTAGCACTGCTATTGTAAGAATTATTATCTTGGATCAAAACGACAATCCTCCATTTATAATTTCTCCATCTACCTGGAACAGTTCAGCGACATTCGCAATAGTCCCGCGTTCAATATATCCTGGCTACTTGGTCATGAAGGTAATCGCAAATGACGAAGATTCGGGTCAAAATGCTCGGCTTTCCTTTAAGATTATTGAAGCTACTGATCCAAGTCTTTTCACAGTGGGTCTTCACACCGGAGAAATCAGAACTACCAGAACGTTTACGGAAGACGACGCTGTGACACAAAACGTGGTAGTCCTGGTGAAGGACAATGGTCAACCAAGTCTCTCAAGCTCAGTTACAGTACGTTTATCAATCACAGCGAACAGCACTGGAACCCCTTCAGAGCGTGCAATTCATCAGAAAAATGTTGGGTATTTTTCAGACCTCAATATATATTTGATATTATTTTTTGGTTCAACTAGCCTCATCTTTCTTCTTATAATCATCGTATTGGTTGTTTTCAAATGCAAACAAGATCGAAGTAATAATATTTACCACAGTTCCACAACATGCTGTTGCTGCATGCGGAGGAATTCCAACGTCGTTTTTAACAGAAGATCTGTTGCAAATGAATCCCAAAATGATTATAGAGCTGGCCAGATGCTGGCTAATTCTGATCCTTATCGTTATACAGTTCGATTGTCGCCGGCATCATCCAAGAGTGATTTTCTATTTCTATCGTCTTGCCATCCTACACTCCCATTGAATGACATCAGTGCTGACGACCTGGTTGTTCGATAGAATATTGGAATGCAATTTCACTCTGTGATTGACAAGTGAACTGAAGAACGGATATAACATGTAATGCAATTCAAATGAGAGCTCTGCTTGTTACAAACTTTCTTAGTAGTAGTATTCCATTGTTCCACTTAGCAACCGTTAGATTCCCCCGAATAATTTGATATCTCGTTGGCTTCCAGATTATATATGTTGCACCTAGGACAAAAACGCACTTTATAATTTGAAATCTTCACTTCATAGCAGCATTGCTCGTAGTATCGTGATGGTTTTTGTTACATGAGTAAACTCAAGAAAAATTTCTCCCAGATGGCATAATACAGGAAGGTTGCTATAGTACTATAGAGGATTCGGAGAAAATTTGGAGGGATTTTGGAAGAGTTTTAGAAGTTTAGTTATGCGGAAATGAAGAAACTATGAGCATGATCGGCCATTCGGGCCTTCAAGCCAGTTGAATTATATCATGGAAGGCCCTTAACATTATATTCCCTCCATCTCCTCATACCTCTTAATGACTTCTTGGTCTGGAAATCTCTCTGCCTACTTCTTACGTGGATTCAGCCACTTAGCTTCCACAGCTATCTGTGATAGAGGACGCCGTAATATCCCTATCATAAGGATGAAAACATTTCTCTCTATGGTTTTCTGAAATTTCGTACCATATTTCTTACCTGTTGTTTGAGCTTGTGCTTTCTGAACAAAGAATTCAGGGGGAGATTTAAGTAGGTTTGTCATATACACATTCATGTTGACCTCCAAATGAGACGAGATTTTTCATGGCAGGAGAAGGGCATCTCTGTGCTACAGATCTCAGAAACTGACCTCCTTGAGAAAGGCCCATTGCATTGTATCATTTCTGGAGCAGCTTGTCCTTGGATAAGATATGGCACACCAGTTTGTCCAGGCTGCCCTTAAATGTAAATATTGTTGCAAGTAAATAATCTTGTGATTAGAGGAATGTTAATTAAAGTTAAATATGAAATTAGGCAAAGGGTAATATGTTCTGCTAATCATTCACGTGTGTACACAACTGGATTCATTTCTCCAGACCTACCTGAAGCAGTAGCATCTGAGATGTAGTTTTCTCTTAAACGAGGTTTGGAGAAGATACAGGAAAGTTAAAAGTAAAATGTGTAAAGGTTGCAGGATATCTGCTAGAAACTCAAAGCGACTTTTTGCAGCGAAATGATCAGAAATGAGACGGACATATATTGTTTTAAGTCGCAAATTGTTAGATCTGGGAAAGGTAGCCTGAAAAGGTAGTGCTAAATGATTAATGGTGTACTTAAAAATAATTGAACATATAAATGAAGATAAATCAGACGCAAATCTGCAAGTAAAGAGTAGTTTCATGCTCTCTCACCGCAGCTACTCTATTGAACCTGTACGTGTACACTGGACTGAATATCTCAGGTCATTTGTAAGGCAATGTTAAGGAGGCGTTCAACAGAATTGTACACTTTAAAAAGAATAGACCAAGTAGATTTTGAACTGCCGTTTCACAATAGGCTGGAAATACATCGAGATGTGTGGAAAATAACAGCATATGTGTCAGATTGGGGGGAATGAGACAAGGGATGATTCTCAAAAACAAACTAGATCTTTGAATATTCTCATGGCCGGATCACACGCAAAGATATTGTGACTGCGCTGGGGAGAATGCTTAGCAGTTTCACCAGGATTTTACCTGGAGGTGAGAATTTCATATAATAGGCTGAATTTGCTTTCTTTCGTGCAAAAAAACTAGGCTGAGCTGTCACCTGACAGATGTATATAAAATTATAATGGGGATGGACAGGTTAGAGAATAAAACATCTTCCCCATGGTAGGTCCAAGAAACAAACGCATAAGCATAAAATGAGAGGTAAGAGGTTTCGAAGGAATCTGATGGGGATTTATTTCACACAGAGGATCGCTGGAGTCTTGTAATACGCTGCCTGAAGAGACAGTGGAGACAAATACTCTCACAACATTTAAGAAACATCTAGACATATAATTGAATCTCCAAGACATAGAATTCTACGGATTTAATAGTGTGAATGGGATTGGTGTAGATAGGCACAAATGGGGGCGTGGACACGGCGGGCCGAAGGCCTGTTCCTGCGCTGTAAAATTGTAAGCCTTTAAGAATCTGAAATTGAGGGCGAGATCGGAAAAATCATAATCGCCAAATGCCCAAATCTTGCTCCGAATTGGTATGTTCTTATGTTGACCGTTTTCAATGTAGATTGATGACCACATTGAAATAAATGGAGTTACATCAGATGCGCCAGCTGTAGCTACCCTGCGCTGAACTGTCAAATGCGAAACACATCTAACCGCTAACATGATTACTGAATATCTCTAGATCGTCCAGAAACCTACAACGTAAGCATTGCAGCTTGCCAACGGTTATCTTGACTTACATGTTGCCCAGATGATTATAAATTAATAAAGCTATAATGTTTATGACCCAGTTTATCGGTGATGCAAATTTAACGAAGAGAAAATGACTGAAAGGTGGAAGACACACGCTTTACAAAAATAAAGCAATTTGGAAATCTCCATCAGGTAGTGACAACGTTGAATCATTCCATCTTGAATGATCCAAGGAAGTTATATTAGGTTATTTTGTGAAGGCAGCAACATTTCTCGACGAGAAAATAGTTCAGCTAAGTGATTGCGAGTAAGCATTCACACAAAACACCACAAACCAGAATGAAGTATTTGTTTCAGGATCTTTTGAATAGAAATGCTTCAGGAACATGGAACTTTGGCCAGATATATTTTGGAATGAAACCGGAAAAAGCTGGAGATACTCAGCAGGTCTGGAAATTTGTGACAGGGCGGATCCAAATTTGTCCAGATGAAAGAAATGCTGTAAATGCTGTGTTAGAGATGACTACGATTATTTTCTGATTATAACTGATTCGGCTGGAGGAGAGTGTGTAGCGGGAGGTGAATGAGGACTGAAGTGAATGAATAGGGAGAAATGCTGCAAGAGTTAGATGCAAAATGCAGAATTTGCTGGGCAATGCAATGAGAGTGAATTCTGGAAACACTGAACACATGAGGTAGCTGCTGTGGGGAATGAGAGAAAACTGATTTAACATTAAGCGGGAAACTGTTAATGTTAATTGTATAACCTGAAACCAGAACCTATTTTGCCAGTTGAATGCTGCGTTATAATCGACACTACTTTGTGAGGTCTCTCTCATGATCAAAATGCTTTTCGCCTTCATAAGCCTGACCAAGTATTCGCTGAGAACCTGTGCATGTGCGCATCACCCAAGTTCGTTTACACTCTAATGTATGTGCTCTCCAACGTTGCTATTTGATATCGCAAAACCATACACATAGTAAAAACAGAATATGTTGCGATCACTCTGCATATCGGACATATTAGTGCAAAACAAACAATTAAAATTTCAGGTTCAACACCCTGCATAAGAAATATAACATGCTTGTGGCCCTCTGCATATTCACCCTCTGCAATATAAGCTGTGAAGGAGACTTTGCATTTCCCTTGAAATCCAAGTCAGGTTGATTTATTTTTCGAATTCACTTAACTTATTAGTATTTCATTATAGCACTGTCACCACAACTGTACAACTTAAAATATCACCCACCATTTTGTATCCACAAAATATCGGCATATGGCTTTTTATCCAACCATCAATATTCTGAGCAGCTGAGATCACGATAGAAAGGTCTGGGAACCCCTTTCAGGAACAGACTTTTTGCTGTTTAGTAAATTCCTGACTTGGTAAAATAATTCTGTCAGCTTCGTAACCATGAGCTTTAGCTAACTGAGTAAAGAGCTATATCAGTACTATAAAAAGTACCTCCCTCCCATCACCATGCCACCAGCGCGTTAAATGTTGCCTAACTTACCAGATTTGTACCTAGGAATATAGATTATAATTTAAGACACGAGTCCCAATCTTATGAAGGTAGATAGAGAATTTTAAGGTTATGTGATTCGTTAAATCTGAAATAAAGTGCTTTTTTTATGGTGATAATGAAACTGGCAAATTTTCCTGAAAGTTCGCTTCGTTGACTAGAACCGCTTTTGTTTCAGGAGACCAAAACTGTACACGTACTTCAGCTGCGATCTCATCAAGGCTCTATGTCATTGCTGTAAGGGATCTTCGCTCAAATTCTTTGGTAATAAAGGTGAAGATACAATTTGTGTTCTTAATTACTTGCTGAATCAATGTGATAGCTTCGACACGCAGGTCCCTTTGAAAATTAACTATTCCCAATCTGCCATCATTAAAAAGAAATATGTTGATTTTCTTCTCCAAAAAATGTGAGATTTTCCACATTATATTCTAGCTGCCTTATTCTTGCCCACTCACTTATCATACCTATATTTCCATGGATACCTCTAAATCCTCACCACCACTCAAAATCCTACCGAGGTTTGTATCATCAACAAAGTTAGAAATACGAAGTTCGTTCCCGTTATCCAAATAATTGAAATAAATTGTGAATAGCAGGGACCCAAGCACAACCCCTTTGCTGCACCACCATTCACAGCCTGCCAACCTAAAAACGCCCTGTTATTCCCACTCTCATTGCTTTTGCTTGATAAGCAATTCTAATTATATGAGAATATGTTGTCCTCGTTTCAATGTGTACTCACTGGGTTCACTGGGACCTTATGGAAAACCATGTTAAGTCTAAGTACAGCACATGCACCAGTGTCCCTCCAACAATTACACATTGTGCTTGTTATACGTGGTCTAATCGATTAATCGGAGATAATTTCCCCATTGATAAGAACATACTGAATCTGCTCAGTCATTTTATAGTGGTTGTGCTGTCACATTATTCATTAATTTCCAGCTTTTCCCGCCCACTGATGTTACATTGAGAGGAGAGTAATTTCTCCATTCTCCTCCGATTTCTTACTGACACAGACAGGCGACATTTACTAACCTCTTTTATTCAGGAATCATGGCCTATTGACAGATGATAAACAATGCTTCCTGTACATCTATCCACTTCTTTCAAAACTCATGGATATGGATGTTTGGGCCCTTGAGATTCTATAGCTTTCAGTCTCACCACATTATCTAGTGTATTTTTTATGAATATGAGTTTGCTTCCATTGCTCGTTCATGCTAGACTATTGTTTTTCCTGTATTTCTGGCAGATTTTCTCTTATTTTTATGAAGACAGACACAAATTATGAATTTCTCTTGCATTTCCGTATTCCCCAGTATAAATTATCATCTCTACGCCTGTAAGATATTCACATTTACCCTCATCCTAAGGCTAACATTATTCCTAACCCTGAAACAAACACCAAGAGAAAGCGTTAACCCCAATATAGGCGAGTAAAACTGGATTAGGGACAGATCAAAGTGGCAACACTCCGTGAGACTAATAATCTCCAGTGGTGAGAGTTGGAAGCACAAGAGGAATGGATTTCCCACAACCCGAAGATTGACACCGTAACCCTAATCTTAATTCTCTCCTTGGTACATAACTTTGAAAGCTGTTGCAGTCGTTTTAATTTGAAGTTTCTCAGTTTACTCTCATAACTATATTATCTTCTGTTCGCATTTTTTGGCATTCCCCTTCTTAGTGCTATCATGCTCCATCTTCTTACTGTCCTTCTTGGCAACTTTATCAGCAACCTTAACTGAATTAATACTATCTTTATTTTTTTTCCTGTCAGCCACGGAGGGACTGCTTTTTTATGTTGTTATAAATGTCTTAAAGAAATACTTATTTTTTTAAAAAAATCATAATTATGTCTTTACATGCAACGTAAAATCTTTCCAACGTCATGTCACAGCAAATTCACCCCTCGAATCTTCTTTGGTTTCTTTCTTTGGACTTAAAACCCTTATTTTGAATTAAACTACTTCTCTTTCAAACTTAATGTAAGCAGTGTCATGTTTTGCCACTGTTCCCGAATGGTATAACAAGAAAGTTATTCGTTAACGCCATCTCACTGCAGAAAACAATATGTGTTTAGCTTATTCCTTCAACATTATGATCCAGAGAACCATCTTATTTGCATATAGCGTAAATACCCTTTAACGTTCCCATGGGTGAAATAGGTTGAAACGGCCCAGTTCTCTCCTGTTGAATTCTACGATTGTCTGTTTCTGTGCCTTGACATTGAGCTCAACAAATTCAGATGTTCGGCAATTTTTATTTGTTGATAACTTTTAATTAAATTTCTCATGATCAAATTTTAATATTAAATTAATTTCAATTTGATGATTTTTTTTAAATTTTCCCCTTTCTCTGCAGAAGCTGCCGGACCAGCTAATTGTTTTTCAGTATTTTCTTGTGTTGGGATTTTCAGCAACTGCTGTTTCAATATTTTATAAGTTCGACGTTGTTCCCCTCTGTACCAGTTAACATTAACTCTGTAACAGTTAACTGTACCAGTTAATGTTCTTGTATTTGCCTCACCTGCCTACAATAAACTAGCCTTAACATATCCTTCACTCACACCTACATGGAACCTTTAAAGCACTTGAGTCTATTGGTCTCCCGCTGTTCTTTCCGTTTGGATCTGTTCGATTTACACAACGATCAGTTTTATTCAGCGTCTACGACTAGCTTTTTACTGTCACGAACCAGCAACAAAATAAACACACTGAGCATGATTCTGTGTTAAAAACTATTTTATTAATCACTACTTATGATAATACGTAAAATAAAAGTAAAAATGTTAGTATGTTAGAATTCAAAAATGTTAAACCTCGAACGTTAACCCCAAAACTAAACTCTTCGTGTGTGTGTGACAAAGTCCCAGACTCCCAGTTCCGGAATGGTTCTTAAAGTTCAGTTCCGCAAGCCATAAGGTGAAACATGAGCAAGGGCTTCTTCAACAACCACCGTTGTCAGAAGATAAGACGTAGATGTAGAGAAACAGAGAGAGAGTAAATAAGAAATCCAAATGTTCCACGATGGAACCCAAACGACACTCCAGTGTTCACTCGGTAGTGACTTCCTCACCCCGCAAGCATCCGAACCGTGGTCGTCCACACACAAATACCTGTTTCCTTCTACAGGTCAGCAACAAAGTGAACTCCACCGGATTACTTCCAACTTCCATACATGGATTTCAGTAGCAAACACAGTTATTGTTTCTCATCCATCGATAGAGAAAACTAGCAGGCTGGTGTCTCTCTCCCTTCTCTCTCTCTCTCTCTCCTTCTTCTTCTAACTTCTTCAACAACGTCATTACGTCCTTTATCTTCTATTGACGTAAGCACGCCCCACACACACATACACACACACTCTCTATCTTAAAGGGACTTTCACTGAGTCCGTAACACTACGGTCTCCATTTGAAGATGTAATTGTAATTTGACATACTTCCCAAAAATATATTTGGCAAATCGCAGCTTTGTTACTAAGATCTTGTTTTCCATGGCGTTATTGACTCCCTGCCAAGTGTTTCCTTTGTAATGCGGTTCCTTCCAATTTAAGAATCCTGCTGAAATCGCTAACAAATTCTGCATTTACTCATCAGATTATCATTCCCAGCAGCGGAAATAACTTTCTGCTTTTTTTTTACGCTGAAAAACTGATTTTAATATACTTGTAGATCTATTGTAGCCACCATCAACGAACTGGAACTTACAAATTAGAAAGTATTCAATGGACGCAGGTAGATCTGCACCCGAAGCATGTGTCCACAGACCTACCGAGCTCTGTCCAGAGAATAAGTTGTCAGAGGCCTTTGAACAGTTTTATTGCTTTTAATCCTTAGCCCGAAATATTTAAACAGCATTCAAATAAATTGAAATACTCAATTTTTTTTCAATCTTTTTATTAGTTTTCAAATTAATACAGATTGATATATCGCATCAATATTTATGCATGTAATACCAAGAGATCAGGATAACAATCATAGCATATATAATCATAAATAACAATATAAAAAAATCTGTAGATCCAACGATCTCTTAGTAAATGAATATACTATAAAAGAAAGGAAAGAAAAAGTTTTATTATATAAATCAAAAAAAACCCAAATCAATAAAAAAATTATAAACAATATAAACTAAACAAAAAAAACTTTTTAAAGAAAAACAAACAACAAAAAAAGAGAAAAAAACTGGGCTAAAATTTCTCAGTAGAAGCAGAGCAATGTTATGTTGTCAAGTCCGTTCCTCCAAGTTGGAGAGTTATTGAAAGGGGATCTACATCATGTGAAAATACTGAATAAATTGACTCCTAAGTACTTAAAATTACGCAACTTTATAACCAATTTAATTTGAACGGTACCAATAATTAAACACATGAAAATAAAAATACGTACATTCAGCAGTCATATTCACCTGACTCTTTTCATCAGATCAGCCAACCCTATACATATAATCTCTTGCGTAAAGCTGGGAACTAGAAGCGCCTTTCATGTTCTGAAGTTCATGCGCGGAAGCCGGCGATGTATGGTACTTTGAGTGTCAGGGAGCTGGCGATTCCACTATAAAGCACCAATCCAGGTGAACACGCTTCTTTATAATTTTTTCGGGCGCGTCCGGCTCCGTGCATCAAACATCACAGGCTACATCTTATTCTCTTTCTTTTGGAGCAGCATAGAAAAACGAAAAAATTAATTTCCAACATGCAGGTTGACCATTCTGAATATTTTACTTTTAAGTTATCTTATTTATCTTTACGTATAGAACGTGATGGAGAAAAAAACGAATATATCAATCTGTACCTTTGTGGTTATAATGCGTTCTGGAGAAAAAAAAAAGTGTTTTACTTACATGGGTAATTAGCCCCAGTTCTAGGACAGAAGATAGTTATAAATATGTGATGAACTTGATTTAAACTAGGATGGGACCTTTGAACTAGAAGACACGTTAAAAAAGGGAGGTGTCAATATTTGAAGCATAGTAAGGAATGGAAGAGATCTTTTAAAAACTAATGCTGCCTCAACGTAAAGAAGACAGGAAAAGCGAACATAAGAAGAAGTAAAATAGGGAAGAATATTGACGACAAAGTAGCAAACAGGGTTATAGGAAACAAATCAAAAAGACGATCAAAGGAAAACTATAGGAAATCTTATTAAAAATCTTCAACATACAGAAATCGAAATGGAGTCTGTAAGTAAAAAAATAAGAAAGCTAGAGGGAGTTGTGCGTCGATGGGGTCAGATTTATTCAGTATGCCTAAGACATGACAATGGTAAGATCGGTATTGGGGTTAAGACATTGCAAATTATGACAGATTGAGACATAACAAAAAGGTAAAAAGGTGAAGCTGCGAAAACTTTTATGGATAGGAGTTCTCAACTGGATCGAGAACGGATGAAGCCAGCATTGACTAAAAAGTAACCAAAATCTCTTTGACTGGCACAATTTTCTCAAGTATAATTACACACGGAATTAAAATCACAGACAGGCAACATTAATTTTCACTTGACATTTTTTTCCTCAGAATTGGCAACCCCATGCAAATACGCTCTTGCGTAAAATTGGGAACCAGCAGCGACTTTCATATTCCAAAGTTCACATGCGGAAGCCAACGATGTATTGCGCTTCCAAGCTGAACATTCGCGAAAGGCATAGTTTTTTTTAAAAAGGACAAGACAATACAAGGAGGCATTTTGCTTATCTGATCTCTCCGCAGAGATCCTATAATATGACTGCCTGCACTTTTTTTTTCGGTGGAAAATTCATGAGAATGTGAATACTTCAAAAGCGCAAAGCTTTTCCCTTTCGAAACAACCTTTTTGTGTGAAAGTCGCTGGGAAGTATATGTTAAATAATCACGTGAAAATGGCGTTGACGTAGAAGATCAGCCGTAATAGTAGTGAATAATGGAGAAGTATCGAAATACTAAAGGTCCTGTCCCCAATACTCATTCTTATTTTGTTATGAAAATACGTGGGTTCAGTCATCGGAAACTTTTTTCGTCCAGCAGAAATCTAAACTAGCCTTGATAATGTAAAAAGTAAATCAGGAATAATATTTCCACAACTTATGGAAAGTGCTAAGTTACTGATAAGTTAAACAAATTCTGAAACAAGAAAATATATCCTGTATATACCGCTTAATAATGTTGGCATCTCATCGGATTCAATACTGAATTGCTCAGCAATGACTAACCAGATTTTAAAATTAATACTGGCCTTCGATGGCAGGATCCTTTTGATAACATGGAGCAACACACAAAGGAACTCAGTAGCTCTGGAGGGAAATGGTCAGGCGACTTTTAGGGTCGAGACCCTTCCACTGAACTGGAAAAATAGACAAGAGATAACTAATATAAAAAGGTGGAGGGAACGGTTGGAGCAAGAACTGGTAGGTGATCGGTGGATCCAGGTGAGGGGGTGAGAGGGAAGGAGGAGAGTGGAAATGATGTCATGATCAGAAAAGTCGACTCATTCTACTACATAGATAAGATAAGATCTTTATTAGTCACACGTACATCAAAACACACAGTGAAATGCATCTTTCGCGTAGAGTGTTCTGGGGGCAGCCCGCAAGTGTCGCCACGCTTCCGGCGCCAACATAGCGTGCCCACAACTTCCTAACCCGTACGTCTTTGGAATGTGGGAGGAAACCAGAGCACCCGGAGTAAACCCACGCAGACACACAGGGAGAATGTACAAACTCCTTACAGACAGTGGCCGGAATTGAACCCGCATCGCTGGCGCTGTAAAGCGTTACGCTAACCACTACACTACCAATTTTGTTTAACCCGCTTAATTCCTCCAGCGCCTTTGTGTATTGCTCCAGATTTCCAGCATCTGCAATCTCTTGTGTTTCCTTTTGATACCATGCTGTTTTACGAAGATATCATTGTAATTTTGATCGAAGTCATTGTGTTGATGTTGACCAATATGGGATGGTAACCAAATAGGAGATCTGCAACTCATCCCCCTGCCAAAGGGGAGATGATGCGTACATTTTGTACTTGATTTAGTCTCGCTGACTAACACATCATTATGGCTGTAATTACCACCCTCCTCAAATATATTTCCACTCTATGGATATGAATAATGCCGCAGTTTTCGAGGATTTCAATTGTCAATATGGCAGATTCAAACCGATAGTCAGCGATGAGTAAAACATGTCTGGCGTCCATTTTTTCTGCTTTCTCTCTGACATTTTAGTTCTGCACAGGTCCTGTTCGATTGCTGATGAACTGGATCATGGGGCTCTGGTAGGGAACATCGCTAACGATTTGGGTTTTGAATTCAAAGAGTTCTCAGAACGTCGATTCCGGATCGGCTCAGGTATGCATCCGCAGTATTTCGAAGCAAACTGAAAAGCGGAATTTTATTCGCAAACAAAATGATTGACAGAGGGGTAATCTGCGGGGATAACCCAGTTTGCGTCATTCCACAAGAATTCGTTACTGAAATCCCGTTGAAACTGTATCATGCTGAGGTAGAAATTCTATATATAAATGACAATTTACAAATTTTCCCCAACCGTGAGATTTTTAAAGATATTTTGAATCAACTACCGGGAGCACGCTTTCCTTTGGAAGGTGCGCAACGTTCTGACATGGGTGTCAATTCTATACTTACATATCTGCTTAGCCCCAATAAACTTCTTTTTGTATGAATATCGCGCAGTGGGTGTATATTAGCCGAGTTTGTTCTGGAGCATGCACTAAACCGAGAAGAAAAATCGATACATCATTTGCTGTTGACGGCTTTTGACGGCGGTATTCCAGAAAGACATGGAACTGCAAAATTACCGTTGAAGGCTTCGATGCAAATTACAACTTGCTTGTATTTCAGCAATCGTTTTGCAAATTTATTGGAAAACACGCTGACAGGTAAGATGGTTATCAATCTTAACGCAACTGATGAGAACAACGGATTAAACAGCGACACGGAGTATTCCTTTCGGAAGTACAATTCTGACTGAGTGAGAAAAATGATTCAATTGGAGCTCGGTACAGAAGACCTCAGAGTTAGAGAACTGATCCATTTCGAAGAGGGCAATGTGTTTGAGATTATTGTTGTGGTGAAGGACAAGTGCTCAAGTGCAGTTGCAGTGTAAGTGAAAATCGATGATGCAAATGACAACGCTCTAGAGGTAACCTCAATGTCAACAACCAAAGTACTCGGCGACGATTCTCAGCCTGGAACTACGGAAGCCTCAGTTACTGGTATTGACAAGAATTCAGTGAATAACGGACTAATAAGTTGTCAGATGGACAATCACCTACCATTCAATTAAAATCTTCTTCTAAATGTTCCGACATTCTGGTCACCAGTGGCAGGCTGATTGGGGAAATTATGGTGATATTATCAAACAATATCAAATAGATCTTACGGGTGAAGACGATAGGTCTCCTCCTCCAACGACCAACAAAACTATTGTGCTTCATTTAACCGATATTAAACAAAATCAGACGATAATTTAAATGCATAAGGAATAGTGAAAATCGGAAAATTTTACTTACGTCGTGAACGATGCAACATAAATGATTTTTATGTTCGCCTTTCTAGTTAAATATATACGTATTTCATAAATTTCTCTATTTGCTCGCGCGCTAAAGCAAGGGGAGTTACTCCATACTTGCTGCCAGAGCAAAAGGTTGTTTCTTTTCCTTGAACAGTGAGCACCTTAGTTGGCTCTCGCCAGTTCTTTATGCCTCACTATTCTGGATATCAAAAATGTTAAATATCTTTCGCACTTCCAATCAGGATAGAAAACTCCTGAGCAATACACGCAAAATGATGCAGGAACTTAGCAGGTCAGGCAGCATCTATGGAGGGAAATCAACAGTGAACGTTTCGGGTCACGACCCTTCGTCAGGACTGAAACACCTGAATTTGTTTCTGGGATGGTTCCCTGGCATTTGAACTTCTATTTCTTTTCCTTTGTACCTCCTTTTCAATATTCGTTGCCAATTATTTGGTCACTGTCTTGACAGTTTAGTGATATTGCTGTGTGCATTCGGCCTGTACAATGGCGCAACCGACAGAAATGTTTCTTCAGCCTCCAGCGACCTGGGTTCAATTCTGATCTGGGGTGATGTGTGTGTGGAGTTTTTATGTTCTACCTGTGACCGCGTGGATCACCTCCGGTTCCTCCCAGATCCAGAAGACGAGAGAGTTGGTAGAATCTGGGGGAGGAGTTGATAGGGATGTAGGGAAAGTAGGCCACATGGAGAGATAATGTGAAAATGTGATTGCTCTTTGAGCCGGCACGGAGTTCATAGCTCGAAATGATACCTTTCCGTGTCATGAAAATTGGTTGCAGAATTTCCCAAATTGCAACATTGAACACATGATTTTATTTTGGCTGTAAATCACTTTTGATTGATCTGATACGCATTTCGTAAATGATTCTTTAGTCTGGCATTTTATATATTTTAAGTGCAGAGCACCGTAATACAAATCGTTTTACTCTTCTGTGACGTGCTTTTGTTTCCTTCCCAGTTCTTAGGAAGTGCCTACGATTTGTACCGTTTCTCTTCCCACATGCGTCCTGACCTGCTGAGTATTTCCAGCGTCTTCTGTTTGTATTTTAGTATCTGCAGCTTTGTTTTTGTTTTATTTTCACTTGCACGGAATGAATAATTCTTGCATTACCCAATTCACCAACGCCAAAAACTATCATGAAATTAATCAAAGCATGCGCTTCAGAATAGAATGTAAAATCAACGCTCACTTGGACTGATGCAACCACATGGTTCAGTCAAAACAGACATCTACAAGAAGAAAATAAATAACATCAATGTTGCATTTGAACAAAGTGCCCCTTAGTTAACCACACCACAGGAACATTCAGAGACAAATAAAATGTGGAACATATTTGGGAAAGTAAATCTCCTTAAGTGCAATCTGCAGGTATTCAGTACGCTTCTCTTCGAGGGAAATAATAGTTATTGCACCATTTCATCAAGATCATGGCCAGTTTGGTGTACAATTGCGGTAATGTGCAACAAAACGGTTTAAATGCCAGCCAGAGTTAACCACTTCTGATGATATGGGAATCTGCTATGATAGAGATTAAAATTAGATCCATGCCATTGTGATGTAAAATACTTATTTCACATCTATTTTTTCCTGGATGAAGCTGATGATGGCAAGGCGAGTTTTACTTAAACAGACATATGATTGTTTTTTATTCTTATCAGAACAGGAGCGGGGACAGGGGCATTGATGTGCCATAGCATTGAACTGTTGCACTCTATGTAATTAATATACACCCACAGCACTGTTGAATTGAGGATAACTCGTCACAATGAACTTCACTTTTCCAAGAGAGGAAGGTGGAGTGCCGAATAGAATTATGCGGCTAATGATATCATATGAGATCTTATGAATCCCAGATTTGAACGTCAAGATCTTTTCTCAGTCCATCCCATTTAGCATGGCGTTAATTTTGCGTCACACAGTGGGAAATGACCTCAGACCCATTTGTACAAATATTGTGCAGTGAAGATTTGGATCAGTAGTGTAACAATACTGCAAGTTGATTGATGAGGACAAGAGAGAAAAAAAAATAGGGGTCCACAATCCAATGCCCGGCCAACACAACCACTTCTCACTTCATTCAGCTTGTGCTTGTGGCCTCAGTGGGACGCTGAGTTAACCACTTTTATTTATACACAACGAAGTTCGGAACTGTTGTTCATTCTATGCCTTTGCAATCCTCAGAAGGGTGAAAATTATAGAGAAGTTTTGTCTCTTCTATTGAAACAGAGTAATCACTACTCATGAGTTGCAAATTTCAGTCTTCATTTGTCACTTAACTCGACCTCTAATTCATTATTCTATACTCATAGATTCAGGAATTGTGGTGGAATCCTTTGCCACTTTACATTGTTGACATGGTTGTGATAATCTGAATATTTCAAGCCTTTGATTGACGTGTGTGTGTGTGTGTGTGTGTGTGTGTGTGTGTGTGTGTGTGTGTGTGTGTGTGTGTGTGTGTGTGTGTGTGTGTGTGTGTGGCCGTGGTGGTGAAGCCATTCTCTCTCAATTTCAGCACATATTTGCAGCGCTGCCCTTTTCTGGCACAATGGAAGCAAAAACAGATACTGCATGGAAGTCTGAAACTCAAAAAATCTGCTCAAACTGTGCAGCAGATCGAAAGCATTTCTTTTGAAAAACATAAAGTTGTTATTTAAGGTCATGGACTTCTATCGGAAATTGAAAAAAATAGAGATGTAACAGGTTTTATGAAACTGCATTTTCAAGAAATGCGGAAGAACGTAAACAGGGAATGAAAGCTCTGTGACGAAGCCTACATCGGAAAATATCGGTGGTGAAAGGCAAATTACCCGTCATTTCTCCTGAAACATCCCGACTGCAAATGTATTTTATTGATTAATACACCCTGCTTCCTTGCAACTGTACTTCTTTCAAGCGTGTTCTCATACTTTACTTTATGTGTTGATGTCAGTTTTGACGTGAAATATTAACTTTATACTTCACTCTTCAGATGGGGCCTGATATAAGTATTTTGAGTGTTTCTTTTTCTCTTCTACAAATAAAATGTGAGCACCTAAATTATCAGAAAATACCAAGATGCGATCATATATCTTTGACTAGCCGAAGATAAAGTGAAATCTATACAGTGTTCGTACCCAGTTGGACGAGGAGGAATGCGTTTTACGAAATCCAACTAAATGGAGAGTGGAGACTAATAGTCTCACAATAAGGATATTTCATAATCCTTCAACGCATCGTTTTATTTTACCCCATCTATTTCATGATCTCAGATAGAATGTGCCACTTCATACTGTATTCTCGAATTATTATTTTACTTCAGCAGATTTGCACTACTACATTAATTCGCAAAACTCTGTTCTGCTTCTTGCAAACACTTAACCATCAATTTTCACTTGGCACATTGCCTAAACGCATGGAGAACGATCAACAACAATGGTTTGTTTCCCCTGTGAATTGCGAAAAACTGTAAAGATAACCGAGCTATTGCCAGCTCTCGGTATTAGTATTTGCATGAGAATGCTTATTTTGTTGGGGTTTTTTTCAGCTTAAGGCTCAAATACTAATTCATGAACTAAATTCTGTATAGATGAATTGATTTTAATCATTACATACAAAATCATATAAAAATATTAACAGCCCCCAACTTAAAAGTTACGATCAATCCTTCAACACGTTGCGCTCTTCCTGCGAACGCCAAAGGAATCAACATGTTTTTTTTTAACTGATGTTCTATATAAAATCCATGCGCTAATTCAGAATGTCTTATGTCCATTTTCAATATTTTCTTCAATACTGCGAAAGTGAATTAAAATTAAAATAACTTAACTTCGGTCAGCTCTTATATGTATGTATTCTACAACCCAAAATTATATTGGAAGCATCAATATATTGACAAAACTGTCATTGATAATTTTGCTTAACCAAAGTTTAATGGAAATGCTTGCTGTACGAACAATATATAATTTACGGAGACACAAGAGAGTACAGATGCTGTAAAATGCAGCAACACTCAAAAGAGCTGGAGGAACTCAGCGGGTGAGGCAGCATTTATGGCGGGAAAGCAACAGTTGAAACCCTCAATCAGGACTAGAGAAATCGAGGAGCTAGCCAGTGTAAGATCGTGTGTGTGTGTGTGTGTGGGGGGGGGGGGTGATTGTGGTGGGAGAGAAGCGAGAGCTGGCAGGCGAGAGGTGGATCTAGATGAGGGGGTGATAGGCATGTGAGGGAGGCGGAGAGTGTGAATGATATAAAAAGTCGGGAGGTGATGGGTGGAAGTAATAAAGAGTTGAGTAAGATGGAATCTGATTGGAGAGGATAGGTGAACATGGAATAAAGTGAAGAAGGTGAAGAGGGGAACCAGTGGGAGGAATGTGTGGGTGGAGGGAAGATGGAAAGAGCAGGGGAAGCGAAAGAGATGGGGTGATAGAGGCCGGTGGGATAAGGGTGGAAAGGGACAGAGGGTGGTAGTTACCCGAAGTTAGAGAACTCGATGTTCATGCCGTCAGGTTGGAGACAACCAAGACGGAATATGAGGTTCTAATCTGCGTCAAGGATCATCTTGGCAGTAGAGGCCGTGGACGACATATTGGTTTGGGAATGGGAAATGGGATTAAAATAGCTGGTCACCGGGAGATCCTGGCTGGTATGGCGGACGGAGCGAAGGTGCTCGGCGAAGCAGTACCCCAATCTGCGTCGGGTCCCACAGATGTAAAGGAGGCCGCACCGGGAACAGCAGATGCAATAAGTAACACTAATAGTTTCACATGTGAAGTACTGCCTCACCTGGAAGGACTGTTTAGGACCCTGAATTGTGGTGGGGGAGGAGGTGCTGGGGCAGGTGTAACTCTTATCGCGGTTACAGGGATCAGTGCTTGGAGGGGGATCGGTGGGGTGGGACAAGCTCTCAAGGGAGTCGCAGAAAGAGCGATTCCTGCAACAACCGGAGAAGGGAGAGGAGGGGAAGATTTACCGGTCGTGGGATCCCCGTGGAGATGCAGAAGTTGCTGATATTGATATATTGTATGTTTTAAGGTACCTTACGTATTTTGCAATATATAATTTACATTGCGTTGCCTAAAGCCGTTAAAATCATAATTGGAAAAGGGGAGGTGTTGTCACTTTTGAATATGAAAAGCTTACGAGCACCCAGTTAAAAGTAAGATTTCTGTACTAATTTTGATTTATATTTTCATAAAAGTTAGATTTATTGTGATCTCCTTGCAGTTAAAGGCTGAGACGCTTTGTGTCGCTGCCCACCAATAAGGTGATGACATATAGCCAGAGATCCACCAGCCATTCCGGGAGAAGGACGCAGGCGCATTGTTGGTGTTTAACGTGAAACAAGCGGCCGTTCTTACGGCACTGTATTCTGCGTCCTAAGTCATTTAATTTATTTGCCGACAATTTACGGTCTTAATCAATAGGAAGGCTTTCCATCTTCTAAAAAATACAACTCGCTGCAGGTATGTCACAATTAGCGTGTCGACGGATGCTGAAGAAGCTTGTGACACCGTCCATCTTTCTGCTTTTTGCATGGAATCTGGTTTCGGGTCAGCTTCGTAACGCTATTCCCGAAGAGGAAAGGCACGGTGCTATCGTTGGAAAAATCGCAGTAGATTTAGGGCTAGCCGTGGAGGAACTGTCACGTCGTAGATTTCGAATTGTCTCTGATTCACCAACGCAATATCTTGATATCAATCTAACGAACGGAATATTATTCGTGACGAAAATAATAGACAGGGAGGAACTCTGCGCGGGAAGCCTGATTTGTTTGCTGCCTGTGGAAGGGGTAATTGAAAATCCAGTGGAACAATATCGTGCAGAAATCGAGATATTGGACGTTAATGACAATTCTCCCGTGTTCCCGGTTAGTGAAATACGTTTGGAAATTGTTGAATTCGCGACAGCCGGCGCGCGTTTTCTGTTACCAGATGCGCGCGACCCTGACGTCGGTATAAGTTCCATTCGCACGGACCAGCTGACTCCGAATGAGCATTTTGTCTTAGATGTACGGATCCGCGGGGAAGCGAAAATCCCCGAATTAATGTTAGCGAAAACAATCGATCGAAAGAAACAACCGCTGCATCGGTTACTACTCACCGCTCTGGACGGTGGCTCTCCGCAAAGGACGGGCACCACCAATTTAATTATTGTGTTGGACGCTAATGATAATGCACCGGTTTTCCAGCAGACTTTGTATGTTGTCTGGCTGATGGAAAATGTGCCAACCGGCACTCTGGTGATCCGACTTAATGCAACAGATTTGGACGCGGGGTCCAATAACGTCATTTTCAGCGGCTACGTTAAAGTTAGGGTGAGTGAACTATTTACCATTAATCCCATGTCGGGCGAAATAAGAGTAAAGGGAATTTTGAACTTTGAGGAAACAAATACTTATGAAATTGACGTGGAAGCTAGTGGTATGGGTTTTCAACCTTTATCCGCACACTGCACCGTCCAAGTGAATCTCAAGGATGTGAACAATAATGCTCCTGATTTCACTTTAAATTCTATTCCTAAAATAGTACGCGAGGATGCGTCGGCTGGAACATTGCTAGCTTTAATCAGCGTGAGAGACAAGGATTCCCATGAAAACGGACACGTTGATTGCCACATCACGCCAATTCTCCCATTTGCGCTCAAATCATCCTTTAAAAATTCATATAGGTTGGTGACAAATGCTATATTGGACCGAGAGCTTGCTTCTGAATATAAGATCTTGGTTAATTGCAAGGACCGCGGATACCCTTGCTAATCACCAACTGAACGTTTATCATACACATTTCAGATATTAACGATAACACACCGATCTTCCAACTGTCTTCATACACCGTTCATGTAATGGAAAACAATGTCCCCGGCAGTTCCGTCGGCAGAGTGACTGCTACCGATTCTGACATAAACCTAAACTCCCACCTGTCTTACACTCTCCTGGAGAACGAGGTAGAGGGTTCGCCATTATCTTCCTATGTCTCGATTAATTCTGAAACTGGTGTTATCTTTTTGCAGCGGGCATTTGATTACGAGCGTCTTAAATGTTTTCAATTCAAAATTCAAGCGCAAGGTAGTGGAGTTCCTCCACTTTCCAGCAGTGTTACTGTGAACGCGGTTATCCTTGATCAGAATGATAATCCTCCTATGATAAAAAGTCCTGCGTCATTGAACCACAGCGTGACAACTATTCCTCAATCAGCAGGCTCAGGATACCTAGCGCTCAAGATAATTGCTTTTGATGCAGATTCTGGTCAGAATGCACGCCTTTTCTATCAAATTCTGAGCGCTACCGATCCTACTCTGTTTACAATATCACATAATTCAGGGGAAGTTCGAACTGCTCGTTATTTTAATGACGATGATGCCATTATACAAAAGATCATAGTACATGTGAGAGACAACGGTCATCCAGCTCTTACGGCCTCAGCCACTTTTACTCTATCAGTTGTTGAAGAAAGCGCAGAAATACGCTCAGACATTGGTGAACAATGCAAGATTTTACAGTACCCTTATGATTTACCTTTTATCATCGTCATTTCTTTAGGAGCTTTATAATTAATACTTCTAGTCGTTATAATTGCTCTTTCTGTCGCAATTCGGTCAATTAATATAATGCCATCTTATGCCAGGAGTAAATCCTTTGCGAAGTGCTGCTGCGTCTGTGGCTCGGAATCTGAGCACCAAATCCGAAATTCGCATGTTAATATGCGGTTTGTATCTGATCCAAAAATGACTGCAAATGTTCTGGAAGTAAGGAAGGGTGGATCCCTTGGCACATACCACTCCAGAGTTCTCTCCACAGCACAACGATCTGCAACTAATTGCTCGACACCGTTCAGTCCAGCAATAATAGAATCTATTGAGAGGAATATCGGAATATCTGCATCCCAACGTAACGTTGTGACAAGCAATGACTGAATTGGTAAATTCAGCAAAGTAAGTTGCGCATTTTGAAAATCACATCCTGCACATAAATAGGCATTGTGTGAAGACACAGTCGTTAGTCAAGCAGAGGACAACGACTTTGTGTTTATCTGTCGTAATATCTGAATATTTTGTTCAATGTTTCCGATTTTTATTTAATGTAATTCAAAGAATTATACTGCAATACCATTCCATTAGTTCACATGAAATGATCCTAAAGCACTGGAGAACTGCTTATCTATTTGACAATGCTATTTTTAAGTAAGATGGAAGAAGTCTTGGGGATGAAGGAATCGGTGGTAATTAGAACTGTTTTGCAATGTTTGTCCTTTGCTTGTTTTAAGTTAAATCACCATGAATTTCTTGATCTGATTGTACAGCATTATTTTGAGCTGCTCACTTCAGTTATCCTAAAACTGAAATAAGAAAGTAAAATAAAAATCAGCGCTACCCTTGCACTCCGACATAACTATCGTATCCAGCATGCGTCTTCACTCAACGGCTGGTTTATTCTGCTGAAGAGTCAAAATGTGTGTGTTATTCCTTTTTGTAGTTATCCCTGCAACGAGGGCACCAAAAGTAAAGAAGATACTTGTTGCCCATTGGTAATTGCCTTAGAAAGTTGGTGCAATCCATATTCTACACTTGCTAAAATTCATATAATCAAGTTATTCCAACGATGCTCTTGGTAGTGCTTTTGACCAAGCAACAGCAAATGAAAGCTGAGATTGGTGAAAACAGAATAATGGGGGAATTAATGGGACCCACGCTCGTCATGGATATTCCATGCTCTCCCTGCACTTGTACAGACCCCTACAATTGGAGCAGTCAAGGAAAACCCGACAAGTATATGCTGTACAATGTAATGATGGTATTCAGTACAGCCACTGTGGGTTGCTGGTGAATGGGAGAGTTTTACAGGGATGCACTTTGAGAGTCAGTTTAGAATTTGAATTTACCTAGAGGGCTTCAAACTTCCAGTAAGTGGAGGGGTTTGTCTCATATTTCAGAGCACCATTCAATACACTCACAACAACATGGAACATGAAGCGTCCCATACTTGCAATTGACTGCTCTCCTCAGTAAGACCTAAAAACCTAAAGATGAGGGTAGATTCATATAAAACGACATTCTCTCTACGCCAGTGGCAGACAGGGACTATATCAAACAAGAGAGAATATAACCACTTTCACTTAACAGTGAATAGCATTACAATTGTCGAGCCACCATCATCACCATACTAGGCGTGAACGGCGGGTACCGAGGTACTGAGGGCTGGGAGGGGGCCGGATCACCATTAACTAGAAATTGGTAATTGGTTTAATTGATAAGTGATTTATTGCTGTCACGTTTACCAAGGTACAGTGAAAAACTGTGCTGAGCATGCCAGAGATAGAGATCATTTCATCACATCAGTACATCGAGGCAGCACAAGGAAAAATCAATAACAGAATGCAAAATGTGATGTTGAAGTTCCAGATAAAGTGCAGTGCAGAAAGGCAACAAGGTGCAAGGCTATGACGAGGTAGATTGTGAGGTCGAGTCCATCTTATCATACCAGAGGTCCGTTCAATATTCTCGTCATAGCGGAGTTGAAGCTGTCCTTGAGCCTGGTGGTGGGAGTTTTTATGCTTTTCTATCTTTTATACCGATGGGATGGGGCAGAAGAAAGAATGTCCAAGGTGGGAAGGGTCTTTGATTATGTTGGCTGCTTAACCGAGGCAGCGAGAAATGTAGAGAGAGTCAATGGAGGGGAGGTTGATTTCCGTGATACGCTGAACTGTGTCCACTACGGTGCAGTTTTTTTGCAGTCTTGGGCAGCGCAGTTGCCATACCAAGCTGTGACACATCCAGATAGGATGCTTTCTTATGGTGCATCTATGGAAATTGGTGAGGCTCATTCAACTGGACAGGCAGAATAATCATTGTGGATGAAATACCATGTTAGAAATTGGAAAGTTTATGGCGAGTAACAGACCTCATAAAATCCCAAACATTTGGGACTACCCACCTGCCGCAAGTGACAGAAATCGTTTCACTTGTCTGGATGAGTGAGCTTCAATAACATTGCAGAAGCTTGGCATCATCCAGGACAAAGCAGCTGGCTTGATCAACACCACATCCACAACCATAAATATTCCTTCTCCCCACTATCAGTTGCAGTGTGTACGATTTGTCAAATACTCACCTCGCTTACTCTTACAGCGCTTTCCCAACCTGTCATCGCTACCACTAAAAAGAACAAAGGCACAATAAGCGTGTGTGCATTAAATGTCTGTTCTAATCAATGCAAGTCAATCACAAAAGATATCATCTTATGCATGTTGTTTTTTTTTGTTTGTCACAAAATAAATCTTTACTACAAAATATGGGAGCAGTCCTTCACCCTTACTGGGTCTAAAGACCTCAAATCCTTTCGCAATATTGCTCTGAGAGTCCGTCCGTGAGAAAGACTGCCGTGGCTCAGGAAGGCAATTTACCATATGCAATAGATACTGGTCTTACAATACGTGCTTTTTTTTGTGATGGAAAGATTTGAGGGAGTTATCCATAAAGTCGATGTGGATTGTGTAGTTAAGTTGATGTGGATTGTGTAGTTAGTTTCCCAGCGATATCTAGTAATTAGAATGTTGATGAAGAGTGTCAAAGTTCATATTAGAAAATGTTCGTGTCTGTCCTGATGGATGTTAAAATTGAATGGGCTGCTGAATTATCCGACGAGTTCGCATGGTAAAGGCATATGGTATACTCACCAGTTATCATGCTTTCCACTTACCTTTCGATGGGGTAAATGGTAACGAGAATTAAAATGTGATTTCCTTGTTGTGTCCTGGGAAACATCAATGTGAATGAAAGACAAAAATGTGCAACTACTGATTACCTGAAATAAAATGAGCGAATCTATTCAGAGGGCAGGCAGCATCTGAGGAGGGAGAAACAAAGCTGAGGTAAAGACAGGAAGAAATAAGTTCTGTGGAACAACAATGGGATGAAGCAAAGGGTCGTACGTGATGATCCTTCTTATGCATTTCATGTTAGAGGATCAACCGAGCTGCATGTTGGGGAAATATTTCATTTGTACTTTCGACGGGTGACATTTTTGGTTTCAGTGGAGCTATCGTAAGATAAGATATCTTTATTAGTCACATGTACATCGAAGCACACAGTGAAATGCATCGTTTGCTTAGAGTGTTCTGGGGGTTGCCCGCAATTGTCGCCACGCTTCCGGCGCCAACATAGCATGCCCACAACTTCCTAACCCGTACGTCTTTGGAATGTGGGAGGAAACTGGAGCACCCGGAGGAAACGCACGCAGACACACGGGGAGAACGTGCAAACTCCTTACAGACAGCGGCCGGAATTGAACCCGGGTCACAGGCGCTGGAATAACGTTACGTTACTCGCTACACTACCGTGCCTGCCATCTGTGTTCTATGGGGTCTGATGTTCTGTGAAGTATCATCGCCCAGAGAAATGTATCAGGAGGAGGTATTTGGCTTCTGGGATCGCTTCGGTTCGACAAGCAGTGACACCGACCTTCTCAGCACGTTTCATGAAAGTGTTGTGACTGGTGCTTCCTACACCAGTTTCAGAGTGGATTAAGTTGGCTTTGGTAAGATTAAAGTGAGAAGTTCATATAACGTCGGCAGTTAGGGAGGGGTGGAACTGAAGTTTTTAAGAGGCCAGAGGGTGGGGTCGAAGTAAATGCTGTCTGAAATGTGAATATTCCCAGCACTCTCTTGGTTTCCGATTTCCAGAGACTACAATGATCTGTATTTCACAGTGCTCGCTTTGATATATTTTATTCACGCTCTCCTCTCTTTCGATCATTGCCTTTACCCGACATCTTCGAGACAGAAATTAACAAGCTTTCCCTATTCTATTTCAGCCAACACCATCATAACGTATCAATTCACCCTCTTTTGTTTCCAGACAAATAAATTTCCCATTTCTTGCCCACCCAGCCCCCGCCTTCTCGACAACTTGCAACATGTTTGTTTTCTAACCGTTACCCGTTCTACCGAAAGATCATTTATGTGGTGTGTTAAATCAGTTTCTCTTTCGCAGTTGCTACCGAACATGAAGAGCAATACGAAACTATTCTCTTTATTATTCAGCATCATGATCTGCGTTCCAAAATCCCACTATTATCCATGGTGCTAGATATTTTATCAATGTCGCGGCTTCTCCCTCATTTCCACTTGATATCTGCTGTGACGCTCTGATATCAAGTCACTCTTATCACTCGGTGCTTTTGTCCATGTACGCCCTAAATCTGCAATAAGAATTGATGCTGGTGATTTGCAAACTCGGCATTTTCAGTCGATGCTGGGCATGAATCTGATGGAGTAGGGTTTAGCTAGACGATGCTTGGTCTGATCTGTGTAACAGGATGTACTTAGATCATTTTCCACTTCCTTATGTAAATACTAGTTTTGACTAGACGTGTCTAGTTTTGGAGAACAAGTATTCCACACTGCAACCAGAATTCTTTTGCTGCCATTCCTCATTTCTCCATCCTATCCATTCGGCCATTTCTTAATGTCTCTAGGAGTGAAATGAATTATCTGAACCGTGGTTTAAGAGATGCTCGCGACCTCATGAACCTTTGCTTCAAAGTTTCACTCGATTGGCAAGAAAATGATTGCAAAACTTTATCTTTAACTTGCGCATTGATATTAACCCTCTACGGTTATTTAAACTGGAGATGATTCTGGAAAAACATTCATAAGTGCTGAAGTTTTAACTCCGTGGTTTAATAATAAAGACCTGTCTTAAGTTACAGGCCAGTGTTAACTGAATGTATTTTTTATGATTGGAATGCGTCAAGATTTTTAGGATCTTTGCAGCAATCTTAAATATTGTTGGAAGATAGTTAATGATAAACCCATATTAATAAAAAAGAATTGATATTGCTCGCAATATATTAAATCTGATTGAACAACATCATTTTTGAACATTACATTGTAAATTCAAAATGTTCACTGTTAATAAGCAGACTCTTTCCTGGCATTTAATTTGAGGTGGATTATCTTATACGCATTGGCGGAACCGTTGCTTTGTATGTTGAAAGTTAACTTGAAATGGAATTGAATCATAATATAGAATAATGAGAGTATATGTATGAAGGTGAGGTTTGAGAGTTTGTTGTTAATGGAGGACAGGTGCAAATTGTAATTAAAATGCTTACATGTGCATATTCCTTGGTAAGCCATAAAATCGTCGAATAAAGAGACGAACACACAGCGAAGTTTTATTAAAATTCTATTCTGGTAACCTAGTTACTCCCATTTCATATTTCTTCCTGCATTTTATTTCTCATCAGCTCACCTTCTGTCATCCCAATTTATTTTCACAATATACAGGGCATAAATCAGTAGCGTGATGAGATACTCCCTTCTTGCCTGGATCAATGTAGTTCCAAACTCGTTCGTGAGTTTCGACCCAGTCACGAACAAAGATGACAGCTTGATTGATCACTCTCCCCCACTCCATAATCCAATACATTCATTCCCCAATCCATCAGTGCACAGACGTTACTGCTGTTTCATATATCTTCTGGCATTCTTTCGGTTAGTTCAAGAACATGGCTTCTTGCACCATAGAAAGCCGACAGATTGGAAAGCAGGAAAGGAGAGTCGATATTTTAACGCAGGTGCGCCTTTGCAGTTGTAATGTAAAACATCAGTGATAATGTATTCAGAAGTTTGATAAGTTATTGTATTTTGGCTCTGCTAATTTAATTTTTTTTATCTCGTTATAATTCTATGCATCAGAACAAAATATACATTCTTTCAGATGAAACATCTTATGTCACAAAGTTGCTGGTTCTTGCAGTTACTGCCATTTTATTTTAGTAATTCGAAATTGGTATTGGTTTATTATTGTCACTTGTACCAAGATACAGTGAAAAATTTGTCTCGCATACCGTTCCTACAGATCAATTCATTATACAGTGCATTGAGGTAGTAGTACAGGGTAAAAACGTACTTTATGATTTTTTTCTCTCCATTTCCCTCATTAAACCAATGTTTATCTCCGCTCCTATTTATGCTATGCAATTATAGAATAGCACACTACAGAGGACAGCCAGTCACATTTGTCTGCAATTCTCTCCAAGCTGTTCAAACACCGCTGCAACAATGACAAACATGTCGAAGTCACTAGGGTACTTCCAGAACACAAACAGTAAAACAGATCTAATCCATCTAATTACCTTCCAACCAGTCTACTCTCAAGCATAAGCAAAGTGATTGGAAGAATTGTTGACAGTGACATCAAACAGCTCTTGTTCAGCCCTGATTAACCAGTCCCGGGTGATATGGCCGTTTTGTTTCAGAATTGGCTTGCCCATAGAATACAGAGGCTGGTGGTCGATGGAACTTCTTCCAGCTGCAGGTCCTTGACCAGTGGGTCATTGGTGTTCCGAAGGAATCCGTACTGGAACCTCTGCTGTTTGTAACATAAATAAATGACCTGGATGAAAATGTGGATGAGTGGGCTGGTAAGTTCGCAGACGATACAAATATTGGTGGTGTTGTGGCCAAGTGCGAGGTGTTGCATTTTGGGAGCTCAACTGTAAAGGGACAGTATAATAACAGTGATGATGCGCAGAGGGATCTGATCTTGGGGTCCAAATACATAGCTTCCTGAAAGCGGCTGCACAGGTTGATAGCGTGGTAAATAAGGCATATGGCATGCTTGCCTTTATTAGTTGAGGCATTGAGTTCAAGAGTCAGGAAGTTATGTTGCAGCTTTAAAGAAAAGTTGGGTAAGGCCGCATCTGGAGTACTACATTCAATTCTGGTCGCTTCATTACAGTAATGATCTGGAGGCTTTGGAGACGGTGTAGAAGACGTTTACCATGATGTTGCCCAGATTAGATGGCATGTGCCGTAAAGAGATGTTGGACAAACTTGCGTTGTTTTCTATGGAGCAGCGGAGGCTGTGGGGTGGGGATGGGGGGGGGGGAGCTGAAAGAAGTTTATAAGATTGTGAGAGACATAGATAGAGGATACAGCCAGTATCTTTTATCCCAGGGTCTAAATATCTAAGACTAGATGGCATTTAAGGCGAGGGGGTAAATTCAAAGAAGGTGTTCAGGAAAGTTTTTTTTTTCACATAGAGAGTGGTGGGTGCCTGGAATGCACTGCCAACGCTCGTAGTGGAGGGAAATACGAAATAGTGGAGGGAGGCGTTCAAGGAGCTCTTGGATAGACACATAAATGTGCAGAGAACGGAGGGATATGAACATTTTGTAGGCAGAATGGATTAATTAGGAATTTCATTACTAGCTTATTTTGTTCGAAAGAACATCGTGGGCCGACGGGTTTGTTCCTTTGCTGTACTGTTCTCTGTTCTTAGCCTATTGATGTCCAATTTGGGTTTCGCAATGACGACCACTCCAGACTTCATCATAGTCGTTTTCCAAGTATGGACCAAAGAGCTGAATTCAAGAGTTTAGATGACAGTCATTGTCCTTGATATCAAAACAGAAAATGAATAAGTGTAACAACAAGAAACCCGAGTAAAAAGGGATCAATAATCAAGGGATCCATTCATTTAATTTAAGCTTCGTGCAAAATAAAACTGTTGGTGAACACTAATCTCACATCCAGCACATCACTGCAACAATTTCACGAGCTAATACCTGGACCATGCAAATCTCAGTTACTTCATGAATAACTTTGTTACCATCACAAGGTTTATCTCAGGATATATGATGGTTGCCCTATTCTCAATTCAATTCAGAGCACTTCGTCAAATTAAACGCTATATGTGTGTAAACGGCAAATCCTGGCAAACATACAGGCATGTGGTGATGAGTAGAAGGTAATATTCACTACATGGAAGTTTCAGACAATGTCCATCTCCAATGGGAGCAAATATGACTATTTATTTCTTAAAATTCATTAGCATCCATGATTCTCTGACCATCAATATCCTGGGAGGTTGTTATTGACTGAAACTTCAACTGGACCAGCCACATAAATACTGCAGCTACCAGGGCAGGACGGAGAGTATGTATCCAGCAATGAGTGGCTCACTACCTGACATTCACCAGGCTCATTATCTGCAAGACACAATTCAGAAATATATTGTAATATCTCTTCTTGCTTGAATGAATGCAGATCCAACACCACTCATGAATCTTGACATCGTCCAGGATAAAGCAGTCTACTTCATTTATGTCTCCTCAATAATCCTAAATATTTATTCACTCTCCTACCAATGCACAGTGACTGAAGTGGACACCATTTGCAAAAAACATTGCAATTACTCGTCAGGGCTCTGTGGACAATACCTCCAAAAACCGTAATCTCTACCACCAAGAAGGAAAAGGTCAGCAGCTGCTGGGGATACCACGAGCTTCATCTTACTCTCTAAGTGGCGCGCAATGCTTCCTTAGTAATGTATTTCTCCTCCTTTATCACCGGTACACAAAAATCCGAGAACGCTATCATTTGTCATTTAATCTTATCAATCTTTTATCCTCTCACAGGCACTAACTAGGGCAACTATCATATATCCTGAGATAAACCTTGTGATGTTAACAAAGTTATTCGAAGTAACTGAGATTTGCATGGTCCAGGTATTGGCTCGTGAAATTGTTGCAGTGATGTGCTGGGTGTGAGATTATTGTTCACCAACAGTTTTTTTTTGCACGAAGCTTAAATTAAATGAATGGATCCCTTGATTATTGATCCCTTTTTACTCGGGCTTCTTGTTGTTACACTTATGTCTTCTGTCTCGGCAGATTTTCCTACTTTTATTTCAGAATTTCAGCAATCAAAATAACTTGAGTTTGTAACATTCAGTCACTAAATTTGATTGTAACATCCAACTCTGCGTGCAGGTTAATTTGTAGTGCAGAGCCGACGAAGTTACGGTGCTGTTGGACATGACATTTCAACAACAGGTGGACCTTTATTTCACTTTTTACAGGATTTGGTTGTCACTGACAAGACTAACGATAAATGATGCTTCCTCAATGTCGATGAATCGTGTGGTTTTCAAAGGGCGTTTAAGACATTGGTTGTCCTGGAGTGGCATATAAGTAAGATCGACAATAGATGATTGAACAGCATGTTCCCTTTAACTAATGGCTATTAGGGACAATCCGGTAATTTGGTGGTCAGTAATCGGATTTGAGTTCCAGAAATAAAGTGATTTTGTCTATTTTCTATTTCTTCCTACTGTAGGACCTCCTTTAGTTCCTTTACATCCAGGTTTATTATGTCAATCACTGTGGCACTATTGCACCCTGTTCAGTATTGTGTTATTCAGTGAAATTAAGATACAAGCCTTAGGAAATTGCAAACATGTAATTACGCTGCCATTTTAAGTAATATCATTTGCTCTTAAACATGGATAAAATGCTAAATTACGTTCAAATAAATGGCAACATTAAATATAGATTTGGAAATCAAGATAGCCGCTAGCAAAGTGGGGAAATATCTACGTCCTTGCTCAGAACGAGCACTGACTCAAGTTGCTAGACACGTTAACATTGGTTTCTCTTAATGTTCATGTGAACAAAGGAAATGCAATTGCACGATTATCATATTGTTTTGAACGTATTCTCAACTCATATTGCCAGCAGTTTACTAAAATATTTAACACCTCGCAGATTCAAAATCCATTATTAAAACCAAAAACGTGTTCCTAACACAATTTGTTTCAATTAAGATACATGTGTTTGCAAAAGTAATATCTTGTAATGCAGATCTACTTCTTAATGGTTAGTAAATTAGCGAGAATTCTAAATTTTGAATTCTATTTTGTGCATCCTAAGAGGGAGAAGTGAAGCAGTTGTTTAAGGTCTGCTATTAATTTGGATAGATTGGGCCAAGAACACATACGGAAATTTCTTTATGACTTGCAGCAGGAAGAATACTAAAGTCCTGAAGTAGGATTTCGACTCGAAACGTCGATAATTTCTTTCCCCTGCAGGTGCTGCTCGACATGCTGAGTTCCTACAGTAAATTTGTTTTTGTTCTAGATGCAAGCATTTGCAGTCTCTTGTGTCACTATATTACGAAAGAAACCCGCTAAAAGTCTGTAAGCATTTTCCTATACCATGCAAAATTCAAGAAAGCTGGCTATCATTGTAAACGTTGAATCATAGCAATATGAAGTATCCAGCAATATGAAGATCCAAAACAACTAATATAGCCATGAGATAAACGACTTCGAATATCAAAGCAAATGTAAAGTTAATCTCCAGGAAATGTGCAGAACGATGGTGAAATACGAGTGTTAACCTCGAATAAATATTTGCATTTCAATTACGAAATTACAGAACATGCTGATATCTTTCATTGAAACTGCAAGAGATATAAAAACATAATTTAATTAAAATAATGTCTTCGAAAATTGCAATAGGTTTGAGTTCCCTTTAAGTTCTGTTTAGCCCATGTCGGTTGGTTAAATGCTGGCGTGAATGGAAGACCAATTCAAGAATAACTTGTATGGGTCGCAGATGAAACGGATTGCATGATTTCTTTATTTAAAAATTGCAATTTTAAGGTTTGAACTGGAGTTCAGCTTTATTGATATTCTCAGTGCAGTTATAGGCTGAGACTCTTTGTGTCGCTGTCTACCAATAAGGAGATGAAATGCAGCTGGTGATCCACCACCCAACCCCCAATGTTCGGGAACTGAAGCTGAATAATGGCGGTGTGTGCACGAAAGCAGAAAACCATCTCTTCGAATGATATTATTTTTTCAGCTTATTTACAACATTGACTATCGTATTTCGAGCGTGGTCCAGAATATTGTCAACTAGAACATATTCTGGGGTTTGATATAATCCACTCTTGCTTTGAAATGGCACAAACAGGCATTCTCTGTCTGCTGAGAAAGTCAGCGACATCATCCATCTTTCTGCTTTGTGCGTGGTATCTGGTTTCCGGGCAGATACGTTACTCCATTCCTGAAGAACTGGAACACGGTGCCTTCGTCGGAAAAATCGGAAAAGATTTGGGATTGAGCATAGAGGAGCTATCAAGCCGTAAATTCAGAATTTTATCATCCGCTATAAAAGAATATCTGGATGTAAATCGCATGAATGGGATTTTATTTGTGAATGCAAGAATCGACAGGGAACAGCTATGTGGCCAGAGTGATAACTGTATATTGCGCATGGAAGCGGTAGCTGAGAACCCAGTGGAACAGTACCGTGTGGAGGTCGAAATTTTAGATGTAAATGATAATTCTCCAAGTTTTCCGAACAATGAAATTAGTTTAGAAATTACAGAGACGGCGACGCCTGGAGCTCGCTTTTCGTTAGAGCGTGCGCAAGACCCAGATGGGGTAAATAATTCGATCCGTACGTACCAGCTCACGCCAAATGAGCATTTTAGTTTAGATGTACAAAATCGCGGAAAATGGAAGGTACCCGAATTAGTAGTGAACAACATTCTCGACCGAGAAACACAGTCGAGGCACCGTTTGTTACTCACAGCTCTGGACGGCGGATCTCCAGAACGATCAGGTACCGCTCATGTAACTATTACTATATTGGACACCAATGACAATGCTCCTGTTTTCGACAAGTCGTTGTACACTGTTAGCGTAAAAGAAAACGTGCCACTAGATACTTTATTGATTAAGTTAAACGCAACAGATTTGGATCAGGGAAAGAATGCGGAGATTATTTATTCTTTCAGCGGCTACAATGAGCCAAGGGTAACTGAAATATTTGCGATTAATCCCAAAACCGGAGAGGTATATCTGAAGGAAAGATTGGATTTCGAGGAAGGAAGTGCGTATGAGATTGATGTTGAAGCTAAGGATGGAAATGCACAACCGTTATCGACACACTGCAGCGTGCGGGTGGAAATCACAGATGTCAATGACAATGTTCCTGATTTAACTCTAAACTCTGTTTCCACTGCAATCAATGAAGATGCTCCGAGTGGAACTTTAATCGCGTTGATCAGTGTGACAGACAAGGATTCCAATCAAAATGGATATATTGATTGTTCTATCTCACCCAACCTCCCCTTTGACCTGAAATCTTCCTTTAGTAATTCTTACAGACTCGTCACAAATGCAGCACTAGACCGTGAAAGTGCACCTCAGCATAAAATCACCGTGTCTTGCAAAGACCGTGGGATCCCACCATTATCTACCAATCGGACAATTGTGGTAAATATATCAGATATAAATGATAATGCGCCACGCTTTACTCAGCCTTCGTACACAGCCTACGTGACAGAAAACAATGAACCGGGCAGTTACATCGGATCAGTGACAGCTTTGGATCCAGATGTCGACCGAAATTCACAGCTCTCTTACTCCGTTTTGGAAACCCGGATTCAGTCAGTGCCGGTATCTTCCTATCTCTTTATCAACTCAAACAATGGCAGTATCTACTCAATACAACCATTTGATTATGAGAAACTTAAAAGTTTTCAATTTCACGTTCGAGCTCAGGATGCCGGAGAACCAACGCTTTCCAGCGATGTTGCTGTGCAAGTGATTATCTTGGATCAGAACGACAATCCACCTACTATAATATCATCGAAAACGAAGAGCAACAATAGTTTGCATGTGCCTCGATCTGCAGATCCGGGATATCTGGTAACAAAGATTGCTGCTTCCGACGCAGATTCTGGTAAGAATGCGCAACTTTCATATCATCTGAAGCAGACTACAGTCCCTGGTCTTTTTACAATTTCACACAGTTCAGGAGACGTAAGGAGTGTTCGGCGGTTCAAAGATAGCGACGCCACTACACAGGAACTAATTGTCCAGGTCAAAGACAATGGTTACCCTTCTCTTTCTGCTACGACCACCTTAACTTTGACAGTAATTGAGGAAGATACAAGCTACCAGCCAGAATTTAGGAAGCCGCATCTTGATGTAAGAGAAACGCAGCAGTTCAGTATTTATATAATAATTTCTTTGGGAGCCACATCTTTCATTCTGCTGGTGGTTATTATTGTCTTAGTTGTCGCAATTTGTCCAATGGGCGGCAGTGCATCTTCCGACAGTGTTTGCTCCTTTGCTGCCTGCTGCTGCACAAAAGAATTGGAATGTCAGCATTCGAATGTCAACCTTCAGGTTACGCCAGATTTTCAGATCCTTCCCAGTGTGCTTGAGGTTCGCGGCAATGGATCCCTTACAGACACACACCGTTATAAAATTCGATCAGCACCTGAATCAGCTGAAATGTTTTTCACGCCATTCAGTCCACAAATGGCAAGAATTGCTGGAAAGGAAACCAGATATGTACTGCAGGACAATCGATGGGGGAGGAAGAGCTGCTCAGATCAGGTGAGTAATGTCAAAAAGACGTAAAACGTCAATGTTAAACAAAAATGGCCCAAAGGCGGCGAGGTAGCTTAGCTTCTACATATCGACGCACTGCTTTGTAAATCCACCATTTCTTTCATACCCTTTACATTTGTAGCATTTAAGATTCATGAAGGGAATCCCACTACGAACATCTGATTTGCTGATGTACTGATTGTATATTGCATCTTGGCAGAGTTGCAATTATACGGATAACAAAAAGGAATACAGTTTTAGGAGTTTATATTGTTATTTATCCTGCCTCTCGTGCCCTAAATAAAAAAAATTTCTCATTTCCATACTGGAGCAGTACAGATAAACTTTGTGATCGATGATGGTAGTGCAAATTAGGCGTTGCTGAAGTTAATTATACAGCATTTAATGCCATAACCAAAGGCCGTAGTAATCGACAGAATATTTACAATTTTCACAGTGCATCTTGTCACAGAGTAATCATTTTGATCTGTTGTTCTAGCTATCTATTTTATTTTAGCAGCAATTTAGAACATACTGCAATGGCATTTCATCCGTTCACAGTGTCACAAACCAGCAACAAAGGAAACACACTGAGCATGATTCAGTGTTAAAAACTATTTTATTAATCACTACTTATTGATAATACGTAAAATAAAAGTAAAAATGTTAGTATGTTAGAATTCAAGAATGTTAAACCTCGAACGTTAACCCCAAAACTAAACTCTTCGTGTGTGTGTGTGACAAAGTCCAAAACTCCCAGTTCCTGAATGGTTCTTAAAGTTCAGTTCCGCAAGCCATAAGGTGAAACATGAGCAAGGGCTTCTTCAACAACCACCGTTGTCTGAAGATAAGATGTAGATGTAGAAAAACGTAGAGAGAGTACATACGAAATCCAAATATTCCACGATGGAACCCAAACGACACTTCAGTGTTTACTCGGTAGTGACTTCCTCACCCCGAAAAGCATCCGAACCGTGGTCGTCCACATACAAATACCTGTTTCCTTCTACAGGTCAGCAACAAAGTGAACTCCACCGGATTACTTCCAACTTCCATACATGGATTTCAGTGGTAAACACAGTTATTGTTTCTCATCCATCGATAGAGAAAAACAAGCAGGCTGGTGTCTCTCTCCCTTCTCTCTCTCTCTTTCTTCTTCTTCTTCTTCAACAACGTCATTACGTCCTTTATCTTCTATTGACGTAAGCACGCCCCACACACACATACACACACACTCTCTATTTTAAAGGGACTTTCACTGAGTCCGTAACACCTCCCACCTAAAAAAAAAATTTTCCCGAAAATTTTAACCGCGCATACAGTTAGTAATGTTAATAATTATCATGCTACACAACTACAGAATATCAGATTAGTACAGATACAAGTTTCCCATTTAACATCGGGAAAGACAATCAGCAATCACATTATATTTGAGTTTAATGTGAGTCATCATGAGATCAACCTCTTGCAAAATTAAACTCCAGTTTAACAGCCTTCTGTTCTTGTTTTTGACTCGGCTCAGAAACACCAATGGGTTATGATCTGTATACACAGTCAATGGTTGCTGAGCGGTGCAAACATATACACTGAAATGTTGCAAGGCTAAAACAAGTGACAGTAATTCTTTCTCTATGGTGGAATAATTCTTTTGATGCTCATTAAATTTCTTTGAAAAGTAAGCTACAGGATGGTCAATATCATCAAGGTCACCCTTCTGCAACAACACAGCTCCTGCAGCTTCATCACTGGCATCTACTGCTAATGAAAATGGCTTTTCAAAGTCAGGTGTTCTGAGCACAGGATGGTAGCATAAAATAGCTTTCAGCTTCTCAAATGCTTCTTGACAAGAATCTGTCCAAACAAACTTTACTCCCTTCTTCAGAAGATTAGTTAGGGGAAGAGCAATATCAGCAAAATTTTTACAAAATTTTTGATAATATCCAACCATTCCCAAAAGTCTTCTAACAGTCCTCGTACCTGTGGGAATAGGGAACTCAGATATTGCTTGAACTTTTGCCTGAACAGGAGCTTGCTTGCCTTGACCTACAACATAACCAAGATACGTCACAGTGGCATGGCCAAATTCACTTTTAGCCAAGTTAACTGTAAGGTTAGCCTTGGAAAGTCTTTCAAACAACTTTTTCTAACGCAGAGATGTGATCTTCCCAAGTATCATTCCCAGTCACTAAGTCGTCAATGTAGGCATCTGTATGTTTTAACCCATGAATCACTGAATTAATCATTCTTTGAAATGTTGCCGGAGCATTTTTCATTCCAAATGGCAAAACATTGTATTCATACAATCCAGAAGGGGTTACAAAGGCTGAAATCTCCCTTCCTCTATCTGTTAATGGAACACACCAGTACCCTTTTAATAGGTCAATCTTTGTAAGAAATTTTGCCTTTCCCACTCTGTCTATGCAATCATCCACTCTAGGAATAGGGTAAGCATCTGACTTTGTTACAGCATTCACTTTCCTGTAATCTGTGCAAAATCTAACAGTTCCATCAGGTTTAGGTACAATAACACAGGGCGAACTCCAATTTGAAGTAGAATGTCTAATAATATCATTTTCCAACATGTATTTTATTTCCTGATCAACAAGTTTACTTTTTTCCACATTCATTCGATATGGGTGTTGTTTGATTGGTTTTGCATCCCCAACATCAACATCATGGGTAATTATCGATGTTCTGTTTGGAACATCTGGGAACAGATTTTTAAATTTTAAAATTAATTCTCTCATCTGTTGTTTTTGTGAAACTTGTAAATGGTCCAACTTCGTTTCAAGGTTCTCCAGGATATTTTGGTTTTTCAGTTTCGATGGAACAATATTTGGTCTAAATTGGCCTTCCTCAACATCAACATCAGGCATTCTAGAAACAACCTTTTCACCATCCACCAAGGCCACAACTGAATCCCTCTCATAATAAGGTTTTAGCATGTTTACATGACAGAGTTGTGTTTTCTTGCGTCTATCTGGTGTTTTGATTATATATGTTAGATCAGTCACTCGAGATTCAATAACATAGGGTCCAGAAAAGCGAGCTTGCAAGGGATTATTTTGGCTAGGGAAAAATACCAACACCTTTTGCCCCACTGCGAATGTTCTAGGCCGAGCACGTCTATCAAAATATGTCTTCATTCTTATCTGGCTTGTTTTCAAATTCTCTCTCGCTAGCTGGCAGACTCTCTCCAACCGAGTTTTAAATTTTTGGACATAGTCCAACAGACTCAAGTGAACTTCCTCATTAACCCATTGCTCTCTTAACAACTCCAAAGGTCCTCTCACCCTATGTCCAAACACAAGCTCAAACGGACTAAATCCGATTGACTCCTGGATCGATTCTCTAACGGCAAACAAAAGTAAATGGATACCTTCGTCCCAATCCTTTGTGTTTTCAAAGCAATAAGTCTTCAGCATATTTTTGAGAGTAGAATGAAATCTCTCCAGAGCTCCTTGAGATTCTGGGTGATATGCAGATGATACAATCTGCTTTGCTCCCAGCTCATAGACTATTTGTTGAAAAATGTTTGACATAAAATTACTACCTTGATCAGATTGGATTTCTTTTGGCAAACCAAACAAGGTAAAAAATTTTTCAAGAGCCTTTGACACCGTCTTGGCCTTAATATTTCTAAGGGGTATTGCCTCTGGAAATCTAGAAGTGGCACACATGATGGTTAACAAATACTGATTTCCAGTCTTAGACTTTGGTAATGGACCAACACAGTCCACAATCACCTTCGAAAAGGGCTCATCAAAAGCAGGAATTGGCTTCAATGGAGCCACAGGGGGTTTTTGATTTGGTTTACCTACCATCTGACATGTGTGGCAGGTTCGACAAAACATCACCACATCTTTTCTCAAACCAGGCCAATAGAATTGTTTCAAGATCTTCCCTACAGTTTTATTCACACCAAAATGACCACCCAAAGGCATACTATGGGCCAGGTTTAAAATCTCATCCCTATAAACTTTTGGAACAACAACCTGATGAATAACTTCCCATTCCTCATTAACAGGAACATGAGGAGGTCTCCATTTCCTCATTAACACGCCATTTTTGACATAGTATCCAGTTGGCACCTTTTCAATCTCCTCACATGAGAGTGCTTTTTCTTTCAATTCTGTCAACTCAGGGTCCTTTGTCTGTTCCACCATAAAATCCTTCCTCGACAAAGACAAATCTTTAAATTCAGGCTCAAATTAAGGATGTTGATCCTCCAGTGAAGACAGAAAAGTCTCAGATAAGGCATCAAAATTTTCTTCCTGTTTAGGACTGTCACAAGGAACTACATCAGACTGCACCGGACTGTCTGTCTTGGCTAATTCTTTAGCTCTAGCTCGAGTCACCGCACATGATGGGTAAACATCTGAATCATCCTCAGACTCATCAATCCTTGGTTTGGTTGTTAACCGTACCACAGGATCACTTTCTCCATCTGCAAGGTCATTTTCCAATAACAAAGAAACTCCTTCCACTGGCAAACTAGGTCTTATCCCTATCTCGACTGGTCCTTCTACGAACTTTGACTTTAAAATCACCCTGTGAAAAGGGACAGACATGGTCTCACCTGTAACGCCTCGTACTAGATTTACTTCACCAGTGTCACTTTCTTCACCAAAATTTAAAACACTGTCCAGCAAGAGAGATTGACTAGCCCCAGTATCTCTAAGAATTTTCACTGGCACCTGGGGTGACTCATCATTCAGTGAAACAAAACCCTCTGATACATACGAACGGAATTCCTTTCTCACCTCCTCCAACTTTTCCGCTTTTCCCTCTTGCAAGGACTGATCTTTAACAGCATCTCCTGAACCTTTTTGATTTTTAATTGCCTGAAAGCAAGCATTGGGCCCAGCTTCCTTCTTTTTCTTCAAAAGGGCACAATTAGATATCACGTGGCCAGGTTTCCTACAGTAATAACAAGTACGCTCAACAGGTTTCTCCAGCCCTGGCTTCTTTTCATCTTTTCCTTTTTGATTACCTCCCAATTTAATCTCTGGTTTACCTGGATTGTCTTTGTAACTCTTTTGAAAGGTTTTAGGTTGTCCCCATTTGGATTTATGGGTTAAAGCATAATCATCTGCCAACCTAGCAGTTTCTTGTAAAGTTTCCACTGCCTTTTCATTTAAATATGTTGTTAATTCAGCTGGAACACATCTTTTAAAGTCTTCCACCAGTATCAATTCTGTCAATTTATCGTAATCCCCATCTACATTTTTAGCCAGGCACCATCGTTCAAAACATATTCTCTTTCCATTGGCAAATTCCATATAAGTCTGATCTGCAGATTTCCTCAAGTCTCTGAATTTTTGTCTATAAGCCTCAGGGACCAATTCATAGGCCTTCAATATAGCTTGTTTTTCTTGGTATAATCAGCTGCATCCTCAACAGACAAAGCAGAATAAGCTTTTTGAGCTTTACCTTTAATCACACTCTGTACCATAAGAGCCCATCCTTTCCTTGGCCAGTTTGAACTCACAGCAACCTTTTCAAAATGTTGGAAATACTGATCAACCTGATCTTCTTCAAACGGAGGGACTAATCGAACCTCCCTGCTGGCTGAAAAACCATCATCAGAATCAGATTCCGAACTCCTACGCTTCATTTGTAACTCATGCTGCCTCTGTTTCTCCTTCTCCTCACTATCCAGCTCCATCCTCTTCAATTCCATCTGCTTCATTGCTAGATCAGCCTCTATCTTCATCTGAGTTATCTTTTGTTCGGCCTCTAATCTCTTTTCCTCTCGTTCAGCTTCTAATTTATTTTGCTCTCGTTCAGCCTCTATCTTTGCCAGCTGCACCTGTGCCTCAGAAATTGCTATTTCACTGCCAGGTAACTGTTTTAACACTTCCTTCTCAAACACTTTCTTTTCCACATAATGGCCAGCTATCAGTCTCTGAATATCTGCCTTTCTCATAGACTGCTTTACTTCTGTAAGGTTTAGCCTTGTAGCAATCTTTATCAAATCATCCTTTTTCGCCACCTCCAATCCCTTTTGGGTTGGTGACTCCAAAAATGCCTTAATATCCATTGCTGCTGGTTTCCACACACACAAGCCAATTAAAAAGAATTTATCAGACCTCCCTCAAAAATCTTTGGATTGAACCCCGAACAAATCTTGTCAATCTGGGAAACGATCCCAGACGACACTCGTTAACCTTGGGAACTATCCCGGACGAGCCCCCAATTTTGTCACAAACCAGCAACAAAGGAAACACACTGAGCATGATTCAGTGTTAAAAACTATTTTATTAATCACTACTTATTGATAATACGTAAAATAAAAGTAAAAATGTTAGTATGTTAGAATTCAAGAATGTTAAACCTCGAACGTTAACCCCAAAACTAAACTCTTCGTGTGTGTGTGTGACAAAGTCCAAAACTCCCAGTTCCTGAATGGTTCTTAAAGTTCAGTTCCGCAAGCCATAAGGTGAAACATGAGCAAGGGCTTCTTCAACAACCACCGTTGTCTGAAGATAAGATGTAGATGTAGAAAAACATAGAGAGAGTACATACGAAATCCAAATGTTCCACGATGGAACCCAAACGACACTTCAGTGTTTACTCGGTAGTGACTTCCTCACCCCGAAAAGCATCCGAACCGTGGTCGTCTACATACAAATACCTGTTTCCTTCTACAGGTCAGCAACAAAGTGAACTCCACCGGATTACTTCCAACTTCCATACATGGATTTCAGTGGTAAACACAGTTATTGTTTCTCATCCATCGATAGAGAAAAACAAGCAGGCTGGTGTCTCTCTCCCTTCTCTCTCTCTTTCTTCTTCTTCTTCTTCAACAACGTCATTACGTCCTTTATCTTCTATTGACGTAAGCACGCCCCACACACACATACACACACACTCTCTATCTTAAAGGGACTTTCACTGAGTCCGTAACAACAGTCACCGACAATGTTATAAATCATCGGGGGGAAGAGTTGGCTGAGATAAACAAAGAATGGATGTTTTTAGGTTGGTATAATTCTTAGGAAATTAGGTGTATTGAATTATTCGCAATGTAATGGCAACAAATACGTGCAACGCTGTTTGAAATAACTTTCACTTCTTAAATTGAAACAAACGGTTCAAGTTTAAAGGCTAAAGTATTGTGTCAAAATTATGATTATGGTGCTTAATATAAATCATGATTTCATACTCTGTTGCATGTTCTAACAATCCAATCCGAAAAAAAGGGGGAACTCTGCGAATTTTCCCCACAGGTTTATTTATTATTTTCATTGATTTGGATGTTTGATCTTAAGTGATATATTATTTTGCTGATTAAGCATTTCTTTTTTTAACGTGGCTCCACAAGCAAGCTAACGTTTATAGTCCACACTCATTGCCCTTGAACGTCGGCAATCATCCGCCTTCTGCAGTACATGTAGTAAAATAACCTTCACAACACTGATGGTAGTTTCTTGACTTTGATTCAACATATTAAATGTTCTTCTACATGGATTCAAATCATAATTATTAATGAATGTGGAAACTTTCTGGTGGTACAGCTGACCTGGTCTCCGGGCACTAGCTATGAAACTTGGAGTTGCTGCAGTGCGTCTGATGGATATCACTCTCAGTGCGCCAGGCTTGAAAGAAATGAAAATTTAAAGTGAAGTATTGGATATTAATTTAAGGGCATGCTTTCCAGGATGGAATCACGCATTTGGAACCTTGTTAGAGCTACATTCATCTAGGCACATGTTTTATTTTCGTTCCAACATGTGACTTTTTTTTAGACACACCAAGCATTTGGGTATTCTGGAAATATATCAGCTGTTCTGATTTGTCCCCATACCAACACTCAGCTTAAAAGTACTCACGCTAACCGGTGACTGAGTGGATAATTATGGTCAACTACCTTCTCTTGGGTCAGCTCTCCTTTTTAACTTCTGTGCCTTCGCTATGAATTGCACAAAGTAGAGACTGGCTGGAGGTCAGGCACATCTAACCTCTTGCTGATCTGTATTCAGTGGAGGAGTTTAACGTCGATTGAAAGCATGCAGATGCTCAGAGCAATCTTTACCACATCTCCCACCCTGCTTCCTGCAAAAAATCCTGCATTGTCTACCCATTGTCTGAGTAACTCTTGCTCTGTCTTATCTACTCTGTAAATGACATATCTGCACAATATTTGCATTTTCCCTCACCCTATACCCTTCGCCACACCTGTTCCATTTTCAAGAATTCTGCTCTCACCCCAACTTGCTTACCCAGAGAAAGGAGAAGCTTCCTCTTGTTCTCAATATGCATGTCGCAGCCTCCACATTCAAGAGGTCATCGACCATAATTCGGCAGAACATTGTGGCCGAAGGGCCTGTACTGTGCTGTAATGTTCTCTGTTCTATAATTCCATGCACATTCCACCCACTGCCACAACAAGAAACATTTTACACTCCCATTCTCTTTCAGTCTTCCAAACTAAACATTCAGTCCACAACTCCGTGTTTAGCCCTTCCAGTTCGACCAACTCTCTCCCCTCATGTCAAGGCAAATTCTTTTGTAGCCGTTGTACATGTAACATTTGACCTCTCACTGCCATAATACCACAAAGTTGCCCAAAAGTTTATTCGAGCTGAAGGGATCAATTTATATTCACTTTTCCAAATCAGTGCACAATAGATTTTCCTCTGCATTGAAAAAGCAAATTCAATTTGAGAGACTGATTCACATTCCATCTCTTTTCTGTTCATAAGGTTGATCCCAGGGTTCCAGCTGCCTGTTAGTTTATTTTTCTACCCCACTCCAACTCCAATTTCTTTATGTTTCTTTTAACAACGTCTCATTTTCTCATTGGGCATGTCATACCACAAAAGACTTGGTAATGAAGTAAACAAGGATAGACAAACTTTAGTATTTTAGATTGGGTGAAATGTCAACAACCTGCAATATTAATTCTGCTATTTCGTTCTTCGCAGACGCTGTCTGATTTGCCAGCATTTTCTGTTATTCTCTTTTATTTCAGATTTCCAGGATTTGCAGGATTTCTTTTGCATCTGACAGTCTATAATTCTTTCTCACTTTCTTTGTCCTCACCCTCTCCCTCTCTGTCTAATTATCTGTCTGTCTATCTGTCTGTCTATCTTTTTCTATATCGATCTCTCTCTCTCTCTATCTATCTTTCATTCTATCTATTTAATCTGTTTGTCTTCACCAGAAGAAAACTTCACTAAAGTCTCTAAGCTGTAACTACCATATTTTCTACTATTCCATTTTTCTTGATCTGCACTCTATGACAGACACGCCCACGGTACTCTTCACCCAATCGCCTTTTCTGCAAAATCGCCTTTTCTAACCATTTTCCATTTCTAATAAAATTCCATATGTCTGAAATGTCATCTCTGTTTCTCTGTCTGGGTATTTAAGGTATTTTCTGTCATAATTGCAAATCTTCCTTATCAGAAGAATTTTTGACTTCATAAATAATCACAATCTGCTGACAGGCGGTGAGTGGATCGGGGCAGGGAGTGGCTGAATGCCTTTCGCATCCAACCCTTCAACTTTGCACGGACCATTTGAACAGTATTTCTGACTTTTCTTTAAATGCTTGTCTCGGGTATTTTATTTGTTTACATTTTATTTTCCTTGTCTTTCCTTCCGCTTTCTTTCTAGCAGCATGCAATATTTTAAGTGAAATTTAATCTTAGTTTGGAACCGATCATGAATTAACTTTATATATTTCAACAAGTTACCCGATATGTCTAAAAGCGTTCAAAAGACCTTTGGGAACTATATGCTGCATAAAGGCCTGCCTGTGTCCCTGTCAGGTTACACAAGCATAGGTCAAGTTATTACTTGTTGCCTGCTCGATATCCCAATTTTCTCGCGGCATTATAGAGTCCCAGTTGATGATCCCATGGTGTTGCATTGTGCAGTGAAGGCCTGGGAAAATATGCACATAATGGTAAGAAAATCAATGAGTTGAGAATTGAACTCCGTTTGCTAAAATATTAACGTGATCTCCGGAAACAATACATGGGATGAGACGAATGCCCTGGCAACCCAGAACATTATTATCTGTGCTGGTTTTACCTGACACCAACGAACAGTTTTCTCTCTCATTCCATAAGACTTCAACTTTGCTGATGTGCCTTTGTGCAACTATCGGTTAAATCCAGCTGGGATGTCAAGACATGTGACGTTCAATTAAGTTCTGAAACCCATCACTTTTAATCGATCGTTGAACTTAGACTTAAAATGAAGCCAAAAGCCCAGTGGTGCTGGTATAGTCAAACGCATCCAACGGGTTGTAGGTTACTTGTGCTCTAAATGATTCATCCGTCAAATTGATGAAGATAGCAAAACAGACTGCTGTAACGCGAAGTGACTGGAGAAGATGAGGCCTAATTTTTGAAACGTGCCCGGAAGATATTCCGCTTTTCTCAGTGAATACTTTTTTTTTGTGGTCATATTGAAATAGCTTGAACAGAGACATGTCTATTTTGAAATACGAACCCTCAGTACAATCGTCGAAATATTGTCTCTACCAGTGGACTTCTCTCCCTCAGTTGGACTCGGTGATTTTGATGCCTCGCAAGGAAAGTTCTATTATTGATCTTAGAGCAATTCCACCGGCGAAATTATGCAAGGATTTTTAAAGTCAGTTAATCTGCACGTATTTTAGAAAACGATGTCATTGGATTACCATACTCAATTTAATACCAAAATCGAGAGCAATTTTGGAAAATGATTGCAGTATGGGGACATTACTTTCTGGCTCAATTGAATTACTAGAACACTGCGAATGGTGAAGAATGTAAGACTTGATAGCAACTTAAGCAACATCCATTCATAATGTAAATGCGATTTTATTTTTGGAAAACCTTGCCATAGACGTGAGAGATTCATTGTGAATCGTTACATTTCTGATAAGTACCAACAGAATCATTGGTTCACGCTGTGGCTCAACAGCAACTTGAGCAAACTCAACAGGAAGCAACCCGTAGCAAATCTAAGCAAATTTAGTAAGTGAGGCACAACCATAAAGAAATTGAAGGATAACTTCAATCAGATGCCAACAATAAAGTTGCAATTTAATCGGCAAGCTTGGAGCTCATTATGAATGACGATACCTTCCAGTTCGGAATTTACTTGGGAATATATTCTGTTACAAGTATGCAAAAAAAATCCAAGATTTTTTTTTGAAAAGAAGCACACCTATAGAACTAAAATTCTGCCATCATGTGAATAGGTTTTATTAAAACCTTACCTTGCTGAAAGTCAAAATTAGTTTTTTTTTCCTAAGAGACGGGATTAATGAGGGCGTGGTTAGAGTACCACTTTAAGACTACCTTTTATTTTTGAAGAGTTCTTTAGTTTTTTTTTATTTTTAGGATTTTTAACTAGAGTTCAGCTTTATTAATATTCTCAGTGTAGTTATAGGCTGAGACTCTCTGTGTCGCTGTCTACCAATAAGGAGGTAAAATGCATCTGGTGATCCACCACCCATCCCCCAATACTCGGGAGAAGAAGCTGAATAATGGCGGCGTGTGCACGAATGCAGAAAGCCATCTCTTCAAATTATATGAATTTTTCAGTTTATTGACAGACGTATTTCGTGCGTGGTCCAGAATATTGTCAAACTGAGATTCTGAGGTTTGACATTATCCACCCTGGAACTGAAATGGCACAAACATGCATTCTCTGTGCGCTTAGAAAGTCAGCGACATCATCCATCTTTCTGCTTTGTGTGTGGAATCTGGTTTCCGGACAGATTCATTACTCCATTCCTGAAGAACTGGAACACGGTGCCTTCGTCGGAAAAATCGGAAAAGATTTGGGATTGAGCATAGAGGAGCTATCAAGTCGTAAATTCAGAATTGTATCAGTCGCCACAAAAGAATATTTGGATGTAAATCGCATGAATGGGATTTTATTTGTGAATGCAAGAATTGACAGGGAACAGCTATGTGGCCAGAGTGATAAATGTGCACTGCTCGTGGAGGCGGTAGCTGAGAACCCAGTGGAACAGTACCGTGTGGAGGTCGAAATTTTAGATGTAAATGATAATTCTCCAAGTTTTCCGAACAAAGAAATTCGTTTAGAAATTACAGAGTCTGCAACGCCTGGAGCTCGCTTTTTGTTAGAACGTGCGACCGACCCAGATGGGGTAAATAATTCGATCCGTACGTACCAGCTCACGCCAAATGAATATTTTACTTTAGATGTACAAAATACTGGAAAATGGAAAGTACCCGAATTAGTAGTAAACCGCATGCTCGACCGAGAAATACAATCGAGGCACCGTTTGTTACTCACAGCTCTGGACGGTGGATCTCCAGAACGATCAGGTACTGCTCATTTAACTATTCTTATCTTGGATACAAACGACAATCCTCCTGTTTTCGACAAGTCGTTGTACATTGTAAGCGTAAAGGAAAACGTGCCACTGTATACTTTACTGATCAAGTTAAACGCAACTGATTCGGACGAGGGAAAGAACGCAGAGATAGTTTATTCTTTCAGCAGTTACAATGAACCAAGAGTAACTGAAATATTTGCGATAAATCCGAAATCCGGAGCGATACGACTTAAGGAACTTCTGGATTTTGAAGAGGCAAATGTGTATGAGATTTATGTTGAAGCGAAGGATGGAAATGTACAACCATTGTCTACACACTGCAGCGTGCGGGTGGAGATCACAGACGTCAATGACAATGCTCCTGATTTAAATTTAAATTCTGTTTCCAGTACAGTCAGTGAAGATGTTCCGACTGGAACTTTGATCGCGTTGATTAGCGTGACGGACAAGGATTCTAATGAAAATGGATACATTGACTGTTCTATCTCAAGCAATCTCCCATTTGACCTGAAATCTTCCTTCAGTAATTCTTACAGACTCGTCACAAATGGTGCACTCGACAGAGAAAGCGTTCCTCAACATAAAATAACTGTAATTTGCAAAGACCATGGGATCCCACCATTATCTACCAACCGGACAATTGTGGTAAATCTATCAGATATAAATGATAATGCGCCACGCTTTACGCAGTCTTCCTACACGGCCTACGTGACGGAAAACAATCAACCGAGCAGTTACATTGGATCAGTGACAGCTTTGGATCTAGATATCGACAGAAATTCGCATTTGTCTTACTCAGTTTTGGCGAACCAGATTCATTCAGTCCCGGTAACTTCCTATCTCTATATCAACTCAACCAACGGCAATCTCTACTCAAAAAGATCATTTGATTATGAGCAAATTAAAAGTTTTCAATTTCACGTTCGAGCTCAGGATGCCGGATTACCATCCCTTTCCAGCGATGTTGCTGTGCAAGTGATTATCTTGGATCAGAACGACAATCCACCTACTATAATGTCATCGAAAAGGAAGAGCAACAATAGTTTGCATTTGCCTCGTTCTGCAGACCCAGGATATCTTGTAACAAAGATCATTGCTTCCGACGCAGATTCTGGTAAGAATGCGCAACTTTCCTATCAACTGAGACAGACCAGTGTTCCGGCTCTTTTTATAATTTCACAGAGTTCAGGAGAAGTAAGGAGCGTTCGTCGGTTCAAAGATATCGACGCCACGACCCAGGAACTAATTATTCAAGTGAAAGACAATGGTTACCCTGCTCTTTCTGCTACGACCACCTTAACTTTGACAGTAATTGAGGAAGATACAACATATCAGCCGGAATTTAGGGAACCGCATCAGGATTTTAAAAAAACGCATCAGCTAAGTTTTTATATAATAATTTCTTTGGGAGCAACATCCTTTATTCTGCTGGTGGTTATCATTGTCTTAGTTGTCGCAATTTGTCCAATGGGCAGCAGTGTAGCTTCCGACAGTGTTTGCTCCTTTGCTGCCTGCTGCTGCACCAAAGAATTGGAATGTCAGCATTCCAATGTCAACCTTCAGGTTACGCCAGATTTTCAGATCCTTCCCAGTGTGCTTGAGGTTCGCGGCAATGGATCCCTTACAGACACATACCGTTATAAAATTCGATCAGCACCTGAATCAGCCGAAATGTTTATCATGCCATTCAGTCCACAGATGGCAAGAATTACTGGAAATGAATCCAGATACATGCAGCAGGACAATCCATGGGCTAGGAAGAGCTGCTCAGATCAGGTGAGTAATGTCAACAAGATGTAAAACGTCAATGTTAAAACAAAGATGTCCCAGAGGCAGATAAGTAGCTTAGCCTCCCCAGATCGGCTCACTGCTTTGTAGATCCACCATTTCTTGCATTGCTTTTATATTTGTAGCATTTTTGATTTCTTAATCCCTGGACAAAATATCCGATTTTCTAAAGTACTAATTGTAAAATGGTTCTTTGTAGAGTCGTAATAATTTGCGGAGCTAAAAGAAATAGACTTGTAGAAGTTGATATTGTTCCTATTCCTTCTTCTTTTATGTGACCTTCAGTGCAAATGCTTGTCATTTCATCATTAGAGCAGTGCAGATAAACATAGCAAACGGTGTTGGCAGTGCAAATTAGATATTGCTGAAGTTAATTATATGGCATTTAAGAGCAAAACCCAGCAGGCTGTTGTAAACTATGGAATATTTACAACTTTTATAGTGAATTTTGTCACAGAGTAATCATTTGTTGCTCTATCTATCAATTTTACATTAGATGCAATTTAGAATATACTGGAATGTCATTCGATTGGTTCATAGTCACTGACAATGTTATAAACCATCGGGGAATAGGGTAAGCTAGGATAAACGAGGAATAGATGTTTTTAGGCTGGCAAAACTGTTTCGAAAGGAGGTGTAATGAATCATTAGGTAAGAAGTATATGCAAGGCTTTTTGACATAACTTTCATTTTTTTCTGTGAAATTAAACGCTCAAACATAAATGCTAAAAGATACAGTGGAATTTATGATTAGTGATTTGAATATAAGCCATGATATCATATTGCGTAACATGTCCTAATATGCCAATCTCAAAAAGGGGAAGAAGACGATTTTTTTTTCAGGAGTTATTTATTATATTCAGTGCTTTGTGTATTTGATCTTAAATAGTGATCTAATTTGCTGACCAAACATAGAAATAGTGTTACTTTTTCATTTGGCACCATAAACAAGGCGTACGTTTATTGTCCATCACTCATTTGTTCTCAAACATCGGCAATTGTCCACGTTCTGCAGAACGTATGGTGAAATTATTCACACAGCGCTGATAATAAAGGGTCTCTGGAACTTGATTCAACAAATCAAACGCATTTCCTCATATATTCAAATCATTATGATTAATAAATAAGTGGAAACTTGCTGGTGGTACAGCTGCCGTGGTCTCCCAGCACTATTTCTAGAATTTGGAGGTATATAAAACGCTAACGAGTTGTGGTAGTGCACCTGATAGACGTCATTTCTTTTAAGTCAGGCCTGAAATAAAGGGAAATTTAAAGTGAAGTGCTGGATATTAACTTAAGGGCATGCTTTCCAAGATGACATTGCGCATTTGGAACCTTGTTAGAGCTGCATTCATTTAGGCATGTATTAAATCTTCTGTCCGACATGGGATTATTTTAGATACACCACACATTTGAGTAACCTGCAAATGAACCACTCGACGTAATTCTTGTTTTGTCCCCCATATCAACGTTTATCCAAAAGTGCTCACCTCCGACAGGTGATTGTGTGGAGAATGTTGGTCAACTACCTTCTCTTGGCTCAGATCTCTTCTTAAAATTATGTGTCTACTCATTGATAAGCGCACAGCAGAGACCCGCTGGAGGTCAGGATCCAGCACATTTGACCTCCCGCTGCGCTGTTTCCAGTGGAGGAGTGCAATGTCGATTTAAAGCCTTCGTATGCTCACAAAGGTCTTGACCAAATCTCCTTCAATCCTACTTACTATAAAGACCCTGTTCCATTCTCTAAGCATCTCTTGCTCTGTGTTATCTGTTCGCGAGTCGACGTACCAGCACAATGTTTGCACTTTCCCGCAGAACGTTGTTTCCCCGATACCGTCTTTAACAGGGATCTTCGCTATTACCTGTTCCATTTTCAAGAATTCTACCTCTCACTCCACCTCGCTCACCCACAGAAACGAAAGGGTTTCTCTTTTTCTCAACATCCATGTTGCAGCCTTCACGCTCAAGAGATCATCCACCATAATTCGCTGCACATTCCACCCATTGCCACAACCAGAAACATCTTACACTCTTATCCTCCTCCAGCCTTCCAAATGAATCATTCAATCCACAAGTCTGTGCTTCACCTTTCTACTTTTACCAACGCCCTCCCCTCATGTCAAGGCAACTTCTTTTGTCGTTGTTGGACATGCAATATTTGCTCTTTCATCTCTTCCATACTACCATTAAAGGCGCCCAAAGGTTTATTCCAACTCATAGGATGAACATATTCATTTTTCCATATCAGCGCACAATAGGTATCCTTCAAAATTGGAAAAGCACATTCAATTTGAGAGACTGATTCACATGTCATCTCCTTTCAGTCCACAAGGTTGATCCTGGTGTTCCAGCTGCTTGTTACTTTATTTTTCTGCCCCACTCCAATGCTGACCTCTTTATTTTGGCCTTTATCAACATCTCATCTTCTGACTCGGCATGTTGTACCACAAAAGACTGAATAATGAAATCAACAAGTACGCATAAACTTTAGCATTTCAGATTAGGTGAAGTGTCAACAACCTGCAATATTAGGTCTGCTATTTCCCTCTTCGCAGACACTACCTGATCGGCTAATTATTTCTATTATTCTCTTTTATTCCAGATTTCCAGCATTTGCAGTGTTTTGCATCTGACGGTCTATCATTCTTTCTCACTTACTTTCTCCTCTCTCCTCTCACCACCCTCCACCCTGTTCCTCTCTTTTTCTCTTCTTATCTGTCTTCACCAGACGAGCTTCACCAGGGTCAAATCCGCCACTGCCATATCTTCAATCATTCCGTTTCTCTTTATCACGGACATGACCACGGTACTCTTCAATCTATCATCTTTACTACAACATCAATCATGTATTTTCTAACTTTTTCCCACTTCCGATAAAGGTTCATCGTTTTGAAATGTAATCTCTGTTTCTCTTTCTGAGTACTTAGGGTATATTCTGCCATAATTGCAAATTTTTCTCGTCAGAAGAATTTTTGGTTCTTTAAATAAACACTGTCTGTTTACCCGGGGTTGGAGATGAATACCTTTAGCATCCGACCACTCAGCTTTGCACTGGACATTTGAATAATATTGCTGACCTCTCTTTAAATGCTCATTGTGGATATTTCATTTGTTTTTATTTTTTTCATATCTTCCCTTCCACTTTCTTTCCAGCAAAATGTAATACTTTGAGTAAAATTCAATCTCTCTTTAGTTCTGTAAAGATCATTAACTAACTTTATTTTTAACTATATTTCAACCAATTACCAGAGATTTCTAAAAATGTTTAAAAGACCTTTTGCAATTACATGCCTCCATGTGTCGCTGTCAGGCTTCAAGAGTATAGGTCATATCATTACGTTGCCTGCTCTGTGTCCCAGTTTTTTTGCGGGATCCTGACGTGCCGGTTACTGATCCCGTGGAGTCACATTCGGAATGCAGGCTTGGGAAAATCTGAACGTAATTGCAAGAAAGTCAATGAGATGCGAACTGAACTCATTGCCTAAAATATTAACGTGATCTGCGGGATCAGTTCTGAAACTCATCTTTTAGTTTATCGATGTTTGGATTAAGACTATGACGCAGAGTGGTGCCAATATAGCCCAAAGCAAGCAATGGCCTGCACTTTACCTTGCTCTTAGTGCTGTTTCCGTCAGTTTGCTAAAGATGTACAACTGACTGCAAGAAGAGAAATTGACTGGAGAAGATAAGGCCTAATTTTTAAAATACTCCTTATCTGGATGATTTTCCACTTTTCTCAGTAAATACCATTACTGTGGTCACATCTAAATAGCTTGTACAGAGACATTTCTAGTTCTGGAATACAAACCTTCAGTACTATAGTCGGAATGTTGTCTCTACCAATGGACTTTTCTCCATCAGTTGGATTCAGTGATTTTTGATCATTCGCACAGGGAATTCTATTATTGACTCGAATCCAATTCCACCAGATAAATAGTGCAAATGTGTTAAATTAAGGCAATCTGTTCTATTTTAGAAAATATTATGATTGTTTTACCAAGTTCAAATAAATGTCAAAATCGTGGGCAAATGTGGAAAAATATTGTAGCTGTGGAACATACCTTCTTTCTACCTCAACTGAATTGCTCTGGCACTAAAAATGGTATCCGATAGTAATTTCTGGCGGCAATTTACATAATTAATATTCGTTCATATTATAAACGTTTTTTTAAACCTTGCCATAAATGTGAGCGATTAATTGCGAATCTTTACAGTTCTTGGGAGTGTTCTGCAACAGAAACATTGGTTTACACTGTGGTTGAACTGCAACGAGCAAACTCAACAGAAAGCTGAGAAAAAGTCATTAAGGGAGACACAATCATAAAGGAAATTTAAGTATAACTTCAATTAAATATCGATAATAAAGTTGCAATTTAAATGGCCGCTTTTAGACCTCTTTCGAAATGACTGTATATTTCAGCCTGAAACTTACATTGGAACATATCCTTCCTTCTTTATTAAAATATGGAGAATTCCCAGGTTACTTCATTTAAAACAAAAACACGCCTGGAAGATTAAAATTCTGTCACCGGACGGACAGCATTTAAAACATTACCTTGCTGAAAGACAAAATTACTTTGTTTTTATTTTTGAGTGGATAAATACGGGCGTGGTTGGATTGCCACTTTAGGAACCCCTTTTAATTTTGGATGATTTGTAATTTAGCTTTTATTTAACAGGAATTCAGCTTTATTAATATTCTCAGTGCAGTTATAGGCCGAGACTCATTGTGTCGCTGTCTACCAATAAGGAGGTGAAATGCATCTGGTGATCCACCACCCATCCCCCAATACTCGGGAAAGGAAGATGAATAATGGCGGTCTGTGTACGAACGCAGAAAACCGTCTCTTCAAATGTTCTGAATTTTTCAGCTTATTTACAACATTGACTGGCGTATTTCGGGCGTGGTCCAGAACATTATCAACTGGAACAGATTCTGAGGTTTGATATTACCCACCCTGGAATGTAAATGGCACAAACACTCATTCCCCGTGTGCTTAGAAAGTCAGCGACATCATCCATCTTTCTGCTTTGTGTGTGGAATCTGGTTTCCGGGCAGATTCGTTACTCCATTCCTGAAGAACAGGAACAGGGTGCCTTCGTCGGAAAAATCGGAAAAGATTTGGGATTGAGCATAGAGGAGATAGTAAGCCGTAAATTCAGAATAATATCAGCCGCCTCGAAACAATATTTTGATGTGAACAGCGCGAATGGGATTTTATTTGTGAATGCAAGAATTGATAGGGAACGGCTATGTGGCCAGAGTGATAACTGTGTTCTGCTGATGGAAGCCATAGCTGAAAACCCAGTGCAGCAGTACCGTGTGGAGGTAGAGATTTTAGATGTAAATGATAATTCTCCAAGTTTTCCGAACAAAGAAATTCGTTTAGAAATTGCAGAGTCAACGCCGCCTGGAGCTCGCTTTCTGTTAGAACGTGCGCACGACCCAGATGGGGTAAATAATTCGATCCGTACGTACCAGCTCACGCCAAATGAAAATTTTAGTTTAGATGTACAAAATCGTGGAAAATGGAAAGTACTTGAATTAGTAGTGAACAGCATTCTCGACCGAGAAACACAGTCGGGGCACCGTTTGTTACTTACAGCTCTGGACGGCGGATCTCCAGAAAGGTCAGGTACCGCTCATATAACTGTTATTATCTTGGATACAAACGACAACCCTCCTGTTTTCGACAAGTCATTGTACATTGTAAGCGTAAAGGAAAACGTGCCACTGGATACTTTATTGATTAAGTTAAACGCAACTGATTCGGACGAGGGAAAGAATGCAGAGATAGTTTATTCTTTCAGCAGTTACAATGAGCCAAGGGTAACTGAAATATTTGCAATAAATCCAAAATCCGGAGCAATACGTCTGAAACAACGTTTGGATTTTGAAGAGGCAAGTGTGTATGAGATTGATGTTAAAGCTAAGGATGGAAACGTACAACCGTTGTCTACACACTGCAGCGTGCGTGTGGAGATCACAGATGTCAATGACAATGCGCCTGATTTAACTCTAAACTCTGTTTCCAGTACAGTCAGTGAAGATGCTGCGAGTGGAACTTTCATCGCGTTGATCAATGTGAGAGACAGGGATTCCAATCAAAATGGAGACGCCGATTGTTCTATCACACCCAGCCCACCCTTTGACCTGAAATCTTCCTTTAGCAACTCTTACAGACTCGTCACTAATGCAGCACTGGACAGAGAAAGCGCTTCTCAACACGAAATAACTATAATTTGCAAAGATCACGGAATGCCACCATTATCTACCAACCGGACAATTGTTTTACATATCTCAGATATAAATGATAATGCGCCACGCTTTACGCAACCTTCCTACACGGCCTATGTGGCGGAAAACAATGAACCTGGCAGTTACGTTGGATCAGTAACAGCTTTGGATCTAGATATAGACCGAAATTCGCAGTTGTCTTACTCCATTTTGTATAGTCAGATTCAGTCAGAGCCGGTATCTTCCTACCTCTGTATCAACTTAAACAATGGCAGTATATACTCGAAAAGATCATTTGATTATGAGCAAATTAAAAGTTTCCAGTTCAACGTTCGAGCTCAGGATTCCGGATTACCATCCCTTTCCAGCGATGTTGCTGTGCAAGTGGTTGTCTTGGATCAGAACGACAATCCACCTACTATAATATCATCGAAAACGAAGAGCAACAACAGTTTGCATGTGCCTCGTTCTGCAGACCCAGGATATCTTGTAACAAAGATGGTTGCTTCCGACGCAGATTCTGGGAAGAATGCGCAACTTTCCTATCAACTGAGACAGACCAGTGTTCCGGCTCTTTTTGTAATTTCACGCAGTTCAGGAGAAGTAAGGAGCGTTCGTCGGTTTAAAGATAGCGACGCCACTACACAGGAATTAATTATCCAAGTGAAAGACAATGGTTACCCTGCTCTTTCTGCTACGACCACCTTAACTTTGACAGTAATTGAGGAAGATACAACATATCAGCCGGAATTTAGGGAACCGCATCAGGATTTTAAAAAAACGCATCAGCTAAGTTTTTATATAATAATTTCTTTGGGAGCAACATCCTTTATTCTGCTGGTGGTTATCATTGTCTTAGTTGTCGCAATTTGTCCAATGGGCAGCAGTGCAGCTTCCGACAGTGTTTGCTCCTTTGTTGCCTGCTGCTGCACCAAAGAATTGGAATGTCAGCATTCGAATGTCCACCTTCAGGTTACGCCAGATTTTCAGATCCTTCCCAGTGTGCTTGAGGTTCGCGGCAATGGATCCCTTACAGACACATACCGTTATAAAATTCGATCAGCACCTGAATCAGCCGAAATGTTTTTCATGCCATTCAGTCCACAGATGGCAAGAATTACTGGAAATGAATCCAGATACATGCAGCAGGACAATCCATGGGCTAGGAAGAGCTGCACAGATCATGTGAGTAATAGCAACAAGATGTAAGACGTCAATGTTAAAACAAAAATGCCCCAGAGGCAGACAAGTAACTTAGCTTCCCGATATCTACCCACCACTTTGTACAGCCTCCAGTTCTTGTATTTCTATTATATTTGTAACATTTTTGATTTCTTAAGCGAATCCCTGGACAGAATATCCAATTGTCTGATGTACTGGTTTTAAATTGCAGCTTTGCAGGTATGCAATTATCTGCTGAGTAAAAAGAAATAGACTTGCAGAAGTTGATATCATTATTGATTCTGCTCTCTGATGTGCCCCTTTTATGAATATACTTATCATTTCGGTATGGGAGTGGGACCTATAAATATAGTAAACGATGTTTACCAGTAATATAGTAAAATATAGTAAAAGCAGTGTAGAAGAGATATTGCTGAAGTTAATTGTTTTGCATTTAATAGCTTGAACCAAAAGGCTGCTGTGAACTACGGAATATTTTCAATTTTCACGGTACATTTTTTCATAGAGTAATCATTTCCATGTGTTGATCGAGTTCTACATTTTACATTAGAATAGATTTAGAACATTCTGGCTTTCCATCGGTTCACAGTAACTGACAATTTTATAAATTATTGCGGAAATGAATAAGCTCAGATAAACAAGGAACATAATGTTTTAGGTTGGCAAAGCTATTTCGCCAGGAAATGTAATGAATCGTTTGGGCTGGGCATATGAATAACAAGTATGTGCAACGCTTTTTGAAATAATTTTTATTTTTTAATCTAAAATTAAAGGCTCAGATATAAAGGCTAAAGGAAGGTGTTGAAATTATGATTGGTGGAGTTGAATATAAACCATAATATCACGTTGCGTTCTGTTGCATCTTCTAATAATCCGTTCTTAAAATGGGGAAACATTCCGAATTTTTCATAGACTTATTTATTATATTCATTAGCTTGGATGTTTGATCTTAAATGGTGATCTATTTTGCTGATCAAACCTACAAATATGTAATTTCTTTGTTGATGTTACTTTTCCTATAACAAAGCTCCATAAGCAAATCTCCCGTTTACTCATTGTCCTCGATAGGCGGCAATCGCCCACGTTCTGCAGTTCATGTAGTGAAATTACTCTCACAGTGCTGATCATAGGAGATTTTAGGATTTTGATTCAAAAAGTCAAATATACTTCTAGTTATATTTATATCAGACTTCTAAATGAATAAGGGGAAACTGGTTGGTGGTACAGATCCTGAGGGCTCCCGGCACTCATCCTAGTCCATAGCTTATGCGAGGTACATGAAGCCCCAAAGAGTTGTTGCCGTGCATCTTATAGTTGTAACTTGCTGTGACTTAAGGCCTGAAAGAAAGGAAAGGTTAAGTGAGGTGGTGAATATTCATTCAAAGGCATGCTTTCAAGCATTTGGAACATTGTTGGAGCTGCATTCATCGAGGCATGTGTTCTATCTTCGTTATGACGTGATTTTTCCAGGTGCATCAAACGTTTGGGCAATCTGGAATTGAATCACTCGACGGATATTTTAATTTGTCCCCCAAGTAACATCTAGCCAACATGTACTCACCTCTGACAGGTGACTGCGTGGAGAATTGTGGTCAACTGTCTGTTCCTGGGACAGCATTTTTTAAGTCTATGCCTGTGAATTGGAAAACAGAAACAGAGACAGATGGGTCAAGCAATCTGAACTCCCGCTCCGCTGTTTCCAATGGAGTAGTGTAATGATGATTACAAGTCTACACATGTTCACAACAATCTTGACCACATCTACTCCCATCTTGTTTCCTGAAAAGAGCCCGTTCAATTCTCTTGGAATCTCTTGTTCTTCCTTACCTATTTCGGGAATGACGTACCTGCAGAATATATCCATTTCCCCCTCAATGGCCGCTTCCCCATTCAGCGTCTTCAACAGGGTTCTTTGCCAGATCCGTTCCATTTTCAAGAAGTCTGCTCTCATTCCACCTCGCTCAGTCAGAGAAAGGATGGGTTCCTCTTGTTCTCACCATCAATGATGCAGCCTCCAAATTCAAATGATAATTCCCTGCACATTCCACCCATTGCCACAATCAGACACATTTTATTTTCCCATTCTCTATCAGGCTTCCAAAGAAACCATTAAGTTCACGATTACGTTCTTCACCGTTCCATTTCAACCAAGCTCTCCCCTCATGTTACGGTACTTTCATTTGTAGTGGTTGTAGATGTAGCATTTGTTCTGTACCTCTTCCGTGTTTTCACCAAGGTGGCCACACACTTATTCTATCTGAAGCATCAATTTAGACTTACTTTTCCAAATTAGCGCACAATGGTTCCCCTTAACACTGGAGAAGCAAATTGATATTGACAGACTGATTACCGGCTATGTCCTTTTAGTCCGTGAGATTGATTCTGGGATTGCAGCTGCCTGTTATTTTAATTGCCAACTCTATTCCAACTCTGATATCTTTATCTTAGCTTGTAACGACATCTAATCTTCTGACGAGGCACGTTATACACCATAAGAATCAGTAATGAAGTCAACAAGGACATATAACGTTTGGCGTTTCAGATTGGATGAAATGTTATTAATCTCGAACGAAACAATCTGCTGCTGGCCGCGTCGCAGATGCTGAGTGATCTGCTGGCTAATTCCGAGATTTCTTTTATTTCAGATTTTCAGTATTGTCTATCTGACAGCCCATTATTCGTCCTCCCTTGCTATCCTACTTTTCTCTTTCTCTCACTCACCGCGGTCTCTGTCTCTCTCTCTTTCCCTTCCCTTCTTTCTCACTCCCCCCCCCCCCCCCCCCGTGTGTGTGTGTGTGTGTGTGTGTGTGTGTGTGTGTGTATTTAGGGCATTTTCTGCAATCATTGCAAATTATCATTGTCAGCAGCCTTTTCTGTCTTTTTGAAGAAACACAATCTGCTGACTGGAGGGCTGAATGCCAATCACACCCGACCCCTCAGTTTTGCACAGGACATTGGAATAAAGTTGCTGACCTTTGTTTAAGTGCTGATTGTCGGTGCATTATTTATTTTAGTTTTATTATCTTCCTTTCTACCTTTCTCAGTTTGTCAAAGCTTAAGTAAAATTCGAATATGTTTTAGTTTCATAACGATAATTAAATAAACTTTACTCATTAAATCTATTTGAACAAATTACCTGAGAATTCTAAAAATGTTTAAAAGCCCTCTGACAGCTCCACGCTGCATAAAGGCCTGCGTGCGTCGCTGTTGCGCCTCAGGCTTCTCTAGAAAAGATCAAATCGCAATATGTTGCTTCCCATTTTTGCTGCGGCATCCTGGAGTCCCCGTTAATGATCCCGTGGAATCGTATTGTGCAGGGCACGCCTAGGAAAATGTGAACACAATGGAAGGGAAGTCAATGATATAAGAAATTAACTTCATTGCCTCAAATAATAACGGCTGAATTTTGGAAGCAAGGATCTGGGATATGATGAAAGCCCTCGTGCAAACTGAAACATCATTCTTTGTGCTAGCCTTACCTGACGTCAATTAATACGTTTCCTCTCTGATTACATAAGACTTCAATTTTGCTGATGTGCCTTTGTACCATTATCGGTTAAATCCAGCCTGAATGACAAGTCCTATGACTTATAACTGAAACTCATCCCTTTTTATCGATATTTGGACCACGATAAAGCAGAGTGGTGCTGATCACGCAATGGCCTGTAAATTGCTTGTGCTCTAGGTGCTGCTTCAGTCAATTTGCTGAGGATGGAGTGCAGTCGACTGAAACAGAAGGTGACTGCAGAAAATGGAGCCTAATTTTTGAAACACGCCATATCTGGACGATATCCCACTTTTCTCAGTAAATACCATATTTGTAGTCATATTGAAACTGCTTAAGTAAAGACATGCCTAGTTCTGGAATATAAACCTTCAGTACTAGAGGCGGAATATTTCCTCTACCAATGGGTGTTTCTTCATCAGTTGGACTCAGTGTTTTTTAATGCTCGCAGAGGGTTATATTATTGACTCTAGCGCAATCTACCATGTACACATTCAACTATTTCAAAGTAAAATAAGCTGCTCATATTTTAGAAAAATAATATTATTGTTTTACTAGATTCAATTTAATACCAAAATCGAGGCAATTTTAGAAGACGATTGCAATACGGGAGTATACCTACTTTCCAGTTCAACTGAATTACTCTAGCACTACCAGCGGTAACAGACTGTAATTTCTGGCAGCGAGTTTACATAAGCAGGATTCACTCATAATGTGAACCCGTTTTTCTTTTGGAAAACCTTACCATAAATGTGATTGATTCGTTGTGAAAAATTGCATTTCTTTGGAGTGGCATGCATTAGAGAGATTGATTTACAGTGTGGATGAAGTATGACTCGAGGATTTTCCCAAACTCAAAAGGAAGCAGAGCGTCGAAAATTTGAGCAAAGTAATTATCTGAAACACAAATACAGAGAAAATTTCAGGATAACTTCAATCAAATGAAAACAATAAAGTTACAGTTTAAATGACCGATTTTGACCTCGTTAAAAATGACTGTATACTTCAGTCCGAAATTTACCTGGGAACATATTTTTGTTTTGTTCAGAAATATGGCAAAGGAAATCCAGGATACTTATTTTTTAAAAAAAACGTGCACAGCATTTACATTCTGCTATCAAATGGCCAACTTTTTTCTGAACCTGTCCTTGCTGAAAGACAAAATGGGTTTGTTTTTATTTATAATTAAATAAATGCGACGGTCACTGGAATACCATTACAAGAATACTTTATATTTTGGATGCTTTATTCAAAATGCGTAATTTCAGCTTTTTAACTGGAGTTCAGCTTTATCAATATTCTCAGTGCAGTTATAGGCTGAGACTCTTTGTGTCGCTGTCTACCAATAAGGAGGTGAAATGCAGCTGGTGATCCACCACCCATCCCCCAATATTCGGGAAAGGAAGCTGAAAAATGGCGGTGTGCGTAGGAACAAAGCGAACCTTCTCTTCAGGCGATCACTCTTCTTCAAGTTATTTCCACCATTGAATGAATTACTTCGGATATGGGGCAGAATGTGATCAACAGTAAACATTTTTTTAAGTTTTCAGCCATCTACCCTGCTAAAGAAATGACACAAACGAGTGTTCTCCGCGTGCTTAGAAAGTCAGCGATATCATCCATCTTTCTGCTTTGTGCGTGGAATCTGGTTTCCGGTCAGATTCGTTACTCCATTCCTGAAGAACTGGAACATGGTTCCTTTGTCGGAAAAATCGGAAAAGATTTGGGTTTGAGTATAGAGGAACTATCAAGTCGTAAATTCAGAATCGTATCAGTCGCATCAATGCAATATTTGGACGTGAACCGTGTGAATGGAATTTTATTCGTGAATGCAAGAATTGACAGGGAGCAGCTATGTGGTCAGCGTGATAGCTGTGTATTGCTCATGGAAGCGGTGGTTGAAAATCCTGTGGAACAGTACCGTGTAGAAGTTGAGATTCTGGATCTGAATGACAATTCTCCGATTTTTCCGAACAGCGAAGTTCGTTTGGAGATTCCAGAAACAGTAATGCCTGGGGCACACTTTTTGTTAGAGCAAGCACATGATCTGGACGGAAGAAATAATTCCATTCGCACGTATCATCTCAATGCAAATGAACATTTCAATTTAGATGAACAGAGTCTGGAAAAGTGGAAATTGCCCGAATTAGTACTGCAGAAGATTTTCGACCGAGAAAAACAATCAGTATACAGTCTATTACTGACCGCTCTTGACGGCGGTTCTCCAGAAAGGTCAGGTACCTCTCACATAACTATTATTATTTTGGATGCAAATGATAATGCCCCGGTTTTTCAGAAATCACTGTATAGTGTTAATCTAAGGGAAAATGTGCCTCCTAATTCTTTGGTGATTAAGCTAAACGCGATTGATTTAGACGAAGGTACGAATGCTGAGATCGTTTACTCTTTCAGCAGTAAAAATGAGCCAAGATTAACCGAAATATTTACGATTAATCCCAACTCAGGGGAGATTCGTACAAAAGGAATCCTAGATTTTGAGCAATCCAACATTTATCAGATTCACGTGGAAGCTAAGGACAGAAGCACGCAACCGCTGACTTCACACTGTATTGTACGGGTGGAGATTACAGATATCAATGACAATGCTCCTGAGTTGACTCTAAATTCTATTTCCGGCACCATCAGCGAAGATGTTCCGACTGGAACTTTGATAGCGTTGCTCAATGTCGCAGACCGTGATTCCAATCAAAACGAATTCATCGACTGTTCTATTTTCTCCAACCTTCCTTTTGATCTGAAATCTTCCTTTACAAATTCTTACAGACTCGTAACAAGTGAATTGCTGGACCGAGAAAAAACTCCTCAATATATAATAACGATGACGTGTAAAGACGGTGGTTCGCCTCCATTATTTACCAATAGAACAATCATTGTTAATGTTTCAGATATAAATGATAATGCGCCGCAATTTACGCAACCTTCGTACACGGCCTATATGACGGAAAACAATGAACCTGGCAGTTACATTGGATCAGTGACGGCTTTAGATCTAGATATTGACCGAAATTCAAAGATCTGCTATGTTATTTTGGAGCAACAGATTGAATCAGTGCCGCTATCTTCTTATCTCTATATCAACTCAACCAACGGCAGTATCTACTCGAAAATATCATTTGATTATGAGCAAATCAAGACTTTCCAGTTTCACGTTCGAGCTCAGGACGCCGGATTACCATCACTTTCCAGCGATGTTGCGGTGCAGGTGATTGTCCTGGATCAGAACGACAACCCACCTATTGTAATCTTACCGGGGACAAAAGGCAATACCAGTTTTCATGTGCCTCGATCTGCAGATCCAGGATATTTGGTAACAAAGATCGTTGCTTCCGACGCAGATTCTGGTAAAAATGCACAACTTTCTTTTCAACTGAAACAGACCAGTGTTCCCGGTCTTTTTGTAGTTTCATCTAGTTCAGGAGAAGTAAGGAGTGCTCGTCGGTTCAAAGATAGCGACGCCAACACACAAAGACTAACTGTCCAGGTGAAGGATAATGGTTACCCTGCTCTTTCTGCTACGACCACCTTAACTTTGACAGTAATTGAGGAAGATACAGCCTATCAGCCCGACTTTAGTGAGCCGCACCAGGATTTAAGAGGCACGCAGCAGTTAAGTTTCTATATAGTAATTACTTTGGGAGCAACGTCTTTAATTCTGCTGGTGGTTATCATTGTTCTTGTTGTCGTAATTTGCCCAATGGGCAACAGTGCTGCTTCCGGCAATGTTTGCGCTTTTGCTAATTGCTGCTGCAGCAGAGAATTGGAATATCAGAATACGAATGTAAACCTTCAGTTTGCTCGAGATCCCCATCTCCTTCCCAGTATACTTGAGGTTCGCGGCAATGGATCCCTTACAGAAACTTATCGTTATAAAATTCGATCAGCGCCTGAACCAGCTGAAATATGCTTTACGCCATTCTGTCCACAAATGACAGGAATGATTGGAAAGGACGCCAGATATACGCTGCAGTACAATGCAAAGGCCGAGAAGAGCTGGTCAAATGAGGTGAGTCGTCTGAACAAAATATTAAATGCAAATTTTAAAACGTAAATACCCTAAGCACGAGACATACCTTGGTTTTCAAATACCGGCCCACTGTTATGTTGGTCGGCATTTCCTGCCTTTTTTTACTTGTGGCAATATTTCCTTTGCGAGTCTGTGGACAAAATTGCTGATTTTCTGGCGTATTTGTATTGTAATGTTCGCCTTTGCTGTTTGGCAATTTACTGGGTGAGCAAAACGAAATAGACTTGTGGAAGTTGAACTTGTTCCCACCTCTCTGATATACTCCCTTATATGACAATAGCTGTTGTTTTGGTACTGGATTAGTACCAGGTAAATATTGCAAGTGTTCTATGGAGTGCATAATATACATAGCTAAAAGTCATTATTTGGCATAAAAACGGCAAGCATTGAGTTAAGGTGGTATCGCGGGATATTTAAAGCCTTAACAGAACCTTTCATGACAGCGCAATTATTTTCATTTGCTGTCCTAGCATCGCATTTTCGTTTGAAGCAATTTAATATATACCGGTATAGCATTCCATCAAATAACAGCAACTGATCATTTTCTAAATCACTGGGGAAGTTAACAAGATAATACAAATAATAAATGTTTGGTTTTATGTTGGCAAAACTATTTGGATAGGAGATGAAATGAATCCTTAAGAAAGTTTTGATAACTTTTTTGCAAACCATTTGCAATTGTTTACCGCAAAGCGGAAGTCGTAAATATCAAAACGAACCAACAGACAGTACAAAAATATAATCATACAGTCATACAGCATGTAAACGGGCGATTCGACCCAAAACATTCACGCAGACCAATGTTCACTAAGCCCATTTTCCAGCACTTGGCTCACAGCCTTCAATGCCTTGGTGATTCTAGCAATTCTGTCTTTACCCATTTATTAATCATATCCGGTGGCTTTTGCGTTTAACATTAACGGCTGATTTATACTACTAATCAGACATAATACATGACTGTTTTGTTTTGTTTTCACGTAACCGAGTACCATAGGCAAACCTAACGTTTATTGTCCATCATTCATTTTCATGGAAATACAGAGATAATCCAGATTTTTCAGCAGCTGTGGTGAAATTACTCACACAGTACTGTGGATGATGGTTTTCTCTATTTTGATCCCTCAAAAAGTCAATTAACTATGTACAGATTCAAATCAGAATGATGAGTGAATTGTTGAAAAACTTGCTACTGGTGCAGCCACTGGGAGCTTCCTGCACTTGTCCAATTGCATAGAATTTTGGAGCTACATGAAGCCCTAACGAGTTGCTGCAGTGCATCTAATTTGGTATTGTTATTGGCTGCATCATACGCGTCATTTGCGAAAGAATCGAAATTTTACATTGATATGTTGTATGTTAAGTAAGGTGTATGGTTCCCTCGATATTATCAAGCTCTTGGTGTATGCCATAGTAACATTTATCCATTCAAGTGGAGTCACTCCATTGTAGTTCTGACGATGTTTTTAGATACTTCAAAGGAATTGGGAAAGCAATGATATCATTCACCGCAAGCATTCATTAGGTATGCGTTCTGCGGTTCCTTGGAGAACAGAGATCAACCTGGCAGCCTGTGTTCCTCCCCCTCACCGACCATCTTTTTATGGCTTCTGCCCTCTTCCTTTCCAATCCTGATGAAGGGTCTCGAGGCGAAACGTCGACTCTTTGTTTCCCTCCATAGATGCTGCCTGACCTGCTGAGATGCTCCAGCATTTTGTGTGTGTTATGTAGATGGTGAGGGGGTTTGTACTTGTCTGACACATTTATCACCTGGTCGTTGAATAACCCCACTGTTCCATGACTGTTAAGAAAGACGATTGCCCGAATCTGACCCTCTTGTTTAAATGAGATAATCTATTATCGAAAGAGTTGCGAATAGAGTACTATACTAATTTTAATTATTTCCTCATTAGTCTTCCCTTCAAGGTCAGCCAATATCCTCATTCGTGACCATGAAGGGAAGAGTCATGTAGAAACAATTAAGCGTTACTGCCTGAAGCATTGCCTGAGAATGTCCAGCAAGAAAGAAACTGGAATGAGATGAATGTGCTGCAACCATTCCAACACTGCATTATTTGTGATAGCTTTAGTTAATGTCTATGGATAGTTTCTCCCTGGTTCCATAAGATTGCATTTTTTTACTGGCATGCCTTTCTACCATTCTTGGTTAAATTCAGCTAGCATGTCACTTTCAAGTCATTCTGAGACTGCACCTAACTGAAACTGGACCAAGATTGCAATGAAGCCTGAAGATGAGTGATGATAGCGGAAAGCAAGCATCAGCCTGGAAGTTGTTTTGGAGTAGGTGCTGATTCCGTCAACTCACCGAAGAATGAGCATTGACCGCTGGAACAGTATTTAGCTAGATATGATAAGACCTCATTTTTTGAAACAGGACATACTTCGACAATTTTGCAGTTCTACATAAAAGCGATGTTCTGGTCGTATTGAACTAGTTTCACTTGTTCTAGTTCTGGAACACAAACCTTCAGTACTTATTCGGACGTTGCCTATTTCAATTATCTTTCCTCCATTATGTGGACTGAACCACACGTTGATATCACATAGTTTAAAATTCAGTTATCAGCTGATGATGGTGATGTAGATCGAAAATTTTAATGATTGCTCGGGTGTGAAACAATAAAGGTTTGACTGGAGGTACGGATTGTCCAAACGCATCGGTCTTCAGCACTGAAGCTGGAATATTTTGCAGGCAAAGGTCTTTGTACTGTGCAATCCATTCAGCCATTACGGATGTCACGCAGGATGGCTTCATTCGTGATGAAGACCTTGGGAGTGGATCACTCAAGATAACAGAGGCTACAAGAGCTTTAGTCTGCATTTTTACACAAATGCCGATCTTCCCCATTGTTAAAAGCGTGATGCAACAGACGAATATTCGTTGTACAATTGTTTCGCTTCTGTATTTTACAATTTTAATCTAACGTACATGACAAAATAATTTCCTTTTTGTCTAATACCCCAGCCAGTATGCACTCATGACCCCAAATGGTTTTATCCCACTGCAGCAGTCTGTTCCTTGGCCTTCATTTCAATGAATAATCACACATGTTGGGTAAACGGTATTTTATCCATCCATTAGGGATTTCAGTCTCTCAAATTCAAAACTTATTCGATAACTTTAGATCGAGGCTGAGCTAAATAAATGTATTTAACATTTCAGTTCTGACGAAGAGTGTTCGATCTGGAAAATAACACTATATTTTCCCACAAATGATACATGACCTGCTGATTTTTGCAACATTTTCTATTATTTTATTATTCATTTTAGTTCCCATTTCTTGTTTTATTTATTATTTTGGTTTTCTGTTTTCTGCCAACAGCTTTTGATACTGGTTCTGTTATTCCATTTATATGTCCTCTCTTGCCTCTTTCTTTGACTTACGCCTTACACCACCCTCGCTGTCACGCAATTTATTTTTGCATTTAATCATTTTGTTCATTGCTTCCCTTTGCAACAAAGCTGTCTCAATAATATACGGTAGTTTTCTTTCCATTTTTACTTCGAGATGAACATTTTCTATTTCTATCTCGTCAAATAACATGTCAATATTTTCTCACGTTATTTGAGCTTTCCAGAAATCACAGAATTTTGTTTTCTGACACGAGTCCCACCAATTTCAGTCCAATTGCATCTATTATTCTTAACTCGCTAAATTATAATACATAACTGTTGGATTCCTCTTGTCCTTGGACTTGAAATTTTGTCATGTGGGTTTTCAGTGAATACCTGTAGGACAATTTCATCAGATACAATTATACAACTATTTTCAAAGTTATACCATCTGCTCGTATAAAAAATACTTTACTATGTTTGTTTTATCTTATTTATTTTACTTTTTGCATAGCATGGGAATTTTCGCATAGTAGGAGATTAAGGGTTAAGGGGAAAAGGCAGATAGGTGGATCTGAGTCCACGGCCAGATCAGCCATGTTCTTATTGAACGGTGGAGCAGGCTCGACGGGCCAGGTGGCTTACAAAATATCTCATATAGAACTTAACTTCGACTTTTAATTGGATAATGAATTGTCTTAATATGTTCGTATATATCAAACAGATATAATGATATTTATTTATTTATTTATTTTTATTTTTTTTCTATATAGTGGCTTAGATAAACGAAGATGCCGTTCAACTACCAATAAACAAATCCCTTCTATTAATTCCATTTCAAGTTATTTGGATGGTTTTGAAAAAGTTGTAATTTTAACATTTTAACTGGAGTTTAGTATTAACAACATTCTCAGTGCAGTTATAGGCTGAGACTCTTTGTGTCGCTGTCTACCAATAAGGAGGTGAAATGCAGCTGGTGATCCACCACCCATCCCCCAATATCCGAGAAAAGAAGCTGAATAATGGCGGTTTGTGTACGAACGCAGCGAACCATCTCTTCAACCGATCGTAGTTCTTCAACATTCCCCACATTGAAGAAATTGGTTAGGATGTGATGAACCATGCTGTCAACAAGAATCATTTCTCAGGTATTTGCAACCTACCCCACGGAAGTAATGGCACAAAGGAACATTCTCTGCATGCATGGAAAGTCGGTGATATCATCCATCTTTCTGCTTTGTGTGTGGAATCTGGTTTCCGGGCAGATTCGCTACTCCATTCCAGAAGAGCTGGAACACGGTGCTTTCGTCGGCGAAGTCGGAAAAGATTTGGGTTTGAGCATAGAAGAGCTATCAAGCCGTAAATTCAGAATTGTATCAGCCACGTCCAAGCAATATTTGGATGTACATAGCAGAAGTGGAATTTTATTTGTGAGCGCAAGAATTGACAGGGAGCAGCTATGTGGTCAGAGTGATAACTGTGTATTGATCATGGAGGTGGTGGTTGAAAATCCTGTGGAACAGTACCGTGTAGAAGTGGAGATTTTGGATGTAAACGATAATTCTCCGATTTTTCCGAAAAGTGAAATTCGTTTGGAAATTTCAGAATCCACAACACCGGGTGCGCGTTTTCTGTTAGAGGGCGCGCACGATCTGGACGGGAGAAATAATTCTATTCGTACTTACCAGCTCACTGCAAATGACTATTTTACTTTGGATGTACAGAGTGTGGGAAAGTGGAAGTTACCCGAATTAATGCTGCAGAGTATTCTTGACCGGGAAAAACAGTCGGTATACAGCTTATTGCTGACCGCTATTGACGGCGGTGCTCCAGTAAGGTCAGGTACCGCTCGTATAACTATTGCTATCTTGGATGTTAATGATAATACACCAGTTTTCGAGAAATCGATGTATAGTGTTACTCTAATGGAGAACGTGCCACTGAATTCTTTGGTGATTAAGCTTAACGCTACTGATTTAGACGAAGGTACAAATGGCGAGGTCGTTTATTCTTTCAGCGGTTACAATGAGCCAAGAATAACTGAAATATTTACGATTAAACCCAATTCCGGGGAGATACGTACAAAAGGAATTTTGGATTTTGAAGAAGCCAGTGTTTATCAGATTCATGTGGAAGCTAAGGACAAAAGTGTGCAGTCATTATCCGCACACTGCAGCGTGCGGGTGGAGATCTCAGACGTCAATGACAATGCTCCTGAGTTAACTCTAAATTCTGTTTCCGGTACAATCAGTGAGGATGTTCCGATGGGAACTCTAATCGCTTTGATCGGTGTGACAGACCGCGATTCCAATAAAAATGGATACGTCGACTGTTCTATCTCACCGAACTTACCCTTTGACCTGCAATCTTCCTTTAGTAATTCTTACAGACTCGTCACAAATGCAGCACTGGACCGAGAAAGCGCTCCCCAACATAAAATAAGTGTAACTTGCAAAGACCGTGGAATGCCACCATTATCTACCAACCGGATAATTGTCGTAAATATCTCAGATATAAATGATAATGCGCCACGCTTTACGCAGCCTTCCTACACGGCCTATGTGACGGAAAACAATGAACCTGGCAGTTATATCGGATCAGTGACAGCTTTGGATCTCGACATTGACCGAAACTCACAGCTGTCTTACTCTATTTTGGAGAACCAGGTTGAGTTAGTGCCGGTATCTTCCTATCTCAAAATCAGCTCAAACAATGGCAGTATCTATTCAAGAAGGCCATTTGATTACGAGCAATTTAAAAGCTTTCAGTTCAACGTTCGAGCTCAGGATTCCGGATTACCCTCACTTTCCAGCGATGTTGCTGTGAAGGTGATTGTCCTGGATCAAAATGATAATCCACCCAGTATAATATCAACTGCAAGTGAAAACAATACCAGTTTGCGTGTCCCTCGATCAGCAGATCCAGGATATTTAGTAACAAAGGTTATTGCTTCCGACGCAGATTCTGGTAAGAATGGACAACTTTCTTATCAACTTATACAATCCAGTGATCCGGGACTCTTTATAATTTCATATAATTCAGGAGAAGTAAGAAGCATTCGGCGATTTAAACACACTGACGCCACCACACAAACATTACTTATCCAGGTGAAAGACCACGGTTATCCCGCGCTCTCTGCTACGACCACCTTTACTTTGACAATAGTTGAGGAACACACGGAGGGTCTGCTGGACTTCAAGGAAGCACATGCCGATTTGGAAGACCCGCAGAAATTATCCTTTTATATAATAATTTCTTTGGGAGTTATATCTTTTGTTCTTTTAGTGATTATAATTGTCCTTGTTGTGGTCATTTGCCCATTGGGCAGTAATCTTGGTTCCGGACGTGCTTGCACTTATGTTAACTGTTGCTGCAGAAAAGAATTGGAATATCAGAATTCCACAGTTAACATGCGTATTGTGCCGGATTCCCACTTCCTTCCCGGTATACTTGAGGTTCATGGAAATGGATCCCTTTCACAAACATACCATTATAAAATTCGATCGGCGACGGAACCAGCAGAAATCTCTTTCACACCATTCAGTCCACAAATGCAAGGGACTATTGAAAAGTACACTAAATATATCCCGGCAGACAATGCAAAGGCGAGAAGCAGTCCGTCGGATGGGGTGAGTGCTGTAAAATACATGTAACGGTATAATGATATAACAAAACACGACACAAGTTCCACGTACAAATCATGTATTTGTTTCATATTTGATAATTTAATATTTTAAGCAGATCTCAAGATAAAATTATTTCTTGATTTCATAAATATATTTATTGTACTTGATGTAACTGAGCAATGTAACATATTCAAAGTTTAAGTGAAAGTTTCTTGGTTGCATGAGTACAATTGAATGAACATTTGGGAGCTGATTCTACTCTATATTTGTTTTCGTCTTGCTTATGTATTCGTTATATGCCAATATTTTATTTCTTTGATTCAGGAGCAACAGCAGCTGTGTAATATAAATACCGTTAAGAAAAATATGTAATACACATTGCCAAAGTTTGTTATTTGACTTATAAGTACCAAACCACAGGACAGAGGAAAGTGAAGAACATGCACAACTTCGATCATGTCTCGCATCATATAATAATGGGAGAGTATGCAGTGCATCGACTGCATGCTCTCTCATTATTATATGACGAGAGGCATGACCGAATTTCCTGTACATCTCTAAGGCATAAGGTTGAATGCATTCGAGCTATGTTGGACTGAATTGTTTAATTTCTTGTCATCACGACCACATGAGCAATCGACAATGAATTTTTTTTCTGTCTGCGGTATTTGAAGTGGCTTTTGTCTTTGGTGCTTTGCACATGGTGGCAGAAATCAAGGAATTGTAGTAAATTTACGAAACAGATGAAAGTCATTTGCCTTTTTGAGATAGTGCTGGAAAAAAAAGTATTACCCAGCTTATTCTGCCTTCCAGCACTTGGTCGGCACTTTTGCCGGTAGGGGCTCTTCAAATGCACATCCAACTATTTTTGCAATGCGATGGGAGTTTCAGACCTCATGACTTTTCCGACACTGAGTTCCAGATCCCTTTAACTTCGGGACGAAGACCAAACGTTCTCCTTATCTCCAATCTATTTTACTCGGAATTGCTTTAAATCTATTCCACTGGTGTTTGCTCTTTCTGCTGAAGAAAACAAGGCGCTTCTTGCTCGATCTGTCTATGCCCCTCAGAATATTATTCATCTCAATTTATTTTCGCCTCTGTTGCAAAGCAATCTATTCCAGCTTCTTTGTTCTAGCAAAATCACTTGTCCAAAACTACGTGTAATCCTGAAACTCTAGCCTAACTGGTATTGTGCAAATATCTAGTATTGTCTATGCTGCAGCTCTAGTTAAAACGCTTGCATTAACACAACAGTGTGGAAAATTATCTCTGGTTGTCCTGTTGACAGAAGACATGGCAAATCCATTCCAGCAGATTGTCACACAATCTGCACTCAGTCGTCGAAAATATGCTGTAAACTATCGTCCACAATGCTGTCAAATAGAAATTACTCATAAATAAACTGTTCACCATTGTGCAGATTTATTTTTCCAGGACTGTTCCACTTCAAACCTCATCATATCCTTGGTCCAAACGTACACCAAAGAGATGAATTACAAGGGCTATGTATGAGCTATTGCCCTTGAAGTAAGGGTAGGATTTGCCAGAGTCCTGCATCAAAGACCTCAGGCAAAACTGAAATCAATTAGCATCAAGATTAAAATAGACTAATATTAGGAGTCATACCTCGTTCAGGGAAAATGGCTATGGTTGTTGGTAGTCAATTACTCCAACTACACAACATCACCTCAGGAGTTCCTCATGACAGTGCCCTAATTCCAACCATCTGCAACTGCTTCATAAATAACTTTCCTTTAATCATAACGTCAACTGATGTTTTCTCAATATTCAACTCCGTTTAGCACGTCTTGATGTTCACTCAAATAGAAACTCGACCAGCATTAGAGTTCCCAGAGCATTAAGTTCATGTCAGAGTCAGGATATGCTGTGCCGAGTGATTCACCTCCTGACAAGCAAAGTCTTTCTGGAATCTGGTAAAAATCAGGGAAATTATTAGAATACTCTCAACTTTTGTAGATAAGTGCAGTTCAGTAAACTCAATAATATTCAGAACAAAGCTGCTCGATTTATATCTCAACCATAACCCTACACATACATTTTTGCACCACCTGCACACAATAAGTGCAGGGTGTACCAACTGCAAATTGCACTGGAATAATATGTCTCGCCTACTTCGAAATGTTAGTCGATTATTAAGCAGTTGTAGATGTTTAGAGTCAGGGCATTGTCATGAGGTATTCCTGAGAAGATGGTGCACGGTTGGAATAATTGGCTACCAATAACCATAGCCATCTTCCCTGAACGAGGTATGACTCCTAACATTAGGTCCGAAACATTAATTATACTTCTAGGCTACTACGGTCCCAAACGCATGACCTCTACCATCAAGAACAAGGGCCTCAAGCTAGAGGAAACAGCAGCAAGTGCAGTTTTGCCTTCAAGTCATTCACCAGCCTGACCGGCAAATATACTATTGTTGGATCATACTGCATAATTTAACACGCCATTGTGGCTGTACCTTCACCATATGGAGCCTGGTGGTCCAAGAATGTGGCTCAACAGACCTTTTGATGGACAACTAGAGGTAAACAATGTGTGCTGGCCATTCCAGAAGCACTTTGATCCTGAGTAATGAATAACTAAATTAAAACAAGAAGGCCTTCACATTGCCAATGAGTATCAAACGTGTTCTGTGCTGATTAAACAATTCTTTTTATTTCCCAAAAGTCTCATTCCTGGAGTGTACAAACTTTGACACAGCATAAAGCCCCTTGTGAACACTAATGACTGAGAACTATCGAATTTCTGCAAAAATAACATAATTTGTTTCAGGTTTATTGTGAATCCTGATGCTTTCCTTGTTCGAACAGGCACGCGCAAGTTATATGTAAATGTAATACTTCCTATGGAGCAGTATCGATGCCAACAGAAATTGTAATTTTACTCAGCCAATGGCGAGGCTACATCTAGATTACTTGGTCTACTTATATAAACACATTCAGATGTTCAGCTCGTTGATGTTTTAATGATGATTTTATAGAATTCTTCCTGAGACTTTCACTCTTTCCCAAATTTTTTAAATGTTGGCAAACAAACTTGCACCGACTTCGTCTTCTGTTCTACATTGTGCTCCACATCATGGTTTCTTCATCATCTGTTACCAATTCGTAACTCACTCCATACAATAAAACATCCCCAATATTCTTCCAGTAAGTTTGCACATGCTGAAGGATCTTTGTCTGACTTTCAAAAAATGTTACATGCAAATATCGGAATTTACAAAAGCTATTTCTCATATCTAATTGCCCAGCACTTTAAATAGCTGATGAAATTCTAAATCCACAACTCGAGAAGGCGCTGATTATGTTACTGCAATTGTGATAATTCGCCTCGAACATTTGGAAGTGTGTTTGTTATACCATCCTGCATCATTAAAATGTTTTTCAAATATTAGTTATTCTTGTACGTGATAAAATTCAACGGTACCCAATCTAAGATTCATTCCTTCGTCGTTTTTTTTTGTTTTCCGAGCCAGTATATCACTCTCTTGTTATCAAGTTCTCCTTCACTTCCATTTCCATTTCCAAGTAGAACTTTACCAGGCTTTCCGCACACTTTAAAGGATGCGGATTTTTTGATAAATTACTTACTACCTTCAATTTATTCAATGCACTTTTCACACATCAATTGATAAAGATTGAGGTTGCTGACCTGCTGAGTTCCTTCAGCATTTTGTGTGAAGGTCCTACCTTTCTTATTATTTTCAGATTTGTCCCATTTTCTCATGTTTCCTTCCATTTTCCTTTCAGTACTATTTAATGCAAATTTAATGATGCATCTAATCATAAAATATTACACTAAATTGGTTGAAATCATAACGAGATGCCACTGTGCGCATGAGCACACGCTCATTTTAAGGGGTCATGGTCTTACTGGAGGAAGGGAGAAATTATTGAAACGACAAGCATTTTAAGTGAAGATTCTATGTTATGAAAACTATATCTAGTACAGGAATAGGAAGGATGTTAATGTGATATGTGAATTCCTGCAGGTACTGTATCACCAGTACATTGGAACGATGCGTCAAAAGTATCTTATTTTACTCCACGTCCCTTGCAATATCGTCCAATATTCCATTAAGATTCCTAATTACTTGCTGTACCTGTACCTTCATTTGTTGTTGTTTTTTTGTTATATTAGGGCTTTCAGTTCCCATTGCACCGCATCATTTTGTAACTCGGAGGAAAACAGAACCAGTCTATCCGGACTCTCCACATAACTGAAATATCCCATCCCAGGCAACATCCTGGGAAATCACCCTCTCCAGTGCAATGTCGTCCTTCCCATAGAATGACGACCAGAGCTGGACACAATAATCCAGGTGTGGCTTAACGAATGTATTTTTAAAGTTGTACCATGACCTCCATTCTCTAATATTGTACAGCACAGCTAATGAAGCCGTGCATGTTCTGTGACTTCTTCACCACTATAATCTACCTGCGCCGCCATCTTTTAGGAGCTCAGGGAGGTTCCCTCTTCCTGAAAACTAATTAGGACTTAACGTTCGTGACCTGTGTTCTACGCTTATTATACTACCCAAAACGCAACACCTCGCACTTATCAGGATTAAATTCCACCTGCCATTTTTCCGCCCATTTTACCAGCTGAATAATATCGCTCTGTAACCTAAGGCTATCGTCCTCACTATCAAAAATAACACCAATTTGTTCTTATCTCGCTCAGCAACAATGTATCTTGCAGCTTGTCAAAAGTACTCTGGTGGTCCCAACGACCTGCAACTGCTAATTCCCCTTTATTTGTCCTGTTTGTTGCATTTTCAAGGAACACCGGCAAATACTTCAAACACAATTTGCCTTTCATAAAACTCTGTTGACGCCACTTACTTGTTTTCTGGATTTCTAAAGTTCTGGTATTATCTTTTGAATAATGAATTCCAGCATTTTAACCAACTGGTCTATAGGTTGTTACGTTCTTTCTCCTTCATCTCATGAATAGTGGTGTTAATACCTCTGGTCTTCCATTTCTCTGGTACATCTCCAAAATCGAGGAATTTTGGTAGATTTATCGCAATCAATCCTTATCTCTGCAGATATTTTCATTTAACACCAGGATACCGACCATCTGAATTATGAGCCTATTTGGGCCTTTGGCTCCATTAGTTTGCCTAGTACATTTTTTCTTTCGTGCAGGTATCATTTCACTTTCTTCCCTCGTGTTCCCTTTGATGAAATATTATCAAAAATAGTCTTGTTTTGCTAAGACAATCAAGACAGTTCAGATCTATTTCTATGTTTCCCATAATTAATATCCTCAGAATCACCCTTCAAAGCTACTCCTTCCTTTGTATACGACTGTAGAAGCAACCACTATCTGTTTTGTTTTACATTGTTTGCTAGTTCACTCTCACAGACCATCTTCTCCCTCTTTATAATTTCATAATGTCTGAGACAAGAAAATAAGCAATTACTCAGTATACAATTAATGTAACATTTAAACACTATCTCGGTGTCGGAAATAATTTTGACATCCCAATATCCCCCAAAAATTTTGAAGAGGTTGGTTATTCCCTTTTGGGAAAGAAAATCTGCAACACATATCGGATTTTACTTTGCTGTGCATATTCTGATACTATTGATTTGGACAAAAAAAGTTACATGTATTTTTTTCCGTGTGCCAATACTAGTCAGAACCATAGAACACTACAGCACAGAAAACAGGCCATTCGATCCTTCTAGTCTGTGCCGAAACGGTATTCCGCTAGTCTCATTTACCTGCACCCAGTCCATAACCCTCCAGACCTCTCTCGTCCATGTATCTATCCAATTTATTCTTAAAACTCAAGAGTGAGCCCGCATTTACTACATCAGATGGCAGCCCGTTCCATACTCCCACCACTCTTTGAGTGAAGAAGTTCCCCCTAATGTTCCCCCTAAACTTTTCCCCTTTCACCCTAAAGGCATGTCGTCTCGTACTTATCTCTCCTAATCGAGGTGGAAAGAGCCTACTCTCATTAACTGTCTATAGCCCTCATCATTTTGTAAACCTCTATCAAATCTCCCTTCATTCTTCTGCGCTCCAAGGATTTGTCCTAACCTGTTCAATCTTTCCCTGTAACTCAACTCCTGAAGACCCGGCAACATTCCAGTAAATCTCCTCTGCACTCTTTCAATCTTACAAATATCCTTCCTATAGTTAGGTGACCAGAACTGTACACAATACTCCAAATTTGGCCTCACCAATGACTTATACAACCTCACCATAATATCCCAACTCCTATACTCAATACTTTGATTTAAGAATGCCAGGATGCCAAAAAGCCTTCTTTACAACCCTGTCTACCTGCGACGCCACTTTCAGGGCATTATGTATCTGAACTCCCAGATCAGTTTGTTCCTCCGCACTCCTCAGTGCCCTACCATTTACTGTGTATGTGCTACCTTGATTCGTCCTTCCAAAATGCAACACATCACACTTGTCTGCATTAAGTTCCATCTGCCATTTTCTGGCCCATTCTTCTAGTTGGTTCAGATCCCTCTGCAAGCTTTGAAAGCCTTCCTTGCCGTCCACTTAGTATCATCAGCAAACTTGCTGAACCAATTTACCACATTATCATCTAGATCATTGATATAGACAACAAACAACAATGGCCCCAGCACAGATCCCTGAGGCACACCACTAGTCACAGGCCTACAGTCTGAGAAACAATCATCCACTACCACTTTCTGTCTTCTCCCACACAGACAATTTCGAATCCAGTTTACAACCTCTCCATGGATACCTCGTGTCTGAACCTTCTGAACTAACCTCCCATGTGGGACCTTGTCAAAGGCCTTACTAAAGTCCATATAGACAACATCCACAGCCTTTCCTTCATCTACTTTCTTAGTAACCTCCTCGAAAAACTCTACAAGATTCGTTAAACACGATCTACCATGCACAAAGCCATGCTGCCTATCCTTAATCATCCCTTGGCTATCCAAATGCTTGTATATCCAATCTCTCAGAACACCTTCCAATAATTTACCCACTACTGATGTCAGACTCACTGGCCTGTAATTATCTGGCTTACTTTTAAATCCTTTTTTTAAACAACAGAACTACATGAGCTACGCTCCAGTCCTCCGGCACCACACCCGTGGCTAAGGACATTTTAAATATATCTGCCAGGCCCCTGCAATTTCTACACTACCCTCTCTCAATGTCGGAGGAAATATCTTATCGGGCCCGGGGGATTTATCTACCTTTATTTGCTGTAACGCAGCAAACACCTCCTCCTCTTTAATCTCTATATGTTCCATGACTCTATTGCCTGTTTCCCTTCCTTCCATATCCACTATGCCAGTTTCCTGAGTAAATACTGATGCGAAAAAAAACTGTTTAAGATCTCCCCCATGTCCTGAGGCTCCACAGATAGATGACCACTCTGATCTTCTGGGGGATCAATTTTGTCCCTTACTATCCTTTTACTCTTCATATACTTGTAGAAACCCTTCGGGTTTACGTTCACATTATCTGCCAATGCAACCTCATGTCTCAGTTGTAGATAGTCGTAAATAAGTCGTCAGGGCAAAATTATTTTTACTTTAAAGTTCAGTCATTGGTGTGGTTTCTGAAGTTCATAAGAGCCTAAGACGAGACTTCTCCTTAACTTTGAGTACCTTGTGAGAAGATTTGTTTGCATGTATCACTTTCCCATAATGTAAATTGTGCATTGACCTGACAAATTGGCATCAGCTATGTTCTGTTAGTTCTGCTGCTCTCACTTTGCACTACGCGCGTAAACCTGATCACACTGTTTTAAAATTCCTCTTTAGTGCAACCCGTAACTGTCTGCGTAGCCATGAGTTGTGAAGTTCCGGCCCTTTCAGGGTTCAGTGGGCATTTGATGGTAAATAAAGACTAATTGAGATCAAGTCTTCGATTCTTCTTGAGCACGTAGTTTCCTTTCGACAATGCCAGTTAAAAGTTACAAATGCTTTTTACCCCCAGTGGGTTTCCTTTATTCTTTAAGACTGATAGCAATAATTACATTGCTCATTTATTAGGATTTATGCCACGATTACATTGCAATATAGGGCCCATGGTCCACAGCTTAATGTTCCTGGGGCTTATGTTTGGCAAAATAAAATTAAATAGCTACTGAATTATTCTGGTAGGCAATAGTTGTTTTCTACATGTGAAGTCCGCCATCCTTTACCCCACCCTCCCCATCTCTCGTTATTCCAGTGCGATGTGGATTGTCAGTGCGAAAGTAGGTGGATTCATAACGCTAGATAGAGACATGTAACATGATCAACAAAAGCATAATTCCAACAAAATTGGAGAGACAATTTCATGATGATTATGACACTGAAAGACGCTATGTAAATGAAAGTTGATATTGCTGTTAGAATAATGTATTAAAACAAAAATCGAATCTCATCAGGTTAAACACAATCTGATATCGTGTTATACAAACATACTGTATATGAACTCTGCTCAGATATGTATTGTTTTTGCTTTGTTGTTCTAATGTGTTTAGATCAAGAGAGTATTGCATCTGCTTTGATTTTTAAAAATAGGCATTATGGAATAGCCATAATGAATTGTTATGAGCACATTATGAGCACAGAAGTTAATTTTATCAAATCAACAATTGCTGTTGTAGATATAAAGTTGTGTTGAAGCAATTTAATTTTCACTGGTTTAATTTTGAAATAGAATTGACTAATCACATGACTTGGTTTTTATTAGGCACACATTTAATTTTTTCTCAATAGCCAGAAAATTGAGACTATGAAAATTTAAAGTTTAGCTTTATCCTAAACTCAGTGTAGTTATAGGCAAGGACTCTTTGTGTCGCTGTCTACCAATAAGGGAGAGAAATTTATCTGGAGATCCACCACCCATCCTCCAACAACGAGGGATGAAGCCAGGCAGTTTATTAACCGAGATTTATCTCCTGAGTAGGTGTTTATGATATTCATCCTCTCTCCTGCATTATATGATTTAATAAGATGGAATAATTAATATTAGAACGCTCACCAAATCGTGAGAGTTGAAAATAACAACCCTATGGAAGACATGGCGTATATATTCGGAGTGTTCTTGTTGAGAGAGAAAGCTGTACCGTCCATTTTGATGCTTTGTGCATGGAATCTGGTTTCCGGGAAGATTCGTTACTCCATTCCAGAAGAATTGAAGCACGGAACACTGGTGGGAGAAATCGCAAAAGATTTGGGACTATTTTTGGAGGAATTGTCAACCCGTAAATTCAGGATCGTTTCTCAGGTACCGTCACAAGTTTTGAATATAAATCTCCAGAATGGAGTTTTATTTGTGAATAAAAGAATAGACAGGGAGCTGATCTGCGGCAAGAGTCTTACTTGTATACTGCCTTTAGAACTGGAAATTGAAAATCCCGTGGAACACTATCGGGCAGAGGTCGAAATTCTGGATGTAAACGATAATTCTCCCAATTTCTTGGACACAGAAATCCATTTGGAAATTTCTGAATCAGTGATACCTGGAACTCGTTTCATTTTAAAGGCCGCACAGGATCCTGATATCGGCACCAATTCAGTTCAAACGTACCAAGTCACTCCAAATGAACATTTTGCTTTAGATGTACAGACTCTTGGGAAATGGAAAATACCCGAATTGGTGGTGAAACATTCACTCGACCGTGAAAAACACTCCATGCACCGTTTAATCCTCACCGCGGTTGACGGTGCGATACCCGAGCGGTCAGGTACATCTCAGATAGTTATCACTGTTTCCGACACGAATGATAATGCGCCTATTTTTCAAAAGCCCTTGGATTCTGTTACTTTAATGGAGGATGTTCCACCGGGTACTTTAGTGCTTAAAGTTAATGCTACTGACTTGGACGACGGATCCAACAGTGAAATCGTTTATTCTTTGGGCAGCTACAATGAAGAAAGAATACTTGACATGTTCAGTATTAATCCGAAATCTGGAGAGATCAGAGTGAAAAGAACATTAGATTTTGAAGAAACAAGTGTGTATGAAATTCATGTGGAAGCGAAGGACATGGGGGCACAGTCGTTATCGACTTATTGTATTGTCCGGGTGCATGTGGAAGATGTTAATGATAATGCGCCAGAAGTGATTCTAAAATCGGCTTCTAGTACAGTCAGCGAGGACACGCCTGTTGGAACACCAATTGCTTTGGTCAGCGCTACCGATCGGGATGCCAATAGAAATGGACACATTGATTGTCAGGTTTCACCAGATGCCCCTTTCGATTTGAAGCCTTCTCTTACAGATTCATATAAACTCGTCGTAAGTGATAGGCTTGATCGGGAAATTGCCCCTGAATATGAGTTTATTGTGACGTGTAAAGATCAGGGAACGCCTCCACTATCCACAAATAGAACAATGATTGTGTATATTTCCGATGTAAATGATAACGCTCCCAAATTCTTACTGCCTTCGCACACCATCTACGTGAGTGAGAATAATTCACCCGGCAGTTCCATTGGATCAGTGACAGCGTTCGATCCAGACGCGGAACAAAATTCCCAGATTTCTTATAGAATTCTGGAGGGCAACGTTCAGGGCAACCCGGTGTCTTCCTACGTTTCAGTCAACTCTGACAATGGCATAATCTATTCGCAAAGGTCTTTTGATTACGAGCAGCTAAAGAGTTTTGAGATCGGAGTGCAAGCTCGGGATGCAGGATTTCCATTCCTTTACGGCAACGTTACTGTAAATGTGATTATCCTCGATCAGAATGACAACCCTCCTGTGATATCACACAGCTTCAAGAATCACAACAAGACGACGGTGCCTCGATCCGCTCCTCCGGGATTTCTGGTAAGCAGGGTGGTTGCTTCAGATGCTGATTCTGGACAAAATGCACGTATTTCCTATCAACTCTTACATGCTACAGACCCAAGTCTGTTCACAATATCACATAGTTCAGGAGAAGTAAGAAGCCTTCGCCGATTTAAAGACGGAGACGCCACCACACAAAAGCTGATCATCAAGGTGAAGGACAATGGGTACCCGCCTCTTTCTGCCACCAGCACGATTACCATCGCTATTATTGAACAAACCGAGCAACTTAGGTCAGAGTTTGGCGATCTTCATGGAGATTTGCAAGATCCTTCTGACGTGGCATTTTATATAATAATTTCTTTGGGAATAGTAACATTCTTACTTCTCACTATTATAATTGCGCTAAGTATTGCTATTTGCCCAATAGACAAACAGTCACCTCGCACTGCGAGTTGTTATCCTGCAAATTGTTGTTGTATCAATAAATTGGATCCCAAAATTGGTAGGCACAACTCTCATGTCAATTTACAGATTGTGCCAGACTCCAAATTAATTGCCAACGTCCTTGAAGTTCGCGGAAATGGATCCCTTTCAGATACGTATCGTCACAAAGTTCGATCGGCACCAGAGGCAGGAAAAATGGAAGTAGTATATTTTTCTCCAGCTAGTCCAACAACTTGTAGATCTCTCAGTAGGAATATTAGAACTTGTGCGTCAGAAGCAAATACAAGCCTACAAAACAACTGGCCATACACAGGCGAAGTGAGTATTACACATTTTAGTTTAATTTTATTCTTTATTTAAATATTGAAACATACAGTCAGTGATCGTACCAACAGCAGGAGGTGTTAATCCAAGCGTTTTGTATTTTGAGGTCCTCTGGCGCAGATTTGATTCCTTTAAAAGCCTCAATATCTGTTAACCAAATTACTTTGTATTGTAAACAATACAATTGTAACTTTTATTTCAAATTGGTGCCATGCAAAACAATGCCCAAGATAGAAGAAGGTAGCTGATTTTAGTTTACTGATAACAATGTATTCTCGAGGGCTGTTTAACACTTCGCTGCACCTGAGGATCACACACTTACATAAAGAATCAGTTAGCTCAAACGAAATAATTCTCAAATGAAACGTAGCAAAGACATGTTCATGCATTCTACTAGCCCCTTTAGTGATATCAGGCTTTTAGTCAGCTCGAATCCAAAAATAATGGCATAGACTCGGTAATGCTTCAACGGAAGTAAACGCCAGGAAATGCAACCCAGAGTTATGCCGATGTTCATCGTGTTGGTGCTCATTTTAGCCAGTAAACGAAGTTCATTTCAGAATGCTTACGTATCAACCCAAGGTGACTGTGGTCCTGAAATACGTAAGCATATTAAAACCTTAAAGGGGTTTTGTTTTAAAAGGCTGCAGATGCTGGGAGTCCGAAATAAATACAAAAAATGCTGACGTCACTCAGCAGGGAAGGTAACAACTGTGGAAGGAGAAACAGATGTTTTTCGTCAGAATTGGGCAAGAGAGAAGATAGAAAAGCTGGCGGGTGGGGGAAATGGGTAGAACCAAAGGGCTATATTTCATGGGCAGAGATCATATGGATTAATATGGCAATTAGAAGCAGAAAATGAAACTGAAAACTAACCCTTTCTTTCTTTCCAAATTCTGAGCAAGGCTCTCTGGTTTCCTGAGTCGTTCTGGCATTTTCTGTTCTTACATTGCAAAACTCGGTCTCACTTTTCCATTTTTCTCTTTTATTGATTATGAAGGTTGTTCAATCATTCCAAAGGGTTCATCCATCCTCAAGCAAAATGTTCTCCATTTCCATCATATTCTTCAACTCTTTGCAATGCTTAGCTACACTTGTGTTGTCATGATTTGCAGTGTAGCTGGGTATTCAAGCCCCTTCAGTCTGAAACACTTCGAAGCTAAGCATAAAGGCGGGAAACGCTCTCCAAAACAGCCATCCACCCCATAACCTACAGGTCCAGAGTGAAAGCAAAGTATCCTTAGGTCAGAGGGGTCCTATGAGGAAGAAGGTGGTTTAGTTTTGGAAATTTTACTATGCTTTTACCTAGTCCAACATCTAGCATTTTATTGTGCTAATTCCATTGTCATAATTATATTCTGTTTATCCATGGTTTAGAATCAGTGAAATTTATCAGTGTGGCCTCAAAATAATAATTGGGACAACGATTCTGGTCTTAATTAACCAAGGTATTTCTAAATATTCTTCCTATAAGTTTTAATCACCATCGTATCTCAGAACTTGGTCAACGACCTATCAACTGGATATCAGTTGACAAAAGATAGAATTTGGTTTTAAATGGTGCAGCTTATGTTATTTCATAGATGTTGTATTTTGAAGCTTTGCAAAGCTGTTTATTCACTTTAAATGTGAAATTGTTGTACCTGAGTTTGTATTATTGCAAGACAACGTGTAATTTAGAGAGCTGGAAATGCTTATGATGCCGACATTTTCTGAACACAACGAGAATTTCAATTTTCTAACCAAGATTTGGAAGGCCATAGTTGCAGTGATGGTATAGAAATTGTGTTTGTTTGTGAAGGCATTATTATATGATTTGGTTATATATTATATGCAAGAGAAAGAGAGGATTGCTGCAAATCCAATATCCAGAATAAACTTTATGAAGGAAATCCGGATGAATAGAAATGGATAAGAACAGACATTCATAAAGAACATAAAAGTTTTATGTCTGGAAGAGAAACGAAGCTGATGGGACAATGCGTTTGCGTTCATTGTATGCAGAATATGGTCAGAAGACAAAGAAGACCTCCTGCATCCATCTTTCATATTGATCACATCTTTCTGATATTTCAATAACATCAAAAGAACACAATGCCAAATGCATTTATTCCCACTTCCCTCCTCTGCTGCCTTTTAAGAATCCCATGTTATTTTTTCTACTTGATCATTCTGCCACTGACTATCAGTTTCTAGCTATTTACATCTTTCCACTTAAGTTCATCTTGGTATTGGTTTATGCAGTACCTACTAGTTTACACCAATTTAAGGTGCACAGAGTCATATAGTTACACAGCACGGTAATCGGCCCTTAGGCCCAATTCATTAATGCCAATCAAGGTGCTTACCTGAGTTAGTACCATCTGCCTGCGTTTGGCTCATATCCCTCGAAAATCTTCCTATCCATGTACCTGTCTAAATGTATTTTAAACATTGTAATTGTACCTGCGTCTACAGCTTTCTCTTGTATCTCATTCCACATACCACCATCCTCTGTGTGAGAAAGTTGCCCTGCAGATCCCCTTTAAGTCTTTTCCCTCTCACTTTAAATCAATGTCTAGTTTCAGACTCCCTACCCTGGGAAAAAGACTGTGACCATTCACCTTATGATTTGATATACATCTATAAAGTCATCCTTCAGGCTCCTATACTCCAGGGGAAAATGTACCAGCCTTTCCAATCTTTCCTTATAATTCAAGCCCTCCAGTCCCGCGAACATCCTTGTGAACATTTTCCGCACCATTTCCAAATTAATGACATCCTTCCTGGAACAAGCGAATAAAACTGCACACAGTATTCCAGGTGTGCTCTCACCAACGTCTTCCACAGTTGCAACGTGACGTACCGACACTTGCAAACAATGCCCTGACCGATGAAAACAAAGTGTCGTTTACCACATGTACTTGAGCAATGCCTTTGAGGAGGTCCTGCATTGTAGGTTGGTCCTGAAGGTGAGATAACCTGGGATCTAGGGTGAACCAGCTGATTGGATATAAAATTGGCTTGGTGGTAGGAGAAGGAGGGCGGTAGTGGAGTGTTGTTTTTCAGAATGGAGTCTTGTGACCAATGGTGTGCCTTAGAGATCGGTTCCCCTGTTTTTTGTCTTATATATAAATGATTTGGATGAAAATGTAGGTGGCGTGATCAGTAAGTTTGCAGATGATGGGAAAGCTGATGGTACAGAGGGCAATGAGAAAGGCTGTCTTTTACAATACGATTTGATCAACTATGAAACTGTGCAAAGGACTGGCAGATGGAATATACCTCGGACGTGTGAGGTGTTGCATTTTGTGAAGTTGAACCAGGGTAGGACTGACATAGTAAGTAGCATCGCCGTCGAGAGTGTTGTACAACAGAGAGACCTATGGTGACAAGAACATACTTTCCTGAAAGTGGCAACACGGGTAGACAGGGAGGTGAAGAAAGTGTTTGACCGCCAGCGCCTCTTTCCCAGGGCACGGATGCCCAGTACCAGAGGGCATGGCTTTAAAGTAATGGGTGGGAAATTCAAGGGAGATATCAGAGGAAGGCTTTTTTTTTACCCAGAGAGTGGCTGAGGCATGGAATGCGCTGCCTGGGGTGGTGGTGGAGGCAGGTACGTTGGTCAAATTCAAGAGATTACGAGATAAGCATATGGAGGAATTTAAAATAGAGGGATAAGTGGGTGGAAGGGGTAAGATAGTCTTAGGCGAGGTTTAAAGGTCCGCACAACATTGAGGGCCGAAGGTCCTGTATTATGCTGTACTGCCCTATGTTCTATGTTCTAAACTGCACTGTAGGCCATTGGATGTTTTCTATTGAAGACCTGATTGGCTAACATTAATTGAGACACAAGAGATTCTGCAGATACTGGAACTCTGGACTTTCTTTATGTTTTCAGCCGTGGCTTGATGATAGCACTGCATCTTCAAATTAGATTGTTATGAGTTCAAGTCAAAGTAACAGATTAGAACACATTTGACGGATGCTTCGGTTGTAAACAAGCGCCAATTGTCAGGGTGCAACCATCCAGTTTATGATGGATATTCATTATTGACACCAATTTTGGACAAGGATAACATCCTGTCCTGACTACGGCACTCACCAAAGCACTCCAGGGAAATTTTCACAGTGCCTGGGACAATATTTCTCTCAATGTCAAAAATATATAAAAAAGGATTTTCAGGGTATTTACCAAATGATACTGATGGACCTTTGCTCTCTCCCCAGTAACTGCGACGTTTCCTACATTATAGCTGGAACTTTCTTCCCAAAACAAAACATTATATTGTTTCTGAAGTGTTCTAAGAATATTAAAGGGACTCCTTGCTTTATTCATTCCTTCCTTCTGCTCCTTCTTCCATCCTTTCTTATATTTGTCTTTCTTTCTTTACTCTATGTTCTATGTTCTAAACTGCACGGAACATATAGAGATTAAAGAGGACGAGGTGCTTGCTGCCTTACAGCGAATAAAGGTATATAAATCCCCTGGGCCAGATAAGATATTTCCTCGAACATTGAGGGAGACTGGTGTAGAAATTGCAGGGGCCCTAGCAGATATATTTAAAATGTCCTTAGCCACGGGTGTGGTGCAGGAGGAATGGAGGGTAGCTCTTGTTGTTCCGTTGTTTAAAAAGGATCTAAAAGTAAGCCAGGTAATTACAGGCCAATGAGCCTGACATCAGTAGTGGGTAAATTATTGGAAGATGTTCTGAGAGATTCGATATACAAGTATTTGGACAGCCAAGGGATGATTAGGGATAGACAGCATGGCTTTGTGCCTGGTAGATCGTGTTTAACGAATCTTGTAGAGTTTTTCGAGGAGGTTACTAAGAAAGTAGATGAAGGAAAGGCTGTGGATGTTGTCTATAATGGACTTTAGTAAGGCCCTTGAAAAGGTCCCACATGGGAGGTTAGTTCCAGGATACACTAGGTATCCATGGAGAAGTTGTAAACTGGATTCGAAATTGGCTGTGTGGGAGAAGACAGAGAGTGGTAGGGAATGATTGTTTCTCAGACTGTAGGCCTGTGACTAGTGGTGTGACTCAGGGATCTGTGCTGGGGCCATTGTTGTTTGTTGTCTATATCAATGATCTAGATGATAATGTAGTAAATTGGATCAGCAAGTTTGCTGATGACACTAAGATTGGAGGCGTTGTGGACAGCGAGGAAGGCTTTCAAAGCTTGCAGAGGGATCTGAACCAAATGGAAGAATAGGCCAGAAAATGGCAGATAGAATTTAATGCAGACAAGTGTGAGGTGTTGCATTTTGGAAGGACCAATCAATGTAGGACATACACAGTAAATGGTAGGGCACTGAGGAGTGCGGAGGAACAGAGGGATCTGGGAGTTCAGATACATAATTCCCTGAAAGTGGCATTGCAGGTAGACAGGATTGTAAAGAAGGCTTTTGGCATCCTGGCATTCATAAATCAAAGTATTGAGTACAGGAGTTGGGATGTTCTGCTGTGGTTGTATAAGACATTGGTGAGGCCAAATTTGGAGTATTGTGTGCAGTTCTGGTCACCTAACTATCGGAAGGTTATCAGTAAGATTGAAAGAGTGCAGAGGAGATTTAGTAGAATATTGCCGGGTCTTCAGGAGTTGAGTTACAGGGAAAGATTGAACAGGTTAGGACTTTATTCTTTGGAGTGCAGAAGAATGAGGGGAGATTTGATAGAGGTTTACAAAATTACGAGGCGTATAGACAGGGTTAATGCGAATAGGCTCTTTCCACCTAGATTAGGAGAGATAAGTACGAGAGGACATGGCTTTAGGGTGAAAGGGGAAAGGTTTAGGGGGAATATTAGGGGGAACTTCTTCACTCAAAGAGTGGTGCGAGTATTGTACTGGCTGCCATCTTATGTAGTAAATGCGGGCTCACTCTTGAGTTTTAAGAATAAATTGGATAGATACATTGACGGGAGAGGTCTGGAGAGTTATGGACTGGGTGCAAGTAAATGGGACTAGCGGAATAACGTTTCGGCACAGACTAGAAGGGCCGAATGACCTGTTTTCTGTGCTGTAGTGTTCTATGGTTCAATGGTTCTATCCATTTCATTTTCTCATATTTTATTCTTTCCTTCTCTCCGTATTTCTTCAATTCATATTTTAGTTGTTATATTCCACTATGACGAAAAGTTTATTGCATAAACCATGCGTCAAACGCTTTTCATAATTGTGCAACAGAAGGGCTTCCTTTCTTCCGTGTGAATTGAGTACTCCAGCGTCGTGAGCTCGACCAGAAGGAAATGAAGACGTGGTTGCAGTATGGTAGGAGAGTAGTGTGCATGTTTTTAAGGCCCGGGCGTTTGGGTGGCTCTGGTGCGGCTGCCGTTGCTGTCGGGTATGGGATTGCGCGCAGGAGATAGCAATGCAAATTGCCAATTAAATTTTGACTGAGAAGTTGCTATCGTGACTCTCTCCTCAATCTCTTTACACTTGAATTGGCAAACCGACGATAAAGAAAGTAATCTGCATAATGGATGAAAAGAATATTACATTTGGAAGATTCGAACACAAATTGGTCGCTGCAAAGTGTGAAGGGAGGGCTGGGTGCTGCGCTATTGACTGCTGGAAATCATTTACATAATTAAAGAATCGTTCCCTTGCTTTTCACCATGTAATATCCGAGTAGAACTGGCAAAGTTAGAAACTGTAATGCGTCATTTTCTTAAATAACAATGGCATTATCTCTGCAAGAGCAAATCACGCAGCCGGAAGTAAATCTCAGAATAATAAACCACATTGTGCAGATCTTCCAGAATCAAGGAGCAACACACAAAACACTGCAGGGAAACAACCATGAATCATCATTGGCCTCACGTATTTAGTTAACATATAAAAGAAAATAGAATATGCTGGAAATACTCAGCAGGTGGAGACAGAAACACAGTTAACGTTTAAAGTAGATGACCTTTTGTCGGGACTGTCAGTTCTACTGAAAGTTCATCAACACTCAAATGTTAACTCTGCTTCTTCTCCTCTGATATTTCACAGCCTGCTATTTCCTTATTCTCTCCTTTTATTGAAGATTTCCATCTTCTGCTGCTCCTGAGTCTTATTATATTTTTATTGTGACAGAAATCAGTTCGTGTGCAGCAAACTATTTAACTTTCAGCCTACGCTTTCACTGAGTGTACTGTGCTCTGAACATGAAAGTTACTGGCAAAAGTGTGCTTTTCTCCTTTATTTTTAGAATACAAAACAAAAACTAGTTGAAAGAAGTTAGGGTACGACTGGTATGCGTGCTTCTTAACGTCATGATTCGCATTGGATAATGTATTTTGGGGTTGCGCATATTTTGAACTCTATTTATGTCCAAGAGTTTGTGTCCAGATTTAATTTACTGTGTATTGTTTTATATTTCACTGATATACAGTATGTCTTTAAGAAGCGCTATGTGTAGTTTTTGGATTAGACTCTTTGTGTCGCTATCTACCAATGAGGAGATGAAAAATGAAGAGAGATCCATCAACCTCCCCAGCACTGTATACACGGTGAAGAAGGAAAAGGGAAAGCAGTCACCCAGATTGCAGTCGCCTCTCAGCCATCTTTATTCATCTTTCCGAGAAGAACATTACGCGTTGGGAGGTTGTGATATTATCACATCATTTTCCTTTGGACTTCTCACCGAGACAGGTGGCTCGAGAGTTATCTCCTTTATATATTTAGACAACGTTATCAATGAAAGGACGTCTTCACACAGATAATGCAAACGTGGTTTGTCATTGCACTGCTTTATGCCTGGGATTTCGTATCAGGCCAGATTCATTACTCGATTCCAGAAGAACTAGAAAAAGGCGCTATTGTCGGTAATATCGCTAAAGATGTTGGACTAGATGTAAGAGAACTGTTCCGGCGCAGATTCCGGATCATGTCAGCGGCAAAGAAACGGTATTTCGAAGTAAATTCAGACGATGGCGTTTTATTTATTAATGACAGAATTGACAGGGAGGAGCTCTGTAGTCAAAGTCCGACCTGCTCACAGAATCTCGAGATTGTTATAGAAAAACCTTTGAAACTGTACCGTGCCGAGGTTGAAATACGTGATATCAACGATAATTCCCCCACTTTTTCGCAAAATGAGATACGATTGGAAATTGTTGAGTCAACGCCTCCGGGGATTCGCTTACCACTTCAGAGTGCGCAAGATCTCGACGTGGGTACAAATTCTGTTCAGACTTATATGCTCAGCCCGAATGACCACTTCAAATTGGACGTTCAGAACATCAGCGATGGAACTAAAACTGTATATTTGTTACTTGATAACTACTTGGATAGAGAAAAGCAAGTGACTCATAACTTGCTTCTTACTGCCGTGGATGGTGGGATTCCAGAGCGATCAGCTAGCGCCCAAATTATTGTCACCGTACTCGATGTCAATGACAACGTGCCTGTATTTGATCAGTCGGTTTATCGAGTGAAAGTGATTGAAAATGCAGCAATCAATACTTTAGTTATTAAGCTGAACGCTACGGATTTGGACGAAGGTACTAATGCTGATATAATCTATTCTTTCAGCAGCTCCACTCCTCAGAGAATACGTGAACTGTTTAACGTTGAGCCACATACGGGGGAGATCAGGGTTAAAGGGGTGCTGGATTATGAGAGAAACGGCGTCTACGAGGTGAATATAGAAGCTAGGGAAAAAAGCCCTACTTTTGTACCTGTGTATTGTAAGGTTGTTGTAGAGATCGTGGACGTGAATGATATCCAACCGGAGATAACGTTGATGTCCTTGTCTCAAGCATTACCTGAAAATGCAACAACCGAGAACAATGATAGCTCTACTTAGTGTTGTAGACCCCGAATCTGGGGCGAACGGTAATACTCGCTGTCTTATTCCGAAAGAGATCCCGTTCGAGCTCAAAACAGCTTTCAAGAACACTTACATGTTGGTCACTGCTGGACTATTGGACAGAGAAACTGTTTCCCAATACAAAATTAACATCACTTGCTTCGATGCTGGTTCTCCTCAGCTCTATGTTAGTAAAATCATACCGGTGGAGATTTCTGACATTAATGACAATGTACCACGCTTCACGACGCCATCATACACAGCGTACGTAATGGAAAATAACACTCCTGGTGCATCAATCTGCTCCGTAACCGCCTTTGACTCGGATCGCGGTCAAAATTCTGATATTTCTTATTCCATTGTGGAGAGTCAGGCTCAAGGACTGCCTGCCACATCCTTTGTATCGATTAATTCAGAAAATGGCATAATTTTCTCGCAGCGCTCCTTTGATTACGAACAATTTAAAAACTTTCAAATCCAGGTTCAAGCTCAGGATGCTGGAATCCCGTCCCTCAACAGCAGTGTTATGGTAAACATTGTAGTTCTCGATCAGAATGACAATTCACCAGTAATCGTTTCTGCTCTAAAGGAAAATGAAACACGGTTGAATGTGCCTCGATCTGCGTATCCAGGCTACCTTGTGACAAAGGTGGCTGCAACGGATGCTGATTCTGGACAGAATGCAAGACTGTCTTACCATTTGATCCATGCTACTGATCTGAGTCTTTTTAGTATAACACCAAGTTCAGGAGAAATCAAAACTAAACGCTTCATTGACAACAATGATTCCGCCACTCAGATTTTTGTCATCTTGGTGAAAGATAATGGGCATCCCTCCTTGTCTAGCACTGCTACGATAACTGTGTTATTAGTAGATGGGACTGCTGATGAGATTACTTCAGATTTCCACAATCTGCCTCAAAACATTGAGCATTCCTCCAATTTGGCCATGTACATCATTATATCATTAGGGTCAACCTCCTTCATCCTTCTTTTGATAATCATTTTCCTTGTTACAACTATATGTCTCAACAGCAATGAATCCGATCACGATTGTTCCTTGAATAACTATTGCCTTAGGCGTGAGATTCCGAACCATGCACCAAAACCCAAAACACACCTTCAAATAGACACTGATGTTCAATTAATGCCAATCCCAAAGGTTATGAAAGTATGTGGAAATGGATCCCTATCTGAAACACACTGCTATCAGGTTCGTCCAGCAACTGAACAGGAAAGAGGCGTCTGCGTATTCCAGTCCCCTTCCGGTTCTAATGTGCGCAGAAGCAATATCAAGAATGCTGAGATGTTTTACTCAAATTGCAATCAGCGTACGAAACAAAGCCCTCGTACTTCCAATGAGGTGAGTGAGACTCACGCCAAAGACATACTCACGAAAGCGAAATGATAACTGTCATTTGTTAAATACCTGAAATCACGCGGGAGATGGCAGGTTTGTGTAAGCTCTGAGACGCCACTTGCCGCTGGTGGGAAAATGTCGAAGGAGGGGACACGGCGAGGAGTGGTTATTTAGTACTTCAACCCGCGAAACACGGTAAATCTCTGGAATTATCTACCTCGTGGAATTGTGGGGGCTAGATCATTGTGGGTACATAAAGGTGAGGTCTTTTTTTATATTTAGGTCAAGGAAGTGATGACTATGTGAAACAAGGACAGAAGAGGAGATGATGTCTGGGGCAGATCAACCGTGATCATACCGAATAGCGGGGCAGGCTTGTGGGGCCAAATGGGCAACGTCTGCTCCTATTTTCTCTGTTCTTAGGTTCTTTTAACGTGTTTTATTCCACGTATTTTTATTTTACCTTAGAGTTTCTGCGGTTTAGGTAAAGAAAAAATATTTACGTTTGGCAGTCTTGGATCACAATTAACCGAGGTCACCTACCTCATAAAATCAAGAAAAAAAATAACGTGTGCGTTATATCTTTGCCCGGTGTCTCAATATCCAACCGTTTATCACGGGATCCATGTGAACTGGGGAAGTGCGCAAAGAAATGGCAGATTGAATTTAACTCGAACAAGTATGAGGTGTTGCATTTTGATAAGAAACCAGGGCGGGACTTAAGCGATGAATGTTGGGGCCCTTGAGAGTGTTGTAGAACAGAGACACCAAAGGGTGCAGGTACATAGCTCCCTGAAAGTGGCACAGGTACACAGGGTGGTGAAGAAGACATTTAACATACTTGCTTTCATTGGTCCGGGCACTGAGTACAGAGTTGAGACGTCATGTTGCAACAATATAAGTGGTTTGTGAGACCACAGTATTGAGCACAGTCCTGGCCGCCCAGCTATCAGAACGATGTCATTCAGCTGGAAAGGGTGCAGGAAATTGAATATCCTCTGAATGTTACCGGGAGTGGAAGGCTTGAATTATAAGGATTGACTTGATAGGCTGGGGCTTTCTTTTCTCGGAGAGTTGGAGGTTGAGGGGTAACCTTATAGAAGTATATAAACTCATCAGTGGTGTAGTTTTTTTCACAGAGTATGGGAATCTAAACTGGAGAACATAGATTTAAGATGAGAGGGGAAAGATGTAAAAGGGATCTGAGGGGAAACTTCTTCACACGAAGCATGGTGGGTATATGGAACGAGCTGCCAGAGGAAGCAAAAGAGGTGGGTCCAATGTTGAAAAGACATTCAGACAGATACATGCATAGAAACGGCTTAGAAGGTTATGGCAAAATGCATGCAAACGGGGACGAGTTCGGGAGGCATCTTGATGGGCATGGACAAGCTGGACTGAAGGGCCTGTTTTCTGTGCCATGACCCTCTGCTGGCTCTACTGTGTGAAGTTTTCGTCTCTGCCTGAATGAGGATATGGTTTCTTCCAGCCAACACAATGTAGAATAACTGGATTGATGGTTGGGTCAAGGTGGTTGTCCTATAAATAACGACAAAGAAAAGTTTCTCTTTGTTCAGTGACAAGGATTGACCAAGAAGATACCGAGAGACTGTTTCCTCGACGTGGGTGTTAATTTGTGTGGTTATCTCAGGACATTGTTAATGAAGTAAACCATCTGGCTATGAATCACAGTTCCAAGAGTTAAGCAAGTCCCGGGCTTCTCCTCATCAGCTACTTCACTTTTTTGCTCAACTTCACCTAGATTCCAAACATTGAGACGTTCATGCTGAGAATCTGTACAAGCACAATAGAGAATCAGTAAGACAGATGCTTTTGAGCCTTGATTAGGCTCTTCCTCAAAGGGCAGGGATGTAGGTTATTTAACTACTTTATGGCAGATAGATAATTTGTTAAGTTTCTGCATGGTAGTCAGCCATGAAATATATGGCATCCAGGGAGAGCTGACTAATTGGATACACAATGGCTTGATGGGAGGAAGCAGAGGATGATGGTGGAAGGTTGTTTTTCGGACTAGAGGCCTGTGATTACTGGTGTTCCCCAGGGGTCTGTGCTGGCCCCAACATGGTAGTGTAGGGCAGGCATAGTAGTGTAGAGGTTAGCGTAATGCTATTACAGTGCCAGCGACCCGGGTTCTATTCCGGCCGCTGTCTGTAAGGACGTTCTCCCCGTGTCTGCGTGGGTTTCCTCCAGGTGCTTCTGTTTCCTCCCACATTTCAAAGACGTAGGGGTTAGGAAGTTGTGGGAATGTTACGTTGGCGCCGGAAGCGTGGATTGCCCCAGAACGCTCCACCCAAAAGATGTATTTCATTGTGTGTTTCCACGTACATGTGACTAATAAGGAAATCTTAGTCTCACAAGCAATGGTCGATACGTTTGCAGATGACACTAAAAACTAGGTGGTTTCATATGAAGATGATTCTCAGGATTTACAGACGTATCTTGATCAGCTGGCGAAATGGACTGAGGAATGGCAAATGGAGTTTAATTTCGATAAACGTGAGGTGTTGCATTTTGGAAGTCAAATGAGGGTAGAACTTCCACAGTGAACGGTAGGGTCCACACCAGTGTCGTAGATCAGAGGGACCTTGGAGAAAAGTACATGGTTCCCTGAAAGTGGCGTTGCAGGCATACAGGGTGGTGAAGAAGGCTTACGACACACTGGCCTTCAGCAGTCAGGGTATTGAGTATTGAAATTGAGATGTTAGGTTGCAATTGTACAAGACTTTGGTGAGGCAGCATTTGAAATATTGTGTTCAGTTTTGGTCACCAGCTATAGGAACGATGCCAGTAAACTGGAAATAGCGCAGAGGAGATTTATGAGGATGTTGCTGGGACTCGAGGGACTGAGATATGAAGAGAGGTTAAGCAGATTGGGACCTTTTTCATTGGAGCATAGGTGAATGAAAAGTGTTTTTATTTGAGGTGTATAAAATAATAAGGTGCATAGATAGGGTGAATCCGCACAGTATTTCTCTCGGGGTTGGGGAATCAAGAACTAGAGGTTTAAGCTGAGAGATTTAACTGCAACCTGAGGGGGAAAGTTTTTCACCGGAAGGTGATGTGTATATGGAATGAGCTGCCAAAGGAAGTGCTTGGGACAGGTATATTAGCAACATTTAAAAAGTACTTGGACAGATACATGGATTGGAAGGGTTTCGAAGATATAGGCCAAACGCAGGCAAATGGGATTAGTTTAGATATGAATCTTGGTTGGCATGACCAGTGGAACAATAGGCCGGTTTCCGTGCTGCATGACTCTGTGAACCTATGTAGATGTATTTTTGACAATTAAAGGCATAAAAGATTACAACAGCAAGATTATTATGCAGAGTTGAAGTTGGGATAAAAACAGCCATGGTCTTAATGAATGGTGGAACAAGCTTGAAGGGACGAGTGATCTATTACTGCTCCTAATTTGGATATACTCAGATCTGGTGTAGTATTGCAGTTCCTATTCGTATGAATGGCGATCTTGGCCTGGAACTTTGAAGGAAAATCGTGTTATTTATCTATTTATTTATTTGTTTGTTTGGTTGGTTGCTTTTTAAATGATATTTCCAGTGCTTTAATGTGTCATTTTTTTAAAGGAAACATCTCTACTAACGGCAGTTTGAACATCTAAAACCTGTGGCAAAGGCTGAACAGCTTTGACAGGATGCAAAATTGCACTCCCAGCTTAACCTCCTGTGATAGCTTGTCAGGGCATTCCAGCGACGGCATATTAGCAGAATTCGACCTGAGGCTACTCGTTGCTGAGACCTCCCGTTACCTCTTCTAATGTCTCTTGAGTGCCGATGGTCAATTCAAGTTAAATTCGCACAGGCGGGGACTTAATGGGCCGTGATTCTGGGCGGCGGGCCAAACTTAGCCCAATTAAGGTCAACATGGAAGTCAATGAACTTTCACCAGCTAACGTTTTCATATATTTAAACTAATATACTGGAATATGCAGCATGATCTGTTGTTACTTCTTTACAACCGCATAATAGAACAAAAGTTAATACAAAACAAATGAGCAATCATTAGTACAGGTGAACAAATGGTTAATCAAGTATAAGACGCTTGAAATGCTCTACAGTTCGGCACATGGACAACAGAAGATACAGTCAGCAATTAGGTGCAAAGAAAGTGGATGATTTTCAAGAGGATGAATTATACATCTGGCCTTTCAACCTCTTTCAAGGTGCGCTTTTGTGCGTAAAACAAATGGAATTAGTTATTCCAATGACCGATACACGAGTCAATTAATGTACAGCAAATTCATGCGAACAGATGGCGAGATAAAATGCCTTAGTAATGTTGAGTGGGAATGAATAATAGCTAAGATGTCAGGACAACATTTAAGTTAGTGGTGTGTGTTCTTATACTGACAATTGAGAGAGTAGCGCGCGTATGTGTGTGTGCGGGGGGGGGGGGTGTTTTGAAGACATGTGGTAGAGAGTATTGTTCGTCACTTCTCAAAATATTATGCCACTTAAAATGTTTTCCCCATCCAAAAGTACTTGATATGCTATGTACTGACATCATCACATTCTAACTTGGCACCAAAATTCATTCCATTGAATTCAAACTGGAATGAATTTCAGTAACGCATTACAATGCGCTGTAATTTACGGTGCGTCCAGCACTGCAAACTGGGGTAAATGTCTCGGCATATCAGAGTTAAACCGTGCTCCTAAATTCAAGTCCATTGATGTCAATAGAAATTAATTTTGGAAGTGCAGTGCGTTCTTGCATTGCCTGTTTAGAACTTGCAAGTGGGGACAAAATTCTGATGCACTATTTGAAGTCTTATCCGAAAATTGGCAAATTTAACAGTGCAGATGGAGGAGTAAAGACTCTCCTAGTGGTTGAGAGGCTGAAATAACTTATCAGATGTCCCTAGAGGAGCCACGTAGTTAATTTTAGACCATATTTGAAGGTGGCTCAGTGAATAGGATGGCGATGAGTGAATGGGAATTAGTGATGAACTTGGTGTAGTAACTCCTTTCCGGTTACTTGCATACATAAACAGAGTAGTGGTTGTGAAAAGTATACTTCACATGAAACTTCAGTTCTGCTAAAACAATGGAACTGAACTTGGGGCACAGCTACTACTCAAAGTACATATTCAAAATTCAGTGGACACTTGAAATATCAGTTGGATTTTTGGAGGAGAAGCCGATGGAAAGCAGGAGATAGAAACCCAAAAGATGTGTATTCACATATACCAGCCTTGAAGTAAGAAAAAATGAATGTGTTTATCTGCAATTGAAGGACTGAAGTGGGTGTAGAAATGGGTGATTTTATAGGTTTGAAAAATGCTGTAGTTGTTAGGGAGACTGTGAAGCCAAAATTATTTACTTCACTTCAGTCAAAGACGAGGGAGTGTTGGAATTAGATTACTAAATTTGATTTAAATGAATGAATAAATAGTCGAACATGAAATAAATAAATAAAATCAAAGCTGCTGGATATCTAAAAGAAAGGCAGAAAATGCCTGAAAAACTCAGCAGGCCAGGCAGCATCCCCAGAAAGAGAAACAGTTAACACCTCTGGCAGAAGATCCTTCATTGTGTATCCAAACATTTGCTTCAGATAATGGCAGGGTTTCGCATTTATTACCCATGCAAATTCTAAAAGCCCTTAAGTATTAAAAAATAAATAATCTGTAACCGGATAAGAATAAGTCTCAATTCTTATGATCACTGATGAAAGTTCATATTAAAAGGTGAATGGTGGGAAATTGAGAGAAAAAAAAACCTCAAGAGATTAGGCAGCATCTGCAGAATGACAAATAAAGCTAATTTTTGAGATCGTAGACCCTTCAGCAGAACTAAAAGAAAAAAAAGTTGATCTTAAATTGCAGACAGAATACAGCAGAGATACATAGGATTCGGGATATATCTATTCTGGTGAGGTCAGGGGGTCCCATATGATCCAATGTTTTTAGATTCCTCTGGTTAGAAGTCGAATGAACGCAATTCGAGAGGGAGAAAACAGGCAACGGGACGTTTTAAAATATGAAATGCAGGTCGGAGCTGTTGCTGAAACCGAAAGCCAAAATGAGAAATCTGGAAATACACAGCAGATCAAACAGTGTCTGTGGAAAGATTAAAAGCTATGTTAATATTACAGATGGGTCGCCTTGCAGCAGTAATTGCTAGTTCTAACACAAAGGGGAAAGTGAGTTGTCCGAAATAGAGACTGGACAAATGCATATATCTTTGGCAGCAAAGCCAACGTCCGAGTACAGTCCACTTAAGCAACAGTATGCAATTATAGCGTACAAAAAAGAATCATGATAGGAATCTGGCAACAGTGAGAAAATTAGTACCCTGTCAGGTTGTACCATATTTGTGGGTAATACTGTCCTTGGCCTGTTGTCAAATGTAATATTTATTTATCCATTTATTTTTTGAGAATCATCACTTTTCTTCAGTGAATGAATATTAGTTTATTGAATGATTATATGAGGCCAGCCATGTTATTTTAAATTCAGAAAATGTTCTATGAATTTCAGAAATTCAGCAAAGTATTGGTTTTTTTTAAATTTTAAATATGTATTTAGCGCTATTTTGTATTGAGTCACTAAATCCAGGTCACATATATTGGTTTGGCTGGAAATTGTGTTCCCCATGGAGTTTTTCTGGATGAAGTAGGATTTATCTCTTCCTCTTAATCAAACCATCATATCTTAATTGACTCTAATGGGTGTATTTTTCTCCAGTGTTGCTATCAACCATTTGTCTCTGCATCTCTTTTCTTGAGACTGCATTTCAAAAATAATGCGTAGGACCATTTAAAAATATTTCTGAAAGCCATGCGGACCTATTAAACCGAAAACTCATTGCTCTCTGCTGAGATCCACATAACCATGCCTGCAACTTTATATGAATTGCTTTTGCTTTCAGTTATTCAGGCGATTTATCTTAGTTGGCTCTAGTGATATTCTTAGATAATGACAAGTGATTCATTCAGGATATATTTAATTGAGATTAGCGGCATTATGAGTTGAGGTGATAATATATTAGTAGGCCCCTAGTTATGACAATGAAGGTGTTGGGATGAACTTAACTGTGACTGGATGATAGCACGCTTTCCTCTGAGCCAACAGATTGTTGGTTGAAGTCCCAATGCAGACGTGACAACTAATCGATGCTGACATAGAGCGCGAATTTGAGAGTTCTGCATTTTACAATGGGGCATTTTTCTGAAGAGGAGAATGAGATTTATATTTCTGGAACATTGCCATGGATAAATTTGAAGCAGTACCACAAATATCTGAAATGTTTTACTTGTCTTATGGAGGAATGAGGTAATGAGGTATGAAAGAGGCTACATAAATACACGTTCCTCTTTCTTTCCACCAATCCTTTCTTCCATTCTTTTGTTCTTCTTTCTTTCTTGTTTGCTTGCTTGTTTTCAGCAGCACACTGCTGTATAGTTAGAGTTCGATTGCAGTTGTTGAACAAACAGCACTAATTTCCCGGAATATTCTGCAATTGTTTTTGTAAACGTATCTGAAAACGTTCATCCCTGAAGTTAAAGTGTGCATAATATTCTGGACTTAAAGTGGACTTAAACAGTTGATCTTAGCTCAAATGCTAATTTAACGAATGAGTGCTCATTTTTTTCACGGTATTGATGGAGGTTATAGGCCCATCGAGACTATGTCAGATGTAAAGAGCATTCCCATCATTCTGTTCCCCCATTTACTTCCCTGTAAACTATACTCCATCAAGTGCCCCGGAACTACCCCGCATTTGGCTAATTCTCCTGCGATCCATCTACATAAAGGGAAATTTACATGTGCCATCTAACCTACCAGCACGTCACTGGGATTTGGGAGGAAACTGGTTGAAACTTACGCGATCACAGAAGGAATGTGAAGACTCCACTCAGGCCAGATCAGAAACCTGGTTGCTGGCACATGTTTAGTCATCGCAACGATGTTACGGAATACAAGGTGTAAAATGGATATGCGTTGTTAACTAGAAATGATCACGTTGAGTACCGGTGAAAGCTCCCATTGGGGTGGAGTGGGTAAATTACCGGACTAGTATCTGAAACTGTGGACCGTTTATCCAGATCCATTAGTTCAATTCTCACCATCACAGATGAAGGACTGAAAAGTCAAGCAATTAAACAAATTCGAATGTTAATAAAAGAAAATAAGTTAGTATGAAGCTACTATATTACTATTTTTATCTTTTGAATTGATTCATAGGAAAAGGAATGTGCTCTTACCTACCCTGCCCATTGTGTCTGGAGACTCACCCTCGTGGGTAACTCATTTCACTCTCCTTTTAGCACCAATTCGATATGGACAGTAAGTGCGACCATGGTCAGTGGTGCTCACATCCTGTGAATGAATACATTCTGTACGTTGTGTTTCTCCTGATCTCACTCTTCTGTGTTACTCCCGGCTCTACTTCTTGTGTAAAGAACTGAGTAATCCGGAAGACACGTTGCATCAGAACGGCGAAATGCAAGAGATACAAGACGCTAAAAATCTTTTCTTACCCAGAACAGTGCCGCACATTTCACACATTCCTGAAAAGTGCCACTTCAACGCCTTCAACAAGTATGATTTTTTTGAACTTTCCCCGTTACATCACTCAGTTTATAGACGTAGCTGAATCAAGACGAAGTAATTTACCCCTAACAGACTCGATGCTTGATTTCCCAAATGGTGATTTACAAATACTTAACCAAAATAATACCCTTTTGTTCGTACGCTCTTGTACCAGTACTAGTTCTGCTCTAAGGTGGTTTCGGCTTGGTTTGCAACAATGAAATGAAAATCCATTGGCTATGATGGAGTCCTGGCTTTAGCCGCGTGGTTCCAAATTTGAAAATTTACTTTAGTCAGACACCAGCAAAGAGCCAACCGTGAGGAATCGTCATATTTCAATATGGAAGAAAGCATACTACGTCTCCACTGGTACCAACAAATTTCTCTGGAGCCTCAAAAGCCCTAAACCCTTGTTTATTCAGAAACTTTAAGTCAGAGATTTTCGATCCCAGATTCCAATGACAATGATCTGATCTCTTCCCAATTGACGACGGAACCTTTTACCAAAAACAAAACATACCTTTACACTTCCCAGTTGTGATTACGGACCGTCCAGCTCAGCCTATTCTCCGTGAAGTGCACAAATAGAACATGTCGTTTGTGCGTGCCTTTGAGAAAATGTTATTGCATGACTCATCCAAACTCTCTGCTGCTAATGAAAAAGTGGTTTGCTTGTCGTCCTTTTATAGATGATATCCCTTCTACGTGTTCGCCTTTATTCCGTACGCTGGTGCATAGGTCACTGATTTCCTCCGCAGATCTCCCCATTGGACCATCATTGGACCATCCTGATGCGGAGTTTCCACACGAAATGTCGACAATTTATTTCCTCCCACAGATGCTGCTTGACCTGTTGAGTTCCTCTAGCACCTTATTTGTTGTTCCAGATTTCAGCAGCTGCAGTCTCTTGCGTCTTCATTGGACGATCATTTTTTTTGCATTTTCCTCCATTTAATACATCCCAAATGCTGATCGTTCTTGCCTACCCTCTGAAATATTTTACTGCCAACCTCTAAACTGGTGTCTCCAATGTTAAATTGTTTGATGGTTCCTGGTATAGGGTAGTGTCCTTCTTTTATTATTGTTTCCTGCTAGCGAAATTGAGCTTCAGAGTTGAAATATAAAAGGCAGGTAAGTGTTGTGCTCAGTGACTCGTGTCAGCTGAGACAAGTGATTTCTTTTTCAGGGTTATTTATTCTCTCTGGGATTGAGTAGTAAGTGAGAAGGGAAAGAGGAAAGGGTATTTTCAAGCCTTACAAATCCTTCCTTTCAATTCTGGCTGGTAAATTTTTCTCCAAGATTATATTTGTAAAATCTCCATCATCAGAGACGTTAATACCCCAAGCCTCTGCTTACCCCAGGCCTATGTTGGACAAATGTGCAACATTTGCAATTCGCCAATACTCTTGCACTATTCATTTATTTAGACAGGTCTAGAAGATTGTTGCCATTATCTGTACAATTTCTATCACATCAACTTTGATGACCAAGGATGCATCTCGTCTAGACTCTGTCGTATTCATTTTAAATACAGTGTGTGCCTAATATATATATAAATGACGATTGAGCACCTGGCATCAATAAACTTAATTCTGGAGATCAGTTCCTTCCTTAAACTCTGTTTATCTTTTTTTGTGTGTTGGGTGTATTATAAACGGAATGACAGGTAATTCTGTCTTGTGTTCACATTGGAAAAAGAAAGTGCTCATTTTGAGAAGTGAGACTACGTGAAGAAAGTCCAACACGTGAAGAAATGCACGATGACTCATTTATTCTTTGAAGTGTAATATTCCTTTGAGAAATACCTATATTTAGAATGTGTAATGAATGAAGTTTGAAACGATTTCCCTGTTCCTAGAGTTGAGTTGGAACCATTGGAACAATCGCTAAGTTACGTACTTTTGTCGCTCAGTGCAAGCACAAGCATATGCGTAACTTTCACACTTTGCATAAGCTTTAATAAGCGTCAGTGTAATTATTGGCAAAGACTCTCTGTGTCGCTGTCTACCAATGAGGCGCTAAAATGCTGCTAGTTATCAACCCCCTCCCCCAATACTACGCATAATGCAGAAACAGAAAGGAAAACAGACTCTCACTGTTTGTAATTGTACATCGGAACCGTCGTTTCTGGTCCTCTGATTGTTGTGTACAAATGTAATATTGGTCATCTTTTTGCTTGGTATATTCTAGACGACAGAAACTGTTTTTTTTTGAAGTGTAAATTATTTTTTACATCACTGCGAATGCAAGGACGAATTCGGACAGATAATGCAAGCATTGTTTATAGTTTTCCTGCTTTATATCTGGAATATCGTTTATGGTCAGATCCGCTACGCTATTTATGAAGAATTGAAGCATGGTGCCTTCGTTGGGAACATTGCTCAAGATCTAGGACTGGACCTTAGAGAGCTGTCTAGTCGCAGACTCCGCATTATGTCTGCAGTAAAGAAAAGGTATTTCGAGGTTAATTTAGAGAATGGCGTTTTGTTTGTGAATGAAGTGATAGATAGGGAGCTTGCATGTGGACAGAGTCCTACTTGTTTTATGAATCTGGAGGTTGTTGTAGAAAACCCATTGGAACTCTATCGTATTGAAGTGGAGATTTTAGACGTAAATGACAATTCTCCCAGTTTTCCGAATGCCGAGATCCGTTTGGAAGTCCTTGAATCAGCGCCACCAAGAACTCGTTTCCTTCTTCAGAGTGCCCACGATCCAGACCTGGGCATCAATTCTGTCCGCATTTACTATCTCAGCCCAAATGAACATTTTGCGTTAGAAGTGCAGAATAGCGGTGATGATAGCAAGTTTGTCCACTTGATGCTGGAGAAATACCTGGACAGAGAACAACAGGCGATTCATCATTTACTTCTGACTGCTGTGGACGGGGGCACACCAGAACGAACTGGTACAGCCCAGGTTATTGTTACTGTCCTCGACGTCAATGACAACTCTCCAGTATTTGGCCAAACGTTCTATAAAACCAGTTTAATGGAAAACGTACCAATGGGCACTGCAGTTATCAAATTGAATGCCACCGATCTGGATGAAAGCACAAATGCAGAGATAATGTACTCTCTCAGTAACCTGACACCAGTCAAAGTCCGTAAACTGTTCAATATTAACCCCCAGACGGGTGAAATTGCAGTAAAGGGAACTATAGACTTTGAAGAAGCCAAGACTTATGAAATTATAGTGGAGGCCAAGGATAAAGGTCCGTTTGCACTCCCCGTGCACTGCACTATCTTCATAGACGTCAGTGATGTCAACGACAATGCCCCCGACATGACTCTGATGTCAGTATCTAATTCGGTCCCCGAGGATGTGCATGTTGGGACGGTATTAGCTCTAATTAGCGTTACTGACCAAGATTCTGGGGACAATGGACTAATTAGCTGCGTGATACATCCCAACCTACCGTTTGAACTCAAACCGACATTCAAAAATTCCTACACGGTCATTATCAAACACGCTCTTGACAGGGAAATCTCATCTGAATACCAAATTGGGATCTCCTGTCGGGACTCCGGATTACCTCCTTTATCCACCAATAAAACTATTCAGGTACAAGTAACCGACGTAAACGACAACCCCCCGCGTTTTGCAGATAATTTTCACACTGCATACGTAATGGAGAATAATGCTTTTGGGGCTTCCATTTGTTCAGTCTCCGCTTTTGACCCCGACTTGGGTCCAAATTCTCACCTTTCCTATTCTATTTTAGATAGCCAGATTCAAGGTTTGCCCATCACTTCATACGTCTCCATCAATTCAGAAAACGGGATCATCTTTTCACAGCGCTCATTTGACTATGAACAGCTCAAAAATTTTCAGATTCATGTTCAGGTGCAGGATGCCGGATTACCTCCACTCAGCTCGAACCACACAGTGAATGTAGTCATCCTGGATCAAAATGACAACGCTCCTGTAATCGTTTTCCCTCTGACAAAGAATGGGTCCGGAGTAACCATTCCACGAATCGCAGATCGGGATTATTTGGTGGTCAAGGTCATTGCTGTTGATGCTGATTCTGGACAAAATGCACGTTTATTTTACGAGCTTATCCGAGCTACAGATCAGAATCTCTTCGCCATGAGGACTAACTCAGGAGAAGTGAGGACGACCCGTCAAATTGAGGACAGAGATGTCGCAACACAGATGATGGTTATATTGGTGAAAGACAGTGGACATCCACCGTTATCAACCACCACCACCATCACACTCTCAATAGTGGACAATGCTGAGGACGTTATTCACGCCGTTACATTTATGCCTAGAAGCCCCGAGTATCCCTCTAGTGCAGCCCTTTATATAATAATATCATTAGGTGCTATCACATTAACACTAATGCTCGCCTTGATTGCGCTTGTTTTTACAGTCTGCCGCAGTGCAAATGATGACGAGGACTGGTGTTGGTGTGTTGAACACAATGATGCAGATACCATATACCGAAATCCTAATCTTAATTTTCAAACAGTACCAGACTCCAGTTTAATTAAAAATGTAATTGAAGTGCGTGGTTCTGGTTCCCTCGCTCAAACGTACTGCTACACCCTTCGGTCAGGTCAGGAATCAGTTCAAAGCAATTCCAAGATTCTTCCACCCTCAAATGCAACCCCTATCAGATACCAATCTGACGCTGCTCACAGTTGCTTTTCAAACTGGAATGTAAAGGATTTGAACAACACAATTCTAGCCACTGAGGTAAGTGACGTGAATGTTAACCTCACATCCTTACATTTCTTTAACCATTTCCTGATATCCATTTATTTTTTAAAATGAATTACTGGGAGATACATCATTTTATATAATGCCAGGCAAACACTGAATATTGGAAATAATTGTCCTAAAAGTGATTGTACAGTTTTGTAGGTGTTTCCTTTCCTGCACTTCTCTGAAAGGTTGCGAAAACTATTGATACTCAGTAATTGGTGGTAACTCGTTCAATCGACAATCCTTCACGGTGAAAAATGAGTGAAAGTATGTTGCTCAGCTGTCTACAACCACGCGTCTAAGAATGAAGAGGAATAAGTTCTGTCAATAATCTTCAGTTTGGGGACACCTGGCAAAATTGTCTCACTTGCCTGACGTTTGAATACTGTTTCCGATATCCCGGCTGCCCCTAATGGGAATGAACACAAGTACAAATAATTTTTTAATAGTTCGGATCGATATAATGTACGGAAGGACCTTGGGGTCCAAGTCCATAGCTCCTGAAAGGGCAACACAAGTAGATAAGGTAAAAAAAAGCGTTCGGTAAAGAAGTCAGAAAGTCACGTTGCAGCTGTATAAAACTTTGGTTAGGCCACATTTGGAGCATTGGGTGCAGTTCTGGTCACCACATTACAATAAGGATGTGGAGGCTTTGGAAATGGTGCAGAAGAGGTTCACTAGAATGTTGCCAGGATTAGAGAGTATTAGCTATAAGGAGAGGTTGGACAAATTTTTGTTGTTTTCTCTGGAGCACTGGAGACTGAGGGGCGACCTGATAGAATATAAAATTATGAGAAGCATAGATAGGGTAAACTGTCACAGTCCATTTCTTAGGGTGGAAATGTCAAATACAGGAAAGAGGGGGGAAAGTTTAATGTAGATTTACATCGCAGGTTTTTGTTTTACACAGGAAATAGTAGGTGCCTGGAAAACACTGCTTGGGAAAGTGGTGGAAAAGGTATAATAGCAATAGTTAAGAGGCATTTAGACACATGAACAGGCAGGAGCTGGAGGGATAGGGACCACATGAAAGCTGTTGTGCAGCTTCAATTGGCATCATGGTTGGCACAGACATTATGGGCTGAAGGGCCTTTTCTTATGCTGTACTGTTCTATGTTCTGTGTTGTAATGCTTTCAATGTAAAAAAAGTGACCAACAGAAATTCCATTTTAACATGATACTTATTCAGTTTAATTGTAGCTGGATTGTGATCAGGAATTCAATTGCAGAGAGAGTAATCCAGCATGAATAAATATTGAAACTATAGGCACAGACAAACAAGGATAAGACCATCTGGTCATCAAAATTGTTCCAAACAGTCATGAAGCAACCAGGTATCCCAACTCTCACTAAGCCTGAACCATCAGCTGAGCATCTCTTAAGAAAGGTTAATGAAAATGTGTTTGAGAATTAAAAGAACAGAATCAAAGGATTGGGTCTTTCAGAGTTGCACACAACCTCCACTCTGCAATGAGATTGTCACTGATGTTTTACCTCAGCACCACCTTTTTGAACTTACTCATTATCCCTTGATTTTCTTGGTCCAAAGATATACTGTATATTCATTTCTTGAATGTATTCAGCAACTGAGCCTCCACAACCCTCTTGAGTAAAAAATTGAAAGATTCACCACAAATGTGAAAAAAATACTTCTCATTTTAAACCTGAATGATCTGTGTTTTATTTTGAGGCTGTAATGTAATGTTCTAACACCTCAACTAGGGGAAACTCTAATCCCACATATTCCCTTTACAATTTTGTAACAATTGTCCATGTTTCAATGAAATGACCTCTGCCTCTTCTAAACTCTAGACTCAATCTGCTTAAGCTCTCCTCTGGGCCCATTTCCCAACCCATAGAGTTTTACAGCATAGCAAAAGCCCTTCGGCCCAATGCATCTCCGCTAACCATCATGTCTATCTATACTATTCCCACTTGCTTGCATTAATTCTTTATCCCTCTAACCCTTGCTATTTCAAGTTCCTGTCTAGATGCCTCTTAAATTTTGGTACTGTTCCTACCTCTACCAGTGCCTTTCACAGCTCATTTTCCCACTCATATCCCCTTTAAACCTCTTTCTCTCTCAACTTAAATCAATGTCCTCTAGTTTCAGATACCACTGCAATGGGAAACAAACTCTGGTTATCTAACCTGTCTATGCCTGGCATCATTTTACATACCTTTATCATGTCACCACTCAGCCTCCTTTGGTCCGGAGTAAGTGGACCCAGCCTATCCAATTTCTCCTTGTATCAAATCCTTGCAATCCAGGTGACATTTTTTAAAATCTCTTCTGCATCCCCTCAAACATAATCACATATTTCCCATTGTGTGGGGACCAGAACTGCACACAATACTCCATGTGCAGCCTGAGCAACATATTGTACAACTGTAACATGGAGTCCCAATTCTTGCTTTCAATGCCTCCGCCAATGAAGGCAAGTATGCCAGATGCCTTCTTCATCACCCTGTCTATCTGTGTTGCCACTTTCAGAAAACTATGTACTTGTATCTCCAGGTATCCCTGTTCAACAATGCTCCCCAGGGCTCTGCCATTCATTGTGTATATCCTGTCCTGGTGTAGCTTCTCAAGATGTATCACTTTGAATTTTTGCTGAGTTAAACTCCATCAGCCATTCCTTTGCCCACATTCCCAGTTGATCATTGTCTTGTTGTAACTTCAGACAATCTCCTTCACTATCCACAGAATCACCAATTTTGGTACCAACTGCATACTTCCTAATCATCCCACCAATATTTTCATCCAAATCATTAACATATGTAACAAACAACAGAGGACCAAACACCTATCCCTGCGGTACACCGCTGGTCACAGCTCTCTAATTTGAAAACAAAAGTCCTTCACTACCACCGTCTGCCTCTACCACCGAGCCAAATTTGTATCCAATTGGCTAGCTCACCCTGGATCCCTTGTGTTTTAACCTTCCGAATCAGCTTACCATCCAGTACTCTGTCAAAGGTCTTGCTAAAGTCCATGCAGACAAAGTCTACCACCCTGTAGTCATCAATCCTCTTGGTCATCGACAGAGAACATAGAATATAGAATGTAGAACGGTACAGTACAGGAACAAGCACTTTGGCCCACAATCCCTGCATCAACTATGATGCCAGTTAAACTAATTCCATCTGTCTTCACTTGGTCTGTATCCCTCTGTTCCTTACTTGTTCATGTGTCTGTCTAAATGCCTTTTAAATGTTGCTGTTGACTCCTCTTCCACAAACTTCCCAGGCAATGTGTTCCAGGCACCTACAATTCTCTGTGTATAAAAAAAAATTGCCTTGCAAATCTCCTTTAAACTTTCCCCCTCACAGCTTAAAGCTATGCTCTCTAGTATTTAACATTTCCACCCTGCTGAAAAATACTTCAACTGTCTACCCGATCTATGCCTCTATCAGGTCACCCCCTCAGCCTCCAGTGCTCCAGAGAAAACAAACCAAGTTTCTCCAATCCTTCTTCACAGCTAATAATTCATAATAAAGGAAAAATCCTGCTGAACTTCTTCTGTACCTTCCCCAAAGCCTCCACATCCTTCCTGTAATGCAATGGCCAGGACTGCACACAATACTCCAAATGTGGCCAAACCAAAGTTTCATACTGTGGTAAAAATCAAATTCATACACTTGTAAAAAAAAACTCCGTCAGGAGGTAGGGGAGGGCTGAACTGAATATTTTGCTTCAGTCTTCACCAAGGAGAGGGACTTAGATGAATGTGAGGTTAGTGTAGAACAGGCAAATTTGTTGGAGCATGTTGAGGTTAAGAAAGAAGCAATGTTGGAGCTACTAAAAAGCATTAGGATAGATAAGTGCTTGGGGTCAGACAAGATATACCCCAGGTTAATATGGGAAGAGAGGGAAGAGTTGCTCAAGTGTTAATGATGATTTTTGAGTCCTTCCTGGTGTGCTGGCCTTCATTAGCCAGGGGATTGAGTTCAAGAGCCAAGAGGTAATGTTGCAGCTCTATAGGACTCTCGTTAGACCAGTTGAAATATTGTGTTCAGTTCTGGTTACCACATGATCGGAAGGATGTGGAAACTTTGTAGAGGGTGCAGAGGAGATTTACAAGGATGCTACCAGGGTTGGAGAGCATGTCTTATGAGGAGAGGTTGAGGAGTTAGGACTTTTCTCTTTGGAGCAATGGAGAATGAGAGGAGACTTGATAGTGGTGTATAAGATTAGGAGAGGCATAGACAGAGTGGACAGCCAGCATCTTTTCCCCAGGTGGTAATGGCCAATACTAGAGAGCACCCATTTAAGTTGCATGGAGGAAAGTTCAGGGGAGATGTCAGAGGTAATTTTTCTTCACACAGAGTGGTGGAGGCCTGGAATGCACTGCCGGGAGTGGTGGTAGGGACCTATACGATAGGGTCATTTAAGAGACTATTAGATAGGCACATGGACAAAAGTAAAATAGAAGGTTATAGGAGATGAAGTGGAGAGTGCAATAGATTCAATGGGGATAAGGCTTATATAGGTCAGCACAACATTGTGGGCTGAAGGGCTGAGACTGTGCTGTACTGTTCTATGTTCTTAAATTTGTGAGACATGATTTCCCACACACAAAGTCTTTATGACTATCCCTGATCAGTCCTTGCCTTACCAAATGCAAAGAAGTGGGAACCTCTTCCAATAATTTGCCCACCATTCATGTAAGGCTATAGTTCCCTGGCTTATCCAGGAATTGGTCTCATGAACCTTTGCTGCACCATCAGAAGTACATTCTTTTTTCAGTAAGGAGACAAGACCAAGATGAGAACTGCATACTACATTCCAATTGCAGTCTCAACAGTCCCTGTGTACTTTCAATATGACTTCTTTTCTCTTAAATCCCTTTGTAATATCGGCCAAAAAATTGCAATCCTAATCACTTGCTGTACTTGCATGTTAACCTTCAATGTACAAATGTACACATATATGCAAGTCTTTCACGCTATCCTCATTTGAAAATATATTCCTTTCTGTTTTTCTACCAAAGCAGAGGTCCTCATATTATTCTACATTATATTCCTTTGGTATAGCTTCACTTAGCCTATTGTCTCGAAGCCTTTCTGCACACAATGCCTACCCAAATTTGTATCATCAAGGAGCAAAACAAAACTGTCTTTCTGGGACTCTGAAGTATGAACAGAAAATGCCACAAATGAGAGGCAGTGCTTCCGCAGAAACACACAGTTAGTGTTTCATGTCAATGATCTTTCATCATAACTAAACAAAGTAAGAAAACAAGCAAGTTGCAGAGGAGGAAAAGAGACTGAAAGAACAAAGAATGATAGAATATAAATGAAGATAGTTGCTGATGCAAAGAGTGCTGGTGCCAGATGGCAGAAGACAGTGAAGGGTTGTTAACTGCAGATGATTTATTTGGAAAAGATGTAAATATGAGATAAATGAGGACAAAGGGGAGAGCTAAAACCAGTGTTGGAACTGAATGATGCAGAACAATGCAGTTCCTGGAAACCAAATATAAGAGATTATTGGAAATACTCAGTAAATCTGGTCACGTCTGTGGAGAAAGAAAAGCTAAGTTAACAAGATTGGTTATTGAATTTTTATAAGAATGAAATAATTCAGATACAGACTGGAAATAACATTAATATGAAGTTGTTGCATTTAATGTAGACTCCCGAGGGTTGCAATATAAATATATAGTGAAGCGACATTGCTACCTTCCAGCCTGCAGGAACAATCCCAGAATCTATAGAATTTTGAAAGATGTTGACCAATAGAAACACAGAAATATAGGGAAAAGGATCAGCCTTTCAGGCCTTTGAAACTGCTATGCAATTCAATACAATCTTGGTTGATTCTCATTTCAATACCACACACCTGGTCTAAGTTCTTGATGTCTTTTATGTCCAAAAAGTATCTACCTGAATGCATTGTAGGTTGAAATCCTTTCATCAAAATCGGTCAATAAATTGATTTATTATTGTCATAGGTACTGAGGTACTTTGTTTTGCAATTGCCATCCACAGAGATCATTTTGTTACAACAGTGCATTGAGGTAGCACAAGGGAAAACGATAATGGAATGCAGAATAAAGTGATAGTTAAAGAGAAAGTGCAGTTCAGGTAGACAATAAGGTGCAAGGCCATAACTAGGTAGGTTGTGAGGTCAAGGGTCCATCTCATTGTACTATGGGACTGCTCAATAGTCTTATTGCAATGGGATGAAAGCTTTCCTTGAGTTTGGTGGTAAGTGCTTTCTTGCTTTTGTATCTTCTGCCCAATGGGAGGGGGGAGAAGAGAGAATGACCAGGGTGGGAAGGGTCCTTGATTATGTTGGCTGCTTACTCAAGGTAGCGTCCCTGTGTAGATTCCATGGAGGGGAGGCTGGCTTCAGTAATGTGCTGAGCTGTGTCCACAACCCTCTGCAGATTCTTGCGGTCTCAGGCAGAGCAGTTGCCATACCAAGCCGTGATGCATCCAGAAAGATGCTTTTTAAGGAATATCGATAAATATTGGTGAGGGTCAAAGTGGACATGCCAAATTTCTTTAGCTTCCTGCAGAAGTAGAGGCATTGGTGCACTTTCTTGGTCACGGCATCTACATGGTTGGACGAGGACAGGCTTTCTCTGCAGCAACCACAGTCAAAACACTGGGCTGTAGATCACTGGATGCATGACAGTTATCAGCTTACTGTGTCACCTAATTTCTCTGTTTTTTTTTAACCACACTAATACTAATAGCCTTTGGTTCCTCATTCTCACCAGACCTTTTGTTCTCCAGTACTTCTGGCATGTCTTCATCCATGAAAGTATTTGTTTAATTGCTCTGCTACTTCCTTATTCCCCATTGTAACTCTCCCATTCCTATTAAACACGGTTTCACTCAGTGTTTTTTTTTTCATTTGCATACCCGTAGAAGCTCTTAATCCAATTTTTAAATGTTTCTTACCAGTTAAATCTCATATTCTATCTTCCTTTTCTTTATCAGTTTCTTGTTTCTCCTTCATTTAGTTCTAAAATGTTCCCAGGTCCACTGAGAATTCTGACAACAACATAAACATCCTTCCTTGACTGAGTACAATCTTTCATTTCTTTTGCTGAGTACTCTTCCTGTTGGCTTGTTTTGCCTTAAAGGAATGGATACTTTTAGCAAATCGTTTATTGTTTCTTTGAATGCTACCTTTTGCCTTTCATTGTCATACATTCAATGCAGCTTCCCTATCGATTTCAGCCCACTTGCGCCTCATGTCCGTCATAGTCACTTTGCTCAGAACTGGTGTTGGTTTAACCCACCTCACTTTCAAATTCAATGTAAAATTCTATCCTATAATGGTGACTACTCTCTAAAGGCCCCTTTGCAACAAGCTTATTAATTATATTTTTCGCTTTGAAAAATGCTAGATCCAAAATCATGTTTTGACCAATTAGTTTGACAACACATTCATCTGGAACACCATCCTGTTTACACTGTGTGATTTTTTTTCCTCTGCCTTATTGCTATTAACTTGACTTATCCAATCTAAATGATGATTGAAGCCCCCCATGATTACTGTATGACCCTGTTACACACACCACTAATTTCTTTATTTATACGACATTCATTTGGTTGTCTATACATAACACCTCTCAATGTTTCCTACCTTTGCTGTTTCTCAACTCCATCCAAACCAACCGTAATCTGTCAAATCAAGGTCATATCGCACGACTCTGTTCTCATTATTTATTGATGGAACCTCCCACCTCCTTCTCCTTTTTGCTTGCATTCCTAAATGTCAAATACCTTTGAAATTTCGGCAGTCCACTTTCATCATCCTGCAATCATGTTCTGTCATGGAAATAAGAGCGTACCATTTATTTCTGATCAGGCCATTAATTCACCTACCTTGTTGAGAATGCTGCATGCATTTGTATAATACCTTAAGTTTTGTCCGTTTAGCATTTTCCATACATTGACCCCATGTGTTGCTTGCCTTTCTTTCTTCTGTCTGTCTATTGAGCTTATTATATGTTTTAATTCCCACTTTCTGGTAGTTTGTCTCCCTTCTGAAATCCCTCCAAGTTTCCCATCTGCTTGTCAAGTTAACTTAAACTCTCCCCAACAGCCCCAACAAACCATCCCGCATGAGTATTCATCCCAACCCTGCTGAGGGCCCAACTGCCTCAGAAATGGTCTCAATGCCTCAGAAATCTAAAGCTTTCCCTCTGACACCATCTTTCCAACCATGCATTCATTTGTTTCGTCTTCCCATTTTCCACTTGTTAGCTTGTGGCACTGGAAGTAATCGTGAGATTACAGACTTTGAGGTTCGACTCTTTATCAGAATCAGAATCAGATTTATTATCACTGACATATGATGCAAAATTTGTTGTTTTGTAGCAGCAGTACAGTGCAAAGACATAAAAATCTATAAATTACAAAAATAAATAAATAATGCAACAAAAAGAAAGGAATAATAAGGACACACAAAAAATTCTGCAGATGCTGGAACCTGGAGCAATACACAAAAAGTGCTGGAGGAACTCAGCAGGTCAGACAGCATCTATGGAGGGAAATAAACAGTCGACGTTTTGGGCCGAGACCCTTCATCGAGACTGGAATGGAAGAGGGCAGAAGCCGGAATAAGAAGGTGGGGGAGGGGGAGGAGAACACGCAGGCAGGGGATAGGTGAGTCTAAGTGATAGGCAAGTCCAAGTGATAGGCGAGTCCAGGTGAGAGGAGGAACGTAGGTGAGTGGGGGAGGGGGAGAAGATGTAATAAGCTGAGAGGTGATAGGTAGAAGAGGCAAAGGGCTGAAGAAGGAGCGAAGTGTCGGAGATAGACCAAGTGAATCTGAGGGCAGGTGCAAGTTGATGAAATTGACGAGCTTAGCACGGGTGCAGGAAGCATCAATGTAGCGGAGAAAGAGTTGGGGGGCGTTACTGGTGTAGGCTTGGTACATGAACTGTTCCACGTGGCCGACAAAGAGGCAGGCACAGCTGGGGCCCATGCGAGTGCCCATGGCTGCACCTTTAGTTTGGAAAAAGTGGGAGGAGCTAAAAAAAACATTGTTAAGGGTGAGTACCAGTTCTGCCAGATGGAAAGGGTGGTGGTGAAGGAGAACTGGTTGGGTCTGTTATTGAGAAAGAAACAGAGATCCTTCAGGCCTTCCTGATGGGCAATGGAAGTGCTCAGAGACTCGACGTCCATGATGAAAATGAGGCGGTCAGGGCCAGGGAACTGGAAGTTGTTGAAGTGGTGGAGAGCATTCAAAGTGTCACAGACATAGGTCAGAAGGGACTGAACCAAGGGGGACAAAATGGAATCATAATATGAGGTCATGTTCAGTGGGGCAGAAGCTGGCAGAAACAATGGGGCCCACCAGGGCAGTTGAGTTTGTGAATCTTGGGCAGCAGGTAGAAATGGGCAGTATGGTGTAGGGGAACTATGAGATTGGAGGCTGTAGAGGGGAGGTCTCTGGAGGCGATGAGGTCTGGAGACAATGGCCTGATGTTCTTTGATGGGGTCCAGGCTGAGGGATAAGTAAGAGGAGGTGTCCGAGATTTGATATCTGGCCTCGGCAATGTAAAGGTCAGTCTGCCAGACTACAACAGCACCACCCTTGTCTGAGGGTTTGATAGTGATATTAGGACTGGTGCGGAGGGAGTGGAGGGCAGTGCATTTTGAGGGGGTGAGGTTGGAATAGGTGAGGGGAGTGGTGACGTTGAGATGGTTAATGTCCTGTCGGCAGTTAGAGATGAAGAGATCCGGAGGGGGCAGAATGCCAGCATGAGTTGTCCAAGAGGAGGAAGAGGGCTTAAGGCGGGAGAAGGGGTCATCAGTGGGGGGTGGGGAATCCTTGCCAAAGAATTAGGCCTGGAGACGGGCCTGGCAGAAGAAAAGCTCAGCGTCATGGCGGGTGTGGAACTCATTGAGGTACGGGCGCAGGGGGACAAAGGTAAGTCCCCTGCTAAGGACAGAACATTCAGCCTCAGAGAGGGGAAGGTTGGAGCGGATAGTGAACACGCGGCTGGGGTCAGGGGAGGGTAGGGGGTTGGAGGGGTCGGAGGAGAGAGGAGAGTTAGAGGGGTCAGGGAAGGTGGGGTGGGAGGATGTGGAGGGCTCAGAGGAATGAAGGGGGGTTGAGGGGTGTGGGGAGGCTTGAGAGACCAGGGAAGGGTGGGATGTGGTAATGAAAGCAGTGGAGCAGTAGGACCTAGTGGCTGTGTGGGAGGTCTTGGCCTGGGGTGGCCAAACCAAGGTCAGAGCCGGAGGCGGTGGGGGCCACAGTCTGGGGGCAGCCGGGACTGAGGTCAGTGGCGGGGGCAGCGGCCCAGAATAATGAGGTCGTGTTCATGGGTTCATGGACCATTCAGAAACCTGATGGCAGAGGGGAAGAAGCTGTTCCTGAATAACTGAGTGTGGGTCTTCAGGTTCCTGTACCTCTTCCCTGATGGTAGTAACAAGAAGAGGGCATGACCTGGATGTTGAGGGTCCTTAATGTGTATGCCACCTTCTTGAGGCACCAATTCTTGAAGATGTCCTTGATGGTGGGGAGGGTTGTGTCCGTGGTGGAGCTGGCTGAGTCTACAACCCTCTGCAGCCTCTTGCGATCCTGTGCATTGGAGCTTCCATACCACGTGGTGATGCAACCATTCAGAATGCTTTCCACTGCACATCTATAGAAATTTGCAAGTGCCTTTGGTGACATACCAAATCTCCTCAAACTTCTAATGAAGTAGAACCACTGGTGTGCCTTTTTTGTGATTGCATCAATGTGCTGGGCCCAGGATAGATCTTTAACTTCTTTCCTTGCTCCCTCACAGGACCTCTACCTCTTATCCACTTATGTTGTTGGTGCCAAGTTACAGCACTGCCTCTGGTTGTTCATGCTACTCTTTCAGGATGCTCTTCAGCCATTCAGTGATATTTTTGTCCTAGTCCCAGGGGAAGTGACATAGCATCCTAAAATCAACACTGATGTGCGTAGCATGGCTGTCTGCTTCCTTTCTGATTGAATCTCCCCAATGATTGAATGTCCTATCACTGCTGCTCTCTCACTCATCTCCCTGCCCTCCTTTGCAACTGAATCCCTCAGGGTGATAAGCTCCTGGTTCTGACTGCTCTCCCCTGAGATACCATCATGTTCACCACTGTTCAATAGAGAAAATCTATTTGCGATCCACTTCTGGATGCCTACACTACTTGCCTGCTCCTTTTAGTCTGCCCTGCTGTCATCCAATCCCTCTCTGCTATGCTGCAGCGTGACCATTACCTTGTATGTGGTGTCCATGTAAATCCTCAACCTTGATGTTGTGCCAGGATGACTCAAGCCATCACTCCAGCTCTGTAACACAGAGTTTGAAGCCACTGAAGATGGAGAAACACTTTGCTGGAAGATCAGATGCCATTCCTTGAGTTTACATTTGATGTAAAAGACGAACAACAAAGTGATTAGAATGGGAGTAGAATTAAAGTGGCAGGAAACTAGAGGCTCAGAATCCCACTTTTGGATTGGTTGGAGATATTTGCGAAGCAGTCATCCAATCTGTGCATGCTTTCCCCAGTGTGGAGAAGATCACAATGGAAGCATCAAATGCAGCACGCTTAAGTGGGAGAAGTGAGTTGTGGCTTCCACTGGAAGTAAAAGTTTCCTCGGTTGATGGAGGAGAAGAAACAAAAGGGTTGTTGTTGCATCTCCTGCAATGGCACAAAAACTGTTGTGAGAAGAGGAGTGGGTGTTGCTGGAATAGACAGTCATGCAGGTACCAGCTCCTTCAGAATGCTGAAAGTGGAGGATAAGATGTGACTATGGTTGATGATTGGAAATTATGAAGGGTGGTCTATTGAATGTGGAGTTTTGTAGGACAGAAGTTGAAGAGAGCAGGAATCCTATCTGTGCTCTGGGTTGAAGGAGCTGTGATGAAAGCAAAAATGTGTGTCAAGAGACATATGTGGCTGAGAATACTGCCAACGATGGGGAAGGAGATGCCCTATGAAAGATAAAAGGAGAAGAAGAAACTGGAAGGACTTTTTTATTATCATGTTCTTTGATATGTCATGAATAATAGCAGGACATGCTGAAAGCATTCATGTGTCAGGCAGTATCTTTATAAAGAGAATCAATGTTAACATCTAAGGTTGAAAACACTTTATCAGAATGGTCTTCAACTGAATAAAGAGTCTTTGACCTGGGAAGCTAACTCTGTCTTTTCTCAGAGGTTGCCTGACATGGTGTTTTTAGCATTTTTTATTTTCATTTCAGATTTCCACCATCTGTAGGTTTTTGATTTCTATTGGCTACATTACATCTGGTTTCTTCATCCAAATTAATAAGCTCTCATATGGTACCATATTAAAGGTAATCTGAAAGTCCAGTACATCATATCTATTGGTTCACCTTACCTGCTCTGTGAGTTACAACCTAGAAGATCTCTAACTGTCAAACATGATGTCTCATCGATAAGTACATGACAATTCTCACCAGTCCTGATATTATTTTCTAAGTGCTCTGTAACCATTTGTTTAACAATAAATTATTATATTTTCCTTCCTACTATTGTCAGGCTAACTAGTCTGCAGTCCTCTCTCCCTCCTTTCTTAAGTAGTGAGTTATGCAGAAATGGAAGTTGAGAAGGCAAATAGGGCATAACTATACTGGTCTAATCAACGATCTCTGTGTCAGTGCTGGTCACAACCTGAGAGGGTCAACCACTGGAGATATAGCAGTCCTCTGCTATTCTGCTATTGCTGATGGTAATTTGGTCTTATTTTGAATTGCAAACAAGAACAAAGTGAGTGAATAAATATCTTGCTTTATGGCTGAGTAATGTACCTGCCTCAGTTGAATCGCTGGCAGCAGATGCCTGGACTAATGGCAAGTGTGTAAGTGCTTAGTGGGGCATTTGAATGTAAATATCAAGAGCTGATTCATAAAAATTGCTGACAGGTGATGGATTTGATGGGAGTTGGTACTTGAAGATATTTCACTGACAATCACTAATCCGACTCATTTTACTTCTTTCGACACTGCATCCATATCCTTGGGGCTTGACCCTTCACCATTCATTTTGTCACTGATATCTGCCAATACCTCCTGACAGAATACCTGTGCCTGCACACTGCACACTCACATCATATGTAGAAGACCCACCTTTCCCTCTTTACCTTATACACTACCGCCTCAGAAACAGCATCTGATTAGTTTTGACATGATCCTTCATTTCTTACACAATAATTCTTCCAGTTGTTGAAAGGCTTCCAATAACATTTGCAAACATAAAGGCCTTCATTTAAGAGGTTCAACTCTCCTTTTAATTCTTACTCACTTGAAATGGTACTGTCTACTCTGAAAATTAAATCCTGTGCTTTGGATAAAAGCTCAGCATCACAGTTGCCAGCACTGGCTGCTTATTGCTACCTTGTTAATATGGTTGCAGTATGAACTTTGCATAGATCACATGCTGGGTCAATTGGGCATGGGCCAATTGAAACGCTGATGCTCATTTTCCACTATCATGCAATTTAGATAATATGGATCTGGATGAGATTGTGGTACACCAAATCAAACCATCACCTTAATTAGAGGTGAAGAAGCCAGGAATGCACAAACAATTAGTTAGGTTAGCAAAATCTAAATAAAATATTCATCAGGAGGAGGATGGAGGGGTGCAATTTTCAGGGGCCAGACAGGATCAATTAGTTTCAAAAAAATTAATAAGCAGGCAGTATGACTTCAAGTGATAGAATAATTATAGGACAAAAGAACATTTCATTACAGCATACTTGAACAAGGTGTATTTATTTATGAATAGAAAAGTAAATCTTCTAAAACATCATTATAAATTGTGGTCACAATTTATGTAAGAAAGCAAATAACATCAAAGGCAATCTACTTTTAAATAAATCTATCATGTTCATTCCTTTGCTTCTGAAATATTGCAAAGAGAAATTGGTCAGTAGTGCAAAGTATATGTGTAATTATCAGTTGTATTCAACTTTACACATTCAGAAACAGCGATTTTAACAAATCTAAATGTTCGCAGGCTTTTACAATCTGTGACCAGATCAGTGTCTTGATTAACAATAAATTAAGGCTAAAAACAACAAAATACAGCAATATTAATCAAATAAATCCATTGTTGGGATGTTAACTGCACAACCTTCACGCTTCAATGACAAATAGAATACTATACACAGGTTGGCTTATGACAGTAAACAAAGAAAGGATTCTGCAGCTATTAACAGTATAAGGAAGGGCACAATTTCAGCTTGATGAAGGTTGAAAGATGAATGAATTGCTTTTTTTTTTAACTCTGCATATACTAAAGGACCGAGGTTTCAGGTGCGGGGAAGGGGTTCAGAGGGATTCTGAGGTAGAATTTCTTTACTCAGTATATGGTTGGAATCTGGAACACACTACCTCAGTTGGTCATGGAAGTGGTTACTCTCATAACATTCAGGGAAAATCTAGATGAGCACATAAAACGGCAAGGCATAAAAGGCTGTGGACCAAGTACTGGCAAATAGGATTAGTGTGGATGGGTGGTTGATCATGGTGGGCCAAGCAGCCTGTTTCCATGTTGTATGACTTCAGCTCATGTACATAGTAAAAAGTTATTTGACATTCTGGAACACAGAAGAGGCAGTGGTGTTTTCTCATTCATTGTGGAAGCAATGTACTGGTAAGGGTCTTTGGAATAGTCAGTATTGATTCATTAATACACAAATTAGATAGATTTATTACGCCAAATAGTATGTTTCAGATACAATAAATTTGAAATATGAGAGGGAAGGTCCGGCAAATGAAGCATGTTTGTGGAATGAGGTAACTCTGAACCCAAAGTTTCCAAAGCTCCACCACTATGGTTTAGCTCATATCATAACTTGATTTCTTTTAGACTTTTAACTGCAATGATTAGTTAACAACTCCATTATTACTGTATCATGACTACAAACTGCATAAACTAGACAATTATATTTTTTGGACTAAGAAATCTTGATGAGTTAGAATGAGTTGCTCTAGGGAATAAAATCATTGTTGTTTTGTCAGCACACACTAGTTTTGTTCCAGGTCCTTTTATAGCTTTGTTTTGTACAATCTATCACTCTCTAATTAAGAATTAATTGAGATGGCATTTACTTCTTTTGTTTAAAAAGCTCCTGCTAACTTCTTCCCTAAATGTCATGGCTCTGATTTTTCCTTGTCCTAAACTCTGCCACGGGCATCAAATGTTACTCCATGAACTACTTAACCAATTCCTTTCAAGAACATAAAGACCTCAAATAATGCATTATGCATTATGAGGAGAGACTAAGGGAGAAGGACGATGAGAGGAGACACGATAGAGGTATACAAAATATTAAGAGGAATAGATAGAGTAGACAACCAGTGCCTCTTTCTCAGGGCACCAATGTTCAGTGCAAGAGGGCATGACTTTAAAGTAATGGGTGGGAAGTTCAAGGGAGATATCAGAGGGAGGTTTTTTACCCAGAGAGTGGTTGGGGCATGGAATGCGCTGCCTGGGGTGGTGGTGGAGGCAGGTACATTGGTCAAATTCAAGAGATTGCTAGATAAGCATATGGAGGAATTTAAAATAGAGGGATATGTGGGAGGAAGGGGTTAGATAGTCTTAGGTGAGGTTCAAAGGTCAGCACAACATTGTGGGCTGAAGGGCCTGTATTGTGCTGAAAAAAAATTAAATTAAAAAAAATAAAAAAATTGAAATTAAATCAATAATTAACTTTTTGTATTATTGGAATTATAAAGTTTTACCGTATTATGCAATCATTTCACTTCATACGCACAGAACCTACAATCCACTGCTAAAAAATAGAAATTCATTGAGTATAAGGGGTGTAGTTTCACAACTACACGTAATAATCCAAATCTAGGATATTAAGAGCTTTGTATAACTGTAGCAGAGCTTCCATTCTCTTTTATCCTACCCTTTAGTTACAAAGACTAATGTTCTAATAGTCATTTAATATTAATGTTATTGTACATAGATTCTGTATTTTAGCTTTTAGTTTACATGGATTCTAAAACCTCTCTGCATCTCAACTGCTCCTAGGGTTCTTACCATCCAATACTTGGATCTTTTCCTTTCTCTACAAATGTATTGTCCTCCTACTTACTTGTCTTGATATCAGTCTGCCACAGTTTCACCCACTCACATAGTTACCTAATTGTAACAGTGCAATAATTTTTGAAATGTCTAGACAAGATGCAGAAGAAATATTAAAAATAAATCAATGCTCAGAAATGTATCAGTGTGTTAAGGTTATGTTGAGACTTAGGGAGATCACACATCATTATGCACAGAACTGCCAAACATGCCCGGTAAGGATATTCAAGCTTTCATGAGTTTTAGAGGAGATACAATAATTGCTCTAAATGTAAGATTCATTGCCTATGACAGAATATGAAGAATCTAATTTTTATCTAACCATAAAAAATTAAACGATTTAGTTAAGAACCATCTTACATAACACAAAGTGATAGTCTACTGGAAGCAAATATAATGAAAATAAACCAATATGAATTCAGAGAACATTTCGATGCAAGGAGTAACAAATGCAAGCAGAAAAGTAATAACTGTTAGTACTATAAAATACACATTAAATCCAGACTGGAAAATGAAGGCACAATGGTGGGTGAAATCATTATTTGTATCCTCAACACATTTATATTCTTAGCTACAATTTCAAATACTAATCATGCAGAAAGTAGTAGCAGGGGAAATTACATTCCATAATCTCAAATGTGTTTGGAAGTAGGTATGGGACTGAATCCATAAAAAATCATTAGCAGGTTGAAATCTCAAGAAAAGAAACATTGAATTCTGGCTCTAACCCAGCAAATGAGGCAGTTATTGGGAAACAATCTCAGGAAAGGTGAAGCAGCAATTTAAATATGTTGCTTGTTCATTAGAGCATCTTAAGAGCAGTTTGTGAAAATAATGGTGTCTGAATTTAACACAGTTTGTACAGGTTCCCCAAACTCTGTGGAACTTGCCAGTGAAATAACAAGAGTAGAGTGGCATTGGACAGAGGCTAAGAAATTGACAAACCAATCTGAGAATAAATACTTCGATAGATGTTGGATTAGGTGACTAGGTGAAAGGTTTTCTTCACTGGAGTTGTGTTGGGTCATTCCTTAGTAAACTTTCAATCAGTTTTGGAAGGATTACAGTTAATTTTGTCTACGTTAATCCTTGTTCACTTTCAATGGAAAAGGAAATGCACAATTGCTTTCTGCATTTAGCAGGAAGCAACAAAGATTTTGCAAAGGTTATTGCTCATGCAACGTACTGTGGGACTCAGAAGTGGAACAGGATAGACAACTACAGAAGCCGCAGGATAGCAGCCTGTTCCTGACACACATAAATCTGCAGAAGGGAGAGGCATTCAGGATGAAAATACTGAATGCTGTAAACCATCCGTCCTGCACATGGTTTCCTGGCAGCAATATCTCGAGGCTCATGCTACCACCTCAGGTAATGGCATATCTTTGCAATTTTGTAGAAAAAAATTTCCCATGTCTTGCATCTGATAGATACTCAATTTCACACACTTGCAGGACATCTGCCATTCATGAAAAATAATTGGCAAAATCAGAAATTGGTAACAAGAAAACAAGTAAAACTCCCATTGTGTTAAACATTCATGAGCTTATCCTGGTGTAACTATAAACCCGTAATCTTTTTCCAAAAAGTTTTATCTTTCTTCAACCCAAGGGGGCTTCAGCAGAGGTAAGCACAGGATGCTTAGATTCCTGGTCCAGGAGCTAAGATGCCCTTGGGCGTTATCTCCTTTGAATTTAGGAAACTGCGAGCACTCTCCTACAGAATGCTTTCCTTGTCCCTGTGCTGTGTTAGAATCAGCAAGAAGCCAATGGGCAACACAAGGTCTTCTGACAGTGTATTGGAGGTAATGGGTGAGAAGGGGAAGCACTTTGATCAGAGCCTCCGTTTCTCTGTCCCTTCTCATTACCCCCCTAATAGCCTTCACAACTCCCACTACACACCTCCTATATTATCCAGCATTTGCAGTCCTCTTGTGTCTCTTGTATTATTCTCTTGCACAAGTGCTACTGAAATGCTTTGTTGTGTTTCAGTGGTGGTGATGAACAACCAACGCTAGGATGTGTGTTGCCATCCTATTAAAGTGGAAGTCATGGTGTGATGCTCTGCACGCACTCACAGGATCGCTGTACTTGATGGGCTGGCCTTTCTTTTCCTGGATCATCACAAAAGTGATTAAATGTGTCCACCCCTCTAGCTTGAGGTGGATTCATTTAATCTCTCCACAAGAGTGCATAGTGCAACAAGGTTTATCTGCACCTCAGATGTTCATTGTTACTGCTTCAGAAGTACCATATTGTTCAATGACATCATCACACACAATGGCACCAAACCCTACTCTGCTTCCAACTGAGCAGAGCTTGCTCCCTCTTCCTTCCAGCACAAGCCCTTCCTCTACTGTAATGCTTGAAACATGCTTGAGAAACAAATTATTTTACCAGACACATCAATACGTGAATGTTGATAATGGTGGATTGTAGCTTGAGTCCCTTGATAGTGCACTTTCAAAGTGAGTGAATGCTTAGAAATCATCATAGTCTTTCTCCTGTTGCATGTGGAATGGTTCGAACCTTTGTGAAAGATTAACAACACAAATATAATGCTTAAGGTCTCTCAAGTACATGAGTGTTCTTTTCTCATTGTTTTTGCTGCATGCAGTACGGCTGGTTGAAATAATTGTATCAGGGTGAGGATTCACTGCCATCTTCTTCTCTGATTGAGATGTCTTCAGACATCTTCTTTATATCCAGCAGGTCAGCTGGCTCACGGCTAGAAGGCTACCTCTGATTCTCTGTCACCCCCTGCTGTTTTCTACTAAAAGCAGGATAGAATAAGTGACAGTCATGGAATATTTTGAATAAGTAGATGAACGTATGTTTTTGTTTGTTAATTGTGACTATCATGATATTGCTCCAAGGCAAGGTTAAATATCAATGGTACGTATGGTTGGCTCTTCATTTCAACTTTAGTTCACAAACAATCAGGGATGGTGAATTTGTGGAACTCCTTGCCACGTACAGCAGTGGAGGCCAGATCAGTGGGGGCGTTCAAGGAGGAGATAGATATCTAAATAGTCAGGATATCAAGGGATATGGGGATAAGGCCGGAAATTGGGATTAGAATAGGCTTTTTTTTCTTCTTCTTCCCCCATTCCCCATTTCTCATTTCTATTTCCCTTTCCTTGGAGCAGACTCGATGGGCCGAATGGCCTGCTTCGGCTCCCTTGTCTTGTGATCTTGTGATATAAATGTCGGCAATGGCAACAACATCTACATCCCATAAATGAACACATTTTAGAAAAGAAATTACAAGATACAAGTGTGAGATATTGCACTTTGGGATGTCAAATGTCAGGGGAAAGTGTACAGCAAATGGCAGGATCCTTAAGAGCAGTGAAGTACAGAGGAATCTTGGGGTCCAAGTCCATAGCTCTCTGAAGGTGGCAAAACAAGTAGATAGGGTGGTAAAGAAAGCATATGGCATGCTTGCCTTCATTGGTCAGGGCATTGAAACTTAGTCAAAAAGTCATGTTGCCATTGTGTAAAACCTCGGTTAGGCCGCATTTGAAGTATTGTGTGAAGTTCTGGTCACACTGTTGCAGGAAGGATGTGGAGGGTTTGGAGACGGTTCAGGAGAGGTTCACCAGGATGCTGCCTGGATAGAGAGTATTAGTTATAAGGATGGACGAACTTGGATTGTTTCTTAGGAGCATCAGAAGCCAAGGGGAGTCCTGACAGAAGTTTATAAAATTATGAGAGGCATAGATGGAGTAGATGGGCAGAGTTCTTTTGCCAGGGTAGAAATGTCGAATGCTGGAGGGCACAGCTTTAAGGTGAGAGGAGTAAAATTTAAAGGAGATGTATGGGGCAAGTTTTCTTTCCACAGAGTGTGGTGTAAATTTTTTACACAGAGTGACACAGCTTGACTAGCCAAGTACTGCCAGCATTTTCTGTTTTGGCATTGAGATTTCCTGTTACATTTGTGTTTTTTTGTGGAGTTTAATTCCAGTTTGAACATTACGGCCAACAAACTTCTCTCCTGAGTTGAACTCAAGGCAAGCCAGTTGCAGAGGGAATGTTACATGCAATTTTGCCACAATATTTGTTTTGCTCTAACTTTATAAAATTACCATGTGTTGCAAACATCTTGCATTCCTATTTCATCTTGCAGTAATCCAAATTTGCTACAGGTTGTTTTGTGAATCCATTTTCAGCAGAATCTATACTTTGACGATCAAGATCCTTCAATTTTGCATTTTACGATGAAGAGTTCACTCAGATTATTTTTGATGGGAATTACCTGCTTTTAATCTCATTGTACCAAATGTTGCTTTATCACCTATCTAGTTTGCAATAAGTGGTCTCAGTTGGCCACTCACTTGATCAAGATGTGAAAGGAGATTTTACTCACCCTCTGCATCCATGAATTGGGAGAGAAGACGTTGTTAGGCATCATCAGTGAGTAATCCTCACACCATATACTACTGGCTCCCTGTTCCCACACTGGCCCAGAGCATCCAGAGATCTTTTGGCAGAAATCAAAACTGGGTGTTAATTTGCACTTTCTGTCAATCTGAGATGGCAATACTAACAATTTTACATGTATGATATTTGTAAATGTTTGAACGTTATTACAATGGTTGTAAATTGTCTAAAACATTAAATGCATTAAGAGAATTTAAAGCATCTTGGAAGATAGTTAAACATATTACACAGTTAAAAACAAATAGGTAAAAACAAATTATCAACACCTTTTCCTCCTTATCCCAAATGAATGAGGATTCTGGTCCTTTATAATGTTTTGATGTGAAGTTAGAGGAAAATGGTAAGTTTCCTTATTTAGATTCCAGTAACAGAGCATAGTGCCAGACAAATCAGGACTCTGAGAACTACTGACATTTAAGCGACTGAAAGCCAAAGATTCCAGTTAGAACCATCGTTTTCAATCAGCAAAATTCACCTGATTTACTTTTAGGATGTGAGCACAGTTGACAGCTAACATTTAATGCCCATTCTTAATTGTCCTTCAAAATGCAACAGTGATCCACCATCTTGAACTGCTACAGTTCTTCAGCCAAATGCATTTTTTATGCCAATGCAATTTGTAGACCAAATAAGCAAAATAACATTATTATAGTTGGAGTAATTACTGAGAATTGGAACAAGACTTAAAGCCCTCATTAAGCTGGAAAAAAAGACATCATTAAACTGGAAAGAGTGCAGAGAAGATTTATGATGACGTTGCCAGGACTTGAGGTCCTCTGTCATAGGGAGAGGTTGGGCAGGTTAACACTTCATTCCTTGGAATGTAGCGTCACCTTATAGAGGTGTATAAAATCATGAGGGTTATAGATTATTTTTTTTGCAGGAAAGAGGGACCTAAAAACTAGAGGGCATAGGTTTAAGGTGACAGGTGAAAGATTTAAAAGGGAACTGAGGGGCAACTTCTTTATGCAGAGGGTGGTGTGTACATGGAATGAGCTGCCAGAGAAAATTGTTCAGGCAGGCACAATAACAACATTTAAAAGACACTTGGATAAGTACATGGATAGGAAGAGTTCAGAGGGATATGGGCCAAATGTGGGAAAATAGGACCAGCTTGGTGGGCACCATGGTCAGCATAGATGAGTTGGGCTGAAGGGCCTGCTTCCATGATGTGTTACTCTATGATTTTATGACTGCTCCAGGAGTTAAGGCTGGGCTGTGAGGAGCAACAGTGCTGAAAAAATGGAGCAGAATATTATTCACGTTGTAATTCTGAAAGGCATAGAAAATAGAATATAAATCCATTATTGACCTGGCAAATGAGAAACTGCAAAGAAATTAAAACTGGACAATAATCAATTGAAACTAAAATGTAGATCTGTTTATTCATAGATGAATATAATTCTGAAACAGGTTCTGACACAAAAAATATTAATTCAGTATAAATTTAAAATCAGATTATGGAAATTCAAATATATACCCAGATACTTTTAAATTTAATGAGGATTTCTGCCTCCACCATACATTCAACCAATGATTTCCAACCCTCCCATATTGCTCCATCTACACCTCTGTCACTATTTTAGGGTCATAAAAATCACAGAATTATTAATGCAACAAGGCAAGGCATTGGGAATATTGAGCCTATGCTAGAGCAATGTAGTCAGTCTCATTCCCTCATTCCATCTCTGTCGTCATGCAAGTAAATTTCTCTCAAATGCTGATAATGTCCATTTCTAGCATAAACACAGGCAGCAGGTTCCAGATCATTATCACTCATTGTGTAAAAAGCTATCTCCAGTGTATCCCTTGCCCGATACTTTTAATCTATTTCTTTGGATCATATTTGCCAAAGAGAATAACCTCATGACATCTCTGTGGGTATTCCTCATGGCAGTGTGCAAGACCCAACCATCTTCAGCTGCTTCAAATGATATTCCTTCCATGATAAGGTCAGAAGTATTTATTTAAATATTTAATTCCATTTGCAACTCTTCTGCAAATGAAGCAGCCCATGCCAACATGCAGAAACACCTAGACAATGTTCAGGCATGGGCTAATGAACAGCAAGTAACATTCGTGCCACAAAACTGCCAAGTAATGGCCTTCTACATCAAAAGGGAATCCACAACCTACCCTTGACATTCAATATAATTACCATTGTTAATCTCCCACTATCAATATCCAGAGTGGAACAGCTAAAGAAATACCCTGGCTACAAGAACAGGTTAGAGCTTGTGTATCCTGCAGCAAGTGGCTCACCTCCTGACAGCCCAAAATATTTCCACTGTCTAGAAGGCACAAATCAGGAGCACAATGAATGCAGCACAAACAGCTCTAAGAAAAACTGAACACTCTATAGGACAAAGCAGCCCATATCAGTTAACATCCCATCCCCTCCACCACGAGCACACAGTAGCTCAAGTGTGTACCATGTACAATATTCACAGTCGTTATCTGCCCAGGCTCCTCCAATATTACCTCCTAAACCTGAGACCTCTACAACCATGGGACCACAACCACCTGCAGATTCCCCTCCAAGTTAATCTTATAGAGGTGTACAAAATCATGAGGGGCATAGGTCAATGCACACAGTCTTTTTCCCAGGGTTGGGGAATCAAGAACTAGGGGCATAGGTTTAAGGTGAAATTTAATAAGAAACTGAGGGGCAACTCTTTCACCCAGAGAGTGGTTAGTATATGGAATGAGCTGACAGATGAGGTTGTTGAGGCAGAGACAGCAACAACATTTAAAAGGTACTTGGAGAGGTACATGGATAGGAAAGGTTTAGAGGGATATGGGCCAAATGCAGGCAAATGGGACTAGCTTAGATGGGAATCTTGGTCAGCATGGATCAGTTGGGCTGAAGAACCTGTTTCCATGCTGTATGACTATCTAAGTTATGCAGAATTCTGACTTAGATATATATCATTTAACCTTCGCCATCACTGGATCTAGACTGGAACTCCCATGTAACAGTTCTGTGGAGTACGTATACCAGAAGGACAACAGTAGCTCGAGAAAATAGCTCACAACCACATTCTCAAGGGCAAGTACAGATGAGTAGTAATGCTTTCCTTGCTGATGATTTAAAAAGAAACAGCTGGTCTTTATCTATTTTCTGAATCTATTATGATCTTGGTGATCTCTATGTACCTAACAGATGGAAAGTTTGGTGGTGCATTGGCAGATGTAATTTGATCCTGAAAAATGCAGGGTGATGTATTTTGGGAAGTCAAATTGGGGTAGGACATATACAGATCATGGAAGGGCACTAAGGAATGTTGACAGAGGGACCCTGGGATTCAAGTCCAGATTTCCCTGAAAATGGCAACACAGATCAATAGGGTGGTGAAGAAGACACGTGGAATTAGTCAGGGAATGGAATATAAAAGTTGGGTTGTTATGTTACAACTTTGCAAAACGCTGTTTAGACAGCACTGAAGTATTTGTATATTGTATAGGAAGGATGTGGTTGCACGAAAGAGAGTGTACAGGAGATTCATCAGGATGTTGCCTGGATCGGGGAGAGATCAGATAGGTTGGGCTTGTTTTCTCTGGAGTGAAGGAGGCTGAGGGGTGATCTGAGAGAGGGATATAAAATTATAAGAAGCATAGATAGGGCAGATGATCAGATTCTATTACCCATTCAACCCTGACCAAATTTTATCGATACACCATAGAAGGCATGTTTAGTGACATGGTGCCATGACAAGAATAATTCCCTCAATGTCAGCAAAACAAAAGAACTGGTCATTGACTGCAGGAAGGGGGGTGGTGCACATGCTCCTGTTTACATCAAAGGTGCTGAGGTCAAGAAGGTTGAGAGCTTCAAGTACCTAAGTGTGAACATCACCAATAGCCTGTCCTGGTCTAACCACGTTGACGCCATGGCCAAGAAAGCTCACCAGTACCTTTACTTCCTCAAGAGGCTAAAGAAACTTGGCATGTCTCCTTTAACACTCTCCAATTTTTATCAATGCATCATAGAAAATATCCTAACTGGATGCATCACACCGTGGAATGTGAACTTCTCTGCCCATGACTGCAAGATAATGCAGAGAGTTGTGGACACAGCTCAGCACATCACGGAAACTAGCCTCCCCTCCATAGACTATACTTTGCACTGCCTTGCTAAAGCAGCCAACATAATTAAAGACCCCACCCACCCAGGACATTCTTTCTTCTTCCCTCTCCCATTGGGAAGAAGATTCAAAAGCATGAAAGTACGTACCACCAGGCTCAAGGACAGCTTCTATCCTGCTGTTATAAGACTATTGTACGGTTCCCTAGTACGATAAGATGGACTCTTGACTTCACAATTTACCTCATTATGACCTTGCACCTTAATGTCTACCTGCACCGCACTTTCTCTGTAACTGTAACATTTTATTCTGCATTCAGTTATTATTTTACCTTGTACCATCTCAGTGCACTATGTAATGAATTGATCTGTATGCACAGTATGCAAGACAAGTTCTTCGCTGTACCTCAGCACATATGACAATAATAAACCAATTCCAATTCTATTGCAGAGGTATCAAAAACACAAGGGCATTGGTTTAAGGTAAGAGGAAAGAGTATTAAATAGGAGTTGAGGGGAAAGATTTTTCTTACACAGCATAATTGATATCTGGAACTCACTGCCAGAGGCAGTGGTGGAGTCAGATATGATCACAATGTTTAAGAGACATATTGACAGGCACTTCAATAGGCAAGGCATAGGAAAATACAGACTGAGCGCACGCAAATGGGCATAAGGCCATCATGGATATGGTGGGCCAAAGGGCCTGACTCTGTGCTGTACAACTCTATAACTCTATCTCCATTTAATCTCCACGGAGATCAATCCCAGCTTCTCCAAACCTAATCTTACAGGTGAAATCTATCATCAATGTAATCATTTTCTTGTAAATCTCCTCTGCATCCTGTCAAAGACATTCACATCATTCCTCTTCTGCACAATACAGAGTGCACTAGTTGTAGCCTAACTAGTGCCTTATAAATGTTCACCACGACTTCTCCACTATCGAGGATAAGTTATGAACCCCAGAGTCTCACACACTTTGCTAAGTGACCTCTCAATATGTACTTTCAAAGATCTTTGCACATTTATTTTCAGGTCCCCCTGTTTCTGCACACGCTTTAGAACTGCATCAGTAATTCTATATCTTCTTCTACCACTTCTTCTCTTAAAGGGAATCACCTTGTACTTCTTCATGCTAAATTCCATCGGCCATTTGACTGCCATACTGCTTGCCTATCTATATCCTGCTACAGTTAATTCAGATCAGCCTTGGTGTTTGTCACATCATGGATTTGGTGTCACTGACAAGTTTTGAAATTTTACTCTGTTTTTAATATCCATTATGCATATTTATACAAAAACTGTGATTCAAACACTAGAAGTTGCAACACTGCACTGTGAAATTATCCAACAAATTAAACATGCTACTTCCTGTCCTTTTTTATCCAAGCTGTCACTGAATCTTCTATTCCATGGAGCTCGGTTTTGTTTATCAACCTTTTATGTGGTACATTTTTGAAAAATAAACTTCCTAAGATCTACATTGACAGCGCTTGCTGAATTCTGTTCATCAACCTCTTCTGTTATTTCATCAACATATTCACTTGAGTTGGTCAAATATCATCTGCTTTCACAAATTCATGCTGGATCTTCTCATTTGGCTTAACCCCATGAATTGCCTGTCTTTTTTTTCCAACTCCCCTCTAATCCTTCAACAAATTACTCTGAAAACAGTGTTTTTGAGTAATTGGACCTCAGTGAAGCAGGTCCTCCCAACACCCTGCTCAGCATTTTATGCATTTCAATTAAATCACTGTTCAGCCTCCAGTATTACAAAATAAAAACAAACATCCTATCAAAACTTGCATCATAATTAATATTCAATAATCCGAGAGAACATCTTTCTGAAGCTTCTGTGTACTGCTGTCAGTGCAACTACATTCTGCCTGCATTGCAATGATGGAATTTGATGCAGTCTTCTCACTGTAACCAACTAGTGAGAGAGAGAGAGAGCTTCCACAATTTACTAATTTTATATTCTAGTCCTTGACTGATAAAGGAAAATATTCCAAATGTTTTCTTAAATAGTTTGTGTACCTATAGTAGTGCCATTAGGAATCTCAGGACATGCAATCAAAGTTACCCTTGTTTCCCTGCACTTCTTAACATCCTGCAATTTATTGAATTGCTTTGCTTGTCCTTCCTAAATTTAGTTTCTAAATGCAATTTCACACTTCACCAGACTGAATGCCATTATCTGCACTCCTGACTGGTCCATTGATATTTTTCTGCAACCGTCCTAACAAATGGCCAACGTTTTGTCACTGGAAAACTTCTTATTCTGGCCCCTTACAATTAATTATAAATTATTGATATTAGGAAAAACAATCCTGGTACTGAGCCCTGTGTTCTCATGGGAAACACAATAGCAATTACCAACCGGTATCCTTTGCTTTCTGATCAGAGGCTTCAACTTAAAAATCAGTTTTCCATGTGAATCCTGGTCAAATTCATTTTAAAATCCACAGAGACTATATGAAATGTACAACCACCATTGACCCGCCAAATAATGGCCATATAAAATTTAAATGGGTCAGTCAAATGTAATCATTCCTTAACAAACTGAAGCTAACTGTCCTCAATTAAGACTTTCAACAACTTGCTTACTGAGGTTAAGCTTATAGGCCTAAAATTGCACTGTCTATTCATTTCCTCCTTTTAAAACCACAATACAATGTTACCAGTATTCCAGTCATTTGGCACCACTCCTATAGCCAGGGACGATTGGAAGATGATGAGCAACATCTTCACTAGTTTCTCCCTTTCTTCTCCTAGCAACATGGATATATTTCATCCAGGGCTTGTTTCAGTGATACTGAACACCCTAACATTTCTTCTTTCATTTTATTTATCACAGTCATTATTTAGTGCTCATCAAACTTACCTACATTACCTGCCTTGCTGGACAGAGAAAACAATGCAGTGAATTAAGTATTTAGCTCAAAACTTCTGTTTTCTAAATGTAATGGAAGAGGAATTGTGAAGGAATAATGAGATATTTACACAAATCAGTCAATAAAACTGAACAGATAAAATTAAATTTTATAAATACTAGTATAATGCAGGTAAGAAGAAGGTATCCATTAGTTATATGGAGCCATGGTGAGACTCTCATTTGGTGCACACAATTTAGTGTCATGCATCGATTATCTGGAAGACAATATTGGTTTTATGAGGGTGCAACACAAATTCATCTGAATCATGCCATGGCATAGGCTGTTTGAAACTGGCTTTCCTCTTGTGCACAAAAGATGGAAGAGTGATTTAGTTGATGTTTAAGATGTTAGAAGAATCAGTGGAGATAGAATTATTCCCTAATAGTATTACAAAGAAACAGGACCCTTAGCCTGCCACATCTGTGCCAGCCCGCTGAAGAACAACATGTTTCATTCACCTGTTCTTTCCACAAAACACTAATAGTTTTTGCTTTTCATATTCAATCAATGCTGTTGTTACACTATTAAGTCTGCTTTTACCTTCCTTTCAGGCAATATGAACCTATTAATATTACATTTTTTAAAAATCCTCATCTATTACAACCACATATTTTGATCATGAAGTGCCAGCGGGAATATTTCCTCTCAACCTCTCCCAACAAAACTTTTGTACCTATCATATTTTCAAATTTTGTTACAAACTAGAAAACCATTCCCCCCATTATGCCAGTTCCCATTCTAGTCTCCCATTTATTTCCCTGTATAGCTGTATTCTTTCACATGTTTGTCAATTCCCCCACTCACCTATACAAGGGATAATTTACAGTAACCAACTAACTGATCAACCAACACATCTCTGGGATGTGGGAAAAAAAGGATTACCTGGGGGATACCTATTTAGTCACAGGGAGAATTTATAAACTTCACACAGGTCAGGATTGTATCTGGGTGTCTGGAGCTATGAGACAGCTGCACTATCTGTGTTATCGTACCTGCTGCACCACTGTGTTGGTCATTTGAGCACCTTTTTAGCTCTCCCCCTAACCTTTTTCACTCTGTAGTGAAGAATCTCTCCTTCCCTAACTTCCCACAATTACTAAATTTCCTCATTCATGGTCCCATCCTGAAAAAGTCTCTTTGTAGCCTCCAAGATTTTCATATTCTTCCCAATGTGTGTTGGTCAAAATTGGACAAAGTTATGCCAGCAGAGCCCTTCTCTCAGAGAGAGAGATATATACATTAAAATAATCAAAGATATTAAGGAGGGTAAATCAAATGAGGGGTCCTGTTCTGAAACTTCACTTCACACAAAGATTCTTTAATACAGGCAAAGTCCATCCACAATGGTTATGGATTATCAGTTAAAATTTGAGGATTAAGATCAGCAGATTATTGTTTGAAATGTGTGTCAGGAGATAATGATCAAAAATTTGAAAATTTGTGTTGAAGTACAAATTAGTCATGGTACAACTGAACGATGGAAAGGGACAGAAAGTGCTGAATATCCTGCTTATTCTAGAATTTTGCCATTGTCATGCAACTGGGCAGTCAATGATGTCACTGGTGACAGTAAGTGAGTGACTGTATAAGATATATGAATCATTGTTGTATTTTGCTTGGTTATCTTTGATGTGCTCAAGACTCTCTCACAGGAAATTAAACTGGTGGAATAGAATTGAAGACAGAGAGCTTCTACGTGACCTGTGGAAACATAATAATTGATAGTCTAACTGAGCCATTTTTCTTCCAAGTCACTTAGTGTCTGTTGCAAAGAAAATTTCTCCACATTCTTTGTTCACCTATTTTTTTAAATGTAAAGTCCAATCTTGTCATTAATAAAAATTATATTCAATAAAATAAATAATTTCTGAATGTGCAAGTATATGTAACAGATTAAAAAGTGTTTAGCAGATTTTGGCAGAGCCATAATGTCACTACTGTTAGTTTCTTTAACTATAAAGCTTGCCGATGGAGGGTAGCTTGGTGTGCCATAGGGCCCCATGTTTGATCCTGAGCTCAGGTGCTGCCTATGTTGAATTTGTATGTTCTCCTGTGACCATGTGGGTGCTCCACTTTCCTCGCGCATCCCAAAAATATACTGGTAAGTGAATTGGCTACTGTAAATTACCCTGCAGATGAGTGGTAAAAGAACCAACAGGAAGCTGATAGACATATGTTGACATGGCTACACATAAAAGGGAGATCATTGTGGAAGCAACTCATGATATTTCTCTGCTGGGAGTCAACATGGACTCATGGACCTGATGGGCTGAATGTTGTCCTTTTGTGCTGAAGTAAGTGATGCTAAAAGTTGAAAATACTGACAAAAATGAAATATTTCAGATGTGGGAAATCCAAAGTAAAAAATAAAATGCACGATATATCCAGGAGTCTGGGCATTATCTGTGGGGAGAGAAACAGATTTAATGCTTCAATTTGATGACTTTTCATCATAAATGGAGATAGAGATAAAAATATATTATGTCACATACAAAGTGGGGAATGGTAGAGATATCAAAACGATCTTGATAAGCTAGAGGACATGAGAGATTGTATGACAAAAGTGGTGGTGGAGCTTGCTGAATAAAGAGGATTGTGAATGTTAATGAATAACAAGCTGTACATCTGGGAGGAGGGCACAATAGGAAATGAAAGAACTGAAATTAAGATGAGAGAAAAAATACTGTAATTACACAAATTTTTTTGTTGTTGTGGACATTACTGGCAAGACCAACATTCATTTTGCATTCCTAACTAGAGAATGTATGACAACTCCTTCAACTGCTAAAGTTCCTGTGAAGGTGATCTCACAATGCTATTGGTAGGGGAGATGCAGAATTTAAATCCAGTGAAAATGAAGTAACAGCAATATATTTCCAAGTCAGAGAGGTATTTGGGGAGAATCTCAATGTGATGATGTTCTTATATAGGTACTTATTGCCTTTGTTCTTCTTGGTGAAGAGTTTGGGTGCTACTATTGGCATAGCCTTGGTGAATAACTACACTACATTTTACAGACAGTACACAATGCAGCCAATCGTGCACCATTGCTGGAGGAAACAAACATTCAGGTGTTGGATGAGGAACCACTTATCCAGAGAAGCAGAAAGTATTCCATCATGCCTCATAGATAATAGAAAGGCTTTGTGATGTTTCCGCTGTCACTACCACAGCCTACCCAGCCTCTGACTTACTATTGGAGCCACAGTATTTATGTGACCGGTCAGATGAGTTCCTGGTGAATAGTGACCTCAAATATGTCTATGGTGGGGCACTCGGTAACGGTAATACAACTGAATATCTAAAGTCAGTGGTTAGATTCACCCTTGTGGGAGATAGTAATTACCTAGCACTTTTGCAACCGAACTGTTAATTGACAATTTTCTAACCATGCCTGCATCATAGTCAATAGATAGATGCAGCTTGGAAACAGGACCTTCAGCCCACTGAGTCCTTATAGACCATCAAGAACCCATTTTTGCACCGTAGTGAGCCGTATCTCAAATATACAGGAAGGAGATAGAGAGCTCAGTGACATGGTGTCATGAAAACAACCTTTCCCTCAATGTCAGCAAAACAAAAGAGCTGGTCATTGACTGCAGGAAGGGTGGTGGAGCACATGCTCCTGTCTACATCAATGGTGGTGTGGTCAAGCAGGTTGAGAGCTTCAAGTTCCTAGGAGTGAACATCACAGATAGCCTGTTCTAGTCCAACCATAAAGACACCACAGACAAGAAAGCTTACTAGCACATCTAGTTCCTCAGGAGGCTAAAGAAATTTGGCATGTCCCTGTCAACCTTGACCAACTTTTATCAATGCACTATGGAAAGCATCCTATCTGGATGCATCACAGCTTGGTGTGGCATTTGGTTTGCCTGTGATTGCAAGAAACTGCAGAGAGTTGTGGACACAGCTCTGCACATCATGGAAACTAGCTTCCCCTCCATGGACTCTGTCTATACTTCTTGCTGCCTCAGTACAGTACAATCAAAGATCCCACCCACCCAGACATTCTCTCTTCTCCCCCTTCCATCAGACAGAAGATACAAAAGCCAGAAAGCATGTACCACCAGGCTTAAGAACAGCTTCTATCCCACTGTTTTAAGACTATTGAACAGTTCTCTAGTACGATAAGATGGACTCTTGACCTCAGAGTCTACCTCGTATGGCCTTGCACCTTATTGTCTGCCTGCACTGCACTCTCTCTGAAACTGTTACACTATATTCTGCATTCTGTTATTATTTTACCTTGTACTACCTCAATGCACTGTGTATTGAATTGCTCTGTATGAATAGTATGCAAGACAAGCATTTCACTATACCTTGGTACACGTGACAATAATAAACCAATAACAATAACTTTCTTACTTTTACCCATTTTATCCTCCCTGCATTCCCATCTCCCCCCACCAACACCACCACCCTTCCCCAAGATACTTCCACTTATCTACACACCAGGAGAAATTTACATTGGTCACGTAACCTACGAAAGCAATATAGAAAGGAATCAAATACCCACAGTAAACCCACACAGTCAGCATGAAAACATGCAAATTCCACACAGGCAGCACCAGAAGTCAGGACTGAACCAAAGTCAATGGCACTGTGAGGCAGCAGCTCTGCTAGCTGCACCAGCATTGACTGGGCCTTATTACATGCAGTCATATTAACTTCACTTTCCGAGGAGATGCAAATAAAATTGAACTTTGTTTGATCATCAGCCAGCTTTCCCATTTTGACCTTATAATGGAAGAAAAGTCATTGATGAAACAGATGAAGATCATTGGTCCTCAGGAATTGATTGTGGACTTCAGGAAGGGGAAGTTGGGAGAACACACACCAGTCCTCATTGAGGGGTCAGCAGTGAAAAGGGTGAGCAACTTCAAGTTCCTGGGCATCAACATCTCGGAGGATCGATTCTGGGCTCAACACATTGATGCAATCACAAAGAAGGCACACCTTCGACTCTGCTGCATTAGAGGTTTGAGGAGATTCGATATGTCACCAAAGACACTTACAAATTGTGGAGAGCATTCTGACTGATTGCAGCACAACCTGGTATGGAGGCTCCAATGCACAGGATCGCAAGAGACTGCAGAGGGTTGTAGACTCAGCCAGCTCCATCACAGGCAAAACCCTCCCCACCATTGAGGACATCTTCAAGAGGCGGTGTCTCAAGAAGGCTGCATCCATCACTAAGGACCCTCAACATCTGGTACATGCCCTTTTCTTCAGAATAAGAATCAGATTTATTATCACTGACCATATGTTGTAAAATTTGTTGTTTTGCAGCTGCAGTACAGTACAAAGACAAAAATTGCTATAAGTCACAAAAATAAATAAATAAATAAATAAACAGTGCGAAAGAGGAATAATGAGGTAGTGCTCATTGGTCAGAAATCTGATGGCAGAGGGGAAGAAGCTGTTCCTAAAATGTAGAGTGTGGGTCTTCAGACTCCTGTATTTCAGCCCCAATGGTAGTAATGAGAAGAGGCCATGTCCCAGATGGTGAACGTTCTTAATGATTGATGCCACCTTCTTGAGGCAACATGTCTTGAAGATGTCTTCGATGGTGGGGATGGTTCTTGTTATTACCATTGAGGAGGAAGTGCAGGAGAATAAAGACCTGCACTCAATGATTCAGAAACAGCTTCTTCCCTTCTGCCATCAGATTTCTGAATGGTTCATGAACCCATGGACACTGTCTCATTATTCCTTTATTTGCACTATTTATTTATTTTTGTAATTTACAGTAATTTTATGTCTTTGCATTGCCCTGCTGCCACAAAACAACAAATTTCACATCATCAAAGTCAGTAATGATAAATCTGATTCTGAGCTCCTCTTGCACACAACTAAGATGTGTCAGCACCATGTTGCTCTCTGTGCTAGTTCTGATGGAATGTCTCATCTGCATATGTTTCTCTTCCCACCTGCTTAGTCTTTCCAGCACTTTCTATTTTTGATTTAGATTTCCATCATCTGAAGTTTTTTTTTGATTTTCTCTTATATGCTGTTCTGTGTCACAGTTTCGTTAGGTCATCAACTCATTTTTAGATGTGCCCAGTTCTGCTTCTGCCATGCCTATCTGCTTTGCTTATTGAACAAGGATTAATCCCCTTGTTGGACTATATTGGTAGGGTATGATAGCCATGAGATTATATATTATGGTGACGTACATTTCTGTGGCTGCTGATGGTCCAAAGTGTCTCATGGATGCCCAGTTTTGAGCCCCCAGGTCAGTTCTGAGTTTATCCTTTAACATGATTGCAGTGCCGCAGTGATAACAGAGTGGCTTCTCAGTGTGAAGGTGGGACTTTATTTACATTTGGTCAATCTGATGACCAAACCACCTTTGGTGATGATCATTGAATTTTCCAACCCAAGATGTGAAAATATGTGCTCTTACATTCAATACTTCTTACTCTGGTGAAGCACTGATTCATCAACTGAAGGAAGGTGGTAGGTGGTAATCAGGTGTGGGTTTTCTTGCCATCTTTGACTTGGTGCCAGAGAGCTCATTGATGACAAAACTGAATGGCATGCAAGCCATTTCAGAGAACAGTTATGAGTCGGTCAGTTTGTTGCTGGTGTGGTATCGAGTCTAGGCTAGAAGAAGTAAACGTGGACAATTTCCACCCCTGAGAAGCAGCTGAGGATCAGGTAAGTTTTTATCATAATCTTGTCCTTTCATGTTCCATCACAAAAGTTAGTTTTTTTTTAATTCACTTTATACTTAAGTGAATTTAAACTCCGCAGCTGCCATAACGAGATGTCAATTTATATTTCTGAGTTGTTAAAACAGGATTCTTGCTCCAGTAACTAAACCATTGCACCACCATCGCACAAGGCTGGAATGGCTGATTATCTAAACTTTCCAAGTTCAACAGTGAGTATGGAAGGCCAAATATTTCCTCATCAAGACGATATGGCATAGTTACTAGAATTTACATTGAGCTCCATTGGAACAGTAGAGAAGGTGAAAGACAGAGTGGACAAATTGGAAATGGGCTGGAGAAGTAAGGAGGCTGCCAGCATTTCAAGTCATGTCTGACTGGAGGTATTCTGTGAAGTGATTACCCCTTCTGCTTTTGGTTTTCCCAATGGATGGAAGATTACAATGCAGTATACTAAACTGGAAGAAGTACAAGTGATTCGCTGCTTCTCCTGAAAATACACAAGAAGTCAAAAGGCATATTTGGACAATGAAACAGTTAACAATTCAGGTTGTTGAAACTCCAACAGTATTAGAGAATGCTGGAGACATAAACTAAGCAAGTTCAGGGGAATGAAAATCAGGTGGGGTGGAATGAACCACTGAGAATGCCTGTGATAGGGTGTTAAACAGACAATTAAATGACAATAGTAGAATACAGCAAGAAGAAAAGATGATAATGGGATGTGAAGAAGCAAAAAAGATCTTGAGGAATATAGCAGAATGAATAGAAGGAATAAGCAGGATTTTCACACAGTTTGTTCAAACACAAGACAGCATGAAAGAAGAAAAGCTCAATTAGACCATTATCCCACTTCTGCAGAGTTTGGAAGAGCTACCTTGTCATCAATTCTACCTCATCAGTATAATTTTGCAAGAGTACATTCTGAGGCTGCTGTCAAAAATATGTCATGAACAGCATTTTATTTTCAATTGAAATTGTTGAGCTCCATGCTGGAGATTTGTAAAATGTCTACTCAAATAATGAGGCATTGCTCCTTCAGTTTACATGAAACTTCAAAAGGATCAGAAATGGAGTGAGACAGAGAATTAAAGTGGCACAAGCAAAAGTTTTGTGCCATGCTTGCAACCTTCATAGAGGAATTCTGCAAAACTGTCACTTAATTTTTGAAGAAAAGAAAAACCCGACTGATTCCTGGAATCTCTGCCTTATCATTGCTCACAGTGGAGAAAGAGCATATGAACTGTTATTGAGAATGAGACCCTGTGTAAGTGGTGGACCATGTCACCAACTAGACTTCCACCCACCCTAACAGCCACCACCTGTCCCATTTGCGAAATAGTCTGCATATCCCATATTGTCCTCATTAAATACCTCAAAACTCATAAACTTGAAGTAAAGTAAGTCATCCTCAATTTTGAGCGACTGCCAAAGTGCGCTTGCAGAGGGCATATGCTTAAGGTGAGAGGGAAATGACTTAATAGGAACTTGAGGGGCAACTTTTTTTACACAAAGGGTAGTGTGGAATCAGCTCAGAGGATGTGGCTGAGGCAGGTACAACAACAACTTCTAAAAGACAGTTGTTCAGGTACATGGATTGGTGAGGTTTAGAAGGTTATGGGCCAAATGCTGGCAAATGGGACGAGCTTGGATGGGGCATCTTGGTCGGCATGGACTAGTTGGGCCGAGTACCTGTTTCTATAACTCTATGACTCTATAAGAAGGATTTAGTTTACTGCAGTATAACAAAATGTATGTGCAAGCAAACTACAGTATTACCTCGAAAGACTGTCTGTAGATTTGCTCTGTAGAAGTAAAGTAAAATGGCAGATGGTACATTTCCTTTTCTTGCGGACATTATGGAGACGGATGTGCAATGGAAATGATTGAGAAGTAAATCTGGATGCCAAGATGGAAATAGTCCCATTAAATGGAAAGCCATGGCAGATATTATGATGATTATATAATGTTTTATGGACTGTGAGGGTGAATGGATTGGAAGCTGAAGACAACCTTATTATGAATAAACAAACTGCAGATGTTGGAAATCTGGAATAAAACTAGATATTGCTGGAAACATTCAATACCTGTGGAAAGAGAAATTGAGTCAACATTTCTGGTTGAAAACCTTTACCAGAACTTATTGTAGTTCTGCCAGGGAAACAAGTGGGTTAAAACAGACATGCAGGAAATGTAACAGAGTACTTACAGAGAGTGGGAATGGAAGGACATATAGCTGTCAGAGTCAATCAGCAAATGGTGAATATTGAATCATGGAAAGAGTGAAGTTAACAAAGGAAACATGTTGGATTTGGAAGATCTGAAGGATTCAAGAACATACAAACCATTGCATGACCCACAAGTCTACTTCAACATTCAATAAGGTCATAACTGAACCTGTGACCCAAATACTTTGCTCATCAATCCCCAAATACTCTGAATTCTCTTGTGTCAAAAAATCTATTAATCTCAACTTTGAAAATACTCAGTCTGAGTTTCTTATTAATATGTTCCAGTTCTGCAGTTTTCCAGCAATTAGTTGAACAGCTGTTGGTTGTGTGTGATCTAATCAACAAACTGCTTTGTAAATGAAGCTGCAATAGGATTACCTTTTGCAATGTTTGCTCTTGCTCCTAATTAAGTTGATCAAAATTAAGCTTGCACATAGTATGTGTTACTGTTCTCAATGTGGCAACTTCATTTACTCTGGGGAGTACTAAAACCTGACAGGCCTGTTGATCTCTCCTACTCACAGGCTTGGATATCTACATTCATTATCATTGGCAATTCATTGTCTGAATCGTGCGCTGACAGAAAGGCTCCCCTAAAAGTTACATGCAGAAACACTTAAATTGATTGAATATAGCACTGTCCTGAAAGTGACACTATCGTTAATACAGCACAAATAAAATTAAAATTGGTTCCTTGCTGGCGGTCCGTTAACTTATTGTCCTTGCTATTGACTGTGCCTGGAATGTTAAACGGGCAGTGTGAATTAACTGTGCATTCCGATGTGCTTTCATCTCACCAAAAATCCTTGTTAACCATTTAAATATTAGCTGCAAAACGGTTCCCATTATTTGTGAAATTGCTGTGGAGCTGTTGGAGCGGTTACGTCCGCACTAGAACTAGTCAACCGTACTTTAAACTGCAGAGGTTATAGTTAGACAAAATGTTAGTCAACGCACGTAAGCACATCGAAACCCACGTAACGTTAAGCGACTAATATTTTCGTTGGGAGAAAATGAACGTTTCCAGTTATTTTATAAATGGTGAAACTTGGCAAGATACACCAAATTGTTAAACTTCAGAATCGTTAGCTTAACTAATCGATGTAAGAAAACTGGCTGGAAGAGTGCTCCACTCACAATAACGTTTGGGAGAGTTGTATCTTCGCCATTGTTATTCGGGGATTGTCGAACAACAGTTGCGGCAATGATTTTCAGTGTACGAATAAAATGAAATCTGGTTTTTGGAACATTGTAAACGACACAGTAATGCAGAAGGCGATGGGAATTCGGTGCAATACGTGCACATACTCAAAGGAAATTTCACCATTCCTGAAACTGCTTGCCAAATGACAACTTCCTTCTGCACCGTTGACGCAACCAGCTTTAAGGACTGTACCGTGCAATTATTGGCCGAGACTCTTTGTGTCGCTGTGTACCAATGAGGTACTCATATACTGCCACAGATCCATCACTCCTCCCCTTATACCGCGCACGGCGAAGAACCGGAAAGAGAGATTTAGTGTTTACATTCATATCTAACAGCCATGTTTCCCCAAATAATCTTTCTCAACTACTAGAAGAGGATATCAAGTATCCACCACTACATTTTCGATCTTACGCTGCATACAGGTGGTTGCCGCAATCTCTCCGTTTGGTTTCCCACAGCACTCCGAATGCGAGGACTAATTCAGACAGAGAATGCTAACGTGGTCTTTTATTTTCCTGCTTTGTATCTGCAAAGATGTCTCTGGACAGATCCGTTATTCAATTCTTGAAGAGTTGGAGCCCGGGGCCTTTGTTGGGAATGTCGCCAAGGATTTAGGTTTAGACGTGAAGGATTTAGCTAATCGCAAACCCCGAATAATGTCTGAGGCCAATGAGTGGTATTTTAAGGTAAATTTTGATAACGGTGATCTGTGTGTAAATGTTAAGATAGATAGAGAGAAAGTCTGTGGACAGAGCAGTAAGTGCGTTCTGAGTAATGAGATTATGGTTGATAATCCCCTGGAGTTAATAAGCGCCGAAATCGAGATATTGGATATAAATGATAATTCCCCCAGTTTCTCGAATGAGGAGCTGCGTTTGGACATCGTGGAGTCTGTGGCACCGGGAACGAGCTTCCTGCTCCCGAGCGCGCACGATCCCGACGTGGGCATCAACTCCATCAGCACTTACCATCTGACTACCAATCAACATTTCGCTTTAGAAGTCAAGAATAGCAGCGACGGCAGTATAACTGCAGTCTTGGTGCTGACTAAGTCTTTGGACAGAGAGGAGCAAGCAACTCATCGATTACTTCTGACAGCCTTTGACGGCGGAACTCCCGTGAGATCAGGCACGGCTAAAATCACCATCAATGTCCTTGATGTCGACGATAATTGGCCGGTATTCGACCAAGCAGTATACAAAGTAAAGTTACCAGAAAACGTTCCAATCGGTACATTAGTTATAAAACTCAACGCCACCGATTTGGACGAGGGTTCCAATGGCGACATAAACTATTTCTTTAGCAGCAGTACCCCGGCTAGAGTGCGTGATCTTTTTAGTCTGGGCACCAAAACGGGAGAAATGAGAATAAAAGGAACATTGGATTTTGAGGAAAGCAGCTTTTACGAGATAAACGTAGAAGCGAAGGACAGTGTTCACTTTTCACTTTGCAGAGTTATAGTGGAGATCAGTGACGTGAATGATAATGCACCGGAATTAACATTAATGTCAGTAACAAGCCCTATTCGGGAGGATGAGCCAATTGCAACTTTCGTAGCCCTGATGCGTGTGGCGGATCGAGATTCCGCAGCGAACGGACAGGCTCAGTGTCACATAGCGAAAGGCCTGCCATTTAATCTCAAAACATCCAAAAAGAACACATACACGCTGGTCACCAGTCGGACACTGGACCGAGAGGTGGCTGCTCAGTATATGGTTGACATTGTCTGCACTGATACAGGGACGCCCCCGCTCTCTACCAACAAAACCATCCTGATTCAGATATCCGACGTTAATGATAATGCCCCGCGTTTTGCGCAGGTTTCATATACAGTCTATGTGCCTGAGAACAACGCCGCCGGTTCTTCGATCGGTTCTGTCTCCGCTGTCGATCCGGATCAGTATAAGAATTCACACGTGACATATTCCATCCTGAACAGCCAAATACATAACGTGCCTGTCTCCGCCTACGTTGCAATTAACTCAGGCACGGGGGTGATTTATTCCCAACGCTCTTTTGATTACGAGGAAGTAAAGAACTTTCAGGTCCACGTTCAAGCCCGGGACGCTGGATCTCTCCCACTCGATAGCAATGTGACTGTGAACGTCATCATCCTGGATCAGAACGATAACGCTCCCCAGGTCATATCTCCCATGACTAAGAACAACTCTGAAATAAGGTTACCTCGCTCTGCTGACCCGGGTTACCTTGTGACCAAAGTGATGGCTGTAGATGCAGATTCCGGCCAGAATGCACGGCTGTCCTATCAGTTGCTCCAGGCCACTGATTCGGGCCTATTTACCGTGGCACCTGGTTCGGGAGAAATCAGGACAGCCCGTCCGATGGTGGAAAAGGACGATTACATTCATCAACTGGTTGTTATGGTGAAAGACAATGGCCACCCACCCCTTTCCACCACCGTCACTATCAACCTATTGATTACAGACGGTGGTGTGGACACTCTAAGAGACCAAACAACACAGCCCCAAGACATCCGCCATGGTTCCAATTTAGCTTTCTACTTAATCATCACTTTGGCGTCAACCTCCTCCATTCTTCTTGTGGTTCTAATCGTTCTCATTGTGACCATGTGCCATTCTGATAGAAGTAGATCGTCCTGCTGCGAATCTTCCCCTTCATGCTGCAATTTAAGACGGTGGGACAGGAGTAACACTTACCCAAATTCCCATGTATATCTTCAAACTGTACCTGATTATAAAGGAAGCCCTCACTTTGTTGAGTTAGTTGGGAATGGGTCGCTCTCTCGAACATACTCTTATAAAGTTCGTCCAAATCAGTTATCAAATAAGGGCGACTTCCTCTTTTTAGCCCCATACAATGTAGCAACATTGCAAAATGATGCTGGGAATACTGACACACTTCTGGCAGAATGGCGAAGAGAGCTAACCAGTGACTGGAAAAATCTGTCAAGTGAGGTGAGTGGGAGAAGCTTTATATCTTATTTCTACTTTCCTGTGCCATGTGATGTATGAAAAGATTGCTAGAATCAGCTAGTGGATACTTTCAATGTCCACAAGGTAAGCAACAATGATAGGCAGTTATGATATTGGACTGTTAATTGAATACCAAGACAACTCTGATCCAAAAGTAAGAGCATATTTGTCATTCAATGCATAATGCTAGATTCACATTGCACTAAAATCTCTGATGGTAGCATTGGTGTAAAGCCATTTTGCACCACAACTACTTTTCTAATTTGGATGTACATTCTGGTCGCTCCATTACAGGAAGGATGTAGAAGCTTTGGGAAGGGTGTAGAAGAGGTTTACCAGGAAGCTGCCTGGATAAGAGGGTATGAACTGGAAGAAGAGGTTGGACAAACTTGGTTGTTCTCTGGAGTGTCATTGGCTGAGGGAAGACTGATAGAAGTTTATCAACTTATAAAAGGCATAGATAGGCCAGACAGCATCTTTTTTCCCAGGGTAGAAAAGTCAAGTACTAGAGATGCATTTGAGGTGAGAGGGGGGTAAATTTAAAGGAGATGTGCAGGACAGAATTTTTTACACAGAGAGTGGTAGATGCCTAGACTGATAGTGGTGAAAGCAGATACAATAGTGGCATTTAAGAGACTGTTAGACAGACACAAGAATATGCACGGAAAAGTGGGATATTTATCATGTACAGGCAGAAGAGATTTATCTTAACTTGGCATTGTGTTTGGCGCAGACATCATGGGCTGAAGGGCCTGTTCCTGTGCTGTACTCTTCTACGTACACTGGGATCTTAATTGGTTAACCTAACCAAGGGTTAAGCTGTTTTGCTACTTTATTTCCAAGCTACTTGTTTGGATAACATAAAACAAAAATAATAATGGAGTTATTAGAACATTGAGAACTCTTCCAGACCTAACAAATAGGCAGAACACAATGATTTTATTCATGAATTCCATATTTATAATCACTATTGAAGATTAACAATGGAGAAAGGACTAGGAAATAAATATAGAAATGCTCCAGATATCAGGGTGCTTGGCCCAATGATCTTCCTCCATGCTGTTGTTTTTATGATTCCTACATGTGACATTTAATGTAGAGGTGTAGAGATACAAGAATCTCCAGAGAAGATCATGCTGAAGTACCTTGCTGTAACATTACTGGTCAGCACCAAATCTGTGACTTTTAAAATGATTTTTTGAACTCCCAGGCACTTTATAAAACTACACATAGCTTGAAAGATTTATTCAGAATGTGGACTTTACAATCACACTGTCAAAACAGATCTAATTCATCTTCTAACCATGTCAGGGCAGAGGTCTCTCTTCTTGCCTTGAAATTCAATTTAGAGCCAGGCAGTAAAAATAAGCTATTATGATGCTGCAATCAATGCCATAGCTTCAGGTCTCTGAATCTGTTGTAACCTTGGAACAGGTATGAATTCACCCTAATAGATCACTCATATTGCTCCCTGTGGTCATGATATCATCTTCAACTGCTGCCTGCTTGTTTATCTTCCAATAAATGGACAACTAACAAAGAAAAGTAGATGCAAGAGTCTTCACTTTTCTATTCTTTGTGGAAGGCCTGCCTGCAACATTACACAGCTGGACTTGTATATGGTTGAGCAACAGGGTCACCTCCATTACAGAAGCTATTCCTATATGTATCTTAAGATGTATGTAATTGTGGTACGTCAATAATAGTATTAATACGCAAATGTTTAGAAAGTTATTAGTACATAGTAAATTTGTACAAGGCAATGATTTACCTGGTTATACAAAAGCACAGTAAGATATTCTGGTTTATGCTTCTTACCTCTACCACAATTAATTCCTCCAGACCTCATTCCTGCCCCACCAAACATCTCAATGGAGTCTCAGGCACCAATGTGTCAGACACCTACACACTTGCAACTTGTCACCAGCATCATTCTGTTCCTGCAACACAGGAGCATTCAAAAGAGACCCAAGGCTGGAAAACATTTGCTGTGTCAAGTTCAAATGTGTTCATGAACCTTTAATTTGCTTTGTGTGGAAATACAAAGTCCCCATTACTCACTGGGAAGCTGATTAACAGAATGGCTCATCACATAAATGATAAAATGTTTGCTCAGAGATTGGAGGTAGAGAATGGCAGTAGATGATGTTTATTTTTGAATTGGTTGGTAATGCACAGCAATGTTGTCCGATCATCAGTTTTGATGCTACTCTCATCACTAGCAACACAGTTGTTAATATTGAGGGTAGTTGTGGATTTCAGGAAGATTTAAATGACGACAAGCATGATGTAAATGGAGTTCTGTGCAAAGCAGCATTAAGAAATGTACTTAGGTCCAAAATGGGAAAAATAATATAAACTACACAATTTTAAAAATGTAAGTGAGCAGAGAATCCTTCACAGCCACATCAGCAAGTCCTTTAAGTTGGGAGGGCAAGTTGATAAGGTGATCATAAAGAAACATTTGTTATTTGTGCATATGATAAAAGATTGTGCTGGAACTTTACAAGTTTCCAGCAACAAACAAGATGCTGGAACTCAGCAGGTCAAGCAACATTGGTGGAGAGAGATGGACAGTCATCTGTCCATTTGTCTTCAGTCGACAACTCCTTGTTTGTTGACCCAGATTCTGGTATCTCCATCTCTTGTCTCCATTTTACAAATCCCCAGTTCGGCCTCATGTTTGATATTGTGGCTAGTTTCTAGTACAGCCCTTCAGGTCTTATGAAGGATTTAAAGGTAACCAGGATGTTATCCAGGATTGTTGACGCTAGTTAGGAGGAGAGATTGGAAAGGTTTTGCTTAGAGTAGTAAATATTAAGAGGTAATCTAAAAGAAATTTCCTACATCATGAGAGATTTTTGCTGGATTAGAAAAAAAAAAGCTAACTCCAAAAGGTATACATAAGCAAAAGGTATAGGTTTGAAATTATGTGCAAAAGTTCCATGTAACAGTGGAGGGGAGAAGAAAAGTTTTCAGTCAGAGAGATGCTGGGTCTGAAATACGATGGTAAACCTTTGAGTGAAGCACTCTGGTATTGAAAGGAGTGGATGGATGCATTTGCATCTGGTTCCTCAACTTTATGGCTGAGGAATGTTGAAACTGTGTCATAAGTAATTTTAAATGTGTGTTGGACAGGCACTTGTGAGGTTATGGAATTATGGGCAAAAATCAAGGCAATGGTGGCAAGCTTGATGTTAAGCCGGTACAAAAAGCTGAATTGTGCTGTTTTTATATGATTTTGTTTTTGCACACTTTCATTTTTCACATAATTAATATGCATATAGTAATGCATGCTTTATGCAATTAAATTATGAATAAAACTCCTTTTTTATTTTTGCTTAAGGGTGAGGTACAAATTTCAGCCAATACAAGTGAAAAAGAGACACATGTTGATCAATATGAGGTTAAATATTGTCTTTACTTCAAGGCTATGTTCAGTCTAGCTGAGATATAAAAAAATAATTATATAAATAGAGAATAAGTTCTCAAATAAGTTTCAGGAGCAAGTGTTGCTGTAATTGAGGACTATTCACAGTATAAAATCCCTTTCATTGTTCAAGCAATAATGCTTAAACTCAGGCTCAGACAATCTCCTCAGACTGAAGCAGTGTGACATTTTCAAATTTACTGTACAACAGCAATCATTGTGGCTGTGCTCCAATTTCATTACTGTTAAATTATAGATTATTTTCTGCTTAAATTTATGCCAACCATGAGATACATTGTGACTGCCAAAACCCATTTGATTTTTCGACCATTGATGGAAATAAAGAGAAAATAAGTTGTCGTTAAGTAGGATCTTATTGCAATCTCAGGGTGTCTGAAAAGATACTGTGGCCAATGAATTATTTTGGAAATACAATCATTGTTATTATGTCATCAAATATAGTGGCTATTTTGCACACATATAAGGTCCCATCAATAGTAAACAATTTCAATGGCCAGTCAGTCTGATATTGGTTAATGACATAATTTTAGTGAGGAGAGCAGGAGAATGTGTAACTCCAAATACGAATAAGTGATCCTTTATGATTACTGAATCAGAATATAGCAGCTCTAATAGTGTAACATCCTACTAGAGATGTGGTGTTAATCTGAATTGTATAGTCAAATCCAGGCTTTGAAACTGAATTCATGTGTTCTTGGCAAAAGTGCTGCCAAGTGAGAATTTTGTTGCACCATTTAAGCTAGATGCTCCTGACTATGACCATACTAATACTGCAGATTGGATCAGGCAATATGTCCTGGATTCCACATTAGCAGGACCCTTCGCTCCTTCCTGGCTAAAATATATACTTTACAGTATATTCCCAGGAAATGGCAGCATTATGCAGACACAATTTTTTTTTCAAGAGTTTAAAAATTACATTTTGAGAGTATCAGCAAAGGATGTCCACACTGTCTGAAAAAATAAAGAAAGGTCTTTGAACTGGTCAAGAGCTCCAAGTTCCTGAGTATCTACTAAAGCATGTTTTACATTACATAAGATTTGTCCACGTGTGGTTTCTAATCAAAATGGCAGGATATTTCTACTTTATGGGAATTCACACTGCTCTGAACTCAGACCGAATTGGGAATTCTTTCTACTTTTGCTGAGAAGCAAAGGCAATCTAATTTCACATATCTCACATGGCTTTTAAATTCTTTCACATTGCCATATTTCTGTTTATTTTAAAAATAACTTAATATATTTGGGCTCGTATTCTTGGTTGAAATCATGAAGTATAAATCTACTTAAGTAAAACAATACTACTGTTGTTGTCAAATGTTTTTGTTGTTGTATATCATAAGACTTTAAATAACATCACTCTTTGACCACCAGTTGTGAATTGTGTAAAAATAGAAATGATAGCATACATTGCTGAACGTTAGCATAATTTTCATAGTAATGGAAAACATGCAGCACAACTGGAGCCAAACCAGGCTGAATTTAAGTTTTGGGGTAAAAGGAAATGTCTTGGCCTCTTGATGAGAGACTGCCTAAAGCAAGTTCTGTCATACTGCAGCAGCTTGAAACTGTCTCCGGTATAATGATAACTGTTATAAAAGGAACTTTTTAAACTTTGAAATTAATGCTTGAAGTGTTCCCAGGCAGTCTGGTGAAAGATTTTTAAAGCTTGAATGTTATCAGCAGAAAGTGCAATTTACTATTAAATGGCAGTAAAAATATCAACTGCATTCTGAAACTAGCAAGTTATGTTTCCACAATAAACATAAAGAGCAAGCATTAACATTTATAATGAGTCTTTCATTTACATAGTTCTTTCTTGACATCTGAAAGTGGTTTATAGCTAGAACTCTTGAAGTAGAGTCACTATTGTATTCCAGGAAGCAAGCAGCCAATTTGTAAACAAGATGCTCAAAACAGCAAAATGAGAATGAATAGATAATCCACTTTATCAATTGGATGAGGGATAATTATTGTCTCGGGTATGATGGAGATGCCCTCTAGTCTTCTGTGAAAAGGTACCATGAAATCTTTTACATCAAACCGAGAAGATAAATTGGTTTAACATTTCATCTGATCAACAACACATCCATCAGTTCAGCACTTCTTGGGTAGTGCTCCTGACTAAATCATGTGCCCAGATTTCTGAAATGGAATGTGAAGTCACTACTTTGCATTTGAGAGTTGAGCATTACATCACTGAGCTACAGCTGCTACATATATTTATCTGTGCATGCTTGGACTCATAGTTTGTATCATTGAAACTAAAGTTTAAAAAACCTTATGCAATGCTTAATAAAGCTACATTATAATTATGCACCCATGGGCTCTGTGTAGCAGTCTAGCAAACAACTGGTCCAGAAGGTTAAGGTACATGGGGTCCAAGATGAACTGGCTGATTAGATCTAACATTGGCTTGGTGATCGGAAGCAGAGTATGATGGTGGAAGGATGCTTTACTGATTGGAGGTCTGTGAGCAGTGGTGTACTGCAGGGATCAGTGCTGGCACCCTGGATGTTTGTGATATGTACTAATAACTTGGAAGTGAATGCAGGATGAATGATTAGTAAGTTGCTGATGACACAACAATTGTTGGTTTTATGGATAGCAAGGAAAGTTGTCTAAGGCTGCAACAGGATATAGATCAGATGGAAAGTTGGGCTGAGCATTGGCAGATGGATTTATCCTGAATGATTAAAGTGATATAGTTTGGGAAGTCAGATAAGGGTAGTGCAGACACAGTAAATGGGAGGACAATAAGGAATGTTGATGAATGGAGGAACCTTGGGGTTCAATTCCATAGTCCTCTCAAAGTAACAACCCAGGTAGATAGAATGATGAAGAGGACATATGGTATCTTTACCTTCAAAGGTTGGGGCATAGAATAAGAAAATTTGGGACGTTATGTTACAACACTGGAGTCTTGTGTGTAATTCTGCTCACTACACAGTAGGAAGAATATGATTACACTGGAGGTAGTGCAGAGGAGATTCACCAGGATGTTGCCTGAATTGGAGGACTTTAATTATGGGGAGTGATTGCATATGATGGATTTGTTTTCACTGTAGTGCAGGAAACTGAGGGGTGTCCTAACAGAGGTATATAAAATTATAAGAAGCATAGTCAGAATTTTTTTCCCATGCCTGAGGTATCAAAAGGAAGAGGACATAGGTTTAAGATGTGATGTAGTTTTAAAGTGGAATTGGGGGGAAAGTTTTTTTTGTGCAGGGAGTGGTTGATATCTGGAACACACTGCCAGAGGAGGACATGGAATCAGTAAAAATTATGCTTAAGAAACGTTTAGACAGGCACTTAAATAAGCAAGGCAGAGAAACATTGAGACAGACACTTAAGTGAGCAAGCATAGAATGATATGGATCTAATGCAGACACTCGTGTCAATGGGCAAAAAGGTCAGCATGGATGTGATGGGCTGAGGGGCATATTCCACTGCTGTACAACTCTCTGTCCATGCCTCTGCAACTGCAAAAATTACACAGGCAGCGGGTTTATAAAATAATTTCAGAGTTTTAAATCGAGGATCAATGTATTAACGTCACCAGAATAATTGTGGAGCTGTGGTGAAAATTGTTATTTTAGTGCTTTTTATTCTGTTATTTTCTTGACCAAATTTCTCAAAAGTTTACCACTATCTTCATTTCCACATATATATTTTACAGGTGGGGCAACTGAATACAGACTGGCATTCTTCAGAGCCTCATATAGTTGGAAAGATCAGGTAATTCATTTTAAGTTTCTATTTAATTCCTTTAAATTTATTTCTGAGACAATTTCAGTATTGACATAGATAGGATATATTTTACTTTGAACATCTGATTCATTATTTAAGCAGTGCAGAGCTCGTAAGCATTCTTGCGTTTTGTGTAAATTTGTGCTTTTAATTTTCTATCAAACACTTTTGCTTTGTAACACCAGAAAGCCTAATTTTAAGCTCTCTCTCATTACTGTTACATTTATACACTTAAGCGTTAGATGTGAGACATGCAGGTTGAAATATCACACAGCTTCATGTTCATTTGTGATTGTACCGCAGTTGCAGCTGGTGGAACATATTTGGTTAAATTCAGCTTACAGATAGTTGGCAGTTGCTTTTGTAACCACCTGCTGTCAGGCTATCAGTCCTCAAGCATGCCTCAGACTTAAATGTTCACAAGTAAAAATCCAAGATGACTTTTGGTCAGACATTACACATCTAACCATCCAGTCCACTGCTGGACTCACCATTGAACATAGCACGGACGTGTTGAAGAGATGGGCAAGATGCATTTTACATCTGGTTCCTCAGTTTTATGCCAAGGAGGACTGGTGGAGGAATGATGATTGCTTTTATTTGTACGGGGTTGCCAAATCTGTGGGAAAAAAATGACAAGTAATTTAATTTATTTCACATTATGGTAATGTTTTGATTATATTTTAATATTTTAATGTGCTTTTGATTAAATGTAATTAATGTTTAAATAATCATTTTAAATATGTTTATTTTTTGGAATTACTTTCAAATAACTCTGGTAGAGATACTTAGAAACTGCCGCAAGCCTTTGACAACCAGTGAGGTCAAAGGACATCAGGGGATTCTGGGAGTTCATTCAAAGATCACAATGCTTGAGGCTTGGAGACACAAGAGACTGCAGATGCTGGAATCTGAAGCAACAAACAATGTGCTGGAGGAACTCAGCAGGTCAAGCAGCATCGAAACCCTGCATCAGGACAACTCCTTTCCTCCCACAGATGCTGCTTGACCTGCTGAGTTCCTCCAGCAGGAACTCAGAAAGTGGGTCAGTGTCACATCAGGACAGGGTGAGCCATAAAAGGAAAAGAGAGACAAAAACAGAAAAGACATAAGCAATACTTCTTTTCAATTTGAGGCTTACTTGTTGCCTTGCTGGACGCTTACTGATTTCAGCATGTCAGTTCATCTGGCCCTCTGTATTTGGAAAAAAAATGAAGACAGGTGGGAACTCTGGCTTGCAAGTCCATGTAATGGGTCAGGCCCTGGATCAGCAGTTCATCCAGCCAGTTTGAGTAGTGAAGTCAAACTGCCCAATTATTTTTGCATAACTGAAACCTTACACAAAAGTATGTATGATTACGAACATCAATGTTCAATAGTTGCTTGGCTCACCTCTAAACTGCATTAAATTGTGTCAACTTGTCATACTTGTTGCGAAGATGAAAACTAAACTCACCACAGAAAGTGACCTTTTCCATTTGAAATCTAAGGAGACAATGATGTGATCATTTTTAGCTGTGTTAGTAAGCATTGAATAAAATTGTTCAATCCTAATATTAACCTATCAAATCAGAAAATTTAGTTTCTAAATTTCAAATAATGCTCAGTAGTTTGCTGCAGCAGGATATCTAACAGCATACATTATTATTTCATAAAACTCTGTAAATCTGGCATACTGGGGACTTTGGTGATGCTGGACTGGAAGATTATTAGATGTTATTCCTATCAAATACCCAAAAACACTTTTAGTTCACTTTTCTTTGATGTTACAAAATAGCATCACAAATGTTCCAGTGAAATCTGTGTGTGTCAAGGGAGCAGGGAAATGAGACTGTGGTAAGTTTCAACGGAGCATGGTTAGTATCACCCTGTGAGGCAGATGTCGAGCCATCAGGATTTCCGAATAATCACTGTTGGAATTTTACAATGTTTAAATTTTTAAATCTTTCGGTTGGTAAGTTGCTGAAAGTGTGTTGGAGGTGGAAGTAAAAACAGAACAGGTCCATCTGAAACAACAGGGAATGTAATTACGTACCTCCATAACGCTTTGGATTGGGAGATAGTGAAATGAACCACACGAGACTGAGAAAGTGGGTTCAGTGTCACATCAGGACAAGGTGAGCCATAAAAGGTAAAGACGGACAAAAACAGAAAAGACATAAACAATACTTCTTTTCAACTAGTACCCAAGGAATTAAGAGTTCGTAGCTACAATAGTTAATTTTCAGTGCCAGACTGGTTGATTGGTGGAGTGCATTGGAATTTTGAACAAGGAGGCAAAGTCCTAAGATGCATCTTGCAGGAGGAGAGAGAGAAGTTGAGAGGTATCGGAAGGTAATTCCAGAGTGGACCTGGCAGTTGGAGGCATGGCTTCTCGTGGTGGAGCAGCTGTATTTGGGGACACTGCAAACAGTACACTCTATTGTGGGAATAACAGCAAACCAAACTCTGTTACTCTCTTTATTAACACAAAACCTTGACCACGCATTTATCTTAATTACACATTTCACGGGTGTAGCTATTGCAAGGGTTTGTATTTAATGCTCATAATTGATTAAATTTCAGAAGGTGACTGAGATTAAAGGGTGCATGATCACAAATATAATGAAGGAATCACCTACAATGAAAAATAAACTGAAGTTTATGCATGGATTACATTGTTCAATTAAAATTCTCTAATTTTGAATCAAAATTAGAGGAATACGTACCTTGAAGGGTCAACGGGCTGGAGGTGTTTACAGAGAGGACTGGATGATACTATGGAGGCATTTATAAACATTTTACAAGGAGGCAGGTTAGTTTGCCACAGTACTGATGAGATTCATAGTGCCGTGTAATTAGGAGATGGATAATGTACCTCAATGTTGTATAACTTAAAGTTATAGAGGGAGGAAAATGAGGCTTGCCAAGGGTCCATAAGACCATCAGACATAGGTGCAGAATTAGGCCATTCACCCCATTGAGTCTGCTCCGCCATTCGATCTTGGCTGATTTATTTTTTCCTCTCAACCCCATTTTCCTATCTTCTCCCTGTAACCTTTGACACCCTTCTTAATCAAGAATCTTATCAACCTCCGCTTTAAATATACGCAATGACTTGGCTTCCACACCTGTCTGTGACAATGAATTCCACAGATTAAGCACACTCTGGCTAAGGAAATTCCTCCTCATCTCTGTTCTAAAGGGACGTCCTTCTGAGGCTGTGACCTCTGGTCCTGGACTCTCCCATTACTGGAAACATCCTGATGCTGCAGTAACTCAGCAGGCCAGGCAGTGTCCATGGAGAAAAGCAGGCGGTTAATGTTTTGGGCAAAGACCCTTCTTCAGGACTGAAAATAGGAAAAGGGGAAGCTATCTTCAGTCCTATCTTCATCCAGAAGGGTCCTGACCCGAAACATTGCCTGCCTGCTTTTCTCCATGGATGCTGCCTGGCCTGCTGAGTTCCTCCATCTAAATTCTCATCTAAATTCCAGCATCTGCAGTCCTTTGTTTCTTCCCTTCCACTGGAAACATCTTCTCCATGTCCGCTCTATCCAGACCTTTCAATACTCAGTAGGTTTCAGTGATATGCCCCCCCCCCCATCCTTCTAAACTCCAGTGAGTACAGGCCCAGAGCCATCAAACACTCCACATACGTTAACCTTTCCATTCCAATGAAACAATGTTTAGTGGTCAATGTTTAGTACTCAGGAGAGTGAGTTTGTGGAATGTCTAAGGGATGTTTTTCTGGAGCAACTTATTGAGGAGCCCACCAGGGGATCGGCTGTTTTGGATTGGGTGCTGTGTAGTGAACCCGAGGTGATTAGGGAACTAAAGGTAAAGGAACCACTGGGAACAAGTGATCACAATATGATTGAGTTTAGTTTCAAGTTTGAGAAGGAGAAGCTGATAACTGGTGTATCGATATTTCAGTGGAATAAGGGAAATTACAAAGGTATGAGAGATGAGTTGGCCCAAATTGATTGGAGGAGTAAGTTAGCTGGAGGGACGGCAGAGGAAAAATGGAAGAAATTTCTACAGGAAATAAGGACAATGCAGGACAGATATATTCCAAGAAAAAAGAAGGTTTTGAATGGAAAAAAGGCACAGATGTGGATAACGAGGGAGGTGAAGGATAAAATAAAAGCAAAAGGGGCGGCGTACAAAGTAGCAAAAATTAGTGGGAAAACAGAAGATTGGAACGATTTTAAAAATCTGCAGAGAGAAACTAAGAAGGTCATTAGGAAAGCAAAGATGAGTTACGAAAGGAAGCTGGCGGACAACATTCGGAAGGATTCTAAGAGTTTTTTTAAATACATAAGGAATAAAAGAGAGACACGGGTTGACATAGGACCAATTGATAACGGTGCAGGAGGTATTATAATGGATGATAGTGAGATGGCAAGGGAATTGAATGAATATTTTGCATCGGTCTTCACCGTGGAGGACATAAGCAATGTGCCCATTAGTCAGGAGTCTCACGAATTGGAGCTGAGTTCAATTGAGATTAATAGGGAGAAGGTGCTTGGAAAACTAAAGGGGCTTAAGGCTGATAAGTCTCCCGGACCGGATGAGGTGCATCCCCGGGTTCTGAAGGAGGTGGCTGTGGAGATAGCGGAGGCGTTGGCGATTATTTTTCAGGAATCGATAGATTCTGGCATGGTTCCGGAGGACTGGAGGGTAGCGAATGTAGTTCCGTTATATAAGAAAGGTGGGAGGCAGCACAAAGGCAATTACAGACCTATTAGTCTGACGTCAGTGGTGGGAAAATTATTGGAGTCTATCCTCAAGGAGGAGGTTACCGAATACCTAGAGGCGCAAGGCAAGATAGGACCTAGTCAACATGGTTTTGTGAAGGGGAGGTCCTGTCTGACCAACCTATTGGAGTTTTTTGAAGAAATCACAGGTAGGGTGGATAAGGGAGAGGCGGTAGATGTTGTGTATTTAGACTTTCAAAAGGCCTTTGATAAGGTGCCTCACAAGAGACTGATTAATAAGATGAGAGGTCATGGAATTATGGGCAGGGTAGCAAAATGGGTGGAGAATTGGCTGGTTGGCAGGAAGCAAAGGGTGGAAATAAAAGGATCTCGTTCTGGTTGGTTACCGGTTACTAGTGGTGTGCCGCAAGGGTCGGTGTTGGGGCCTCTCCTTTTTACCTTGTACATCAATGATTTGGATGATGGAATAAATGGTTGTGTGGCTAAGTTTGCGGATGACACCAAGATAAGTGGAGGAGTAGGGAGCATAGAGGAAATAGAAAGAATGCAGAGGGACCTAGACAGTTTAGGAGAATGGGCAAGAAAATGGCAGATGAGATTCAATGTTGAGAAATGTGCAGTTGTACACTTTGGAAGTAGAAATAAGCGGGTAGATTATTATCTAGAAGGAGAGAAGATTGATAGTGCGGTAGTACAAAGGGACTTGGGGGTACTTATACAAGATACCTTAAAAGTTAACCACCAGGTTGGATCGGTGGTTAAGAAAGCGAATGCTATGTTGGCATTCATCTCGAGAGGTATAGTGTATAAAAGTAAGGAAGTGTTGATGAGGCTCTACGGGGCGCTAGTGAGGCCTCATTTGGAATACTGTGCGCAGTTTTGGGCCCCGCATCTTAGGAAGGATGTGCTGACGTTGGAGAGGGTTCAGAGGAGATTTACGAGAATGATTCCAGGAATGAAAGGGCTTAAGTACGATGAGCGTTTGTCGGCTCTTGGACTGTACTCGCTGGAGTACAGAAGGATGAGAGGGGACCTCGTAGCGACATTTAAAATGTTGACAGGTAAGGATAGAGTAGATGTGGCTAGGCTGTTTCCCTTGGTGGGCGTGTCCAGGACCAGAGGGCACAATCTTAGAATTAGAGGGTACAGTTTCAAGACAGAGATGAGGAGAAGTTTCTTTACCCAGAGGGTGGTGAAATTGTGGAACTCCTTGCCACGCACAGCAGTGGAGGCCAGATCAGTGGGGGTGTTCAAGGAGGAGATAGACAGATATCTAAATAGTCAGGGTATCAAGGGATATGGGGATAAGGCTGGCAAATGGGATTAGAATAGTTTTTTTTTTCTCTCTCTTTTTTTCCCACCCCATTTCTTTTTCCCTTTTCCTTGGAGCAGACTCGATGGGCCGAATGGCCTGCTTCTGCTCCCTTATCTTGTGATCTTGTGAAAACACGCTTGAGGGTTTCAGTAACAGGTTGGCTGGGATAAGACATTATCAAGAAATGTGGAGGTGGTGTTCATTTCCTCAAAATAGAATATCAACCCATCTTGTCATGGTCACTTCCCAGTAGTCTTTTTTTATTGGTTCAGCATTATACTTTGCATTTAACAATCTTGGAAGAGTATCTGCAGAATAATTACAAATGAGAAAACAGCAAGTGTTAATTATCTTAAGTATTGCCCCAGAATTTGTAGTCAGTGATGGAACAAAGATGCTCAAAGTACACGCCCAGGAGAAAAGTTAAAGTGTATTTATCCAGCTTTTCCAACTTTATACAAATGCTCATTTGATTAAAGCAGAAGCTTAAATATTGCAAAAACATTGTTTATTTTATATATATTTTTTAATTCCTGTAGTTTTGAAATAGTCTTTTAAATGAATCACAATGTGTAATTCCACAATTACAATTTTAGGCCAGATAGCTTGCTAAGCAGTAGTTATGACTTCTTAAAAATCTCACTTGGACCTCCTATTACAAACCAAAAAAAAATTCAGTGCATTTTACAGGGGGAATGGTTTGTAAGTAACTTAAATTCACATTAATTCCATTGGTAGATTGTGGCAGGGGAAGTTGCAAGCAGTATATGCTGTTGTAGCAATAACAGCAATATCCAAACACCATAACCACAAAACCTTGACCATTCTTTAATTTAGTTTAATTATATATTTCACAGGTGTAGCTGTTTCCAAGGTTTGTATTTAATGCTCATACTTGACTGCGTTTGAGAAGGTAACAGAGATTGAAGGGTGCCTGATCAAAATATATGAAATACTCTCCGAAATATAATGAGGGAGTCACCTAGAATGAAAAGTAAACTGAATTTCATGCATGGATTACATTGTTCAATTAAAATTCTCTAGTTTTGAACTATCTTGGGGAATTTGGCAATTAGACTTATCTTGAAATTGAGGTTTGAGATAACGGATGTGGCTCCATAATGTGTTTTAAATCCCCTGTACTATTTTAATGAATATATTATCCCTTTATTTTGAAAGAATTAATGCCTACAATGAGGAAACGAAGAAAGGATTTCACAAGAATATATTAAGGATTTTTGCTTTTATTCTGCATAATAATAGCAACACCAGGTTTTGTCCTCTCAGCAGTTTGCATGATTTTTCTTACATTTGGGCACAATCTTTATATAGTTGAGTAAGATGATGCAGCAAGTTATTCAAGGTCCTTACAGAAAATGGGTCTAATGTACAAAGTACTGTTCTTTGCCTGTAATTTCTTCTGTATTTCCAATTTGTAATCGAAAAATCAAGCACAGAATTCTGAGAGATACCTTGTCAGTAATGACATGGACATAAAATGTTCCTGAATTTAGAAACATAGAACCATAGAACAATACAGCACAATTTAAGAGGGATAGGGAAGGGGGGAGAAGAGGTGGAGGTGTGGCGATACTGGTCAGGGACACTGTTACAGCTGTGGAAAAGATGGATGTTGTAGAAGGATCATCTCCAGAGTCCATATGGGTGGAGTTAAGGAACAAGAAAGGAGCAGTTACTCTACTAGGAGTATTCTATAGGCCCCCCGGTAGCAGTAGAGATATAGAGGAGCAGATTGGCAGGCAGTGTTTGGAGAGAAGCAGAAATAACAGGGTTGTTATAATGGGAGACTTCAACTTCCCAAATATAGACTGGAACCTGCTTAGTGCCAAAGGTTTAGATGGGACGGAATTTGTTAAGTGTGTCCAGGAGGGATTCTTGACGCAGTATGTTGACAGGCCGACTAGAGGGAATGCCATGTTAGATCTAGTTTTAGGAAATGAACTGGGACAGGTGAAGGATCTATTGGTGGGTGAGCATTTGGGGGACAGTGACCATTGCTCCATAACCTTTAAAATTGTCATGGACAGGCTCAGGTGCAGAGAGGACAAGAGGTTTTTCAATTGGGGAAGGGCTAACTACGAGGCTATAAGGAGAGAACTTGGGAGTGTAAATTGGGATGTCCTTTTTGAAGGAAAATGTACCATGGGGATGTGGTCGATATTCAGGGATCTTATGCAGGATGTTAGGGATAAATATGTCCCGGTGAGGCAGAGAAGGAATGGCAGGGTGAAGGAACCGTGGGTGACGAGAGAGGTGGAACGACTTGTTAAGGAGAAGAAGGTAACATACGTGAGGTATAAGCAGCAAGGTTCAGACAGGGCCCGTGAGGAATATAGGGTAGCGAGGAAGGAACTTAAGAAAGGGCTGAGGAGAGCTAGAAGGGGACATGAAAAGGCTTTGGCTAGTAGGGTTAAGGAAAATCCCAAGGCCTTTTTCAAGTATGTGAAGGGTAGGAGGATGGCTAGGGTGAAGGTAGGTCCGATTAAAGAATTTGCCTGGAGGCGGAGGAAGTGGGAGAAGTTCTGAATGAGTACTTCTCTTCGGTATTCACCAGGGAGAGGGGTCTTGATGATGCGGAAGGGAGTGCTAGTAGGGGTAATGTTCTCAAGGTTGTTGATATCAAGAGAGAGGATGTGTTGAAGTTGTTAAATAATATTGACAGATAAATCTCCGGGGCCTGACGGGATTTTCCCCAGGCTGCTTCGAGAGGCTAGGGAGGTGATTGCTGAACCGTTGGTAAGGATCTTTGAGTCCTCGTTGTCTACGGGGGTGGTGCCGGAGGATTGGAGGATTGCGAATGTGGTCCCCTTGTTCAAAAAAGGTAATAGGGATAGGCCAGGGAATTATAGACCGGTGAGTCTCACGTCTGTGGTGGGTAAGCTGTTAGAAAGGATTCTAAGGGATAGGATTTATGAACACCTAGAGAATCATGGACTGATTAGGGACAGGCAGCATGGCTTTGTGAAGGGAAGATCTTGCCTCACAAGCCTGATAGAGTTCTTTGAGGAGGTGACCAGGAAGATTGATGAGGGCAGTGCGGTGGATGTGGTTTACATGGATTTTAATAAGGCATTTGATAAGGTTCCTCATGGTAGGCTTCTTCAGAAGGTCAGAGGCCAAGGGATCCAAGGAAGCTTGGCTGTGTGGATTAGGAATTGGCTTGCATGTAGAAAGCAGAGGGTTGTGGTGGAAGGAGTGCCCTCGGATTGGAAGGCAGTGACTAGTGGTGTCCCACAGGGATCAGTTCTGGGACCTCTACTTTTTGTGATATTTATAGATGACTTAGATGAGGGGGTGGAGGGCTGGATTAGTAAGTTTGCGGATGACACTAAGATAGGCGGTGTTGTGGATAGGAGGGCTGTCGGAGCTTACAGAGGGATATTGATAGGATGCAGAGCTGGGCTGACAAGTGGCAGATGGGAGTTCAATCCGGAGAAGTGTGAGATGGTACACTTTGGAAGGACAAACTCCAGGGCAGAGTACAGGGTAAACGGCAAGGTACTTGGCAGTGTGGAGGAGCAGAGGGATCTGGGGGTTCATATTCACAGTTCGTTGAAAGTTGCCTCACAGGTGGAAAGAGCAGTTAAGAAGGCCAATGGGATGTTGGCTTTCATAAGTCGTGGGATTGAGTTTAAGAGCCGCGAGGTTATGATGCAGCTTTACAAAACTCTAGTTAGGCCACATTTAGAGTACTGTGTTCAGTTCTGGTCGCCTCATTATAGGAAGGATGTGGAGGCATTGGAGAGGGTGCAGAGGAGAATTACCAGGATGCTGCCTGGATTGGAGGGTATTGAATATGAGGAGAGGCTTAAGGTGCTAGGGCTTTATTCACTGGAAAGGAGGAAGATGAGAGGAGACATGATAGAGGTATATAAAATATTGAGAGGAATAGATAGAGTAGACAGTCAGCGCCTCCTTCCCAGGGCACCAGTGCTCAAGACGAGAGGTCATGGCTTTAAGGTTATGGGTGGGAGGTTCAGGGGAGATGTCAGAGGGAGGTTTTTCACCCAGAGAGTGGTTGGTGCATGGAATGCACTGCCTGGGGTGGTGGTAGAGGCAGATACATTGAACAGGTTCAAGAGCTTGTTGGATAGGCATATGGAGGAACGTGAGATAGAGGGATATGCGGGAGGAAGGGGGTTAGGTAGTGTGAGGGTGGTCTGATGGACGGCACGACACGGTGGGCCGAAGGGCCTGTTTTGTGCTGTATGGTTCTATGGTTCTAATACAGGCCCTTCGGCCCACCATTAGAATTTACAAATTCTAATTCCTTGCATTCAGTATTAGCACTGGTACATATGAATCACATTTACGTATGACATGATAAATGAGAACATATGATAAAATTATACACTTCAAAATGTGCAAACATAATTGTGATTATGACATACTTGACAGTCAATAGAGAATTACTGTTCTTTGAAGTTTGGGTAAAATGTCATGGATTGTAACGGTGTTAAAATTTGCCTTTTGATGATATAGGAGGGTATTTCAAATTACAGTCTGTCATGCACATTTTTGTTTTGTCAGTTCCCAGTGCTTGGAAGAAAATCTAACCCAGGACGAAATTAAACGAGAATTTAACAGACGGCACACAGCTATTACATCAGGAGCAGGTCAGAGTCAAACCACTGGGAGCAGAATCGGGTGGGAGATGGGTGGGTGTAAACGCACATCATTTGTCAATTAATATCAATAGCCTCTTATAGGTTGGTTGGAACTTAATGGTGGTCTGTGTCTGCATTAGTAAAATATAAAGCTTGGATGGATTGGGAAGATTTTAAAAACAAGAATGAATTTTATTTCAGAGCAAAATTACAAATCATTCTGTTAAAATACTTAGCGAAGTTTCAAAATAGATATACTCTAAAAGTTAAAATGACAAATAAAGGTCACCCTCATATTATTTGCTATGACAATGATTCACAGTAAGATGAAATCATGTTTTTATTGATTTATGAAAAATATGTAATTCATTGATATACATGAAATGGATCTCAGTTTTCTGGGTTTGTTTTTAAATCTCATAAATTATAAACATAGAAAATAAAACAAATTAAACATTTAAGGAGTCAAAATGCTGCAAGCACATAACAAGTTCCAGGTTGTTAATGAGAATGTAATTAAATGTTATTGTACTGATTATGTGGCAGTAATACTTTTGTTGTGCTGTAATGCTTTTCTCTGTTAAAGTTAACTTGAGAACAGTTTTATCTTCCCTTTTCCTGTAACTATTCCCCATATGCTGATTTTACCTAATTCTGCGTTATCTGCTATCATCAAAGGAGTTTGCAAGTTGTCAAACATTTACTAATTCTATGAGTTAGAGTATCAGAAAGTTTAGTTATATTGACATTTGAGTGTGAAGGTGACGCTATGATTAAATTATTCTACTATTAATTGAGAAATTTAGACTAAGAATCCAGAGATACGAGTCCAAATCCCACCTTGCAGGTGAGGAATATTAATTGAGTTAACAACTTAAAAGTGCTTTTTGGTCATGTTATACTAAGTACAGCATTTCATGAGAAAGGCCAGTTGAATTACTTTAATTAAGGGTTTAAATTCTAATTCTTTTCTCAAGCGACTGATTTTATATTTGTAGCACAAAGCAGAAATCCAACACTTAAATATGGCAGTCTGAGAAACGATAACTCTGCTTTGCTTCATATCTGATTCCCAATTAAATACAGGTTTGGTTGTGTATTAACATTCATAATTGCCATGGTTAACCCCACAGAAATGGTCTCTTTTCAATCTATTTATTTTTAATAGTCCTAGCTCTCTTTGATCCACTAAACCTCCTCTGATGACTAAGTACAGAAATTGCTCATGCTATTATTGTCTGGCTGTGAATTTTTTTGTATGTTATTTTAAAGTATCCATGAACCTTTTTAAGGGAATGGATTAACACTTTTCAGATGAAACTTTATACCAAAGCCGTCTACCTATTCAAGAAAGATATCCCATGAAGCATATTAGATATTTTGACCTCATTGTTACCTTCATTTTCTGCCTCTTGACTTCTTTTCTTCTTTCTTTCATGTATACTTTCATTTTGTTTCTTTCCTTCCAAAAGGAATTTTATATTCATGCACATTAATATATTTAGTAAAGGTACATCTGAGAGTGATTTTATTTCCTCAAGTTGATTCTATGTGTGTGCATTGTGGCACATCAAATTATTTGAATCCCCTCACCAAACAACATTGTTTACAGTCATTGTTTTTCATCAGAGCAAAATTGTCCAATTTGCTGGGAAGGAGCTTGTCGCAAATAAAAACTCAGTGCACTGGAAGACATGTTTTGCTTGAAAATGAAATAAAAAGATGACAAAGACACAATTGAGAATAAAGGCAACTAATAATTGGGAGTTCCTGAATGATGATGATTCCTGTGCATTTTGTGTTCCGTGTACCTGATGAGACCAGGAGCAGGTCAAAACAAATTTTGTTTACTGACTAATGCTGGGAATAAAATTTGTATCAGGCTCCAATGCTGACTGAACCAACATAGTTAGACGTGGGAACAAGAAAATCAGTACGAGGTGGAGTGGTGAGTGCAAATTTAAGGATCTGTCTGCCAAATTCCATGTAATGTACTTATGAATTTACTGCTCGGGAGGCAGATCTTGGTTTGCCTTTGAAGCACCTGAGAATACTGAGCAAAGAACATTGTTCATGCTATCACAAACAAATTCAGTAAAGATGCACATCAGTTGTTGATGCCATTATTTACAAATACAAAAGCATGATTCAAGCAGTTGGACTCCTTTGTGTGATCGTTTACCACTGTGGTGAGTGTGGTACTGTCACAGAATGTGTGTGCGCACCACAATAAACACCAAGGCTACACATGGAAAACAGGCATGACTCTCTGGGTTAGTGATGATATAAATATTATGAATGAGGGCCAGAGCATAAATATTCTCCATTGCCTAATCTGAGTTATTTCCTACTATGCTCAAAGTCAGTTGGCAACGATTTATGCATTCCTTTAAGCTTTAATAAACCTATACAAAAAAGATTTCACTCACAACAAATACATTTTACACATTACTACAGAGTCAATTGAAGTTTTGTTTAACTCTATGGCTTATCGTAACTTTCTTTTGAAGCAAATCATTGGCCGTAGGCGAGAAATGAAGTCTGCACTTTTCAATTCAGACAAGGCAAGTATTAAATTGCTTGCTGCTGTCATAAAATGATAAATGCAAAGGTTGCTAACACTGCAGCAGTTTTGGATACTGCGTCAGACTGAAGCAGGAAGCACAGGTTTTACTATTGCACAGCAAATATTAATGGAATTCATCTTTTTATCATTGTGGTGAATAGGAAGCTGTAATAATTGAGTATGTTGCCTCTTCATCAGTGAGACTTGTCTTTATTTCCAACCAAATACATTAGTATGAGTGTTTGTATCTCGACTTCAGCTGCAGCTACCGAGTGAAATCATACATTCCAGCTTTGGCTTTGTTGGTAATACTCTTCTTCCCCACATGGAATGTTGAGAGTTCCAGTCCCATTCTAAAATTGTGAGCATAATAACCTTTGTTGATATTCCATTAAATTGTGGAGCAAGGGTTGCTTTGTTTGAGGCACCGTTTTTATAACCTGTCTACTGGTTATAAAATACCTCAGGCAAGATTTTAATGAAGAACAGGGAGTTTCGATGTTCTACTCAAGAGATGTGTAACTGAAACAGATGACCTGACCATTATCTCATTACCAGATTTTGCTGTATTTCCTATTGTACAACAAGGACTTCATTTCCGAAGGTACCTCTTTGGTTAAAAAGTAGTTCGTAACATCCTGAAAGGTGCATATAAATTCAGGTTTTTCTTTTAAATTTTAAATTTTTAAATTTTATTTACAGCGTGGTAACAGGCCCTTCTGGCCCAACAAGTCCGCGCCGCCCATTTTAAACCCAAATTAACCTACCCATACGTCTTTGAAATGTGGGAGGAAACCGGAGCACCCGGAGGAAACCCAGCCGACATGGGAGAACGTACAAACTCCTTACAGACAGTGACGGGAATTGAACCCCGATCACTGGCACTGTAATAGCGTTGTGCTAACCGCTACGCTATCTTTCTTGCTCTGATAAATTTCAGAGCAGGTACAGAGGGCATAAACCTGTTTACTTTTGAGTAAAATGGTGTTAAAATACTGTAATTTAAGGAATGCGTGCATGGGAAATTTTTAAAAAAATTGGTAATGCATTAAAATGCTTAACTATTTTAAAATATATTAGAATTTAAATCTAGGAATATTTAGAGGTAAGAAATTCAGGATACACATCCAAAGACGTTGGCCCAGATTTTACTGTGATAGGCCCTTTATTGATACTCCCCATCCATAGTCACCATTTGCCTGATCTTACCTAACCAAATTCAGCATGGTAATTTTGTTTCTCCAAAGAGTCCCAGGAAAGATCCTAGGCAGTGGCAGAGCTTTAAATGATGCAATGGAGTGGCATAGTTAGGCTGCAAAAAAACCCTATGAAGGTCCTCTGAAAGCCTTTGACAGTAAGCAAGGCCCAATCCCCAGCTTTGCCAGATATGAAACACATCAAGATTTTAAATATTTCTTGATGTCTGATGCTGTTTTGTTTTTAAAAATGTTGGACATGAATAAAAAGGCTTATAGTATTTTAAGAATGATTAAAAAATAAAGATGTACTTTGAACACTTTTTGAAGTAATTAAAACGTAAATAGTTTTTGATGAAATTAATCACCTTCTTCTGCTTTTTCCTTACAACAATACAATCAATAATGATATCGATTGCTTGCAGATTATATCACAGATTTAACCTGAATCCAAGAGCATATTCCTTAGTATAATAGTTATACTAAGATTCACGTTGATTATGAGTTTCATGGAGAGTTCAGTGCATGTAAGAAATGGCTGGCAGAGCTCAGCCATTGCCTGGGATATAAGCATTCACATGAATGTCCTGAAACTTACAGGAATTTCACTGAGAATGCTGGCAGTTTGGTGTAAAACTGTTGGTATTTCCCAACAAAATTCAGGCCATTATTAATTCAGTTTTATCTATTGCACAAAAATCTGTATTGATCTTATTATTTCAACATTCCAAAAATTATATTATAGAGATTAATCCTTAAATACTTTCTTTTGTAACATTGCAAAAGACTGTGCACTGTGATATAGAAGCCAGCTTTTGATTCCTCCCAAAGGATTAAACTTTTGGCAGTATGATTCCTAAGTGGCATTAATAAAATCAGTAAAAGAGCTCAGTGATAATATCCACAATGCACTTTGAGAGCACAGCAACAGCCCAGAAGGACATTTCCCATCTCAATATCATTTGTTTCCTCTTTGTTGCTCTTCTTAACAATTCCAGATAGTTCAGCCTTCATCATAGAATTGTACAGCACAGAATTGGACCCTTTCAACCCACCTTGTCTGTGCCAACCATGGTGCCTATCTGCACTAGTCCCCTTTGCCCTCATTAGGCCCATATACCTCTATACTTTTCCTCTGCAGGTACCTGCCCAAATGCCTTTTAAACATTATAATTGTACCTGCCTCATCTGGCAGCTTGTTCTAAGTATTCATCTCTCTCTGTGTGAAAGAACATACTCCTCAGATTTCCTTTACATTTCTCCCCAATTACCTTTAACTCAAGGAATGTTGATGTACAGAAGGATCTTGGGGAACAAGCTCGCAACTCCCAGTAAATTGCAACTAAGGTGGTTAGTGAAGAAAGCACTCAACAGGCTTGCCTTCATAGGCCATGGCATTGAGTGCAAGTCTTTGGGAATGTCATGTTGAACCTGTGCAAAGCATTTATCAGGCTGCACTAGGAGTATTGCATTCAGTTCACGAAGGATGTGGCAGCATTAGAAAGAATGCAGAAGAGCACCAAGATGTTGCATGGAATGGAGGGCTGTAGTTATAATGAGAGATTGGATAGGTTGGATTTATTCTCACTGTAATGTAGGGGGCTGAGGTGTGACCTTATTGAAGTTTACAAAATTATGAGGGGGACAGCTAGAAAAGATAGAGTCTTCTTCCAAGAGTGGGGAATCTAAAACTAGAGGGCATAGGTTTTAGGTGATAGGGGAGAAATTTACAAGAGATCTGATAAGCAGGTTTATCACACAGTGGGTGGTGGTTTTATGGAACAAGCTACCAGAAGAAGTGGTAGAAGCAAACACAATTATGGCATTTAAAAGGCACTTGGACAGGTACTTGGATAAGAAAGGAGTAGAGGGATATAGGCCTAATGTGTGCAATTGGGATTGGCATATTGAGGGATCACTGTCAGCATGAATGAGTTGGGTTGATGGGCCCATTAGTCATATAATTGTAAGAAATGTTCTCCACTGCACAAAACCATGCTGACTCCTCCTAATCAGTCCCTGCCTTTTCAAGTGAACATAAATCCTGTCCCTCAGAAACTTCTCCAATAACCTTCCTACCACCAATATAAAGCTCACAGCCTGTGGTCTCCAGGCTTATCCCTACTGCCTTTTTTTTGAACAAGGAGACAATATTTGCTATCCTCCAGTCTTTAGGTACCTCATCCATTGCTCACAAAGACTCAAAAATCTCAATCAGAGCCCCAGCAATCTTCTCCCTAGCTTCCCTTAGCATCCTGGTATAGATCCCATCAGGTCCTGGGGATATATCCACCCTTACGTGCTCCAATATATCTCATTCTTCTTTCTTCCTTTCTGATACTGACATGCTCCAGAATATCAATGTAACCCTCCCATTGTTCTCCAGCCTCCACATCCTTCTCCCAGGTGAATACCGATGAGAAATTTAGAGTGCTTATTTAAATAATGAAGCTGAAATTAACTTTTCCATGTTGTCACAATTCCCACGATTGGGAATTCCTTATTAAAATAATAATGTAGCTGGTGAGTTGAGAAAACTCTGATTGATGTAGCAACTGAATGTTTGATTTCCTGCTCGCTACTGGACCATTTATATCACTCCAAATTAAAATCCAGCCCAGTATTTTGAAATATTGTAAACTGCAGCAGTCAGTCAATGTGCTGCTAATTAGAAGAGATCAAGAACAGAAATGGCAAGATATTTTGTTTCTGCAGCTGTCGATGAGGATATTTGTAGTGAGAATTTCTTTATCATTTTTTGAATAGTCCCCGGCACCATTTATGTCTATCAGAGAAGGCTGCATTTGAAGCTGCATCCAATAAATGGCTACCTTGAGTTCCCTCTCAGTGGTTATAAAGATGTCAGTCCAGAATATGTGCTCAATTCTCTGGAGTAGGGTTGAATCAATACCTATCTGATCCTGAGGTGAGAGTGCTGCAACTAAATCAAGGTCAACCTGAATTATCATTTGTATAAAATATACATCAGTGAAAGTTGACAGATAACATTGCAGTTGCACATTTAGCAAACAGCTGCAGGGGTGGAAGAAGCCAATTTAATTAACAACATTAACTATAATACTAATAGGTTATGATGCATTGCTCGCTTTAGACGTCCTGTCTTTAAAGGGCATTCTACTGAAGCAGACTGCCTCTGAAATAATGTGTGACATTCATTCCCAAGTGTTGAAGACTGAGGGGTGACCTGATGGAGATAAGTTATAAGCAGCATGGATAGGATAGACGGTCAGAATCTTTTTCCCACGGTAGGGGTATCAAAAACAAGCGGGCATAGGTTTAAGGTGAGGGGAAAAATTTAAAGGGGATGTTAAGGGTTTTTTTCCCCCCCATACAGCGAGCAGTTGATACTTGGAACTCAGTGCCAGAGGAAATGATAGAATCACATAAAATCACTACATTTAAGAGACATTTAGCAGACACTTGAAAAAGCAAGGCAAAGAAGGATATGGACCGAATGCAGTCATATGGGCTAGGTGCAGATGGGCAACAAGATCAGCATGGACATGATGGGCTGAAAGGCCTTTCCAGTGTTGTACAACTCTATGACTCTTTGAATGTTGGAAAATTTGGAAGTAGCGTTTAAAAAAAAATGCTAGAACTGTATGGGTTCAAAATTACCACCAATGGTGACACAGTGGCTTGGTTTAAATAATAGCAGTAACCAAAATGTATTCCTGCTGCTACCAATACAACCAGCATACTGCCAGACAGAGGAAATTGTTTACAGGACTCAAGAAAGCTGTAGGTCACATAACAAGTTTTATTATTTCAAGATGCCACCAAATAACTTTTATCTACTGTGGTCTTACTAATGATAGCAATAAGTCCATTTCAAACTGAAAATAAATATTAAATATATTCTTTGCCTGCAATTCCCTTATTATCATCATTTATCTTTGGGTTCAACTCCTGTTTTACCCTAAAGAGCCAAGGAAACTACAAACTTATTCTCTTGCAATCAGATTTGAATTAGCTCTGTTATCGTTCTCATAAAAGTGCAAAAAAAATGATTTCTCTAATTTATGAGATGTTTTTACAGAACCTATAGCAATGAAGTAATGATGATAGGAATGACCTAATAAGTGCAGAAAAATAGGGAAGGGATGATTGTTCCTCAAATTGTGTGACATTACAAACTCATGTAACAGTAGGAATGACTAAGAGAGAGATAACCAGTCTGCTTGTGACGCTGGGTGCTGCAGAAATAAACAAACAGCGCTGTCAGAGAACATAGATTGGCTGCTGCCAGCATGTAAAGGGCTGGGCTGCAGAGCTGTGCCTTGCCTGTCAGATCTTCTAATAAGGCCTACCACAGTTTAGAAGAGAAGTGTTTTCATTTTGCCAGGACTACTAACAAATCCATGAAAGTCTGCTTCTTAAAAGTGAGGGTTACATATCACATAGACGATCAGAATCTACTAACATGGTCTTTGAAGATCATAGCTGTTCTGCAGACAATAATAAATATTGGAATGGGGGAAGTGATCCAAAGGAAATATATCTTGCATTCTGTTATTGTTTTCCTTTTGTACTGCATCACTGTTCTTATCTATGAAGCGATCTATCTAGATGGCATGCAAACAACCTTTTCACTGTGTCTCAGTACATGTGACAATGATAAACCAATTAACCAATAGCTCCTGCAGAAGAAATGGGAGCAAGACTGCCATAATTCTAGACTCCTGCTCCATGGTATCTCATGAGAGAATCAGCCCAGCTACTTTTTCTTGAACATCAAAAAAAAACTACAGATGCTGGATATCTAAAATAAAAACAGAAAATACTGAAAATACTCAGCATGTCAGGCCACATCAGTGGGAAGAAAAACAGTTAATATTTCAGGTTGAAGACACTTAGAACTGGGAAGGAGACAAAAGAAGCTTGTTTAGTTAGAGAAAGGGTTGCGAGAGGGGGATGCCTCTGGGATGATAATGTTTAGCTGGCCAATGAGTGAATGGGAGCAGCTAGAGAGTGAGAACATAGACACAAGAAAATTGACAAAAGAATTTAGGAGTTGCAAAATGCAGAACAGGAAGACAAGCCTTGCAGGCCATTTCCTGTACTACCATATAAAACAAAAAAAAAATGGGAAAACCAAACAAGCTGACCTAATATCACAAATTGAAGACTGGATATAGACAGAAAAAATCAAGTTACGTTAATTTTCAGAAGCCAATATTGAGTCCAGAAGGCTGCAACATGCCCAGGTGGAAGATGAGGTTCTGTTCCTCAAGCTTACATCAGGCTTCACTGCAATAGTTATATGTTCTTGATCCCTGAATCTGAACTGCAAGACAAGATTTATGTTCCTAATCAATACTCGTGCTTCAAATTGATACCCAAGTGTCATTGGATAGTGTTTGGTGGCCAAACACTAGCCATTCACACACGTAGAGGTAATGCCAATGAGAAAGAATAAGAGATTAGAAATAACCACTTGTAACATCCTTTGAGATCAAATATTACAAAATGCAGACAAATATAAAGAACGACTACTGAAGTTAACAATGCTGTTACAGCGCCAGCAACCCAGGTTCAATTCCGGCTGCTGTAAGGACTTTGTATGTTCTCCCCGCATGGTGTGTGGGTTTCCTCCAGATGCTCCAGTTTCCTCCCACATTCCAAAAGACGTACTGGTTAGGAGTTGTGGGCATGCTATGTTGGCATTGGAAGCATAGCTTCCATGGCTTGCGGGCTTCCCCCAGAACACCATGCAAAAAATGCATTTCACCATGTGTTTCGATATACACTGACTAATAGAGATATCTTATCCTTGGCACCACAGCTCTAAGTCAGAACCATGAGTTGAGGTAGGCATCACATTAGAAGAGTGGGGGGAAATGGGAAGATATATTAAACACATGGAATGTAGGTTACTAACTTTAACATTTTGCTTAGCTACCTTTTTTTTTTAAAAAATCATGACTTCCTTGCTAATAATTCAGTTTTCTTCTCCTACTAGACTTGGAGCATTGTATTGTGCTGGTCTATGGTGCCTTGGATACTACTCATCCACTGAATGTTTTGTATTTTTATTCAAAGAATCTGGATATCACTGCTTGAGCCAGTATTGATTACCTGTCCCTAATTACCAATGAAGTGCCAGGATATTTCAGAAGGTAATTAAGCATCACTGACAGTTGCACTGGGTTTGAAATCACTTCCAGGTTACCATATAAGGTGCCCTTTCTTCCCCTTGGTGAAAAAAGAATCAAATGTTCCAACATTGCATTCATTTTATGGTCACCATTACTGATAATATCTGGATTTCTTTAGTTATGTGAATTTATGTTTCACATATGCCTCTGTGGAACTTGCCCAGAAGTCCAGTAATTTAACCACTATGCTAACACATTTTTCCACATCCCATTTTCTCCAGTGATTTTTTTTTAAAACCCATGATTCACTCATACACACGTCAGGCACCTGAGGATTGGGATCCTCCTGATCTTTCAGGAGAGAGAATATTGCCTCAGTGTATCGGGGCGATTTGTCTGAATCCACCTGTTTTTGATGCCCTCCTAATCATTCACTAAAGACAGCTTGTCAGTGATAGGGTGTGGTGGTTGGCAGATGAGTAGACTTAATTCCAGTGGGCTGGCAAAGCCAAAATTGATTCAGTTGGGAGGCTCATCAGCAAGAGGTCTTTTGTAGGCAGCTGCCCTATTATTTCTTCCTGCTACTTCTCACTCCCAAAAATCCCTTCCAAATTGTTAGAGGCCAAATTTTTAGACCTAGCACCAGAAACGTTTTGAAGGATGGTTGGTGAAGATGTTCACCGAACAAAGAGGTATAGACTGCACAGCACATATGCCACTTGTTTGTAGACCACCATTTGAAGCAGAAACTTGTTTAACATTTGTAAGCCCAACTCTAGAGACTCAGGGGCTCTAGAGTCTGAGCGAAGCTAGTTTCTATGCCATGCTTGTTTTTGCTCCACCAGCTGTTGATTTTTCAGGCTGGAAACACAGGGGCATTGGATGAAAGATCACTACTATTGTGTCAAATACTGAGATCATTATTACAAAATTCTAGTTTGTTTTCTTATTCTATAAAAGATACGGTTATTATGTTTCTCTTTTTGTAAATCAGAATATTATTTACTATAGTTCCAAAGCATTCATGTACCAATCAATGCGTGGTCATTTAAACTTGTCTAATCAATAATGTTTTATAAATTGCTTAATATTTCTAGCCAGGCAAATATATATTTGGTTAAATTACAATTAAATTGAAATTGAATAAACTCCAAGGATTGAAGAAGTTCTTGCATATGCTCATTGACATCAAGGTCAAAATTCATTCTCAGTTGCATACAGTATAGTGGCAGAAGCAAATTGTACTCAGCTGACTTCAACGCAACCAAATTTCAGTCGCAAATTACAACAAGCATGCACTGCTAAATGAAAATAAAAAAGTACTGGTAACACCCAGAAAGTCTGTGGAAAGAGAAATAATGTTTCAGGTTGAAGGCCCCCTGTGAGAATACAGCCAAATTGTCTGATTTGCAGAACTGAGCAAAAATGAAATTCTGTTCCTTTTTTCAGAAAGCATGAAAAATATTATCATGAAAAATTGTAAAACACTTTTACAGACATATTATCACTTATCTGCTGCTGCTACTGCATCTGGAAAAGAGGAATAATGTATCTAAATTCATTGCTGGTTTTTGATATAAACTTGGACAAAGTATAAGATTGGCTGTAAATGCGTGGGGAAGTTAGCCAAAAATGACTTAGAACCTTCAGAAGGATGGTGCAGTTTCTCAGAAAATGAACAAAAGAAATCTTCAATGCAATTTTGAAAGAGACGCTAATCTTGGTTTAGCTGTGAAATTTCACACTTTATAATGCCTAAGACAAGAATATTTTTGATTTTGTTAAAGCTACAGAAAATACTGGAAATAAATCATGCTGCTGCTGACAGAATGTTATTAAGAGTGGGTGTATGGACTCGAGAAGGACCCAAGGGATTTGCATCCTTTAGGTAATAGTTCACACAACCTTACCAGTTACCATAGCAACTGCATCTTCAGATTTTCTTGTACCATTTCATGAAGTGCTGCACTGAGACATAGGTTTTGCCATCTCTGTCACCTGTATTGATGCGAGTGCTGAAAGAAGTGTTCTGATGCAAATATTATTATTTTAGTTTGTCACTCTTTATAAATCTAGACATCAAGTGTTATAAGGGGATTTTGTGCTTCATGCAACTTTTATTATCCTGTCACTGTTGCTTTTATGATTAATTCAAAGACTAACATTTCCAAAAATTTGTTCACAATTGTTCATAATCTTCAATATTTCCATATTTCATTATGACTTAGAAGGTGGTCAGTTCAGCCAATTGTGTCTATGCTGGCTCAGAGCAGTTGTATTCCTCACTAATTTTCCCTCTGATAACCAGGCACCCTTGGGACTTTGGGACCTTGGTGGTGTTGGGCTGGCAGGTTTTGTGAACAATTGGGCATTACTCCTATTAACACCCCAACATAAATTTTAATTCATTTCTTTTTAGTTGTTACACAGTAGCATAATAATTTCTATAGTGAATCTAGTAAGTTTAAAAAGAGCACAGGAAAGAGGGCACCAGTGATTTTAAGGTGAATGTGGGAAACAGCGTCCCAGTGAGTTGAGTGAATGTGAGAAAGTACCAAGGGAGCCAGATGCTGAACTATCGGAATTTCCAAACAATAGGATAGTAGATTATCAGAGTTTTATTGTAATTATTACCCCACTCCCAATCTACACACTCCCAATTTACAGTGGCTAATTAATTTACCATCCTGCATCTCTTTGGGATGTGGGAGGAAACGGGAGCACACAGGGAAAACTCATTTAGCCACTGATAGAACATGCAAACTCCACACAAACAGCCACAGAGGTCAGGATTGAACCCAGGTCACCGGAACTGGGAGGTAGCAGCTCTACTAGCTGCATCATCGTGTCACCCATAATTATAAGTATACTTAAGCCAATTGTAAGTGCTGAATGGATTTATGTGATTATCTAAAGTTCCTGTTTTTAATTGGCTATTAACTCAATTTGAATTGATGGTTCAATATTTCTTATTAGATTCATAGTAGAGAAATTAGGCACATGCATTATTAAAAATCAGAGAATTTAAGAATCTGTATGACTAATGCTCTAAATTATATCAAATTTGAATTGGTATACAATTTCGTGGATCAGATTGATAATCCAGTAGGATGCTTCTATGACATTAAGCTATCTGTTCAGGTCATGGTGCAGTTGTTACCAGATAATATACACTGATACATCTCTGCAGTATCAAAGGATTGCAGTAATGCCTTTACATGTCAGACGGTGGTAAAACATCTTTCCATGGTGCTTCTTCAAAAGAATACCACTTTTATCATCAATATTAATTCTTTGATCAACCCTCGACCAAAAATAAAAAATAACTAGTCATTCATCTTATTGCTGTTCTGGTGTGCAGATTGGCCTGTCATTGCTGCCTAACATGAGTGACTGCACTTGAAAAATAACTCATTGGCTCTGAAGCGCTTGGGACATTGAGGAGATGGAAGTAACATAGATTTGTTTTTGGTTTCTTTTGCTAACTTATCCTTATTTGTCAAAAATAAATAAAGCAATGGTCAAAATTAAATAGAATTTCTACCATGTTTGATTGGAATCGTCAGATTGATAAATGAGGCTGTGTGATAATGCCAGTCTACTATGTAGCATGTTATCAAATACATAACAAGACTACAGAGTTCAGTGTTTCCAAATAACTGCTTGGAAATTGTTCTCCTCTGGAAAACTGAAGAATAATTGTGTCTTGTAATTATACATCATTTCTCATTTGTATCTCTCCATCTCTAATTCTTTAATATTTAACTTACTTATCTGTGATGGGAAAGAAAGTCCAGATCAGTAGTGCATTTTTTCCAATGAATCACATATCTATTTAAATATACAAAAATTATTTCTTCACATTTATCAGCTAGCTTTTGTAGTTTGGCTCAGGAGGAGGTGATTGAGCTCTGAGTATGTTCATAGTGTCATACAGCATAGAAGCAGGCCCCACAGCCCATCGTGTTCATCTCTACCAATCCGATTTACCAACACTTGGTTCATTGCCTTCCTTCCTGGGCAATTCAAGTGCTCTCCTAGATACTTTAAAATGTTACGCACTGACCTCCACCACCTTCTCAGGCAGATTGTAATCACTCTTTGCATGAAAAGAAAACAAATGTTTCCCTATAACACTCTTCACCTTAAACCTCTACCCTCTAGATTTAGATGTTTCTCTTGGGGAGAAATGTTTCTCCCTATCCACCCTATTTATGCCCCTCATAATTTTATATGCCTCTGTCAGGTCCCCCTCTCAGTCTCTCCTGCTCCAAGAATGTTTTACCAGTCTTTTGGTTCATGACTAATCTGTACTTAAACTTGGATTGATATTTCGGGTTTGTGCAGGCATAGTTGGTACATAGGATACATAACCATTGCCTGTTGAGGAATAAGGAGCCTCACAACCATGTAGTTAGTGCAGCTAAGAAAGCCAGTCATGGTGATTGGGTCAGGTGCAGTGTTATAGTAGCTTTTGAGGAAGTAATGCCAAGAGTTGGGGAAGGCAGGGAATTAAGGGCAAATGCCTAGGATGGTGGGAGACAATGGATGGGATCAAAGACCTGCAACAACTGGGAAGAAATGATCAAGAGATGGTGATGAGGTTGACTGTTAGAAGTGGTGCAGAGCAATTTCTCAAGTGAGCATTAATGCTTCACTGGCCTTCAAATTCAGACAACTAAATTAAAAAAATTAACCAAGTTTGCAGATAAGCATTATATATTTGATTTTACTGAATGCAAGCTAAATCAATTTGCTTATGAAGATAGCCTCATGCCATTTTCAGCCTTGGGCCCTAGAAGCCTGCTTTTCCTCCTCCTTGACTGGTAGTGTGCTTCCATCCAGAAATGTGGACACACTTCCTGCCCACCATATGGAAGGTTAATAAACTAGTTGGATTCCAAAAATCTCGCACTGTTTGGCCAGAATGTCCATTGATAATTACTGCTGAAGTAAAGGCTAGTTTTTATGGAGGAAGAGGAAATTGGATAAAATGTGAAGAAACATTCTTCTAAACTTTAAGTAAATAATTGAGAACCCTATTTTTAGTGCAAATTGTGTCTCTCAGATATCCTAATATATTTAACATCTCATTTGTTCCTTTTCCATTCTTTCCAATCCCACATATGGAGCTCTTTATCTGCTCATTTAATTCAGCACCAACTTCCTCCAGATAAAGTTAAATTTAACTGCCTTTGTCATGAGGGATTAGTTAACTTAATGAGTTAGCAGAAAATCCAAACAATCAACTATTGAAATAAATTGTACAATACAAATGTTACTCAGATAATGAGATTTAATGATTTCAGTTCAATTCTGAAACCTTATCACTAATAAAGGCTAATTTCTGATTGCTGCAAATTATTACCAGATGGCTCTAGTGATGGATTGAAAGAATTAATTAGCTCACAATATGATTGGATGAAATTCCAACAAGATGGATATAGAAGTGTTCTACACTGAAGAATTTAACTAAAATAATTTCTTTTAATCCAGATTCTGCAATTTGTGTTTTTTTAAACTTTTGTTCTGCTTTTAAAATATGGCAATCTGTTGTTTTAAGTTGTTGCCAGAAGTTCTGCTAGCTCAGTGATGAATTCACATTAAGGAGTAAAATAGTGTTTCAGTTACTGACTAGAACCAAGGAGTCTGGATTATTGATCTGCAGACAGAATTCAGAAAAGGAATTGAAATTCAAGTAAACAAATCAATCCAGAATTAATAAAAAATGCTGATATCAGTAATATAAAAGTACTGGATTGTTACCAAAATCCCTCATTCATCAAAATTCTCTAAGGAAAGCTGCAGTCCTTCTCCAGAGTCATCAGAACTCTTCATTCTACGTATGACTCTAGATGTATACCAATATAGTTGACATTTAACTGCCTTCTGAAATTGTTTAGTAGTCTGGTTAGTTTCAGAGCAGTCAGGTGGCCAGTAAATGTTAATATCCCACAACAAGCATGAAAAAGGGCCACACGTTTATACATTTGATTCTTCCGTTGTGCTGCACAGTTCATGTCAGTCAAGTCAACTTTTCCAGAGTCAAGAGTAACTGCATGTGAACATTCAGTTGCAATGCTGTTGGGAGCAGGAGTAGGCCACTCAAGCCCCTTAATCCCACCCAACTACTCAATAAGATTATGGCTGATCTGATTGTAACCTCAAATCTGCATTCTCATTTATCCACATTAACCTTTCACCCTCTTGCTTATTAAGAAGGTATCTCTGCCTCAAAAATAATCATAAACTCTACATCCACTGTCCTTTGAGGAAGAACCTTTCAAAGGCTCACAACCGAGAGAAAACCAATTCACCTCACCAGTTACTTAAATGGCTGACACCTCATGTTTAACCTGGACAATATTATGCTCCAGTCATACATTTATTAACTTACTAATCATTATACCTCTGGTGTTTAAGGCAGTGATGAAGCTCTTCCACCCTTGTCCGTTTCTAGCAAATCTTTCAAAGGTTCCCCAGTTGAAAACCAGGTTTATTAGCACAGCTTCCACAAATCTTCACCTTGTTACTTTCAGGTGACTTCATTTTCATTGGTATTCAGTTGTCTATCGCATTGTTATTCTGGTGATGAAATTAGCTTCGATCCAGAGCACATGGCCCCTCCAGTTCACAAATCTCCAGGTAATGGTGTTATCTTTTTTGTTGCACTTTACAAGTATTAATTTGAGACTTCCCTGTTGTGAAAATATAGGGAGGATTTTTTTTTTTGAGACGTTTTATCTGTAATAAAGACAGGTTGAACATGTCAACATTCTACACTGTAGAGTTGAAAGTATGCAGCTCTAATAGTGTTTAGCTATTTTTAAAGGACTTGATAGCTTGAAGGATCTCTTCCCTTGTTGAGCTGTTTTTGCTGCTATCAGGAACTTCTATTTCCTAGATATTTGTTACATCTTTACATGATTCATTGTTCAGTAATTCTTTGAAGTCCTCTGTCCTATGCACTTTTTGATATTTTGCTGTTGTCAGTAGGTATCCATGTTTATCTGTGATGAATTTATTTGTTGATGCCTGTTATTTACCACTTAGAAGCTTTGTCTTTTCATAGATAGTTTCTTATTCACCACCAACAACTGCATTATAGGAAGGATGTCGAAGCTTCAGAGCGTGCAGAGGAGATTTACCAGGATGCTGCCTGCTTATACTGTCAGTCAATGCAGCATCACTGTTTTTTGCTTTACCACATGTTTGACCTCCTCATGCTTCTGGCTGCCTTTAACCAGGGTCATAAATTTATAAAGCATAGATACCAGCCATTCAGCACCATGTTCATGCTGACCATCAAGTAGCCAGTTGTATTGAGATTTTTCTATTAACATATTGGATTTTACGTCTATAAATTTTATTTTAAGGGTTCATCTGGTTTCTGTGGTGTTCTATGTGATAGGTGTAATCATTTTCTCATTTCTTTTCTGTTAGCTGCAATGGGTTTCCCTGCTCTGTTTCTAGATTGATGCAACTTTCTCCCATTTTTTGTTGATCTCATCTACAGTCCTTTCCTCTTCACCACAGTCTGTAAGTGCATGAAACTGCTTCTTTAACTGCTGAATGAAGGCTGTGTTTCAGTGCAGTATAAAATGGCAACATTATAACATCTGTCTCCCTTGTTTCGTGAAATCACCTTTCTCAGTTTCAGCTTGGAGGCTGTCACTAGATGTTCGCTGCCAACATCTGCTCCCCATCCCACTTTCATTGATCATCATATGGCTAATCTGGTTCTTATCGCTGCCATTTGGAGAACACCATCTCAGCTCGTGAATTTCACAACGTTGTAATAATTTTCATCAGCAATTAGATCATTTATATTGCTGAGATCAACAAGGCTCTCTGCTTTTATTCATGTTACCACAGCTGTTCCTGTCAATATTTATGTGGCCCTTACTGATTTTGACATTCAGGTCTCCCTTGGTGATAGTTAGGTCGAAGTGTCTTGCTCTCTCTAATAGCCCAATCATGGGAGGTAGAATTTGTCTTTTATTTCTTCATTAGAGTTATTTGACAAGCATAGCACTGGCTCAGAGGAGTTTTGCTGTGCTTCTCTTTCAGTCTGCCTTTCACATGTCTGCTGCTGATGGGCTAACACAAGTAGGCATAGTTCCACTTCCTTTTTCCAATGGTATGGTAACACACTCAGTGTTGTCCAAAATCCTACCTGGAATGCAGGAAGGTTCTGAGGAAGGATTGCTGACCCAATGTAGAAGCACCTTGGGTATCAGGAGATGTAGAAGCTGTAGAATCTCATCTCTGCTGTGACCTGAGCAAACTCTCCTGCTTCACACCTTGTCTATAAGTTAGAAAAAAGTCTGTTTTGTCTTACTGTTGAATGCTTCAACCTTTATGCTTTCTTTCACTTACATCTTTGGCAATCACATGACTATTAAAGGCCATTTCACAGAGATGGTTGATTTACCTGCCACAATTTCAGCAGGTAGACAGAACAGAACAGCACAGGAACAGGCCTTTCATATCTGCACCAACCATGATGTCAGTCTAAACTAATCCCATCTACCTGCACATTATCCATGTCCTTCTATTCCCTGTCTGTTCATGTCTGTCCCTCTTCCCTGCCTGTACATGTATCTGTTTGAGTCTTAAACATCACCATCTTATCTGCTTCCACCAACTCCCTGACAGTGTATTCCAGGCACCCAGCACTGTAAAAAAAACTTCTCTCATATTGCCTTTAAACTTCTCTTACCTTAAATCTATGTTCTAAAGTATTTGACATTTCTGCCCTGGAAAATGACTGAATGTCTATGCTACCTACGTCTCTCGTAATTTTATAAACTTCTCAGGTTGTCCAAAAGTCTGTGATGCTGCAGCAAAAACAATCCAAGTTTGTCCAACCTTGGCTTAATGCCAATCCATTTCAATCCAGGCAAACCTCATCTGTACCCTCTCCAAAGCCTGCACACAATAGTCCAAATGTAGTCAAACTAAATTTCTTTTAAATATATACAGCTGCAACATTACTTCCTGAGTTTTATACTCAATGCCCTAACTGATGAAGGCAAGGACACTATACACCTTCATTACCTTGCGTTAGCACTTTGAGAGCTATAGACTTGCACCCCAAGATCCCTCGGAACATCAATGCACCTGACAGTCCTGCCATTTGCTGTATGTTTCCCTCCTGCATTTGACTTCCCAAAATGCAACAGCTCACACTTGTCTGGACTAAAGTCCATCTGCCATTTCTCTGACCAAATTTCCAGCTGATCTATATCCTACCATATCCTTTGAAATCTTTCTTACAATCTACAACTCCACCAGCTTCCATGTCATCTGCAAACTTATAATCAGACCATCTGCATTTTCATTCAGATCATTTATACATATCAAACACAGCAGAGATCCCAGCACTGATCCTTGCAGGACACAACTGGTCAGAGGATCAACCCTCCAACACTACCCTCTCTTACATGACCAAGCTAATTTTGTATCCAAATAACCAACTCACTGTAGATCCCATATGACAACCTTCTGGACCAACATACCATAAGGGACTCGTCAAATGCTTTACTAAAGAGTATGAAGACAACATCCACTGCCCTACCTCAGTCATCTTAAGCACTTCAAAATACTTTGCATTTTATGAGACAGGTTTGTTATGCTTGTGTTATTCCCACCTGAAGGACTAGTACGTCTCTTTTCTCTGGCCATTTCCTCCTCAGATCAAGATGGCATGGTTGAACCTGCCAGGAGCAAAATCAGCACAAACCTCAGTGATCATCAGATGTCAGCTTCCTTGCCATGGCAAAGCCAGACACCAGAGAACAGTTTTGATCTTATCCAAAGTGTAAAATAGCCACATTGCAGGAGCAAATGTGTGAATAGCAAGATGCCATGAGTGTCAATGAGATAATGACCATGTAACTTGAAAATCTGCACTTGTTGCTTGAGTTTAATAGTGCCCACAATGCTGGGTAGATTTTTTTTTAAAAATATATAAATAGATGATGTTTTATAAATAATGAAAAGTAGATGTATGCAATCTTGGTACAGGGTCTTAAATGAAATGCAACAGCTCAGTCCTGGACTCCTTGAGGAGGGCACTCCTTTGTGGTGGTATGGCCTGTGATCAGATTGTGTTGGGGTGGGGGGGGGGGGAGAAAAAAAAGTCTGGTGGGTGCTATTGTTCAACTTTACAGAGTGGCACAATTTGACTTGGAAAATTGCACAATTGCCTTGCATTTTGTAAAAAAAAACACTCACTCACACCACACAGAAAAGTCACAATGCCAGCTGATTTCTGGATACCTGTAATTTCTGGGAAAACAGTGGAATAAAAACATTGGGATAATATTGAACCTAAAGTATGACATCATAGAGATGCACAATTTAACACACATTGGTTGAAGAAAGGAAACTTTCTGTGACAATGTCAAAACCTTATCTGTATCCAGCAAAAAACTACACATAACAATAGTTTATTAAATTATTCACTGACTATATTATCAGTTTCTTGCAACACTCAACCACAATTGCTGACATGAAATATTTTCTACTGAACTTAATGCAATATCACTTGTAAGAGATAAATAACTTTATGGAGATTAAAAGAGGAAATGTTAAACTATCCAGTGCTGTCACAGAAAAATTAAAAACATCTGCTGCTCAGTGGCATGGTACTGTAGCAGTTAGCCTAATATTACAGTTCCAGCAACCCAGGTTCAATTCCCACCTCTAAGGCATTTGCAAATTCTCCTTTGGGTCCGTGTGGGTTTCCTCCAGGTGCTCTCGTTTCCTCTCACATTCCAAAGACGTACAGGTTAGGAGCTGTGGGCATGTGATGTTGGCACCAGAAGAGTAGTGACACTTGCAGGCTACCCCCAGCACATTCTCAGGAATGCAAAAAAATGCATTTCACTGTTTTGATGTACATATGGCTGACAAAATAAATATGATATCATAAAGTCCACAACCTTGAAGACAACAACAGGATTTTCAACAGCAGCAACTAAATGGAGGTTACAGATGGTAGATAAATACATAAATTGGATTTTAAATACATGATATTTTCTTTAGCTTGACATATCAGGATGCAGAAACCGTCAGACCAAAATGTGACATGACAGATTACTTTATAGAACAGAGAACGTTATAGCACAGTACAGGTCCTTTGGCCCACGATGTTGTGCTGACATTTTATCCTGCTGTAAGATCTAACCCTTCCATCCCACATAGGCACATGAATGATAGAAAATGGAGGGCTAAGAGTCTCTTAAATGTCCCTAATGTATCTGCCTCCACCACTTCTGCCAGCAGTGCATTCCATGCACCCACCATGTAAAACAAAAACTTACCTCTGACATTCCCCCATACATTCCTCCAATCACCTTAACATTATGCCTCCTCATGCTAGCCATTTTGCCCTGGGAAAAAGTCTGACTGTCCACTTGATCTATGCCTCTTATCATGTTGTATACTTCTATCAAGTCACCTCTCATCCTCCTTCAGTCCAAAGAGAAAAGCCCTAGCTCACTCAACCCATCCTCATAATCCAGGCAGCATCCTGGTAAATCTGCTCTGCACCCCCTCTGAAAATTCCACGTCCTTCCTATGAGGCAACCAGAACTGAACACAATACTCCAAGTGTTGTCTAACCGGAGTTCTATAGAGCTACAACATTACTTCGTGGCTCTTGAACTCAATATCCCGACTAGTGAAGGCCAACACACCATACACCTTAACAATCCTATTGACCTGTGTGGCAGCCTGAGGGATCCATGGACGTGCACCCCAAGATCCCCGTTCTTCCACATTGCTGAGAGTCCTGCCATTAACCTTGAATTCTGCCTTCAAATTCAATCTTCCAACTTCACACTTTTTCTGGATTGAACTCCATCTGCCACTTCTCAGCCCAGCTCTGCATCCTATCAATGTCCTGTTGTAACCTACAGCAACCTTCTACACTATCCACATCACCATCAACCTTCATGTCATCTGCAAACTTACTAACCCACCCTTCCACAACAGGGGTCCCAGAACAGACCTGAGGAGCACCACTGGTCATTGACCTCCAGGCAGTATACACTCCATCTACAACCACCCTGTCTTCTATGTGTGAGCCAATTATGAACCCATACAGCCAAGTTTCCCTGGATCCCAGACGTCCTGACTTTGAATGAGCCTTCCATGAGAAGGCTCATGAAATGACTTACTAAAATCCATGTACACCACATCCACCTTCAATGTGCTTTGTCACATCCTCAAAGAATTCACAGGTTCATGAGGCATGACCTGCCCCTCAACACCACGCTGACTGTCCCTAATCAGCCTTCAGTTCTCCAAATGCCCATAAATCCTGTCCAAGAATCTTCTACAGTAATTTTCTCACCACTGAAGACTCACTGACCTGTAATTCCCAGGTTTATCCCTACTCCCTTTCTTGAAAGAAGGAACAACATTTGCCACCCTGCAATCCTCTGGCACTACTCCTGTGGCCAGTGAGGACACAAAGGTCATCGCATAAAGGTGCGGCAATCTCTTCCCACAATAAACTTGATATATCCCATCCAGCCCCAGTGACTTATCTATCCAAATGTTTACCAAAAGTTCCAGCACATCCTTTTTCCTCATGTCGACATGCCCTAGCCTATCAGGCTGTTGTATACCATCCTCACAAATATCAAGGTCTCACTCACTAGTGAATACTGAAGCAAAGTATTCTTTCAGGTCCTCCCCTACCTCTTCTGACTCCAGGCACACATTCTCTCTTATCCCCAATAGTTCCTACCCTCTCATCATCCTCCTGTTCTTCACATACATATAAAATGCCTTGGGATTTTCCTTAATCCTACTCGCCAAGGCCTTCTCATGCCCCCTTCTAGCTCTCCATTTTTAAGCTCCCTCCTGGCTACCTTGTAACTCTCCAGAGCCCTGTCTGATGCTTGCTTTCTAAACCTCAGGTAAGCTTTTCTTCCTCTTGACGAGATACTCTACCTTTCTTGCAAACCACGGTTCCCTTCACTCTCCCATCCTTACCCTGCCTCACTGGGACAAACCTATCCAGAACCCCATGCAAGTACTCCCTAAACAACCTCCACATTTCCATTGTGCACTTCCCTAACTTCTGTTCCCAATTTATGCTCCCAAGTTCCTGCCAAATAACATCATCATTCCCCCTCCCCCAATGAAATACTTTCCCATGTAGTCTGTTCCTATCCCTCTCCAGGGCTATGGTAAAGGTCAAGGAGTTATGGTCACTGTCTCCAAACTGCTCTCCCACCAAGAGATCTGAAACCTGATCAGGCTCATTGTCAATACCAGGTCCAGTATCGCCTCTCCTCTAGTCAGCCTGTCCACATAATGTGTCAGGAATCCTTCCTTGACAGCTAACAAACTCTTGCCCCATCTATCCCTGTTACACTAAAGAGATGCCAATCGATATTAGGGAAGTTGAAATCACCCATGACAAAAATCCTGTTATTTTTGCACCTTTCCCAAATCTGCCTCCTGATCAGTGTCTCTGCCTCTGTTGGGGGGTTGGGGGGTGTAAAATACTCACAATAGAGTGCTTGCTCCCTTCCTCTTTCTGACTTCCACCCACACTGACTCAGTAGACACTCCCTCCAGGACATCCTCCCTTTCTATAGCTGTGACACTGTCCCTGGTCAGCCAAAGTCACTCCCTCACCTCTTACCTCTGTCCCTGTCCCTTTGAAACATCTAAACCCCAGAATATCCAGCAGCAATTCCTGCCCTTGTAGTTTCCCTCAATAACAGGTATACTGCTTTGGATACTGTTGGGGGAGACTGGAGGTAACGTACCATCCAGGAATCTCTTTCACATCCACTCTGCACTACCCACCTATTCTCCTTCCTTCTCCTGACAGTCACCCAGCTACCTGCCTCCTGCAGCTTCAGAGTGAGTGCCTCCCTGTAGCTCTTATCTATGAACTCCTCATTCAGCTGCAGCTCCAGTTCCCTGACACTAAGGAGCTGCAGCTGGATGCACCTCATGCAGATGTAGCTATCAGGGAGATTGGAGGTCTCCCAGAACTTCCACATCTCAAGATGAACACACCACTGACCCTGGAGCCATTCTAACTACTCTAGCCTGGCAATAAAAGAACAAAAAAAAAATCAAAGAAAGAAACTTAGTAGAGACTTAACTTTGCCTCCACCTCCTCTCACTGAAGGCTTGAGCCAAAGCCTGAAGTGCACCAGTCTAACCACTCACACAGTGGACGCTCCACTTATACCCACATTCCTTTTATTCACTGCTGTTAATTCACCAACTAGTAACAATTTGCAAATGTGCCTTTTAGACTCTTGCAATTTGTAAAACAGTGGTGTTCGTTTAAAAAAATACTGAGTAATGCATCAGGAAAGTCTGAGGTTCATGTCTATCCTGAATTTGGTCAATTTAACAAGTGCAAAGTGATGCATTTTGGGAAGTCATCTTGGGGTAGGACACATACAGTGAATGGTAGGACACTCACAAATATTTATGAATGAGAGACCTAGAGGTCCAAGTTCATAGTTCCCTGAGAGCAGCAACACAGCTCAATAGAGTCAAAGGCAGCATATATAACATGGTTGACTTATAGATCAGGACATAGAATATGAGTTGCAACATGATATTGCAAATTTATAAAACACTGGTTTCATCACACTTGGAGTATTGCTCACACTCTGGGAAGCACATGTTTGTACATGAGAGTGTGCAGAGGAGATTCACCAACATATTGGCTGGATTGGAGGACTTCAGTAATAGGGAGGGATTAGATAGGCTGTTTTCCCTGAAGCAAAGGAGGCTGCAGGCAGGCGGTGGTGGGGGGCAGGTGGAGGGAGGAGGAGGAGGAGCTAAGGAAGTGACATGATAGGAGTATATAAGAATATGGGAGGTATCAATATGGAAGGTAGTTAAAATCTTTTTCCCCATGTTTGGAGTATCAAAGACAAGAGAGCATAGGTTTAAGGTGAGAGGAAGGAGTTTTGAGGTTATGAGGGGCAAGTTTGTACACAAAGTGGTTGACATCTGGAATGTGCTGCCAGAGGATGTGGTGGAATCAGATACAATTTCTATCTTTAAGAGGCATTTTGACAGATGCTTAAATGGACAATACATAGAAGCATTCAGTCCTTATGCAGGTAAATGTGATTAGTGTCGATGGGCAAGGTCAGCATGGAAGTAAGGGACCAAAGGGCCTGTTTCTGTGCTGTACAACTGACTACGATTTTATTAATGACACAAAAGAAACAATAATAGCAGCAGATTGGTTGAGATTTGCTGCATGTCTGAGTGAATGCCAGATTAAACATATTGACAAGTACCCTTTTGTCCTTTACTATTAAACCTCAAACATGGACAATACATACTAAGATATCAAGTAGTCACTGGTATACTCAGAACATGTCTCAATGTTGGACACGTTTTCCCTTAAAGGTAACTGAGGGCTGCAGTTTGGTACCTCAATTCGATGTGTGCTTACTCCCAATATAAGAGCAATGATGAGTACATGTGTTGCTTACAGGAATTTTGGTTATCTTCCACTACTTTGGTGGTACAGTTGTTCAATTTCTATTGTGTTGGAGACATTTCATTCTCCACAGCACCCCCTTCACCCCACCACGTCTTCAAGATAGGTGGAGAAATTGGGGATCATCAACTTGTTTCAATCCTTTGGCAACAGCAAGTTATACATTATTGCACACATCAATTTTTCAGCAGGATCAATATTTTGGCATAAGTATTTACAGTAAAATTTCATTTTGTATTGCAGTATTGAAAATCTTGGTTATCATTCTAAAAGTCCTTGTAACTCAAACATAACAGATTGCTTTGTGTATGCTGGATCACATTTTTTATAATGAATGAAAAAGCAAAATTAAATCAATTTTGGAGTTTGGCATTAAATCCAATTTTAAATTGAACAATGAATGGACCATTTCTGATCACAAAATAGTATTGTTGAGTTGACATTACCTTCAGAATCTAGTAAGGGGTATTGGATCACATTTCAAAATATCATCATGGAATCCGTAACTTTGAGGTCATGCAGCAAAATTTACCAAACTTTTGAAAAACAGTCTTAAAAAGCACATTACCCAGCAATTGAACTTTCCTTGCCAAAAACTGAGCTTTCCAACAAATTCATCATTCAGCAGACAAGGTTCTACAAATGCAGCAGGGTATTAGATCTTGATGTAGTCTTCATGCACCAGGCTAAAAGCAATTAATAATGCTGGCTGCATCACTGAAGCACGAGTTTCACTTTACTTTCAAATACATAGCATGAACAACTTAAAGCCTTGCTTCTTCTGTACAAATCTCCAGCAGCATTTGTATTTTTCAGACATGTTTTATGGTTATTAAGTACATTTATCAGTAAAATAATATAGATTACATGGAAACTGGCTATTTGATCAAACAAAATAGTTCTATACTTTTCATCTCAATTATTTCCTTTGCTGGTATGTTCCATTGTGACCAATGGACAGAAAGGTTTCCCCTGAAATCCTTATTTGATTTATTGGTGATTATCTTGTATTGATGGCTACCTTTATTCTGTATTCAATGTTTGTTGTTGTATGCTTTAAGTATTAACTTTTGAAGTATAAAGTCTATAATGCTACATTGGATATTAAGAACATCCCAAGTAATTTATGGAATACCTTTCAAATGTAGCCACCATTGCAGTGTAATGATGTGGCTGCTGATTTGTAACAAAGGAACATGAGAAAAGTTGAGGCTCTTATGCTATTCAGCAAGAGCTCGTCTGATCAGTGCCCTAGCTCCCAATCTCCTGATTCTAACTAACTCCATGGAGCAAGGCACAATCCCACATGAGAAAATTAACAAGACAGTAGTTCAAATATTCTCCCTGCTTCAGTGCAAAAATGGGTACAGCAACCAATCCTCATACTGGAATTGGGAGGGGGATAGACTCCTAATATTGGACCTTACACCACATTAACACGATACCAACAACCTGCAGAGACCCTTGCTTTGTCATATTACAGGCAGCAGTAGCACAGCTAGTTTAGCCACTGCTTTATAGCAGAGACCCAGATTCAATGCCAGATGCTGTCTGTGTTTGCATGTTCTCCCTTTGACTGCACAGGTTTCCTCTGGGTGTTCTGGTTTCCTCCCATGTCCCAAATCATGCAGGTTGGTAGGTTAATTGGCAAATTGCCACTGGTTGAATCTGGGGGAGTTGATGGGAATGTGGGGAGAATAAAAATTGGGATTAATGTAGGATTAGTGTTTATGTGTGGTTGATGGTCAGCACAGAATTGATGGGCTCAAGGGTAGTTTCAGTGCTGTATCTCTACCGCTGTTTTTTCTATATTTAAGGGAGTAGGATTCCCACTGCCCCAAAATTGCACTCAATCTGCCCTTGTACCACAGTTTTTCTGAAGTGGCCCCCAAGGTAGTCCCAACACTTTGGCTTGGACCAATGCAGTATAGAGGCTGTCACAAAGCATCTTGATGGCCATTAGAGTCCTGCCAATCTTAGACTCAAACTGTCAAAGCTGTCAGAGTAACCAGGACCATTGAATGTCCTTGTCATTCGCAAACATTCCAGTCATGTTATTAAAAAAAATAAACTTCTTTGACAATGTTTATGTTGCTGAATAAACATGCACTTACGAAAATCAATTAGCATCATCAAAATTAACAAATAATACAATAATCGTAACTACTTTCCATTACCTGGGCAGCACTTTCTCTATTTCATTTTAATGGGAACTGCCATACCTGCACCAGGTTTAATCTGACACAGGCACAATGGGCAGATTTCCCAGGAAGAGCTGAGGAGTCTGCAGAAGATCATGCTACCTCATTGGATGATATGAGGAGTCCACTGCAACAGCACAGGGGCAGCCACAGCTGAGAGTGGCTTGATGAAAGGAAGGTAGGTTCTACAATATATCAAGTGAGGGTCCCAGTATTTGAATAATACAGCACGGAAACAGGCCCCTCAGCCCAATGTCCATGCCAAACAAGATGTGGACCTGAGCTAGTCCTATTTGCCTGTGTTGTCCCATATTCCTCTAAACCTTTTCTATCCATTTTCCCTCTAAGTTATTTTAAACATTATAATTGTGTCTGCCTCTACAGCTTCCTCTGGCAGCTCATTCCATTTACCCACCAACCTCTAAAAACATTTCCCCTCAGCTCCCTTTTATGAAGGGTCTCAACCCAAAATGTTGATTGCCCATTCCCCTCCAGATGCCCCCTGACCTGATGAGTTCTTCCAGCACCTCCCCAAACCATGGGAGAAGGAAACACCAAGTCTCTTCTCACTTTCAAACCATAGAGCTTTCCAGTGAAGCAAGGGCAGCCACGATAGTGTAGCAGTTAGCGTAATGCTACGACAGCACCAGTGACCCGGGTTCAATTCTGGCTGCTGTCTGCAAGGAGTTTGAACATCCTTCCTGTGACTATGGGTTTCCTCCAGGTTCTCCTGTTTCCTCCCACATTCCAAAGGCATATGCGTGAGGAAGTTGTGGGCATGATTATGTTGGCACCAGAAGCGTGCCAACGCTTGCAGGCTGCCCCAGAACATGGTGCAAAAGATGTGTTTCACTGTTTCAATATACTTGTGACTAATAACAATATCTAAAAAAAGCCTACAATTATTTCCATTAAATTTCACAACTATTTCAGATTTAATTACTATGTAGTCAGCACAAATGTAATGTTAAAACTACTTTTATTCTCTGTTCAGTAAGTACCACTTTATGGTAATGTAGAGGAATATCAGTTGAGTATTTTAATCTGAAATAGAGACAGACAATGGGCAAACCCAGTGATTTTTCATCAGATTAAAGATACAGGTTTTAAAATGCAGGAAATTGGGCAGAAGGAGTAGTAAACAAAAGTCTGTGATAGGATAAAACACAAAAGAGATTAAATAACAAAAAGGGTGTTCATGCCAGGTGATAATGGGACAAGCAAGGAAACAAGTTAAAGATCAGTGGAAAAGGTGTAAATGCAGAATAATTACTGAGATTACCAGAAAGAATGGGGGAAAAATTTTAGGAACATTTGCTAATCACAAATTATTAAACTAATCTTGAGTTTGAAAGGCTGCAAGAATGCCTCGTTGGAAAATGAGTACTGTTCATTGAGTTCATGTTGAACTGTGTCAGAACACTTTAGATTTTCAAAGATAGAAAAGTAATACTGGGAAGTTAAAAATTTAAATAAAACTGCAGATGCTGTAAACCCAAAACAGAAAATGCTGGAAGAACTCAGCAAGTTAAGCACCACATTTGGAAATAGAAACAGTCAATGTTTTGGATCTGTGACCTTGCTGGGAGTAAGATGATTTACCACATTGTCAGCAGCAGATGTGGAAGACTCAGTTAGAAGTAGTATGTACAAGTTCCAGTTTTGTAGAAATAATATTTGGACTCAAGAAAGACTGCAGATACTGTAAATCTGGAGCAACATACAACATGCTAGAGGAACTCAGCAGATCAGGTAGCATCTCAGAAGGAAAATGGACAGTCGACATTTTGGGTTGACTCCCTTCATCAGGGCTGGAAAGAAAGAGGGGAGATGTGGAGCAAGAGCTGGTGGGTGATAGTTGGGTCCAGGTGAGAGGGTGAAGATAGGCAGGTCGGGGAAGGGGAGAATGGGAATGATGCAGGAAGCTGGGAGGTGAAAGGTAGAAGCAACAAAGGGCTGAAGAAGATGAAGTCCAATAGGAGAGGTCAGTGGACCACAGAATAAAGAGAAGGAGGTGAACCAGAGGGAGGAGCATGTGGTGATGAGCTGATTGAGATGGCAGGGGAGGGGAAAGAGAGGGAGTGATGGGGCCAGTGGGATCAGGGAAAACAAGGGGGGGGCGAGGGGGGGGGTGGTTACTAGAAGTGAGAAATCTATATTCATGCCATCAGGTTGGAGACAACCAAAGTGGAATATGAGGTACTGTTCCTCTCATCTGCATTTAGCCCCAACGTGGCAGTAGAAGACGGTGGGCATGTGGGAATGGGAAGTGGAATTAAATGGCTTGACACCAATAGATCCTGGCTGTTATGGCAGACAGAGTGAAAGCGCTTGATGAAGCCACCCCGCCTCCAGTCTGCATCGGGTCTCACCGATGTAGCAGAAGCCACAATGGGAGCACTGGGTACAATACATGATAATAATGGATTCACATGTGAAGGACTGCCTCACCTGGAAGGACTGTTCAGGGCCCTGAATGCTTGAATGGTGGTGAGAGAGAAGGTGTAGGAGCAAGTTCAACACAGCCCTGTTGCAGGGATGTGTGTGGGGGGGGGGGGGGGGGCGGAAGGTGGTGGTGGGATGGGGATGAGCAGACAAGGGAATCACAGAGAGAACTGTCCCTGCAGAAAGCAGAGAGGGGAGATGTGCCTGGTTGTGGGGTCCCATTAGAGATGGCAAAAGTTGTGGCGAGTGATATGTTGGATGCAGAGGCTTGTGGGGTGGTAGGTGATAACAAGGATAATTCTGTCCTTTGTATGTCTGGGGCGAGGGCAGACGTTCAGGAAATAGAAGAGATGCAGTGAGACCTGCATTGATAGCAAGAGGGGGAAGAGCACCATCTTCTGAAAAAAAAAAGGACATCTCAGATATCCTGGAATGAAAAGCCTCATCATGAGCAGATGTGGTGGAGAGAAGAACATAAAAATAGGAGCAGGAGTAGGCTATTTGGCCTGTTGAGCCTGCTCTGCCATTCAATAAGAATCATGGCTGATCTAGCAGTGGATTCAGATCCACCTACCTGCCTTTTCCCCATAACTATTAATTCCCCTATTATGCAAAAAATAGATCCAACTGAAATACATTTAATGATGTACTCTTACATGCATCAAGTATTTCTTGGTTTATTGCCTGTGCCACAGTAATATTATTCAGTGGCCTATAGACAACTTCCAATGACTTTTTCCCTTTACTGTTCTAATCTCTGCCCGGAGAGTTTCAACATTCTGCTCCTTAGATCTTCTCTCACCATCACCCTGATATTCTTAAGAACACTACCTCACCTCCCTGCCTATCCTTCTGTATCACCTGATACCCTTGGATATTTAATTCCCACTCATCTCCACCCTGCATCCATGTTTCTGTCATGTCCACTAAATCATACCCATTTGTGCCACAAGTTCACTGACCAAATACTACAGGCATTCAGAAAAAGTGCCCTTACACGTTGTCCTTTTTAGAACCTAGTAACCTTTGTCCTTGGTGTTGGACTTTTCAGTACTCCACTCGTACTTTTCTCCTTTCTAACTTTTGCTCTGCTCTCTGCTTTGTTTCCCTCCATTTTTCTGCATGGATGCCCATCCCTCTGCCATATTAGTTTAAATACTCCCCAACAGCACTCGCAAACAATTCCCGTAGGGCATTGACCCCAGTCCTGTCAAAGTGTAGACTATTCAGTTTGTCCTGGTTCCACCTCCCCCAGAATCACGTCAAATGCCCCAGGAATCCAAAACCCTCCCTCCCACACCACAGCTCAAGCCACATATTCATCCTATCTATGCTGCTGTTCCCACTCTGACTAGCACCTGGCACAAGTAGTAATCCTGAGATTATTACCTTTGAGGTCCTTTTCAAATTTATCTCTTAGCTTGAGGAAGTGAAGGGTTAAGAATTGCAACCATACCTATAACTGGTAAACAAAATATATATATGCATTTAAATTTCTCTAGCAAGGACTAGCAAGCTGCTGACCCACTAGTTAGGTTGGAATGTTAAGTATGTTAATTGCCTTTGTTTCGGGTAACGGACCATTCCGATATGTCAGACGGTGGCGATACTGGGTGTAATTAACATCGAGGTGAAGGCTTGGTTTGAACAATGAAGGGTGATACCTGCCTTTGAATGCCTTGATTATAACTCAATTATACTAAGACAAGAGGTGTTATAACTGTCTCGGGATCTCTATAGCTTGACTGAAACTCGCAGCACCGTTTGCATGGGATGTGCGTGACAATTCCTGTATAAATGTCTGTCTGCCCTTTGTGCAGAGAGAACGCGGGAAGTGACTCTTAGTGAGTGCGGAAGAGAATTCTCCTAGCGGTGCACTGCTAATAAAGGTATTTGTTCGAATCGACCTCGTGGCACTGTGTTACTTACAGCAGACAGAAGGGGAAAATTAGTTTCGGGACAACAAGCTCCCCAAATTTGGCTTGTAGGACATCATCCCACTTTTTTATCCCTGCATCATTGCTACATGCACCACAACAACTGGCTGTTCACCCTCCCCTTCCAGAATGCCCTACAACCACTCTGACATCCTTGACCCTTGTACCTGGGAGGCAACACATCAACCAGGAGTCCCATTTACAGCCACAGAAGCAGCTGTCAATTCCCCTTACCACTATAATTCAACCACTCTTTTTCCTGTGCAGCAGGGTCACTTAGTGTCATGATCCTGGCTACTGCTACCTCACCCTGATGAGCCATCTCCCCTAACAGTATCCAAAGTGGTATATACATTTTGGAGGGAGATGACCACAGGGGACTCCTACATGACCTTCCTGCTACTGCTCTGCCTTTTGGTCACCCATTCCCTATCTTTCCTTGGGCCTTGAAACTGTAATGTGACCAACTCACTAAACATGCTATCTGCAACATTCTCAGCATCATAGATGCTCCAAAGTGAATCCCTGCACAGCTCCAGTGCCATCATGTGGTCTGTCAGAAGCTGCAACTGGATAGACTTCCTGCATACATTGTCATCAGGGACACTAGCAGCCTCCCCAAGTTCCCACATTGCACAGGAGGAGCACAACACAGGTCTGAGCTCACCTGCCATGAGCAAGAAAACTTTGAGGGAAAATAAAGAGACAAAATAAAATAAGAACCTACCTTCATCTTATCATAGTGTTGCTCATCTTCCTCATTAAAGCTTGGTAGTCACCAAAGGCCACATTAGGACAACCAGCAGCACTTTGACCAGACAGCAGCCCCTCTCAAAATGGCTGCTCCAAAATGGTCACTCAACTTGACCCTAACTTCTGTTTATTAGCTGCTGATAATTAGCTGATTAGCCAATCACCTATTAACTGACAATTAGCTGACTTACCTCTTAAATTCCTGCAAATGAAACTCACAAACAAGCAAGGAGACTCATTTCTTTTCAATTCTCCTGCTCCAAATCTCGCTCCTAGTCCCGACTCCCTAAAGGTGAAACTCACAAGCAGAAGCACAGAGACTCACCTCTTTGCAAATCTCTCGCTCCAAATCAGAGACAGATGAACTGAGAGAAGGGAATAGCATTCTTGTAAGTGACAGGGTGGGAAAAGGTGTAGTCAAGGTAACTGTAGGAGTCAGTGGGTTTTTTGAAGATGTCGGTGGATGATCTGTCTCCCGAGATGGAGACAGAGAGATCAAGAAAGGGGAGAGAGGTATCAGAGATGGACCGAGTGAATTTGAGGACGAGGTGGAAGTTGGTAGGAAAGTTGATGAAATTGACAAGTTCCGCGTGGGTGCAGGAAGCAGGACAATATAGCAGAGAAGGAGTTGGGATAGCGTTGCCAGTATAGGTTTGGAACATGGACTGTTCCACATAGCCAATGAAAAGGCAGGCTTAACTGGGGCCCATGTGAGTGCCCATGGCTGCATCTTTGGTCTGGAGAAAGTGGATGGAGCCAAAAGAGGAGTTGTTGAGCGTGAGTACCAGTTCTGCCAGATGGAGGAGGGTGGTGTGGTGGTGGTGGGGGTGGGAAGGTGGTGGTGGAACTGGTTGGGTCTCTTGTCCAGAAAGAAGCAGAGAGCCTGAGGCCTGCCTGATGAGGGATACAAGTATGCATGGACTGCACATCCATGGTGATATTGAGGTGGTCAGGGCCAGGGAACTGAAAGTTGTTTAAGCAGTGGACAACATGTGAAGTGTCATGGATGTAGGTGGGAAGGGACTGAACCCAGGAGGACAAAATGGAATTGAGATATGAGGGCAGGAGCAGGCAGAAACAATGGGTCTACCAAGGCAGTTTTGTTTGTGAATCTTGGGTAGGAGGTTGAAACGGGCAGTGCGTGGTCGGAGTCTATAGAGGGGAGATCTCCAGAGGTGATAAGGTCGGTGATGGTGTGGGGGACAGTGGCCTGACAGCTCCCTTCTCAGTGGAGTCCTGATTAAGGGGTAAATAAGAAGAGGTGTCTGAGAGCTGTCGTCTGGTCTCTGCAAGGTAGAGGCCAATCTGCCAGACTACAGCAGCACCGCCCTTGTCTGCTGGTTTGATGGTGAGAGTGGAGGGCAGTGCATTCAGAGGGGTTGAGGTTGGAGTAGGTGAGGGGAGTGGTGAGGTCAAGATGGCTAATGACCCGTCAGCAGTTAGAGATGAAAAGGTCCAGAGCGGTCAGTCCTGGAGAGTGGGAAGGAAGAAGGTAAATGTTCAGGTGTTGCATCATGTGTGGTTATGTGAGAACGTGTGAGAGGCAAAGGGGAATTGGTGGAGATGGAAGAATGAAGCAGATTATCCCAGAATGAATGGTCCACTTGGAATTTTGAAAGAGGAATGGAGATGAAGATGCCCCTAGACATTGCATAACTTTGGAAATCTTAGAGATCGTGTAGCTTCACCTGTCAATGTGAGAACTGGCATGTTGGAAAGAATGGATGAGGAGAATCCAGTCCTGGTTCTGTGAGCAGGGTAGAGGTGAATGCAGAAAGATAAAAAAAAAATTGATTAGATGTTTGAGGATGCTGTCAAATATTAGTGAATAATGCAAATATTATTCATTCCGTGTAAACAGCATCTGGAACAGAATAATAATTAAATATCATAGATTATCAATTTTAGACCATCTCGCTTGTGCCAAGCTTCTGCAAGAGCTAAACAATTAGTCATACTCACCCTGCACAGACTTGTATTTTTTTCTTTTTAATAAATCAGGAGGTTGTGACCGCAATCACATTTCAGAGAACTGAGCACAAAAAAATCGGCTGGCACAACAATGCAGTACTAAGTTGAGAACTTCACTTCAGATGCACCATCTTTCAGTTAAGATGAAGACCTGTCACTTATCTCAGACAAATACAATTGATCCAATACCACTACTTTTGAGCAGTATGTTAGTTTACCCTGGTACCATAGCCAATACCTATCCCTCAATTAAGATAACAAAAAATCGTGCATTTGGTCACTGTCACTTTGCTTTTTGTGGGAGATTGCTATGAATGAAATTGGTTTGCACATTCCATGTATGACAACCCTGACTATATTTCAAAAGTCTTCTATTGGCTGTAAGTGCACTTTGGGATATACTGTGGTCATGAAAGTTGTGGTATCAATGCAAATCCTTCTTTCATTGATTCTTTTTGAAAGTTGCTATTGAATCTGATTCCAGTACTCATTCAAGCAGAAAAACTTATTATGTAAAAAAAATACTTCTCAACTCCCTTGTGATTCTTTTTAATATATTCATTCATAATGTACATTACATTTGAAAATAGATTTAGAAACATTTATTAAAATATTCAGTAACTAGTTTTAAAGCCTGCTTGTTGATTGTTTTGGATATTAGATTTGCCAGAAGTATTTTGCCAAGTATCTCCCAAATGATTAAAAGGTTAACTAACTAACAGAATTGGATTCAATTTGGGTAGGAGATCAGCTCTGGATGAAACAAGAGTTAAATAATAATCAGAAAGGGACTAAATAAATATTCATAAGCTAAAAAGAGATGAACTTTAATTTAGATTTATACACAATTTTGAAGAAGTGCATGTTCAGTTTTACTTTGTACTTCAGTCAAAAGTGATTACTGTGAGTATGAATCATTACGATTTGAGCTTAGAATGGGTTAGGCATTAGTCTTTTATGCTTGGGGGAGAGGTTCAGTTTCAGCTCAGAATAATGAGACAACCATCTCCTTTGTATTGGACCTGTAAGATTCCTAAATTAAATACATTTGAGCAGTTTTATTTCAATTTCTGTACTCTCTGCATGAAAGTATCCATAGATTTACATGAAAGTTACATCTCATTCAGAAAGGCAGCTTGGCAATTGCACAAGAAATGGGAACATGCAATTCAAATGCAATGCCAAATTCTTGTCCGAAAATGACATTTAAGTATGGTGTTGGGACACAATAATGTTTAAATAATGTTTAAATCCACTCATCCCTACCTACTTTTCCACTGATAGCAGCAATTAAATATGTTCCATTCCTTAGTGTTATAACCTTTTACTCTGATAAGCACAAAATTCATCAATTTCCATTTTAAATTAATTGAACGTTTAACCCGGTCATTAGCACCTTTTGTTCACTTACAGTCTCTACCCCCTACCATTCTGTGGATAGCTACCAATTACGTTTCAGCACCTAAATGAATGGGAGAAAATAAAATGAGCAGTGAAGATTCAAGATGACTACATGCAACAAGGATGAGTGACTTTTTCTGTCCTTGAATCATCATTTTAAACCAAAGTAATGCATCATAGAATATGTATTCAACCGTGTAAATGCTAATCTTTTCTTGCTTCTGGAGCAACCAGAGATACCATGCATTTTATTATCATGAATTCTGTAGAGCTGAGTGTGCAGTTCTGCTATCAATTTAAACTATAGATTGAACCCAATACCTGTTTACAGCAATAAAACAGGCAAATTGTACTGCCAGCTCTATATTATCTGGGAGTCAGGGAAGATGGACCTTGTTGTGTCTGTGGTTATTATCTAAAATGGACTGTCAGAAAGACTGGTGGAATCAGATTCAATGATAACTTTCAAATGGGAGTTATATACATACTTGGGAAAATAAAGTCAGGCTATGGGAAAAACACTAAGGAATGTGACTAATCAAGTCTTTCACAGACGTGATGAATAAATGGCTGCTATATGAGTGACGGACAGTGATGAAGGAATTCTGCCAATTCCATGAGTTTGTGAGCAAATTGTGAGAACCTCCTCAAAATGTTTAAGAAAATCTTTTTTCTTTTGGATGAATTTATATTTTTGCTGTAAATAGCTAGATATCTTCTTGTTGTGTGTCTGTTGTTGATAAAACAATTGAGACAAAATATTTCCCTCAAAAGGAAAGCATTTATGTTAATTTATTGAATTTTTAGAATACTTGAGCAATATTGTACCAGCATTGATAGTAGTTATTCAATCAACAATAACCATGTCATGGTAATTTACTTATAAACCAATGAAACACTACTTTGCAGTGATTTGTAGCGCCTTTTTAAAATTATCAGATTTTTATGTTTAATAGCACTTGCAGAGAATATTGAAGCAAGGTGCTCAAGTACAAGAGAGTCACCATTTGAAATCCTCCTGGGCACAGGAGTGGTACCAAAGGATTGGAGGATGGCAAATATTGTTCTCTTGTTCAAGAAAGGCAATAGGGATGATCCTGGGAAATAGCGACCGGGGAGTCTTATGTCTGTGGTGGGGAAGCTATTGGCGAGGATTTTTAGGGACAGGATTTACAAGTGTTTGGAGAAGCATAGTCTTGTTAGGGATAGTCAGCATGGCTTTGTGAGAGACAGGTTATGCCTCATGAGCCTAACTGAGTTTTTCGAGGAGATGACAAAGCAAATAAATGAAGGCAGAGCAGTGGATGTGGTGTACATGGACTTTGGTAAGGCATTTGACAAGGTTCCCCATGGTAGGCTCATCCAGAAAGTCATGAGGCATGGGATCCATGGAGACTTGGCTGCGTGGATTCTGAATTAGCTTGCCTGCAGATGGTGGTAGTAGATGTAGAATATTCTACCTGGAGGTCAGTGACGAGTGGTGTTCCGCAGGGATCTGTTCTGGGACCCCTGCTCTTTGTGACTTGGATGAGGAAGTAGGGGTATGGGTTAGTAAGTTTGCTGATGACACGAAAGTTAGAGGGGTTGTGGATAGTGCAGAAGGTTGTCGTAGGCTACAACGGGATATAGGCAGGATGCAGAGCTGAGTGGAGAAGTGGCAGATGGAGTTCAATCCGGAAAAGTGTAAAGTGATACACCTTGGAAGAACAAACATGAAGGCAGAGTACAAGGTTAATGGCAGGATTCTTAGCAGTGTGGAGGAACAGAGGGATCTTAGGGTTCAAGTCTATAGATCCCTCAAAGTTGCCACGCAAGTTGACAGGGTGGTTAAGGGGATTGAGTTAAAGAGTCATGAGGTAATTTTGCAGCTCTATAAAACTGGTGAGACCACACTTTGAGTATTGTGTTCCGTTCTGGTCACCTCATTATAAGAAGGATGTGGAAGCTTTAGAAAGGGTGCAGAGGAGATTTACCAGGATGCTGCCTGGATTAGAGATCGTTTTACGAGGAAGGGTTGAGCGAGCTTGGGCTTTTCTCTTTGGAGCAACGCAAGATGAGAGGCAACTTGGTTGAGGTGTATAAGATTATGAGGGGCATAGATCAAGTGGACAGCCAGTACCAGAGGACATCCATTTAAGGTCAGAAGAGGAATGTTCAGGGAAGGTGTCAGAGTTAAGTTCTTTACACAGAGAGTGGTGGGTGCCTGGAATGCACTGCTGGGGGTGGTTGTAGAGGCTGATACAATAGGTTGTAGAGGCATTTATAAGACTCTTAGATGGGCACATGGAAGTAAGAAAAATGGAGGGTCATGTGCTGTGCAGGAGGGAAAGGTTAGATTGATCATGGAGCAGGTTTTCATGTAGTTTGGCACAACATCGTGGGCCAAAGGGCCTGTACTGTACTGTTCTATGTTCTATGTTCTAAAATCATCAAATGTGTGAGCAAAGTGAATAAAGACATTTTTCCCAGAAAAGAATGAGGGCATAGATTGAGGTGAATGGCAAAAGTCTGGAGTGACATGAGGAAATCTTTGTGACTGCCCTGAGCAATCGTCATCGGAGTGCTTGACAGAATGGTGGAAGCAAATTCAATGCTGGCTTTCAAAAGAGAATGTATAGAGACTACAGGAAGCACAATTACAGACTTATGGCAAAAGAGATGGAACAAGAATTACTAGTTTGCTCTTACAAAGGGTTGACTAAATGTATCAAATGGTCTGCTATACAGATTCTGTTATTATAATAAATCCAGTAGGGAACTAAAGAGGAACATTTCACTGGACTGTGGTTGGAATATGAAATTTTATACTGTAGAACTTGCCGTTATGTGTAGTATGGCTGCATTTGAAGGCAGATTAACAACAAAAGGTTCAAATGAATAGAAAATTGTTCAATAGAAAATGTTGGAAATGCTCAGCATTTGTGGAAAGAGAACTAGTTAACATTTCAAATCTATGAGCTTTTATCAGAATTGGTAAAAAAAAAGAGATAAAAACAAGTTTAAAGGTGTAGAGATGGTTTTGAATAGAAGATTGTGTTGCATCTGTGCAGACAGGAACAGAGTCAGCATTTGTGGTCAAAGACCTTTCATCAGAAAAGAAGTTTCATCAGAACTGATAAAAAGTTGTGATGAAAGGTCATTAATTGGTATTGGTTTATTATTGTATCTGTATCAGATCTGTATCAATGCTCTGGCACTCCAGCTCATAATCCTATGTTAACACACTAAATATTCAAGGAATCATTTTGAGAAAATGTTGACTGATAGTTCCCTATATTGATGTCTGAGTTGAATGGCTTTGCCAGTTTGGGTGGAACTGAATGACTTCCGAACTCTTCCTCCCATTTCTCATAGGAAATTGCCAATACCTGGAGACTAGCAGAACAGAACTTGCCATCTGTCATGGATGCATGTAATTCTTTACTTTCATTGTCAAAATTTCATAAAACCCTCATAACAATTCCATCATATCCAGCCCTCTATTGTTCCAATAATTGTTAAAAACAAGATGTCTTTTACTTATTACTTTCCTTTGCTAAATTTTTTCATCCGTTAAATAGCTAATTGAACTTATGTTTTGAGCTCCATGTTACATGCTTTATTCTAAGTTGTATCATTTGAAATTGCCAGATCATACAAAAAAAAATTGTGATTAAAACCTCATTCAATGCATGCTTGCACAGCAGGTTAATCATTTTGCTGCACCTTAATATGAATTGCTACTGGAACTTTTTAGCATGGTACTAAAGACCTGATTGCATCTTATGATTTATTTTGTCTTATTCGTTATTCAGATTGTTGTGAAAATTTATCTGGTCCACTTATGTCCTGCAACAAAGGAAATATATAATTCTTGGAGACACAAGAGACTGCAGATGCTGGACGAAACATTGACTGTCCATTTCTCTCCATAGATGCTGTTTGACCTGCTGAGTTCCTGCAGCTTTTTGTGTGTTGTTCCAAATATACCATTCTTAACTGCTTTGGGTTTAGCCTTGATGTGACCACATTCCCACCAATATAATTGACTCTTACATGCCTCCTTCATTCAGGAGCAATTAGGGATGGAAAATAAATGCTAACACTGCCAGTAATGTTGACATCCTGTTAACCAATAAATACATTTCTGTGCATGGTTATTTCTCAGGTATTGGATATTGTATTATGTATGCAATGAAATTCAGTGACAACATTTTTAAGGACTATTACCAAGACCAGATGAAAAACTGCAAGAGATTTCCTTCTTCCAACAGTATATGGTCAGTCCCTCTCTTCCTAACCCTTAGTCCTCCTCCCATACCTTTATTCCAGGGTGAATACAACAGGCTAGAAGCAGTGACTATTGTTTTATTTGGTTTTGGACACCTTTATTCTGTTCTGCAGGATCTCCTACTGCAGGAAAAATAGACTAGAGAGGGTGTAGCACAAGTTTGCTAGATTGATACCAGTGTTAAATTACAAAGACATTGAGGTAGATTTTACACCCAGGTACCAGTGCTTCTGTCAGATTTTCTTGCATTTCTTTTCAGAAATTCCCAAGCCCATTGCTAGAGTCATAGAGTTATAGACTAATACAGCATGGAAACAGGCCTTTCAGCCCAATTTGTCCATGCTAACCAAGATGGCAATCTAAGCTAGTCCCATTTGCCTGTGTTTGACCCATATCCATTTAAACCTATCCTATCCATGTACCTGCCCAAATTTATTTTAATTGCTTGGGTGGACATCTCCTACACTGTCCATATTCCTACCTCCTCTATAGATTCCCCAGGGAAACCAATGGAACAGGTGAACTTCCACAGATTTCACAGCTCTCAACAGTGGAAAATCTTCCCACTGAGACTCCACCAAGTTAAACCTGGTGAACGCACAGCAGACCCATAGAAATCAATGGGAAGATCCCACTGTCTGGAGATCTATAAGCAGGCCTGTTGAAAAATATTTAAAATATTCTTTTATTTTTATATTTTTAATACTTCCTGTCTTTTAGTATGTTGAATAGAAGGCAGAGATTGACATGCATTTGACCTTCATTAATGTCAAGGGGTATTGGGAGAGTTCAAGAAAGTGGTGGTAAACCAAAGTTGAATCAGTCATGATCTTATTGAATGGAGGAACTGGTTCAAGTGGCCGACAGGCCTACCTCTCATACAGTCACAGTCATAAGAGAGATAGCATGGAAACAGGCCCTTCGGCCCACTGAGTCCACACCGACCATCAAGCACCATTTTTACACATCCTGCCCTAACCTATTTTATTCTCCCCACATTCCATCAAGTATGCCCCAGATTCTCCCATTCATCTTTATACTAAGGGCATTTTACAGTGGGCAATTAATCTATCATCTGCATATTCTAGAGATGTGGGAGGAAACAGAAGCATCTGGAGGGAATCCATGCAGTCACAAGGAGAACATACAAATTCCACACAGACAACACCAGGGATTCAACCTGGAATCAAGCTAGCAGAATTGAACCTGGGGTGCTGGAACCATGCTTTCTATTTCTTAAACTCTTATTAATATCTGCTTGGTGCCAATTATTTTGCTGAAATTGCTCCTGTAAAGTGCTCCAGGGAATATTTTTGCAATGGTAGACAGGCTATGCAAATATTAGTGTTGTTGTTATTTACAATGTCTGTGAAGAATTTTGAAGTTAACAAAGGAAAGAAACTAACAGCAAAAGAAGCTGAGTTTCAAATCATGTAGCAACCGTTAGGGAAATGTGGTGTAGTGGTGAAACAGTTGTGCATCTTCTTGTGAACAAGTGCATTGTGATTATCACAGAAAATGACATAAATACACAATAGCATCTGTAGAAAAAAGTCGACATTTCAACTCAATAATCCTGACTGCTTCAATTGTCTCTCTCTTTCCATAGATGCTGCCTGACTTTTTAGAATTTTCCATTCCAGATTTTTGGAGCTTTTTGCTTCAAACACAATGTGATTAAAAGAAGATATATGAGATTATAAACTAATGAAGAGGAACTAAGGGGATAGCACAATGTAGAGCAATGCAGAGAGAATTTAGGGATTGACAATCAACTGTAGAAACATAGAAAGTACAACAGTGGAACAGGTTCTTTAGCCCACCAAGTCTGTGCTGACCATGATATCAGTCTAAACATCCCAAGTGCCTGCACATGATCTGTATCACTCCATTCCCTGTGTCTGTCTAAATGCCTGTTGAACATTGCTATTGCATCTGCTTCTGCCACCTCCCCTGGCAGTATATTCCAGGCTGCCCTTGTGCTGTTTCAATGGATTTCTCATGCTGTCCAATGAGATAGCGTGATCTTCTGCAGACTTCCCAGCTCTCATCCTGGGAAATTTGCCCATTATTCCTATGCCAGGTTAAATCTGGTGCAAGGATGGCAATTCCCTCATAAGAGAAAGGGAGTAATTGGCTCACATGAGATAAGAAAGTAGACACATTTTTTTTTGTTATTTATTTGTTAATTTCAATTATGCCAATCGATTTTCAGAATTGCATTTTATTTTTGGCAACGTGCATGTAAAAAATGTATTTGGAACATAAGAACAGTACAACACAGGAACAGGTGTTCTGTCTCACCATGTCTGTGTTGACCATGATGCCAATTTAATCCTATCCCACATGCACATGGTCTATATCCCTGCACTCCCTGCCTGTTCTTGTGTCTGTCTGAATGCTTTTGAAATGTTGCTATTGTATCTGCTTCCACCACATCCCCTAGCAGGGCATTCCAGACACCCACCAATCTCTGTGTAAAGAATGCCTGGCAAATCTCCTTTCAATTTTCCCCCTCTCCCTTTAAATCTATGCCCTCCAGTATTTGACATTTCCATCCTGGCAAAAAGACTCTGACTATCTACTCTATCTATGCCTCTCTTAAAATTATATACTGTACCTCCATCAAGTTGCTCCCTCAGTCTCCGATACACTGGAGAAAACAATCCAAGTTTGTCCAACATCACCTTAGGGTTAATAGGTTCCAGTCTGGGCAACGTCCTGGTGAACCTCCTCTACACCATCTCCAACATCAGAGGGATAGAGTACACTTTCTAGGAGGCGATACTGTCTCTGTTCAAACATGGAAACATTTGGATCGATCTTTAAAATTATTTCACAATACTGCAGCAAGACTTCAGCCCTTCACTGAAATTATGAGTCTGAATTAGCCTTGGAGGTACTGGAAAGTAGTCAATAGAGAACTGGCAGCTCATTTTGCACTGTAAATAAAACAGGGGCTGATGATTTGCTATTGCCTGTTTTGCACTACTGCCCAAAACATATTTCACCACCTATAAATCTTATTCGTGCTGCCTACAAAATTCATTTTTCCAAGTGTCAATCAGATCCATGCTTTCCAGAGTGCAGGAGTCCTCATGCAAGCTTTTATTAAATGCTTCATCTGCTTGTCAAACATGGAAATTCCACTGAGGTTCTGCTTTGCAAGCAGAACCTCAGTGGAGATTTAAGCTGGCAAAATGTCTTGGTTTTGTAAATTTTTCTTTTGTTTTGGGTGAAAGGGCAGGGTAAACTATGATGTTGCAATAACATAAAAAATACAGATAAAACAATGACTGAAAGGTAAATTCAACTTCAACTCAGTGCATTCTGGGTTAAGTTTGAATATTCACCAAATGTGGATCTATATTGTGGTGAGGCACGATCTATATTGTGGTGAGGCACCTTCAGTTTCACTTATTTTGCAAGAGGACTAGAAAAAGTACAAAAGAAAATTCAATAACTTCCCGAGTACACCACATATTTAAGAGGTCATTGTTAATCTTTTTAATGGTTATAAAGATCAGACTCTTATCAGATTTGAGTTAGCATTAAAATTCAACAGGGATTGGGATATTGATGAGTGGATTCTGTATATCCTTATGCATATGCACAGTGCCCCATCTTTCCTGGCTGAACATCAATCTGAAATTGGCCCAGAGTCCTTTTGAATAGGCATTAGTCCAAAACCAGTATCTGCAACGTATTTCAGCTTATTTAAATTAAGTTATTTGAAAGAATGGCCGCAATATTACAACACTATATCTTTCATTCTGCTGCTTCATCTTTGCTATTTTAGTGCTGTGATTTTTATTTTAACCCTCATATCCACTGTCACCTCCATGTTGTGCTTTATTCACTCTTGGCCAGACCATTTGAGCTGGGTGCTCACTTAAAATAACAGGTCAAGCTTTGCAGCAGAAAAGTAGATATATCCACTTTCAAAAGGGAATTTTTGATTGCTTGCAAGTAGAGCCATGCTGAATATTTCTATTTAAACAGGACTTTTCCTCATCCTCTGGTACACATGACATACAGCTTCAGATTACTATCTGGTGAAAATGATGTACCAGTCATTGGAGCAGAATTGTAGGAGTGATTTGAATTAGATTGCATCAAAAACGCATTTCCATTCAATTTGCTTAGGAAGCATGGTATAAACAAAGTGTTTGATTTTTGTTCAAGCTGACCATTAAACTTGCAGTGCGATGAAAAATCCGACTTAATTTGGAACAGATGCAGGTTTGGAACCATCTCAAGAAGACACATAAACAAGGGTGTATGCTGTCAACCTTATTATGCCTCATGCAAATGAACACAAGACAGACAGAAAGAACTTGATCCCAAATAGCTGGTCAGCCCCATAAGGCTTTGGCATCCTTGCACAAGACATATTTGCATAAACTATTTTTTCCTGCAAGCAAAAATTAAGAATAGTCTGGGTCGAATGTAACCAATAATCATCAACATCTTTCATTGACTGAGAAATACACGTGAGCACAATAGCTGTTTGCGTGTTACTGCTTTAACTGCATCAATAAAACTCCAGTATTACTGTTCTCTTCAAATTATTACTTTTTGGTGAAATTGGTTTATTGTATTATTCAATTAGATTTTCCACTTCCATTCTATGTAGATAAGGAATCTTTGAAGAAGGTTGGATTAGGTCCCAATTACATAAAGGAGAAATATGACCAAACAAAGATCACATCAAATGCCTCATATGTTCTAGGAATACTAGGAACAGAATTGTTACTAAATATAAGGTAGAGAAAGAAAAGCTGACCATTTTTTGCACAACAGCTTTTAGAGTGACAACAAGCCAAAAGCTCATGAGTAATGAGGCTGGAAAGGAGCTGCAGGCATGTCTCGTTGTTTTATCCTGGAAAATTATTGCATTAATAACAGATGTAAACAGAGCATGGCGTTTTACGTGGAGTTTTTGGTATTGGAATCCATCAGATGATAGCTTTTGATGAAAGTATTTCCCTTTGGTGCTGTTAGCTGTTGCATGGGAAGACATTTTATTAAAGATTTGATAAATGTTATTTGATCTTTGGTTGTTTGGCTTGTTGTCTTACAACTTCAAGTAATGCCAGCAAAAAAGGGCGCTGTTTCTTCTTTCAGTGGTTCAAAGTTATTATAAATGGTACACTGTCCAAACAGGGCAGAAAAGCTTTGTTTTGATTCGCAGCATGCAGATTTTGTTAAGCTTGTTCTTCATTGTAAACTAGAAACTTGCTGCAGCCAGCCAGTGTCTGACGTGGGGAGCAATATAGGTTACCACCAACAATTAAATAGCCCTGTGATCGTCACTGTCTAAGCTCAACCTCTGGCATAAAGCCATTAAGGTGGCATGGGTTTACTGCTGGCTAAAATGCATGTTACACACCCACTCCATTCTTCCTTTCACACCTTCATGTCTAACAGGTGGATGATCTATTACCATCCATTTATCACTCCTGCCAAAGCTGAACTTAATAGAAGGACTGGAGGGAGGAAGAGGGTAGAAAATGGGATGTGATGTAAATGTGCTGTGAGAATATATTCTCATGGGACTTTTATGGCATCAAAAGATGTAATGCGAGTGACTTTTACACAATTCTAATAACATATTCACTACCTCAAGTTGATGTAAACTGACAACTTTAATAGTCAATGGGATGGCCACATAAACTATGGAATTTTTATTAAAAAAACACGTACAAAAAGCCTTGCATGCCTTTACTCCTTTCATGTCCTTTCAGGATATGCCAACATGTTTTACAGCCAATGAAGTACACTTGGAATGCATTGCTGTAACATGGCAGTTGGTTTGTACATAGCAATTGTGTTACTGATTGAACTTAATGGCCCAGATTTTCATGAGAAATGCCAGAAGTTCTGCATGCCAGGCTTTCCCCAGCAAGTCCAGGGCTTGCAATCATGCAGGACTGCAAAACTCTTTTGAGCTTCCTGAGATGTCATGACTGCTGCATTCTGATCGCATGTTACTGCTGGACACCAAGAGGTTTCTGCATCTGCTCCTGAACCCTCTCAACCTTTCCTATCCCTGTACCTGTCTGAATGTCTATTAAATGTTGTTATTGTACCTGCCTCTACCACTTCCTCTGACAGCTCATTCCATATACCCACCAGCCTCTTGAGTGAAAATATTTCCCCTCAGGTTCCCTTTAAATCTTTCGCCTCCAACCGTAGTTTTAGACTCCCCTACCCCGGGAAAAAGTTTGTGACCATCCACCTCATGAATAATGACAATTTCATACTATGCCTGTAACATAATAAAGCATGTCAAAATGATTTACAGAACTTGGCCCTGAGCCAGGTAGACACTGTGTGGGCAGATAGCCGAATTTTCAGTCAAAAGGTAGGCTTTAAGGAATAGTTTAAAAAGAGGTCAGAGAAGAAGAACAAGAAGCTTTATAGAGGAAATTCCAGAACTTATGGCCAAAGGTATAATCATCAATACTGGATGTGTATAACTGAGAGACGTGCAAAAAAATTGATGGACAGTGGAGAGTGCGAAAGTTTTAGTATTACTGAACTTTGCAGAGAAGTGGCAGGTGTAGCCCTATAAGGATTTGAAAACATGGATGAGAATTTTTCAATTGCTATGATTAGGATGGTAGCATTCTCATCTCTATGTCAGAAGGTATGATACATTGCCTGTGACCCGGGTTGAATTGCAGCCGCTGTCTGCGAGGAGTTTGTACGTTCTCCCCATGTCTGCGTGGGTTTCCTCTGGGTGCTCCGGTTTGCTCCTGCATTCCAAAGACGTACGGGTTAGGAAGTTGTGGGCATGTGATGTTGGTGCCGGAAGCATGGTGACACTTGTGGGCTGACCCCAGAACACTCTACGCAAAGATGCATTTCACTGTATGTTTCGATGTACATATGACTAAGATATCTTGTCTTTGTCTTATCTTAAGCACAAGGCCAAGAAACTAGGTTTCCAAAAATAAACAATTTATACTTGTTTTTGTTGCCTCAATAGAAAATGACAGATGATTGATAACAAATTTGACATGAAGTATTTGCATTTATTTCCAGTTAGAAGAATGCCCATCAGGAAATTGAATCCAGTTTTCCAGTTTGCCAACATACACAGGATCCCTTGTGCCTTCTGGACCTGCCTACCATGCAGTATTTTGTCAAAAACCGTACTAAATTCCATGCAAGCCATGACAATATTACCAACATGAATGACGCTTGTTATTAATTTAACCAGCAGAAAAAAGGATCAAAAGGTCATGACTTAGATCTTCCTGCTTTAACTCACATTTCCACAAGGAGTACATCATGAAAGTAGTGAAACCTGTCTAATTTAAAGTAGATCCCAAGGATGTAGTTTCATGTCTTAAAAATGTCCCCTGTAATTTTTGTGCATACAAAACTTTGTTGATGACAGCCCTTGTCACAGATTGAGGTTTCTGTGAACTGATAAGTGCAGGACACCAATCACTCATTCAGTGACCCAATGACTGATAGTGGAGGCTCAGGAGTACCTGTGACTTTGGGATGTTATTGGCCAGCTGTAGGTTGGGGATGTGGGTTTTCCCCTGGAGATCCATTCACCATTAACCCTTTTCCAATCCAGTAATATCCATTCCCATCCATTTTTCCCCATTGCTCCTTTTGAACTCATCTCCTTGACAGTTTGGAAGTGTAATAGGGAGATCATTTTAGCAACACTGATGAATTTCCTGCATTAATGCTCTTACTGCTGCAAAGTAAATAATAATGTTTATAAAATGCACAGGTTAGTTTCTTTGCTCATTGAAAGGAGTGTTAAAATCTCATTAAAGTAAGTATGTCCCAATTTCACAATTTTGAGACTTCACACTAGTGTTTGATCTACAGAGTGGTGGGGATGGCAGGGGAGAAGTATGATTTCTAAGTGCCAGTTGGATAATCAGCAGTTTTGAGGGAGTGCTGTTTTGTTAGATGTACTGTCTTTGTGATGAAATATAACAATGATGCCCCATATGTTCTTTCAAGTGGATGTAAAATATACCTGAGATGAGGCCTGAGTTTCAGAGAACAGCAGAGCACTTCATTTAAAAACAGAAAATACTGAAAACACAGCAGGTGAGGCAGCATCTATGGAAAGAGAAACAGAGTTAATATCTCAGGTTGAAGACCTTTACTCAGAACTGGAGATGGGAGTAAGCAAGTTAAATTTCAAATTGCAGAGGTGGCAGGGAAGTGATGGATAGCACAAAAGGAATATTTCTGATAGGCTGAGGCCAGGGTTGCCATGAGGGCAAGCTGTCAATAGTAGGTTAACAAATGACATTAGCGAAAGAGAAAGCATAAGCAATGGAAAGCAAAAGCTGTGACATGAGGGCAAGAAAAAATGGAAAGGAGTGTAAAAGCTGTGAAATGAAGAGCTTGAAGAAATGCTCAGCAGGCCTGGCCTTGCTCTGGAGAAAGAAGAGTCGAGCCAATACCACAGATAGATGACATGTGGCAGTACTGGTTAGTTATGACACAGAGAAAGCAAGCTACTTCAAGTTGTTAAATCCAATATTGAGTCAAAATCAAATTTATTATCACTGATTTATATGACATGAAATGTGTTGGTTTGCAGCAGCAGTACAGTGCAAAGTCATAAAATTACTATAAATTACAAAAATAAATAGTGCAGATAAAAAGCATAATGAGGAATTGGTATGGGTTCATGGACTGTTTGGAAATCTGATGGCAGAGGGGAAGAAGCTGTTTCTGAATTGTTGAGTGTGGGTCTTCAGGCTCCTCCCCCAATGGTAGTAAGGAGAAGAGGGCATGTCCCAGATGGTGAGGGTCCAAAGTGATGGATGCCACATTTTTGAGGTATCTCTTCTTGAGATGTCCTCGATGTGGGGAGGTGCCTGTGATGGAGCTGGCCGAGTCTACAACCCTCTGCAGCCTCATACCATCCTGTGCATTGCAGCCTCCATACCAGCATGTGATGCAACCTGTCAGAATGCTCTCCATTGTACATCTATAGAAATTTGTAAGAGTGGTGATATACTGAATCCTAATGAAGTCGAGCTGCTGGCATGCCCAACTCATCAGTGTGTTAGGCCTAGGATAGATCTTCCAAGGTGTTGATGCCCATTAACTTGAAGCTGTTCATGCTTTCCACTGCAGACCCCTCAATGAGGACTGGTGTGTGTTCTCCCAGCTTTCCATTCCTGAGGTCCACAGTCAATTAATTGGTATTGCTGATGTTGCATGCAAGATTGTTGTTACAACACCACTCAACCAGCTGATCTATCTCACTTCAGTATGCCCCTAGAAGGCTGCCATGTGCCTAGAGAATTATACGATGTTCTTCAAGCTTACTCTGGGTCTCATTATGACAATGCATGAGACCATAGACATCAAGGTCAGAGTGGAAGTTCAATGGAGAATTCCTGCAGGTAGCAGGAGGCTCGGGGTTGCCTCAGTGAACTGAATGCAGCAGTGCCACAAAATGATCATCCAATCAGCATTTGGTCTCTCCAGTGCAGAGGAGGCCAAATGTAGTAAGTACACAAGAAGTGCAAATGAATTGTTGTTTCACCTGGAAAGACTGTCTGGGGCCCTGGATGGTGGAAAACAAAGAGATAAAAAGATAGATGTTGCATCTCCTGTGGTTTCATGGGAAAGTACCGTGGGAAGGTTGGTGGTCAGTCGAGACTGAAGAGTGGATCAAGGTGTTGCAAGGGGAAAGGTCTGTTTGGAATTCTGCCAAAGGATGGAGAGGGTGGTGGTGAAACGTTGTTAAGGAAAGCAGAATACTTGTCCTGGATTGACACCTCAAAACCACTGCACTGTTTGTAATGGAATTTGGCAGGTCCAGAGGTCATGGTACGCACTTCATAAATGCAAATCTTTCATTTGTTTATGTTTGTTAGACATGAAAGCAGAGATGTAGTGACTGAACTGATGCTGTGGGTAGCAGAATTAGGATGACCTCAAATTCATGGACATAAAGTGCCACAGAGTCACAGAGCTATTCAGCATGGAAACAGGCCCTTTGGCCCGACTCGTCCAGACCTACCATGGTTTCTTCTTGAGCTAGTCCCATTTGGCTGCATTTAGCCCATATCCCACTAAACCTTTCCTATTCATGAACCTGTCCAAATGTCTTTTAAACAGGGGAACCTGATAGAGGTATATAAGATGATGAGAGGTATTGATAGGGTAGATAGTCAGAGGCTTTTCCCCAGGTCTGAGATGGTGGCCACAAAAGGACATAGGTTTAAGGTGCTGGGGAGTAGGTATAGAGGAGATGTCAGGGGTAAGTATTTTACTCAGAGAGTGGTGAGTGCGTGGAATGTGCTGCCGGCAACGGTGGTAGAGGTGGATACGACAGGGTCTTTTAAGAGACTTTTGGATAGGTACATGGAGCTGAGAAAAATAGAGGGCTATGGATAAGCCTAGTAATTTCTAGGGTAGGGGCATGTTCGGCACAGCTTTGTGGGCCAAAGAGCCTGAATTGTGCTGTAGTTTTTCTATGTTTCTAAACATTGTAATTGTACCCGCCTCTACCACTTTCGTCTGTGTGAAGAAGTTGCCCCTCAGATCTCCTTTAAATCTTTCCACTTTCACCTTAAACATAGGCCTTCTAGTTTTAGACTCCCCTACCCTGGGAAAATCTTATCTATGCTCTTCATGATTTTATAAACCTCGATAAGGTCACCCCTCAGTCTCCTTCACTCCAGGGAAAACAGCTCCAGCCTATCCAGTTTCTCCTTATAACTCAAGCCCTCCAATCCGAGCAATGTCCTTGCGAACCTTTTCTGCACCCCCTCAAGGTGAATCAACTCCCTTCTGTCATTATATTAAACCCTTGGGCCCTGGTTATTGACCACTCTGAGGAAAATGGGTCCTTCCTGTTCCTGGTGAAAGTTCTGATAAAAGGTGACAGAGCTGAAACAGGCTACTTCCCACTCCATAGATGCTTCTTGACATGCTGAGGACTTCCATCATTTTCTGCTTTTATTTCCAATTTCCCAGTATCTCTGTGAATATGGTGAATCAAAATTACTATGAAGGAATTCAGAAACCCCATATACAAAATATATTTGTAAAACTGAATATATTTTCTAAATATAGCATAAGTATATGCATGAATCCATTGTCCCACCACCTGAAGGCAGTATCTTTTTTGTGGCGCTCATGGCTTTGTTATAAATACTTGCCAGAGAAAATCCTTGCAAGTGCAATTTTATCAGTCAGGATAATACTTTCCTGTTCCACCATGACTGAGATTGGTTTTTCAACAGTAAATTCAGGTTTCCTTCAAATTATTGAACTTAAATTGCATGCATGGTTATTAAGTTCTTTGATGCTGTAATTCCTCAGAGAATGTGCACCAGTGATAACATTCTCAATCCTAAAATTTTGAAACATATATTTTAGGAAAAATCTGACAGAGTGAAATAAGAATGTTAAAGCTTGCCACGTTAATGACAAAGATTTCATTTCACAAATGTAACATGGATTGTAAGACTCCCGCTGTAAAACTGGTTTTATTTACTCTTGTCTTTGCAAACTCAATATTGTGATGCAGCAGTTTTTTTGTTTGTTAATGTATGGGCATGGTGCATTCATATGATAGTCCTATCTTCAATAACAAGAACAACCATTTATAGAGTGTGGTAAGATAGTGCAATAAGTGTGCAATCAGACAAAGGAAATTGACACCATCAAAGAAGGGCAGATGATCAAAAATTTTTCAAAGATCTAGTTTAAGGATGTTTTAATGGAGGAAACGGAGACAGAGAGGTTTTGGAAGGGAATTCCACAGATTCCATCTGCCAATCAACTCCTTCTCACCTGGATCCACCAATCGCTTGCCAGCTCTTGGTGAGCACTCCACTCCTTCACTTCAGCTCTTTATACTGGCTATCTTCCCTTTACTCTTTCAGTCCAGATGAAGCATCTTGACTTGAAGTGTCAACTGTCCATTTACCTCTGACTGACTGAGTTCCTTCAGCAGCTCATTTTTTGCTCCACAGTAATAAGAAGTAGGAAATGAATGACAAGCCCAACATCAGTTAGACAAAGAATTTGGGAACATGGGAGACACAAGAGACTGCAGATGCTGGAATCAGGAGCAACAAACAATCTGCTAGAAGAGCTCAACGGGTTGAGCAGCATCTGTAGGGGGAAGGTAATTGCTGATGTTTTGGGTAGAAACCCTGCATCAGGAAATTGGGTCAACACACGAAAAGCTGGAGGAACTCAGCTTCTGTGGAGGGGAATGAACAGTCGTCATTTCGGGTTAAGACCCTTCACCTTCATCAGGACTAGAAAGAAAGAGGGGAGATATCCAGTATAAAAGGGTGGAGCAAGAGCTGGCAGGTGATAGGTCGATCGAGGTGAGGAGGATGATAAGCCGGTGAGGGAGGGAGGAGACCGGGGAATGATGTAAGAAGCTGGGAGGTGATAGGTGGGAGTGACGAGGGGCTGAAGAAGATGGAATCTGATAGGAGATGACAGTGTGCCAGGAGGGAAGGAGGTGGGGAGGGGAACCGGTGGATGGTGTGAGTGATGTGCAGACGGGGAGGGTGAGGGAGGGGAAAGAAACAGGGTGATGGGCGCCGGTGGGATAAGGGGAAGAAAAGGAAGGGACAGAGGGGGAGTGGTTACTGGAAGTAAGAAAACTCAATGTTCTTGCCATCAGGTTGGAACATGAGTTAATTCACGGGGGTTACAGGGCATAAAGATGTTACAAGATATACAGTACTCATCCATGGAGAGCTTTGACTTCTCAAAGCAAGATGCTGATGGAGCAGGGACGAGTAGATCAGCTAGCACACACAAGGTAGCAGGTGAAGAGGAAAATTAGGATGTAGACAAGAGAATTTTGATTGAGCATAAGAGAATTAAAACTGTGAAGCTGGCCAGGAGGAACATTATGTGAGCTGACAAAGTAATAACAATATGCTGAACAGTTTTGCAGTAATGTTGTAGAACATTATTTGAAAAAAAAATGAATTGAAATTGTCTTTTGTCACATAAGTATCAATATATGCATAAATTCTCTCAGGTAGAGTTATATAGCACTGAAACAGGCCCGCCAGCCCACAGAGATCACACAACTCATCAAACATACATTTACATTGGTCTTATTTTATTCTCCCCACATTCTCCTCAAATCTCCCCAGATTCTACCTACACATGGCTTTGGGATGTGGGGGTAAACCAGAGCACCTGGAAGAAACTACATGGTCACTGGGAGAACATACTGTACAAACACCACACAGACAGTACCAACAATCAGGAATGAACCTGGGTCTCCATAAGGCAGCAGCTCTAATAGCTGTGCCACTGTAATAAGGGAAAAAAAATCTAAATCCAAAGGCTGAAACCATTAGCCAAAGCATTGCAGTTACACAAGTCAATGCCTAAAATGCTTCTAACTGCAAAGTTCAACATCAGGAACATTGCATCATTTAATTTCATACTTGCAAGCAGTGATATACTTTTTCTTCCACAACTATGCTATTTCATTCAGTGGGTGTCCACCAAAAGCATCTGGTAGAATGTCACTGGGACCTCCAAAGGAAGAGGAATTTCCTGTTAAGAAAATGTTGTCTGTGTGTACCGATTCTAGATTCATTCAAACCAGTGGAAATACAAACAGCCCATTGTTCCTGCCTTCTGCATATCAGCATTTTCCAGGAAACCCAAGAAATGCCAAAAAAACTCGAGCAAACAATTTGAACTTGTGAATGAGAGCAATGAAAAGATATAGCCAGTCCTCATGGATTTTCTTTTTTTATTTTTTTCACTCCAGCAAAGGGATAATCTCATTTAAACAATAGCTGCACTACTTTTGTAAATAGTGATTCTTTGTACTTTGGAAGATAATTGCTATTTCCTTTCGGCTTGTAATTGCCTTTGCCTTTTCATGGAGGGAAAATTGAACAAAGTGATCTTTCTAAGCAGTTTCAAACAGCTTACCATTTTTCCCAAGCACAAAAAATCCTGATAAATTTCTTTGCACTCTTTGCAAAATTTATTCAAATTTCATTTTGGTGGTGTTTTCATACTGGCACAGAATGAATATGTTAAGGCATATTTTCCAGCAAGTGGTGTGGATCCTGCAGATGGGACTCAGGATTTTGTGTGAGACTTTTATTTTAATAATATAAATTGGCTCTTGTTGTTTATAAATCGTGCATGTACACTTCTGCATATTTTATGAAGGGATTCTACTGTGTGCTGAGCCAGACACCTGCTGTGACTGTAAAGAAACTCTCATACTCATGGGTCAAGACATATTCTCTGATTTTAATATTGCTTGCCATTTCTGGGCTTTTTTTAGCTTTTCTTTTTATTTTTGGAAAATTTAAAAAAAAACATTTTTTTAATGAAAACTGTAGAGACTTACAGTCCAGAACAAGAGCACATTGTCAATCATTCTTGCTCTTTGAAAGAACTGTCAATTAGCCCTAGTACCACACTACTCACCCTGGTCTTTATCCAATGTGTTGCAATTTTTTTAATTCCTGTTTTCATCAAATTTCTTTTCATTTTTGCATTTGTTTTCACAACTCTTTCATGAAGTACATTCAAGGTTTCTGTTTAACTGTCTTGTATTTTTGCCATTTCACTTAAACCTGTTTACTAACTGTTCTGATACTGGAAGCAATTCCTCCCCATTGAGACTGATCAAAACTTCCATGGCAGCTAGCACTTGTACTAAATACTCTCAGTCTTCTCTGCTTTAAGATGAATAATCTTAACTACACAAGTCCTTCATCCGAAGGATAAATCTGATAAATTTCCTCCAAAGCCTTTCCTGTTGTGCAAAAACGTGCAGAGAATACTTCACAGTGAGAATAGCAAGAGATTTTTTCTTGGAATTTCCCCAGCACACACTGTAATTGAAGCATTGACAAGAGTTCAGCAGCAACTGGAAAATCTTAAAAGCATGGATATGAGAGGAACTGTTACAATTCAAACCTTAACTCCAGTTAAGGAACAACAAGCTCCCTTAGAGTTTAATATGCAGAAAAAACAAAATCATGAATAGGGGTTGCTTGGAAAGGACCTCATGGGCTTAATTTGTGGCTAAAATGACAAAGAGAAGAGAGGCTAGGCCCAAGGAATGAGCAGGTGCTAAAGCAAGACTCATTGCACTCACCATTGTTCCACCAATCTTGTGTCATACATTGGACAATTAACTGAACAAGCTTCCAATCAAAACCAATTTAGTTGTAACAACCATCTCACAAACCGAAAGCTGATTGATTTACTCACTGCAAACTTTTCTGCTACCTTTCTGGCCCACCAGTATTACCAAAAAATACTCTGTGAAAGTTAAATAGGCAGAAGAATAAACAAGGTTTGCCATTCTCAAATCTTGTGAGTTCGGTTCTGTTCCTTTCTGCATTATAATCTCACCCATCTTGGAAAATCTACCCTTTGCATTTTCATAACTGAAAACAAAATTACCAGATGTAGGACCAAGTCAACAATATTTTAAAGAAAATTATATCAATTGTGTGTAATTCTGGTCATCCCATTACAAGAAGGAATGTGGAGGCTTTGGAAAGGGGACAGAAGAGGTTTACCAGGATGCTGCCTGGATTAGAGGCTTTGAGCTATCAGGTTGGAAAAACCTCAGTTGTTTTCTCTGGAGCTTTAGAGGCTGAGGGGAGACCTGATTGAAGTTTATAAAATTATGAGAGGCATAGATAGGGTAGGCAGTCAGAATCATTTTTCCAGGGTAAAAATGTTAAATACTAGAGAACACAGGTTTAAGGTGAGAGCGAGAAAGTTTAAAGGAAGTGTGTGGGCAAGTTTCTTACACTGAGAGTGGTACGTGCCTGGAATGGGCTGCCAGAGCTAGTGGTGGAAGCAGATACAAGAGGTTTTTAGATAGGCACATGAATATGCAGGGATTAGAGGACATGGATCACGTGCAGGAAGAAGAGATTTAGTTTAATTTGGCATTGTGTTCAGCACAGACATCATGGGCCGAAGGGCCTGTACTTGTGCAATGCTGTACTGTTCTATATTCAATATCTAAGACCAAAGGGAGCAATATCGGTTTATCAACAAAATAATTCACAGATCACAATTAACTAGTAATCAGCATTTTAATTTTTTTGAATGCATCAGCAGGGAGCCAATAGAGCAGGTGATTATCTCCAGTCGAACCACCCCTGCACTACTTAATCCAAACCTCCTAAAGAGAATACACCACTCTATCAATTAAAATAAACTAAGATTAGTTCATGTACAATTATGGGTATGTGCTCAACCCATCTGGTTTTCCTGTATTCGTTACACAAAAGTGATAGCCCCTGTATAGAGTGTGGAAAGTTTTAGCCTAGAAGTTAAATCCATTTGCTCCTGTTTTTCCCTTCTGCACAAATGACACGTGATAGCTGCCCAACACATATAAGAACAACAATTTCCTGTTGAATTCCTGTAATTGGACTGGGCACTTTGAGGTGTTATTTAGTGTAGCATAGCTGGCACATTTTCCCATGTTAATTGCACATGTAATGATGTCATCAATGTGCACAATGTTCATTTCTGCCTTATTAAATTGAAGTTGTGACATGCAACCTATAAACTTCTTTTATTATTCCCAGTGAAACAAGAAGCAAACATGCAAAGAGGCATGAATTAAGGAGTCCCCAAAGGGGTATCAATGTGTTGGTGCCTGCAGCTGTCTGCCTCAGTTTTTAAGGCTCTGTGTATTTCTCACATCCTAGCTGGATTTCACAGTGTATTTTACGGTCATGCAGAGCAGAAATACTTGGTATGACCTCTGCTGAGTGATGAACCTATGCCCTGTTGTGATTTGAGGTCTCTGGTGGTACAGGACTCAATCTGCATTGACAACCATGATAACTAGGAGATTTTTTGTCAAGGCATGTGTTCCCCCTTCTTCGCATTTTATCTCACCTTCACGGCAACCTTTCACGGTGGCTGACATTGAGAGAGTTTTTTTGAGACTGAGACTCTTGTTCCCATGATTTCCAGTAGCAAAGACATGGCAGTTGTGATTCTGTGATCTCTGCAGGCATTTGCTGTCAGAACATGTACAGTTCAAATTTTAAGATAACATAAGATAAGATTTCTTTATTAATCAAATGTACATCAAAACACAGTGAAATGCATCCTTTGCATAGAGTGTTCTGGGAGCAGCCCGCAAGTGTCGCCATGCTTCTGGTGCCAACATAGCGTGCCCGCAACTTCCTAACCCGTACATCTTTGGAATGTGGGAGGAAACCAGAGCACCCAAAGGAAACCCACGCAGACACAGGGAGAACGTACAAACTTCTTACAGACAGTGGCCGGAATCGAACCCAGGTCTCTGGCGCTGTAATAGTGTTACGCTAACCACTACACTACCGTGCCTGCCTCCAAACAGTTGTGATGGCCAGGAATTGAACCCAGATCAAGTGCTTGGAAGGCAGCTATGCTCACACTATGCTCATCATCGCAGCTAACACAGCAATTAAGAATGAAAACCACCCAGATGAATTTTAAAGGCAATTTTTCCAATGTTGTGATTTTTTTTGGCAGGGTGTCCTTCAGTTTATTGTTAGTGTTAAACAGATCACCCATTTAGCATGGCATGAAAGTGACCTGCATTGATCCCAGTATTACACATGGAATACATATACTACAGAATAAAAGATTATTTGCTTTACTAATTTAGTAAATGTGTTGTAAATATCATAATGCAGTTCCAGTAATAAACAATGCCTCAGAGATATTGAAAAGGATTTTGATAGTTAAATGTTATTTAATAAAATTTTAACTAACTTGCAGCAATTATTCTTTGCAAGTCAGATCAGAAATACTCTGATTTAATTTTGTTGCAGAAAATAACCCTCTCAGAGAACTAGTGCTACTTGGCTGGTTACTAGCAGAGCAATTCAAAAGGCATGTTGCAATTGTTTGCCCCCATGGAGTAAAGCAAAGCCATTGAAGACAAGCTCCATTCCCTTAAGGCAACAGCGGTTTTTAATAACTGCACTTGAGTCTTTGAAGGAGACCACATCCCTTTTATGTATCACAAGCTTTGAAGTAATCCGAAATTTCACATGAATGGCGTTTATTATATGGGTGAGCACTTCATCAAATTTTATTTATGTAGGTAAGGCATTACGGGTACTATTAATTACACTAAGAGGCTAAGTTTCCCACTTCCTTTCCCCACACACATGTCATTATATTTGTAGTCCAAACAGAGCTCACTGGAAGCATAAAATATGGAGCCGGTTCTGCAATTTAGTAAGAATATATATTTCTGAGCTAAATTTCCTTACAAATAATTTAAAAGTTAACAGATAAGTAAAGCTTACAAGCAACTGGCATTCTCAAAGGGAAAACTTACCAACCAATTTGTTATGGTATTTACCATGGTTAATGGAAACAAATCTTATGTTTGTGCATCACATCCACTGGAAAAGCACCTCAAAATCAACCATTCTCCATTTGCTTCTGCTGCCTGGACACTTTTTCATCTTTATTTCCGTTTATTCAGCTGTTTTTAAACAGCTCTGAAAAATGTGCTTTTTTTTAATTCGTGGGAGGCATATTGCAGTCGAGGCCAACAGTCATAGGCCATCCCTAATTGTCCCAGGGAAGGTTGTGGTGAGCTGCTTCCTTGAACCACTGCAGTCCTTCTGATGAAGACAATCCCAGAATATTGTTGCAAATAGAATCCAGAATTTAGACTCTGGGTGGTATATTTACACATCAGTATGGTGTGTGAGTTGGAAGGGCACATGCAGATGATGGTGTTCCCATGTGCCCATTGCCTTTGTCCTTCTTAGTGGTAGAGGTTGTGGGTTTGCAAGGTGCTGTTGGACCAGGCTAAGTGAATGAGCACTGCAATTCATTTTAAAGTTTGTACACACTGCAGTCACCACACCAGTAGTCAATGGAATAGATGTTTAAGGTGATTGAAGCCATGTCAATTAAGTGGGCAGCTTTGTCCTGGATGTTATCAGTATTCTCACACATAAAAGAAGAGCCAGCAGTTGGTCACTCAGCCCCTTGAACCTGCATTGCCATTCAATAAGATTGTATCCTCCTCAACTCCACATTCCCACTTACTCCCGGTAACTTTCACCCTCTTGCTTATCAGGAATCTATCTACTTCTGCATTTAAAAATATTCAAAGACTGCTCCGGTTCTCTTTGACAAAGAGTATCCCGAAACCTCATGCTCCTCCATGAGAATAAAATTCACCTCATCACAATGAACCCCTATTTCTAGATGCTTCCACAAGAGGAAACATCCTCTGTACATTCACTCTGTAAAAAAAAACACAGGATCTTATACATTTCAATTGACCCCCCTCACCCTTCCAATCTTCTATGGATACGTCTAGCCTGCCAACCTTTCCCTATCCAGAACCCTCTTATTTCATGTAGCAGTCTGTTGAATGTTCCCTGGATTACTTCCAATGCGTTAATGTGCTTCCTTAAGTAAGAAGGTCAATAATGTACACCATACTCCAGATGGGTTCACCAATGCTCTATATAACTGAATCATAACCTTCCTACCTATGTATGTGGATGACAGGAGAATCAGGAAGAGTTGATGGGCATGTACAAGAGGTTAAGTTACAGAGAAATAAGTGACTGATGGGATTAATTGAATTACTCTGAGAACTGAGGTAGACCCAATGGGCTTCCATGTCATAAGGAAATACAAGAAAAAAATTAAATAATATCCAAAATGGACAATTTTCCCACAGTATAATGCACTTACCAGATCCTTGCCTATACATGTAACTTATCTACATCCCTTTTTAGCTTTCTTATATCCTCCACAGCTTATATTTCTACCTATATTTGTGTCATCAAAAACTTAAAAACCATAATTTTGGTGCAAATCGATTACATAAAAATCTGAGGCTCCAATGATGATCTCTGTGGCACTCTGCTCTTTGGATACTTCTAACCAGAGAAGACCTGTTTTCAACGACTAGGTGCTTCCTTTAAACTTCAATCCATGCTAATACATCATCTCCTTCATCATATTTACTTTCTGCCACAACCTTTCCTTCTGGAAATCTATTAATGGTACATTTACTGGTTCACCTTCATCCACAGCATGTTACTTCTTCAAAGAATTAAAACACAATGATCAAACATGATTTCCCTGTCTCAGAAGTATGCTGACTTTGTTTCATTACCTTGCTGTAAATTCTTGAATAATGATAGCTGGAGTGTTGTGAGAATTGCACCCAACCAGTCAAGTTAAGAATCACTCTCCTCACTTATCTCTTGCTTTGGTGTGTCAGGAAATGAGTCACTCACCACAGGATACCCAGCCTCTGACCTGGTTCTGTGGCCTTGGTACTTAGGTTGTTGGTGCAGTTGAGTTACTGGTCAATGGCAACCTGCAGGATGATGATGTGGGGGACTTGGGAATGGTCATGCCATTGAATGTCGAATTGTGTTAGAGATGATCATTGCCTGTAGTGATGTCTTGGAGCAGGAATGACTGATCTTCAACAATCAATTTTCCCCTTGTGAATTCCCCTTAATTCTCATTGGCTTTAATATTACCAGGGCTCCTTTCTGCATAGTCATGTGTTGCCTTATATCAAAGGCAGTCTTTCTCACTTCACCTCTGGAATTCAGCTCTTTGCTCCATATGTGCATCAAGGCTGTGATATATTCTGGAACAGGATGCTCCTACTGAAACCCAAACTGGTGAGTAATTGCCATTTGATAGCACTGTTCATGACATTTTCCGTTGCTTATTATTAAATGTTGGACAGTGACTAACCAGACTGCATTTGTCCTGCTTTTTGTGAACAGGATATAGCTGGGCAATTTCCATATTTTTAGGTGGACACTAGTGTGGTAACTGTATACATAGAGTCATACATCATGGAAACAGGTCATTCAGCCAGCCATGTCCATGCTAACCAGTGGGCACCCATCCTTATTAATTCCATCTTTCAGCACTTGTTCCATAGCCTTCTATATCTCAGCGATTCAAGTGCTTGTCCAGACACTTAAATGTTGTCAGCAACTCTGCTTCCACCCCTCTCTCCAGAAGTGCATTCCGGGTACTCACCACTCTCTGGGTGAAAAAGGTCCTCCTCGGATAGTTCGGTTCGATGCACAGCTGGAGTGCAGGTCTTTAATACCATAGCTGGGATATTATCTGATCCAATAGTCCTTTCTGTATCCAGTACTCTTAGCCTTTTCTTGGTCTCATGTGGGGAGATAGAACTGATTTGAACTCGCTTCTGTGATGATGAGGATCTCAGGAGAAACTTGAGATAGATCATCTGTACTCTACTTCTGATTCATTTGCCAGATCTTATATTACCTTACGACATCTAAATTTTGGCCAATCTGCAATGCCAGCTCACAGAAAAATCCCATTCCTCCATTAATTTTCCCTGTAACCTATTCTCTCCACATTTACATCAACTCCCTCCAGATTCTACCACTCACTTGCACACAAGGGGCAATTTACAGTGGCCATTTAACCTACCGCCGTGCACATCTTTGGGATTGGTTTTAAACTAAACGTAGCAACAATTTCAAGTTTCAGCAATGCCCAGAATATACTTGGCATTTTACTTTAGGTTGCCACTGGCTTGACAGTTCAGGCACCTGTCTTTGCCACAGCAAAAGATGTTGTATGGACAGGGATAAAATATAAGACAATAGTTAGTTGATTCTACATGTAGTACCATACACGTTTGAAGTTCTTAAATTAAAAGATGAAAGTAAAAAGGAATATGTCCCCTGCCCAAATTGTCCCAGCCATATAGATTGATTGGATTCATAAACCAAGAAACATTGCATCCCATTCTGAATCAGCCAAGGCTTCACCTTTGTGCCATCACAGAAGAGACTCGATTGTCTAGCCATTGTTCCCAGCTGAACCTGGAAGGATTTCAGAGCCTTGATTGGTTGGTTCCGAGATTGCTTAGCTCTGTCTATTGTAAACACTTTTCACTCTTTAGCAGGTATTTAGTCTATGTTGTAGCTTCAGTCAGCTGGCACATTTTTAGGTACATCTGATGCTGCTCCCATCATGCCATTATTGAACCAAAATTGTTCCCTTAGTTTGATAGTAATAGTAGAGTGAGGGTTATGCTGACCCATGAGGTTACAGATTGTCGTAGTGTACATTTTTGCTGCTGCTGATGGCCCACAGAGCCTCATTTTATGTCCAGTTTTGATCTGCAAGATCAATTCTCCATTGAGAAGACTCCAAGTTGGCATCAAGTTGACTCCTTTGAGCAGAATTGTCATGCCACAGTGGATACTGTTGCTGCCCTTGTCCTTCTAAGTGGCAGAGTTTTGGTGTCCTGATGAAGACTTTTTGAGCTTAAACAGTCCCTCTTTTTTCTTTTCCATGGATGCTGCCTGACCTTCTAAGTGTTTCCAGCATTTTCTTTTTTTGAATTTCAGATTTCTAGCAGCTAAAGTTTTAGTATTTTTATTTCAAGGTCTGGAGTAGGGTGGGAATGTGCCTTCCATTTCAGAAGAGGTTTTGCCTGTGGTCTTAAGTACAATATAAATTCAACCAAATTCCTCCTTTTCCATATTTAACTATGGAAGTTAGTTCCCTGGTAAGTGACTGCAGAAAACTAGGGATTGTATCTCGGTTCAAGTGAAAGTCCCTGTGAAGTAAACTGAATCAAGACCATGGAGCAGAAACATCCCGTAAACTCCATAAACTTTCTTGAGACCTGTGAGGGTCCAAAGGTGACAATCATGATAGAGGGAAATAAAACTGCTATTGAGCATTGCTCTAGTGCAATGAGCACTGCCAATGCATTGTTCGTGGTGATTTGGTGATTAGAAAGGAAATTAATGGATCTACCTGCCATCATTGAGTGCCACTTTTATTCATATTTCCCCCTTTTCACAAGTTACAGCAGATAAGATGGGGAAAATTCATGCCACTCTCCTTTATTGTCAGATATATAAATCTATCAAGAGAACTTCATCCTTTCTAAACAAAAATGTTAGAAGTGAAGATTTGACTTGCCTAGAATAAAATTAAAAACCAGCAAGAGATGCAAAGCAGATAGTCGACCTTGCATCACCCATTATACTCCACCCCCCCTGTGGCTTTGTTTCATTACACACCATGGGTACCATCGGCAGGTGAGGTAAAGACTAACACACAACCTAAAGTTGCTCTTCATCTTTAGACTACAAGACAGTTTACCATATTTTCTCTACTTTAGTCACTTGACACATCTATACACAGTGCATTTTATTTTCCACTTAACATTTTTCACTGTATATTTTTCCCTTAACATTCTAAGGACAGAGATCTTTTGCCTTGCAGATGGCTTATTTCTAAATGTGGCAAACTCACATCTTCCAGTTGACATTAACATTTCTCTTGGGTGGCATTTACCAGAAAAGCATTCAGCCATTATTTCAGTGCATTTGCCAAGATTCTGTTCAAAACATTTTACAAAATTCTGAATGAGATACTAACTTCATAAATTATTTTTTTCATTCCATCTTATTTCCATCAGTGTCTCAAATTGTCTACGTAAAATGTAACAAATAATAATCTATTATATTTGGCAAGATTAATTAGTTTAACACTGATTTGTATTTGGTAGCCTTCAAAATGTGGATGTGTTACATCCTGCAGAGTAAAACATAAAGCTGTTTGTACACCTGTATTGATGGATGGTCTTCTGTATTCCTAGATTTCGGTGTTTGAGAGCCATGTTCTGACTTTGGTTTGTAGAATTAAACTAGTCGCTTAGCTCTCCAATTTTTTTCACTCATTGGAATATGACACCCTTGAATATGACATGGAAAGCAACTTGATTAAATTCAAGGCACCCTGTTGCTAAACTACAGACTTAATGGCAGACCCGAAATATTCTTCCATTTGTGACACTCTAATACCATATTTTCAAAATGTCAAAGCATAGACAATGCTGACAATATTCCATGATTACAGAAGTGTTTTGCTCATCAGTGGTCACTGGAAATGTAGACCTTCCAGAAATAGGGGAGTTTACAGGCTGGTACTGGATTGGGAATTTCTTAATGGCACCTATCTAATGGGGGCAATTGGTGCTCCTAATATCTCAAAGAGTAATACAGCATGAAAACAGGCCATTTGGCCCAACTGGTCCACGCTGACCACAGCATCCTCCCTGCTAGTCTCAGTTGTCTGCATCCCATGACTCTCCAAGCCCCTCCCCTCCCATGTACCTACCTAAATGCCTCTTAAATGTTGCAATTAAACCTGCCTTGACAACTTCCTCTGGCAGCTCATTCTAGGTGCTCACCACCCTCTGTGTAAAGAAGTTATATCTCAGGTCTCTTTAAAATTTCTCCCCTCAGTATCTAGCTGTACTTTCCTTCAACCAGTCTCCTTAATGAAGACCTGCCAACTTTGACAGATTTTTTATATTTTCCTTCTCCTCCACAATTTGGTGATAACTCCTCACAAACCACATTGAGTGTGAGATACAAAAATGTCTTCTGATGGTGGGTCATTGTTTTTTTCTTTTCTTTGAAAATGCTGCAAGGGTTGCTGCATACTTCCAGCATTTTCTGTTTTTATTGTGGACTTCCAGTATCAGCAGTATTTTGACAAAAAATGATCGGTATTTCTCTCTAATTATTATCTGTTGTCATAAAGCATTATTTTTGATTTGCTTTTATCTTTTGTTACAGATCCTTCCTTTTCCTCTTCTTTTGCCTGTTTCTCTATTTTATTTGACCCCCTCTAACAGTTCTGATCAAAGTTTAGTGACATTAAATATCAAGCCAACCTTTTTGTCATAGAGTTGTACAACATAGAAAAAGACCCTTTGGCCCATCTTGATATGCTGGCGGTTTTCTTTTTTAGCAGTACAAATCTTGTGTCTGCCAAGGGAACTCGGGGCTTAACTGCCTAGCTTCGTGTTCAAATATTTATGGGGGCAGTGCATGATTTGCCAATTTGTAGTTTGTTTTACTTTCAAGAATTAATTTAAACTAATTCAGATGTCTTGTTTGTGACTACAACAAATCACTGTGCATAAAGTTATATTGGTCAGATTTATTCATTATGTTGTATCCAGTACTCAATAAAGGCGATATTTGGGTCATTCAAAACCTCAAAAAGCTCATCCTCTGAGAGATGGTGGCATGGGTTTCTGCTCCTCTGGTTGTGTTGTCTTATTGCAGATTCTCTTTGTTCTGGTCGCGAATGCCCTCTTTCCTTCCAACCCCACACTTTGTTTTTTTTCTTTGCTCCTACCTCCTAAATACCAATTTCCTGAACTAACTTATCCGTGATTCTCAGAGAAAGATATTTTATGTTTCATCTATTACTTGCCCTGTCTCTTCTTTTGCGGATTGAATTATTCCTTATCGATTTGTGTACTGTCTTACAGGCTGAGCTACTCTTTGAATGGTTCTCTTTTACTAATTGTCTGGAATTCTGTCACAAATGTTGCTTGCTTCAGTAAAATGGCTCTGGTTATTTCAACTCTTCCTTTGTTTTCTTTCTCTCTCTCTTAATCAGCATTCTGGCCTTGCATTACTTCTTTCAAGTACCATATTAGATGGTTCTTTCCTAGTATAATTTATTGCCTTGTTTAATCCCAGGCTACATTTCTGTTCAAGTATAATATCCCGGTTCCATAATCTAAATTAGTATCCTATCTTTCAGATTCTGCAAGTTTTAAAAGTAATTCAGTTTCAGCACATTCTTTTTGGTTAGTGTTATATTTGACATAAATGACCATCGCACTTTGCTTCTCGATCGTGCACCATTTTAATACAGAACTACAACATGTTTTATTTGATTTACAATCTTTGCAACACTGTTTTATTGGACCAACAATACTATAATAACAAGACTCATCAGGAACATGTCAATTGACTTATTCAGTGAAAACATTTTACCATACTTTTATGCTTTCTCTTACAATAGGCATAGAATTTGCATGCGAATTACACCAAGCACATTTAGATAAATCTCTTGCAAGGCTTTTCTTCCCCCACAAATTGAAAATTTAAGCTTGGGTGCAGCCAATCTTCTGGTAAACACTGGATGCAATTACAGCAACAATGACATGCATTTATACTGCATCTTTAAGGAATTAATATGTTCCAAGGCACATCAAAGGAGTATTATCAACTACAATTGCTGTTGAGTCATATGAAGTGACATTAGGACAGATGATATCCTTGACTTTCTAACAAACAGACCACAATCAGTGAGGATAGGTAGCAATACCTCTGGCATGATTATTCTCAACACTGGTGCCCAACAAGGCTGAGTCCTCAGCCCTCTACTCTACTCCCTATACACTCTTGACTGTGTGGTTTGAAGATGATACCACCATTGTAGGCTGTATCTCAAACAGTGATGAGTCGGAGTACAGGAAGGAGATAGAGAGCTTAGTGGAATGGTGTCATGACAACAACCTTGCCCTCAATGTCAACAAAACAAAAGAGCTGGTCATTGACTTCAGAAAAGGGGGCGGTGTACATGCATCTGTCTACATCAATGGTGCTGAGGTCGAGAAGGTTGAGAGCTTCAAGTTCCTGGGAGTGAACTTTACCAATAGCCTATCCTGGTCAAATCACGTAGAAGCCACGGCCAAGAAAGCTCACCAACGCCTCTACTTCCTCAGGAGGCTAAATAAATTTAGTTTGTCCCCTTTGACTCTCACCAACTTTTACAGATGCACCATGGAAAGCATCCTGTCTGGATGTATCACAGCTTGGTATGGCAACTGCTCTGCCCAGGACCGCAAGAAACTACAGAGAGTTGTGGACACAGCCCAGTGCATCATGGACACCAGCCTCCCCTCCTTGGACTCTGTCTTTACCTCTCGCTGACTTGGTAAAGCAGCCAGCATAATCAAAGACCCCACCCACCCGGGACATTCTCTCTTCTCTCCTCTTCCATCGGGTAGAAGATCCAGGAGCCTGAAGGCACATACCACCAGACTTAAGGACAGCTTCTACTCCACTGTGATTAGACTATTGAACAGTGCCCTTATACAATGAGATGGACTATGACCTCACGATCTACCTTGTTGTGACCTTGCACCTTATTGCACTGCACTTTCTCTGTAGCTGTGACACTTTACTCTTTACTGTTATTGTTTTTACCTGTACTACATCAATGCAGTCTGTACTGACTCAATGTAACTGCACTGTGTAATGAATTGACCTGTATGATCGGTTTGTAAGACAAACTTTTCACTGTAACTTGGTACCAGTAACAATAATATACCAATACCAATATAATGCTTGATCACAATAGTACTTTTAAAATGCTTCCTGAAGGTGGAGAAAGATGTGAAGTCGAGGGGTTTGGGGGATAATCCTAGTGCCAAGGTAGCTGAAAGCATCAAGACAAATTATGAAACAATGAACATCAGGAATTAGAAGAGACCAAGATTAGAGCTGCTCATACTGTGTAACTAGTTTTAATACTATCACAAGGGTGAGAAAACAGTATGCACATCTTGCAAGTGGACTGAGCATCATCACTGTTGAAAATATTCAATCTTTTGGACACAACCTTCATCTAAGAAGTGTTTTTTTTAATCCAGCCAGATCTGTTAACAGGGTTATAAGGGCAGAAAGGTCAGGCAGCATCAATGGAAAGAGAAAAAGAGATAATATTTCAGGTAGTATTTCTGATCCTTCATCAGAATTGAGGCTTCAGTCAAGGACCAAAATAAAATCACCCAGAGGTAGGCTGAAATCAGAAATGGGGAATAGGAAGGAAACTCTGAAAGGAAAGGCAAAGATGTCTTTGCAATGGCTGGTGCTACATGGCTGTGCCTTATCCACAAGGAAACAATAATGTAACATACATGGAGGCAAATGAGATGGCACATGCTGGAATCTGGAGCAATAAACAAACTGCTGGAGGAACTCAGCGAGTTAAGCACCATTTGGGGGGGGAGGGGAAGGATTCATCAATACTTCAGTTCGAGACCCTGTATCAGGACCAAAAGGGGGAGGGAAAATAGCCGGTACAAAGAGGAGAGGGAGTGGTGTGATATATGGGCTGGTAGGTCATAGGTGAACTGAAGAGGGGTGAAGGATTATGGGCAGAAGCCAGCTGGGGGAAGGAGGTTAGAGTTTGAAGAAGGAGACAGGTAGATAATAGGTGGGAGTAGGCAAGGAAAATAAAAAGGCAGATGGAGCCAAGTGGGGAGTGGGGCAGGTGAAGGTGCAGACAGGGTTGAGGGTGATAAGCGGTGATAGAAAGCCTATAAGTACTGGAACCTGATAAGTAATGATGGTGATAATGGGAACCCTTAAGGGCAGATGAAAGCAGATGGGGGAGGGATACGGTGGGTGATGTGTATGGGTAGTAGGTGGATTGAACTAGAAGGGGAATGGGGGTGAAAATGGGTGATGGGAGGCTGGAGGAGGGGGTGGGATATAGGAAAGTGAACAAAATGGGAGGAGCAGAGGTAGCTTGGAAGGAGAGAGAGGGGAACACAGGAGGTAGGAGTTACCTGAAATTGGAAAAGTTACAAGGTATTGTAGCCGAATGCAGCGTGTGGCAGGAAAGAAAACGCAGAAACACGGAGGCTGGACTGGAGCACACTTTACTGACTCAAACAAAGCACGTGCGCTCGCTAAAGTAAGCGAAAGCCTCTCCGGCGGAGGTGATGTGTGGTCCCTGCCGGAAGGCCTGCACCGCGGTTAGTCCACGTCACGGTTAGTCCGTGTCACGCTCTCGCGCATGCGCCCGCGGCCGCCGATGGCGGTTCGAGTCCTGCGGGTCCAGGACGCTACACCACTCCCCCTCCCCAGAATCGCCCAACGGGGGCGTGGGATCCCCAGTCTGTGTGTCCACCTTGGGTGGCCTGCCCCGCCGGCGTGGTGCAGGCACCTTCATGGGCTGTCCGATGTCCAAATGCGCCGGTTTGAGGTGGTCCACTGTGAAGGTCTCTTGGTGGCCCCCCACCTCCACGACACACGTAGATCCATTGTGCCGGATCACCTTGAAGGGTCCTTCGTACGGTCTCTACAGAGGGGACCTGTGCATGCCCCTGCGAATGAAAACGTACTCACAGTCCCTGAGATCCCTAGGAACAAAAGTTGGTGTAGTGCCATGTCTGGAGGTTGGAACTGGCGCCAGGCTCCCCACCTTGTCCCGCAGCTTTGTCAGCACTTCTGCCGGCGTCCCTGCTGGACCTTGGGCCTCCGGCACGAACTCACCCGGGACCGTCAGGGGGGTGTTGTAAACCAACTCCACTGAGGAGGTGCCCAGGTCCTCCTTGGGGGCCGTGCAGATGCCCAGTAGAACCCAGGGAAGTTCATCTGCCCAGTTGGACCCTCTGAGGCGCGCCATCAGGGCTGACTTGAGGTGCCTGTGGAAACGGTCAACCAAACCGTTGGCCTGTGGGTGGTACACCGTGGTGTGGTGTAAATGGGTGCCCAGGAGTTGTGCCAGTGCTGTCCACAACCCTGATGTGAACTGTGCCCCTCTGCCGGAGGTGATGTCTGCTGGAAGTCTGAACCTGATGATCCAATTCACGATGAGCGTCCTGGCGCAGGACTCCGTGGATGTGTCTGCTAGCGGCATGGCCTCTGGCCATCTGGTGAACCTGTCGACCATGGTGAAGATATACCTGGCACCCCGGGAGACGGGCAGGGGGCCGACGATGTCCACCTGGATGTGCTGAAACCTGCCGAGTGTTGGTTGGAACTGTTGGAGGGGAGCCTTCACGTGCCGCTGGACTTTGGTGGTCTGGCAGTGTACGCAGGTCCTGGCCCCGTGTCCGACCTGCTTGTGCAGACTGTGCCAGACGAATTTGTCTGAGACCAATTTGATGGACACCTGGATGGACGGGTGGGCCAGGCTGTGTAGCGTGTCGAATACCCGCCACCTCCATGCTGTTGGTACCATGGGCCGAGGTCTGCCAGTTGACGTGTCGCACAGGAGCCGAACCGCTGTAGGGCCGACGGGGACATCCTCCAGCCGGAGTCCCAAAACGGCGGTGCGATAGGCCGGGATCTTGGTGTCCGCTTGTTGTGCCTGCACCAGCGCCGTGTAGTCGACCCCTGGGGGTGAGGTGGTTACTGAGTGGATGTGGGGATGACACAGCGTGTCGGTGACCACGTTGTTCTTCCCCGCAATGTGGCAGATATCGGTGGTAAGCTCCAAGATAAACGAGAGGTGCCTCTGCTGCCGAGCCAACCATAGGACTGATACCTTTGCGACGGTGAAGGAGAGGGGCTTGTGGTCCCTATACGTAGTGAAATCCTGTCCTTCGAGGAAATACCGGAAGTGCCGGATGGCTAGGTAGAGCGCTAGCAACTCCCTGTCGAAAGGTTGTACTTCACCTCCGGCGGTTGCAGGTGTCAGCTGAAAAAGGTGAGCGGTCGCCACTGGCCCTCGACGAGCTGCTCCAGGACTCCGCCGACCGTCGTGTTGGAAGCGTCGACTGTGAGCGCCGTGGGTACATCGACTCTCGGGTGTACTAGGAGGGCCGCCTTCGCCAACGCCTCTTTGGTCTGCTGGAAGGCTTCCATGGATTCCGCGTCCCATTCCACCTCCTTGGCCTTGCCAGCCATCAGACCGAACAGGGGTTTCATGATGCGCGCTGCCGCTGGCACGAACCAGTGGTAGAAATTCACCATCCCCATGAACTCTTGCAGGCCCTTGACCGTGCTGGGTTTGGGAAACTGGCGGATGGCCTGAACTTTGTCTGGCAGAGGGGCAGCTCCATGCTGGTTGACCCGATGGCCCAAGAAGTCGATTTCCGGCAGCCTGAACTGGCACTTTGCCGGGTTGATTGCGAATCCGTGGTTGCTCAGGCATTGGCAGAGTTGGCACAAATGTGTCATGTGCTCCTTACGTGACTTGCTGGCCACCAGGATGTCATCTAAGTAGATGAAAACGAAATCCAGGCCTCGCCCAACCGAGTCCATTAGCCTCTGGAAAGTCTGAGCGGCGTTCTTGAGGCCGAAAGGCATCCTTAGGAATTCAAACATCCCAAAAGGGGTGATGAGGGCTGTCTTGGGCATGCCGTCGGGGTGCACGGGGATCTGATGATAACCTCGGACCGGGTCGATTTTTCAAAAGATGGTCACCCCGTAGAGGTTGGCCATAAAGTCCTGGATGTGGGGCACTGGATACCTGTCTGCGGTAGTGGCGTCGTTAAGTCTCCTGTAGTCCCCACAGGGCCTCCAACCTCCTGCGGACTTGGGCACCACGTGCAGCAGCGATGCCCAAGGACTGTCCAAGCGGCAGATGATCCCCATCTCCTCCATTTTCCGGAACTCCTCCTTGGCGAGGCAAAGCTTGTCGGGTGGCAGCCTACGGGCCCAGGCCTGCAGCGATGGTCCTTGTGTGGGAATGTGGTGCTGTACGCCGTGCTTGGGGCCGGTGGTGGAGAACTGTGGGGTGATGATTGAGGGGAAATCCGCCAGCACCCTGGCGAATTCATCACCCAAAAGCATGACGGAGTCCAGGTGAAGGGCTGGGAACTGGGCTTCCCCGAGCTGGAAGGTTTGGAAAGTCTCGGCGTGGACCAAACGCCGGCCTTTCAGGTTGACCAGAAGGCTGTTGGCCCGTAGGAAATCCGCCCCTAGTAATGGCCGCGACACCGCTGCTACCGTGAAGGTCCAGGTAAAACAGCTGGGGCCGAAACGCAGCAGGATGGTACGCGAGCCATACGTCTGGATGGTGGTGCCATTCGCGGCAGTGAGGTCGGGGCCTGAGGCCGCGGTACGGGTGTCCATGTTTAAGGGGGGAAGATCTCGGCCCCGGTGTCCACCAGGAAATGTCGCCCAGAGTGTGGGTCCCAGAGGAACAGGAGGCTGTCGCGATGGCCAGCCATCATAGCCACTGGCGACGGCTGGCCCCGGCGTTTCCCGGGAAGGCACACGGTGGACGGCAGCGGCGCGCGTTTGACCCCCACCTCTGCTGGTAAAAACACCATTGGTCCGAACCCTCGTCTTTGTCCCCCGTGGGTCTCGGCAGTTTCGGTTGTGGGGTCTTGGCCTTCGGCTGTGCGGTCGTGGTTAGGCAGATGGAAGCTGCTCCCCGCTACTTACTCTGCCACAAAGTGTCAGCCCTGGCCACGAGGCTGCACGGGTCGCTGAAATCTTCACCCGTGAGGAGGAGGCAAATGTCCTCTGGCCGTTGCTCGAGGAACAGCTGCTCGAAAAGGAGGCAGGGTTTATGGCCATCCATGAGCGCCAACATGTCGTCCATCAGCTCGGATGGCTTGCGATCGCCCAGGCCGTCCATGCGCAGGAGCCGCGCAGCTCGTTCGCAGCGGGAGAGTCCGAAAGTGCAGAGGAGGAGTGCCTTGATTTTAATTTACCTGTCCTCCATAGGTGGATGTTGCAGGAAGTCGATGATCCGCGCTGCTTTGTCCTGGTCGAGCGTGCTGACCACGTAGTAGTACCGCGTGGCATCGGCTGTAATGCCTCTGATGCTGAACTGGGCCTCAGCCTGCTCGAACCAAACATGGGGCTGAGCAGCCCAGAAAGTCGGGAGCTTGAACGAGACTGCCTTGTGCGAGTCATTGGGATTCATGTCGTGGGTTCCAGATGCCGTCTGGGAGTGTCGGGGTCACCAAATGTAGCCGAATGCAGCGCGTGGCAGGAAAGAAAACGCAGAAACATGGAGGCTGGACTGGAGCACACTTTACTGACTCAAACAAAGCGCACGTGCTCGCTAAAGGAACCAAGAGCCTCTCCGGCAGACATGACGTGCGGTCCCTGCCGGAAGGCCCGCCCTGCGGTCAGTCCGCGTCACGCTCTCACACATGCGCCCACGGCCGCCGATGGCAGTTCGAGTCCTGCGGGTCTGGGCCGCTACAGTATCACAGATGTCTAGTTCACATTCCATCTTCTGGCGGGTTTACAACACAGATTTAGACTTATGACTAAAATTGCAGTTGAATCACTATGACAGCAGGGTTTGAAAGTTTAGGAAAATAACTGGATTGAGTTCACAAGAGATTCTGCAGATGCTGGAATCTGGAGCAACACACACAAAATGCTGGAGGAACTCAGCAGGTAAGGCAGCATCTATGGAGGGAAATAAACAGTCAACAGTCCTGATAAAGGGTCTCGCCCCAAAACGTTGACTGTTTATTTCCCTCCATAGATGCTGCCTGACCTACTGACTTCCTCCAGCATGTTGTGTGTGTAATTGCATTGTGCTCCTGACTTTCTCACCTTCCCAAACCAACATTAACATCAGGAAGTTTTCTCTCTCTCTCTCTCTTTGTCTACATCCATCTGTCATTCACCTGCCACTGTCTCCCAACTCCACCCTGCTCCCCTCCCCTACCTGACACAACCTGCCTGTCATCTTACACCCCTCCTCAGTCCACCAATCACCTCGGAGTCCTTTCTCACCACTCCCTTTCTCCTCTTTATACCGGCCATTACCCCTCTCCACTCTCAGTCCTGAAGGATTTGACCCGAAACATCTAAAGTTCCCTTACTCCCACAGATGCTGCTCAACCCGCTGATTTCCTCCAGCAGGTTGCTTGTTGCTCCAGATTCCAGCACCGGCATTCTCTTGTGTCTCCAGTATCAGGGAGTACTGCCCATCACCGGTGCATGTTTTGTATTTTTGAGATATCCACCATTTCAAATATTTGGCACCGGTGAAAGACTAGTGGGAAGTTCTTGCCTTTAGTTCAAAGGAACAATGTACTTAGAAGAGATTAGAAAAAACAGTTTGTCAATTGTATAGCCTCAATTACTCTGTTCGGAATGGAATCTATTCAATCGCAGTGAAATATGACATTGCATCCTTCTCAGAATTTGGGACCAATTTTCTAAGCTTTTGTTGTGGGATTTAGATTAATTAGCATGTGATAAATGATGTAGATTGAACTGCTAATCGGTTTCTTTTGATAAATAAGGGTGGAGAAAAATATTAAGAAGAAAATGTCTCAGAAAGAAGATGAAAGAACAGCAGTAAATAAAAACAATCTAAGAAGATTTAATGTGCCATTAAGTAGAAGTTATCTAGCCAGATGTTCAGAACAGAAACTGCTAAATTAATTAATCTGTCATTTTAACACCATAGTTATTTCTTCCAGTACAGCAACATTAACATCAAAAAAACGTTCCAAGTGTAGTCTAAATTTGACACTAAGCTACATAAGGAGAAATGGTAAAAGAGAATTGGTTAAAAGCTTGGTTAAACGAATACGTCTACTGAGCTTTTCAAAGGAGGAAAGAGGCAGAGAAGGATATGAAAGGAACTTTTGATTAATTTCATCTGTCATTCTGCTATAATTTCCTCTCAGTATCGGTATAAATGAAGAGCTCAGTTGCAGAAGAGCAACAAACAATCTGCTGGAGGATCTCAGTGGGTTCCTGATCTGCATCTGTGGGGGCAAAGGAATTATTGACATTTCACGTTGAAGTCCTGTATCAGGACTACTGTACTCTGAATTGCAGAATGTTTATGTCCACCATCAATTGAAGGAATCAGAGCAGGATTGCACTGTCCTAATGGATGAAAAGCTGTTCATTATGAAATGAATTTTTGAGACACTAAATGGGAGTTTGATCAGTTTCACGACTCCATAGGCTACATTGTGAAGAATGATTCCAAAAACTGAAGTATAGGAATTAAATGGCAATTAATTGGGTTCTTTAAACTTTTAAATGTAATTGTTAGGGCAGATAGATTATATTTTTCCACTAGTGATGAGTTCAAAACAAAGGGAAATTTTAAAATCAGAGCCAGCTGATTTGGGAAAGGTGAGAAGAAATACCCTACACAAAGGGTTAAAGGCATGTAGAGTAGATCCCAGAAGAGTTCTCAATGTGTGATTGATAGATCTTTGTTAGTGAGGATATAAAAGAACATGGAGCAGCAGAATGCAGATGTAGAGCAGACATGGCCTCACTGAACAATATAATGCTGTACTTTGTGCTATGTTCCTATGTTCAGATCGCCGTAGTTTCCCATTATATTATCTATAAAAGAGTGGGTGAAATAAATCTCAGGTTGCAAGCACAAAATAAGCCATGCTCCTCATTCTCCCTTCAGTCAGATTTTCTTTTCCACCGTGCATTTTGTATTGCTGCTCAAAATTTATTTCATGGCAGTTTTCTCAAATCAAAATGACTGCCATAAGCATGCTGAGTCACTTCTGTTAAACCAATGCACGTATTTACTGTGTCTAGAGTGCTTTAATGTGGTTCTTGGGAATAGTTGACAGCTTTTTAACATTATATATTGCCTGACACCAGCTTCAAATCTTCTGCCTTAAACTAGATTCCTGTTCTGTATTTTACCTCGATGTAACCAGCTGCCAAATGAAACAACTTCTTTTATAACTTCTGCCACTGCCCCTTTTTTCTTTCTTGAAAAGATGTATTTCACTGAGAATTTTGGTGGTTATGCATTTCATAGAATCACATATCATAGGATGAGGCCATTGGGTCAAGCATAGCTGTGCTGTTTCTTTGGTAGATGCATCCAATTTGTCTAATTCTATCTCTGTTCCTTCCTTGCAACCCTACAATTCTAATGCTATCTTGTTAGTGCCTTGAGGTACTTGCTGGAGATAGTCCAGGTCTCAGAAGCATACAATGAAACCACTGCGGTTTGTGCTGGGCTTGAGGTCTTGATATTCAAATATCTTTTCCCTTAGATGGCCAAAGATGGTTCTGATGCACACTGAGTGATTGTGAAATTAATCATCTCCATATACTTTTACTGAGAGTCTTGTTAATGGTCCTCTCATCAGTGAATATAGTTTTCCCCTTACATATTCTATCAAAACTCTTTACTGGATAGTTCTAGTAATTCAGGAGGTCCCCCCTCCTGCTGATGCTTTCAATCAGCACAGACCTTTATTTCTACTCCACCAAAGATTTTTACTGATTCTGCTTGGATGTCAACGTCAGCTTATAGGGTTAAGAATGGCAAGGGAACCACTCCTGATTTAAATGTATGACTAGATTTGAATGCCAGGAAGAGTGTTGATTGGTAAGGTTAATGTGTAACTCTGATACAGTTCTGAAGGTTGCCAGCTAGAATTCAAGATATATTCCAAGTCTAATTAATTGATCTCAGCCAAGATGGCATTTAAGATATTACACCTGACTACAGTTTCCCTGTACAATTGAGAGCAAAGTTGGTAATTGGTTTATTATTGTCACATATACTGAGATACGGTAGAAAATTTTGCTTTGCATGCTATCTATACAGATCATTTCAAAAAATCAGTACATGGAGGTAGTACAAAGGGAAGAGCAATAACAAAATGCAGAATATAGTGTTGCAGTTACAGAGAAAGTGCAGTGCAGGTAGACAATAAGGTGCAAGGGCCATGATGAGGTAAATTGTGAGGTCAAGAGTTCATCTTTATCATATAATAGTTCCATTCAAAAGTCTTATAACAGTGGCAAAGAAGCTCTCCTTGAGCCTGGTGATGTGTGTTTTCAAGCTTTTGTATCTCCTGCCCAATGGAAGGGGGCAAAAGAGAGAATGTCTGGGTTAAGAGAGGTCTTTGACTATGCTGTCTGTGCTTTCCCAAGGCAGTGGGAAGTGCAGACAGAGTCCATGGAGGGAAGGCTGGTTTTCGTGATCTGCTTAAAAACTGCAAATTTTCATAGACCGCTGCTTAGTGCTGCACGGTGTATGTTCATTTCTGGAGTACTGTATTTGGATTTGTAGTGAACTTTCTAAAGTCAAACAGTCTGGTCATGTATTGATTAACCTTATGTATGAAGAGTAACTGTTGAACAAAGTGCCAGAAGCAGCACAGTGGCACAGCTAGTAGAGCTGCTGCCTCAATTGCTCCAGCAACACAGGTTCAATCCTGACCTCTGGAGCTGCCTGGGTGGAGTTTGCATGTTCTCCCTGCAGCCATGTGGATTTCTTCTGGGTGCTCCAATTTTCTCCCTGCAACCATGTGCATTTCTTTTGGGTGCTCCAATTTCTTTCCACATCCCAAAAGATGGAGGCTGGTAGTTTAATTGGCCAATGCAAATTACACATATTAGATGAGCAGTAGAATCTGGATGTAGTTGATGGGAATATTGGGACAATAAAATCAGAGCAGTGTAGTAGCATTCGTGTAAGTAGGTGTTCAATGGTTGGTGTGGACTCAGTGGGCCAAAGGGCCTGCTTCCATGCTGTGTGCCTCTATGACCGTGAGTTGACTGGTGTTATGGAATCAAAATGTAGCAGGAATCAACATTTCCAGGAGAGAAGGAAAGTGAGAAATTGAAAAAGAAATAAACTTGACGTTGACCTTATCCAAGCTGTGTATCAGTATCAGAAAATGATGGAAGCACTTCTTGTTTCAAATTTTCTGTTTTAATTTCAGATCTTGGACTGTATTTTGCTTTTGTACTTTGTAACCATCTACTGATTGAATACTCCCAACAAATGATGATAATTTGTATAAATAGCAGGCCCCAGGATCATGGAATTTCCTGACGTCTGTGCATCAATTATGTCTGCATTGTTACAATATTCCACAGCTGAACATGAAAGGTGACAAGTTTTATGGCTTGGGCATTTTAAATGTGATTACCGTCCCAGTTATTCTACTTTTTGAATAAATAAGGTGTGTTTTCTTGACAGAAATCTTCTTTACTGTGTTTAGAGGTTGAGAACATTGAACAAAGCCAGAGCTTCCCTGAAACCCTGTAAATCTGCTTCCTGGTAGCTTTGCCTTCCTGGAAGGTGCATGTCATTGTCATGACAACCGTTCCCAGAGCAGAATGCTTAATTAGATCATCTAAACATCAGTAGGTTAGCAGGTGATTAGCACAATTTAACCCTTATTCAACTGACAGAGGAGTGTCAACCAAGATGATTAATGAAACAAAGCCTCAAACTGGAACATTAACCCAAAATGATCACCAGAGATATGCTCATTTGTGAGCAAAACTATTCCCAAATTCTGCTAACTGTAACAATCCATCTGATGTTTTATACATGCTTAGTTTTTTTTACATGCTCAGTAAAGACAGCAATCTGTTAACCTGCAAGTGTGTAGAACAGGATAAGCATAGTCTATGATCAACGGAATTAATCGTTAAGCTTCTTAACAAGCCTTTGTTAAAATGCAGGCTCATCCCTCCTGGAGAAAGATGCCTATGTATAATTACAATTTTCTCTCTATGCAGTCTGATTTATTACTTATGTGAGAGATTATTATCATCATCAGTAATTTGAATTACAAATTTTACGCAAGAAAATTTTTCATTTCATTTTCATCTTCTTTTCATTGCACCTGCCTTTCTATCCTTCCATTTCTAAAGGTTGAACTGTAGGTTTGTTGCATGTGCTGGACCTCCAGACTCTTTGTACTATTAGAAAAAAAAGACAATGTTTTAAAATCGTAGACATAAGTAGACATTCTGATGAAAGGTCACTGTCTTGAAATATTAATTGTCTCTCTCTTCACAAATGCAGCTGGAATATTTCCAGCATTTTCTCTTTTTTTTCTGTTTTCAGCATCTACATTTTATTTTGCTTTTTAATTGTGCAGGAATTATACTGTGAAGCATCACATTTTTAAGATATCTTTATTAGTCACATGTACATCAGAACACACAGTGAAATACGTCTTTTGCGTAGAGTGTTCTGGGAGCAGCCCGCAAGTGTTGCCACGCTTCCGGCGCCAACATAGCACGCCCACAACTTCCTAATCTGTACGCCATTGGAACGTGGAAGGAAACCGGAGCATCCTGAAGAAACCCGCACAGACACGGGGAGAATGTACATACTCCTTAAAGACAGTGGCCGGACTTGAACCCAGGTCGCTGGTGCTGTATGATTCAATTTCAATGAAAGATGAAACGCAATGAAACTATGGACATTTATTAAAAATACCACGGTTCACAGTTTTCTTCTTAATTTCTAGACAGTTGTAAAGAAAGTAAATCTTCAGATGCTGGAAATGCATTTGCTTTACTCTTCCAGGTTCTTTATTCTTCCCACCTCACTGGTAGCATCACCTACTTCCTCACTGAGATTATGACCCTTGCTCAGTTCTTTCCAACCATCCTTAGGCCACCTACCAACTAAATACCAACTCACCCCCATCTGTAGATTCCACCCCCAGCTACTGACCCCACTTGACTACCTATCCTCCTGAAAATTGATTTCACTCCTATAACTCTTTCCCCAACCCCTCTAGCAACCTTTGACCTCTTTACCATGATACCAACCCTTCCAGTGACATTCCGTCACCCCCTTCTGATACCCAACTCTCCCTCCCCACTCCTGAGCAGTGCTCTCCTCTCACAGTCACAACCCAATTTTTAATCCGATTTTCTTACTGTGCTCTGCCATTTTAGAGGAAGTATTGTGAAAGGCCTGTTCGGTCGCCTGTGATAGCTTTGGCCTTATAAATATCCCAACAGTGGGCCTTTGACCAAAACGCTGCTGGGCATCATAAATCAAATGTTTAACACTCCGACACAGGCATCTTCAACTTTTCAGGCATATGAAAGCAAACTGCATTGGACGTGAGAAGTTACAAAATGCTGGAAATCTGTAGCATTATCAGGCAGTCACAGGTTGGTTTTGATGAATGGTGATTGATCTGAAATGTTAATTCTGTTTGTCCACTGGTGGTGCATATTCCACACATCCATCATCAGTGTGTTCACTGTATTTCCAGCAGAGGTCAATGTCGCATTAATCCTGGTTGACTTTTGTTTTCGCAGCTGCAAAAAGGGGTGCAGAGCACCAGTGACAGTATGACTTCAATTTATGATCCCAGTGCTCCACCTCATTCCTTTCATTCCATCCCAATGGCTCACTACAGAATTTTCAGCATTAACAACATGGCCTGTTTATACAATAGGCAACTGTGCAGGTTTATATTTCCAACTAAAATTGAAAATCATTCCCCATTAGCCAAAGAGAGGGCATCCGTGTTTTATACAGTGTCCAATTCTCACCCACCAACCCATCAGGGAACCCCTCTATCAACCATTGAGGATATTTGCCCACTTTTTAAAAAATTACTGAAATGTCATCAACCTGAAACATTAACTCTGTTTTCTCTCTGGAGATGCTGCCTGACTGGTTGAGTATTTCCAACATTTTCTGTCTTTAATTTAAAAACTTGTTTTCTTGCTATCTTGAGCTACTATCCAATTTTGGCAGTAGCCATGAATTATTCTTTAATATCTGTGGGAATTCCTTCCCACAGTTGTAACAAAATAAGCAGAGTTTATACGAGCATCTATATTTGTTCGAATAGAGTCTATAATGACAAAGCAAAGACATTTTTAGCATACTAAACACAATAGACTTGATATTTAGTTGTCATTAAACAAATTAAATTAATGGCTCCCTAAGTGAATATAATTAATAAGAAAGCAAGGTCTTGCATTCATGGAGCACATTTCTCACAACAAGATGATAACCCCAATCAGTTTATAGTCAAAGAACTATTTTTGAAATGTTCTAGGAACCAGTCAGTTTGTGCACAGCAAGGTGCCACAAGCAACAATGCAAAGAAAAATTAGAACCTATTAAATGGTGTTAACTATATTGGTTGATGGATAAATATTTACAATGACGCAGCTGTTCTTGAAATAGTGGCGTGGAATATTATATCTAAAATTGCATCTCAGTTAAATGTCTCAATAAAGCAAAGGCACAACTGACAGTGCAGCATTCTATCAGTATTAACCTGATAGATCAGCCTAGATTTTGAGCGCTGGCAGCAGGTGACACAAGCCAATTACTCACCCAACATTTATACAAACATACTTTCTGGCAATCATTACTGGCCACTTCACAAGAACGCAAAATAATAGGAGCAGGAATAGGGCACCTCGCCTTTCAGGTCCTTTTTTGATTGCCCTACTAGGATTGAGAATTCACTTCGGACATTTTTAAAGGATCGTAGAATCATGACAGAGAAGGAGACCATTTGTCCCAGTGTGTCGGTATGGTTGGTATTGTTTTTTTTTATTGTCACTTGTACCGAGGTACAGTGAAAAACTTGTCTTGCATGCCAATCATAATTCATTACACAGTGCAGTTACATTGAGTTAGTACAGAGTGCATTGATGTAGTACAGGTAAAAACAATAACAGTACAGAGTAAAGTGTCACAGCTACAGAGAAAGTGCAGTGCAATAAGGTGCAAGGTCACAACAATGTAGATCATGAGGTCATAGTCCATCTCATTGTATAAGGGAACCGTTCAACAGTCTTGTCACAGTGGGGTAGAAGCTGTCCTTAAGTCTAGTGGTATGTGCCCTCAGGCTCCTGTATCTTCTACCTGCTGGAAGAGGAGAGAAGAGAGAATGTCCCGGGTGGGTGGGGTCTTTGATTATGCTGGCTGCTTCACCAAGACAGTGAGAAGTAAAGACAGAGACGAAGGAGGGAAGGCTGGTGTCCATAATGCACTGGGCTGTGTCCACAACTCTGTAGTTTCTTGCAGTCCTGAGCGGAGCAGTTACCTTACCAAGCCGTGATACATCCAGATAGGATGGTTTCTATGGTGCATCGGTAAAAGTTGGTGAGAGTCAAAGGGGACAAACCAATTTCTTTAGCCTCCTGAGGAAGTAGAAGTGCTGGTGAGCTTTCTTGGCCTTGGCATCTACGTGATTTGACCAGGATAGGCTGTTGGTAAAGTTCACTCCCAGGAACTTGAAGCTCTCAACCCTCTCGACCTCAGCACCATTGATGTAGGCAGGTGCATGTACACCACCCCCTTTCCTGAAGTCAATGACCAGCTCTTTTGTTGACATTGAGGGAAAGTTTGTTGTCATGACACTATTCCACTAAGCTCTCTATCTCCTTCCTGTACTCCGACTCATCGCTGTTTGAGATACGGCCTATAACAGTGATATCATCTGCAAACTTGTAGATGCAGTTAGATCAGAATCTGGCCACACAGTCATGAGTGTATAGGGAGTATAGTAGAGGGCTGAGGACGCAGCCTTGTGGGGCACCGGTGTTGAAAATAATCGTGCTGAAGGTATTGCTGCCTATCCTCACTGATTGCGGTCTGTTGGTTAGAAAGTCAATGATCCAGTGACAGAGGGAGGTGTTGAGTCCTAGTTCTCAGAGTTTGGTGACAAGCTTGCTTGGGATTATTGTATTGAAGGCAGAGCTGTAGTCAATAAACAATAGTCTAACGTAGGTGTCTTTACTCTCCAGATGCTCCAGAGCTGAGTGTAGGGCCAGGGAGATGGCATCTGCTGTAGACCTGTTTCGGCGTTAGGTGAATTGCAGTGGGTCAAGATTGTCTGGGAGGCTGGAGGTGATGCGTGCCATGACCAACCTCTCAAAGCACTTCATGATGGTGGATGTCAGAGTCACTGGTCGGTAGTCATTGAGGCATGTTGCCTTGCTTTTCTTCGGTACCAGGATGATAGTGGTCTTCTTAAAACAGGTGGGAACCTTAGATTGAAGCAAGGAGCGGTTAAATATGTCCACAAATACTTCAGCCTGCTGATCAGCACAAAATCTGAGCACATGGCCAAGGACACTATCTGGGCCAGGTGCTTTCCTCATGTTCACTCTCCGGAAGACTGATCTTACGTCCTCAACTGTGATCACAGGTTCAGCTGCGTTGGTGGCTGTCTGGGTGGGTAGTGACATCCACTTCCCTTCTGTTCAAAACGCGCATAGAATGCATTAAGTTCATCAGGAAGGGATGCGCTGTTGTAAATTACGCAGCCCGTCTTCGTCTTGTAGCCTGTTATGGCATGTAAGCCCTGCCATAACTGACGGCTGGTCAGGGACTCTATTTTGAGTCGGTATTGCCTCTTGGCATCCCTGATAGCGTTCTGAAGGTCATACCTCGATTTCTTGTACAGATCAGGATCACCAGATTTGTGTGCAGCAGTCCTCTCCTTCAGTAGGGAGTGGATCTCCCGGTTCATCCATGGTTTCCTGTTGGGGAACACCCAGATTGTCTTCTTTGGTACACTGTCCGCCACACACTTACTGATGAAGTCTGTGATGGTGGTCGCATACTCATCAAGGCTGGCAGCTGAGTCTTTGAACATGGACCAGTCCACTATCTCAGAGCAGTCACGTAGGAGCTCATCTGCTTCCTCAGACCAGCACTGCACGACCCTCTGTACCGGATCCTTCCACTTCAGTTTCTGTTTGTATGCAGGGAGAAGGAGCACAGCCTGGTGGTCTGATTTTCCAGAGGGGTGGCTCAGAAGGCATCTTTGATGGTTGTACAGCAGTGGTCAAGGGTTTTGGCACCCCTGGTGGAGCAAAAGATGTGCTGCTAGTATTTTGGTAACACACTCTTGAGTTTGGCCTGATTGACGTCGCCAGCACTTTGTGAAGCAATTAGTCCCATTCCCTCAAAAATAATGAAAAAAAACCTACAGATAATGGCAATCTGAAATAAAAGCAGAAAATTCTGGAAACACTCAGTAAGGTTAGGCAACGTCAGTGGAAAGAGAAAAAGTATGAACATTTTCAGTCAAAGACCTTTCATCACAACTGAAGAACTCGCCCAACTAAAACAATGAAGGGAGAAAACATGTTACTTTCGGTTGCAAAGAGGGCAAGGGGGGGGAAACAGGACAAAGGAAAAATCTCTGAGGTGAGGCCAGGGTTGCTGTGGTGATCTCATCACAGACAATCTCTCAGGATCAAAAATGACTGGTTTCCACTTTGGTTTTGTGGGTTCTGAGGTGGCTAATGATACCAATGTGGGAACTGCAAACTCTTCCGCAGATGGGGCAGGAGGAGTGTTGCTAGTCTGTGAAGTACTGGCTAATGCAGGGCTTCTGTGTGCTCCCAATACAGGTCCTGAGGTTGTCAATGCTGACATAAGGACATAAGCAATAGGAGCAGGAGTAGGCCATTTGGCCAACTATTCCACTCCGCTATTCAGTAAGATCATGGCTGATCTGGCCATGGATTCCAGATCCAGTCACCTCCCTTTTCCCCATAACCCTTAATTCCCCTAGTATGTAAAAATCTATCTAACTGTGTCTTAATGAGGTAAATGCTTCTTCTCTACTCCGAGTGATCTTGGGCCAGAGAATCTCTGAATGACACTTCTTCAAGGAAGCCTTAAACACATCTGTGAATCCTTTTTCTCCATCCACCTGGTTATCTTATTGCACGACAGAACTTGAAATAGCATGACCAGAGAGATTGGATACAGTAGACTGCGGCTTTTCTCCCTGGAGTGTAGGAGGCTGAGGGGTGACCGTATAAATGTATTTAAAACCATGAGGGGAATAGATAAGGTCTTTGTCCATTTCCAAGGGTGGGGGACCCTAATACTAGAGGACGTAGGTTAAGATGAGAGGGGAAGGATTTAATGGGGACATGCAGATCAATTTTTTCACATAGAGGATGTTGGGTATATGTTGGGAATGAGTTGCCAAAGGAAGTGGTAAAGGCGGATACAATTACAATGTTTAAAAGAGATTTGGGACAGGTGTCTGGATGAGAAATGTTGAGAGGGATATGAGCCAAAGGCAGGCAAGAGGGACTAGCTCAGAGAGGCAACTTGGTCAGTATGGATGAGTTGGGCTGAAGGGCCTTCTCTCCTCCTGTACAACAAAATGGTCAACATAGCCAATTGACAGTAACTGAGGCCTCAGTACTGAGAATATTCACTGGGAAAAACACTGATGTTCCTCACCTTATCTTTCCAGTGAATCTGGAGGAAATTTTGGAGGAAGCATTGGTGGTATTTTTACATGCCTTCAGATGCCATCTGTAGATGGTGCAAGTCTCAGAAACATAGTCGTTGTGGCTGTAGTGGAAACTCAGCAAGGACCATTCAAGCTCACAGTAGAGTCATAAAATCATGGAGGAATACAGCACAGAAACAGGCCCTTCATCCAAACTTGTCCATACCAACCAAGATGCCCATCTAAGCTAATCCCATTTGCCTGTGTTTGGCCCATATCCCTCTAAACCTATCCGATCATGTACCTGTCCAAATGTCTTCTAACTATTGGTGGTGTACCTTCCTCAACCACTTCCATGTACTAACCACCCTCTGTGTGAAGAAGTTAGCCCTGAGGTTCCCATTTCAATCTTTCCCCTCTCATCTTAAGCCCATACCGTCTCGTTTTTTATACCCTATTCCTGGGAAAAAGACTGAGCATTCACTCTATATATGACGCCCATGATCTTACACACCTCTCTAAGGTCACAGTCTCCTACACTCCAAGAAATAAAGTCCCAGCCTTCCCAACCTCTTCCTATAACTCAGGCCCTCGAGTCCTGACAACATTCTCATTCACGAGTTGTGAGAAAGGTGTGCTTTGATTTATGAGGCAGCAGTGTGCTCAGGGACTTTAGAGGAAAGGAAAATTGGGAATGCCAACGACAGTTTGCAGTAGAGTTTTGACAGACATTGTGGTATTTTTAATAACAAAAAGTAGGACTTTACAGAATTTGAGCTTGCAGAAAATTTAATAGGGGTAAGAGAGAAAATGGAGGGAATGGAGGTTAATTCTGGGGTAAATCTACTTTGAAAATATTTGACTCCACAGGGGAAAAGGGAAATAGTTAGGGCAGCACAGCAGAGGGTGGTGATCAATGTAATCAACAGGTTCTGGAATGTATTGTCTGTTAGGGTAATGAAAGCAAAATCACAATAGCTTTCAAAAGGAATTGGTAGGTCAGACAGCATCTATGGAGGGAAATAAACAGTCAACGTTTTGGGTCAAGGCCCTACATCAGGACTGGAAAGGAAGAAGGCAGAAGCCAGAATAAGAAGGTTGGGGGAGGAGGAGGAGCACAGGCTGGCAGGTGATAGGTGAGTCCAGGTGAGAGGGAAAAGGTAGGTGGGTAGGAGGGGGGGATGAACAGGAGTGATGTAAGAAGCTGAAAGGTGATAGGTAGAAGAGGCAAGGGCAGTAGAGCATGAAAAAAAGGGAGGTGGGCAATAGATGGGCAGGGGAGGGGAAAGAGAAAGAGTGAGGAGCCACAGGAATGAAGGAAAACAAAGGGAGAAGGAGAGGGGTTACCTGAAGTTAGAAGTTGATGTTGAAGCTGTCAGGTTGGACACTACCAGGCGGAATATGAGGTGTTGCTCCTCCAACCTGCATCTGGCCTCAGTGTGGCAGTAGAGGTGGCCGTGGATAGACATGTAAGTATGGGAGTAGGATGTGGAATTGAGGTGGCTGGCCACTGGGAGATCCTTGCTTTTGTGGCAGATGGAGCAAAGGTGCTCAATGAAGCGGTCACCCAATCTGCGTTGGGTCTCACCGATGTAGAGGAGCCTGCACTGGGTGCAATAAATGACACCCACAGATTCACAGGTGAAGCACTGCCTCACCTGGAAGGACTGTCCGGGAAGGTCATGAGTCCGGAGGGATGAGTGGACAAAGGAGTCGCAGAGGGAGCAATCCTTGCGAAGCCAGAAGGGGGTGGAAGGGAAGATGTGCCTGGTGGTGGGATCCCATTGGAGGTGGTGGAAGTTGTGGAAAATTATGTGGAGGCTCATGGGGTGGTAGATGAGGACAAGGGGAACCCTGTCCTTGTTAATGCATCCCTCCTGACTGATGACACTCCCAGCACTTATCCCTGCAGCAGCACTAAGTGCTACACCCGTCCCTACACCTCCTCCCTCACCACCATTTAGGGCCCTAGACAGTCCTTCCAGGTGAGGCAGCGCTTCACCTGTGAATCCGAGGGTGTTATTTATTGCAACTTGTGCTCCCGGTGTGTCCTCCTCTACATCGGTGAGACCCGACGCAGATTGGGTGACCTGTTCGTTGAGCACCTTAGCTTCGTCGGCCGCAAAAGCAAGGATCTCCCGGTGGCCAGTCACTTTAATTCCACATCCCACTCCCATACTGACATGTCTATCCATGGCTACCTCTACTGCCACGCTGAGGCCAGATGCAGGTTGGAGGAACAACGCCTCATATTCCGCCTTGGTAGTCTCCAACCTGACAGCCTCAAAATCGATTTCTGTAACATCAGGTAACCCCTTGCCTTTCCCCACCCCCCCCCCTTTGATTCCCTTATTCCTGTGGCCCACTCACCCCTTCTTTCCCCTCCCCCACCCACATGACCTGCCCATCTATGCCTACCTCCTTCCCTTTTTTCCATGGTCTTCTACCCTCTCCTACCGGATTCCTTCTTCTGCAACCCTTTGCCTCTTCTACCTATCACTTCTCAGCTTCTTACATCATTCCCTCTCATCCCCCCCTCCCCCACCCACCTACCTTCCCCCTCTCACCTGGACTCACCTGTCACCTGCCAGCCTGTGCTCCTTCCCCTCTCCTGACCTTCTTATTGGCTTCTGCCCTCTTCCGTTCCAGTCCTGATGAAGGGTCTTGACCCCAAACATCAACTGGTTATTTCCCTTCATTGATGCTACCTGACCTGCTGAGGTCCTCCAGCATTTTGTGTGTGTTGCTTCAGATTCCAGCATCTGCAGAATCTCTGCAGAGCCTCCAAAAGGAATTGGTAACTCTGCATTGTTATGGGATTCGTTGCATAGTTCTTTCATAAAATCAGAACAGGGATGATGGAGCAAATGGTCTCCTTTTGTGATGTAAGAACATAAGCAATTGGAACAAGAGTAAGCCAAACTGCACTTAAGCCTGCTCCACTATTCAGTAAACCTCTTGGTAATCTTCTACCTCAGCTCTATTCTCCCAAATGATCCCGATACCCCTTGTTTCTCCTGCACTCCAATAATCTTCTGATCTCAGCCTTGAGCATCCACAACCACTATTCAGAGAATGTTTACAATCTAAGTAGAGAAATTTCTACCATCTCCTTATCCTGAGATTATGTTGCTTAGTCTGGAGTCTTCAAACAAGGAAAGCAACCTCTCAGCATCCATCCTTTCAACACTTTTCGAATCTGATACATTTCAATGAAAGAGGTGATTCTGCTCTATCATTTGAAAACCTACCATGAAGCAAGTTTATGTCTTATAGTCAAAGCTGCCTTGGGACTTCAGGCTAATTATATAAACAACATTAGTGCTCTTATCTCAATTCTTTGGAAGCTATATTTTCCCAGCATTTATTCTGGTAGGACTTAAAAATCAAAGAGATTTTTTTTTCTGGATTGAACAGAGTGCTAGAATTAGTGAAGTAGAATTAGAATAAGAAAAGTTGAGTTTGGATGCTTAGTAACTTTTTTTGTTATGTGAATCTGAGCTGAAACATTCCTTTTTCATGTGAATCTGGCAGCAGAATTTGTTTGATGTGAAACTGGCTGCTGGCAAGTTATTTTAGTGAAAGTCTGGCAGCAGGAGATTTTCTTCTATTCTCTCAAGTATAGCTACCACTGAATAATATATTTTAGCAAATAAATCTTGTGTCTGGCTGTTGTTCTTTTTCTTCTTTAACTCATCTGCTGCTGAAGTCCTCATCCATCCATTTGTAGCCTCTAGACTATTCCTAAGTTTTCATAGCTTTCAAGGTAACTATTTAGTCTAGCACTGCACGTTCTTTACCATCTCACCCTCTACCCTGCATAACTGATTTATGCTACCTGTAGTTTAGGAATTTGTAGTTTAGTAATAATGGGTGGGCACTGTGGTCGGCATGGACTCATTGGACTAAAGGGTCTGTATCCGTGCTGTATTGCTCTATCACTCTATGACTCTATAATTTACACAGTCTTGTTTCACAATGGTCTCTGTGGTTGCTGACCTAAATTGGCTACCGGTCCAAAACCACTTTTATTTAAAAAAAATATTTTTTTAGTGTTCCAGCTCTTTCCAGTTCTTGCAAACCCTCAAGGTCTCTAGATCTGGAACTTGGCACATGCTTAATTTTAATTGTTCCGCCATTAGCAGCCCTGCATTCAGCCGCCTTGCTCTGTGACCTTTGGAATTCTCTCCTTAAACATTTAAGATGATCTTTTATTCCTGCCTCTGTGACCAAACTTTTGCCCTTCTATCCTGAGACCAATGTCTGGTGGCCTAGGCCATTAATCTGGAGATGGCTTTGAATACAACCTGGGAAATTAGGTTGATTTGGAATAAAAAGCTGGTATCATTAGTGGTGATCATGAAGGTACAGGAATGTTTTAAAAGCCTATTTTATTTTCTCATATCATTCATATAAGTACGTCCTGACCTAGCCAGGCCCATTTGTGATTCCAGACACACTGATGTGGTTGACTTTTAATTGCTATTTCAGGTACAACTAAAGCCAATAATGCCGGCCTTGCCAATGGTGTACAGGTCCTGTAAATGAATAAATAAAACAAGTGTCTTGTGATGGGACACATTCTTATGTCTTGTAATGATTTGCTCAGTTGACAACAAAATTCAATAATTTTATTATGTACAGAATTTTACTGATGCTTGTACTTAAGTTGCTTCCTAGGTCTTCTTGCATTAAATTAGTTTGTGTCCATGTCCACACATGCTGTGCTGGGCAGTTGTAAAGATAATGATGCTCAGTAATCTACTACTCCTGTTGTGACAGAATGCTCTCTGCCAATTTTAAACAGTCAGCATAAATATTAATTAAAATGAAAAGCATTTTATGTACATTTGCCTCTGGCAAAGATGAGTAAAATTCATGTGATGGTGCATGTGTTGTTTTTGAAACTATAGCCAACACTAATGAAAGTGTGATAATTGGTAATTTATGATTAGATTATAACGTGAAGTTAACCTCCTGATTTAATTAATGTTCAACAACTGAAAGATGAACTTAACGTAAGGATATATGAAATAGCAGGAGCCATCCAGCTCTTCAAGCATTCATCTAATTCATGTCTAATCTACTTCAGTGCCATTTTTCTGCACCATCCTCTTACTTCTGGATTCCCTTAATATCCAGAAATTGATTGATCTTGGTTTTCAAAGACCCGAGGCCCCACAGCCTTTTAGGGTAGAGAACTCCAAAGATCCACCACCATCTGAGTGAAGAAATTTCTCATCCTTTCAGCCCTAAATGGCCTGTCCTTTATTCTGAGACTGTGACACTTGGTTCTAGTCTCCTTAGCAAGGGAAGCATCCTCTGTCAAATCTGATGAGAATTTTTTAAAGTTTCAATCACATCTCCTCTCATTCTTCTAATAGAGTTAAAGAGTCATAGAGTCGCAGAGTTATAAGGCTCGGAAACCGGCCCTTTGGCCCAACTGATCCATGCTGACCAAGATGCCCCATCTAAGCTAGTCCCATTTGCCAGCATTTGGCCCATAACCTTATAAACTTTTCCAATCCATGTACCATAAGGCAGTTGATTTCCACATAGATACCATCCTTTGTGCAAAAAGGTTGCCGCTCAAGTTTCGCTTAAATCTTTCCCCTCTCACCTTAAACCTATTCCCTCTGGTTCTTGAATCCCCAACTCTGGGGAAAAAAGACTGAACACATTCACCCTATCTATGCCCCTCATGATTTTATACACTTTTTCTGAAATGTTTTTAAAGCACAATTAATCTCTAGAGAATAAGGTGTCATCTGCATATGGCAAACCAGCCATCCCGAGAATCAGTCTAGTGTATCTTTGCTGCCCCCTCTCTTTGGCAAATACATCCTTTCTTCGGTAATGAGATGAAAACTATACACAATAGTTATGGTCTCACCAAGACTCCAAAAATTGAAGTAAGCCTCTCATGTGTCCAGATCCTCTCATAATAAGTGTTAACAAGTCCTTGCTGGATCACTTGTTGCACCTGCACACTGGCTTTCAGTGACTTATGTTTAAGTGTACCAAGGTCCCTTTGCACATCAATACTACGTAATCTCTTAGCATTTAAAAGCACTCTGCAAAGTGGTGGTCCTCACATTCCTTCCACATTATAGTCCTTTGTCCAAGTTCTAATAGAATACCATAATAAAAACAGAATGTGCTATAAATACTCAGCAGGTCAGGTTACATCCGTGGGAAGAGAAAGAGCGTTAACATTTCAGTTTGAAGACGTTTCATCAGAACTGGATCAATAGATCGCTAATACCCTCCAGAGGAGGGTAACAACAACTTCTTCTCAGTTGGATTATGCACGGAACTGACTCTTAATGCCCTCTGAACAGGCATATCATCAATTACTTAAAGTGACCAAATAACTTTGCAGTGCAACTTTGTATGCCCATTAAATGTAGACATAGCTTGAGAAAAAGAGAATCACTTGAACAAATCAAAAAATATGCACAGTAATATATGGACAGGCATGGTAGTGTAGCAGTTAGTGTAACACTACTACAGGGCTAGTGACCCGGGTTCAATTCCGGCCGCTGTCTATAAGGAGTTTATACGTTCTCCCGTGTCTTTGTGGGTTTCCTCCAGGTGCTCCAGTTTCCTCCCACATTTCAAAAACATGTGGGTTAGGAAGTTGTGGGCATACTATGTTGGCACTGGAAGCATGGTGACACTTGCGGGCTGCCCCCAGAACACTTTACACAACAGATGTATTTTACTGTGTGTTTCGATGTACATGTGACTAATAAAGATATCTTATCTTTAGCAAGTTTAGTTAAGTTTTAAAGGGGAGTAACTGGTCTTTGGTCATCAGTGCTAAACACACAGGAGACTATCAACTATCTGCCAAATAATTCATTCATGAGAATTTGTTCATTACCAGCAACCAAAATCAAATTTCTCCCCTTAAAGTGAGAAACATTTTGGCAGTTTAACATTATTTATTTTTTTTCAAATTAGACACATTTTTGGTCACCTGTTTGCATAAACATGCCAGGAAAAGATAGAATTAGCTTAGCATTGGCATTGTCCTGAGATAAATTTGATAAGAAAGAATATACTTGCTTTGGAATTGCTGAGGCATAGATTTTCTGTATTGATTCCTGGGACGAAGAAACTTACTCATTTAGAAAAACAATAGGTGTTATTTAGTAATGTCAAGTAAATAACTGGTGCTATTTAAGATTCTGAAACTGGTTAGTTGGGTATCTGCATTGGGGATTTGGTTCAAGATGAGAGCACTGAAATAAAGAGAGATTTCATCATTCAGAGGATTATGAATCTTTGGAATTCTCCAGGGAAGGGAGCAATGGATTTGTGTTCAAGGCTGATATTAAGAGACGTTTGAGCATTAAAGAAATCAAGGGATATTGAAATCTGGCAGGACATTTGTCAAGCTAAAGAATCAGTTATGATCATTTTGAAAGGCAGAGCAGTTTGAGGGTCTATATGCCCTACTACTTCTTCTGTGCGCCAGTGACCCGGGTTCAAATCTGGCCACTGTCTGTAAGGAGTTTGTACGTTCTCCCCGTGTCTGAGTGGGTTTCCTCTGGGTGCTCCGGTTTCCTCCCACATTCCAAAGACGTACAGGTTAGGAAGTTGTGGGCACGCTATGTTGGCACCGGAAGCGTGGCGACACTTGCGGGCTGCCCCCAAAACACTACGCAAAAAGATGTATTTCACTGTGTGTTTCGATGTACATGTGACTAATAAAGATATCTTATCTTATCTTATACTATTGTATTTTGTATTCTGTTCTGTAAAGCCAGGACTTGCATCTTTTCTCCAACATATCACTTCCTTGGGATAACATGCTTTGCTTTTGAAGTGCCATTACTAATATTTAACAAATACAACAACCAATTTGTGTGCAGCAAAATTCTTCAAATAAGATATCAGTAAATGGCTAGGTAATTTGTTTCTGACGTTGTTGACCGAGGGAGAATTGTTGTTCAAAATATGGAAAAGATCTGACTGCTTCACTTGAAGTTGCACAGGCAGATCTTTTGCAGAATTAGTAGTGGTACCTGAAAGTAGATTCAAAATTAACTAAAATGTTAGCAATTAAGCAGGAGATAATGACACAACTTAAAACACAATGTAGTTCAATATAATTCAGAGCAGAAAGCATCCAGTGCTCACTTAAACCTTGTGATGGACCAAAGTCACAGCCTTACAGTGCGGAGCTAAGGTTTGTTAAAATGGCCAGAATACTTTAGGAGCTGCAAAGTCAAATTTAAGATGAACATGATAAAAGCAAAAGAGTGGGTAGGGTTAGGGGTTGAGCTGTGGCTCTGAAGAGGAAGTTTTGGACAGGTTGAGCCTGCTCTGAAAGATTATAGAAATTTTTGGCATATAGGAGGGCTACTCATCCATAGGGATCTGTTCTGGGACCCCTGCTCTTTATGATTTTTATAAATGACTTGGATGAGGATGTGGAAGCGTGGGTTAGTAAGTTTGCTGATGACCTGAAAGTTGGTGGTGGTGTGGATAGTGCAGAAGGTTGCAGGAGATTACAACAGGACATTGATAGGATGCAGAGCTGAACTGAGAAGTGGCAGATGGAGTTCAACCCGGTAAAGTGTGAAGTGATACACTTTGGAAGATCGAATTTGAAGACAGAATACAAGGTTAACAGCAGGACTCTTAGCAGTGTGGAGGAGCAGAGGGATCTTGGGGTGCACGTCCATAGATCCTTCAAGGTTGCTGCACAGGTCGATAGGGTTGTTAGGAAGGCGTATGGTGTGTTGGCCTTCATTAGTCGGGGTATTGAGTTCAAGAGCCACCAGGTAATGTTACAGCTCTATAGAACTCTGGTCCGACCACATTTGAAGTATTGTGTTCAGTTCTGGTCACCTCATTATAGGATGTGGAAGCTTTAGAGAGTGCAGAGGTGATTTACCAGGATGCTGCCTGGATTGGAGAACATGTCTTATGAGAATAGGTTGAGTGAGCTAGGGCTTTTCTCTTTGGAGAGAAGGAGGATGAGAGGTGACTTGATAGAGGTCTACAAGATGATAAGAGGCATAGATTGAGTGGACAGTCAGAGACTTTTTTCCAGGGCGACAATGGCTAACACGAGGGGACATAATTTTAAGGTGATTGGAGGAAGGTGTAAGGGGGATGTAAGAGGCAAGTTTTTTTACACAGAGAGTGGTGGGTGCGTGGAACTCACTGTCGGCAGAGGTGGTGGAGGCAGATACACTAGGGACATTTAAGAGACTCTTAGGTAGACACATGAATGATAGAGAAATGGAGGGCTATGTTCGAAGAAAGGGCTAGGTAGATATTAGAGCAGGATAAAATGTTGGTACAACATTGTGGGCTGAAGGGCCTGTACTGTGCTGGAGTGTTCTATGTTCATCCCATCGTGAACACCCCAGAAAAGGGATATTTGGGCTTATCCATTGTTTTCTATCCACAACCCTGTAGGATACAAATATAGTTCACAGCATTTGAAGTGTTTATTTAGCTAATTTTCAAATGTGATGTTTGTTTCAGCCTCCATTGCCCTTTTCGGCAGTGAGTTCAATATTCTCATCATTATTCTTGTTCATTCTTCTGATCCTTCCACCAACTATCAGAAATCTCTGACTCTCAGTTATTGACCTCTCTACTATTGTCCCTCCAGTTCCCTCTTATAACTTTATAAATCTTTATTAAATTTTGGCACAGATTCTTTGCAAAGAATGTCATCCTAGCCTAACAAATCTTTCCCTTGATATGACTTAGTAAGTCTCCAATATATCCTTCCTCATATTCTTCTGGTGATATGATGACCAGAAATGAACAGCGTACTCAAACTGCAGCCTCAATAATTTTTAACATAGTTGTAACATTACCTCCCTGGAGCAAAAGGGCAAGTATCCCCTGTGCCGCCTTGGTCTATTTTTCCAGCTATCTATAAACATTTATGAAATTAAGTCCAAGATCCCTTTGTTTCTGTACATTTCTTAATAGCCTATCACTGACTGTGTATTCCTTTGTTTGTCTTTATCTCATTCATCACTGGATTAAATTCCATTTGTCACTTATCCATACAAATCATAACAATCCTCCTGCAGTGTGCAACTTTTTTTCTTGCTAACAAGCACACTGATAATGTTGGCATTATCCGTAAATTTCTTTATCATGGTTCCTCTCTTTAAATCCAAATCATTAATATGGACACAAAAAAGAAATAAACCTAACAACACAGAAACAACAATCTACTGGAGGAACTCAGCGGGTGAAGTAGCATCTATGGAGGGGAAAGGAATTGTCAGCAAGGAGAAGATGTTACTACTGATCCGCACAGACTGTGATCTCGCAATAAGGAAGTCAAGGATCCAGTTGCAGAGGGAGGTACAGAAACCCAGGTTTTGAAGTTTGTTGATCAGCGCTGAGGGGATGATGGTTTTGAATGCCGAGCTGCAATCGATAAACAGCATCCTGACATGTTTTGCTGTTTAGGTGATTCTGATTCTGAATTGTTGGTGTTTCAGGTCGAAACCCTGCATGAGGACCCTGCAGTCTCTTGTGTCTTCTAACAGCATAGAATCCCACTCAAGATCCTGTGCACAGTTGCTTACATTTTGATTCTGCCACTTTTGGATCCAGGTTGCCATTTTTTCAGAATCAGAATCAGAATCAAGTTTATTATCACTGACATACGTTGTGAAGTTTGTTGTTTTGGGGCAGCAGCATAGTGTAAGACATAAAAGTTACTAGAAGTTACAAAAATAAATAAATAGTGCAAAAGAGGAATAACGAGGTAGTGTTCGTGGGTTCATGGACTGCTGAGAAATCTGATGGAGGGGAAGAAGCTGTTCCTGAAATATTGAGTGTGGGTTTTCAGGCTCCTGTACCTCCTCCCCAATGGTAGTAACATGAAGAGGGCATGTCCCAGATGGTGCGGATCCTTAATGATGGATGCCGTCTTCTTGAGGCACCGCCTCTTGAAGATGTCCTCAGGAGGGGTTGTGCCCGTGATGGAGCAGGCTGAGTCTACAACTCTCTGGAACCTCTTTTGATCCTGCACATTAGACCCTCCATACAAAGCTGTGATGCAACTAGTCAGAATGTTCTCCATCATATATCTGCAGAACTTTGCAAGAGTCTTTGGTGACATACCAAATTTCCTCAAACTCCAAATGAAGTAGAGCCACTGGTGTGCCTTCTTTGTTATTGCATCAATGTGTTGAACCCAAGGTAGATCCTCCAAGATGTTGTTGCCCAGGAACTTGAAACTGCTATTGATCCCTTTGTCTTTTGCTTTTCTGATCAGTCGACCTAATGGGACCTTTATAAATGCATTGCTAAAATCCATGTGAACCATGTCAACTGACCTAACAAACATCAATTATGTTCTTTGACACCTCCTCAAAAAATTCAATCAAGTTACTCAGACATGACCATTTTTTGAATAAATCCATGTTGGTTGTATTTGATTAAACTCTACCTCACTAAATTGAAATTTATATTCAGAATGATTTTTCAATAATATGTCCATCACAGACATTAGCCTGACTGGCCTTTGAAAATTCTGTATTGTCAAATGTGCTAAAATGCAGCCATTAGAGCCAGGAAAGGTAAATGGCAGGGATGGAAAGGACAAAGGATTGGCAAGATGACCAGGTATGCTCTGGAAAAGGAACCCAGAAAGTAGTTATATAGCTCATAACCCTTTTTGTGAATTAGCTGACAGCAGGATTCCACTTCTATGAAGCTAATGGTGCATCTTCAATCCAAGCGTTTTAAATTCTGCATTTAATTGTGGATCTTTCCTCACCTGAAGATGCTGTGACATTTGAACATAAATAATTTGATGTTAGCTCGACAGCAACTTTGGGCTAATTTGAGAAAGCAAATTTGCACTCCTGCATAAAAAGTTGCATGTATTTCTATGACACTACCAAAAAATGATTCTTTATTAAAACACCAGCTATTTCATACACTTCTGTCACACCAATCAAAGCTGCTGATGCAAAATCAGCAGGACAGCACTGCTGTAAAACAGATATCCTGAAGATATGACATAGGTGCACAAAAAGTAAAAAAAAATCAATCTTGATGTTTACACTTCAGAGAAATCTGTATAGCTTGTTTACTCAATCCTACCAAGGGACTGGGTGGTTAAAACAAACCAGAAATTAAATTACGCATAAAGTTATTGGCAACTGGACACAATGAATGTTGTCAGAAGCAAGTAACAGTACAGAATCTTTGAAGTTATACTGTGGAATATTAGAACATGAATGCATAATGAAACTCTGAAATTCATCTCCAACCTTTTAGTGGAAATAGTAAATGTATGAGGCAAATGGCAATATCACCACTAAAGTATATGGTGAAATGGCATCTCTTCAACAGATTTCAGATGAATATGATATAGAATCATGCAGGTTTCAAACTGCTTAATTTGAAAGTCATTTATTTTATTTCTCTTCTATGGAGTAATTTCACAATATATTGCAATTTTCTAACTTCTCATACACCTCATATCATGGATGATCATCCTTTTTCTATTTCTTGTGAGGTATAAATTTCATATTGCAATATATTGTATACTTAATTGTTTGAGGCATTTTAATCTCACCATTGGCCCTGCTCAGTGATCCTTTGTATTTCCATATTTTTTCTTTCATAAACTGTCACTTTTGATTAGCATAGCGACTTTTCAAAAATGTGCCAAGACTGCATATCGTTGCATTTGCACTGTATTTAATTTACCAGTACACTGCATCAGACTAATGTTCCATTTATATTGCGGAATCGCTTCAGCTTGATGTAGTTCTCAAGATATTCTGGCTTCAGGTACTCTGAAATCTATCAATTGACAATGAGCACTGTTTAAAATCATGAGTCAGCAACTAATTTGAGACACTGAATTAATCTTCAGTTTTTTATAAAAGCTGTCTGTTCAAATGATTAAATGGTTTCAGAGAAATTTTCAACCCCTTAAGTCTGCAGTTAATGAAAACGATATACAGCCACCATCTGCGTCTGGTGACTACTATTACTAATAATACAGGAGAATTGTATTTGATTAGTGCACTTCATGACCACAGGACAAACCAAGCAGCTTATGTCCAATTAACTAGTTTTGAAATGTAGTTACTGTCAAATGTATGGCAATTTTTGCAGAGCAATTCATCTTTTTTTTAGTTAGTGATATTGGTTGAGAGGTAAGACTTTTTTAAATATTGCCATATTATACTTTTGAGAGGGTGGAAAGGACTGCAGCCCAGAATTGTGTAAGAAAACAGCTTCACCAACAATTCAGAACTCCCAAAGCACTGCAATGGAATAAACATTGCTTGCCTCTGGAATGGGATTCAGAACATAAGAATATAAGAAATAGGGCCAAGAGTAGGCCATCTAGCCCTTCAAGCCTGCTCTGCTTTTTTTGAGATTAGGGCCAATCTTCAACCTCTGTGCCATTTCCGGCACTGCATCCATGAACACAAAGACTGACTCCACCGCAAACTCCCCCCATCCCCCAATGCCCCACCGAGACAGACAACTCCAAAAGTCCACCACCCTCTGAGTGAAGACATCTCTCCTCATCTCAGTCCTAAATAACCTACTTCTTATTCTCAAACAGTGCGCCCTGATCATAGACTTCTCGGTCAACGTAAGCAGTCTCCCTGCTTCTAGCCTGTCAACCTCTTTAAGGATTTTGTAAGTTTTGATGAGATCTCCTCTCATCCTCCTAAACCCTAAAGAATGCTGTCCCGACCAACTCAATTTCTTCGCATTTAGGAAATCTCTCATCCCTGCAACCACTCTTGAGAATATTCACTGCATTCTGTCTATGACAAGTACATAATTTCTTTAGTAGGGAGACAAACACTATCTAAAGCATTCTAGATGTCATCTCAATAAGGCCCCATACAAGACTTCCTAAATGCTGTATTCACATCTTCTTGTAATTTTCCTCCCAAATTGCTTGTTGCATGCTGGCTTTCAGTGATTTGAGTAGAAATGCACAAAGTCACTCACTGAGTCACTTTGAGATCAATTCTACTCACTCTCACTATTTTCCATTTTCTGTTTTGTGCACCAAAATGCATTTTTCCATACTAAGATAAGATAAGAAAAGATATCTTTATTAGTCACATGTACTTCAAAACACACAGTGAAATACATTTTTTGCATAGAGTGTTCTGGGGGCAACCCGCAAGTGTTGCCACATTTCCGGTGCCAACATAGCATGCCCACAACTTCCTAACCCATACGTCTTTGGAATGTGGGAGGAAACCGGAGCACTTGGAGGAATCACATGCAGTCATGGGGAGAATGTACAAACTCCTTACAGACAGTGCCTGGAATTGAACCCAGGTCGCTGGCGCTGTAATGGCATTGCGCTAACCACTACACTACCATGCCTGCCCATTTGCCATGTTCTCGTGACCTTGTCCATATCCTCATGAAGGTTCTTTGTATCCTCCACCATACTCACAATCCTGCCTAGTTTAGTATCATCAGCAGAGTGGGAGACATGACCTTTGCCCCCACCCCCAAACCCCCCATCCAACTTCTTGGTTGAGCTTGTGAATAGCCAAGGCCCAAGCAGCAATCCCTGCACTACTCACAGGTCAAGTCACACCAAGCTGAGAAAGATCCATTAATTCCTACCCTCCTTTCAATCCATGTGAGTACATTAACAGCAATTCCATATGCTCTAATCTTATTAACAATCTTGTATGTGAGATCTTTCCAAAGCATTCTGGAAATCCATCAACATTTTCTGACTCCCCTGATGTTTTCTACTAGTCACATTCTCAGAGAACAACAGATTAGTTAAACATGATATTATCTTCATAGATCCATGTTGACTCTGCTCAATTGCGTTATTCATTTCAATGTTTTCTGTTGTGACATCCTTCATTATCAATTCCATCACTTTCCTTACAAATCATGTGAGGGCAACTATTGTCAAACAGAGGGGTCACATTTGCTACCCTTCAACCTACAGGAACAGTTCCAAAATCTACAGAGTGCTGGAAGATGATAATCAGAGAATCCACAATCTCTAAAGCCACCTCTTTCAAAGCTCTGGGATATAGATCATCAAATTGTTGGGATTTATCAGACTTGAAGCAACAGGTATTAATTTAGAAGCTTTGACTCAGAACTGATTCATAAACGACAATATTACTGTGGTCATACATTGCTTGGGACTTCCAGTGTGTACAGAGGGCTGCAAACATTCCACATTGAAGTATGTGCACTTGAGCACTACTGCATGGAAGTGAGGTGAAGATAGGGTATTCACAGCCCTCTGTGTTCTACCTTTTGCTTCCTTTTTATTGAGGGGCATACATTTTCAGAATATTGGAAGCATAAAATCAGTGAATCATGATCACTCAATGCTGGTTATTTGCCCCTTTGATACAGTGCTGGCTTTTTGTAACAACCATCCTGAAATAAAATTAAAGAAAATGTTGGAAAAACTCAGCAAATCTGGCAGTGTCTGTAGAAAGAGCAACAGTTAATGTTTCATGTCTGGGGCCCTTTGTCAGAATGGTCCTGAATGTTGAAAGATTAATTGTTTCTCTCTCCACAGATGCTGCCTGACCCGCTGAGTTTTTGCAGCATTTTCTGTATTTATTTCAGATTTCCAGCATCTGCACATTTAAAAAAACAATTCAACCCCATTTCCTGGTCTTTTCTTACAGCATGCTTTCTTTTCTTCCTTCAAGTACCCATGTTCTTCAATAGCAATATTTTAATCTACTTCTACTACCATTTCAGGCAGTCAATTCTTTGTCTCATCTTTTGTTTCATCGTATTACTTCCATGTTCTCTCATTCATGATGCTGCCCAAGTGGAAACATTTTCTCTGTGTTCATCTTGTCAAAAACTTTCATGATCAGAACAGTTTTGTTAAAACTGCTATCGACCAGTTTCTCCCTTCCATCCAAAAAACTCCAATCCCTTGACCCTTTTCAACAACTTTTGTAAATCTTTTCTCCACTATTCCTCTGGGCTCCACATCCTTCTGAAAATGTAACATCCAGAATTGGATAACAGTGAATTTTTATAGAAGCTCAATATATCTTGTTTGGATTTGCACTCTTTGTCCCAAGTGTCCTGTATGAATGTTATAAATGCTTCCTCTGCCTTTGCTGCAACCCTCAAAGACCGAGGCAAACGTTCTCCCAAGGTCTCTTTTTTTCTCCACACAGCTCTTAGAACTGAAGTCTTCACATTATGCTGCCATTTCTTCATTGCTTCCTCATATCACTTCTTTGTATTAAATTTCATCTGGCAGATATCCACCTATTCCACCAGCTGCTCCTTCTCCCATAAAAGTCCATCACAATCAATCACAATTTACCACACTTTCAGGTTTTATCTCATTAATATACAAACCTAACAGGAAAAGTACCTGGAAAGGTAATGACACAAAGCACCCACCAATAAAGATAAGATCTTTATTAGTCACTTGTACATCGACACACACAGTGAAATACATCTTTTTTTGAGTAGTGATTTTGGGCGGCAGCCTGCTAGTGTCGCCACGCTTCCGGTGCCAACATAGCATGCTCATAACTTCCTAACCTGTACATCTTTGGAATGTGGGAGGAAACCGGAGCACATGGAGGAAACCCACGCAGACACGGGGAGAACGTACAAACTCCTTACGGACAGTGGCCAGATTTGAACCTGGGTTGCTGGCACTGTAAAGCATTGTGCTAACCACTGTGGTACCATGCTGTCCTATGAAGAACACAACTGTGTTATTTTTCCAAGACTGTGAAACAGTTGTTACTTGCTGTAATGCTGATAGGATGGGACTGACACATACTTCTAAGGGTAAAGAAAAATGGATTAGAGAGGTATGTTCTGCTTCTGGATTTCAGGCCCGGAGGATTTTTGGCTGGTTTTGCCCAAAATTAGGTCTCAAAAGTGACAGATCTATTCCTAATTCCCGATGGAGGGTTACATACTTTTTTTTTGTGCTCTGACCTGAAGCAAATGTAACACAGCCAGGTGAAGAAGGGAGGGATTTTGTATGCACCACTATATCTTATTTGCAGTAATACAATGGCAGATTCTGCCATGCCAAGCCACAAATGTTTTTTGCCTATTCTACCTGTTCCTATTGAGATGTAAATCATGGTCTTTGATGAAATTATGCTATAATTGTAAAAGCATTGTGGAGTACTTTTGATTTGCATGGAAACTCACAGCTTAACTGAAGCAAATCTAACTCTGTCTTCAGCTAATATGTTATTTTCAATTGGCTGTCAAGGCATGAGTGAAATTGCAAAGCCCACAGGAAAGGCACAGAAGGGTTCTGCCAACTTAAAACAATTGGACATCCAAGAGAAGTTGTAGACTATCCGCAGCAGCAGCAGAAATGTACTACAATATCACCTGTAACCTCACTTGCTGACGTACCTCACTGTACCGTTACAGTTATATTGGGAGGGGGGTCAACCCTAATTCATTCAGGGATGGCATTATATGAAATATTAAGTGCTACTATCAGGAACGAGTTTCCAAGCAAGATAATTTTCAGGTACAGGCAAAGGGGAAGGGTAGAAATAAATCAATTTGAAGGTAGGTGGGAGGCAGGAGAGATGAAATAGCAACATGGACAATATTCTCAGAATAATACTGTCTATTTTTCTCTCGGGGAGAACAAATGCTGTTTGGATGATTGCTTCATGTTGCCTCCTTGATCCCTGAATTTTCTTCTTGGGACATTATCTGCTCCATCACAGGAAACAGATATATCTTGTTTCAAATATTAATGAGAATGGTACAAAAATGGAGAAATTAAGCAAACCATGCTTGTTCAGTGGGAAGCCCAAAGGGCATTGAACTGAAATAAAAATAGAAAATGCTGCATATACTCAGCAGGTCAAGTGCAGTGAGAAAGTGGATTGATGACTTCTCATCAGAATTGTAAAAGTGAGAAAAGAATTTACAGAGAGACAAAAGTGTGGAGAGAGTTTTGGGATGTGGACCAAGATTATCCAGGATATAAAAATGCCACCTAAGAGAGAGAGAATGATGGATACTTGTTAATTACTGCTGATTTATTCAGAGGAGAAACAGAGAGAGGTGAATAAGGACTGTGGAGACGGGAAAAAAGACGATCTGTATACAAAAGGCAAATTGCTGGAAGAATCCTGGCCTCTATTGCTGTTTGTGTGGAGTTTGCACTGTGACTTTGTGGGTCTCCTCCAGCTGCTTGGGTTTACACTCACATCCCCAAGGCATGTTGGTTGGTAGGTGATATGGCCTCTGTAAAATGCTCCTACAATTATGGTGAGTGGTAGAATCTGTGGAAATTTGATGGGAATGTGGGAAGAAACAGATGCCATAAACGTGTGCTTGATGAGCTTGGTGGGCCAAAGGACCTGCTTCTGTGTTGTCTCGCTATGTTTGATCTCTTACTTTGCATAGTTTTGATGAGAAATCACTGAACTGTAAAGCTAACCCTCTTCCTTTCTCCACGCATGCTGCCTGACTTGTTAAGTATTTTCAGCAATTGAAAACTGCAGGTGCTCAAAATCTAAAATAAGCTCAGAAAATATTGGAGATTCTCAGCAGGTCAGGCAGCAAGTAAAGAGAGATGACCCAGAAGCCAAATGAAGCCTCATTTACCTGAAGATTTAACTCTGTTTCTCTCTCCATGGATGCTGCCTGACCCATGGAACATTTCATCACATTCTGGTTTTATTTCCAGCATTTTCTGTTTCTATTCCTCTGGGTTGGATCCTTTTCAGCTTCTTTGGGAAAGAAGTGCTCTCCTTGCTTGCCAGTTTTGGATAGATTGTGGTCATCAGATTTGTGGATCTGGTTTGTGGGTGGGAAGTTCAGGAGCAGATCAATTGGTTGGGAACTCACCAGTCACCTGTCAGGTGTGTCATTGATCTGAATCTAAGCTGCCTCACAGGTAGCTGGTCAGGACCTACTGCTGCACAATCTCCAGGCACATCGTAACCCCTGACCCGCCTGGGGGTTCATCAGATTAAGGTTCAGGTCCTGCTGGAAACTCTCAGAATTATGCAAATGAGGCTCTCAGGATGTTCCTGTGATTGGTAGTTTGGGAAGATATGCAGGCACAGAGTCTGCCACACTGACTGCCAGGTAGATAATAGTGAGCTGATCAATCCTCCTGCCCTTTAGGTGCTCCTGTGGGTGGCCTGGTCACTGGAGGCCCTGGAGAACAACAAGGTCCTGTACACTACACAAGGGGATGGGTCACTTTGGGAGCTGGAAGAACTCAGTAGGTGAAGCAGCATCTACGGCAAAGAAATAGTTAAAGCTTCAGGTCGAGACCCTGTGCATTAGCAGTGAGAGTGTAGAGAGAAGATAACCAGTATATAGAAGTGAGAGGGAGGGGTGAGACAGGGGCTGGTAGGTGATAGATGGAACCAGATAAGAGGAGGGGAGAATTAGACAGATGGAATTGGGTGGGAGATGGGAGGGGAAAGGGTAGAGATAGAGGCTGAAAGGTGATGGGTGGAAACAGAGCAGGAGAAACAACAGAGGGAGAACAGTGAGAGAGGGACTCACAGAACTCCTGTCAAAGAGAGAAAGAGAACTTCTTCAAAATGGGCATACTTTGAAGAGAATTTGCAGTGGAGTAGGAAAGTGCATTGTATCTTCAATCTATATACAAACCAATGAAATAGGAATTATGAGATGCAGAACATAGCACTTGCTCCAAGTATGAAATAAAAGTTGGAAATACTGAGCAGATCAAGTAGCAACTGTGGATGGAGAATAAATGAAGTTAATTTTGCCTTGCATTAGAACTGAACTTCTGACACAAGCTGAAAAAGCTGGTTATTGGAAAAAGTTGAATTCGGCATTGACTCCTGAGGGTTTCAGTGTGTCTGGACAGAAAATGAGATGCTATCCCTGGAGCATACATCAGGTTTTGTTGGAATAATATAGGATTAAAGTGACATGAACCTGCACCAAACAGCTGAGTTGGCAAGACTAGTAGTGATCTCCATGATTTGTTAGCTATTAAATGATAATGGATGAAAATTAATAAATTGGTAAATTGAGTTATTATTGTCACATGTACCAAGGTACAGTGAAAAACTTTGTTTTACATGTCATCCATACAGGTCACTTCATCACATCAGTGCAATGAGGTAGTACAAGGAAAAAACAATAGCAGAATGCAGAATAAAGTGTTAAAGTTACAGAGAAAGTCAGTGCAGGCAGACAAGGTGCAAGGCCATGACGAGGTAGGTTGTGAGGTCAAGAGTCCAGCTTATCTTACTAGGGGACCATTCAAGAGTCTTATGTCAGCAGGATAGAAGCTATCACAGCCAATGGCTTTTGTCTTCTGTCTGATGGGAGGGGGAGAAAAGAGAATGTCAGGGATTCGTGAGGTCTTTGATTATGTTGGCTGCTTTAGTAAGTCAGCGAGAAGTGTAGACAGAGTCCATGGAGGGGATGCTAGTTTCCGTGATGTGCTGAGTTGTGTCCACAACTCTCTGCAGCTTCTTGCGGTCTTATGCAGAGCAGTTGCCATACCGAGCCATGATGCATCTGGATAGGATGCTTTCTAAGGTGCATCTATAAAAATTGGTGAAGATCAAAGGAGACATGACAAATTTCTTTAGCCGCTTGAGGAAGTAAAGGCACTGGTGCACTTTCATGGCCATGTGAAGGGATCAGTAGTGAAGTAGTGGGAACTGAATGAAGGGAGTTAAAATGTAAATTTACTGTCACACAAGCTGGTCACCAGTTCTATGCTATTAGATATTCTGACATCCAGTAGCTGAGACCCACTATGCCTTTCTTTTGTTCTGACACAACTTTGTTCTCGTATATTCTAATAACTGGTCACAGTTCATCTCAACATGAAATGTGGACAGAATTGGATTTTGATGATGAAGGTGGGTGTTCTGCTGCAAGTTACTAATTTCATGCAACGTTGTGCCCACAAGAACTCAGCCTAAGAGTGTTGTTGGATTTCACCAGTCACATCTTATTTTTTGAAAGTAGCATGGAGAGGAGGGTACAGATTCATCAGTGGCAAAGATACAAGGATTTGTGATCACCACCACCTAAAATCTAGAGAATAAAGGGAATGAACAAACATGCAATAACAGATTGTATTTTGTTTTTAAGACTCTTGATGTTTGATCTATAAACTCAAGACCATTTACCTATGACATGTTCATGCATATATACAGGGTCCTACTCTGACAATATACAACTGAAAATCAAGATAAGAGAGTGTAAATATTGAGACAAGGTCAATGAAATGATGTATTGGAGAAAGAGAAGGAACAAAGCATACAGAAAAAACAAAACATGCAGGAACAAAAATAACCAGATTAATACGTGAATGTTAAAAATAACCACTGGTATAGAGATGCAGAATATTTTCAGAGCAGGAGAACATCCACATCTTGTTAAGTTTATGCCAGCTTTCTAGCAAGTGATACAGTATATCCTATTTTCCATGCTCTGTCTTTGTAGCCCGCAAGTTTATTTCTCGCAAGTGCCTATCCAATTTCCTTTCTAAATCATTGATCGTCTGGATCCCCATCACTCTTGCAGGCATTCTATTCCAGAGTATCACAAGTCACTGATTAAAGATGTTTTTCATCACCACCTCTGTATCTCTTGTCAAAAATCTGTTTCGCTACTCTTTGACCCAACTGCTAATGGGAACAGGGTTCCTTTCTGTATCTAAACTTGTCTCTATCCTCCCCCAATCTCCTTTGCTCCAAGGTGAGTCCCAGTTTGCCCAGCCTAACATTGCAGCCAAAAGCTCTCATTCTGGGAATCATTCTGGTAAATGTTTGCATTCTCCCAAGGATTTTCACTCCTATAGTATGAGGAACAGTCCTGAATTCATGACTCTTATTGTGGCCAAACTAGATATTCAGCATAATTTCTTTGAACAGAAGAATATTATTATATTTTTCTTTTGATTTATGTAATTTTTCCACTTATCATAAACAAATTTGACAATCCCTCTATAAATGTGCACATTATATTTGTTGTCCCAGTGATGCATACAGAAGAGCAGGAAGTGGGAACAGATTTGATAATTTAAGTTGGGAATATGGTTACTAGATGAGCAAGCTCTGTACAAAGACAAGCTGACTGAATATAAAATATAGAAATCATTTTGCTGTAAGACTTATGACTCTTCTGCTTCAGCTTCTAGCTCTTCAGCGAAATAAGGCATGGAGAATGCTACTGGGAGGCAAGAATGTTATAGCTCCATATGTTATAGCACTACATTACAAATAGAATTATTCAATACAGCCATTCAGCCTCTGGCTCATTTTGTTCTGTCTAGCCTTTATAATGTAAATACCCACATGATTAAAATGAGGAGCAACCATGTTGAGAAGTCAAGGCCTGGAGCTTCACATGGCTGGGGTGGATTAATCGATGCAATTCACCTGAAATTGGCAAAAGCAGCACAAAGAATCATGGAATGTTCAGCACAAATTTTATTTCATGCAAATTCAGAATCCACAGTCTTTGCACTGGTTTATAAATATCACATTATAAAACAACCCCATTGAAAATATAGGACATGCCTCTAAACCGAATTAATCAGCTTTGGGGGGCGGTTCCTCTAATTTTCCTCCTTTGCAGACCTGTAAGGAAGCTGTAAAATAAAACTGGTTCTCAAGTATAAGGAATGAAGGGGTAAATTTTAAAGTTCATTGAATAAAACTGAACTCAGAGTAATAAATAATTATATCTACCGTAACTAGCAAAGAGTTATTTATATTTATTTTAATTTAAATCATGTTCATGTATTTAAAATTGTGGTAAATTAGATATTCTAATTTTGTCTGTAAATTAGATTGTTTAGCAGTATAGTGGTGGTTAAGTAATGGTTAAGTTATCAGATCAGCAGGCAGAGAAGCCCCATCCAAGTTATATATATTTATAATACATATATATATTTGCACTCCCTTTCTGCTTCGCCACTCCACTTCATTGCAACTGAGCATGAGATCCCTTCCCTAGCTGGCACATGATTCACCTGAATTGATGGCTGGCATCGTGCATTCCCACCAATCATCACCCTATGTAATCTTATGACAGCCAAAGCTCATAATATTATATATATTTGGCATGCATCCCATTCAATCCATGCAGCAATTATGCTCCACTCATGTGTTCTCTCACCTTTCCTCATCTAAATTTACCTGCATTGCCCTTGATTTTCTTCCCTGTTATCCACTTGTCCAGCCTTCCCTGAACTGCATGCATATTGTTCACTTCAATGGCTCCCTGTCATAACAAATTCCACATTCTCAACGTTTGTTTGGTAAAGAAGATTTTTCTGAATTATCTCTTGGATTTATTGATGACTGTTTTATATTCTTCCTCACATGGAAATAATCTCCCTCTGTACAATCCATCAAACCCATTCTTAGTTTTAAAGTCATGGATGTAAATTGCCTGAATCGCTGGTCCCTGATTTTCATAATGGGCTCCTCCATGAGTCTTACTTGTAATAGTTAGATGCTTTTGATTACTTTTAAAGACCTCCATTATGTCATCTCTGGTTCTCAGGTTTGGGGTTAGTCAACACTGTCCCATTAAAACAAAGTTTTATGGAAATAGTGGCATAGAAGTTTATCACTAATGTGTTTGATGACGTTCAGGTGTTGTATGGTTACCGAGAGGAAGACTTGAAGGTTGGAATAGATAACTCTAGGAAAAAAAGTAGAATTAAATTTTAGATTGTGCAGGCAATGAATAAGTCATGAATGATAGCTGCGGTCACAGCAGAGGTGAAATATTACAGAGTATCTTGGGTTACTAAGATTACCTGGCCAGGATCAGTAAGAATAAATGCTCGGGGTTGGTAAGATTTACAACAGTATTAGGGGAACCTTTCTGTATTCCGGATGTGATGAGAGACAACACCACAAGAGTGTTGGTACCCATTTGAAGAAGAGAACAGTGCAGTCCCTGCTTGAATGGAAGCCCATCAACAGCAGTAGAAGAAAGTCAGACTGAAACAGCAATGAAACAACTTGACCTTGAGTAGATGCTATGCTTTGACAAATTTTATTAATGAAGAAGCAAAAGTCAAGTTCAATGTCACACTACAAGAGGAGGTGAAGAGAGTAGCAGAACATGACATAGGAGACCAAATACAATGACCAATAAAGCCATTCCTCTGGGTACTGATGGATTTTTAGGTCACCCACTCTTTTTAGCCAACAAACCTGCCGACCAATCAATTACTAATGACCAGCAATTTTGCCTATTGACTAGCTTTTCTCCAGCTTTCATTACCATCCCTAACTGACCATTCTGACCCAATCACCCAACCTTGCTCAATTAGTGTAGCGGTTAGCATAATGCTATTACAGCACCAGCAACCTGGGTTCAATTCTGCCGCTAAATGTAAGGAGTTAGTACGTTCTCCCCATGTCTGCGTGGGTTTCCTCCGGGTGCTCTGGTTTCCTCCCACGTTCCAAAAATGTACAGGTTAGGAATTGTGGGCATGCTATGTTGGTGCCGGAAGAGTGGCGACACTTGCGGGCTGCCCCCAGCACATTCTCAGTAACACAAAAAGACGCATTTCACTGTGTGTTTCGATGTACATGTGACTAATAAATAAATGTCTTATCTTATCCTGAGAGTTGCTATTTGTGCCACCGCAGCCACATCTTCAAATGTGTCTTTCCAGTCAGGTTGGTTTTGTAGAAATCAAAGTGAAGACCAATATTAACACTGGGTTCTGGGTTGGGGGCTCGACTGGATGCCTCAGATATTACTATTCAGGCATGATAACTGCAGTATACGGCCCTTTACATATCTAAGTCACTAACACAAAACTAATATATTCTCACTTGTTTCTGGCTTAAAGAAAATCTGCATCATTTTCAGTGTAGGCGGTGAGGAGGATCATTGTCCAATATCACTCTTCGGAACATTACAAGTAATGACCATGTTTCAACCTTAGAATTTTCAGCCACCCAGTTATATTGTATTTTTTTTCATTAAATCCATGAAGATTTAATTCCAGACTGGAGTATTTATAACTGTTTGAGTTTCTGCCAGCACAGAGAGTTCATTTTATTGTATTCTGTAAAATGGACTGTACTGATTTTCATTTTTTTAATCCATGATGTAGGTGGCAACCCATCATTATGCTTGAAATTCTCCAAGATCTACTGCAAAAGTTGCTTGGTTGTCCAGTGTCTGAAATTTCCCACACAGTGTGCATAATTTGCATTCATAGAAGCACACCTTACATACCCAGAAGCAATTTTGGCAAGGGCCAAGTCTTCAGAAATTCCAAAATGTTTTCAAGGCTACTGCCAGATTTAACCTACTAAAAATGTACTGCAGCTAGCACCTGTAAGTGTCTAGATGCTTATACTGTTCATTGAAGCTTGGTGAGAGATCAGGTTCCCAATGCCGGGTCTACATCGCCAAGTAATAGATATTTTGTGGAATTGGTTGACTCATTAATGTATGCCTGCTTCAGAGATAGTAGTATTGAGTATGGCATGGCAAGTTGATTTAATCAACTGAATCCCATTCATAATCCATGCCATTAAGCAATTAAAACAATTGAAAAAAACAGTGTAATTTTGCAAGCAATGGGAAGTTATAATATGTGATACTGCCAATATCATTAACATTCTGAAAAATTATGGTGTATCCTGTTGGCATGAACAAGGAATGCATCAGGTAGAATTGCACTTTTTCTAGTCTCCTTTGTAATACATTCATAGTGGTACCAAAGGCAATTCACCACCCATCTTTAGCCAAATAAATAAGTTCACATAGTTTTTGTTAACTATTTAATCCTGCTGCATGTTTGAGGGGCTTTGGTGTTGTAGAGTTCTTCCGCTAGGTCCATGACAGGCTACCTCAGATGGTCTCTTCCTTTGCCATGTGATGGTTTGGACTTTGATCTCCCACATGGAAGAAGCAAATTGTCACTTGATCAAAATTTCAGAAGCAAATTCCAACGTGCAAATGTTGCCATGTCATATATTTAGTGCACAATCAATCTAGTTCCCTGTAAGTATTGTAGATCTTTAGATAAAATAGACGTAACAGTCATTTACCATTTTATCAAACCTCTTGAATTGAAGTGGCTGAAGACATAAGAAAGAGGAAGATAGGAGCAAGTGCAGACCACTTGTCCCGTTCAGCCTGCGCTGCAATTCCATATAATCATGGCGGATCTGCCCCAAGTCTCATCTCCTCTTATGTGTCAGTTTCCCATTGCTTTCAATTCCCTGATCTTTTGAAAATTTTATCTTCATCCTCTCCGAGTACCCCCAATGATCTAGCTTCCATAACCTTTCATCATGGAGAATTCCAGATATTCACCATCTTCTGTGAGAAGAAGTTCCTATGCACCTCAGTTCTAAATGACCACCCCCTAATCTTGTAGTTATGTTTCCCTGTTCGTGGTTCTCCCACTAATGGAAACATTTCGACACCTACCCTGTCATACTCCCTCAGGATCGTATATGTTCCACTAAGATAACCCCTCATTCTAATAATTTCTTCAGCTGCTCATGACTGGCAAAAGAAGGTCCACTAATTTTTGTTCTGAATCATAAGTACAAGGAATTTAGAGTGGAGCAGGTGAAACAAACTTGTGCAGTATTTGGATGCACAATGACAGTCAACAGATTTTTCATGGTTGAATAGTTTGCACATTGCACACCATTTAGTCTTCTCAGCAATTAATCAAAAGAAAAGCTGCAACACTATTTATCTGGGATTCCATTAATGGCTATGTAAAGCAGGTGATCAAATGGTATACTCAGCTATAAAGATTACACAACACCAGCTTTAATTTTTGTCCATTGTTATTGGTTTGGGAGATGCCATCAGATCAGCCTTAAGTGAGTAACCAAGGTACATATTGTAAATAGTATGCACTGCCACTACTATCCTGAACCCATGCTGGAAGGACTGAATGTTTAATGTTGTGCAAAAAGTACCACCAAGAAGATTGCTTTGTCTTGAATAAAATCATTCTTCTTGAACGTCATCAGAACTAACACTCATCCAGGCAACAGGACAGTTCAGCACACTTCTGAATTGTGTCTTTAAGATGGTGGAAAGGCTTTGGGGCATAGCAGCTGAGTCACTTGCCACAGGATATCTGGCCTGTTTATCTGCTTTTGTAGCCACAGTATTTATGTGGCTGTTCCAGTTGAGTTTTAAGTCAGCAGTGACTCCCACCACACCCCACCCCCATCCAGAAATTGTGGTTGGAGACTTGGCCATGGTAATCCCATTGAATGTCAAAGGCAGGTGATTAGACTTTCTCCTGTTAGAGATGGCCTGTCATTTTGGTGGCATGAAAATTAATTGCCACTCATGTTTATCATCCAAATCCTGAATGTTGTCCACGTCTTGCCGCAAGTAGGTATGTAGTATGCCGCATGTTAGCTTCATTTGCTAAGGAGTTGCACAAATTGAACTTTGTGATCAGTGAACATCTCTACTTTTAACATGGTGCTGGAAGATAGGTCATTGATGAAGCAGCTGAAGATGGAAAGGCCCAAAAAAACTTCCCTGGGGAATTCTTGCAGTGATGTTCTGGGGTTGAGATGATTGATCTACAATAGCCAGAACCACCATTCTGTCTGGGAGAACTATCTGAACTCTAATCATTTGAGATGTTTCCCCTTGATGCCCTTTGATTCCCGGAATGAAAGGGCTTACATATGATGAGCGTTTGTCGGCTCTTGGACTGTACTCACTGGAGTACAGAAGAATGAGAGGGGACCTCATAGTGACATTTAAAATGTTGAAAGGACTGGACAGAGTAGATGTGACCAAGGTGTTTCCCTTGGTGGGTGAGTCCAGGACCAGAGGGCACAATCTTAGAATTAGAGGGTACGAGTTTAAAACAGAGATGAGGAGAAATTTCTTTAGCCAGAGGGTAGTGAATTTATGGAATTCCTTGCCACATCCAGCAGTGGAGGCCAGATCATTGGAAGTGCTTAAGGAGGAGATAGATAGATATCTAATTAGTCAAGGTATCAAGGGATATGGGAAATAAGGCCGGAAATTGGGGTTAGAATTTTTTTTTGCTCATGGAGCAGACTTCACCCCCCCATTTCTCATTTCTTTTTCTTTTTTTTCCCCCCCTTTTCTTTGGAGCAGACTCGATGGGCTGAATGGCCTACATCTGCTCCCTTGTCTTGTGGTGTTGTGATCTTTGACTTCAGTTTTACCTGGGGTCTTTGATGCCATACTTGGTTAAGTACTGTCCTGATGTCCAGGGAAGTCATTCTCACCGTATAGCTGGGATTCAGCTCTTTGATCCATGTTCAGACCAAGGCTGTGATGATGTCTGGAGAGAAGTAAAACTGGTGGAAATGGAACTGGTCCTCAGGTTGCACATTATTGGTGAATACATTCCACCTCCTAGCATCTTCCATCACTTTGCTGATGATTGAGAGTGAACTGATTAAACTGAATTAACTTGATTGGAATTGCCCTGCCTTTTGTGAATCCTGGGCAATGTTCAACATTATTAGGTAAGTATCAAAGATGTAACAGTATTGGAGCAGGTTGGCTAGAGGTTCAACTAGTTCTGGAACTTGTCTTCAAAGCATCAGCTCCGATGTTGTCTGGCCTTCTAGCTTTGGCGTATCCATTGCTCTCAGCCATTCCTTGACAGCACTTGGACTGAGCTGAATTGGCTGAGGACTGGTTTCTATGGTTGTGAAAATTTTCAGAGAAAGGCATGTTCACCTGTTACTTTTATCTGAACATGATTATAAAAACTTTGACCTTGTCTTCAGCATCTAGATGTTGGTCCCACTATCACTGAAGATTTGATATTCTTGGATCCTCCTCTTATTAGAAGGCTACATTTCCACTTTTAGTCACTGCCAGTCTCCCTAATGTTTAGGGTTATGTTCAAACAAAGTCTGGCACTGTCTATCTCATTTGATATGAAAATAATCACTTGGTAGAAGCATTGCTGAAGAACAGAAAGAATTAGAAGGCACCTAATCCATTAATTCCGAGAAGGAGCAGTCACAACAGGTTTAATTAAATGTGAAACTTATTGTAAATGTCGCTTCAATATATGACGGTAGGCGAGTTACATTTCATATACACTTCTTTTACCAGCAGGGAGCTTCTGAACACACTGTGAGATCTGCATCCAATTTAAATTCCAAGTATCACCAAATTTACTGTTTGTTTTATTACATGTAAATAATGTAAATATTCACATCGGTATTTAGAATTGTTTTACTTTATTCATTCAAATTCTTTGCTAACATTTGCTGTTTTCTCTGACATATTTGCTCCTCACAATTTTATATTCACAATACAGAAATAACCAATAATAATAGGTGGGGAAATGTGTATTTAAGTCCCACAAAAAATATTTGTACTTCTAAAGAGACTTTCCAGAAAGCAGACGTAAAAGCATGAAGACTGAGCTGTGAGCAAAGATTGCCGCAAACACACAGGGAAGTGTCTGACTGAAATTCTCAGTACTTTTGAAAAATTTACAAGCTGCCTGCAGAAAAAAGGATTGAAGATGTGTGTTAGTGGTAGATCAGTTGGAGGGTCATTCATTTGGTAGGGTGTTGGTTGGTGGCTTTGGAATGATCAGTATCTGGGGAAGAATGCATGTATTCATAGCAGCCAGATCAAGAGAAAACCAGATGCTGTGGGAGCTTCAAACGGGAGATTATCTGGGTATACATGCCTGATTCACATGTCGGTATTGCATTCCAACATTTCTGGCCCAACTATGTGCTGGCAGCACCTTTTGTCTTAATGTGCTTTCTACCCCCCGTATTGCATACACGAAAGATGATTTAGCACCACCGAAACAGGAGCTGCACTATCTAAGTATCATGATGATCAGACTGCTCTGATGCAGGAATTGTCTGTATCCTAACAGTACAAAGATGGCTACAGAGCACAACTCTATTCTAACATCAGGTTTAATCTTGGAAAAGCATTCAGAATTCATTGTTCCATCACTGAAATTAGTTCCAAAATTAATTATTTTTCAACTGACCAGATTCAGATTTAGTCATGCATTGTGCCTGTAGCCAATCTTTAACATCTTGAGGTTAGTGGCGACACATTTCCATGAAATAGAATTAATCTCTTTTTATTTCTATTTGTCAAATAAAGCAATATCAAAATAATTATCCTTTTGTTGATTGGGTGCATAAAATTTAAAACCATGAATATATAAAGCAATTGTGCATATTTTAAATGCTACAGGGAAAAAGTAAAAATTAAAGACAATATCTACTTTCGCAGTGGTAGTCAGTCTCGTAAGTAGCAATAGCTAAGTTGGAAATTAAGAAACTCTCCCAGAGGCATGGTTAATAGAAGCAATCTAATAATAAGTGTACAAAACCTAACCATGCAGATAAGTTACTGTATATTCTCACTCTGTGCTGAATTAGCTGAGACAGCAGTATAAAAATTAAAATAGTTTTGAAAGAATGAAATTAATCATCAGTAGTGGTGCAAATGCCAATACTAAAGTATAACATTGCAGATGCTGGAAATATGAAATAAAAACAGAAATGCTGGAAATAATCAGCAGGTCAGGCAGCATTTATGGAGAGGGAAACTGAGTTAAAGGTTCAGGTCAATGACTTTTCGTTTGGGGAATATAATTTAGAGAAACAATCTGTTTTTGTTGCTTCTGAAAAAAATAAAGAATGTAAAATGGCCTCTTGGTATTATCACTGGCTGCTTAACCAGCGTCATCAGCTCGTGCATTCTTACTGGAACAGCTATGTAAAGAGGAGATGGCAAAGAAAGGATGCCAGGCACTCACTCTCTGTGGTCATGCCTCAATAGTAAAATGCCTGAAGTCACAAGAACATAGGTAGCCAACACCATCTGTTCAACCAGTAGTGGAAGGCATAATTTGTAGTTGGAGAATGCTTAATGATTTTGAATGTGCATTGAATGTGTTGGGTGAATATCTGAACGTGTGATTCAACAAACTTCACAAGAGTGAATGTTCTTCACTTCGGCTTCATTCACCCTTCTCATTTTCTCTCCCTCTTTTCCATCGACAACAAATTGAGGAGTAAGTGAAAATGAAAAACAAAATTGCAAACACTGGAAATCTGAAATTGAAAAGTAGAAAATGGTGGAAACACTCATTAGGTCAGGTAGCATCTGTGGATAGAGAAACAGTTAATGATTCAGGCCTAGGTTCCGACAAATGATCTCGCACCTGAAACTTCATCCGTTTCTCTTTCCACAGATATTGCCTGACCTGCTGAATATTTACAGCAATTTCTGTTTTTACAATAAATTGAGGATATAGTTGCCGGTGTTGTTCATTGCAAAAGACTCCAAGGCCATCAAAGACTTGAGTTCAGTCAGCATTGTAGCCACAATGTATTCCCAACCCTATCCTTGTTTGTTCCTTATTCAATAATTGCTGGGCTTTCCAGTAATGCCAACACCCCACAAAACAAACTAACAGTAACACCAAAGTAATTTAGCTGATCATTGTTGTTTGTGGGATGGCATAGTGCACAAATTGTATATTGTATTTTCCTAAAATACAGCAATGAATTTACTCTACAGTAATTATTTGACAGGATCCTGTGGGGCATTCTGGAGAAATGAAAAGTGCTGTACAAATGCAATTCATTTCCTTCCTAATTAAAAATAAACATGCAACAGATAAATTAGTGCAGAAAAAATGCCTGAAGTGAGTTTTCTATGGGTGACACATTTCTAAATCTAGGAAAAAAATAATGAATGTAGCCGTAGGCCAAGGCCTTGATTATGTCAAGATGGTTTAAGTTAAGACATGAGTGGCCACAAATGGAAAATTGAAAATGGCAGAGAATGATTGGTTTAGATAAATAACATTACGGTTGAACATGAACTGAGTTGGGATCTTCTTGTTTCCAATCTTAAACCAAACTTTTATAGAGATCATAAACATAGCATAAAGATACAGTTAATATACTACCCAAGAATATTTGCATGTTCAGAATTAAAATGTAGGACATTAGAAGTGAAGCAAAACTTGCATGTTTCGTTGCTTTGCATAGTTAATTTATGTTTATATGCATACTAATGGACAATATTAATTTATGAAGCATAGATAATAGTAGCTGTAATGGGGCATTGACGGGAGATTTTGAAAGGATGAGAATGGTCAGAAAAGATGAAAATAAGTAGAGGAGATCAAAAAGGCAAAAATATCAGTAAATGCAGCAGAGCATATGTTGGAGCCATCAAAGATAATAGTTGTTAGATGAATGTGCAACAGAAGTGAAGAATCTGAGTAGAGATTTGTCCTTGGTTGCTTGTACTAAATGTATGCTCTACTTCCTAATTCAAGTCTATGAATTCAACCTAACTGAATTTAGAAAGCAGATGTAAAGTGCACTAACTAATAATTGTATCCATGCATAATTCATTCAACAGATGTGGATTACATTAAGGCATCTCCAGATCTGGAAGATGGTATACCTAGCTGGGCTCCCAGGTTTGCATCACAGAATCTTGAAACCATGGAACCTGATGAGTATCAGTCTAACATCTACATGGGTGGCAGCCCAGTCATGCTCTCCAGCAAGCAGGACAAAGCTGTCAAGCAGGACAGGCAACATTCTGCCTCTTCTACGAAAAAGAAGAAGAAGCGCACCAAACGGTCAGAAAAGCGGGAAAGCAAAAGTGCCACTGAGGAGCCACAAAATGAGTAATGCCTCTTGTCACGGTAATCTGAGTACTCTCAGTATCCAAGTCAGATCATCAAAGTAGACACAAGGGTTCTGTAAATTAACTTTCAAGTCACATTTGGAAGAGATATTGTTGTGTGTACTCAAATGCTAATTTGTTGTCTTGGATGTTTTATAATTTTAGTTCAATGCTTTTATTTAGCTTGGCTCTATTTCTTCTGTCAGGCAACATTCATTTCTTATATGTTCAACTATAAATGCACGGAAGTTGATGATAAAAACAAGTTACAAATGAACTATAAAAAAGAGCATTTTGCTAATATACGAAACTAAGATGATGGCCATTACAAAAATGTACTTTCAGTTTACACTCCCTTAGTGTCATAACCTAGGGTCTGACTGCAGAACAGATTAACCGTATTAAGATGAAAAATTATACATGTCATTAGTGAATATTGATTAAATCATGAAATAACCAGCTGGAGAAGCAATCCAAATTGTCTAGACTGAGTGAAAACAAACGTACACAAAATCTGTAATCTGTATTAAGCAGTGATTATTTCCAGTGCCAACATAAGCAGTTTTATTCCACAGGAATTTGAATTTAGCAGTTCTTGAATTAATGCATGTCATGCCAAACTAATGGCTGCAGTTTCTTCATGTCTCAACAAATTGAGACTTATATTGAAGAACAGCATGTATACACTGTTATTTTTATGGTATTTAAACAGCTGACGACTGGATATATTTTTTCTCTGTGTTCAAAGTTGAAGAAAGTAATGTAACTAAACTGTTTTTACATAACATGGAAAGACTAGTGAAAGAATTTTCTTTAAATTTGTAAGCAGAGCAAAGTACACCACTGTATATCTGACAAAATGTGGATGAAACAATAAACTGGCTTCAGCTACTGATGTAACTAAGTCAGATTGTTACTGCTTAATATTCATCTGAATTATATTGTGCGTTTGTGACATCAGTAATCACAGAGGTACATCATTTTCTCCAATCACCTGCGGCAACTATGCATTTTTGTTGAATTTGTACCAAAGGTGGCTTTCTTTCTCAATGACATCTAATGTAATCTTTTATGCTTAGTCTATTTTCAGATGTATTCTGTTTTTTGCATGTTTAAGTAAACGTGACCAGGACAATCTTTACTATGGATGTGGTTATTAATGACTGAACTTTTCACTACTCACTGTACAGCTTTCTGCACACAGATAAACACTTGTTCTAACAGAAGCAGCTCTGTATTCATACCTTGATAGTGAGACATTTTTTCTTTTAAATACTGTTAACAATTATATGAAAAAGCATATTGAAAATATTTGCTCAGTTCCAGTTTATATTTTTGAACAACAACAACTAGGAACCTTGCCAGACAGTCATTGAATAAAAAAGCACAAAATATTGGAAGCACTCAGCAGGTCAGGTAGCATCTGTGGACAGAGCAACAAAGTTAGTATTTCAGATTAAAGACCCTTCGTTAGAACTGGGAAAGAGAAAACACGTTAGTTTAAGTTGCAGAGAGTGTGAGGGAGGGATGGATAGAACAAAAGGAATATCTCTGATCGGGTGAGGTCAAGATTGCCCTGGGGATGTGTTGGTGAAGTAACCTGTTTGAAGTCTGACGTCATCCTGTCAGAAGTATTCCCTTTATCCTATCCATCCCCCCCACACTCTCTACAATTAAAAACTATTTTGTCTTTTCCAATTGTGACAATGTATCTTCCACCTGGAATGTTAACTCTGCTTCTCTTTCCCCAGATGCTACCTGATCTGCTGAGTATTTCAGGTACTTTCTGTTTTTACTTCAGACTTCCAGAATCTCCAGGATTTTTTTGTTGATTTTCAATCATTCAAAAAGATTTGGCACTGAGCCAAAGAGGGAAATAAAAGAATGAACAACGAAAAGCTTAATTAAAGGTGAATGTCTTAAGGTGAGAAATATAAAGATGCAGTGAGGTGAGATCAACAGAGCACAGGGCAGTTGAAAACATGCCAGTCAATGATGGAATGTTGGGAGTGACAGATGCAAACATGAACTGAACTCAGTGTGTTGTGGACTGGGGAAGGTTACAAAGAAAAAAGGCTTTAATGCAAAGGTGAAATTTTAAAATTGGGACATGGGTGAATTGGTATCCAGTGATCAGCATTCACCAGAATGATGGTTGACAGGATTAGGTTAGCAAACACATGAAAAATTTAGGTGAGCTCAATCGCGGCTAATATTCAAAGTTTAATTTGGATTGTTTTCCAAAACAAATAAACAACATGCACAAAACAAAGCATGCGCCAAAACTTTTATATTTGCATCTTCAAAGCAAATTACATGGAAGTCTTGTCGCACTCAGATACATAGTCTTCTACTTACACATATCACAATCACATAAACCATTCTCATTTCCAAGTGCAAGTTGGTTAAATGGGAAATTGTGCGAGTTCCCAAGCAATCCTCTGAATGTACCTAGAGCACCTTTTTTTTTTCAGGCCAGTCTGCTTCCACTCATTAATTCCAGGATGAATCACTATCTAAAAGCATTCAGAGTTTGAAGTTACCAATGGCCTGTGTAATTCATAGTACCAGTGCAACAGGATTATGACTAAAGTGATGTGTCCACATATATGAAATCAATGAAGACTGTGATCCTGATATTTACTCTAAACTCACTGATGTGGAATACAACACAGAATTTCAAAAATAAGAACTGAAGCAGTGGCTGTTTCCTTGTACATTCATAGTTTTGCTGTGAGTTTTTTGGATCAACTCAACAACTTGGATTGTCAATAATACTCATGATAAAGCATTCCATGATAATTTACAGGAGAATAACTAAAAAAAAGAATCATTGGTACTGAACTAAATTACATTTGAGGGCTGGTCACCAAAAGATTCGTGAAAGGGAACGGCAAGTAGGCTGGAGGAGGGATTTCCAGAGTTTAAGTTTGTGGCAGATGAAATAATGACATTCATTAAGTGAAGAATTAAAAAATCAGATAGGAAGGCACCCAGAACTGGGAGAAAGTAACTAGTAGAGCCACTGCCAAGCAACAGAAAGACCCAGATTCAATTCTGACCTCTGCTGCTGTCTGTGTGGAGTTCACACATTCTCCCCATTTCCTCTGTGTACTCTGGTTTTCTCCCTCATTGCAAAGATGTTCAGGTTGCTAGATTAATTGCTCCAGTATGTAAGTGAGTGGTAGAACCTATGGGAAACTGATGAGAATATGGGGAGAATAAAAATGGGGTTAAAGTAGGATTCACGTAAATGGTTGTTGATGGTCAGCATGGATTTGGTGGGCCGAAGGGACTGTTTCTTTGTTATGTCTCTCTGACTCAGTGACTCAATTGTAATTGTATTTGGCTTAAGGAGGTTAGAGGAAGAAGGAGGAGGACTGAGAATGCGGAAGGACTTTCAAGCAGATGAGAATTTTAAAATTATTACAGTGCCAAGGTCAGTGAGCACAAGCTCAATGAGTGAATGGGGGAATGTAATAAGTTAGGATATGAGTTGCCAAGTTTTGAATTAGCTCAAGTTTATGATGGATGCAAAATGGGATGTTGTACCAAAATCTTCAAATCCACCAGTGACAAGGATGTGAATGAAAGCTTCAGAAGGCCTTTCTTTCTTTGGATAGAAATAAGATAAGATTTTAGTCACATGTACATTGAAACACAGTGAAATGCATCTTTGCGTAGAGTGTTCTGGGGGCAGCCCATAAGTGTCCCAATGCTTCCGGTGCCACCATAGCTTGCCCACAACTTCTTAACCCTGAATTATCCAGGTGTTATAGTCTTGTGCCTCACTTACCACAGCTTTCAAAGCAAAAAAAAAAGAGCATAAACGGTTTTATATTTGGTATTCAAAGCAACTCAGTTACTCAATTTTAGGTAAGGGTTGGTTGTAATTTGTAGAAGTGTATTTAGGAGAGAATAAAATCTTTTTGTATAGTTCCTTTGAGAGTGCCTTCTGATATTTGACATCTAATCAACAGGTAATGATGTTCATCAAATAGGAAATAACATAATCAAACAATTTCAAATCAGTGAACTAAATTTCGGTCAGTTATTAGATTGTGTCATATGTTTCTTTTAGAATGATGAAGCAGTTTTTCTTTCACACATTGCTGATGTTACGAGTATCATAATGTAACATGTTATAAGTTCTTGCGGACTAGCAAGTTTCCAGGTTCATTTTTTTATTTATGCTTAATTTGCAATGGGGACACTTTTTAGCTTCAATGTTTACTTTCAGAAATGGGGCAACTTAGTCAAAATTTTAAATCCAAAACGATATACACCACTGAGTAGCATTCAGGTAGTCTTTATGGTTTATATGCATATCCAGTGGATTTTATCATTAGTTCATTGTCACATATAAAGAAATTGTAGTTTGAAATAGGACTGGTGGAAGCTGATAACATCTAGTGTAAGTCTGTTCCTTCAGAAAGGAGAGAAAGAAATGGAAATTAATTCGGTAGGTAAGGATTATTCATTTGCATTTGGGCTCTGGCTAATTTTGTGCACTATGTCAAAGAAGAGCACCTGATTATGACAATGTGAATTCAACTCCTGAACACTAAGACTCTGAAATTGCTGTGTATGATAATATCTATTCATTTCAAATTCCCTGCTCTGATATTTTGGAAATGTTTTAAAATAAATTGTTCTTGAGTCACCAACAAAATAGTAGAAGGATGAATTATAGATTAACAGAATATTTGTTTAACAATTATCCTAGGGTGACATTTATGGGAATTTTAACTGGTTTATAAATGTCAAGGCCACGTAGAGTTTTAATTTAAGAAAATTCAAGAAAATAGAAATAGTACAACCTACATATCAACAACCACAGTTGACTGGCAGTCAAGAAGACAACAACTATCATAATAGAGCTGACTTCAAAAATGTCATCTTATAAATAAAGATATCTTCACAATTGATCGGTTGCCACTGTTCTGAAATTCACCAGTTGATTGAACCTTATCCTTAATGGACATCATTTGTGAATGCATTTTAAATTTTGAATCATTACACTGCTCAAAGTTGACATATATTGCCAAAAATGGTGATCTGTTGAGGAAAACTGTAGAGAGAAATTGCATTGTGCTGTTAAACATGCACTGGAATTGCATGCATGACCATCCCAAAACAATTTAACCCATTGCCTATCACGAATGGAAATCCTTCAAGCACCTCATAATATTGATTGCAGCATCCAGCCAGTGCCGACTACAGAAGCACAGCATAGTAGAACTTCAATAATCCAGCACCCTTGGGACTTTGGTAATGTTGGGTTAGCAGATTTTCCAGATGTTGGATGTTACCCATTAATACTCAAAACACTTTTACTTAGTAGTATAACATATTTTCCAAAAAAAACATTAGGTTTAAAGAGAGCAGGAAATATACAAGCACTCCAGACCCTTGCTCTGGCTGCAAACCAACACATGTTCCTAATCCCTGGTATTCTGGACCCCAACCCCAGCTCTGACCACACAGCACACTTGCATTCTGGACTCTTGGTTTACATTCTGGATGAATAAGTGAGCCAATGCCAGATTATCAGGATTGCTGAACAACGGATGCTAGACTATCAGATTTTTACAGTATTTGATGCAGCAGTGCTTAGTCTTCATTGCAATGTTGGGAATTACTTGTACCAGCTGAAGCTAAGTGGTACTGATTGAAATCCTGACTGCTACCAAGCAGAGGTGTTCATTATTTCCAACTCATGCTGTAGTAAGTGCTGGCAACAGAGCAAGGACAAAAGCAACACAGAACTCTCAGTGTCTTAGATCAAGAAGAGAGGAAAATTTCTCCACTTCTAGTGAACACAGGAATCCATCGAGATACTATGAAACACAACAGCGGAAGGTGACAACTAAAGTCAATACCAGATGCGCAATGCTGAAAAAAAAAATATTGACCAACATATGTGGTCATGTTCAGAGTACGGATCACCAGTCTCATCTCCTCACAAGTACACCATTTGCTTCTCACCCTGCTCAGTTCTGCATCTCCACCACACTTACTGAACAAAAATGCATTGTCAATTACTATTCCTGCCTAACCTTCTTGTACCCTACTACAGCATCACAAGCTTAAACTACTGTCACATGCACATTCATGTCTCACAGCTAAATACAGACAGCCACTTTTACCATGGCAGATACATTTCATAGACATACAACAACATTGTCACCAAGAATGTTTCTTCTTTTTTGTAGGATTCCTGTTATAACTTGGCAGCCAGAGAAAACAGACTGGTGGTGATCATTGCCATGTCTGTTGGTTCAATGACATGAAGGAGAAGATGCCAGCCATTTGAAGGACAGCCTTAACAAAAACTGTGTCTAGCAGGACAAGCAAATGATTGATGATGATGGTATGCTCATATCTAATGTCCATAATATTCTAACTTTCTACAGAAGCTTTGATTGGGCACCAATTCCTGACTATACCATTGCAGCAGATCCACAGAGGGCCTCTCATTGTTTCTTCCTATCTTTGATATTTATGCTGTCCTTTAACCAACTATGCATGTTCTTCTTCTCTTCCTTTTTTTGTGGTGAATTGGGCAATGTCTGTGCTTGCATCTTAGCCACATTATGCAGAATACAGTGGACAACAATAAAGTGACATCTCCTGATGACAGTATGCACCCAGAGTAATTCAAGCATCTTAATAATTGTTTCCACAGTGTTCCACATTTTTGACTAACTTGTCCAATACTCTGTTATAATCCGTTAGCTGCATGCAACACCATTAAGTACTTAAAAAGTGTCATTTGAAAGATTATTGTTGTTTCCAGTCCAAAACAACTTCTTCCAACTTCCTCAGAATTGTCTCACAGACTTCAAAACAGTATCCTACGGAGTGATACGATGAAGGAGCAAGTAGTGTCAGAATAATCCAGGTCTGTTGAAAACACGGCTGTCACAAAACATGTTCCTCCATCTGGTAAGATACATGAAATCTTTTTCCATAAACTTTCCACATGGACATTTTTAATGAATTCTTGCTGATTCTAGATCCAGTTCCCAAACATCTGATTATTTATTTAAAACAGGTGTTTCAACTCAACCATTTGTAATCAATTTGACAGTTTGTTACATCAGCATGGGGGAAAACTGATTAGCTGTGCTGCTGGTGCAATCAAATTTGTTGATTCTTTTTTCCAACAGGCAACATATTCTGCAGTTAAATGGAAGGTAGCTAAATCTTTTCAGTGGTCAATTTATGATGATATTTTCCTAATCTGACAAGCAAGTGAGAAAGGGCAGTGAATTTGCATTGCATCATCACACAATTTAAAATATATTTATCAATTTCATTGCATTATTCCTTTTGACACTGAAAGGAATAACCTATCTGAAATCAATCAGATAGTTTGTATGCTAAATCTTTGAAAATTTTCCTGTGCAATTCAAGAGTTAATTACTTTTCTATATGAAATCAAGAGCAAAATGAGCTGTAACCAAGACTGATTTCACGAGTGTGGGTGTTGCTTAACTACAATTTAACGTTTTAAGTATGCTAATAAGGATAGATTCTTCTCCAATGAACCAAGCAGCATGTTCAATCACGCGGAATACAGTAATTATCTACTGATCCTTCAACTAATTTCCAGCTATTTTAAGTATCCCTTGACCCTCTCCCTGAAATTTTCATTTCTTTGTAATGAGCAAATAAGTGGAACTGCAAAGATATACCTCACATCTTTTCCTTGGTTAATTGCTTTAGTGTAAATCCTGGATTTCAAAAACTCACGGTTGTTTATGGTTTATGCATAAACACGTTCAATCTATGCATGAGATATGTAGCTTTTAGATTCAAGTTAGAACAAAAGCCCATAGTCCATTGTCACAGGATTTATATGTCTGGTTACGTGGTAGAATAATGAATACATTTGATTGCTGTTTTAATTGCACTAAACCTTTATGTGTGACATTGCAGTATTGTGAATTAGCATAAATAAAATGTGTAACATCTCAATCCAATGTATTTCTTGACCTTTTTTTCATTTAATTAAGATAATAAATGTGTATTTGTTTATAATTTCTAAATGATATGAATAGCATACCAATTTTGAAGGGTAATAGTTTTCCTTTATAAAGTTCTGATGTTTGATTAAATATGTTTATAATATTGTTAATAGTATTATTACTGCTTTATAACTAAATCTTTAGGCTTTGCAATTCAAAGTGACTGAAGCAGATCAAGGTACTTACTCTGATTTTTTTATTGTTTTTATTGCATGTGTGCACCTAGAACTGTTTCGTCTCAATTATAAATAGAATTCACAGCTATAGAACGGAGTGGAAAAAGATATTTGAGAACTCTGTTGTTAGATTTACATGGACACGATCTTTGAGAAGGGAGTGTACCTATTGTTCCCTGTTTCAAGTAAACAAAGGTCAGCAGCTACAACTTCGATTGAGACGGTACAGAAATTTAAACTACATCGCTTGAAGATATATCCGAGTAAAGAATTTTTGCTTGACATTTGCATGAATAATAAATAGTGGGATGAAGATCTTCAATCAAATAATTACTGAGACCATTTTAATTGCAGCATAGCAGCAGATATTTATATCTCGATCTCAGAAGTGATTATATTCACCATTTTCCTATTGTGTTTAGAGGTGGAATGCAAATGACTCTGTGGTGTGGAACACGAATACTGGAATAATCGGAATTGGCACATTGCTGAGAAAATCCACTGTCAAGGAAATTTAAAGTGGTCAATGGATATAACCAAAGGTCTTGTAAAGAGCTTGAAGACATCATGGTTGAATCGTTATTCATTGCTGCTAAAATAAATCTAAGGTTCACTTATTTCTCATTAGTGAAATGCCAAGAGTGTAACCACAAAGAATGTTTTCTGCATGTACAATAATCTCCAAACTTACATTTAGAGATGAATATTCTACAGCTATCTAAGTGAATACTTTAGAAGAAAAATCACAAGCAGGAGTGCATACCCTTGTGAAACTGGTATGATGTTCGTTTAAGTTAACAGGTACATTTAAGAAAATAGAATGGCAATTAAGATGGAGACACAAGATTTTGGAAACTGGAGCAAAAAAAATCAAACTGCTGTGGGAGTTAAGCAGCATCTGTTGGAGGAAAGGACGTCAAGGTTTTGGGTCAAGACCCTGCATCAGGATCGAGTTTAGCAAAGGAAGATAGCCAGTATAAAGAGGGGGAGAGGTGAATCATAGTGGGCAGAAGGAGACAGGTGGGGGAGTGGGAGCGGTACAGGCAGTTAGCTGATAGGTGGAAGCAGACAAGGAAAGAAAAAAAGGCAGATGGATCGAGGTGGGGGAGTGGAAGGTGAAGCTGGAGACAAAGAGGCTGGAGGGTGATAAGGGGGGCAGGAAGGCCACAAGTGCTGGAATCTGATAAGTAACAAAGGTAGTAATGGATACCATTAGGGGAGAGGGGATACAGTGGGTGAAGTGTGTGAGCAGTCGGTGGATGGAACCAGGAGGGGGAGATGAAAATGGGTGATGGGGGATTTCAGGGTTGATAGGAAAGGGAACAATAATGGGAGGAATAGAGGTGGTTTGAAAGGAAAGAGAAGAGGAACAGAGGAGATAAGAGTTAACTGAAATATGAAAATGCAATACTCATAACCATTGGATTGCAAACTATCCAGGTGGAATATGAGGTTGTGTTCTTCTAGTTTGCATTTGGCCTCATCCTGGCAGTGAAGAAGGCCAAGGTTGGACATGTCACTGTGGGAACGGGAATGGGAGTCTGAAATGGCACATAACCAGGAACTGGGGATGTCCATTGTAGACAGCGCATGGGTGATCTGCCAACCAGTTGCCTAGACTGTGCTTGATCTTGCTGTTGTAAGGGAAGCCACATCAGGAGCACGGAATGCAGTAGACGAGGTTGGAGGAGGTGCATGTGAATCTTTACCTCACCTGGTAGGGCTGTTTAGGTCCCTGGATGGTAGTGAGGGAGCAGGTGTAGGAACAAGAGTTTCATCTCCTGCGGGTGGAGAAGAAAGTGCCAGTGGTCAGGAAGGGGTGAGTGGGGAGGTATACAGTAAGTGGACCAGGGACTAATGGAGAGAATGGTTCCTGCAGAAGATGGTAGGGTGAGAAAAAAGTGGTGAGTAGTGGGATCCCCTGGCAGCTGAGAGAAATGACGACGTGCTGGGCACAGAGGCTAGTTGGGTGAAAGGTGAGGACCAGGGGAATTCTATATCTCTTCTGTTGGAGGGAGGGGGTAAGAGCAGAAGTCAGGAAATGGAGGAAATACAAGAGACGGCTTCACTAACCATTGAAGAAAGAAAGCCACGTTTCCTGACAAAGGAGGACAGTTCAGATGGATTGGAGTAGAAAGCTTCATCTTGAGAGCAGATATGGCAGAGACAGAGAAACTGGGAGAAAGGTTTCACATTCTTACAAGAGACAAGAGGGAAGTGGTGTAGTCTTGGTAACCGTGGGTGTCAGTTATAGTAAATGTTAGTGACTGGTTGGTTTCCTGAGCTGAAGACAGAGAGATCCAGAAAAGAGAGAGAAGTTTTGGAAATTGTCCGAGTGAAGTTGACAGAAGGGTGGAAGTTAGTGGTGAAGGTGAAAAAATTGTCAAGTTCCACATGGGTGCCACAGTTGCAGCTCCAATACAGTTATTAATAAAGTGTTGGGGAATGGTACTAGAGAAGGTTTTGAACAAGGACTGTTCATGTAGCAGATGAAAAGACAGGCATATCTGGAGCCCATGTGAGTGCTCATGGCTTTAGCTTTGATTTCTATGAAGTGAGCAAAATCAGAAGAGAAGTTGTTCAGGGTAAGAGCAAGTTCTGCTAGGCGAATGAGAGTTTTGGTCAAGGGAGACTGGTTAGATTAACCATTTAGAATAGCAATTATGTGAACTTTGGTTTACTACAAGAATTTCAAAGCACGTTCAGTTATTTATAAATGAAATTGAGATGATTAAAATTCAAAATCTTTCAAGATTAACAAATTGGTTAAGGATAGGTGATTTGTGTGCTCAAGAGTAACATGCATTATATATGTCAAACTGAAAATCAAATGCATTTGCTGGAAATCTAAAATAAAAGAAAACTATGGAAATAAAAACCAGGTTAGTGTGGCTCTCTTAGAAATGTTAGCATGCTAAATGCACGCCTTACCATTAAATCCATCTATTTACATATATTTTAAGGACAAAAGCCAAATTTATTTATATATGCTTAGAATGAATAATCTCCTTGTTACATTGGTCATGCATGATTTATAACATGGAAATATATTTTTAAAAAAATAATGCATCATTACAACAATAGAATAGTAAAGCTCAGAAAGAAGTTAATACTGAAGAATAAACTTGAAGGATGATTTTATCATGAGCACATTTTGCAATTTGACATTTTAATAAACCTTTCCAATTAAATGTTTCTGTGATTTTTCTTTCTGATATAACTTGCAGTATGCTTGTAACCTGAAGTAAAATGTTAAATTTCTTCTCTGTTTCTCCAATTTTGTGTGTTCCTCTGTGTGTCTCGCATTCTCTTGGCAAAAGCGAATTTGGCACCTTATATGCCAATAAGCAACAGTCTTGAGAAAAACATTCTAGCCTTATTGTAAATCATATGCTGTGTCAAAGGCATTGGTGCCTATGCAGTTTCTGAGGGAGCAGTGAATGCACAAAGCAATTTTAAGCAATAACAACATTTTCTAGATACTGATTTCACCAGAGTTGATGGGTTTTGAAGGTAAAAGGGATAAGGATGGAGCCGAATAATTAATTGCACAATCGCGTATGACAATTATTCTGTTGCTGGACCAGGAAAAATAAAATTTTTGAAGAATAACTTTGGAATATTGTAAGCAAGATATTAATCAAAAATGCTTGCATGTTAGATTGTTGTTGCAAGAAATATGACTGTTTCATACACAAACTAGAGTCTTGAAATCACTCAAGGGGGATCCATGGGCAGATATCCATCAGATGAGAAATCATGGCTATGGCAAACCCTGCAATAAAACTCTGATACCTCTATACAGTTTCCAGTTTCTTAGTTGAGGAGCATTAGTATTTTGAAAGACAACACTCATTCCAATTCCAGTAAAGCAGACGAGTCAAGGGAGAAGATAATTTCATTGCAAGGCTTTGTTGCAGCTGAGTAGACCGACTTGGGTATTCAAATGAAACCAGTTATTTCAGTGGCCCTCAGGCAATATTAAAGGTTAAGCGTGGTGTTCAGCAGAAAAAAAGCTAGAGTATGGAAGAGAATTAGATCCAGCAGCAATTTTAGAGTTACATGTTCCATTCAGAGACTGATCATCTCCTCTGGATTCTGAAAACGGAACCCAAGAATAAGGACAGTCAGTAAGTGAAGCAAAATAAGAAAGCCGAGACATTTGACCGGTAATATAACTGAATCATCAGAAAATAAGCAAGGCTTTTCATCAGACAGTTAGAAAACTGTGGGTAAAATCTTGGATAATTTACCAAGGAATATAAGAATTAGTCATGCAGCTTCACCTGCCTGCTTCACCATTCAGAAGGGTTCAGCTAATCCTCTACTTGATCCACTTTTGCACAGTTTACACGTCTTTGATACAAAATCTATGAAATATGTCCTGAAGTATGTATAATGGCATACCATCTGCACTCTTTTGTGATCTGAGTAAAGAAACGTGCTCATCTCGGTTTCCAATTGGTTGGCCATATACCTTGCAAACCTTCCCCAATTCTAGATTTTCTGTTCTGGCAAAAATAAAGCCTCTCAGCTTGTACATTGCCAATCCATCTGAGCATGCAAAGTGATTGACTTCCATTATTATAAACTCCAGTGAGTGTTGGAAAGCTTGGACTCTATGCCTCTCATTTCAGCAATTAATTTTGCACCAAGTTTAAAGCAGGTATCTCCTTTTGGAGATATGGAGACTAAAATGCTGCACAGTCCTCCAGGGGTGGTATCACCAAATGCTTGAAAATTGCAGCAGGACTTTCTATGCTTCAACTATATTGGAACAGAGGCCACCATAACATTTATTGTTCTGATTGCTTGCTCTTCCTTCCTAAGTTCAGGGTTTCATGAACCAGCAGCAAATATCACACTGGATGGTACCAGCAATTATTAGTTAAAACAAAAATTCTTATTCTTACCTCTCCGCATTTTCCCACTTTGTGTTTAGCCGCCTTCTTCCTGCCTGGTCACAAAAACTTATTATATTTTTTTTGCAAATGTTTTGCATCATATTCAGAAAATAATGATTTCTTCAGACATTATGCTATGCCACATAATTGGGATAATCCATGTGGAAATTCCAGGTAAAACAGATGTGGTTTTGCAATTTCCAGTCGAGGAGCTAGGAGATGCCCAGACACCCACATTGTAACTGATCAGAGGTTGTAATTGCAGTGCCATAAGTTCACATCAGCAGCGTCTGTTATCAACATTGGGATAACAAGAACATTAACCAAAATAATGAAGCAATGTAAAAACAATAATGATATGTGTCAGAAATTGGTGCAATTCTTGGACTTTCAATTTGAAAGTACCCTACCCTTGAATATTTTTGCTTATTGTCATCAATTACAGTAAGGAAGCTGCTCACCCAAAATAGCTATTGTATAACTGTGGCTAGCAAAAGAAAGGTGCATGACATGGTACCTGACATTCATTTAAATGTTTAGACAGTAAAACTGTCTCTTTGTCGATGACTACCTGAACCCCCACCTACAAATTCATCTTGATCAGAAAGGGACAACACTAGCGATTTTCTGTTTCATGTTCCAAATCCTCTGCAGTGAAAATACATCATGAGACTGAAGCTTCCTTCCTACACCCCCTATATATTGAATACCCTGGTCTCCTCATCACCAGCTTGAAAAAATGAAATGCAATGGCTCTTATGTGGCAGTGCTACTGCTGAACTGGCTACTGTTTACCTCAAAGATCATTAAAATTTTGTCTTTGACAGATTATCACCTCATATCTTTGGTAAAAGAACCAACTTCATGTTGTTGGTTAGTTTGTTATTGACTGGTGCAAGCAAATCATCCTACTGCTCTGTTGACAAGATAAATTCAGATTTCTTTTTGTAAATTTCAGTGGCAATTTATTTTCATTTCTCATCTTTTATATTTTAAAGATAAACCACTGCAAATACAAGTTATCATTAGTGTAGGTCAAACTGCAAAGAGACTTTTATAATGAATAGCTTTCACCTGAGCAATCACAATGCAAGAATTTTTAAGGATGAAAATTTTTAAAAGTTGCAGATGCTGGAAATCTGAAGTAAACTAGAAGATGCTGGAAACACAGCAGATCCAGCAGAACTACCAGAGCTTTCCAGTAATGTTCACTTTTATTTCAGAATTTGGGCAAACCGATTTTAGTCATGTGAAGAGGTTGCTGTGTGGAATTTAATACAGACTGAACAATCCTCCTTTACCTCCACCCACAACCCTTTGTTTTGTGAGCTTATTCACATCTTATGGAGTTCTGCTTCAGTGGGTACCTCTTTGTACTTTAAATACATAGAGGTCAAGTGAACCTTGAATTTGTTAAAAAGGCAATATTCACAATGGTGACTATGAAACTATTGGATTAACATTACTTGCTCTGTGACTCCAGGCCCATAGCTATGTTTCTAATTCTTAACTGACCATGAAATGGTTCATTTAGCCAGTCAATCATCAAGAAAGCAAGTCACCTCCACCATCTCAAAGGCAATGAAGGATTGGAAATAAATTTTAGCCCTGTCATTGATTACTTACCTTTTGAACAAAACTCCAGTTGCTGTTGCAGACGTGAAGATTGACATTGATTTTGGCATCAGGAAGAGGAAGTGCCACACCAATGACTAAACTAGTAAATAGCATATTCTTGCTAACGTGAAACACTGAATTGTACTCTAACTCTCTGATTATGGAGTGTGGCTGAGTTTACCCAGCTGGTCACAGAACAGAGACTTTGCTAATCTGTGCTGCTTGCTGTAAGAAAAGAAATCATTGAATGCCATAGGGGTAGCAAAACATTGTATTGATTATGTGTGTTTGAAGAGCACGTAGTAATAGAAAATCTGTTCAACTTTTTCACAATGAATTCAAGATTCCTGTCAGGCACTTTCAGAAAGATACATTTTACAAGCTGCAGAGGAAAACTCTCAGCCCCACTCTAATCCCCTGGCTCAGCCAAGCACATTTTAGATCCTTACCCTAGGGCTAAGTTCTCATCTTTAAGCCAGCTCAGGTTCCAACTCAAAAGGATTTCAGTGTTCTTTATTCAAGCCTGTATTGCAATATATTCCATTCCAAGCAACTGTTCGTATTTTATGTATCTATTGTGACCAATTCCTTTCTTATGTCAGGGAATTATTGTTCTTGCTAGTGGCATTCTGGATCAATTGTAGCACCAAGAGGCACAACTTCAGCTGCTTCTACCATTCAATTAGTGGAGAAATACTTTGCCTGGATGGTTTAACGTAAAGTCTGCAGACTTTCTTCAAAACCTTGTGTCTTGCTTCTTGGTCCCTTGATATTCTTTCTGCTTAAATTAATTTCTCCCATAGCTTCAACTTTCTTTATACCTTATACAACATTTCAGGACAAAAAAAATGAGCCCGGGTGATTTTGTTTCCATGGGAACTCATTTTGCAAATGTTGCCAAGGACTTGTTGCCTAAAGCCTTCTACACTAAAAAGAAACTTTGCTCAATAATATATTGTTTTATAGACGTGGCCTATTTTAACCCGTTTTTAACATAGTGAACGGCGAACAGCGATAAACTTTTCCAGTGCTAGTTCACCGTGTTATATCAAAATCAATTTCAATGTGTTTCCAAAGTTTTCTCTTATGAGACTTACAACAACAGCAAGTAGAAAGAGAAGGCTGTGATTTATTTTTGGGAACCGGAAGATTCAACCAAACGAAGCGTTAGCTCAGTTTCTTTCTTCACAGATGCTGCTTGTCTTGTTAAACATTTTCAGTTTTTTTTCATTTTGCTTCTCTTATTAATGTCTGAAGGCAGGCAATTACACAGGATAGGTGTGTTGACCAGTCTCACAACTAATAATTTACCGTGATTCTTTGTCTGTTTCTTGTCCGCATAATTACGCTGTATTTGAAATTGGACTTCGCTTGCATTGCAGGCCCAATCTGGTCACACCATGAGAGTGTTTCATTTAAAATTTTATGCATTATATTCTGAGAGGAAGGTGAATGCTTTAATTACTTTGCATATCTATATCATTCATATTGTGTTGCAGTGCTGGCTGACATTTTCAGCTTTGATGACCGTCATTACCAGGAAGATGACTAAATTTACATATTGCACATCCTCACTACTTGGTCCACATGCCAGTTCATCTATCACTATGCCACTCTAAATCTCTCTGTCGTTAACGTGCATCCATCATTCTTTCCCTCATATGTGTACTTTATGCCTTAGTACAGTGGATTTAATATATATATACATTTCAGGAAATGTAACTAATTTACGCTCCTAAAATACATAACCACCAAATGCGAAAGTGATTATCTGGTGTTCAGTGCAGAATTAATTCTGGTCCCTTCGGGGATTTTGCCAAAGGTCCAATGAAGAATATTTCAAGGCTCATTGAGTTTGGACATTCAGTGGGAAATCGGCGAGCCAGTTTTCGCGTGAGTGCACAGTAATGAGTTTAATAAGTTAACTCAAAAAGACCCAGAATACTGCCGAATATGCAGAAGATTTGTAAATTAGCAGGGGAAAGCTTTCCTGTGCATATCATCTGATTGTCTATCTCGATTTTAATGCATATTATAAGCTTAATTCGGTAGAAAAAAAGACTTGGTCAAGAGAAAAGGTCTATCAGGTTTCCTTCATCGGTATATATAATATCCCGAATCAGGAAAGTATCAATTCAAGTATTTGAAAACCATCGGGGAAAACGAGAGTGGTGAATTATTTTTAAAAAAATCACCATGCTAAAATCTGGAAATTCAACCATTAAGCCACATGGATCATCAAATATTGCGAAAAGCGAAGAATCTTCATATTTAATATCTATAGCATTTTGCATGGACTGTGTCTTTAAGATATACCAAACGTTACGCGCTGGATTTCGCGCTGGTGCTGTCCGCCACTGAGTACTGAAATGTGAGCGGAGAGTCTTCACACCCTCCAGACAAAGGAGCCACCTCCACGTACACACACATACACAGACACACACACAGCCCGCTGTGCTAACTGAAATACAACATCAGAGTAACCGGTATCATTACAGTACGACCGTCCACGTTGAGAGAAGATGGGAACGACGGTCCAAAAACAGGCAACATTTCTGTAGGAGGAATTGTTTGACCGAAATTATTGATTTATCCACCAATGGAATAAGTTACCAACCAAGAAGTTACGCCTGTGATAATCTTTCACTCATTTTCTCCACCTTTATCAGAAGACAGGAGTATCTGTTCGACTGCTTGGAAATGTTGACTGGAAAGGAATCGTGGACACTAACAAGGCAAGTGCTTTGCTTTATTACGGTATCCTGCTTTGCTGATTTGATTTCTGGACAGATCCGCTATACAATTCCCGAAGAACTAAAACACGGAGCTTTTGTTGGGAATGTAGCTGACGATTTGGGTTTAGACGTCCGTAAGCTATCAGCCAGGAGGCTGCGCATCGTTACAGACGCTTCAAAGCAATATTTGGAAGTAAATTTGGGAAATGGCATTCTGTTCGTGAATGAAAAGATAGATAGAGAGCAGCTCTGTGGTCCGAGCTTCAACTGTTTTCTGCATCTGGAAATTGTTATTGAAAATCCTCTTGAACTATACCGTATTGAAGTGGAGATCATGGATATAAATGATAACTCCCCAAGTTTCTTGAGGAAGGATATTTCTTTGGAAATTATAGAATCAGCTTTGCCGGGCACACGATTCCCTCTCGAAAGTGCTCATGATCCCGACGTGGGTACAAACTCTGTCCGGACCTACAGGCTAAGTCCGAATGAACATTTTATCTTGGATGTCGAGACGCGGAGCGATCACAGCAAATATGCTGAGTTAGTGCTGGAGAAATCACTGGACCGAGAACAACAACAAATCCATCAACTAATTCTGACTGCCGTTGATGGCGGGGTTCCAGTCCGATCTGGCAGCGCTCTACTTTCCGTTATTGTGTTAGATGCCAATGATAATCAACCCGTCTTCGGACAGACAACTTACAAAGTTTCCTTGGAAGAAAATGCAACAAAGGGGACATTGGTGTTAAAACTGAATGCCAGCGACTTAGATGAAGGCTCCAATGGTGCGATAGTATATTCTTTCAGTCGGCATACTCCCCCTAGAGTACAAGAACTGTTTAATGTTGATTCCCACACAGGTGAAATTAGAGTTAAAAGTGTAATAGATCACGAGGAAGTGAATAGTTATGAATTCTATATACAAGCCAAGGATAAAGGCGGTCCATATGCAATACCTGCGCACTGCAAAGTTCTCGTTAATATAATAGATGTAAACGATAATGCTCCTGAGGTGATTCTAACTTCGCTGTCCAGCCCAGTCATGGAAGACGCGATGATCGGGACAGTAATTGCTCTCATCAGTGTTACCGATCCAGATTCTGGAAAGAATGGGCAAATCAACTGTGTGATTTCTCAGGACGTTCCATTTAAAATTCAGTCGTCCTTTAATAACCATTACACACTGATGACAGCCGAGTCCCTGGACCGTGAAAAAGTATCAGAGTACAATATCACCATTACCGCCATTGATTCTGGATATCCATCTCTTTCTACCAACAAGTCTATAATACTAAAGGTCTCAGATGTGAATGATAACGCGCCAAGATTTTCGAAGCCATCATACACAGTCTATGTCACCGAGAATAATCCACCCGGCGCCACAGTTTGCTCGGTGACAGCATTTGACCCTGATTCGAATCAAAATGCTTATCTGTCCTATTCTATCCTGGACAGTATGATTCAAGGATTACCTTCGAGAACCTACGTTTCGATCAACTCGGATAATGGGAAAGTTTACGCATTACGTTCCTTTGATTACGAGCAACTTAAGGATTTTCAAATTCAGATCCAAGCTCAGGATGCTGGATTTCCACCACTTAGTAGCACCGTCAAAGTAAATGTAGTTATCTTGGATCAGAATGACAATGCGCCCGTTATTCTGTCCCCACGGCCAAATAACGGTTCAGCTGCACTTCAGACAGTATCGCGAACTGTGGATCCAGGCCAATTGGTAACCAAAATAATTGCCACGGATGCTGATTCTGGGCAGAACGCTAAGCTCTCCTATCAGCTGTTGCAGGCCACAGATCCCACTCTGTTCAACATTGCGGTCCATACAGGAGAAATAAGGACAACCCGGCGCTTCGGGGACAGGGACGCCTCTAAGCAAAGGCTTCTCATCCTTGTGAAGGACAATGGCCAAGCGCCACTTTCAGCCACAGCCACCATTATATTTTCAATAATGGACATCATTACAGAAATTCTGCCTGAAATCAGCAATTTGTCTGAAAATACAGAACACAATTCCAGCTTAACGTTTTACTTAATTATCAGCTTAGGGTCCTTTTCACTTCTATTTATCGTGGCCATAGTTATTATCTCTGCTATTAAGTGCCACCAATATAGAAATAATGTTCGCGATCACAGCACGCCTTTTGGAAATTGCTGCTGTCTTCAGCATCTCAATTCGCCAGATATATTGAAAACATCCAACATAAATCTCCAAGTTACAGCGAGTTCTAAAGTACCATCTGATTTTTTGGAAGTGGGTGGAAGTGGGCCCTCCTCTCAAATGTATTATTACAGGGTCTGTTTGACTCCGGAATCTGCCAAGAGTGATTTTACTTTCCTCAAACCATACAGTCCAGCAAAATCGAAAGTCGGGGATAGTAAAGCAGACACGTGTGGTGTGGAATGGAATGCACCAAAAACTTTAAACAACGACGTTTCAGAACCAAATTGCAAAATCAAAGCCATTAAATATCGTCAGTGGGATGGGAATACAGCCAATCAGGTGAGAAGTTGATTTGTCCAATGATTAGCCATGTCCGATGTTGAGAAATCTTTACTTATTCTTACATTTTCATTGTAACTGAAAGTTTATTTTAATTTAATTATTTATTCATGTGACCCATACCCACTCTTATTTTCATCTGGTCCTCATTTGAACAAAACGTTTTTGACTTCAGGGGTTGTTTCTTGGTCAAATGGATCATACGATTAATTGAAGTTCGACCATTAAATAATAGTTGGGTTACTAACTTGGTCTTAAAATTTCTATGTGTTCACAGAGAAATGCAGTAAACGTATGCAGTTTTTGAAAACAATGACTCCTGTAACGCATGTGTAGCAATAGAGGAAAAGTGGCACAAAAATTATTCTACTTGAACTATTTGATGGTGCAGAAATCCTGCTATATGCGGTTCATATGTCAATGCATGCATGTTTATGTGTGATATGCCAAAACTAGTTTCTTCGGAGTTTATATTTAGCAACACTGATAAAAGGTTTCCCCCATTTTGAATTTTAGATTATTAAATAATTGCGTCAAATAATTTGCTGCACAACACTCTGATGTTTGAGGAAGAAATATAATTGCTTTTATTCACAAGCCTGAGGGACTAAGGTGCAGTAAATGTTCTGTTCTAATCCATTTTTCATAAATTGATTAGTATTTGGTCGTAGAGCAGAGCGTTTATCTTGGAGAAAGCGTAAATCGCTGCACATCCGATGTTGGCAGAGGCGTAGTTCTTCACAGGCCATCTCTATCCCAATCCAGTGGATCAAATAATTCTGATTGAAATCATCTGCAGAGCAGCAGACAGTCTCTCATTATAGAAGCAACTTTTCAGTAATGTGATGACTGGGAATTAAAAAGTGGTAATAAACTACAGGTCAAACAGACGCGTAACGTTGGGGAGAAAACAAAACATGACTTAATGTGTGTTTTTCACGTCTTTACTAAATCTTTCATTTGCAATTCCGTTGGAAAATTTTCCACACGGGAACTAAGTTGCTGAAGGGTAAATTCAATCAGTATTACAACTGAGGTATCCATAAACAACTCTGTGTGGATTTTAATTGGTTTCTGCTTGGTAGTATGCAAACGGTGCAGCAGCAATTTTATGTCTACTGAGACATACATTCAAGAGTTCTGAGACCAGCTGCAGGGGATAGTGTCAAAAAGATTGATCTTCCCCATAGAGAGCAATGTGAAGCCAAGCTGAAGAAGCCTCAATCAATTTTGAACTTAATTTTGAATGATAAAATGCTTAACACAGCATTATCAACTCCCCCATCTCCCTACGATCCAGCCTAGTGAGGATGTATTTCTCTATATGCAAGCGCCACTGTGGTTGCTGGCTCCTTGAAAACGTTTTCAGTATCGGATCGTGAAATAACCATGCTCAATGGCATTTATTAAGTTAGTTCCAATCTAATTTTTAAAGTCATTAGAATCTTGATGACTTCCATCAGTCATGAGCAACAGTCGCTTTGCTTATCTAACTTTAGTTTCATGTTAATTCTCCTGGTGGTATAACAAATTGAAATTCCGTTTAACCATTCACTGATCCCGTATTAAAGCAAATCACATATTTCAGAAATGCATAGTGAGAGCAGAGAAAGTTTGTCTTTGACGCCGTAGAACTTAACAATTGCACAGTCACTGTTTCCATGAAGAGATCAAATTGGTGCTGAGGCTCAACGATCATTATTTAATCATTTATGAGATGGCGGCTTCGCTTACGAAGCCAGATTTAACTATACATTCTCCACTGCCTATGAAAAGATAGTCGTTCCAGCGAAGAACCTCTTACACGGTACATTAAGGAGTGAATAACAGAATTTATGCCATTGTGATATATTTACAAGGCAGGATAATATTTGACATGGAGGAAAACCTGATGTTTATGGTGCTCCAATGCACCCTTCTTGGTGGAAGCAATCAAGGATTTGAGAAATGTTGCTGTCATAGCTTTGGAAAAGTATCAGCAGAGTGGACAATGCATTGGAATTGCATTGGAAAAAGTGACTATTTAGCCTGCAGGATAAGGTGCCAGTCAAGTGGGCTGATTTTAGCTGAACTGCATAGAAGTTTCTTGAATACTGCTGCACGTGCGCCTAGTCAGGCAAGTGACTATATTTTTATCGTACTCATGACTTATGGTCATGCTTAAATGTTCTGTAGGTTTTGTTGCATACAGTTATGAATTGATTCATTTCCTGAGAACATGTAGGTATTGAAAGTTGCACAATTGATCAAACATGCACATTTTATTATATTACAGAAGACCAATGAAGAAACTGTTGATGGTTGTCCTTTAGACATTACACCGTAGTACTGTCCTGATGCTCAGATGTTTGACGTGTAGCTGTTGAAAGCATCTTTTTGACCCAAGTATGACGTGATTCTAGTCAAAGGAGAATATTCCTTGTTATCCAATGACTTAAGTTTTAACATAGCTTCTTGATTTTGTGTACAGTCAAACGCTATCTTGATCCACATGGCGGTCACTGCCGCTGCCCCTCTGGAATTCTGATATTTTGGCCTTCCATAGATCAAAACTGCCACTCGATTTGGATCCAGAGGTCCTGGCGAAAGCCATATTCAGCAACGTTGACCAAATTACTAGTGAGTAAGTATCACTTGATTTTATTGTCATTGCCACCTCTAAACACCTTGCTGGTCGATTGAGAGAAAACGGAAAGGATAGTAATTAGTTGGATTTGATTTGTCCTGCTTTTCATTAAAAACATATTCCTGTACATTCGTCCACATTGCCAAGTCTTAACCACATGGAAACGCTTTTCCAAAGATGCAGCAATACTTTGAGTGCAAATCTTCAACTCTCGAGCTTCGTTGTTGACTGGCCACATATGCTTTGTTCTGTCCGCTTTATTCAATATCATGTAGTGTGAATCATAATGGCAAAAGATCGACTTCTGCATTGACAGGCAATTCTGTCTGAGCATGGATCTACGTGCTTCATAGTTGTCTATGGCACACAAACTTTGTATCACTATCCGCTAACACAGTGATGTTTTTGGAGATTCTCCTACCCGTAGCTATTTAACGGTAGATAACATTCACAATTGGACATGCCAGATTGTAAACTTTGATTTGATGAATTGATTGTGAGATATGTCCATCGCCTATTGGTTTTGCCATTTTTCTGTTGTTCTCTCTTCTGGGATGAAGGCCACTCATGAGCACAAACCACCAAAGATTTAGTTGGAGCATATGTAAGCGAGTAGATCTCGGTCGCCCTGAAGAACTTCTCAAAGATACAGAATTTAGAGTACCTACTGATAGTTATTAATTTTCTTGTTTCATTACAACATTTGTCGAGTCTTTTCCTTGCTATTTTTATCTTTGATGGTCATCTCTGACTCTTTGTTTCCCTTTCTAGTTTCTGCATCGCTATCTCAGGGGATAGCTGAGCAACAAACGTTCATTAAAAGTTTTCCTAAGGACCCAATTGCATTCTCTCATTTTCGTTGACATTGTATCTATGCTAATGACTCATCGTAGATGACGATGAGATGCCTTCTTTCTTTCTTGACATGTTTTCTCATCTATGGAAAAAAAACCTGGAGATATGGAAAACCTAAGCTGAGCCACTAGTCTAGTCAAATAACATCTATGGAAGGAGAAACAGAGATAACCTTTAAGGTCAAGAATCGTTCATTAGTACTCTGAAGTAAGTTGCAAGGAGGGGGAGAGAATGGATCAGATAAAGGGACTATCGCTTATACGATGCGACCAGGGTTGGCACAGGGATAAGCTGTTTGTAAAAGTCAAAAGGTTGAGGGAAGTTAGAGCGAGAGAGAAATACAAAGGAACATGAAAAACTTGTAAAATGTGAATGGATGATCTACAGTTGAAAATTCTGATACAAATATAGAATGCAAGTTACCTAAAACTGTTGAATTCAATATCGAGTCCAGAAGGCTGCAATATGCCCAGATGGAAGATGACATGCTGTTTTCCAAGCTATGTTGGTCCTCATTGGAAAAGTTCAGGAAGCCACTAACGGTCACGTTGGTGAGAGTGAGATAGAAGATTAAAGTTTCAAGCAACTAGAAGATCAGGGTCACCATGTGGACTGAACAAAGCTGTCACTCAGTCTGCACTTGCTTTCGTCCAGCAGAGAACACCATATCAAGAACACTAAATGAACTTCCAGGAGAAGTGCAACAGAATCGCTGCTTCATCTGAAAGGACTTGTTGAGTTCCTGGATGGTGAAAGGGAAGAGGTGTTGTATCTCCTGCAGTGGTATGGGAAGTGCCATGGGAAAGAAAACGGTCTGTGACATAGAAGAGCAGGTTAGCGAGCTGCAAAGGAACCAGTCTCTTCAGAACATTAACTGGAGGAAAGAGTAAGAGGTATCTGGAATCTCATTAATGGTGGCAGAAAGTGTGGATGATGATTTATTGTAGTTGATCTCTGGTGAGGTGAAAGGTAACGATCAGTAACTCTTTATTTGCTCAGTCCATGATGAAGGGAGAGAGATACAGTGCAGTAAATAGATAATAGGCTGCCAATGGTTCTTTCGTTTATGAGAGAAGAAGAGCTGTCGTCAAGGAAGGTGGAAGGAATTTAAGAGTCATATCTGGAGAATCATTTTACTGGAATAGATACAATGATGGTGGAGCTGGAACAATGAAGGGGATTCCTTCCTGAGGCTTCTAGTGGATGTTTGTGTCCAAGCTATTTCCTGAGATGCAGACGGAGATTCTAGAAAAGGAGCAAAGAGACCAGATTTGGACCATGTGAAGGCGAGAATAGCATGGAAATTAAAATCAAAATTAATTAAATTTTTGAGTTCTGTATGGAAGCAGTTGGTAATGTGCTGCAAAAGGAGTTGAGGGAGGGAGCCTGTCTACGACAAAACAAGCACTGATCCGTGTATCACACAAAATAGACAAGTGAGAGACTGACTCCTGTGAGCTCCAATTGCTACACCTTTGGTCTAGAAGTAGAGACTGGAATAGAATACTAATGTGAGAACGAGTTCAGCCTGTGGAAGGACTGTGCAGGTGAAGGAGAATTGGTTGGACTCCTGCGAAGGAAGAAGTGAAGGGTCCATAGGCGTTCTGGTATAATATGAAAGTGTCAGGCGATGTACCGATGTGAGATGTACAGATGTGATATGTGGGAGTCCTGGGAGACATCTGGTCTCCCTGATAACTACATCTGCACGAGGTGCATCCAGCTGAAGCTCCTTACAGACCGCGTTAGGGAACTGGAGCTGCAGCTGGATGACCTTTGGCTCCTACGGGTTACTGAGGAGTACATAGACAAGAGCTACAGGGAGGCAGTCACTCCGAAGCTGCAAGGACCAGGTAGCTGGGTAACTGTCAGGATAAGGACAAAGAATAGGCAGGTAGTGCAGAGTACCCCTGTGGCCGTTCCCCTCAATTACAGGAACACCGTTTTGGCTACTGTTGCGGGGGATGACCAACCAGGGAAAAGCCTCAGTGGCCAGGTCTCTGGCACTGAGCCTGGTCGTGTGGTGTAGAAGGGAAAGGGGAAGGAGAGGAGAGTGGTAGTGATAGGGGATTCCATAGTGAGGGGGCAGATAGGAGATTCTGTGGACGTGAAAGAGACTCCCGGATAGTATGTTGCCTGCCCGGTGCCAGGGTCATGGACGTCTCGGATCAAGTCCACAGCATTCCGAAGGGGGAGGGCGAACAGTCAGAGGTTCTGATACATATTGGCACCAATGACATAGGTAGGAAAAGAGATGAGGTCCTGAAGAGGGAATATAGGGAGTTAGGTAGGAAGCTGAAAAGCAAGACCTCAAGGCTAGTAAGCTCTGGATTGCTACCTATGCCACATGCCAGTGAAGGTAAGAATAGGAAGATTTGGCAGATGAATGCGTGGCTGAGAAATTGGTGAAGGGGGCAGGGTTTCAGATTTATTGATAATTGGGATATCTTCTGAGGAAAGTATGGCCTTTACAAAAGGGACGGGTTACACATGAACCTGAGGGGGACCAATAGGTTTGATAGAACTGTTGGAGAGGGTTTAAACTAGTTTGTCAGAGGGATGGGATCCAGAGTGATAGGTCAGAACTTGGTTCATTTAGTGTACAAGTCGATGCAGAGTGTAGAAAGGCTGTGAGGAAGGATAGTCAGTTGAAAGGGCAAAATTGCAGTCAGTTGGATGGGCTGAAGTGTGTCAACTTTAGTGCGAGAAGTATCAGGAACAAGGCTGATGAACTTAGAGCATGGGTAAGTACGTGGAGATATGACGTGGTGGCCATTTCAGAGACTTGGCTGTCGCATAGGCAGGAATGGCTGCTGGTTTAGATGTTTCAAAAGGGACAGGGACAGAGGTAAAAGAGGTGGGGGAGTGGCTTTATGATCAGGGACAGAGTCAGAGCTGTAGAAAGGGAGAATGTCCTGGAGCAATCATCCATTGAGTCAGTGTGGGTGGAAGTCAGAATCCGGAAGGGAGCGATCACTCTATTGGGAGTATTCTACAGACCCCCCCAATAGCAGCAGAGATGCTGCGGAGCAGATCGGAAGGCAGATTTTGGAGAGGTGTAAAAATAATAGGGTTGTTGTCATGGGTGATTTCAACTTCCCTAATGTTGTTTGGTACCTCCTCTGTAAAGGGGATAGATGGAGCAAGAGTTTGTTCGGTGTGTACAGGAAGGATTCCTGACACAGTATGTGGACAGGCCGACTAGAGGAGAGGACATACTGGACCTGGTACTTGGCAATGAGCCTGATCAGGTTTCAGACCTCTCGGTGGAAGAGCGTTTTGGAGATAGTGACCATAACTCCTTGACATTTACCATAGCCTTGGAGAGGGATAGGAGCAGGCAATATGGGAAAGTATTTAACTGGTGAGGGTGTATTATGATGCTCTTTGGAAGGAACTTTGGAGCATAAATTGGGAACAGATGTTCTTGGGGAAGTGCACAGCAGAAATGTGGAGGTTGTTGAAAGAATACTTGCATGGGGTTCTGGATAGGTTTGTCCCATTGAGGCAGGGTAAGTAGGGTAGAGTGAAGGAACCGTGGTTGAGACGAGGTGTAGTATATTTTGTGAAGAAGAAGAAAGAAGCTTACCTGAGGTTTAGAAAGCATGGACCAGACAGGGCTCTGGAGAGTTACAAAGTAGCCAGGAAGGAGCTTAAGAATGCACCAAGGAGAGATAGAAGCGGGCATGAGAGGTCCTTGGTGAGTAGGATCAAGGCAAACTCCAAGTCGTTCTACACGTATGTGAAGAATAAGAGGATGAGTAGATGAGGGTAGGACCGATGAGGTATAAAAGAGGAAACATGTGCCTGGAGTCGGAAGAGGTCGGGGAGGTCCTTAATGAATACTGTGTTTCAGTATTCACCACAGAGAGAGAAAGAGACGTTGATGTTTATGAGGATGACGTATGACAGACTGATATACTAGGGCATGGCGATGTGAGGGAAGAGGATGTGCTAGAACTATTGAAAAACATGAAGATAGATAAGTCACCGGGGCCAGATGGGATATATCTAAAGTTATTACGGGAAGCTAATTGATTGCTGAACCAAGAGATTGCTGAACCTTTGGCGAAGATACAGGAGTACTGCTAGATGATTGGAGATTGGCAAATGTTGCTACTTTGTTTAAGAAAGGGAGTGGGGATAACCCTGGGAATTACAGACCAGTGAGTCTTACTTCAGTGGTGAGCAAATTACTGGAGAAGATTCTTAGAGACAGGATTTATGTGCATTTAGAGAAGCATAGGCTGATTAGGGACAGTCAACATGGCTTTGTGAGGGCAGGTCGTGCCTCACGAGCTTGATTGAATTCTTTGAGGATGTGACAAAGCACATTGAAGAAGGTAGAGCAGAGGATGTGGTGTACATGGATTTTAGTAAGGTGTTTGATAAGTTTCCTCGTGGAAGGCTTATTCAGAAAGTCAGGAGGCATGGGATCAAGGGAAACTTGGCTGTGTGGATTCAGAATTGGCTCACCCATAGACGACAGAGGGTAGTGGTAGATGGAGTGTATTCTGCCTGGAGGTCAGTGACCAGTGGTGTTTCACGGGGATCTGTTCTGGGAGCCCTGCTCTTTGTGATTTTTAAAAAATGACTTGGATAAGGATGTGGAAGGGTAGGTTAGTAAGTTTGCTGATGATACAGATGTTGGTGTTGTGGATAGTGTAAAAGGTTGCTGTAGATTGCAACAGGATATTGATAGAATGAACTGGGCTGAGAAGTGGCAGATGGAGTTCAACCCGGATAACTGTGAAGTGATACACTTTGCAAGATCGAATTTGAAGGCAGAACTCAAGGTTAATGGCAGGACTCTTAGCAGTGTGGAGGAACAGAGAGGCCTTAGGGTCGAAGTTCATAGATATATGAAGGTTGCCACACAGGTAAATACAGTTGTTAAGAAGGGGCATGGAGTGTTGGCCTTCATTATTTAAAGTATTGAGTTCAAGAGCCACGAGGTGATGTTGCAGCTCTATAGAACTCTGGTCAGACCATACATGGAGTATTGTGTTCAGTTCTGTTCTCATTATAGAAAGGACGTGGAAGCTTCAGAGAGAGTGCAGAGGAGATTTACCAGGATGTTGCCTGGATTGGAGAGCATGTCTTATGAGGATTGGTTGAGCGAGGTACGGGTTTTCTCTTTGGAGAGGAGGATGAGAGGTGACATGATAGAAGTGTACAAGATGATAAGAGGCATAGATCGAGAGGACAGTCAGAGACGTTTTCCCAGGGCGACAATGGCTAACACGAGGGGAGATAATTTTAAGGTGATTGGAGGAAGGCATAAGGGGGATGTCAGGGGTAAGTTTTTTACACAGAGAGTAGTGGGTGCATGGAACGCACTGCCTGCAGAGGTCGTGGGGGCAAATACATTAGGGATATTTAAGAGGCTCTTAGACAGGCACATGAATGATAGAAAAATGGGGGGCTATGTGGGAGGGAAGGGTTAGATAGATCTTAGGGCAGGATAAAATGTCGGCACAATATTGTGGGTCAAAGGGCCTGTACTGTGCTGTAATGGTCTATGTTTTATGTTCTATGTAAATGGGTGGCAAAAATTAACCATTTGGGACAAAGAAATTAGAAACCATAGAAGTATCAGACCACATCAGAGATGCCACGTATACATGTGACAATTAACTGGCTCAGGGTAAAAGGATGGGTTTGAGGTAGGAAAATTAACTTTGGTGTCCAGAGCAAGCCGAATTAGTGGGTCTGCCCAGTCAATCCTGTTTGCAGTGTTTTGGCAGGGTATAGAGATGAGCTGTGTGGGTTAGCAAAATTAGATCCCTGACGTGGAGGCCATATAGAGTGGTCAGGTGATGATGCAGAGGCAGCTGTAGAGGTGTCAGAGATCGGAAGATTAAACTCTGCAGATCGAGGTCAAAATGCAAGATCACAAGAGCACCTCACTTGTTGGTTTTGTCTGATGACAATATAGAAGTTAACACTTCGTAAATGGAATGCTGAAAATGCAGAAGATGGTGGATTCGAGAGGTAAAAATCCGGATGATCAATGTCAAGCCAGGAGGTAGCAATGAATATATTCAGAAAGTGTAAGACGCCAGAGGAGTCGGTCCAGGTGGAATGAGAATTAAGACGAGATAAGATATATATTTATTAGTCACACGTACATCGAAACACACAGTGAAATACGTCTTTTTTGCTTTGCTAAGAATGTGCTGGGGCAGCCCACAAGTGTCGCCACTTTTCCGGCGCCGACATAGCATGCCCGAATTCTGGAGATCACAGAGAAAAAACATTGTCTCGATGAAGTTTCTGGCTAGTGAGGTGTCTTTATTTAAGAAGGCTGCAAGGACAAGCCCTGGAATTGCAGGCCAGTAAGCTTAACATTAGAGGTGGTAAGTTGCTGGAGGGAATTCCGAGAGACAGGATATATCTGCATTTGGAAAGGCAATGACTGATTAGGGATGGTCAGCATGGCTTTTTTTGTGGGAAGTCACGTCTCACAAATTTAATTGAGTTTTGGAAGAGATGACGAAGATGATTGTCGAGGGCAGGATGATAGACTTTATCTACATGAAATTTCTCAAGGCTTTTGACAAGGGCCTTAATGGTAGACTGGTCCAGAAGATGAGATCATCTGGGATGCAATGTGATTGCCAGGTGAATACAAATTTGCTTGGTAGAAGAAGTCAGTGTGGTAGTGGAGGATTGGTTTTCAGTTTGGAGGCCTGTGGCCAGTGGTGTGTCACAGGGAACAGAGCTACATTCCCTGTTGTTTGTCATACATACTAAAGACTTGGATGAAAATGTAAGTGACATGATTAGAAAGTTTGTGGATGACATCAATATTGACGTTGTGATTGACAATGAACTAGGTTTTCTAATTTTACAGGTTTGCTGATCAAAAGAATTGCAAATGGAATTAAACTCAGACCAGTGTGAAGAGATACAATTTGGAAAGTTAAACCAGGGTAGGACTTACACAGTGAATGACAGGGCCCTGTGGAGCTTTGTAGAACAGAGAGATATAGGGGTACGAGTACATGGTTTCTTGAAGTTAGCGACACAGGTAGACAAACTGGTGAAGAAGGTGCATGACATGCCTGCTTTCATCAGACAGGGCATTTGGTACAAGAGTTGGTACGCCAGGTTACACCTCTTCAAGACGTTGGTGAGACTGCACCTGGAAGATTGTGTGCATTTCTGGTCTAAATACTATAGGAAGGATATGATTAAGCTGGAGAGAATACAGAAAAGGTTCACAAGGATGTTGCTGGAACTGGAGGGCTTGAGTTATAAGGAAAGACTGGATCAGCTGGGACTATTTTCCCCAGAGGAAGGAGGCTTAGTGGTGACCTTTTGGAGGTTTATAAACTCATAAGGGGCTTAGATAAGATTGATGTTCCCACTTTTTCCCAGGGTATGGGGGTCTAATACCACAAGGCTTGAGGTGAGAGGGGAAAGATTTAAAAGGGATGTGAGGGAAACTTTCTCCGCAGAGGTTGAGTCACTTCGTGATTATGCAGAGGCATCTCTAGAGTAGGCATTTGCTGACACCTAAAGCACAGGTCTCAGGATGCTATAAGAATAATCTCTCAAGAAATACTGTATAATTTGAGCATAATAGTGATCCTAGATCGCTCTCACTTGACCTTACTTTCCACGTCAGAAGCCTCTTCATTCAATGCATAATTCTTCTGAATTTGCATCACCTTTAACAAGATTGTACCACCAAGCTCAGTTTACTCTCTGATCTGATTTCAACATTCTGCAGGATCATTCCCTTCACAGATCCCTAGTTTAGTTGTTGAACTCTACCAGCCATTGCATTTTCACAGCAGTTTCCTTTGAAACACGAGGCACAACATTTGTCGTTTTACCTCATCTCTACCCACCATCCAGAGACCCACACAGTCCTTTCAGGCGAAGCAGTCATTCACTTGCACTTCTTTAAATCTCGTTTACCAAATTCGGTGCTCTGGGTGTGTTCTCTCTTCTACATTGACTATATCAAATGCAGATTAGTTGTGTGTTTTGCAGAGTACCTACGTGCAGCCCCAGATTAAATGAATTTAAGTTCACTGGTTGCCAGCTCTGAGCTCCAGTGCCCTGTCAATTTAATTCTCCCTCCCATTCTCATTCCAACCTCTCTGTCCATAGTCTCTTGGAATGTTCTATTGAGGCCCAAAGTAAGCTTGAGAAGAGCAACTCATCTCCCAACTGCGCAGAGAGCGGTATTTTAGAATCAGAAATTGAATTCAATGTTGTCAAGTAGCTCATGTTATGAATTTGTATCGGAAGCGGTCAGCTATAGTTTCTCTATCCACATTTTACGCCCTCTGTATACTTGTTGATTTCTCGCTGGAGAGTAATCTCTCATTAACTTTTCAACTATGGGAAGCCAATCATTGACGAAACTCTTGTTTCACTCTTCCCCCATCCTTCCTGCAACTTAAAATAAACATATTTTCTCTCTTTCCCAGTTCCGTTGGAAACACTTTGCCCTGAAATGTTAACTCTGCTTATCTTTGTACAGATGCTGTCAGACTTGCTGAATGTATCCAACATTTTGCACTTAATGCTACCTACGTTGCCAAGGTCCTAATCCTATAAGATCCTATAATCTCTCCTATAATGTCAGTTTCTGCGGTGTCTCCACCGTCCTGACTGGGATTTTCCTCATCTCACCCCTTCTGACAACCTTATTGCCAGCTGAAGAGCCATTGTTCCTGGAGCTATCATTTGTCACATATCCCATGATGTCTAGTCATTATTGCAACACTTCACTTAGGAACTAATAAAACTCCCACCAGTATTAGGTCCAACATTAGGTCCAATTTCTCTGACTTTCCAGTCTTGCACTTCATTTGAGGTGCACATGTTGGTTCCTCCCCATTGCTCTCCTCATTGAACTTCATGATCTCCTGGCCTATCAATACTACGAGAGTGAATAAGCCAGGTTATGAGTTACTGTTTTATTAGGATAACGTTCCATTGTTTATTATTATCATCAGTGTTCTCTGGGAATCAATTCCGAGCTGTTAAGCACTTGATTCAATTCAATCCATCCTACCTACCACGAAAATACTGCCATACAGCATGGAAGAAGGTTTGACGTCGTGATGTTGCCTCTGCAAAGATCAGGAATGGGTTCTTCTCTCATTATTTTTATTTATAAAAATTGGATTGATGAGGGTGAAGTCAGGTGTTTTGATTAATCTAAGATCGGCTGCAATTTTTTATCCTTCAATTGGAAATCCGTGAAGACGTTACCGAGTCCGTCTCAGTAAAATACATACTTTATTCCGTGCCATTGTTACCCTCAGTGCTTCTTCCAGGTTGTATTCAATGTGCAGAAATTCTGTGTCATCAGCTGTGGAGGACATTGCGTAGTGATGGGTAGAATGCTCCCCTGCTGTGTTTGAATTTGCGCTGTGAGATTACATATCGCCCGGAGTCAATATTGAGGACTCCCTAGGCTACCCATTCTCTATTGTATACGAATGTGTCACCAGTTTCGCTGGCCACAAGTACCTGGGGATGGAACAAACTCTGACTTTGGTGGGCACCATGTGATTCTCTCAGAATGACTACGTCAGGCTTTTGCTTGATAACTCCGTGGAATATTTGTTCTTTTGGACACAACTTCAAAACCCCTTTGCTTTAACAATGCTACTGAGAAGAACTACCTCCTTTAATACATGATTTAATAAATTTAAAATTACTAGTTGGCATCGTGGGTTTTGAATACGTCTCTGCAAAGTTAATCTGGGCTCCTGGATGACCAGTAGTTTAACTACTACGCCAACATTCACTTAGAACGATGGTGTCGCCCATGACTTATTAATAACGTACGCAGTAATAGAACATAAAGATATTTCCTAACCCAATTGATACCCGCAGTGCAATGTTAAAGGAACTCTATACTTTGGAAAATGTTGTCTTTCAATGCATCTATTAAGCAGAGATCTCATCCTCTCAGCAAAATGGCATATTTGCATCACATTAAGGGAAGATGGTATTCTCCAGATCTTCTTGGAGAGAAAAAAAACATTTAGAACAATAGACACGTCGAGCTGAAAATCGGATGGATATTTTCAGCAGACAAAATATTGCGCTTCATACCAGTGTAGGCCGGCATGATATCCGCGTGAAATTCGACAAATAGCTGGTGGTTTCTTGAAATCAGCCGTAACTTCATTTGCTGCTTGAGACTATTATTTTCCGCTGCGGCAGACTCCATCAATAAAGATCTAAAGGTACATAGGATAAAATGAGTTGTGTGTGTGTGTGTGTATGGGTGTGTGTGTGTGTGTGTATGGGTGTGGGTGTGTGTGCGCGCGCGTGCGTGGGTGTACCCACATACAACCGGTCTGGAAACTGGGACGTTTAGAATGTGCACCAACCGACAGCCGTGCACGAAGCGGCGAAGCATTAAATGGATACACTTTCTGGAAAGAACGGAAATAAATTCCCCCTCTTCTTAACTAGGCTCCAACAATCTCCTTTGGAATCATTGGTCAAACCAGCAGAAGTTCCGAAAATAAAATGAAAGAAGAATGTGGAAGTTATACCTTTGTCTGCTATTGCCCAATGTAGTATTCAGTTGGTAGAACTGCTTTAGACTCCCGATAGCACAGTGAAGTGGGCGAACATCCATTTTCATTGACAATCTTGGTAATTACAATTTATCATTTTATCAGCAGACGATTTTTTTTAAAGTGAAGATTGGGAACGTAATTCATCGGGTACCGCTGCCCAATATTAGTGCTCGCTACTAAGTTTGCAAGCGGGAAATGGGGTTAATCATACCTCTTTGTATTCTGGTGCGCAATTTTCTCCTTTAGCAATAGATGAGCGCATGTTGACCGATTGTCCTTCACATCAATAGAAAAAAATGTTCAGTGAACTGCATAAATGGCAGTCGATGACACTCCTTTAACCCTTCTACTGTTGTTGAAAGTCGCATTCATTAACAGACGACATATTTCAACTCACACTGGAATTTTCTTGTAAGCTTACATTTTTTTACATTGGAGCTGTGATGTTAAAAACAGTCAATTGATTATAAAGTGTGCAGTGTCACAAACCAGCAACAAAAGAAACAGACTGAGCATGATTCAGTGTTAAAAACTATTTTATTAATCACTACTTATGATAATACGTAAAATAAAAGTAAAAATGTTAGTATGTTAGAATTCAAAAATGTTAAACCTTGAATGTTAACCCCAAAAATAAACTCGTCGTGTGTGTGTGTGACAAAGTCCAAAACTCCCAGTTCCGGAAAGGTTCTTAAAGTTCAGTTCCGCAAGCCATAAGGTGAAACATGAGCAAGGGCTTCTTCAACAACCACCGTTGTCTGAAGATAAGATGTAGATGTAGAAAAACATAGAGAGAGTACATACGAAATCCAAATGTTCCACGATGGACCCCAAACGACACTCCAGTGTTTACTCGGTAGTGACTTCCTCACCCCGAAAAGCATCCGAACCGTGGTCGTCCACACACAAATACCTGTTTCCTTCTACAGGTCAGCAACAAAGTGAACGCCACCGGATTACTTCCAACTTCCATACATGGATTTCAGTGGCAAACACAGTTATTGTTTCTCATCCATCGATAGAGAAAACAAGCAGGCTGGTGTCTCTCTCCCTTCTCTCTCTCTCTCCTTTTGCTGACTTCTTCAACAACGTCATTACGTCCTTTATCTTCTATTGACGTAATCACGCCCCACACACACATACACACACACACTCTATCTTAAACACCTCCCACCTAAAAAAAATTCCCAAGAAAATTTTAACCGCGCATACAGTTAGTAATGTTAATAATTATCATGCTACACAACTACAGACTATCAGATTAGTACAGATACATGTTTCCCATTTAACATCGAGAAAGACAATCAGCAATCACATTATCTTTGCCTTTAATGTGAGTTATCATGAGATCAAACTCTTGCAAAATTGAACTCCAGTTTAACAGCCTTCTGCTCTTGTTTTTGACTCGGCTCAGAAACACCAATGGGTTATGATCTGTATATACAGTCAATGGTTTCTGAGCGGTGCAAACATATACACGGAAATGTTGCAAGGCTAAAACAAGCGACAGTAATTCTTTCTCTATGGTGGAATAATTCTTTTGATGCTCATTAAATTTCTTTGAAAAGTAAGCTACAGGATGGTCAACATCATCAAGGTCACCCTTCTGCAACAACACAGCTCCTGCAGCTTCATCACTGGCATCTACTGCTAATGAAAATGGCTTTTCAAAGTCAGGTGTTTTGAGCACAGGATGGTAGCATAAAATGGCTTTCAGCTTCTCAAGTGCTTCTTGACAAGAATCTGTCCAAACAAACTTTACTCCCTTCTTCAGAAGATTAGTTAGGGGAAAAGCAATATCAGCAAAATTTTTACAAAATTATCGATAATATCCAACCATTCCCAAAAATCTTCTAACAGTCCTTGTACCTGTGGGAATAGGGAACTCAGATATTGCTTGAACTTTTGCCTGAACAGGAGCTTGCTTGCCTTGACCTACAACATAACCAAGATACGTCACAGTGGCATGGCCAAATTCACTTTTAGCCAAGTTAACTGTAAGGTTAGCCTTGGAAAGTCTTTCAAACAACCTTTCTAACGCAGAGATATGATCCTCCCATGTATCATTCCCAGTCACTAAGTCGTCAATGTAGGCATCTGTATGTTTTAACCCATGAATCACTGAATTAATCATTCTTTGAAATGTTGCTAGAGCATTTTTCATTCCAAATGGCAAAACATTGTATTCATACAATCCAGAAGGGGTTACAAAGGCTGAAATATCCCTTCCTCTATCTGTTAATGGAACACACCAGTACCCTTTTAATAGGTCAATCTTTGTAAGAAATTTTGCCTTTCCCACTCTATCTATGCAATCATCCACCCTAGGAATAGGGTAAGCATCTGACTTTGTTACAGCATTCACTTTCCTGTAATCTGTGCAAAATCTAACAGTTCCATCAGGTTTAGGTACAATAACACAGGGCGAACTCCAATTTGAAGTAGAATGTCTAATAATATCATTTTCCAACATGTATTTTATTTCCTGATCAACAAGTTTATTTTTTTATACATTCATTCGATATGGGTGTTGTTTGATTGGTTTTGCATCCCCAACATCAACATCATGGGTAATTATCGATGTTCTGTTTGGAACATCTGGGAACAGATGTTTAAATTTTAAAATTAATTCTCTCATCTGTTGTTTTTGTGAAACTTGTAAATGGTCCAACTTCGTTTCAACGTTCTCCAGGATATTTTGTTTTTTTAGTTTCGATGGAACAATATTTGGTCTAAATTGGCCTTCCTCAACATCAACATCAGGCATTCTAGAAACAACCTTTACATCATCCACCAAAGCCACAACTGAATCCCTCTCATAATAAGGTTTTAGCATGTTTACATGACAGAGTTGTGTTTTCTTGCGTCTATCTGGTGTTTTGATTATATATGTTAAATCAGTCACTCGAGATTCAATAACATAGGGTCCAGAAAAACGAGATTGCAAGGGATTATTTTGGCTAGGGAAAAATACCAACACCTTTTGCCCCACTGCGAATGTCCTAGGCCGAGCACGTCTATCAAAATATGTCTTCATTCTTATCTGGCTTGTTTTCAAATTCTCTCTCGCTAGCTGGCAGACTCTCTCCAACCGAGTTTTAAATTTGTCGACATAGTCCAACAGACTCAAGTGCACTTCCTCATTAACCCATTGCTCTCTTAACAACTCCAAAGGTCCTCTCACCCTATGTCCAAATACAAGCTCAAACGGACTAAATCCTATTGACTCCTGGATTGATTCTCTAACAGCAAACAAAAGTAAATGGATACCTTCGTCCCAATCCTTTGTGTTTTCAAAGCAATAAGTCTTCAGCATATTTTTGAGAGTAGAATGAAATCTCTCCAGAGCTCCTTGAGATTCTGGGTGATATGCAGATGATACAATCTGCTTTGCTCCCAGCTCATAGACTATTTGTTGAAAAATTTTTGACATAAAATTACTACCTTGATCAGATTGGATTTCTTTTGGCAAATCAAACAAGGTAAAAAATTTTAAAAGAGCCTTTGACACCGTCTTGGCCTTAATATTTCTAAGGGGTATTGCCTCTGGAAATCTAGAAGTGGCACACATGATGGTTAACAAATACTGATTTCCAGTCTTAGACTTTGGTAATGGACCAACACAGTCGACAATCACCTTCGAAAAGGGTTCAACAAAAGCAGGAATTGGTCTCAATGGAGCCAATGGGGGTGTTTGATTTGGTTTACCCACCATCTGACATGTGTGGCAGGTTCGACAAAACATCACCACATCTTTTCTCAAACCAGGCCAATAGAATTGTTTCAAGATCTTCCCTACAGTTTTATTCACACCAAAATGACCACCCAAAGGCATACTGTGGGCCAGGTTTAAAATATCATCCCTATAAATTTTGGAACAACAACCTGATGAATAACTTCCCATTCCTCAGTAACAGGAACATGAGGAGGTCTCCATTTCCTCATTAACACTCCATTTTTGACATAGTATCCAGTTGGCACTTTTTCAATCTCCTCACATGAGAGTGCTTTTTCTTTCAATTCTGTCAACTCAGGGTCCTTTATCTGTTCCACCATAAAATCCTTCCTCGACAAAGACAAATCTTTAAATTCAGGCTCACTATAAGGATGTTGATCCTCCAGTGAAGACAGAAAAGTCTCAGATAAGTCATCATAGTTTTCTTCCTGTTTAGGACTGTCACAAGGAACTACATCAGACTGCACCGGACTGTCTGTCTTGGCTAATTCTTTAGCTCTAGCTGGAGTCACTGCACATGATGGGTAAACATCTGGATCATTCTCAGACTCAGCAATCCTTGGTTTGGTTGTTAACAATTTCTCCATCTGCAAGGTCATTTCCTAATAACAAAGAAACTCCTTCCACTGGCAAACTAAGTCTTATCCCCATCTCGATTGGTCCTTCTACGAACTTTGACTTTAAAATCACCCTGTGAAAAGGGACAGACATGGTCTCACCTGTAACGCCTCGTACTAGATTTACCTCACCAGTGTCACTTTCTTCTCCAAAATTTAAAACACTGTCCAGCAAGAGAGATTGACTAGCCCCAGTATCTCTAAGAATTTTCACTGGCACCTGGGGTGACTCATCATTCAGTGAAACAAAACCCTCTGGTACGTACAAACGGAATTCTTTTCTCACCTCCTCCAACTTTTCCGCTTTTACCTCTTGCAAGGACTGATCTTTAACAGCATCTCCTAAACCTTTTTGATTTTTAATTGCCTGAAAGCAAGCATTGGGCACAGCTTCCTTCTTTTTCTTCAAAAGGGCACAATTAGATATCACATGGCCAGGTTTCCTACAGTAATAACAAGTACGCTCAACAGGTTTCTCCAGCCCTGGCTTCTTTTCATCCTTCCCTTTTTGATTACCTCCCAATTTAATCTCCGGTTTACCTGGATTGTCCTTGTAACTCTTTTGAAAGGTTTTAGGTTGTCCCCATTTGGATTTATGGGTTAAAGCATAATAAACTGCCAACCTAGCAGTTTCTTGTAAAGTTTCCACTGCCTTTTCATTTAAATATGTTGTTAATTCAGCTGGAACACATCTTTTAAAGTCTTCCACTAGTATCAATTCTGTCAATTTATCATAATCCCCATCTACATTTTTAGCCATGTACCATCGTTCAAAACATATTCTCTTCCCATTGGCAAATTCCATATAAGTCTGATCTGCAGATTTCCTCAAGTCTCTAAATTTTTGTCTATAAGCTTCAGGTACCAATTCATAGGCCTTCAATATAGCTTGTTTTACCTTGGTATAATCAGCTGCATCCTCAGCAGACAAAGCAGAATAAGTTTTTTGAGCTTTACCTTTAATCACACTCTGTGCCATAAGAGCCCATCCTTTCCTTGGCCAGTTTGAACTCACAGCAACCTTTTCAAAATGTTGGAAATACTGATCAACCTGATCTTCTTCAAAAGGAGGGACTAATCGAACCTCCCTGCTGGCTGAAAAACCATCATCAGAATCAGATTCCGAACTCCTACACTTCATTTGTAACTCATGCTGCCTCTGATTTTCCTTCTCCTCTGCCTCAAACTTTAACCAAATTAGTTCCCGTTCCCGTTCAGCCTCTAACTTCATCCGAGTTATCACTCGTTCCCTTTCAGCCTCTAACTTCATCTGAGTTATCTTTTGTTCGGCCTCTAATTTCTTTTGCTCTCGTTCAGCTTCTAATTTATTTTGTTCTCGTTCAGCTTCTAATTTATTTTGCTCTTTTTCAGCCTCTATCTTTAACTGGGTTTGCTCTCGTTCAGCCTCTATCTTTGCCAGCTGAACCTGTGCCTCAGAAATTGCTATTTCACTGCCAGGAAACTGTTTTAACACTTCCTTCTCAAACACCTTCTTTTCCACATAATGGCCAGCTATCAGTCTCTGAATATCTGCCTTTCTCATAGACTGCTTTACTTCTGTAAGGTTTAGCCTTGTAGCAATCTTTATCAGATCATCCTTTTTCGCCACCTCCAATCCCTTTTGGGTTGGTGACTCCAAAAATGCCTTAATATCCATTGCTGCTGGTTTCCACACACACAAGCCAATTTAAAAAGAATTTATCAGTCCTCCCTCAAAAATCTTTGGATTGAATCCCGAACAAATCTTGTCAATCTGGGGAACGATCCCAGACGACACTCGTTAATGTTTGGATTGGATCCCGGACTAATCTCGTTAACCTTGGGAACGATCCCGGACGAGCCCCCAATTTTGTCACAAACCAGCAACAAAAGAAACACACTGAGCATGATTCAGTGTTAAAAACTATTTTATTAATCACTACTTATGATAATACGTAAAATAAAAGTAAAAATGTTAGTATGTTAGAATTCAAAAATGTTAAACCTCGAACGTTAACCCCAAAACTAAACTCGTCGTGTGTGTGACAAAGTCCAAAACTCCCAGTTCTGGAATGGTTCTTAAAGTTCATCAACAACCACCGTTGTCTGAAGATAAGATGTAGAACAACATAGAGAGAGTACATACGAAATCCAAATGCTCCACGATGGACCCCAAACGACACTTCAGTGTTTACTCGGTAGTGACTTCCTCACCCCGAAAAGCATCCGAACCGTGGTCGTCCACACAAATACTTGTTTCCTTCTACAGGTCAGCAACAAAGTGAACGCCACCGGATTACTTCCAACTTCCATACATGGATTTCAGTGGCAAACACAGTTATTGTTTCTCATCCATCGATAGAGAAAACAAGCAGGCTGGTGTCTCTCTCCCTTCTCTCTCTCTCTCCTTCTTCTGACTTCTTCAACAACGTCATTACGTCCTTTATCTTCTATTGACTTAAGCACGCCCCACACACACATACACACACACTTTCTATCTTAAAGGGACTTCCACTGAGTCCGTAACAGCAGTGAGAAGCCTCAAGCACGAACGGTTATCCTCCAAATTTGACCTTCCTCGACTAAGGATGATGAGATGAAAACACTAGGATGCTGGAGATACCAGCAGGCCAGGCAGCATCCGTGAAGAAAAGCAGACGGTCAAAGTTTCGGATCAGGACCCTTCTTCAGGACTTAAGACAGGAAAAGGGGAAGCCCAATATATAGGAGGGAAAGGGGCTTCCCCTTTTCCTATCTTTAGTCCTGAAGAAGGGCTCTTACCCGAAACGTTGACCGCTTGCTTTTCTTCACAGATGCTGCCTGGCTTGCTGAGTTCCTCCAGCATCATTGCGTTTTTCATCTAGATTCCAGCATCTGCAGTCCTTTGTTTCGCTAAACATTCGTAAGTTGATCATGCAAGATTTGAACTTCACGCGAGTTTGAGCGCACGTACTCTTGACTGCTGAAAATTTAGGTGTTGTGACGGGCAGGAAGTGCTTAATGTCTTTCGCGCCTCTTTCTGATCAGAAATAAAGTGGTTGCAACTTCTATACAGGCGTTAGGCTTTCTAGACTTTTTTTATTGCCTTCCAACTATCTCTCCTGGGCCATGATACATTCGAATTTCCTGGTTCTTTGTCTCAGAGAAGTGGTTACGTTCCAAGTAACCTAAATCTTCTGCACATCTAGATCGTAATTTCTACCTGGCAAGATGGTACATTTTACGGACTGACCTAACCCTACACAACCCTAGAAATCCAACGCAACCTTCTCTATGCAAGGTTTACATCGTTAATTATCTGCCATATACCCTAAGCACGCAGTCACAGCTCGAGACGTTTCGGTTTTGAGGACTTAACACGTCTCTGAAACTTGTGCCCTCTCGTACTCCAGTTGCATTTTTAATTTTTCCCGTCCTCTTCCGTCGAATTTCTGTGCGCAAAACTTCCCTGGTGTTCACGGTAACCCGTCTTCTTATTGTATCTTCACTTTGAGGGCATTCTTAAGCCTTTGGATTTCAGAGTTCAGCTCCTGGCTGTTTCAAGCTCTTTCGGATATAAGCTCTACGATGACTGGAGGTGGGGGCGTTGTGCTCCTCAATTTTTGTAGATGAATACAGATTGAAAGAAAGTCTCATTGACAATCAACCGCAACAGCGTGTGGGGGTGAAAAGAAAAATAGGAAGTTCCAGCGGGTAGAGGTCAATCTCTTTTGCCATTAAAAAGGAACAAAAACAAAGACCGACCAAACTGAGAGAGATAGATAACGGAAAATTGCGCTGTGGAGCTGACTGTGACACAGAGATGTTGAGCAGTGACTACGCTATATTCGTAAATGAATGTTATCAGTCCCTCAGTATTGATAATGATCATCGTGCTAAAAAGTCGCTTTATTGAGGGGAGGGGGATGAAGAATAATATCCAATGCATAATCGAAATCATATGGCGGCATACAGCCTTCAGTAGCGTCCGCTGATACTGATACTGGAAGCACTTTTTCAGGAATTTGGATTTATACAGTTCTACGTCGAAGTGGAAACAATCAGCAAAGTTTGGAGTTGTGAAATGCTCAAGTATGCTCGAAGAAGAAGATTCCTCGAATGAATAGATTAAAATATGGATAAAGTGAAATATTTCACATATTTGCTTTAACTGTATCACCGATAACCTAGCTATAATCCAAAACCCGAACTTGGACGCACCACTTGCCTTAAATCTAACCAAAACTAACAACCGATAATCCATGTAGTGTCATACGTGATGCATATAATTCTGTCGGTAAAAGAGTCAGAGACATTTCCAAAAGTGACATGAAACGAGGAAAATCACTCAACAACGTATAAATTCTGAAATAAGACAGTTTAAAAGAACATGGAGCAAAATACCCAGATGCATGTGGTATAAGAGGGAACCTCTTCTGGTCTTGCAGCTCATTCCACACTGCGGAGAACCAAGCGATAACAAGTGCGACTTAAGAGCAACAGGAACTGCTAAATAGTTGTAACTCATAACTGATAATCACAGTTAGGCAGACTAAATATGTCAGCTAACTGCAGCACAAGAAATCAAACAATGCAGACAATTTTGAAAACAGAATGGCAGGTGGTTGAGAATGAGACCAACTATGGCACTCTGCATTTTCATTTAATCCCAATCTGTTTTATATGTGACATCCCTTACGCGAAATGATCGGGATGTTCAGAAGTACAAAAATAGAATGGAATAGAAAGTTGCCAGAGGGGTCAAGACAGAATGCCATAGAAACGACATATGGGCAAAGACACACTGCGGAAATATGCGTCGACCATTTTAAATGCAAAGAAAGCATAGAGGGAGGTTCATTTTCCTTTGCTTCTGGGTTGGCGTAACATCTTTGAAGGAGAAAATGTGTCAGAGGTGGCTGAAGGAATTACAGAAAAGCAAATGTGTGTGGTTTATTACGAGTCATCCAACAGAAATTACCAAGTAAGGGACCGCAAAAGGTTCTTTTGCTGCAGCAGCCTTCCTATTTCTGATGTTAACACAAATGTTGTCTTGAGTTATAAGTTTGGCAAGTTGAGACCTCATTTTCAAGCCTCGATGCAGGGTCTAGACCTGAATCATCGACTAACCCTTTGCATCCAGAGATGATTCCCGACCCAGTATATTGAATTTTGCCAATGTTCAAATACTCCTGGCATCTATTACTCTCGCATTTCCTTCTAGAATGCTCGTTGAGCTAGAGTTCATCCCATTGGCTTAATAGTAAGGATAAAATGAGAGATATTATGCTCAATAAATTTATAAAGTGTGCTAGAATACAATTCCTTTGGTGCTGATAAATAAAGGAGCCCATTGGTTGTCCAGACTGCAGGAAGTACATGAATTGTACCGTCTACTCTCCCAAATATCTCAAAGATTTTGTAAAGAACCATCCAGCAAAATCCACTTTTTTACAGGAGAATCCAGTCAATTGCATTTCAAGTGTGAACGACTTTCATTCTATACGCCGTCACTGCATACTCGTGGAATGTACTCCAATCACTAACTGTGTCATCTGTGGATAGATATCGGCACCCCGTAGCCATCTTTAAATGTGCTAAATGCTGATGGCACACACGACAGTGATATAATATTGACGTTATGAGTGCAGCCAAGAATGAAAACAATACTTTTAGTATTGAATAAAGGGCAGACCTGACATTTGGCTTCCATAAAACACTAAACATGAAGTGGAATACAACATCAACGACACGGACTATGAAGAGGGTTGGGCGACGGGAAAGTTTTGTTTTAACCCAGTCCAAACCGGGATGGGATTGTCGTGGGGCCATTAGTCAGGATTATGGCATGTTTGTCATGGTGAACTGGCATTGAAAGGCACTGAATTTCTGTGGGCAGTCCACTTTATCCATAATCCCTCTCAGCTAATGAGATCGAAGGAGTCTCTAAGGTTGAAAGGACTAAGGTGCAATGGTCTGAGCTGCTCGAAATCATGTCCTTACTTTTTGGATGCCTGGAATGACATGGATGCAATTCACAATGATGCTCTGGGGGCACTAACTGGTTACTGGGAAAAGGAAGTTGACAAAGAACTGTGCAGCATCTTTCCGAAACAGGTCTACAGTGGATGCTATCTCCCTGGCCCTTCACTCAGCTCTGGACAGTAAAGGCACTTACGTTAGACTATTGTTTATTGACTACAGCTCTGCCTTCGATACAATAATATCAAGCAAGCTTGTCACCAAACTCCAAGACCTAGGACTCAACATCTCCTCTGTAACTGGATCCTTGACTTTCTAACAGACAGACAACAATCAGTGAAGATAGGCAGCAATTCCTCCAGCACGATTATTCACAACACTGGTGCACCTCAAGGCTGCGTCCTCAGCCCTCTACTCTACTCCCTATACACTCATGACTGCGTGGACAGATTCTGCTCGAACTCCATCTACAAGTTTGCAGATGATACCACCGTTGTAGGCCGTATCTCAAACAGTGATGAGTCGGAGTACAGGAAGGAGATAGAGAGCTTAGTGGAATGATGTCATGACAACAACCTTTCCCTCAATGTCAACAAAACTAAAGAGCTGGTCATCGACCTCAGAAAAAGGGGCGGTGTACATACACCTGTCTACATCAATGGTGCTGAGGTCGAGAGGGTTGACAGATTTAAGTTCCTGGGAGTGAACATCATCAACAACCTGTCCTACACAAACCACGTGGATGCCATGGCCAAGAAATCTCACCAGCACCTCTACTTCCTCAGGAGGCAAAAGAAATTTAGTTTGTCCCCTTTGACTCTCACCAACTTTTACCGATGCACCATACAGAGCATCCTATCAGGATGTATCACGGCTTGGTATGGCAACTGCTCTGCCCAAGATCGCAAGAAGCTGCAGAGAGTTGTGGACACAGTCCAGCGCATTAGGGACACCAGTCTCCCCTCCTTGGACTCTGTCTTTACCTCTCGTTGTCTTGGTGTAGCAGCCAGCATAATCAAAGACCCCTCCCACCCAGGTCATTCTCTCTTCTCTCCTCTTCCATCAGGTAGAAGATACAAGAGCCTGACGGCACGTACCACCAGACTTAAGGATAGCTTCTACCCCACAGTGATAAGACTATTGAACAGTTCCCTTATACAATGAGATGGACTATGACCTATGACCTCATGACCTCACGATCTACCTTGTTGTGACCTTGCACCTTATTGCACTGCACTTTCTCTGTAGCCGTGGAACTTTGTACTGTTATTTTTTTTTTACCTGTACTACATCAATGCACTCTGTACTAACTTAATGTAATTGCACTGTGTAATGAATTGACTTGTAAGATCGGTTTGTAAGACAAGTTTTTCACTGTACCTCGGTACAAGTGACAATAATAAACCAATACCAATACCTTGGTGGCAGACAGTGGGGAGACTTCACAATTCTCCGTCTTGTCTTTTATCGTCGTGTTATAGTACACAGACAATGCTTGCATACCTGCAAGTTAAAGGTTAAGCTCCCGTGTCTTCACTAATTTCTTCATGTTACATACCAGCAACAATAGAAACACACCGAGTCATGTATAAGTGTTAGAAACTATTTTATTAATAACTACTTGTGATAATAAGAAAAGTAAAAACGTTAGATATTAAACATTAAGCCCAAAACTAATAAACTCAAAGCGTGTGTGTGGCAAATTCCCAAACCCCAAGTCTAGGAATAGTTCTCAAAGTTCAGCTTAGCAAGTCATCAGGTGAAAAGTGAGCAAAGGCTTGTTCAAAACCACCGTTGACTGAAGAGAAAATGTAGAGAATGTAGACAGCAATTACGAAATCCACATGTTCCACGATGGAACCCATACGACACCTCAATCTCTGATGATCTCCATTGCTTTGTTTCGAAGCATCTGCCACCTCAAAGGCATTTGATACGTGGCCGCCCACAGAAATACTTGTTTTCCAGTGCAGGTTAACGACAAAGTGGACTCCACTTGATTGCTCCAAAAATCCATAAATGGATTGTAGTGACAGACACAGCTATTGTTCTTCATCCATTGATACAGAGACCAGCAGTCGGTGTCACTCTCTCTCTCCGACTATGTGCAAAACAGCCAGCACGTTGTTATATTTTTGCTATCTTGGAGATAACACCACACACACACACACACACACACACACACACACACACACACACACACACACACACACACACACACACACACACTACTGTCCAGGTGCCTTAAAGGGACATTCACCAAATAACAAACTGTCTCGTAACACATAGAACATAGAACAGTACAGCACTGGAAAAGGTCCTTCGGCCCACGATGTCTGTACTTAATACGATGCAAAATTAAACTAACCCCTTCTGCTTGCTCATGATCCACATCCCTCCATTCTCTAAACCTTCACTAATAATTTGCATGGAACATCCAGAAAACCAATATCTCCCTGATGAAACAACAGTGTGCCCAACACCCACAGGTTCCACCCTGCCAATCTAAAAGGATGACAAGACTCTGGTAAAATGGATTATTCTCCATCTCCGGGAATAACTTCCCGGTGAATAAAGTTATTAGCCATGGAGTTCGTCATTCCCCCAGTACACCAGTACAGCCTTGGACAGAATGAGTAGAAGGGTTTTCAAAGATAAGACCTTAAACTTAGAACCAACCACTTGGTCTGCCGATCTCTACTTTTCTAGATATGGACAATTTTCAGTAGACACCACAAAGGCATGGAGTGGAGCTAAGAACTTTTTCTATGCAACGTTATTTGTAATATAGACAAAACAATACTAACGTCCTGCCTAAAGCTACGATGATATTCACCTTCCTCCGCTGGGCGGGTTACAGTGTCCCGCTGCCTCACCCCAAACTTGGAATTCAGTCCAAGATCGCCCACAAGAGAGTTCCATGAGGACCAAGAACATACTTGCAGGAAGTTCTCAAAAAGTATTTGAAAACCTGCAGCATTGTCATCAATTCATGGAAATTCCAAAGTAGTGAAGGAACATGGAGGAAGGCATTGTCCAATATCTAGGACAGGAACACGTTAGCACGAACAGCAAATGGCCGAGCTTGTGAATCCTTTCTCTTCAGACAACTCGGAGTGGAAGAAAGTAATTCTCGATGCTGAGGCATTGTCTGAGAAGAAGCAATTTTCTTCAAGGAAGGCGTTCAATCTTGTTGAAGTTAAGTGGCCGGTTGCTGTCCAGCAAATGACAATGAAAGGGAGTTGGCATTGTTGGAACGAAAAAGCTAGTGATCTCTATGTAATGGGGAGGCCAAACTCTGCAGTGTCCCAAATACATCCAGGTATATTCTATAATGGGACCAGTCATAAAAACATATGATCTACACCGCTGAGAACCCCCTCAACCAGAGGTGGGAATTGTGGTTGCAGGAAAAGGTAGTGCATTATATGAAAAGTGCATTTACGTGTGTGCATTATGGAAGAGCATAATTCTCGATGAAATTCAGGTCGGAGAATAATCTGAGTAGGTATGACGATCAGTTGAGACATTTCCAGTCTTTCCTTCTGACTTTTCCTGCTCACGTCAGTCTATTCTCGTACCATTTGGCATAGAGTTCCAAGAAGGAATTACAGTTAATATAATGACTTTTGGAAGCAGAACGTTGGCATTGCAGAAAGGTATATGCAGGCATTTTGAATCAGAAAAAACCCGTTGATAACACCCGCATAACATCATACTGAAGATAAACTTTAAAGAAGTCTAAAAGACAGTAGACCACTGTAACCATTGTAAATACAGCCAAGAGAACTCAACCTGTGTTTGGAATTGGTTGAAAATCCTTTCCTGTCTTCCCCAAAGCTCCTCTACCATCTCTCCCTCCTCTAGGGGAGGGGATGGGATGTGGAGGGAACTGCAGATGCTTTATTCCATTCTTATCTATCTTATAGACTACCCGAATGCTTCCTGTATTTTTCAGTGTGGGCTTTTGATAAATTATAATTCGGTGAAATTCCTTGGACACTTTACATGGTGAGGGTTGCAGTATGAATACTCAATGTTGGAACATAACTTGCCGATATTTGTTTTGTCTCCGTAAACCCCTGGACCTCATGAGCTCTGTTAACCGTTCTTTTACCCCAGTTTTTCACATGCAAAGAATTATATACACACACCGCAACTTTATACGGTACTCCTTTGAGACGGTTCCACGGATTAGCTCCATTCTGCACAGCAAAGTGCATTAAACTTCACCTGCCGTGTTTCTGCAGTTCCACCAGTCTATCTACCCCCTATTGAAATGCATATTTATTTTTTTCATCCAGTTTACATACAGTGCATCCAGGATTGGTTGTCAATTTGTATAGGTGGCGAGCATAATGCCGGTAGAAATCGCAGCTATTACGCCTCAGTCTGTGAAAAATTGTGTACTACGTTCTAGTTGTGTTTCGATGCATCTTGACTCGACATATTTAGTCAAATCAATATCAAAGTTTCGCAGAACAGTAATATTGTTCCGAAAGCAGTACTTCCTCCACGTTAAAAATAAAACGAACCGGCAGAAACGAGATTGGTGTGCCACACTACCACCGCAAGAGGGTGGAATAACAGCAAGAAACGCTGACTGTGAAATGGATATTCCAGTATAGATATCCTTAGTGAACTTTGGTGGCTGACCGACCAACGCATTTCTCAGCTACCTATTATTCCGAGCGGGAGGGACCGTCTTTATTTCCAGAGAGTCCTTATGCTCAAGTTGCCACTGCGAGCAGTTGTATGAATGTGGTTACCACATGATCTTGGTCGTGCCTTACATCGGGAAGAAGCATAACGGTTCACTGAAGTCCACGAACTCTGTAGAAGCTGACCAAGATCTGGTGCATGTCATCTGGATTTGTGCACAAACGACCTGAGAAATTCTGTCTTCTAACCCGCCTCAGTGACTCGTCGTCAAATCGTCCATTCACTTCAATCCACCCATAAAAGATAAATTGCTAGATTGGTTTATTATTGTCAAATATACCCAGCTACACTGAAAAGCTTTATTGCACATGCCATCCATGCAGGTCATTTCATTACAACAGTGCATTGACGTAGTACAAGTGAAAACAATGAAAATAACAGAATGTAGAATGAAGTGTTACGGGTAAAGAGAAAGTGCAGTGTCGGCAGACAATAAGGTGTGAGGCCATAACGAGATCGGTTGTGAGGTTAAGATGAAAAACACTATGATGCTGGAAGAACTCAGTATGCCAGGCAGCATCCGTGGAGAAAAGCAGGCTGTCAACTTTTAGGGTCACGACCCTTCTTTATGATTGAAGATAGGAAAAGGGGAAGCCCAACGTACAGGAGGGAAAAGCAGAGCAATGATAGGTGGACAACAGAGGGGAGACGGGGTGGGCACAAGGTGGTGATAGGTAGATGCAGGTAACAGCTAGTGATAGGTACGTGCGGGGCAGGTGGGGAAAGCAGATCTACGGGGCGATTGGTCAAAGGTAAGGAGAGTTGGTGGCGGGGGGGGGGGGGTGTAGAAAAAAGAGAGATAGGCCAGGATAGGATTTTTTTTGTCTACCCTTCCTCCCTTTTTCCCCTCTCCTTACCTTTGACCCATCCCCCGGTGGATCTGCTCTCCCCTGCTCCCCCACAGCTGCCTCTCACTATCTCTTCCCTGCATCAACCCGTCACCACCTTGTGCCAACCCCGCTTCCCCTCTTTTGTCCAGCTATCACTGCTCTGCTTTTCCCTCCTATATACTGAGCTTCCCTTTTTACTACCTTCAGTCCTCACGAAGGGTCCTGACCTGAAACGTTGACCGCCTGCTTTTCTCCACGATGTTGACTGGCCTGCTGAGTTCCTCCAGCATCATGGTGTTTTTCATCTAGATTCCAGCATTTGCAGTCCTTTTTTTCTCTGTGAGGTCAAGAGTCCTTCTTATTGTAGGAGGGGACTGTTGAATAGCCTTATAACAGCGGGATACAAGCTATCCTTGAGTATAAAAGCTGTTCTTGAGGCAACAGTCCGATTCTGTGAGCCTACAATATGACAGGCATTATGGATGCCCAGAAGAGCAACGTAACCTCCAAAATTAGGATATTCCAATTCAGTGGAGGTACTTGCCGCTCTCAGAAGTGTGAGCGTTATGTTTTGATGTATTGTGTAAATGCACAAGGAAATATCAAAACAGCCATAGAATCAGTAGAGATATAGGCCCTTCGCCCCATTATATCAATGCAGCCATCCACACTAATTCCTTTTGCCACATGCACGAGGTTGTTGAACTTTGGTAAGTTAAACAGGAGCAGAGTTTACACAGAAAATGGCAAGCCCTGGAGAGTGTTGAAGAACAGAAAGATTGAGCGGTGCAGATACATAGTTCACCGACAGCAGAGACACAGGTAAACAGTGGTGAAGAAAACGTTTGGCACGCTTGCCTTCATCTGTCAGGCACTGAGTACAGGACTTGGGACGTCATCTTACAACAGTATAAGTCGTTTGTAACACCATACTTGGAATTTTGCGTGCATGTTTAGCGGCCCAGCAATAGGAAGGGTGTCATTAAGTTGGAAAGGTGCACAAAAGATTAGCGAGAATGTTACGAGGACGGGAACACTTGAGTTCCAAGGAGAGACTGGAACTGGAATTAGTTTATTATTGTCACATGTACTGAGGTACAGTGAAAAAACTTGTTTTACATACAGTTCATACAGATCAATTCATTACACAGTGCATTGAGGTAGTACAAGTTAAAACAATAACAGAATGCAAAATGAAGTTCTTGAGCCTGACGGTTGGTGATTTCAGGCTTTTAGATCTCCACAATGAGAAGCGGAGACGAGAGAAGGTCCGGCGTGGGGGCATCTTCTGACTTTGCTGGCAGCTCTACCGAGGCGGTGGGAGGTGTACACCGAATTCATTGGAGAGGAGGGTAGTTCCTGTAATGCGTTGAGCGGTTTCCACAACTCTTTGCAGTATCTTGCAGTCTTGGGCAGAGCAGTTGCCATACCAAGCCTTGATGCATCCAGATAGGATGCTTCCTGCGGCTCATCAACAAAAAATGGTACGGGTCGATAGGGTCTTTAGCCTCCTGAGGAATAGAGGCGCTTGTGTGCTTTCTTAGCTGTGGCGTTTATGTGGTTGGACCAGGACACGCTCTAATTGATGTTTATTCCTAGGAATTTGAAGTTCCCAACCCTCTCGATCTCAGCACAATTGATGTAGACAGGGGCATTTGAACTGCCCCCTTTCCTGAAGTCAATGATCAACTCTTTTGTTTTACTGACATTGAGGGGTAGGTTATTCTCAAGGCACCAGCTTACTAAGATCCATCTGCTTCCCGTACTCCAACATCACTATTTGAAATACGGTCCACTATGGTGGCATCATCTGCACCCTTTGTAGATGGCGTTAGAGCAGAATCTATCCATGCAGTCATGAGTGGATAGGGAGTAAAGTAGGGGACTGAGGACAGACTTGTGGGACACCAGTTTTCAGAATAATTGTGCCGGTGATGTGATTGTTGTCTGTTGGTCAAGACGTCAAGAATCCAGTTGCAAAGAGGTGTTGAGTCCCAGTTCTAGGAGTTTGGTGATGAATTTGATTGGAAATATCGTACTGAAGGTGGAGCTGTAGTCAATAAACAATTGTCTAAAGTAGGTGTCTTCACCATCCAGATTCTGCAGGGATGAGTGTAGGGGCAGGGAAATTGCATCCACTGTAACCCTTTTTCGGCGATAGGCGAATTGCAGTGGTGGGGACGCTGGAATTAATGTGTGCCATGACCAGCCTTTCAAAACACTTCATGATGGTGGATGTCAGAGCCACCGGGTGGTAGTCATTAAGGCACTACTTTGTTTTTCCTAGGTACCAGCATGATAGTAGTCTGCTTAAAGCAGGTAGCAACCACATATTGAAGCAGGGAAAGGTTAAGATGTCAGCAATTACCGCTGCCAGCTGATCCACACAGGATCGAAGGACATGGCTGGGGACACCATCCGGGTCAGGCTGAATTCGAGATTGAGTGGGATGGCACTTATTTCCGTACAGGGTAGGAGACTTGGTGGTGACCTTTCAGAACTATGTGAAATCACGCGGGGTGTAGAAGAGATGGGTGGCCATAGTCTTTTTCCAAGGCTAGGGTAGGGTGCAGATTTAACATGAGGGGAAATACCTGAGGGGTAACTTTTTCCACACAGAGGGTGCTGGATATCTGGAGCGAGTTCTTAGAGACGGGTACAATTACAAAAGACATTTATACTTTGGTGGGAAAGTTTTAGAGGGATAGGGGCCAAACATTTTCAAATGCGATTAGCTCAGGTAGACAGCTTGATCAGCATGGACAGTTGGTCCGAAGAGTCTGATTCCGTGCTGTTTGATTCCATGAAGTATTTGATCTGCAGCATTCTTTAGCTTGGCGATTCAAGAGTTCGTCTGGATACTTCATAAATGCTACAAGAATCTGTGCATCCACGACCCACTCACTACCAGTCGTAGATTCTAAGCACCTACTGGGTTAAAAAAAAACTTAGCTCTTCTCTAAACCTTTTTCTACCTACCCTCGAACTGTGCCCTCTCGTTTTAGATAACTCTGCAAAGGGAAAAGTTTCCTGCTCTGCACTAGCCATGTCCCACATAGTTTTGAATAACCCCATCATGTTACCCCTATCGCCTCCCACAGCCTCGTCGATTCAACGAACAGTCACTGTCCATTCCGTCTTTCCCCCTAAATGAAATACAACATGTCCAATGTTGTCGGCACCAAGTCCAGTGGAATCGCGTCCTAGCTGTAATGTACTGACAAAAATTGTACACAATAATATCTATTAAATATCATTAGGAATGAATGAGGAAATTACCATTAGCCAACAGTTGAACACGGTTGTAACTATTGACGTCCAATTATCTGAGCCACAGACTTCATTGTAAGAGCATTTGGTGCAGCGTGTCAGACACAAATGTATTCAGCTGATTCAGTAAAGACCTCCCCTCTATCATGCTGTCTGTATTAAGGATGTTATTCCTGAACGTCGAACACTTTACTTATGTGCAATCCCATAGCTAATGATTGGCCCAGATCCTCAGGAAACAGCTGAGCAACGTGGAGGATCAGGTCGACAAATAATAAGTAATACATGCACAATAATTGTAATCCATGATCAGCATCGATAGAGAAGTGTTAACCATCCATTTGATGTCCAATAAGTCATTCTTCTGAATCAAACCCAAATGAGTTCATATAACATGGAACATTAGAGCACAGTCCAGGCCTTTCGGCCCACAATGTTGTGCCGACATTTTATCGTGCTCTAAGATATGTCTAACCCTTCCCTCCCACATAGCCTCCCATTTCTCTATCATTCATGTGTCCATCTAAGAGTCTCTTACGTCCCTAATGTATCTGCACCCACATCTGCTGGGGGTGCGCACCCACCACGCTAAAAACGTACCCTTGCATCCCCTTATATCTTCCTCCAATCATCTTAATTATTTCACCTCGTGTTAGCTATTGTCACCCTGGGGAAAAAGCCTCTGACTGTCCACTTGATCTATGCCTCTTATCATCTTGTACACCTCTTTCAAGTCATCTCTCATCCTCCTTCTCTCCAAAGAGAAAAGCCCTAGCTCACTCAACTTATAAGACATGCTCTCCAGTCCAGGCAACATCCTGGTAGATTTCCTCTGCACCCTCTCTAAAGCTTCCACATCTTTCCTATAATGAGGCGACCAGAACGGAACACAATACTCCAAGTGTGGTCTGAGCAGAGTTCTATAGAGCTGCAAAGTTACCTCACGGCTCTCGAACTCAATACCCTGACTAATGAAAGCCAACACCACAAGCCTTCTTAACAACCCTACTGACCGGCGCTGCAACCTTGAGGGATCTATGGATGTGGACTCCCTCTGTTCCTCCACACTGCTCAGATTACTGCCATTAACCTTGTATTCTGCCTTCAAATTTAATTTCACGAAGTACATCACACTTTTCCGGGTTGAACTCCATCTGCCACTTCAGCCCAGCTCTGCATTCTATCAAAATCCTGTTGTAATCTACAGCAACCTTCTACACTATCCACAACATCACCAACCTTTGTATCGTCAGTGGACTTACTAACCCACACTTACACATCCTTATCCAAGGCATTTGTAAAAAAAAAAATCACAAAGAGCAGGGGTCCCAGAACAGATCTCTGCAGAACACCACTGGTCACCGACCTCCAGGCAGAATATGCTCCATCTACCACCACCCTCAGCCTTTCATGTGCGAGCCAATTCTGAATCCACACTGCCAGATATCCCTGGATCCCATGTCTCTTGACTTTCTGAATAAGCTCCCCTACCTCTTCCGACTCCAGGTACATGTCTCCTCTTTCATCCCTGATCAGTCCTACCCTCTCTAGTCATCCTCCTATTCTTCACATAGGTATAGAATGCCTTGGGGTTTTCCTTGATCGTACTTGCCAAGGAATTCTCATGCCTCCTTCTAGCTCTCCTAAGTCCATTATTAAGCTCCCTCCTGGCTACCTTGTAACTCCAGAGGCCTGTCTGAACCATGCTTTCTAAACCTCAGGTAAGCTTCTTTCTTCCTCTTGAAAAGATATTCTACATCTCGTCAACCACGGTTCCTTCACTCTACCATCCTTACCTTGCCTCAATTGGACAAACCTATCCAGAACCCCATGCAAGTATTCCTTCAACAACCTCCACATTTCCGCTGTGCACTTCCCCAAGAACATCTGTTCCCAATTTACGCTCCCAAGTTCCTGCCTAATAGCGTCATAATTCCCCCTCCCCCAGTTAAATACTTTCCATATCGTATGCTCCTATACCTCTCCAAGGCTATGGTAAAGGTCAAGGAGTTATGGTCATTATCTCCAAAATGCTCTCCTACTGAGAGATCGGAAACCTCAAGAGGCTTAATGCCTAGTACCAGGTCCAGTATGGCCTCTCCTCTAGTCGGCCTGTCCACATTATGTCAGCATTCCTCTGACATATTTTCACTGAGCCTCAAAGGGATTAACCAACAACTGAGACTGGGTATTATGTCGTGAATAGCTTTCCTCACCTACAATGTATAGCTCACGAGTGCAATAGAATACGTTCATCCACTGATCTACAAAAATCTTAGCAAGTTTGATCAATTCCATAATCTGTTTGACTTCCACGTCATGCATTGCCCTGAACATTCAGCGTGTTCTCTCACCTTCCTCATCTCTGAAAATTACACCATGCTCGGTTTCCAAATTTCCCCCGTACTGAAAGTCCATTGACCGGATTTTAACGGATTCTCTCACCACTAATGCTACTTAAACTGTTGAGCTCCCAGTGCACGGCAATGGCACAATATTAATATTTGTCCAGGTGTGCTAATGCTACTGTGGTTTACCATCGTGGGACGACTTCCTCATTATAGTGGAGCCCGCTTCACTACATCATACAGGCAAAGTTAACAGGTCAGTCCTGGATTTACTAGGGTTTCACGTGTGCCCTAGTGACTTTGCTTTCAAGCAGTAATTCTCGTGTATAATCAAATTTCGATCTCGGATTATTGCTTTAGAGATACCAGCATTAGTCACAGCAAGAAAGTGTCATATTTAAATGGAAGACGCTTTGCCCTTCTTGAAGACTCCTGTTCCACTGTATAATTTTAGCACCTTTCTGACCAAGCACATGGTCATGTTACGACATTATGTTTGAATAACTCATGATTATTCATGAGAATGTCTCCCTCATTAATAAAATCTAGGTCACATTTGGACTTTAATAAATATGACCAATACAGAACCAAAGAGTATCATTTTGGGAATGTCGTTGGAGTCATCGTTATATTTTCTTAGATTGATCGTTTTCGGTTGAAGGTATAACTCTTGAACTATATCATTTTGAAAATGTAATTGAAATTTGACTTTTTAACGCTATACTAATTAAAGACGGAAACCTGTGGTCCTAGAGATAGTGCCTCGAAAAATTATCGGGCTTAGTGACGAGGTGCCGGGTGGTAAATTAATCACTTCATTATGGCTGTCTGTAGCAACGTTCATCAATTTAGATTAGGTCAGAAGTGCCACTTTCCTCATATGTTTTAGTTAACGGGAATTTTGCCCTCTGTTCATCTGACAATACATTGACCAGCTGAGACCGGGTTTAGGATGGAGGCGAATCATTGGCACTAACACAAGGACCCGAAGTGTCGACATTTCCCATTCTTCCACAGATAATGCCTGACCTGTGGAGTTCCTTCAGTTTTTTTGCCCCTTCTAAATTTGCACGCGAGAAACGCAGACTTAAGTAGTAGCCCGTTTCACCCATTTGTAGATTAATAATTATGACGTCTTGGTTTATTTGCAAAGTCCAGAATAAGATATGCGCAGTGCAAAAAGCTAAATACAACCTGAAAACACATGAAAGATGCAAGGGTGAATAGTATAAGTTTTTACGCAAGAAGTCTGATAAGCAAGGCAGATAAAATTATGACGTTTAGTAGCATAGAGATATGATATTGCTATTACGGAGAAGTGGTTCAACGTTAGCCAGCACTGAATGCTTAACATTTCAAGAGTAGAAACTTAAACGCGACTGGAAGCAAGATGAGGTGATATTGAAATATTCATCAAGATGTTTATTACTGCTGTAAAGATGCAAAAGTTCAAGGATTCTTCAAGTGCTATATGGTGGAACTCAGAAATATTAAGGGGGTGTAACGGTTGCTACCGCGGAATAAAACAAGACTCTACTCGGAGGATTGCCAAACAGAACTGGTTTATTTTCCCGCCTTGTACGGGCCCTTTAAGGGAGAGAAAATCCCGCCCAAAAAACCGGCAATGACGTAAGTCCTACGTCATCAGGACTTTCCCGCGTGCGGGTTCTCCCCGTCGCTCGGAAAGACGAGGCCCGCCGCCATCTTGGGCCTCGTCGCTCCGACGCCGCGCGACCCGACTGCCGAGCCGGTTCGCCCGACTAGACGGTGAGTCGCCACACAACCCCCCCCAGAACCGGCGAGACAGTCCCCAAGGTCCGTGGGCTGTGCCAGCTGCCGCCAGGCTGCAGGGACAATAGGGCGGGGCTGACCAGTCGCAACGTCGCAAAGTAGGGTCCGCTGACCTGGACCAACCAAGAAATCTCGGAGCTGCAGACCCGAGACTGCAGTTCTGTAGCTGGCCAGTTGGTCGTCGGCTTGCTGTGCGTCAGCCAGGGCCATGTAGTCGACACCCAAGGATAGGTTGTGGATGGTTGGTCTGGAAAGTGCATCAGCAACGACATTATCCTTTCCGGAGACATGTTGGATGTCAGTTGTGAACTCGGAAATGTAGGATAAATGTCTCTGCTGACGAGCTGACCAGGGATCGGAGACTTTGGAGAAGGCAGGCCTTTCACCGCTTTCACCGATCATAAGCCTCTGTCCTTTGCCTTCTCCAAAGTCTCCGATCCCTGGTCAGCTCGTCAGCAGAGACATTTATCCTACATTTCCGAGTTCACAACTGACATCCAACATGTCTCCGGAAAGGATAATGTCGTTGCTGATGCACTTTCCAGACCAACCATCCACAACCTATCCTTGGGTGTCGACTACATGGCCCTGGCTGACGCACAGCAAGCCGACGACCAACTGGCCAGCTACAGAACCGCAGTCTCGGGTCTGCAGCTCCGAGATTTCTTGGTTGGTCCAGGTCAGCGGACCCTACTTTGCGACGTTGCGACTGGTCAGCCCCGCCCTATTGTCCCTGCAGCCTGGCGGCAGCTGGCACAGCCCACGGACCTTGGGGACTGTCTCGCCGGTTCTGGGGGGGGTTGTGTGGCGACTCACCGTCTAGTCGGGCGAACCGGCTCGGCAGTCGGGTCGCGCGGCGTCGGAGCGACGAGGCCCAAGATGGCGGCGGGCCTCGTCTTTCCGACGCCGCGCGACCCGACTGCCGAGCCGGTTCGCCCGACTAGACGGTGAGTCGCCACAGGGGCTATCTTTTTGCTAGGTGTGAACTATGGGCCTCCAAACAATTGGAGGGAGATAGAGGAGCAGATATATAGGAAAGACACAAGGCAGCATAAAAATAACAGTAACAGAAGGGAATTTCAGGTTCCTGAATATTAACCTTGCTCGCCATAATGTGAAAGGTCTTGAGGGGGCGGAGGGCTTTAAAGCGTACCCAGGAAAGTTGGTTTAACTACTAAAGCTGGATACCAGAAAGTGGACGGTACTTGACCTAATCTTTGGAAGTGTCTGAGAGATTGGAGACATTCACCATAATTTTGGTGATCTCAGGGTTGTTATGCCGAAGGACAAGACCAGGTCAGAAATGCAGCTCCTGCATGTGGGAAAGGAGGATTTTGATATGATCGGATATGGGAAAGTGGACTGGGAGAGTTTACCTCCAGGATAATCTACATGTGACTTCTGAGAATATTTCAGAAATGACGTAGTTCGGGGCTAACGTGTTTGCTTGAGGGCGTAATGTAATCCCAACAAATACAAATAACCTTGTTGCTAAGGGATATAGAGGGGATATAAGGGATACAGGAAGATAGAGAGAACGGAAACCGGGAAAGATCCTTTCGAGAAACAAAGGACTACAGATGCTGGAATCCAGATGAAAAAGCTATGAAGCTGGAGGAACACAGTAGGCCAGGCAGCATCTGTGGAAATCCAAGTATTTCCTGTGCTTTCTATACCTCGAACACGCTTTAGAGGTATAGAAAGCATATTAAATACTTGATAATTAATTCGGAAATCGAAGAGAAAGGGACAACATGGCATTGGTAAGAAAGACTGTCAATCCCGAAGCACTTTATGCATATGGAATGTAACAGAGTAACGATGTAAGGCTCATTAGGGACCAGAGTAGTAATCTGCATATACAGCTAGAGGACAGAGGCGCGCTCTGAAATGAATACTTACTTGATTTCACTACAGAGGCGCGCTCTGAAATGAATACTTACTTGATTTCACTACAGAGGAGGACATTGTTGCTGGAGGCCAGGAACGTCAGTGTCAAACGAAGAGCGAGGTCGCGGAGAACCCAAATGCGGAACACCGGTACGAGACTGGAGTCGGGATGCTTCCTCGGAACCGAACGCAGGCGGCGACCAGGAGGAATCTTGCCTCGGGACTCTTAGGCGGAGTCCCGACAGGAGAAACAGCGAAACCCGGACTGCTCTAGAGTTGACAGCTCTAAGCAGCCTGGAGCCGAAGTACCCAAAGATTGACCAGTACTCTGGCAACCAGCGCTAGTGAAACCAGGGTTCTTATATTAGTCTCCTGATGGGACTCAGGTGTGTGTCATTATGTGATTGGTAGTGCATGGAAACCATGTGCTTCACAACAAGGCACCATCAATGGGGCCGAATCGAGGGCCACCTCTCGGAACCATGACAAGGAAGGGGAATGGCGGAATTCTGCAACACATTACCATTCAAAAGCAAAATAGATTAGGTATCCTTGTGAGTGTAACAGTGGATAAATTCCAATGTTCCGATGATATCTATCCCAAGCTGCTAAGGGAGGGAAGGAAAGAGGTTGCTATACAATTTCAAATCCTCTCTGACGACAGAAGAGCTGCAAGATAACTGGAGGACAGCAAACACAGTACCTTCATTCAAGAAGGGCAGAAGGGTAAAGCCAGGTAATCATAGACTGGTCAGTTCACTTGTGTAAGTGCATGGGCAAGTTAGCACGGCATGAATGAGAGAAGGGGAATTGGCACATTAAGAGGAAACTTCCGACTATTCAGAAACCCATAATAATAATACTATCGGATTTTGTAATGTCTGTTTCCAGTAAATTCTTCCGTACCGAAATCTATCTCCTGATTCACAAAAAATTGCAACCTCAGTTTTGGATAAGCAGCACATCAATCAATCTCTTCAGGTAAGCATGGCCAGCAAAATTGACTTGAGGATCCTCAAAGATTGGAGCTGGAGATATTGGCAGTATCTTGCAGTCTGCCGTACAGTGACACCAAATGGCAGCATCTGACATATGGAATTGCAAAAAAGAGGAGAAAGCGAAAGGGGGGGGGGAATAGGGGGAAAGAGAGAGGGAGAGAGAGACAGAGAGAAGTATATACTTTGTTTTGTGCCTGTCACAGAGCAACAGTCAGAGCAGAATAATTGATTCACGGAAGATGTCAGTAAGGAAGGAGATCATTTGGCTGATATAGCCTGTGCCGGGTCTATGTAGGAGAAATTGAACCAGCTCCCTTCCTCCATCCACTCTTAAGAAACCTGCATTGCCTTCGTTGTGAATCTTTGTCCAGTTCACTTTCGAATGTTATGATTTAATCATCTTCCATTAACTTGTACGTCCGCCCCGAGCCAAACACAGATTTCAAACAGTCTGCCTGAAGAAAAGTTATTCCTCATGTAACTTTTGATTCTTTTGGCAATCACCTTCATTCTTTAACTTCTATTTATTCGTTTGACTGTCTTTTGTAAAATTCTAGTCCATCGTCTTCTAACTCTTCGAGATCCTATCTGGCCTCTTCCGTAAAAACGACCTCGCCCTCTCCAAATTATTGACGTTCCCTATCCCCGGAATCATTTTTAGAGATCAAATGCAAGAGTAATGTATATGGTAAATGGCAGGACCCTCAGGAGTATTGATGTACAGAGGGATCTTGTGGTTCAAGTCCATAGTTCCCCAAAAGTGGCACAGTGGATAGGGTGCTGAAGAAGGTGTACAACATACTTCCCTTCATCGGTCGGGGCACTGGATATAAAAATTGGGAAGTCGTGTTTTAGCTGCATAAAGCTTTGTTTTGGAAAATGGAACTTTGTGTGAAATTCTGGTCGCTGCATTACAGGAAGGACGAGGAGGATTTGGGGAGGGTTCAGAAAAAGTTCAACGGGATGTTGCCTAGATTGGAGAATATCAGCTATACGGATAGTGGGACAAACTTGAATTGTTTTCTCTGGAGAGTGAGATGCTGAGGAGCAAAGTGATAGAAGTTTATAAAATTATGAGAGACATAGGTGGAGTAGAGATAAGAGAGATTTAATTATTAGTCACATGTACATCGAAACATACAGTGAAATGCGTCTTTTTTGCGTTACTGAGAACATGCTGGGGGCAGTCCGCAAGTGTCTCCACTCTTCCGGCGCCAACATAGCATGCCCACAACTCCTAACCTGTATGTCTTTGGAATGTGGGAGGAAACTGGAGCACCTGGAGAGAGGAAATGTAAAATACTAAAGGGAATAAGTTTAAGGCGAGAGGGGGGAAGTTGAAAGGAGATTTGTAAAGCAAGTACTTTTTTTTACACAGAGAGTGGTAGGTTCCTGGAGTGCGCTTCCAGGGGAGATGACAGAAACAGATAGGTTAGCAATGTTTAAGTGGCATTTGGGCAGCCACGTGAACAGGGAGGGAATAGAGGGATACGGACCATGTGTAGGCAGATGGAATTAGTTAAATTTGCAACCTGTTCTGTTGTTTGTCTCGCTCTACCTCTCAGACGACAGTTCAAAGGTCTGCTCATTTTTTTTTCTAAAGCGTGGCGTCATGGAAAGGACACAACATTCCAATTGTGTCCAACCAGACCTGCTTTAAACTTTAATCATGTCTTCTTTACTCTTGTACTCAATTGCTTTATTTCTAAAGATAATGATCACATATTCATACTTAACTAGTCTCACAGACTCTCCTTTCACTGTCAATGGAACTGTCAAGGTCCACACAGTTCACAACGCATCCAAATTGTGGAAAGTCTGGAAATTTGGAAATTGTACCATGCACACCCATATCCACCTCATCGCTATGATAGAAAAGCAATGGCCACGCACTCATCCTGGCGCACAAAAAAAGTGTTTGCCATTTCCTTTACCAAACAATGAGTCGCTGCCACCCTCTTTTCCTGTCACTTCGCCAATTCGCTACCCATAATGCTACCTGCTCTCTTTACTCCACAGGCTTTAATATTATTGTTACGTTTGTTATGTGGAAGTCTTTCAAGCATTTCTTATGAGAATTGCAGCTATCCCGAGGTGCAGACGTCATTTCCTCCACACAAGGAACTGTGTTAATCGATGCCATCAAGGATTAGACATTTCGACTCTGGGAAAATAAAAGATACCTACTATATCTATGCTTCTCATAATTTTATATACTTTTATCAGGTCTCCCTTCAGCCTCCGCCGCTCTAAAGAAAACAACTCAAGTTTGTCTAACCTTTCCTTATAGCACATGCCTTCTAATCCAAACAGCATTCTAGTAAACTTCTTCTGCACTCTTTCCAAAGTCTCCACTTCCTTCTTTTAATGGGGCGACCAGAATTGAATGCAAACTCCAGGTGCCGTCTAACCAGAGTTTTATAAACCTCAGCGTAACTTCCTGACTCTTGAGCTCAATGCCTCGACTAATAAAGGCAAGCATGCCATATGCCTTCTTTACCACCCTATCAACCCGTGCAGCCACTTTTGTGGAGCAATAGACTTGGACCCCAAGATCCCTCTGTACATCAACACTGTTAGGAGTCCCGCCATTTAACTGTGTATTTCCCTTTATATTTGATCTCCGAAACTGCAACACCTTACACTTGCCCGGGTTAAACTCCATCTGCTATTTCTCCACTATATCTGCAAGTGATATATTCCCACTGTATCAATTTTCAGCTATTTTCCACACTATGAACAATGTCTCCAATCTTTCTGAGATCTGCAGACATACAGACCCACCCATCCACATTCATATATCATAAACAGCAGAAGTCACAGTATGGATATGCACCTCTAGCCAGAATAAGACCCATCGACCATTACCTCCTCTCTTCCATGGACGTCAATGCTGAATCCAAATGGCCAAAGCATCGTGTATCCCCTGCATCTTCACATTCTGGAAGAGCCAACCATGAGGGACTTTGTCAAAGGCCTTAATAAAATCCATGCAAACAACTCCCACTGTTTTACCTTCATTGATCACCTTCGTCACCTCCTCAAAGAACTCAGTCAAGTTAGGAGACATGACCTTCCCCTCACAAAGCCACACTGAATGTCACTAATGAGGTGACGCTTTTAAAAATGCTCACAAATCCTACCTCTGAAAATCTTTTCCAGTAGCTCCCCTAACACTGATCTCAGACTCACCTGTCTATAATATCCAGGATTATCCCTATTTCTCTTTGTGATCAAAGGAACATTAGCTGCTCCTCAGTCCTCCAGGACCTCACTTGTGGATAGAAAGGAGATAAAGATCTTAGTCAAGGCCCCAGAAATCTCATCTTTTGCCTCTTTCAATAACCTGGAGTATTTCCCACCAGGCACCGTGGACATCCACCAACGTTCTTCAAGAGGCCCAACACCATGTATGTGTCAAAATGCCCTACACATTGGCATGCTCCACAGTGTTTCGATGTACACGTGACGAATAAAAACATCTTATCTGATCTTATCTCCATATCCTTCTACTGAATACAAAGTCTAAGTTCCAATTTAGGTCCTCGTCCAACCGCATGTTCCCTCCTTTATCCTTAAGCAGTCCCACCAGAATCAGAATCAGGTTTATTATCACTGATCTATATCTTGCACTGTTTATGACTTTATGTCTTGCACTGTACTTCTGCTCCATAACAAATTTATTGTTATGGGGCAGGAGTACAGTGCAAGACATAAAGACATAATCATTATTATAAATTATAAAAATAAATAAATAGTGCAAAAGAGGAATAACGAGGTAGTGTTCATGGGTTCATGGACCGTTCATAAGTCAGATGACGAAGCTAATAATGAGATTTTGAGTGTGGGCCTTCAGGCTCCTGTACCTCCCTGATGGTTGTAACGTGAAGAGGGCATGTCCCGGGTGGTGAAGATCCTCACTGTGGATGCCGCCTTCTTGAGGCACCTCCTCTTTAAGATGTCCTCGATGGCGGGGAGAGTTGTGCCTGTGATGGAGTTCTCTAAGCTTACAACCCTCCGCAGCCTCTTTCGATCCAGCATATTTTGGATTGGGTGCTGTGTAGTGAACCCGAGGTGATTAGGGAACTAAAGGTAAAGGAACCACTGGGAACAAGTGATCACAATATGATTGAGTTTAGTTTCAAGTTTGAGAAGGAGAAGCTGATAACTGGTGTATCGATATTTCAGTGGAATAAGGGAAATTACAAAGGTATGAGAGATGAGTTGGCCCAAATTGATTGGAGGAGTAAGTTAGCTGGAGGGACGGCAGAGGAAAAATGGAAGAAATTTCTACAGGAAATAAGGACAATGCAGGACAGATATATTCCAAGAAAAAAGAAGGTTTTGAATGGAAAAAAGGCACAGATGTGGATAACGAGGGAGGTGAAGGATAAAATAAAAGCAAAAGGGGCGGCGTACAAAGTAGCAAAAATTAGTGGGAAAACAGAAGATTGGAACGATTTTAAAAATCTGCAGAGAGAAACTAAGAAGGTCATTAGGAAAGCAAAGATGAGTTACGAAAGGAAGCTGGCGGACAACATTCGGAAGGATTCTAAGAGTTTTTTTAAATACATAAGGAATAAAAGAGAGACACGGGTTGACATAGGACCAATTGATAACGGTGCAGGAGGTATTATAATGGATGATAGTGAGATGGCAAGGGAATTGAATGAATATTTTGCATCGGTCTTCACCGTGGAGGACATAAGCAATGTGCCCGTTAGTCAGGAGTCTCACGAATTGGAGCTGAGTTCAATTGAGATTAATAGGGAGAAGGTGCTTGGAAAACTAAAGGGGCTTAAGGCTGATAAGTCTCCCGGACCGGATGAGGTGCATCCCCGGGTTCTGAAGGAGGTGGCTGTGGAGATAGCGGAGGCGTTGGCGATTATTTTTCAGGAATCGATAGATTCTGGCATGGTTCCGGAGGACTGGAGGGTAGCGAATGTAGTTCCGTTATATAAGAAAGGTGGGAGGCAGCACAAAGGCAATTACAGACCTATTAGTCTGACGTCAGTGGTGGGAAAATTATTGGAGTCTATCCTCAAGGAGGAGGTTACCGAATACCTAGAGGCGCAAGGCAAGATAGGACCTAGTCAACATGGTTTTGTGAAGGGGAGGTCCTGTCTGACCAACCTATTGGAGTTTTTTGAAGAAATCACAGGTAGGGTGGATAAGGGAGTGGCGGTAGATGTTGTGTATTTAGACTTTCAAAAGGCCTTTGATAAGGTGCCTCACAAGAGACTGATTAATAAAATGAGAGGTCATGGAATTATGGGCAGGGTAGCAAAATGGGTGGAGAATTGGCTGGTTGGCAGGAAGCAAAGGGTGGAAATAAAAGGATCTCGTTCTGGTTGGTTACCGGTTACTAGTGGTGTGCCGCAAGGGTCGGTGTTGGGGCCTCTCCTTTTTACCTTGTACATCAATGATTTGGATGATGGAATAAATGGTTGTGTGGCTAAGTTTGCGGATGACACCAAGATAAGTGGAGGAGTAGGGAGCATAGAGGAAATAGAAAGAATGCAGAGGGACCTAGACAGTTTAGGAGAATGGGCAAGAAAATGGCAGATGAGATTCAATGTTGAGAAATGTGCAGTTGTACACTTTGGAAGTAGAAATAAGCGGGTAGATTATTATCTAGAAGGAGAGAAGATTGATAGTGCGGTAGTACAAAGGGACTTGGGGGTACTTATACAAGATACCTTAAAAGTTAACCACCAGGTTGGATCGGTGGTTAAGAAAGCGAATGCTATGTTGGCATTCATCTCGAGAGGTATAGTGTATAAAAGTAAGGAAGTGTTGATGAGGCTCTACGGGGCGCTAGTGAGGCCTCATTTGGAATACTGTGCGCAGTTTTGGGCCCCGCATCTTAGGAAGGATGTGCTGACGTTGGAGAGGGTTCAGAGGAGATTTACGAGAATGATTCCAGGAATGAAAGGGCTTAAGTATGATGAGCGTTTGTCGGCTCTTGGACTGTACTCGCTGGAGTACAGAAGGATGAGAGGGGACCTCGTAGCGACATTTAAAATGTTGACAGGTAAGGATAGAGTAGATGTGGCTAGGCTGTTTCCCTTGGTGGGCGTGTCCAGGACCAGAGGGCACAATCTTAGAATTAGAGGGTACAGTTTCAAGACAGAGATGAGGAGAAGTTTCTTTACCCAGAGGGTGGTGAAATTGTGGAACTCCTTGCCACGCACAGCAGTGGAGGCCAGATCAGTGGGGGTGTTCAAGGAGGAGATAGACAGATATCTAAATAGTCAGGGTATCAAGGGATATGGGGATAAGGCTGGCAAATGGGATTAGAATAGTTTTTTTTCTCTCTCTTTTTTTCCCACCCCATTTCTTTTTCCCTTTTCCTTGGAGCAGACTCGATGGGCCGAATGGCCTGCTTCTGCTCCCTTATCTTGTGATCTTGTGATCTTGTGATATTGGAGCTTCCATACACAGGGGTTATACAACCAGTCAGAATGCTTTCCACCGTACATCTGTAGAAATTTGCAAGAGTCCTCTCCCTCTCGTTAGTTCTTCTTTTGCTCTTGATATTTGCATCGTATGCCTTAGAATTCTCCGCAGGCCCCCTCCTGGCTCTTCCAATTGCCTTCTTGTTCTTTCCTGGGTTCTTTATATTTCTCTCAGAGTCCTTTTGATTTAAGTTCCTGAACCGTGCATATGCTTTTTTTTTCTTCTTGACTAAATTCACAGCCTTCCTCAGCATCCAGGGTTCACTTCCCTTCTTCTTACTGGAACATACTTGTTCTCCAGTCTGTGCAATTGGGTCTTTAAACGACCTCCACATGTCAGATGTGGACAGCCAAAAACAGCTGTTCCCAATTAACTTTCCCTCACTCCTGCCTAATACTCTCCTAATTGTCCCTGATCCAATTTAAAACTTCCCTGCAAGGTCCAGACTAATCCTTATTCATATCTATCTTAAAACTTTGTGATTTTGTGAGTTATGCTCAGTTTCCGAACCATTCCCCCACTGAAAAGTCAGGTACCTGCCTAGGCTCATTTCCCAACACTAGGTCCAGTATCGTCCCTCTTCTGGTCGGACTATCCACATACAATTTTACAAAACGTTCTTGGATGCACCTAATAAAGGTTACCCCGTCTCACACTCTTGCCCTAGAGATCCCAGTTTATATTAGCGAAGTTGAAGTCATCCACTATGAAATTCTTGTTGTTTTTGCACCTTTCCCTAATCAGCCTGAATATTTGTTCCTCAATATCCCTGTAGCTATTGGGATGTCTACAGTATAATCCCATCAGAGTGATTGCACTTTACTTAATTTTGAGTCCTAACCACATAAACTGAGTGGATAGGACGTCCATTATGTCCCGTCTGAGTGTAGCTGCTTAGTTGTGCGTCTCCTGTCTACTGAGACGTCTACTGTCGAGATGCTTACAGAGCCATCCTTCGCCCTCACTTTGGTAAGTCAGACCACCAGGCTGTGCTCCTTCTCCCTGCATACAAATGGAAGTTGAAACTGGAGGATCCAGTACAGAGTGTCTTACAGTGCTGGTCTGAGGAAATAATTGAGCTTCAATGCAACTGTTTTGAGTCGGTAGACTGGTCCATATTCAAAAAGTCAGTTGCCCGCCGAGATGAGTATGTTACCACGATCACAGACTTCATCAGCAAGTGCATTTAGGACTGAGTACCAAAGAGTGTGTTCCGGTGTGTTACACACATCCGGTTGTTCCCCAACCATGGATGAACCGGGAGATCCACTCCCGACAGAATTCTAGTTGTGGCAAGTCTTACCTGCTGTAACAAGTCTTACATGCTGCTCCAAAACGAAGTCGGGTAACATCATCGAAATCAATGCATCCCTTCCTGATGAGTTGAACGTATTCTATGCACGTTTTGAACAGAAAGGGATTGGTACATCACCACCCACTGACAGCATCCAATGCACCTAAACCCGTGGTCACCCTTCAGGATGTAAGACCAGTCTTCCTGAGAGTGAATCTGTGGAAAGCATCTGGCCTGGATGGTGTCCCTGGCCATGTCCTTAGATCCTGTGCAGATCAGCTGACGGGGGTATATGATGATATTTTTCTCTCCCTGCTTCAATATGAGCTTCCCACCTGCTTTACAAAGACCACTATCAACACAGTACCGAAGAAAAACAAGGTATCATGCCCTAATGACTACCACCCAGTGGCTCTGACGTCCACCATCATGAAGTGCTGCGAGCGCCTGGTCAAGGTACACATTAACTCCAGCCTCCGAGACAACCTCAACCCACAGCAATGAGTCGGAATGAATAGAGAGCTTAGTAACATGGTTTCATGACAATAGCTTTTCCTTCAATGTCAGCAAAATAAAAGAGCTGGTCATTGACTTTAGGAAGGCGGGCGAGGCAGCTCCTCCTGCCTACAGCAACGGGGGTGAGGACGAAGGGGTTTCCCAGTGAACATCACTAATAACCTGTTCTGGTCCAACCACGTAGACGCCATGGCCAACAAAGCTCACCAGCGCCTCTACTTCCTCAGGAGTCTAAAGAAATTTGGATGTCCCCGTTGACGTTCAGCGATTTTTATCGCACGTACCACTAGGCTCAAGGACAGCTTCAATCCCTCTGTTATAAGTCTATTGAACGGTTCCCGCGATAAGATGGACTCATGACCTCACAATCCACCGTTGGCAGGCACTGTAGTGTGGCGGTTAGCGTGACGTATTACAGCGCCAGCGACCCGGGTTCAATTCCAGCCACTGTCTGTAAGGAGTTCGTACGTTCTCCCCGTGTCTGCGTGTGTTTCCTCCGGGTGCTCCCGCATTCCAAAGACGTACTGGTTAGGAAGTTGTGGGCATGCTATGTTGGCTCCAGAAGCGTGGCAACACTTGCAGGTTGCCCCCAGACCACTCAATGCAAAAGATGTATTTCATTGTATGTTTTAATGTAAACATGACTAATAAAGATATCTTATCTGTTATGACCTTCCACCTTATTATCTACCCACTTTCTCTGTAGCTCTGACACTTTATTCTGCATTCTGTATTGGTTTAGTTATTCTACCTCAATGCACTGTGTAATGAATTGATCGATATGAACGGTATGCAAAACAAGTTTTGTCACTGTACTTCGGTGCAAGTGACAATAATAAACCAATTCCCATTCCAATTCAGATGCTGCAATTCCAGTTCACCATTATGCTCACAACATCTGAATTCCTTGTATTGATTTATGCTCTGTTCATCTTCCTTACCCTTAATACTCCTTGCATTAAAATAAGCACACTTCATCCTTACCATTGTATGTTTTACTTTGTTCCTGTCTATACTTCTCCATAGACTTACTGGTCATGACATTACCTTCTCCTCAATCTCTCCACTTTCTGACCTGGTGCTTTGGTTACCGTCCCTCTGCCAAACTAGTTTAAACCCTTCCGATTAGCAACAGCGAATCTTCCTGCCAGGATATTGGTTCCCGTCCTCTTAAAGTACAACTCGTCCCCGTTGTGTAGGTCGCTTCTGCCCCGGGAAGAGGTTCCAATGTCCCCAGAACATGAAACCCTGCACCCTGTTCCAGCTACTCAGCCATACATTCATCTGATTTGAATATGAAAGTAGGAGTTATGATAAGTAAGTTTACAGATGACATCAAAAGTGCTGGTACTGTTGATAGTTAGAAGAATAATTACAGTATAGGCTAAAAGGAAGGTGTTGATCGGTTGGTGAGATGGGCAGAGCAATGGATTATGGAATTTAATTATGAAAAGTTAGAGGTGTCGCATTTTGTGAGGAGTAATAAGGGTAGGGCATGCACAATGAATGATGGGGCCTGGGAGATTATTCAGGAATAGAGAGATCTTCGTGCACATCTCTGAGGATCCCCAAAGATGAAGCGCAGGTAGATAAGCTGCTGTAGAATGTAGACGAGATTCTTGACTTAATTAGCCAGGGCATAGAATATAGGAACTTGGAGTTCACAGTGCAATTTTACCAATTATTTGTTGAGTCACATTTGGAGTGCTGTATGAAGACACACGAAAGGAAGTGTGTGATTGCAGTGGATGGGGTTGGGGGTCAGAGGAGATTGATGGGGTGTTGCCTGTGATGGAAAATTTCAGTTATGTTGAGACACTTGATAATCTTGTTTTTTTCTGGAATGAGGAAGGTTGAAAGGCAACCTGATAGACCTCCAAATATGGTAGATATGGTAGGACTGAAGAGTTTAGATTCGACCAGTTTGTGTGCTAACTTAACTCGGTCTATTTAATGGTCCGTGTTTGCTGTTCAGCATGCAGGTAGTCTTGCATGCACCTTCACGATCTTGGCACCTCGTTTTTATGTGCGTCTAGTACCATTCCTGGCAAGCCTTTCTGCACTTTACTAATGCTGATATCCTGGCTAGGTATAATTAGAACTACGTCAGGGCATTAGGTGCAGCTCGTAATTGTGTACATTTCTGCTGCCATTGATGGTCTAAGCCCCTGATGGAATCACAGTTGTTAATTTTTTCCATTCAGCACAATTTTACTACACCACAACACGATAGGGGGGGGACGTTGTATCCACAAGCACCCTGCAGCAGTCACTTCTGTCAACGCGGACATGGACAAATGCATCTGTAAAAGACTTTTGAGGGTGAAGTCAATGAGATTTATCCCTGGTGTTGTTTCACTCAATACTTTCGACTGGGTCAGATTGGTAACTGTATTTTTTTAAAGATTCAGCCGGCTTAGTCAGTGTTTGAATGACCAAGCCACTTTTGGGGATAGAGGTGTGGAGACCCTGGTAGGAGTACATTATATAACCTTGCTGCTTTCACAACAATTCTATTTATCTTTCATCATGGAGGAACACTTATTTATCAGCAGAAATCGGACGTTAGGTGTGTTCCATGCCCATGTTTCAGCTGAACTCCTCCCTGCACAGCACTGCGCTGCCATCTACAGTTGGTCTCTCCTGACGATAGGACTGGACATCTCAACAGTTGTGGTGGAGTTAAAAAGAGGAAATTCTGAAAACATTCAATAGGTCAGGCAACATCTGTGGAAAGACAAAGAGAGTTAACTGCATCATATCCGAGGCTTGCCTTTTTTGGGTTGGATTGTAATGTGAATGGTCCAAAATGAGTTCGTATCCCTTGAACTTCATGTGGGCAGTATAAGGAGATAAAAACAGAGGTCAAAGTAATAGTGAGATTAAGAGTTAAAATAACAGTCAAGTGGAATCTTATGGTCACACTTGCAGCCTGCATGGAGAGGTTTTGTAAAAAGTTCACCCAATCTCCTTTTATTTTCTCCAACATAGCTGAAACTTCATCAGGACCATTGAATACAGTATACTAAATCTGAAGAAATATTGCTGAATTGGAAGAGGTACTTAGGTCTTTTGATGGTAGGAAGAGAAATCGTTAAAGCGTTATTATTTCTTCTGCGGTCGCACTGTAGCTGCTGTATTAAGCATAGGGGATGTTAGTGGACATCGAAAACTGAACATGAGAGTCATGGTTCCTTTAGAATGATGAAAGGGGCGTGGAGAGGAAGATGTGCCCGGTGGTGGTATCACATTGGTGCAGATTTTGAAAGACAACCCATTGAATGTGAAGGCTTGTGGGGCAAAAGGTGTGAAGGGAAACCTTATCCTTGGTTTGGCTGGGAATGGAGGAGGTGAGAGGAGAATTGCAGAAAATGCAATCAACTTGGTTCGAAGAACTCTCAACTATGGTGGGGGTGGGGGGGGGAGACATCGTGAAGATATCTGGGAAACACCATTGCAGAAAGTGTCAACGACAGAATAGAAACCATGGCGCCTGAGAACCTGGAAGAATGGAACTGAGTCTTCACAGGAAGCTTGAGGAATTACAACTAATTTCTAACAAGAAATATTACAACTCCAGGACTCAACAATATATTCGATAATTTCAGACACTTAAATTTTGCAGGAAGTATCAGAGCTGAGCAGATGTGATGGGATATTATCAGTACATAACCAGTGATTCCTGATCTGTTGAGTATTTCCTGTAATCTCTTCTATTTTTGTATCGCAACAACTGTAGAGTTATGTATTTCATAACTTTCAGCTTTTTCTCTCACTGCTCTGCCCCCATTTATATCCTTTGAAGTATATATTCTCAGAAAGATCATTTAGATTTCACAAATGGAGTCATAAGGGATTGCAGATGCTGAAATCAGGAGCAAAAAAACATACAAGGTGGTGGAGTAACTCAGCGGGTTAGGCAGCATCTCTGGAGGGAATTAGATAGTTTTAGGAATTAGACAAAACCTACATCTGGACTGAAAGATAGTGGGGAAATTGAGAGTATAAAGAGGTAAAGGGTCTGGGTGGAGCAAGAACTGGTAAGCGATAGGTGGTTACAGGTGAGGAGGAGTGATATGCAGATGGAGGAGGGAATCTTCTCTATCACCTCCTGCTGGCACAACCGCTATTTTCGCCACTGTCTCTCTTAATCTTCATCGTATCTGAAGAAGAATCATAGATATTTTCTTTCTTCTCTCCATCTTTGCCCTTCTCTTAGACGTAAAATATGCTTCTTTTCTAAACGTTTCTTAGTTTTGATTAAAAAAAAAGTGTCCGACCTGAAAACTTACTCTGCATATTTGCGTCTGACGTGCTGAGCATTTCTGCCATTTTCTGCTTTGATATACATTCAAAGCTACGATTGATATTTCTTTTAACAGTGGGGGAGTCAAAAGCCAAGGGGTGGTAAAGTAGAATCAGGCCATTACCCATGATTTTACTTGATAACATTCTCCAGAGGGCTTTTGAGGAAAACCTATTGTTGGATATTACGCCATTTTCTCACAATTTGTCGTCCCATTGTATTCATTTATTCTGCTGAAAATCCTGGACAGTGATGTCCGAATATAATTATTTGTCCAATATCATTCTGATTTGACACAACGGAAGTACATAATAAGATGACGGATCCTTTCAGTCTGAATTTGAATTATTTGCTGCTTTTACTGGGACCGTGGGTCTCCCATATGCGAGACATCATGTAAACATCAATGATCTAGATTGCGATTAAGGATGCATAGAGAAAATATTAAAGTTTGATTTTATTGTCAAATTATTTCCTCATGATGTTTGATGATGAAAAACAATCAGCTATTAAGTTATCCTTCTACGGAAAAAGATCGTCGGATAAAGTGCAGTGATGTATATCGTTCATGTCATTCTTGTACTTTAATGCTTTTGTTCTGTATGGGATGCGGACGTCATCGACCTTGCTCACACCTATTTATCATTGGTAGTGAGCCGTCTTCTTGAACAGCTGATCCATCGTTTAGTGAATTTGTATCCACACTTCTGTGAGATTGAATAGAAATCCAGCATATTGATATCGTGCTGGTGAGGGTATATTTCTAAGAAGAGGTTGTGCAAGAATTGGAGTAGAATTTCAGTGAGATTCCGATGATGAGACCCCACTTTCCATTGTCCTTTTGGTGGACGTCATGGTTTTGGAGGTGTTTTGGCGCGCTGCTGGTGGTATATGCAGCAGGCACAATGAATACGTGAAGGGGGGGGTGTTAATTGTTTAAGGGATTACATGGAGTCATGACAAAATTTCATGTTTGACATGAGTTGTGCCAAATCTCCTGAGTATCCCCAAAATTGCAGTTAATCAGCTGAGTGGAGAACGAGATAATGCTTCAGCTTTCTGCGTGGATAGAGGAACAACAGTAAGCAATCTACTGTACGTGGTGCATTAGAGATTCTGACTTCTTATGGAACTGTAACTTTCAAGCAACTAGTTCATTTAAATTCCTGGTGAAGCGTGGTTATTATGCCTGCTGACTTTCAGATATGTGACGATTATAGCGATATTTTTCTTTCTGTATTCATTTTCTGGAATAGGCATCGCTGGGAAGACCAGCGTTTATTATCCGCCTTTTGCTGCTCTCGAGAGGATGGGTCGATAAAAAATATCCCTTAAATTTATGTGGCGTTAACGCTGAATGAGTGTGAATCCAAATTGAGGATGAATAGATTGGAGATGAGAAAGAAATATGTAATGACACCATCCAGGACTCTAAAACGTATGTAGTAATTATTCATGATTTTTTCTTTCAGGAATTATTAGGGGAATTTGTAAGTTCATTTAGGAAGTAAAAGATTTGGAGTGGTACTGGACAGTTCAATTAATTTGGCTATTTTTGGGGCAAACGTATTTTTATACTATTTCGGAGATTTTGGTTTAGCCCACACCGTTGCTATGCATTCGATAATTTATTGAAATAACGGAGAATAATTGGCTGGCATCTCCAATTGCTCCAATTGTGTGGAGCGCAGAAGCAGGTCGGATTCGATAATGCAATTGGCACTCGAAGATGGTTGCAAATGGTTCCGATTGCCTGTCACACCTTCGTGTTAGGATTTCCCATTCTTAAGAATGGGAATGTTTATGGACCCTGTTGACATTAGTTCCTTCATGATTCAACACTATTAATAGCAGAATACTGAAAGAAATCAGAGCTTGCCTGTCATCCTGTTAACTCCGTTTACACTATGATGTACGAGATACGTAATAAATTGGAATCGGAATTGAAATTAGTTTATTGTTTTCACTTGTACCGAGACACACTGAAAAATTTGTCTTGCATACCGTTCATACAAATCAATTCATTACCCAGTGCATTGAGAACGAACAAGGTGAACCAATACAGAATGCAGAATAAAGTGTTAAAGCTACAGAGAAAGTGCAGTGCAGGTGAACAATAAGGTGCAAGGTTATAAAGAGGTAGATTGCGAGGTCAAGAGCCCATTTTATCATACTAGGAAACCATTCAATAGACTTATAATAGCGGGATAAAAGCTGTCCTTCAGCGTTGTGGTACGTGCTTTCATGCTTTCATATCTTCTTCTCGATGGGAGTATGGAGTAGAGAAAATAACCGTGGTCGGTGGGGTCTTTGATTATGCTGGCTCCTTTGCCGAGGCAGCGAGAAGCATAGACGGAGTCCATGGAGGGACGGCTGGTTTCCGCGATGTGCCGAGCTGTGACCACAACGCTCTGCAGTTTCTTGCGGTCGAGGATAGAGCAGTTGCAAAACCAAACCATGATGCATCCAGATCGGATGCTTTCTATGGTGCATCGAAAAAATTAAGAATGTCGAAGGGTACATGCCAAATTTCTTCAGCTTCCTGAGGTAGCGGCGCTGGCGAGCTTTCTTGGTCGTGGCGTCTGTATGGTTGGACCAGGACATGCTATTGGTGAAGTTCACTCCAAGTAACTTGAGGCTTTCAATCATCTCGACCTCAGCTGTAGACAGGTGCACCACCCGCTTTCCTGAAGTCGATGACTATGTCTTTTATTTTGCTGACATTGAGGGAAATAATGTTGTCATGGCATCATGTCACTCAGCTCTCAATATCCTTCCTGTACTCCAACTCATTGTTATTTGAAACATGGCCCACTACGGTGGTATCATCTGCAAACTTGTATATGGAGTTAGAGCAGAATCTGACCACGCAGTCACGGGTGTATAGGGGTAGAGCAGGGAGCTGAGGACACAGTCTTGTGGGGCACGAGAGTTCAGAATTATCATGGCGGAGTTGTTGCTGCCTATCCTTACTGATTGTGGTCTGTTGTTCAGGAAGTCAAGGATCTGGTTGCAAAAGTAGGTGTTGAGTCCCAGATCTCGAAGTTTCGTGATGAGTTTGCTTGGAATTACAGTATTGAAGGTGGAGCCGTAGGCAATAAACTAATGTAGATGTCTTTGCCGTGCAGATGCTTCTGAGATGAGTGTAGGGCCAGAGAGATGACGTCCACGTAGACCTGTTTCAGTGGTAGGCGAATTTCAATGGGTGGATGTTTTCTGGGACGCGTGCCATGACCAGCGTCTCGAAGCACTTCATTATGGTAGATATCAGTGCCTCCGGTGGTAGTAATTCAGGCATATTACCTTGTTTCCTTAGGTACAGGGATGGTAGTAGTCTTTTCAAAGCATGTGGGAACCTCAGATTGAAGCAGAGAGAGGTTAAATGTCTGCAAATACCCCACACCAGGTGATCTGCACAGGATCTAAGGACACTGCCAGGGCCACCATCTAGGTCAGATGCTTTCCACACGTTCACTCACCAGAGGACTGATCTTACATACTCAGTATTGACTATGGGTTCAGGTGCATTGCAGCCTGTTAGGGTGGGTAGTGACATACTGTACCAATCCCTTTCTGTTCAAAACGTGCATTATTCATTACGCCTGTCGGGAAGTGATGCACTGTTTTCGGCGATACTGCCCGACTTCGGTTTGTCACTCGTTATAGCATGTTAGCCCTGCCACAACTGATAGCTGGTATGGGACTTGATTTTGGACCTGTTTTGTGTGTTGACATCTCTGGGAGCTTTACGCAGGTCGTATTTCGATTTCTTGGAGAGGCCAGGGTCGCCTTATTTGAATGATGCAGTCTTAGACTTCGGTAGGGAGTGGATGTCCCGGTTCACCCATGGCTTCCGGTTTGGGAAGATCCTGATTTTCCTTATTAGTGCACAGTCCTCAACACACTTGCTCACAAAGTCCGTAATGGTGGTGACATCCTCATCTCGACTGGCAGCTGAATCCTTGAACATTGCAACTTGATATTGTGAGCATTGCAAAGATAATAATATCAAATTATTAAATGCTGTTGCTTTATTCTTACCTACGATAGGAGATTAATTCTAATAGTACCACAATAGGGACTGTGCAACCTCTTCTGGTTCAGTTATCATAGTCAGTTACTTATGACTAAGAGAGAGAGTTAAATAATGAAGCACCTATCAATTGAAAACCTCCACATACTTTTAGATACCATCAGTTCGTGGAATAAAACCAATGCATTCTATTTGATATTGATCACAAACAAAGAGCTTGCTCATGTAGATGATTGGCCATCTGCTGGTAAAGTTGAAATATTTCCAAAATACAGAAATTAGAGAAACAAAGGACTGCAGATGCTGGAATCTAGATGAAAAGCAAGGTGATGCTGGAGGTACTCAGCAGGCCAGGCAACATCCGTGGAGAAAATCAGGTGGTCAACGTTTCAGGTCGGGACCCTCTTTCAGCACTGAAGATAGGAAAAGGGGAAGCTCAATATATTGGAAGGAAAAGCAGAGCAGTGATAGGTGAACAAAAGAGGGGAAGTAGGGTTGGCACAGGGTGGTGATAGGTAGATGCAGGTAAGAGATAGTGATAGGCAGGTGCTGGGGAAGGAGGAAAGCGCAGATCTAAAATATTCAAAATAAGTGGATGCCAGATTTACTTGGTTTACATTTAACCACAAAATAATGGATATGTTTAATCTGGACTGTTTTGCCTGACATTTTAAGATGATAAGTTTAATGCTTATGAAGCTTAGTTCAAACGTAAAATGAACAACACATCAAAAAGAGGACACATTATTTTAGGTTGCACAACGTTAAATCATTCGCCATATAATTCGGTCCAGTGTGGACATGCAAGCTTTAAGAGCGTCTAGTGTTATTATTGGTTGAGTCTCTTTGTGTCGCTGTCTACCAATAAGGTGGTGAAATGTGACAAGAGATCCAACACCACTCCCATTAAACAAAAGACAGTTCAGCACTGGAAAACATATTGAATTCATTACTGCGTCTACGATGTACGTCTTGGAGAACAATTGAGGAATTTTGTGAACTTTCTTTTTTGTATTGAGACTTGGCAATAACAAAAGAAAAGCAATTGGACGCTGAGCGGGTTATTTCCAAAACCAAGGTAATGAACAAACGTGCCTTTCATAAACTGTGGTGAAAAAATTGTCAAAAATACCGTCCTAGTCGATTGCTTTTTGATTATTCCAACCCAGAAATGATCGATGTAATGAATTACCAATTGTACAAATTGCGAGCATTTTGCGGAATACTTGTGTGCATGTCAGTATCAGTTAGCGGGCATCTTCGGTACTCCATTTCGGAAGAACTGGAGCGTGGCGCCTTTGTTGGAAATGTTGCCCGAGATTTGAGGTTAAATGTTGCAGAGCTTTCGGCTCGCAATTTTCGGATTGTCTCTCAACATAAAGCAAAATATCTGGATGTGAATATGAAAACAGGAATATTGGTCATAAATGAGAAAATAGACAGGGAGCAGCTTTGCGAACAGACCCTCGAATGTTTAATGAAGCTGGAGGCGGTGGTGGAGAATCCGCTGAAACTCTATGGAGTTAACATTGAGATTTCTGATATAAATGACAATTCGCCCGTTTTCGATCGAGAAGAATTCCGCTTGAATATTTCAGAAATGACGTCTCCCGGATCCCGCTTCAGGCTGCAGAATGCGCATGATCCGGACGCCGGCAGCAACAGTGTCCGCGCCTATCAGCTCAGCCAAAATGAACATTTCATTTTGGACGGGGAAATGGCTATGGAGCAAATCAGTATGCCCGATCTTGTGCTTGAGCGACCACTCGACCGAGAGCAGCAATCCATTCACAGGCTAACGCTGATGGCTATTGATGGAGGAAACCCTCAGAGAACCGGAACTACACATATTGTCATCACGGTGTTTGATGTGAATGACAATACGCCAGTTTTCGAACAGAACGTTTATCATATCACCATTGCAGAAGATGCGCCAATGGGTGTTTTGATGCTGAAAGTTAAGGCTGTTGATGTGGACGAAGGTCTAAATGGCGATGTGAAATATTATTTCAGCGACAATACTCCCGAGAGCGTAAGGGAACTATTCACCGTGGACTCTGAAAGTGGAGAAATGCGAGTAATTGGTAGTCTGGATTTTGAAGAAACACAAGATTATGATATTTCTATTAAAGCTACGGACGGCGGACCTTTTGCTGTGCCTGCGTACTGTAAAGTCATTATCAAAGTTACCGATGTAAATGATAACTCTCCTGAAATAACAATTACCTCCACCTTCACGCCAATTCGAGAACACGCTCCGCTAGAGACTGCAGTAATTCTTTTAAAAGTTACGGATGCAGACACTGATCACAATGGAGACGTTTCGTGTCACATTGCAGATAACATCCCCTTTAAACTTGATAGGTCTTTTAATAACTATTTCACAGTGTCCACTACCAGTGACATAGATAGAGAGAAAAACACTGACTTCAACGTTACAATTATATGCACAGACGCAGGCTTCCCTCGACTCCACACCAGCAAAACTATTCAAGTTCAGATCTCTGATATAAATGACAACGCGCCTCGCTTTACGCAAGCCGAGTTTACCATATATGTGGAGGAAAATAATGTTAAGGGTGCTTCGATTGGTTCGGTATCAGCATTTGACCCGGATTATAGTCATAACGCACAATTGAGTTTCTCTATTTTGGATGACCTTGTTAATGGATTGCCTATATTAAATGTCATCTCTATCAATTCATCCACTGGTGAGATACATGCGCAACAGTCACTTGATTATGAACAAATCAAAAAGTTTCAGGTCCATGTTCATGTAAAAGATGCTGGGTTCCCACCACTCAGTAGTAATGTAACCGTGAATATAATCGTCACAGATCAGAACGACAATGCCCCTGTAATCCTGTCACCTTTACCAAATAAAGGTTCCACAGTGGAGGAGACAATACCCAAATCTGCAGATTCGGGTTACTTGCTCGCAAAGGTGATAGCCACAGACGCAGATTCTGGACTAAACGCCCAAATTGTCTACCAACTTCTCCAGCCCACTGACAGCAGTTTGTTTACTATAGCTCCTGAAACAGGAGAAATTTGGACAATTCGCCGATTCGTACTTAGAGATTCGCTCAGGCAAGTCGTCACAATTTTGGTCAGGGACAAAGGCACACCATCACTTTCATCTACAGCCACCATCAAAGTATCAGTGCAGGATACCATGACAGAAAATGCATCTAAGATTTCCAAAGTGTCGACTTCTGGGCCGTGGAAATCAGATGTAAAATTATATTTAATTATTTCATTTGGCACAACCTCATTCATTTTACTGTTGGCTATTGTAATTCTCGGCGTTAAGGTGCAGAGAGATGGAACGGAAATCAGTAATTGTTGCTGGAGCCCATCATACTATTCCAAAAGGGATTCTCTACATGGAAGTCAAAAGGCAAGTGTGAATCTTCAAATGCCACCCAATTATAAAGTGGGATATAAAAACGAAGACCCACCACAAGAGTTTTCCTATGACGTGCATGCAGATACAGCTATGAATGACTTCATGTTTCTAAAATTGGACGGTACAGCCGCACCCATGATTAACATAAAGACTGGTTTTTGTGTCAATGAGAAGTCCTCAAAAAGTTCAAGCAATGTAACCACTCAATTTCATGAGGTGAGTGCTCTATGGTTAAAACTTTAAAAATTTCTACTTTGAGAGAGGACATTGATGTGGTAGATATGTAACTGAACTAGTAATCTGTAAATTTACGAATATAAAATAGAAACCACAATCAGCCAAATGTCCCCTGGAGACTACTCCGTCTTTCAATATCATGGCTAATCTGATCGTTGGAAGGAATTTTACAGTGCATCCTCCCCATCTAACGCTTAATTCCCCTGTAGACTAAATCTTTACTTATTTCAGCCTGCTGTAAAATTCCTTTGCAATCCCATCTCTTTGTGTATAGAATGCCCAAGACTTCCAGCACTCTGAGGGAAATGTCCCATCATCCCCCTAGGTGACACTGTTTTCTCGTACAAAAGTCCAACTGGAAAACATCCTCAAAAATACAGCATATAACACCATCAAAATATCATATATTTCAATGAAATTACCTCATTCTTCTAACAGCTAGAGAACATAGACCAAAATTATCCAAATGTTCTCCATAAGGCAACCATATCATCATAGGAATCAATTTAGTGATCTTTTACTGCTCCGCATGAAAGTATTTATTCAAAGTAAGGAGACTAAAACCAAATGCACTTGTTCAAAATCTTGGTGTAGATGTAGCAAGATTCCATCCAACATGTAATAAAGGTTAAGGATATTACTTTCTTCTTTGTTATTTGCCATAACCACATGCAAACTTCTTGGTGGGGACCAGTGTGAACGGGTCTAGCCAGTTTCGAGAGTTCCACGGAATTTCAATAGAATACGAGTAGAAATCTCAGGACTGTTAATTAAATCTAGAAATTAAAGCGGATCTATTTGTTTCATTCAACTCGGAATGCGGTAAACATTCTGATTGGTCATTTGGTAAGTAATCCGGTTGTTTTTTAACCGGGATGACAAAGAGATAGGTAAATTGCATAATTCTAAACTATCAAGCGTAGCAAAGCACTTGGCCGAGGATAGAAAAGCAGATGTAAGAGAATGGCATTCAGTTGAACTTCTTTATTTCATCATGAAATTGAATTATTGCAATTTGCCTTTGATTTGTATTTGGTCGCCATTGATTGGTTAAAACACATAGCAAGTAATTGGCGATTGATCTCAGCCAAGATGCTTCCAAACTGAGATAACCGCAATGTCTTATTGATCTGAGTGTTACAGCTCAATCTGGTGATGGTCTGATCCAATTTGCCACTTCAGAGTAATTCATAACCTGTTGTGTTTCTTCGTAATATATAATATTTCCAATTCTAAAGACTGAATATTTAAAGCCTTTATATATTATCAACTGTGCCAAACTATAAAATATAAATTACAAGCTCATTCATCTTCCTAAGTATTCAAGATTTTCTAATTAACGTAGATCTAATGCATCCATGGTCTTGGACCGCTGATGCGGATAACGATTGGAATTTTAAAATCAAAAGAGAAACATGGAAATACGCATCAAATTAGGTGGCATTTGTGGAGAGAGGAGCATCTATAACGTTACAGGTCGGTCGCTCTCATCGGAAATTGGACAAGTTGAAGAGCAAGGAGTGGGAGAGCAAACGAGGGGGCAGATAACAATATGTAGATCAGAAGCGATTAACTGACACGTCAGGGCGGTGCTGGCTGGAAAACGCGATAAGTTGAATAAATTCTGATAGCTGCTGAAGACGAGACCGGAGGTTGGGGTGGAGGGGAGTGGGATGGTGGGGGAGGGGGAATTGAATGATACAAATGTGAAGTAGAAGACTGGAGTGCACTGACTGATTATCAGAAGTCTGAATTCATCATGAATCCATATGATTCCAATATGCCGAGTCAGAAGAGAAGTTGCAATTCCTTGAATTTCGCGTCGTAATAGAGCGGACTGGTTGGGCCTCGTTTCAGGAAAGAAATCTTTCAGTAATCCTTGATATTACAACAGAAATTGCGTTTCAACACACAGCTAATAGTATATAACAGTGGATGCCGAAAAGAATAGGTTAAAGTTTTCATAATTAGGCATATTTTATGCACACTTACAAGAATTGCATTAAAATAATCCCATCCCATTATATTATGTTACTTCGAAGTCCACAGTGGGGAGACAAATTGTATTGCTAAATTGAAGTCCTAATTTGGAATATATAAATAATTATTGCCCTGGTTTAATCGGATTATGTAAGAGGAACGAACAGAAAACACAGTTACACAATGATAAACATACTTTCTGGTCATCGTGACAGTATAATCAAACTAATTTATTCTGGGGCACCTTTAGGTAAATTTAACGTAAAGAATGTTTGAAACCTAAAATATCGGAGGTGGCATTTGTTGTATGCACAGATATGACTGCAATTTCTGCAGCAGAGTGGTATCCTGAATGAATTAAAATTTGAGCTGAAATGGTGTCAACAAGATAGAGAATATCATTGATGGAAACAAAATTCCATAACGAATAGTATATAGAATACTGTAGCAATCAGCAATAAGTTTGCATTTTGTTCTCTTTAAAGTAACTTCAAGCTACTTACGTTTAAGAACAATATATCGCAAACTAAGCTTCGGACGAACTTGAAAGCAAAGTATGCTTGACAAGCAAAGAGAACATTACTTTAGGCTGCAAGTTAAGTGATAAGATCAAGTGTCACTCGTCAGAGCATTATGGTTATAGTGAAGCTGAATAGAATGAATATTTTTGGAGTTGCAAAGATTATCGTCATATGCCTATATTTCCCTTACCTTGAGGTAGCAGAGGATAATGCCAGGTATTTATGCCATGAAATGTTACGGGAGGGTTTGAAACAACGGATATATATGGTTTGTATTGTCGTTAAACAAAGTCAATATGATAAAACATAATATTTATATGAGTTTAGTGTCAAATACAGTTCATATGCAAAGGCCGCTTCATTTAAGATTTGCAGGTCTATTTCTACGATAGTTTATAGAACCATTAGACAGTGTGCATTAATTGCACAACTGTTTAGATTTATTTACGTTGCATAAACGTGTGTTATAAATGTCAGCACCTACAGATTGCGTGCAGACAAACTCATTTAAAACAAAGGTTACGTACAACATGTTGTTCTTAACGTCTTTCAAGTCTTGAGCTATTCTATACATTCACGACAATATTGGCATATGTTCATATATTTCCAACAGATAGATAAGCCAACACGTGCTTGACTACCTCCATACAATTTCCACAAATAAATTGTTATATGTCTACTTTCTTCTTTCTAATTATTTTACTGTCAGAAATGATTATAAACGTTGTTGATGTTTTGCAATCATTTAGCTGAATGAAATCCCCCCTTACATAACGTCATGAATTCATTAACGATGAGTAATGAGTAGAGAAGTGCAGATGAAAGTCGTCAACTTATAAGACAGTGAATATGATAGAATCTTTGGACCATGTTGCAAGAGATGGCAGTTACAACAGAATATAAGAATTTGACTCAGAAATTGGCCCTTCAAGATTCACAACGTGCTGGCTAGGACCAAACTGACTCGAGGCTTTCTGGACTCGACAACCATCGGTAACATCCTCGCTGCCATAGATTAGTCTAGTCATATATAGAACGTAATTCCCAGCTAAATGATGAAGAGCCAATCCCTGATTTTCATGCTGTGACCCATAGTTCTAGACAACGCAACCAATGTAAGAATTATCTCTGCATGTACCAGTTCAGGACATGTAAGAATTTTGCATCTTTCATTGAGAATAGCTGACCTCAGGAGAGTATAGTACAAACACTGCCATAGAGTCACGGACTCTCAGAGTTATACAGCACAGAAACAGCTCACCTCATGCATGCTGTCAGTTATCTACCTCGGCTAGTCCCTTTTGCCTGCGTTTGGACCATGTCCCTTTCAACATTTTCTATCCATACACCTATGTAAATGTCTTCTAAATGTTGTAATTATACCCACGTCTACAACTTGATCTGGCAGCTCGTACCATATACCCACTGTCCTCTGTGAAAGACTTACCCTTAGGTCCCCGTTACATCTTTTTCCCCGTTACATCCTTATGCCCTCTAGTCTTATACTCTCCTACATTGCGAAAAAAAAACCTGACCTTTCACCTCATCCATGACCCTCACGATTGCTTACAGCTCTATCGGTCACTCTACAGCCTCCAGGGAAATAGTCCCAACGTATCCCGTCTCTACTTATAATTCAAGCCTTCCGGTCCCAGTAACATCGTTATGAATTTCTTGGCACATCTTTCCTATAGTATGGCCATCAGAGCTGCACAGAATATTCCAAGTTAAGTCTTACCGTCGTCTTGCGCAGCTGAAGCATGACGTCCTAACTCTCGTACTCAATACCCTGACTGATGAAGACACGTGCGCCAAATGCCTTCTTCACCACTCAGTCTTCCTATGTCGCCACATTCAGGGAGCTATGTACTCACACCCCTTGGTGTCTCTGTTCTGCAACACTCTCCAGCGCCATGCCATGTACTGTGTAATTCCTACCATGGTGTAAATCCTCCAAATGCAACACTTCGTACTTGTATAAGTTAAATTCCATCTGCCATTCCTTGACCCACTTTCCTGATTGATCTAGATCCTGCTATAGTTGCAGACGACCTTCTTCACTGTCCACTATATCACAAATTTTGGTGTCATCTTCAAACTTACTAAGCATGCAAACCACATTGTCATCCATACTATTAATGTACAAACAACGGCACCGATCCTTGAGGCACACCACTGGTACCAGGACTCCAATTTTATAAACAGCTCTTCACTACCACCCTCTGATTTGTACCAACAAGTCAATTTTCCATCCAATTGGCCAACTCACACTTTATCCCATGTGTTCTGACATTCTGGAACATCTTTCAATGAGGGACCTTGTGAATGGTCTTTCAAAAGTCCATGTAGATATCGCCCTGCCATCATCAATCCTCTCAGTCACTCTTCAAATAAAATCAAATTTATAAGACACGATTTTCCACACACAATGCTAACTATCCTTTATCAGTCCTTGCTTTTACAAATATAGATAGATCCTGTCTCTTAGAATCCCCTGCTCTCACTTTCCCACCACTGATGTTAGGCTCTCCAGCCTTTAGTTCCTTGGCTTGGCCTTGCAGCCTTTCTTTAATAAAGGCCAACAGTTGCCACCATCCAGTCTTCCGGTACATCACCTGTGGAGAAGGAAGAAACATATGTCTCTGCTGGGGCCGCCCCAGCAATTTCTTACCCGGTTCCACACAATGTCCCAGGATGTAACTGGTTTGGCTGAAAGGATTTTCCCGCATTTATGAGCTTTCGGACAGCCAGCACCTCCTCTGTTGTAATGTGAATATGCATCAAGACTTTACTGTTCTCTTCCCTGAATTTCGTAGCTACCATGACCTTCTCCATGGTAAATGCAGACGAGAAATATTCATTTAAGGCCTCGGCCACCTCCTGTGGATGCAACACAGATGACCATATTGATCCTTAAGGGGACCTATTCTCTCTGAAGTTACCATTTTGCTCTTAGTATGCTTAAAGAATCTCTTAGGATTCTCCTTTACCTAATCTGCCAAAGCTATCGCATATCCTCTTTTTTCCTCCCGATTTTCTCGTGTGTACCCCTGCATCCGTTGCACCGTTCAAGGGATTTGATTGATCCGATATACCTTTACCTGATATATATGTCACCTTTTCCCTGACCAGAGCCTCAATATCCCTCATCAACCTGTGTTCTGTAATCATGCCAAACTTGCCCTTCACTCTAACAGGAACATATCAACCCTATCTTACACGAAACAGCCCCGTGCGTCAGACTACCTTATTTCTGCACGCAGCCTCTCCCAATCAATCTTTGCAATTTCCTGTCTAATACCATTAAAGTTATCATTGCTCCAATTTAGGAATTTAATTTGTGGAGCAGATTTATATTTTACCATAGGAATTTTAAAACTAATAGAATTATAATCACTGGTCCCAAATTGTTGACCCATTGACTCTTCAGTCGGTTGCCCTGCCTCATTTTCCAATAGGAGGTCGAGTATTGCCTCCTCCCTAATAGTACCATTTATATATTGCATGAGAAAACTTCCCAGAACACACTTAACAAATTTTGCCCCATCCAAGCCCTTAGCGCTAAGGCAGTCCCAGTCAATATTAGGTAAGTTAAAAACCAACTACTATCGCAATTCTATTATTCTTACAGCTATCTGTGATAGCCCTACATATTTGCTCCTTTACTTCTCGTTTACTGTTAGGGGGCCGATGGTAAAATCACATCAAAGTGATCATCCCCTTCTTATTTCTGAGTTCCACCCATATTGCCTCATTGGACAACTCCCCAGGGACATTATCTTAATGTACTGCCGTAATGGTTCCACTAATCAAAACCTCTACCCGCCACCCCTCCTCTCTCACGACCTGTAGCATCTGCATCCTGGAACACTGAGCTGTCAATCCTCCCCATTCCTCAGCCATGTTTCTGCAATAGCTATATCTCAGTCCTATTCATCCATCCATCCCTGAGGCCACCTGCCTTACCTATCAGGCTTCATGTATTAAAATAAATGCAGATCACACTGTCAGACATTCATCGTATCCTGTCCTGCCCCTGCCTGTCCTGCCTACTGAACTTGCTTGCTTTAACTACTATATTTGCCTCAGAATGTTCATCTGCCACACTATTGCTTTGGGTTGCACCCTCCTGGCAGACCAGTTTAAACCATCCCGAGTAGTTCTTGCAAATTTCCAAGCAGCATATTGATTCCCCCGTCCAGTTCCGGTGCAACCCGTCCCTCTACTACACATCACCTCAGCCACAAAATAAATCCAAATGTTCCAAAAGCGAGAATCCTCCTCGGATCCACCAGCTCATCAGCCATACATTCATCGTCACTACCCTCCTACTTCTACCCTCACTAGCGCGTGACGTTGGGAACAATGCAGAGATAACTGCTATAATGTTACTGAACGGACCTCGCGTACGATAAGATGGAATCTTGACTTCATAGTCTACTTCGCCGTGGCCTTGCGCCTACTGTTCCCCGCAGTGCACTTTCTCTGTAACACTTTTTTCTGTATTCTGATATTGCCCGTCCCTGCACTACCTCAATGTACTGATTTGATAAGATTATTTGTATGGACGGCATGCAATACAAAGTTTTTCACTGTACCTCGGTACATGTGACAATAATAAACCAATTACCAATTACAATATCTTGATTACTGGCGCATAATGTCTTCAATGTGCACCTGCAGCTTCTTGGGCATGCTATTCCAACAACTCCGAAACCTGCGACCACAACCAAGAAAGACAAGGGCAGCCGGTACCTAAGAACAATATAACATACATATTCCTCTCCAGTCTGCTGACCCACCCTGACTTGGAAATGCATCGCAGGTCCTTCATTGCCACTGAGTTTCAATCCTTGGACTCACTGCCCAACAAAAACTTGAAGTACCTTCACCAGAATGTCTGTAGCAATTTAAGAAAGTAGTATACCATCATCTTCTCAGGGGTAATTGGAAATGGTCAATAAAGTCTGGTCTTGCAGCAGAGCCGAGAGATTGGATAAGTAAGTACATCTAATCTCGAACATGTTGACTGTGTTTGCCAGTGTCACAGCAGATTTACGCAAAATCAATCCTATTGATATCTGTAAAGAATTCCATATTAGCTAAGCTGCAGGGAAATTTCAGACGCCATATATGAATGAACCAGAATCACAGAGACACTATTTCGTGATTCTACTTCGGGCTGTTGTAGAAACACCGCAAATAATAACAGAAGTAGGCTATTCTTGCACCTTTACTAAAACCCACTTGCAAGGAAGGCCAACAAATCATTTGCATTTCGAAATAATTGAGTGACTTCTGAAAATGTGTTATGCTTTCTTGTGGAATATATTAGAAGGACGTTTATCTCAGAAGGGAAGCTGAAGGAGATGGTTGAAATTGAATTAATAAACAGGAATTATCTATGAACATCAAGGTAAGCGCAGGAGAGTGACTTACTTGGCAAACGAAATTAGTCGTTAAGAATGAAATAAATACGACAGGGTTTTCATGGATTTAAAATACCTGTGAGTGATGCGGGAATTACAGAAGGTTGTTCGATACTAGAACACGACCAGGCAACTGTAGAGTCATATTAATTTTGCAAATAGTTCAGAGCAAAGCAGGAAAGGGAAAATATATAACAAAGATTGCATCGATGCGATTCTCTCGGATGAAGGTTTACCAAGATAGCCTCATAGAGAATTTAATCATTCCTGATGTAGATGTACATACCGAGGAAGGCCAGAAAAACTCATGAAGTCCACCAGAAAGCAGGCATAAATGAGTTCTGTATCAAATCCCCACCTACGAGGGACACATTATAATTACCACAGCGTGGAGAAAAAGCCCCAGCAGAGTAGGGAATGGTGAACCTGAGGAATCAGACAAGGCACTGACGATTAGCCGAACAAGAACAAAGGAAAATGCAGAATAATTTCAGCAGGTCAGACAACGTCCACGGAGAGAGAAAAATGAGTGAAGTTTCAATCCGAAGATCCTTGGACCCTTCGTCTGTCAAACGGTCTTTGGAAACTTTTAAGATGTTTCTGTCAATAGATGCATCCTAACATGTTGAGTGCTTCCACCATTTGGTTTTATTTCAGATTTCTAGGTTCAGTAATTCTTTTACATTTATTTTCACTCAAAACACTGAAAATACAGCAATTTGTTAGATTTATTTTCACTGAAAACACTGACGATACAGCAGTGGAGCAACAGTGAAAACAAATAGCTTGATACATTGCAGAGTCCAGTGGAAATGAAATAGAACATATTCGTTCTATTTCCCAAAATAGTATTGTCGTGAAACCAGCACCGGGATCGAATGAATTATATTCATTTGCTAAAGGAATCCAAACAGGTCATTGATGAGATGGAGCGATGTCTCAGGTTTAAAGTAATCGATCAACGTTAGGAAAAGCACAGCTCATTTGACAGAAGATTACAGAGAACCAAATTGAAGTTTGGTCGGCAAGGTAGCGTAGCGGTTCGCGTAATGCTACGATAGAGCCGGCGATCGAGGGTCCACTCCTGCCGCTGTCTGTAAGGGGTTTGTACGTTCTCCCAGTAACTGTGTGGGTTTCCTCCGGGTGCTCCGTTTCCTGCCACATTCCAAAGACTAACGGGTTAGTAGGTTAACATGGGTGTAATTGGGCGGCGCGGGCTCGTGCTATATAAATGAAGTTTAAAAAATAAAGTTTTTTTTTATTATTGCTCATCCCGAACAGCACGTGGGGTGGGGACCCAGTCCTTTCGCAAGGTCCTATCATCATCAACATCCACACGGTTTTAAGGCATCATATTACAATTAGTACATTATCCGTATCTGCTACTGAAGGAAATTGAGGGAGGTTCTTTTCCTGACAAGATATTTCATTCTCCTATAATCTAATCATTGGTAATTGCGTACTCATGGCTGCAGCATGCAAAGAATTACCTGCCCCTGTTTACTTTTGGATACTTTTGAGAGATTTCGGTAGTTTTACTGATGAGAGGACGCAGCAGCAAGCAATTATGAAATGCAAATGTAACTGCCAAGATTGATTCTATTTCCAAATTGTGCAATATTTGGACATTACCTTAGATCATATGTGAATATCATACAGTCGCTGAATATTTATTCTTCCCTTGAGTGGGGTTCCTTTAAGGAAGCCGTGGAGTTCTCAACTAACAAATAATTCAAAAGAGAGTTTGGAAAAATTGCAGCATATGCAGGTAACGAACGTTATAAAACTCGTCGATTTAATGTTGATTTAATTAGGAAATTAAAGCGCTTACATTAAAAATGACAATACCAGACATTGGGTGCTTACAGACCCAGGATACAGAGTATGCCAAATAAAACTGAGATCAGGAGAAATTTATTCACCCAGACGGTGGCGAACCTGTGGAATTCTTGATTGCAAACAACGGTGGAGGTCAATTCATAAAATATATCCAAGCTGGATATGGACACGATTATTACTGCTGAATGCATCCAGGATTATGAATACTAGGAGGGAACAGTGTGCTGAAGTGGATGTGTTGAATGTTGGAGCAGCCCTACAGAGCCAAATGACAGATTCCTGTTCCTATTTTCCGTGTTTCTATATAAGTTGCTTGGATTGTCTCGTTATCTGTTGTTTTTGTTTTGCCCATATCTGGGTGCTCCGCTAATGTTATGATGACCTCTTTGGTTCATATCTATCTATCTATCTATCTATCTATCTATCTATCTATCTATCTATCTATCTATCTATCTATCTATCTATCTATCTATCTATCTATCTATCTATCTATCTATCTATCTATCTATCTATCTATCTATCTATCTATCTATCTATCTATCTATCTATCTATCTATCTATCTATCTATCTATCTATCTATCTATCTATCTATCTATCTAACTACTCGTCTCTCTGTCTGTCTGTCTATCTATCTATCTATCTATCTATCTATCTATCTATCTATAATATATACTGTATATACATATTATGTACATTATATTTATCTATCTACATATAAATATATATAGTCAGTGAATAAAAATTAAATAACTTACTCTATAATGTACGACTAACAAAGTCAAATAACTTTTTGTGGTATTGCCCTCGAACATTAAACCTTGACAAATTATAATGGTGTTTCAGAAAGATGCATTTGTTCATTTTTTTTTTCATTGTAGGACCCAAAGTCTGGCAAAGACATTACGAAATTAAACACAAATAATGGCTTTCAGAGAAACTTGGCAAGCGACAATCCGAATTAGCCAGGTTAACATTGACCGATGAATACTGAATAAAAATGGTAATTAGATTACATTTCAGAAAATAATGCAAGAAAGTTAATTGAAGCTGCACAACAGAAAATGCAGAACGCAATTCTTCTGATGTTCTGTAGAGGCACCATTGCTTTAAGATAGTTTGCTGTTATTATTGGCCCAGTCTCTTTGTGTCGCTGTCTACCAATGAGATTTTGCTATGTGGCTGGTGATCCAGCACCCCTCCCCTAAAGCCAAGCACTGCGCAGTGTGGAAAAAGCAAACAGTATTCTTCCTTACAGAGTCTTCAACCACGTTTGCGAGAAACGCAAAGACTCTGAAGATTTTCTACCAAATAACCGTGCTGATCTTACTTAAAAAAAAACTACAGTACTTGATCTGGTAAAGCACTTTATGAAAAATGAAGTTTACGACGTAATATCAAGGGACGTAAATTCATCGGCGGTTCTGGTAATTATATTCTCGGTAGTTTGTTCCGGAATGGCATGCTTACGGAACAATCAATTGAGACGATGGGCAGTTATTTATATGTTACTCGTATCTGTTTCGGACGTAGTCTGTGAGAAAATTCGCTACTCAATTCCCGAAGAATTAGACATTGGAGCCTTTGTCGGAAATATTGCCACGGATCTGGGATTAGATGCAAAATATCTAATGGAGCGAAAATTGCAGATATTGTCCGAGAGCAAAGCACAATACATCGATGTGAACAAAAACACTGGAACTTTATTCGTAAAGGAAAAGATAGACCGAGAGCAGCTCTGTGGACAAAGCCTCTCGTGCGCATTGACACTGGAGGCTGTGCTTGAAAATCCGCTCAAGCTTCACCGTGTAGAAATTGAGATTCTCGATGTAAATGACAATGAACCCGTTTTCCAGAGAAGCGAGATAAATCTTGAAATCTCCGAAATGACTATGGTAGGAACGTCATTCCCTCTCCAGAGTGCGCAGGACCCGGACTCGGGGTCCAACGGTATTCGGTCTTACCAACTGAACCCCAACGAGCACTTCGCTTTGAAATTTCTGCCAGGCGGCGAGCAAAGTGGCATCCCGGAACTGGTATTGGAGAAATCCCTAGATAGAGAACAAAAAGCCACTCATCAGTTAACACTGACCGCGTTTGATGAAGGGAATCCGCAAAAGATCGGAACCAGTCGTATTAAAATTACTGTTCTTGATGTGAACGACAATGCTCCAGTTTGCGAACCGAACGTACAACAAATTGCAGTTGCTGAAAACGTTCCCCATAATACCTTGATAGCGAAAGTAACTGCGGTGGATTTGGACGAAGGCTTAAACGGTGAGTTAATATATTCCTTGAACAACGACACTCCTGAAAAGGTGCGGAATGTATTTGGCTTGGATCCCTTAATCGGAGAAATTCGAGTAATTGGTAACGTGGACTTTGAAGAAACAGAAATTTATCAGATTTCAGTGCAGGTCAAGGACAGAGGCTCACATCCATTGTTAGCATATTGTAAAATTATGATAATGGTTACAGATGTTAATGATAACAGTCCTGAAATAATGGTGACGACCATGTCGAGTAATGTTCCTGAGAATATTAGCACGGATACTGCAATAGCTCTTCTCAGAGTTTCGGACCGAGATTCTGAGAATTCTGCGGATATTCTTTGCCGAATTACCAATGGTATTCCCTTTAAGCTTAACAGCTCCTTAAATAGCTTCTACATGTTAGTTACACACGGCGCGTTGGACCGTGAAATTGTGCCAGAATACAATATCACCGTTACATGTACTGATACAGGCTCTCCTCCACTGTCGTCCAGCAAAACTGTCCATGTTCTTGTCACAGATATAAATGACAACGCTCCACGCTTCACTCAGCCTTCTTTCACAATGCACGTCAGAGAAAATAATGCTGTGGGAGATTCGATTGGTTCTGTATCAGCCGTCGACGCAGATTCCAACAAAAATAGCGAAATGACTTTTGTTATTTTGGATAGGTTGATACAGGGCTTGCCTGCATCCAGTTTCGTCTCAATAAACGATGCAAGTGGTGTGATATTTGCTGAAAGATCGTTTGATTTTGAAGAACTTAAACAGATTCAGCTCCAAGTGCAAGTAAGGGATGCTGGATTTCCTCCCCTGTGTAATAACGTTACGGTCAACGTGATCATCGTCGACCAAAATGACAATGCCCCTCTGATCGTCTCACCTATGTCAAATAAAGGCTCCGTAATTGAAGAGATAATACCAAGGTCTGCAGACACGGGTTACTTGGTTACAAAAGTGACAGCCACTGATGCCGATTCTGGACAAAACGCAGAACTTTCCTATCAACTTCATCAGCCCACCGATGAAAGTCTGTTTACGATAGCTCATGAAACAGGAGAAATTTGGACCATTCGTCGCTTTGTACACAAAGATACACCTAGGCAAAAAATTGTAGTTGTGGTGAAGGACAATGGAAGTCCATGCCTTTCATCTACTGTGACCATCAGTGCATTAGTGCAAGACGATACTGCAGAAAAATCATCCAGACTTGGCAGCTTTCAAATCCCTGGTCTGTTGCAATATGATTTAAAATTTTATTTAATTATTGCTTTTGGTTCAGCCTCCTTCGTATTCCTTGTGGCGATTATAATCCTTGGCATTAAGGTGCAGAAAGGTAGGGTAGAAAGTAATAGTTTCTGCTGTTGTTGGAACATGTCAAACTTCTCGAGAAGAGATTCGCTTCATGGGATTCAAAAGGCTAGTGTGAATCTTCAAATACCACGCAATTATTCAGAAGTTTATCAAGGAGAGACTTTCTCGAAACCATTTCGCTACGAAATCTGTTCAGATCCACCTCTGAATGATTTCATGTTCTTAAAGTCGCATGGTTCTTCTGCGCCCAGGATAAGTAACAAGAATGGTTTACGTGTCTCTGACAAACATATACAGTCATCAAACTCGACGAACAAGGATCCAACTGAATTCCACGAGGTAAATTCTTTATTAAAATTTGTAATTTAAAATTTTTGCCAAGTACGTTAAGGTGTGTCATAATACAACAAACAATGCTTCCCGATTATAAATGGAGGACAGCATTTAAAATCCCACGATGCTTGCTTGAAAAATAACTTCATTTAAAATAAATCTGGAAATTTACGCCTGAGAGTTAAGCTATAGGTTTTCCAAAGTGCAACTGAATATTTATCTCGTAAATAACAAGGTGGGAACCCCACTCTATTTAGCCGGAATGAATGAAGTTAGACGTTAGTTCTGGAGAGAAAATGTTTAGCAATCAAAAGAAAAGAATCCACAACCCAGCAGGAGATTCGGACAGAGCAGGTGGACTCAGGAAAATAAATATAGGAGCAGGACGTCCGCATGGACATTATAGACAAAAGGTCCTGTTTCTGTGCTATATGACTCGAGAATTCTATGACAAGAGCACTTGATGCTTATCTCATTCTCACATTTGGCATTTGGGCAGGTTGTTCCATGATGTGATTGTGGGTTACCTCAGACTGTGACAGAAGATAACGACGTGACCTTAGTCAGGACCAACAACTTGCTGAACAAACCCATGGTGATTTCATTATGAACCTATGATTCACAAACTTCTTTGGGAGAGTGCTACGCACCAATTGATGAAGGTAGAGCGGTGGGTATGGTGTATATGGACTTTAGTAAGGCGTTTGACAAGGCACCCATGGTAGGCTCATACAGAAAGTCATGAGGCATAGAGTCTATAGATTCGGAATTAGCTTGCCCACAGAAGGAAGATGGTGGTAGTAGATGGAGAGTATTCTGTCTGGAGATCAGTGACTAGCGGTGTTCCACAGGGATCTGCTCTTGGGTCCTGCTCTTTATGATTTTTTAGAAGTGCTTGGATGAGGAAGTGGAGGGATGAGTTTGTGAGTTCTCAGATGACATGAAGGTTGGAGGTGTTGTGGATAGTGCAGAAGGTTGTAGGAGGTTACAACGCGACAGAGACAGGATGCAGAGTTTGGCGGAGAAGTAGCAGATAGAGTTCAATCCGGAAAAGTTTGAAGTGATACACTTTGGAAGAACGAAATTGAAGGTGGAGTATAAATTGAGTGGCAGGATTGTTAGCAGTGTCGAGGAACAGAGTGATCTTGGGGTCCAAGTCAATAGATCCATTAAAGTTGCTGCGCATGTTGATAGTGTGGTTAAGAAGGCGTATGGTGTGCTGGCCTTCATTAGTCGGGGGATTGAGTTTAAGAACCGCAAGGTAGTATTGTAACTCTATAAAATTCTGGTTTGACCACACTTAGAGTATTGTGTTCGTTCTGGTCACCCCATTAATAGAAGGATGTGGAAGCTTTAGAAAGGGTGCAGAGGAGATTTACCAGGATGCTGCCTGGATAAGAGAACATGTTTTATGAGGAAAGGTTAGGCCAGCTCGGGCTTCTCTGGTTGGATCAACTCAGGATAAGAGGCGATGATAGAGGTGTATAAGATTATAAGGGGCATAGACAGAGCAGCCAGCCAGCACCTTTTCCCTAGGGCGGCAATGGCCAATACCAGAGGATATCAGTTTAAGGTCAGAGAAGAAAAGTTTAAGGGAGATGTCAGAGGTAGGTTTTTGACACAGAGATTGGAGGGTGCCCAGAATGCACTGCCGGGAGTGGTGGCAGAGGCTGATACAATAGGGACATTTAAAAGACTCTTAGTTAGGGACATGGATGTAAGGAAATTGGAGGATTATGGTGCGTGTAGGAGGGAAGGGTTAGGTTTATCGTGGAGTAAGTGTTTATATAATTCGGCACAATATCGTGGGCCGGGGCCCGTACTGTACTGTACTGTTCTATGTTCTAATAAGCGTAAATTAAATTGAATTAGATGGAGGATCTAATGTCATGACGACATGCTTTCTAGGAATTTAATTTATTGGCCGATAATAATGAACAATAGATGAAGGAATAATATTACTGCCAGATGAGATATGGCATGATGACCAAACTAATATAATGGAAGAAGGCTGCAATCCTTATTTCAGAATTTGTGGGATTTACTGAAGTTGATGTTGCTTGTGTGGCAGTACGGATGGGGGCAGGGAAAAGGTGATGGAAACAAAACAAATGGACCTTAGCTAACAATACAATAACAATATTCACTGAGAAACACGTGATACTGAATCCAGAAATCGAACACCATGGCAGAATTTCTTTTGTTAAAGACCTTGTCCAGGAATATCAGTTTCTGATTCTTGTGGCGTTGCCACCGGATTTGTGCGAGGAGGGAGCAGTTCAAATGGTAGGGGTGGGGGTGGAGGAGATTATACCTAAATAGAACTGAGTGTTGTATATCATGGAGAATTTAGTGCTGAGAGGAATATATAAACATATTCAAACCTTTCCGAAAATGCATACCATTATGTAGGAGAGTCGGGGTTACAGAAAATTGATCTTATTAGAAATATTGCTGAATTTTTAGGACAATGACAGATAGGTAGAGGCCTACATCAGGCTCCATAGCTAATGAAAGAAGTAAAGCAGGTAATAATGAGTAAAAGTGGGCAAGTTACACTTAAAGGCAACTTGTCACATGGGAATATAATTTAATTGCACCAATAGATCTCAGAAAGGGCTTGAGGTGGAGAGTGGACATGGCATTAGAAACATAATTCTCTTAGGTGCAAATGACTTAGGGAACGTATATATGGACTGAGCAGCTGCAATTGATCTGATTACAGCCGTCTCTCGTTCAGTCGCGCTCAGTTCCCCTCCCGCATCTCCTGGCCTGGTACATCGATGTCTGTATAGGTGATGGTTCCTGCTCTTGTACAAAGCAAGAAAAACAACTCACTTTAACATTCTCTTGTTCAAGGATTAAGGAAACTTCAGTTCTCCTACGTCATTCCAGCGTGTTCATTTTCTGTCTACCTTCATGCATAATTTTGAGTTTACACCCACCCCGATGCAGTGCAATTGCAATTAACAGACATTTTGCCACGCTCTCTCAGTCAATAGCATCTTTAATTATATTACTTCGTCTATATTTGTCTCCACCTTATGAGGGATATTGTCTTTGCTCCAATCTCTATTTCTCTCTCTCTGTTGTCTGCAATTTTAAACACGTTTAGTATGTTACATTTCTTCCTTCTAATGAAAGGTTATCAGCTTAAATCTTTAACTTTATTTTTCCACTCTCCTCAGAACCTTATTGAACCGCTGAGTAGTTTTCTTTGCTTTTATTTTGGTCTTCCCCTATCTTTAGTCCATTTTTCTTTGATTACTGAGACTCCAGTGATTGTGTTATAGAAGACAGATGAGCGAGTAGTATAGTCAGAAGTATTTTATTGATTAATGAGGAGTGATGCTTGACTTGATTGGACTTAGGTAAAGAACTGGGTCAAGGAGAAAATATCACGGTCGGGACAGTTTCTCTGCAGTGAGCATACTATCGTGCTTAGGTTAATTAGAAGGACGTTTTAGAATTATTTTCCAGCATTTATACCCTGCTTTATGCCTACTCGCTGTTTCCTGTTGTTCAGGTAATCTTCTACCCATGCCAGTATGTTACCTCCGGCTTCACCAGCTTCTTTTCTCTGCACTAACTTTTGATATGGTATCTTAGCGCCTTCTGGGAATCTAAGCATAGTACATCCAACCGTTACTTTTTAATCACAGCTAATGTTATTTCTTCAACCATTTTCAATAACTCAGCAAACATGACCCTGTCTGAATTTATTTAAGTACCCCAGTACCCCGCGACATCGTCTTTAATGATAACGTCTATTTTTTATGGCAGATGCAAAGTTAATTTTGCTGGAGTTTCCAACTTTTGCCTTTCCCGTTTTTTGAATAAAGTAGGTGCATGCATTCACTTTATCCAGTTTACTGGATTATTCCCTGAATCTAGGAATTTTTTGGAAAATTAAAACCAATGCATTAACTGTCTCATTTCCCATTTCCTTAAAGACCCCGCCACTGGGCGACGTCATTCCGCAGCTGCAAAAGTTTCCTTAGTACCACTTCTCTGTTGTTTCGCCCTCCATTTCCAGTTCACGATTTACAGCTGTTTCTGAAGCACTATATTGTTTTCTTTTTGGGACTGATGCAAATTAACCGTTTTCATCTGCTGTCAACTTATCTTATTGTGTTAATTCCCCAGGTACACGTTCTACAGGCCCGACTGTGAACTTTATTTTATAAGTATCTAGAGAAAGTATTGCAATCTGGTTCTCTACAATTCCAGCCAGCGTTTTCACTGTCTCCGATACAGACCTCTATTTTTCAGTCATTAATTGCTGCTTTTTACACGATGTCCACCTTCTGACCTAAAAGCCGTCTTTCAACGAATACAGGATTTAAAAAAAAATTGGTATCAACTTTTTTTTTCAATTAACCATGCATGGTAGATACTCTCCTTGGACGTTTTTACCCATTGGCAGGTATGGACATTTTTTAAGATTCTTTTAAGGCTCCCGATCGACCCACTGCATTTCGATCGTCCAATATCTCAACCGTTTTTTCCGGTTCATAGGCTGGATTTGCTATCATGCCATCATAATCGCATCCACCGAGGTTTAAAATATTCTCTTTGGGCACATTGATTGCATCTTCTAACTGAATATAACATTTAGTCGTATATTGAGCACTGCTGCCTAGGACTCCTCACCACGGTGTCATTAATAACCCTTCCTCGTTTCACAATACCTGGGCTAGAATAACCTGTTCTCTCTTTGGCTCCAGAATTTTCTCTTCTATGAAGCAACCCCGATAACTCTTTGAACAGTTGAATTCGGCCTGTGTTGCCAATCTGTTTTTTCTAGTCAGTATGTGCTTTGGAAGCCTTCATGATCCTCGGCCTATGTTTCTGAGAGCTTGCCTTTACTTCTTCTGCCCTACGGCGTGGCTACTGCAAAGGGAAATTTGTCCCATTTCCACAAGTGAATGCCTACAATTATGCTCTACTGAAACCACTTCCACACCCTAGTTTCCTGAACTTACACCATCCTTCTCTATTGCGTTAAGATAATAATTAATTAACAGTGCTACCCCACAGTTTCCTAACTACCTTACTTTCTAAATGCCATATATTCTTTAAAAATTAGGTCGTAGGTTCTGTAATCTACAGCCAAATCTTTGTATTGGATATCAGTTCAAACGTTCATTTAATTTTCATTCCCAATTCATCTATTTATTTCAAATGCTGCACACAGTCACTCACAGAGTTCTTAGTTTTCTTTTTTTTTAATCTATAGCCTCATTTGCCGATTCACTCTTAAATTTGAACTCTTTATCCCGTCCAGTCTCAGTCATTTCATGATTTTCCCAGAAAAAAAATATTTCTATCAGTCTCTCTGTTCATTGTCATATTATCTAAATGGAGAGAAACTGCAAATGAGTGAAATTCAAAGAGATCCAAGTGTTCTAGTGCATAAATCATAAAAAATAGCAGCTGGTCCAACAGTTAGTTGAGAAGGCAAACAACATGTTGGCTATTGCAAAAGGATTGGAGTTGAAGAATAGGGAGGGATTGCCACTGTCACAAACCAGCAACAAAAGAAACACACTGAGCATGATTCAGTGTTAAAAACTCTTTTATTAATCACTACTTATGATAATACGTAAAATAAAAGTAAAAATGTTAGTATGTTAGAATTAAAAAATGTTAAACCTCGAACGTTAACCCCAAAACTAAACTCGTCGTGTGTGTGTGTGACAAAGTCCAAAACTCCCAGTTCCGGAATGGTTCTTAAAGTTCAGTTCCGCAAGCCATAAGGTGAAACATGAGCAAGGGCTTCTTCAACAACCACCGTTGTCTGAAGATAAGATGTAGATGTAGAATAACATAGAGAGAGTACATACGAAATCCAAATGTTCCACGATGGAACCCAAACGACACTTCAGTGTTTACTCGGTAGTGACTTCCTCACCCCGAAAAGCATCCGAACTGTGGTCGTCCACATACAAATACCTGTTTCCTTCTACAGGTCAGCAACAAAGTGAACTCCACCGGATTACTTCCAACTTCCATACATGGATTTCAGTGGCAAACACAGTTATTGTTTCTCATCCATCGATAGAGAAAACAAGCAGGCTGGTGTCTCTGTCCCTTCTCTCTCTCTCTCCTTCTTCTTCTAACTTCTTCAACAACGTCATTACGTCCTTTATCTTCTATTGACGTAAGCACGCCCCACACACACATACACACACACTCTCTATCTTAAAGGGACTTTCACTGAGTCCGTAACACCTCCCACCTAAAAAAAAATTTTCCCAAGAAAAATTTAACCGCACATACAATTAGTAATATTAATGATTATCATGCTACACAACTACAGACTATCAGATTAGTACAGATACATGTTTCCCATTTAACATCGGGAAAGACAATCAGCAATCACATTATCGTTGCCTTTAATGTGAGTTATCATGAGATCAAACTCTTGCAAAATTAAACTCCAGTTTAACAGCCTTCTGTTCTTGTTTTTGACTCGGCTCAGAAACACCAATGGGTTATGATCTGTATACACAGTCAATGGTTTCTGAGCGGTGCAAACATATACACTGAAATGTTGCAAGGCTAAAACAAGCGACAGTAATTCTTTCTCTATGGTGGAATAATTCTTTTGATGCTCATTAAATTTCTTTGAAAAGTAAGCTACAGGATGGTCAATATCATCAAGGTCACCCTTCTGCAACAACACAGCTCCTGCAGCTTCATCAATGGCATCTACTGCTAATGAAAATGGCTTTTCAAAGTCAGGTGTTTTGAGCACAGGATGGTAGCATAAAATGGCTTTCAGTTTCTCAAATGCTTCTTGACAAGAATCTGTCCAAACAAACTTTACTCCCTTCTTCAGAAGATTAGTTAGGGGAAGAGCAATATCAGCAAAATTTTTACAAAATTTTCGGTAATATCCAACCATTCCCAAAAATCTTCTAACAGTCCTCGTACCTGTGGGAATAGGGAACTCAGATATCGCTTGAACTTTTGCCTGAACAGGAGCTTGCTTGCCTTGACCTACAACATAACCAAGATACGTCACAGTGGCATGGCCAAATTCACTTTTAGCCAAGTTAACTGTAAGGTTAGCCTTGGAAAGTCTTTCAAACAACCTTTCTAACGCAGAGATGTGATCCTCCCATGTATCATTCCCAGTCACTAAGTCGTCAATGTAGGCATCTGTATGTTTTAACCCATGAATCACTGAATTAATCATTTTTTGAAATGTTGCCGGAGCATTTTTCATTCCAAATGGCAAAACATTGTATTCATACAATCCAGAAGGGGTTACAAAGGCTGAAATCTCCCTTCCTCTATCTGTTAATGGAACACACCAGTACCCTTTTAATAGGTCAATCTTTGTAAGAAATTTTGCCTTTCCCACTCTGTCTATGCAATCATCCACCCTAGGAATAGGGTAAGCATCTGACTTTGTTACAGCATTCACTTTCCTGTAATCTGTGCAAAATCTAACAGTTCCATCAGGTTTAGGTACAATAACAAAGGGCGAACTCCAATTTGAAGTTGAATGTCTAATAATATCATTTTCCAACATGTATTTTATTTCCTGATCAACAAGTTTACTTTTTTCCACATTCATTCGATATGGGTGTTGTTTGATTGGTTTTGCATCCCCAACATCAACATCATGGGTAATTATCGATGTTCTGTTTGGAACATCTGGGAACAGATTTTTAAATTTTAAAATTAATTCTCTCATCTGTTGTTTTTGTGAAACTTGTAAATGGTCCAACTTCGTTTCAAGGTTCTCCAGGATATTTTGTTTTTTTTAGTTTCGATGGAACAATATTTGGTCTAAATTGGCCTTCCTCAACATCAACATCAGGCATTCTAGAAACAACCTTTACACCATCCACCAAGGCCACAACTGAATCCCTCTCATAATAAGGTTTTAGCATGTTTACATGACAGAGTTGTGTTTTCTTGCGTCTATCTGGTGTTTTGATTATATATGTTAGATCAGTCACTCGAGATTCAATAACATAGGGTCCAGAAAAACGAGCTTGCAAGGGATTATTTTGGCCAGGGAAAAATACCAACACCTTTTGCCCCACTGCGAATGTCCTAGGCCGAGCACGTCTATCAAAATATGTCTTCATTCTTATCTGGCTTGTTTTCAGATTCTCTCTCGCTAGCTGGCAGACTCTCTCCAACCGAGTTTTAAATTTGTGGAAATAGTCCAACAGACTCAAGTGAACTTCCTCATTAACCCATTGATCTCTTAACAACTCCAAAGGTCCTCTCACCCTATGTCCAAATACAAGCTCAAACGGACTAAATCCTATTGACTCCTGGATCGATTCTCTAACAGCAAACAAAAGTAAATGGATACCTTCGTCCCAATCCTTGGTGTTTTCAAAGCAATAAGTCTTCAGCATATTTTTGAGAGTAGAATGAAATCTCTCCAGAGCTCCTTGAGATTCTGGGTGATATGCAGATGATACAATCTGCTTTGCTCCCAGCTCATAGACTATTTGTTGAAAAATTTTTGACATAAAATTACTACCTTGATCAGATTGGATTTCTTTTGGCAAACCAAACAAGGTAAAAAATTTTACAAGAGCCTTTGACACCGTCTTGGCCTTAATATTTCTAAGGGGTATTGCCTCTGGAAATCTAGAAATAGCACACATGATGGTTAACAAATACTGATTTCCAGTCTTAGACTTTGGTAAGAGGCCAACACAGTCCACAATCACCTTCAAAAAGGGCTCCCCAAAAGCAGGAATTGGCTTCAATGGAGCCACAGGGGTTTTTTGATTTGGTTTACCTACCATCTGACATGTGTGGCAGGTTCGACAAAACATCACCACATCTTTTCTCAAACCAGGCCAATAGAATTGTTTCAAGATCTTCCCTACAGTTTTATTCACACCAAAATGACCACCCAAAGGCATACTGTGCGCCAGGTTTAAAATCTCATCCCTATAAACTTTTGGAACAACAACCTGATGAATAACTTCCCATTCCTCAGTAACAGGAACATGAGGAGGTCTCCATTTCCTCATTAACACTCCATTTTTGACATAGTATCCAGTTGGCACTTTTTCAATCTCCTCACATGAGAGTGCTTTTTCGTTCAATTCTGTCAACTCAGGATCCTTTGTCTGTTCCACCATAAAATCCTTCCTCGACAAAGACAAATCTTTAAATTCAGGCTCACTATAAGGATGTTGATCCTCCAGTGAAGACAGAAAAGTCTCAGATAAGGCATCATAATTTTCTTCCTGTTTAGGACTGTCACAAGGAACTACATCAGACTGCACCGGACTGTCTGTCTTGGCTAATTCTCTAGCTCTAGCTCGAGTCACTGCACATGATGGGTAAACATCTGGATCATTCTCAGACTCATCAATCCTTGGTTTGGTTGTTAACCGTACCACAGGATCACTTTCTCCATCTGCAAGGTCATTTCCCAATAACAAAGAAACTCCTTCCACTGGCAAACCAGGTCTTATCCCTATCTCGACTGGTCCTTCTACGAACTTTGACTTTAAAATCACCCTGTGAAAAGGGACAGACATGGTCTCACCTGTAACACCTCGTACTAGATTTACTTCACCAGTGTCACTTTCTTCACCAAAATTTAAAACACTGTCCAGCAAGAGAGATTGACTAGCCCCAGTATCTCTAAGAATTTTCACTGGCACCTGGGGTGACTCATCATTCAGTGAAACAAAACCCTCTGATACATACGAACGGAATTCCTTTCTCACCTCCTCCAACTTTTCCGCTTTTCCCTCTTGCAAGGACTGGTCTTTAACAGCATCTTCTAAACCTTTTTGATTTTTAATTGCCTGAAAGCAAGCATTGGGCACAGCTTCCTTCTTTTTCTTCAAAAGGGCACAATTAGATATCACATGGCCAGGTTTCCTACAGTAATAACAAGTATGCTCAACAGGTTTCTCCAGCCCTGGCTTCTTTTCATCTTTTCCTTTTTGATTACCTCCCAATTTAATCTCCGGTTTACCTGGATTGTCTTTGTAACTCCTTTGAAAGATTTTAGGTTGTCCCCATTTGGATTTTTGGGTTAAAGCATAATCATCTGCCAACCTAGCAGTTTCTTGTAAAGTTTCCACTGCCTTTTCATTTAAATATGTTGTTAATTCAGCTGGAACACATCTTTTAAAGTCTTCCACTAGTATCAATTCTGTCAATTTATCATAATCCCCATCTACATTTTTAGCCAGGCACCATCGTTCAAAACATATTCTCTTTCCATTGGCAAATTCCATATGTCTGATCTGCAGATTTCCTCAAGTCTCTGAATTTTTGTCTATAAGCCTCAGGGACCAATTCATAGGCCTTCAAAATAGCTTGTTTTACCTTGGTATAATCAGCTGCATCCTCAGCAGACAAAGCAGAATAAGCTTTTTGAGCTTTACCTTTAATCACACTCTGTACCATAAGAGCCCATCCTTTCCTTGGCCAGTTTGAACTCACAGCAACCTTTTCAAAATGTTGGAAATACTGATCAACCTGATCTTCCTCAAAAGGAGGGACTAATCGAACCTCCCTGCTGGCTGAAAAACCATCTTCAGAATCAGATTCCAAACTCCTACGCTTCATTTGTAACTCATGCTGCCTCTGTTTCTCCTTCTCCTCACTATCCAGCTCCATCCTCTTCAATTCCATCTGCTTCATTGCTAGATCAGCCTCTATCTTCATCTGAGTTATCTTTTGTTCAGTCTCTAATTTATCTCGCTCTCGTTCAGCTTCTAATTTCTTTTGTTCTCGTTCAGCCTCTATCTTTCACTGGGTTTGTTCTCGTTCAGCCTCTATCTTTGCCAGCTGCACCTGTGCCTCAGAAATTGCTATTTCACTGCCAGGAAACTGTTTTAACACTTCCTTCTCAAACACCTTCTTTTCCACATAATGGCCAGCTATCAGTCTCTGAATATCTGCCTTTCTCATAGACTGCTTCACTTCTGTAAGGTTTAGCCTTGTAGCAATCTTTATCAAATCATCCTTTTTCACCACCTCCAATCCCTTTTGGGTTGGTGACTCCAAAAATGCCTTAATATCCATTGCTGCTGGTTTCCACACACACAAGCCAATTAAAAAGAATTTATCAGACCTCCCTCAAAAAATCTTTGGATTGGATCCCGGACGAATCTCGTTAATCTGGGGAACAATCCCAGACGACACTCGTTAACCTTGGGAACTATCCCGGACGAGCCCCCAATTTTGTCACAAACCAGCAACAAAAGAAACACACTGAGCATGATTCAGTGTTAAAAACTATTTTATTAATCACTACTTATGATAAACGTAAAATAAAAGTAAAAATGTTAGTATGTTAGAATTCAAAAATGTTAAACCTTGAACGTTAACCCCAAAACTAAACTCGTCGTGTGTGTGTGTGACAAAGTCCAAAACTCCCAGTTCCGGAATGGTTCTTAAAGTTCAGTTCCGCAAGCCATAAGGTGAAACATGAGCAAGGGCTTCTTCAACAACCACCGTTTTCTGAAGATAAGATGTAGATGTAGAAAAACATAGAGAGAGTACATACGAAATCCAAATGTTCCACAATGGAACCCAAACGACTCTTCAGTGTTTAGTCGGTAGTGACTTCCTCACCCCGAAAAGCATCCGAACCGTGGTCGTCCACATACAAATACCTGTTTCCTTCTACAGGTCAGCAACAAAGTGAACTCCACCGGATTACTTCCAACTTCCATACATGGATTTCAGTGGCAAACACAGTTATTGTTTCTCATCCATCGGCAGAGAAAACAAGCAGGCTGGTGTCTCTCTCCCTTCTCTCTCTCTCCTTCTTCTGCCTTCTTCAACAACGTCATTACGTCCTTTATCTTCTATTGTCGTAAGCACACCCCACACACACATACACACACACACTCTATCTTAAAGGGACTTTCACTGAGTCCGTAACACCACACATGTATACTCCATTGGTGAGGCCACACCTGCTATACTCTGCACAATTTTGGTTCCCTCACCTAACATGTAGCATTGGAGACAGTCCAAAGGAGATTCACTGGGCTAACTCCTAGGATGATAGGGTTGTACTATAAAAAGATGCTAGTAGTTCAGGTCTGTATTCCATGGAGTTTAGAAGAATAAGGAGCTACCTTGTATAAAATTCGAAGGGGGCTTGACAGGGTAGATGTTCCACTAGTGGGACATTCTCAAAAAGGGTGCATTGCTGGTCATTTAAAACTGAGGTGCGTATAAATCTCTTCTCTCAAAGGACAGTGCATGTTTGAACAGTGCATGGTGGTACATGCCAGCTTATTAGATATATTTAAGGTGGAGACAGATATGTATTTGAAACATCGAATACTTAAGTGTTATAGTGAGATGGCACAGAGGATGAGTTGAGACCAGCATAGATCAGCCATGGTCAGTTTGATTACATGGACAAAGGTGTTGGAACGAGTGGACTACTTCTGCTCTTATTTTCTTATGTTTTTGTGTTCTTGTACTGCATTGTCCCAACTATAAACCGTTATCCCACCATTAAATGTTTAATTCCATCTAATTCCCGTTGCGGCAGCTCATTTGAACACTGGTAATAACGTGTTTCAACTTTAGACGGTCTCAATACTGCAGCTCCCAGTTTTCCCAGTACTGCTGGCAATTCCACAAAGAACTGGAACGCACTTCGACCACTGGACTCTTCTAATCATGTGTTAATTTCGTTAAGCTATATATTTTTTTGCTCTGCAGCAATTTATAAGGGGTTCATGTAATAATCCAGAAATTATTATCTTTGAGGTTCTGCGAATTAATTTGGCACCTAGCCCATCGTATTGACCGTGCATTGTGACTTTCTGTGTCCTTACAAAGTCATCGACTCCTACATGAACCACGAAGACCGGATTATCCCTTCCCTTTGTAAGCTCCTCTCCAGTATTGATCAGTTTTTCCAATCCTGCCACCGGGCAGATAACAAGATTTCTGGAAACAGCATCTTTGCATCCTACACCGCATATTCCACGAATATATTCCAGATTGTTCCCCCGTCCCCCCCCCCCCCCCCCCGTCCCCATTTGAATGGCTTCCTTTGGTATGGTGGGATAATTAGTTAAGTTGTTCGTCATGCAGCCGGCACACTTATCTAAAAATTACGCATCATCTTGTATAATTGCAAATCTGAAGTCCTTCACTCCTGCCAACTGGGATTTCTAATCGGTCACAATTGCAGCCAGTTCCTGTGTCATTGAACCATAAGCTACATGAGAAGACCCTATATTACGGGATGTCACCTTCTCCTGCACAAAGCACAGAAAACTTGCCCCCCGCCATCCCCCGAAACGTCACGGCATCTGCTCCTCATGCGACGTACTTACTGCGGATCTGCTTGCAGTGAATGATACTGGTGTACGGGAGCTCCCAAACACCGCATTCGTGACATATCACCTACCCTTAAACGCAGCAGGGCTCTGCCTTCCGCGATCCGGTTAAAGTGCTTAACTTAACTACAATATTTGATATAATTAAGATAAGATAATATATCTTTATTAGTCACATGTACATCGAAACACACAAATGCATCTTTTGCGCAGAATGTTCTTGGGGGGGGGGGGTGGGCAGCCTGCAAGTGTCGCCACGCTTCTGACCCCAACATAGCATGCCCACAACTTCCTAACCCGTACGTCTTTGGAATGTGGGAGGAAACCGGAGTACCCGGAGGAAACCCAGGCAGACACGGGGAGAACGTACAAACTCCTCACAGAGAGTGTCTGGAATTGGCACTGTAATAGCGTTACACTAACCGCCACACGACCGTGCCAAAAATGATATTTTGATAGTGAAGTGGTTTCAGATGTTTAGGGAGTGTGAAAGATGTTATCTAAAAGCAAATATATCTCTATCTTCATGTTCAGTGAGAACCTGATTACTCCTGTGTAACGAGATGATAAATACCTTTATTGCTGCACTGATTTCACCACCATAACAACAAACATTTACGCACAACTGACGACTAATTCAATTATAATTTCGAAAAACAAATTATATTTCCACGTAATTAAGCAACGTAAATTGTTATTCCAAAACGGTATTGACTTGTTTATTAAAATTTTCACTAAAATATCAAAATATTTTTAGCGTAAAATCATGAAATATGCTTGGAAAATGGGATTAAAGAAAAGAGCAAGGAATTTTATACGTACATTAGGAGAAAGGTGGTAAGTAGGGAAAGGATAGATTCTCTCAAGGACAAAGGAGAGGAAATATGTGGAGCCAGTTGAAGAAGGTGAAGTCCTTAATGAGTAGTTTGCATCATTATTCACCAAGAAGGACATGGATGCTAGTGAGATTAGGGAGGACTATGTTGATATTCCAGAGAATGTTGATATGAAGAAGAAGAATGTGCTGGGTGTCTTCAAAAGTACAAAGATGTACACAAAGGGCCTGATGGATTGTATCCCAAGATACTAAGGGAAACAAGGGAGGGGATTACTGGGGTCTTGACAGAGGTCTTTGTATCGCCTTCTGGGCACGGGCGAGGTGTCAGAAACTGGAGAATGTCCATTGTTGTTCCTTTGTTTCAAGGCAACAGGAACAAACAAGGGAATTATAGGCTGATAAAATTTACATCAGTGGTTCGGAATATATTGCAGAAGATTCGTAGGGACAGGAGTTATTCACATTTGGAAAAGTATGGACAGTAGGGGTGATCACCATGACTGTGCAGGGAAGGTCCTGTTGCACAAATTTGATCTAAGTTTTTTGAGGAAGCGATGAAGATTATTGATGAGTGTAAGACTGTTCATGTTATCTACATGACCAGTAAAGCATTTGACAAGAATTTGGTAGGTTGGTCCAGAATAATACGTCACTTAGGATTCATAGTGAGTTGGTAAAATGGGTCCAAAATCGGCTTGTTCATAGAAGACATAGTGTAGTGGTAGAACGGTGTATTTTACTGACTGGAAATCTGTAACCATTGATGTTCTGCAGGGATCAATGTTGGGACCCGGTTTTTTTGCATTATATATTAATTATTTGGATCAAATGTGGGTGATTCGTAAGTTGCAGGTGACACAAAAACTATTGGAGTCGTGGATGGCGGGGAAAGCTGTCAAATGATATAGAAGAATATAAATCAGCTGGAAAATTGGGCGGAGAAAAAGGAGATAGAGTTTAATCCGGATAATTGAGGACTCGTGTATGTTGGGAAGTCAAATGCAAAAGGAAAGCATATAGTAACTGGTAGAACCCTTTGGCATATCGATGTGCAGAGAAATCTTAAGGTCCAAATCCATAGGTCCTTGAAAGTGCGAACAGACATGGACAGAGTGATAAAGAAAACATACATCATGTTTGTCCTCATCAGTCAGGGAACTGAGTATAAAAGTTGGGAAGTCATATTTGCAGCTGTATAAAACTAGTTATGCCATATTTCGAGTATTCTCTGCAGTTCTGGTAGACACACCATAGGAAGGATGTGGATGCTTTAGAGAGGGTGCAGAAGAGGTTCACCAGGATGGTGGCTGGATTAGGGCGTACTAGCTATGAGAGTTTGAACAAACTTGTATTGTTTTTTCTGGAGTAGAGGAAGCTGAGGCGCCACCTGATAGTAATACAAAATTAAATATAGTACATAGTCAATGATTTTTCCAAGGGTGGAAATATCGAAGATTAGAGGGCCTATGTTTAAGGCGAGAGGAGGAACGTTTCAAGAAAATTTGTGAGGGAAATTGTTACATAGAGAGTCATAGGTGCCTGGAATCTGCTGCAAGGGAAGGTGGTAGAAGCAGACGCGACAGCGATGTTTAACAGGAATTAAGACAAACAGACAGGGAACAGAGGGATACGCACCATGAGCAGGCAGATGGGATTAGATTGGATTGGCATCATTGGCGTTCTATATCCTATGTTCTAATGATATCGGATACTTCCTGGTGTGCAGTGGGCACGGCTGTATACAGTATAATCACTAAAATATCTCGCGTTTTATCCAGATCTCTCTGTTGTTATATTCTGTGTATCAGCTTATAGACAATTATCGTATATGCCTCCTAACCGACTTATCTAGCCGTCTTGCTCCATGTGTGCACATATACTCCACACTCATTCGTGTCCTACAATTCGAGCTACTTTCCAGAAGCTGCAACTTATTAGGAAAGCTAATACAATATTGTCATTTATTGCTAGGGAAATTGAATACAAAGGAAGTATGTTACTTTCAATTATTTAGGGCATTTGTGAGACCATATATGGCACAGTGTATGCCTTCTTATTTAAGGATTGATGTTAGTACTTTGGAAACAGTTAATGGAAGGTATGTCTATGGGAAACGTTTGGAAAACTTTTAAGACCTGTACCTGCCTGTTTATTAGAGTGATGACTCAATTGAACATAAAAGATACTGAATAGAGGCTGAATAGAGAATATTTTAACAGAATAGAGACTGAGAGGATGTTTTATCTTGTCATAGAATATGGAACTTGCGGGGGGAGGGAAACTGTAAGATGGAACTTTGTAAATAAACTGGAATACAACTCAAAATATCAGTGGGGTTTGAAGAGACAAAATGGCAACACAGATTTTGGACAACAGAATAATTACGGTTGAGATAAGACGATCGGAGCAATTCTACTCTTGGATGCGTCCAGGAAGTCAAATGAAAGCGGGGTCAGATTTCTCAAGTGCATTTAGGGAATTGAATAACAAAACGGCGGAAAGAGCAATGCTTAGTAAGAAATTTGTCAGAGACGGAAAAGGAGCCACAGATGTTGGTGAATGAAGTTGCGAATGACAACTAGTTTAGTAATGTCCCAGGAATTCAGTAAGATGCCAGATTCTATACGATCGCCTTTCACAAACTTGCCGTTGAATTTTTTTTAATGCAGCAGTCATCCATGTAGCCTTTCGTGTCAAATTGTCACAATAGCTTGAAAATTCAGGCAAAAGAATTCTCAGGTGAGTATCTCTATCTTTTAGATTGTCCATTCAATTCCAATGGATTTTTTTAGCACCCCAGTTACAGCTTCGTTTTTCACCACAGACTGATATTTGCTTCAAGTTTCTCAGTTGGTTTTGCATGAACCGTACTGTTGAAGCTGAATGCGGAATGTAACAGTTTGGGTAACTGTTGCCGTGGGTAAATCTACACCTAGAATTGTTTATAATTGAGCGGTATCTAGCGTCCTATCCGTGTATTCTGCATTGGTTCAAACTTTGCAGGTTGAATCTATTGCATTAACATTGCTGCAAACTTCATTATTTTATGGCATGATTACCTGGAATGCTTGCAAAATGTAAGTTATTAGCTATTAAAAATCTAATTTGTTTATTATTATTATTTGTTCTCCGTCCATCCTTACTTTGTCCTGATGCAGGCGCGCTGGGCCTTTTCTTTGAAATGTTGTGGTCTTCATGACTGCTGCGTTTTCCTTGCAGCGAAGCCATGAATAAGGAAAGTAGATGGTATTTTCTTAAAGCAAAATGATCAGTTATTCCTATGAACGACCAGCCATTAATTATAGCCATCTCGGTGTATCAAATAGAGTCGAAATCCGTAAACCAAAGGAATTCAAATTTATGCGATAATTCAATTATTTTGTGGTTCCCAAGACGTAATGAAAATATTAATACATTAACTAATCAGCAAATGTTGTGTAATATAATCGTGATTGATTAATTAATACATTAATGAGGACGTGAAATAACTCGCAAGGAAAAGTATCGGACTTCAATGTAAATTAAGGTTGCACAACATTAAATGTACTGAACAATTCATTTGGTATTCAGTAGAGGCGCTATTGCTTTAAGGTTGTGAGCTGTTATTATTGGATGGGTTCCTTTGTATCGCTGTCGACCAATGAGGTGAAGAGATGTGAGAGGAGATCTGGCTGCACTCCCCAACGCCAACACTGCGCAGTATCGCGAAATGGAAGAATATCCAGCAGCGCCTGCTCTTTGTTAGCTTCGAAACAAAGCCAGTGAAGCACCCCTGTTTATTTGTGCAATTAATCTAGAGCTTGGACCAGAAGGTACACCGTTTTATCTCGACAAACAAGGTAATAAACAGTTGCGCTTTTGATGTTAGTTAAGAGGCGTGTAATTCAATGGAGATCGTGACAGCTGCATTGTAACATTCTCATCCTAAATGGCCTCCATGCTCAGTACTCAATTGTCGCAATACCACGTTCTTCTCGGCGTATTCATGTATTTTACAGTTTCAGTTTCTGAGAATATTCGCTATACAATTCCGGAAGAAATGGAGATTGGTGCCTTTATTGGCAATATTTCTAAGGATGCAGACATAAATGTGAAACATTTATTCACGCGTAAGTTTCGGATTTCATCCGAGACTAAAAAACAATATCTAGATGTGAATTTAAATACAGGAAAATTGTATATAAAAGAAAAGATAGACAGGGAAGAGTTGTGCGATCGAAGCTTGCCCTGCGTGCTTAAAATGGAGGGTTTAATCGAGAATCCACTAAAGCTATATCATTTAGAAATTACGATTCTTGATGTCAATGACAATTCACCCGTGTTCCAGAAGGGGAAAGTTAACATAGAAATATCAGAAGTGACGCCGGTCGGAGCAACTTTCCCACTCCCCGTCGCGCAGGATGCGGACGCTGGAAGCAACAGTGTTCAATCCTACAAACTGAGCCCCAGCGAGCATTTCACTTTGAAATTACAATCAGACGGTGAACAAACTGATATCCCAGAATTGATACTGGAACAACCTTTAGACCGAGAACAGCGAACAGCTCATCGTCTAACACTGACAGCATTTGACGGAGGGAACCCGAGAAAATTCGGAACAGCCCAGATAATAATAACTGTGCTTGATGCAAACGACAATGCTCCGGTCTGCGAAAAGAGCATTTATCAAATCACAACTCACGAGAATGTGCCTAAAGATACCTTGATAGTGAAAGTAACAGCCAATGATTTGGACGAGGGCCTAAATGGTGAGGTAACTTATTCTTTCAGCGATCATACTCCCGATAGAGTGCGAGAATTATTTAGCTTGAATGCAACAAGCGGCGAAATCAGGGTAATTGGTGTTGTGGACTTCGAAGAAGCAGAGAATTACCAGATTTTGGTACAAGTGAAAGACAGAGGTACAGCTCAAGTACCAGTATACTGCAAAGTTTTGTTAAAGATTACTGATGTTAATGATAACAGTCCACAAATTACAACAACTTCTACATCGAGTATTATCTCAGAACACGCTTTACCAGATACTGCAGTAGCTTTTTTCAAAGTTACCGACCGGGATTCTGGAAATGAAGCAGCGGTTTATTGTCGGATTGCAGCCGGTACCCCTTTTAAATTGAGAAACTCTTCTAATGATTACTACACTTTAGTCACTGCCGGCGATCTCGACCGGGAAAAGATGTCAGACTACAACATTACTATTGTCTGTACTGATCGCGGCTCTCCACCGCTCTTGGCAAAGAAAACTATTAGAGTTTTCGTCTCAGATATAAATGACAATGCGCCACACTTTACGCAATCTTCGTTTACCCTGCATGTGAAAGAAAACAATGTTATTGGCGATTCTATAGGTACTGTTCGAGCCTTTGATCCCGATTATGATGAAAATGCCCAGTTATCTTATTCGATTTTAAATGTGGTTGTGCATAGTTTGTCCGTATCGTCACTCGTCTCTATAAACCCAGCAAGTGGAGTGCTGGTTGCACGTCGATCGTTTGACTTTGAAGAAATTAAATCATTTCAATTCCTAGTGCATGTAAGGGATGCTGGGTCACCACCGTTGAGTAGTAATGTAACAGTGAATGTGATTATCGTGGATCAGAATGATAATGCCCCCGTAATAGTCTCACCTCTACCAAATAAAGGCGCCGCGGTAGAAGAAACAATACCAAGATCTGCAGATTCGGGTTACTTGGTTACAAAAGTGACGGCCACAGATGCTGATTCGGGTTTAAATGCACAACTTTCCTATCACCTCAGTCAGCCCTCTGATGGAAGTCTATTTACGTTGGCTACCGAAACAGGGGAACTTTGGACAATTCGCCGCTTTTTACATAAAGATCCTTCCAGACAAAAAATCGTAATTGTCGTACGGGACAATGGCACGCCATCACTTTCATCCACAGTGACCATCAATGTATCAGTGCAGGATGACAGGACAGAAAATGGATCTAATATTGGCATGTTGGGGACCTCTGTCCCATGGAAGTATGATTTGAAATTTTACTTAATGATTGGTTTTGGCGCCACGTCCTTGCTACTACTTTTGGCTATTGTAGTTCTTGGTATTAAGGTGCACAAAGCCAGAAAGGATACCAGTTCTTACTGCTGCTGTTGGAACATGTTTTTTCCGTCGAGGGATTCAACGATTGGAATTCAAAAGGCGAGTGTAAATATTCAACTACCGCCCAATTATAAGGAGATGTATGATAATGAGACACTTCGACAACCATTTCACCGTGATCCTGGAGAAGAGTTAATGACTGATTTCATGTTATTAAAGTTACGTGGTGTGCCCGCGCCCATGATTAATATCAAGACTGGTTCATGCGCCAGGCGAGAACATGGAAAGATATCGAAATCCACGAGCAGGAATATCACAGAATTTCACGAGGTGAGTGCTGCAGTGTCTAAATCTTAGGATTGAATTGTGGAAGATAGCTTACTGTAGCAGAAGTGCATTTTGGACGCAAAAGTCAGTCACCAGACTCAGCAGCCAATAATGCAGTGAAAGTCTGAACAATTGTTTCCAGATAAAAAGCCTTTCAAAAGAAAAGAATCGCTTGTCTCGGTAAATTTGGCAAAAAAAATCTCTCGCATGAGAGTATGAAAAAATGGTAATTGTCATTAAATGCATTCAAAGAAACAATTCTTTTGATGCATTATATCCAGTGTACAGCCAATCCCATAATAATATGCATAACCACTATTTGTACTCTCCTGTGCCCAACAAGGCATTTATTCAGAGCTGATAATATGGAACAGATCAAGGCATGCAATTCCTGCAGCATACTCCTCAACTATTTTGCACGTTGCATCTTTACCTGTGCCCCACTTATCCAACTTTGTTCTATATCCCTAAGTATAACTACACAACAAAAAGTAGGCCTCGGAAGAACGACTCTCTTATCTAAATTCTTCAGATTAGTCTGTCAGGCCGAAGGGAAGTACCAATGCTGAAGATTAAACTGATTGCTTCTGAATTGCACTTTATATCTGGATCACGGCTGACCTTTACGATAACAGAATAACAATGCATACGTTTAATAACAATGTATACCATTAGTGAAAATATATTACCAGTGAGAAAAGCAAAGTAGCACAGAGTAGGAATTACTCTGAAGAATTGATTAAATCTTAGAACGTAGAACGATGCAATAAATATAGTGAAGGGAGAATAAACGAAAATTAGTTAAACAGGCTTACTATAATAATAAGCCAGCTTGCCCATCCTCACGAACATAGATCAACAAAAGACAATTGATTAACAAAGTAACACACAAAAATGAAAGTAGTGGTCTATCCAATTCACTTTTGATTTTGTTACTACACGAACCGGCAATGAATTCTGAACCAGATTTACCATCTGTTTAGGAGAATGGGCAAGAAAATGGCAGATGAGATTCAATGTTGAGAAATGTGCAGTTGTACACTTTGGAAGTAGAAATAAGCGGGTAGATTATTATCTAGAAGGAGAGAAGATTGATAGTGCGGTAGTACAAAGGGACTTGGGGGTACTTATACAAGATACCTTAAAAGTTAACCACCAGGTTGGATCGGTGGTTAAGAAAGCGAATGCTATGTTGGCATTCATCTCGAGAGGTATAGTGTATAAAAGTAAGGAAGTGTTGATGAGGCTCTACGGGGCGCTAGTGAGGCCTCATTTGGAATATTGTGCGCAGTTTTGGGCCCCGCATCTTAGGAAGGATGTGCTGACGTTGGAGAGGGTTCAGAGGAGATTTACGAGAATGATTCCAGGAATGAAAGGGCTTAAGTACGATGAGCGTTTGTCGGCTCTTGGACTGTACTCGCTGGAGTACAGAAGGATGAGAGGGGACCTCGTAGCGACATTTAAAATGTTGACAGGTAAGGATAGAGTAGATGTGGCTAGGCTGTTTCCCTTGGTGGGCGTGTCCAGGACCAGAGGGCACAATCTTAGAATTAGAGGGTACAGTTTCAAGACAGAGATGAGGAGAAGTTTCTTTACCCAGAGGGTGGTGAAATTGTGGAACTCCTTGCCACGCACAGCAGTGGAGGCCAGATCAGTGGGGGTGTTCAAGGAGGAGATAGACAGATATCTAAATAGTCAGGGTATCAAGGGATATGGGGATAAGGCTGGCAAATGGGATTAGAATAGTTTTTTTTCTCTCTCTTTTTTTCCCACCCCATTTCTTTTTCCCTTTTCCTTGGAGCAGACTCGATGGGCCGAATGGCCTGCTTCTGCTCCCTTATCTTGTGATCTTGTGAAACGATTACCTTCAAAGGTACAGAAGAGAATTAGATGCAATACTGAAGTTGAGGCCTAGCTATCTTTAATGCAGCTTTGCTATAACTTTTATTTTTGGTCTTGTACTCCGTCCTTGCTTATGAACCCCCAAATCCCAGCTAATTTACCAATAGTTCCCTGTAATAAATGCACATTATAAGAGGAGCCTAGAAATTATTTGAATCATAAAACGATTACAGCACAGCGGAATGCACTGCCTGGGGTGGTGGTGGAGGCAGATGCATCGGACAGGTTCAAGAGCTTGTTGGATAGGCATATGGAGGAATGAGGGATATGCGGGAGGAAAGGGTTAAGTAGTGTGAGGGTGGTTTGATGGACGGCACAACATGGTGGGCCGAAGGGCCTGTTTTGTGCTGTATGGTTCTATGGTTCTGTGGTTCTGTGGAACATATACTACGGAGTCCTTGTAATTTTTTTTACTAGGCCAAGATCCTTTTCATTCCCTATAGTCCACTGATTCTCCCTGCCAAAGAGAAGCACCTCACATTGATCCATATTAAACTTCAATGTAAGATTATAAGAGGCATGGACAGAGTAAACATCCTGTATCTCTTTCTCCAGAGTAGAAATGTCTAATACTGGACGGAATGAATTTAATGTGAGAGGGCATATGTTCAAAGGAAGTATGTGTGTGCGGGGCAAGCTTTTTAGACAAAGGGTGGTGGGTGCTTTGAATGTGCTGCCAGAGTGGTAGTTGAGGCAAATATGATAGTGGCATCTCAGAGACTCTTGGATCGGCACACAAATGTGCACAGAATGAAGGGATATGGGCATCATGTAGGTAAAAAGGATTAGTTTAGCTAGGGTTTAGTTACTAGTTTAATTAGCTCGGCACACCATCGTGGACCGAAGGGCTGATTCCTGTGCTGTACCCTTCTATGTTAAATGTTCTAAGGGCAGGACGGACAACCCAACAATTCAGGGTATAGAATCTTTAGGCATGATGGGGAGGATGCAAAAGAGTAGAGGCAATGTTGTTTAAGGCGCCCATTACTGTGGTAATGAGGAACAATATCGCAGAATGCTATTCCAATGAGGCCACCTGGTCAGATTTTAAGAATAATGATCGCTTTGTTACAGTGCAAGGCTGCTAGCAGTCAGTATGATATAGAGAAGAAGATACCTTGATAAATCACACAAAAGTTAATGATCACATCGTTATATTAGCAGGGAATTTTAATTTCCACAATATTAACTGGGATCACTTTACTGTGAAAGGAATAGAAGAAGTCAACTTTAAAGTGTTTCCAGAAGAGCGTTTTGAGATCTAGGTAGATGGTCCTACCACAGAAGAAGCAATACTGAACCTAATATTATGGAATATAGCCAGCCAAGTGATTCTAATAAGAAAAGATTTTGGAGGTAGCAACCATAACTCTGTACGTTTCAAAGTAGTTATGCAAATGGGTAAGGATGGTCTTGGAACTGAGGTCCTGAACTGGGGGAGACCGATTTCAATATCATACAATAGGATCTGGCAATACTAAACTGGGAGCAGTTGCTTGAAGGTACGTCGATATTCGTCATGTGGGAGTCCTGCAAAAGTGAAATAATGAGAGTTAAGGGGCACAGTGTTTCCATAAGGGTGAAACATAAAGGTACCACGTGCAAGGAATAAGGATTGCAAGGGATGTCGATGGCAGGAAAGAGATAAATGAGGAAACATACGATAAGTATAGAGAAGTAAGTAGGGATGAGGCCCCTCAGGAACATAGAAAGTGTGAGTGGGTGTGGGGTGTGGATGTGAGTGAGTGAGTGAGTGAGTGAGTGAGTGAGTGAGTGAGTGAGTGAGTGAGTGTGACAGAGATAATCTTAGATGAGAAGTTTAAGACCGGTGTTAAAATAAATTCGAAAGGCAAAGAGGGAGCAGGAAATATAATGGTCAGGCCAGATGAAGGACAATTCCCAAAATATTTTATAAGTATGTTAAGGGCACGTGGGTGACCAGAAAAAGAATCTGGTCCATTCTGGACAAAAATGACAATCGGTACTTGGAGCCAAAGAATAGAGGTGAGTTGTGAAATCAGAATTTCGGATCTGCATTTTCTGAGCAGAGGAATATTATAGTTGGAGAATTCAAGGAGGATGGCAGCGGATTTCCAGAATATCTTATCATTACAAAAAAGGATATTAGATTTTTCGCTGCTGTAAATTGGAATTGGTTTATTATTGTCACGTGTACCGAGGTACAGTGAAAAACTTGTCTTGCCTACCGTTCATACAGATTGGTAGTGGTATTGATTTATTATTGTCACTTGTACCGAATTACAGTGAAAAACCTGTCTTGCATACTATTAGTACAGATCAATTGATTACACAGTACATTGGGGTAGTACAGTACAATAACAGAATACAGAGTAAAGTGTCACAGCTACAGAGGAAGTGCTGTGAAGGTAGACAGCAAGGTTCAAGGTCACAACAAGGTAGATTGTGAGGTCAAGAGTCCATCTTATTGTATAAGGGAACCGTTCAATAATCTTACAGCAGCGGGATAGAAGCTGTCCTTGAACCTGGTGATATGTGCCCTCAGGGTCCTCTCTATCTTCTGCCAGATGGGAGAGGGGAGAAGACAGAATGTCCCGGGTTGGTGGGGTCTTTGATTATGCTGCTTGCTTCAACAAGGCAGCGAGAAGTATGGACAAAGTCCATGGAGAGGAGGCTGGTTTCCATGATGTGTTAGGCTGTGTCTACAACTATGCGCAATTTCATGCGGTCTCGGGCAGAGCAGTTGCCATACCAAGCCGTGATGGATCCATATGGGGTGCTTTCTATGGTGCATCGATAAACGTTGGTGACTGTCAAAGGGGATATGCCAAATTTCTTTAGATTCCTGTGGAAGTAAAGGCGATGGTATGCTTTCTTGTCCGTGGCGTCTGCGTGGTTAGATCAGGACAGGCTATTGGTGATGTTCACTCCAAGGAAACTGAATCTAGCTCTCAACACTCTTTACCTCAGCACTATTGATTTTGACAGGTGCGTGTGCACCAACCCCTTCAATGACCAGCTCTTTTGCTTTGGTGATCAATTCCTTGCACAGTGCATTGAAGTAGTGCAAGTTAAAACAAAAAAACAGAATACAGAATGAAGTGTAACATCAACGGAGAAAGTGCGGCGCAGGGAGACAATAAGGTGCAAGGACATAACGAGGTAGATTGTGAGGTCAAAAGTCCATCTTATCGTACTAGGGATGTATAGATTCTAACCCCTGGTGAGATATGCCTCATGCTGTTGTGGGAGACAAGGGATAAGATTGCTTGGGTCCTGACAGAATTTTTAAAATCTTTGCTGTCTGCAGGTGAGGTGCCAAATGACAGCGATTGTGGTAATTTTATTCAGGAAGAAAAGCAGGTATAGACCAAGTAATTACAGGCCAATAAGTGGCAGGGGAGTTATTGGGAAAAAATTGTGGGGAAGGATGTTTCTACACTTGGAGATGCAGGGACTGATCAAAGACAATTGACATGGTCTTGTTAGGGGGGAGTTCTGTTTGACCAATTTGAATAAAATGCATTGACTATGACAGTGTGGTTGGTGTAATCTCTGCGGACTTAAGTCAAGCCGTCCTCTGTAGCGGTGACACTTCACTACATATTCTGTTGTGGTTTTTACCCTGTACTACCTCAATACACTGTGTAATGAATTGATCTGTACAAGTTTTTCACAGTACCTCTTTACAAGTGACAATAATAAACCAATACCAATACGAATACTTTTGACACGATCGACTGGCCCAAAAGGTTAGAGGCAATAGGATCCAAGGCAAGTTGCAAATTGGATCCAAAACTGGCCCGCTGATAGGAGACAGAGTGTCATGGTGGGAGGTTGCATTTTCTATTGGAAGTCTGTGACCAGTAGTGGACCACAAAGATCAATGCTTGGAAACTTTCAGTTTGTTGTACACCTCTTTTGCAGTAGGGCAGTCGAGTTCCAAGTGATTCAGAACTCAGTCCCTTTCCAGTCATCGGATATATAAATGATTTGTGTGCAAATATATGAGGCATGACTGAGAAATTTGCCGATTATATTAAAATTGAAAATAATGAAGAAAGCTCTGCAATTCATGAAGATATTGATGGACTGATTACGTGGCAACAGTTTGTAAATGTAATTCAGGTTGTAAAAATGTGAGCCAGTACATTTGTTGGGCGCAAACTCGGCGAGAAATATGTGATAAATATTAGATGAATAAAGCGATAATGGGTTATGTAAGTCTCTGTACGTAGCAGGACAGACTGAAAGCCTAGTTAACAAGGAATATAAGACACTTGCCTTTATTGGCCGAGATATACAGAGCAGGAGCAGGGGCGTCGTGGTGGAACTGCTTAGATACGATAGGCCGAATGAACTCCTTCTGTACCATCCATTTCTTTGATTCTATGCTTCCCATTTTTTCTGGAAATAAGGTATACTATTTTTGCCCCACAAAAATAAGAAAGTCTTGGGTTAAGCACGTCTCCCTACCACAGCCATTTGGCTTGAAATTCACTGATCTTAAAATGTACCAGAATTATAATTTGGAGCAGCACAAACAAAATGCTGAAGGAATTCAACAGGTCAGGCAGCAGCTATGGAGAGAAATAAACAGTCAACGTTTCAGGTCGAGACCCTTCATCAGGACCGGAAAGGGAGAGGACAGAAGCCAGAATAAGAATGTTGGGGAGGGGGACGAGTACATGCAGGCAGGTGATAGGCCAGTCCAGGTGACAGGGAGAAGGTAGGAGGGTGGGGAAGGGGAGATATTAGAAGCTGAGAGGTGATAGGTAGAAGACGCAAAGGGCTGAAGAACAAGGAGTGGGGTAGGAGAGGGCAGTGGACCATGGTAAAAAGGGAAGGCGGTGGGGAATAGATGGGCAGGTCATGTGAGTGGGAAAGGATGGGTAGGTCATAAAGGCAGGGGAAAGAAAAGGGTGGCGGAGGCCACATGAATGAGGAAAGACATTTCCCTTCTTTGAAATAAAGGGGGAAATAGGGAAAGACTTAGCGGAAGTTATAAAAATCGAAGTTGAGGCTGTCAGTTTGGAGATTTCCAAGGCAGAATATGAGGTGTTGTACCTCCAACCTAGGTCTGGCCTCAACGTGGCAGTGGAGGAGGCCGTGGATAGATATGTCACTATGGGAGACGATTGTGGAATTGAAGTGGATTGCCACAGGGAGTTCCTTGCTTTTGTGGCGGACGGAGTGAAGGTGCTCGACAAGCGGTCACCCAATCTGTATCTCATCTCACTGATATAGAAGATTCCGCACCAGGAGAACTGGATGCAATAAATGACACCCTCGAATTCACAGGTGAAGCGCTGCCTCACCTGGATTGACTGCCTAGGGCCCTGAATGGTGGCGAGGGAGGAGGCGTAGGTACAGGTGTAGCACTTAGTGAGGTTGCAGGGATGAGTGTCGGGAGGGTCTTCTGTGGGAGGGATGAGTGGACAGGGGAGTCACGGAGAGACCGATCACTATGGAAAGCGGAGGGGATGGTGGAGATGTGCCAGTTGTGGCATCTGTTTGGAGGTGGCCACAATTGCGCGGAATGATGTGTTGGATGCGGAGGCTCGCGGGGTGATAGGTGAGGACAAGGGAAACCCTGTCCTCGTTATGTCAGACGGTGGGAGGAATGTGGTGAGAGCAAACGTGTGAGAAATAGAGGAGATATGAGTGAGAGCAACATTGATGATAGTGGAAGGGAAACCCCGTAAACTGAAAAAGGGGGACATCTCAGATGTCCTGGAGTGGAAATCCTTATCATGAGAATTATGATTTGGTTGCTTTAACTTCTCGCAGTAGTCGTGAATTTAGTTGATATCTGTGGAATTTCTAGTTGTTACTAATTGGTAGCAGTTGTGCTTTGCAGTAGACAAACAAGGGCTGTGAAATAGTCCAGTTCGAAATCGATAGGAAAAATGACCCAGCGGGGGTCATATAACATTCGGCTGTGTAAGTATCGATTTCTGAAAGGAAGTCATGTTTGCCAAATCTTTTTGCAGTGACTTTTGGTTGCAGGCAGCAGAATATATGAGGAGGAACCAATGGCTGTGATGAATTTGGACTTACAGAACGCCTCCAACAATGTAAACAGTAGAGTCTAAGGAAGATTACAAAGCATTAAATCGTGGTAATTAATTGATTAGGTTAAGGATTAGTTAACAAATTAAAGACAGAAATCAGGAATCAGTGGCTATTACTAGTGAGGTGTTGGAGAAGTTGATTCCGGAGCCCAGCTATACACAATCAATATGAATGGTTTGGATGAGATGAATAAGTGTAATATAGCAACGTTTGCTGATGATACAAATCCAGGTGCCAGTGTGGATTGCGTAAAGGTTGTAGAAAACCTTTGCGTGGTGGTGATATTTGTGTCTGCATGTTCATGAATGCGGGTCTGGGGGTTGATAGGCGGGAATGTTGGTGAGGGGTGGGAGTTTACAGGCAAGTCTGTGAATGGAAGAATGCGGAAAACTGTGAAATCTTCCACATCAGTAAAACATAAAAGCGCAGCATTTTTAAGTGGCGAGGGACTTAAAGGTGTTCATGTTCAGACCGAAAAGGAAGTCTTGTATTTGAATCATTGGAAGTCATTGTGAGGGTACAATAACCAATTTGGAAGACCAGTGTTACGCTGACCTTCAGTGGAAAAAGACTAAAGTATAAAAGTAAAGATATCTCGCTGAAATTAAACCGGGCCCTTTTCAAAACACTCTTAGAATATTTAGTTCAGGTCTAATTTCGCTCATCAACGAAGGGCTTTCTTGATACAGCGAGAAGGTTTACCAGACTGATTGTTGAGGTTGATGGCGTGTCGTGATTGAAAACAAATATTAAACACGCTGGTAATATATTCTATCTTTAAGTTTGGAAGAAGGAACTGAGATAGCAATCAAACAGGTAAAAAGAAATTAAGTGGATCAACAAAGTGGATCCCGGAATGATGTTTCCATCATCTAGCATGTAGACAACCAGGGAGCACAGGTTCGAAATAAAGTATCGTGTATTCAGGTCTGAGGGAAGATATTTCTCTGCCTAGAAGATAAGGAATCTTTGAAATTCTTCGTGCAAAGATGGCTGTGTAGCTTCAGTCGCCTAATTTATACAACGTAGACCATTTGTAGAAATTAACAGAATCGAGAAGTATCGTGTTGGATCAGGAAAGTGGCTCAGAGTCACACAATCATCCATGACCTTACTGAATGTAGAACATGCAGAGGTCCTGCACCTGATTCATCTTCTCATATTCTAATTTTCTAATTTCAGGCGGGTATCTGCAATTGACAAGTGTCTCCTGGGTCCACATCCAAACCACGTTTTTTGGGACTTGAGCGAGCAGCATAAGTTATGTCCCGGTTTCTCTTTTATAGATTGAAGATATCCAATATCCAATGTTCAATGTTGAAGATATATTTTCAAAACTACAGAGACAAGCAGACACCCAACAAGAAATAACATTGATCCCCTAGATTAAGCACGCTCTGAAATAATTCTGAACAGTGGTTAGGTGGTTAAAATGCACACATTTAACAATGCGTATCACATTTAAGGCTATATTCTCAGTTTATTCGGATCCTCTATCCATGCCCGGTTGTCTGGAGTAATTCTTCTCTGTCTCAAAGCATATTATTTTCTTTGCGCGTGTATTAATATTGCCAGTACGATATTGCGTAAACTAACCAACTGACGAGTAATTCTCTGTATCACTGGCAATATAACTTTAAGTGACCACATTTTGTAGGGTGGAAAACATGTACACCAACGGTGGTTTACCTTAAAATGGTGTTTAGTAGGTGGACAATAAAGAAATAATGCCCGCTTGCAAATCATCTTCCAAGACATTTGGAGTGAACGCTTTCAATTATTCCGTTGACGTTCGACCTATGTTCAAGAATTCGTGAGCAATATTAGTCAAAAACTTAATTTACAATCATGGTAATTATAATATTAATTAGGTTGCACCTCAGAGTAAAGTTACTAAAATAATTTTCTAAATATTACACTGGAAAAATTAAAGTTGCACACCGTTAAATACACAAAGCAGATCTTCGGATGCCAGTGGAGGCATTGTTGCTTTAAGAGCAGTTGCTGTTATTATTGGTCAAGTCCCTATGTGTCGCTCTCTACCAATGAGGGGAGAAAATGTAGCCGAGGATCTTGCATCATTCCTCTTTCAGCAAACACTGTGCAGTGTCGGGGAAAGGAAACGGATTCATTGTTCAATGCGCCTGCCTCTTATATTAGAGAACGCTAGTTGTGCAGATTATATTGCAACAGGAGCAGAAAATCCTCCCGGATCATCCGGAAAAATACAGCTTTTCATCGACATATCCGAGGTAATCAACAATTACATTGTCGACGCTTCTTCCATTGTTGTGTAAAATATCTAAAAATCCTGCTGTAATGCCTGGAGTATTTTAATCCAAAATGACTTCGCAGCTAAAAAAACGAGTGCTGCAAGTTTCCGTTATCCACGTGCTATTCTTTCACCTTTCTGATTCAGTACAAGGGAATATTCGTTACTCAATTCCGGAAGAGTTAGAGCTTGGTGCCTTCGTTGGTAATGTTGCGCGGGATCTTGGGTTAGAGGTTAAGCAGCTTTCCGAGCGCAGATTTCGAGTTGCATCAGAGAAGCAAAAACAATATCTGGCCGTGAACCTAAAGACTGGAGCTATATTTATAAAAGAACAAATAGATAGAGAAAAGATTTGTGGACAAAGTTTTAGTTGCGTGTTATTGTTGGAGGCCGCAGTAGAAAATCCGCTTAAGGTATATCGCATTGAAGTTGACATTCTCGACATTAACGACAATGCGCCGGTATTCAAGAAAAAAGAGATAAACAGAGAAATATCAGAAATGACGCCCGTCGGAACGGTATTTCCACTCCCGAGCGCAAAGGACGGAGATATTGGAAGCAACAGTGTTCATTCCTATCAGCTGAGCCCAAACGAGCATTTCACTTTAAAATCACAATCAGATGGCGAACAGCTTGGCATCCCAGAATTGGTTCTGGAACGATCCCTAGACCGAGAGCAGCAAACGACACATCGACTAACCCTGACGGCACTTGACGGAGGGAACCCGAAAAAGACCGGAACTGCCCAAATTATAATTAATGTGCTTGATGCAAACGACAATGCTCCGGTCTGCGAACAGAGCATCTATCAAGTAACAATCCCGGAAAATGTGCCTAAAGATTCCTTGGTAGTAAAAGTAACAGCCGATGATTTGGATGAAGGCCTAAATGGTGAGGTAACTTATTCTTTCAGCGATCACACTCCTGACAAAGTGCGCGAGTTATTTAGCTTGGATGCAGCAAACGGCGAAATCAAGGTAATTGGTGTTGTGGACTTCGAAGAAGCAGAAAATTATCAGATTTTGGTACAAGCTGAAGACAGGGGTCCAAATCAAGTCCCAATATCCTGTAAAGTTTTGTTGAAGATTACCGATGTTAATGATAACTGGCCTGAAATCACAACAACTTCCACATTCAACACAATACCAGAAAATGTTGCAACGAATACCGTAGTTTCTGTCATAAGAGTTGCGGACCGCGATTACGAAAATTCACCTGACGTTTCCTGCAGTATCCCTCGAGATATCCCTTTCAATCTTAATGCTTCATTTAATAATTACTACACGTTAATTACTCGTAGTAACATAGATCGTGAAAAAGTGCCGGAGTACAATATTACTATTACATGCACAGACAATGGTTCACCTCCACTTTCGACCAAGAAAATAATCCGAGTTCAAGTCGCAGATATAAATGACAACGCCCCACGATTTACGCAGCCTTCTTATACGGTGCATGTAATAGAAAATAATGTCATTGGTTCTTCAATTGGTTCCGTGTCGGCAAGTGATCCAGATTTTAACCAGAATGCTCAATTGTCATACTCTATTTTGGATAGCCTGATAAACAATTTGCCTTCATCCACCTTTGTCTCAATAAGCTCGGTCAGTGGTGTACTGTTTGGTCGCAGGTCATTTGATTACGAACAAATTAAAACCTTTACATTCCATGTGCAAGTAAAGGATTCAGGAGACTCCCCGCTCAGCAGTAACGTCACCGTGAAGGTAATCATCATAGATCAGAATGATAATGCTCCTGTGATATTGTCTCCTTTATCTGCAGTTGATGACTCGATACCAAGATCTGCAGACTCCGGTTACTTGGTTTCAAAAATAACGGCGACTGATGCCGATTCTGGACAAAACGCTCAACTTTCCTATGAACTTCGTCAGCCAACTGATGAAAGTTTGTTCACTGTAGCTCCGGAAACAGGCGAGATTTGGACAATTCGGCGCTTTGGACATAAAGATTCACCCAGGCAGAATATCGTAGTTTTAGTGAAGGACAAAGGAACCCCATCCCTTTCATCTACAGTCACGATTAATGTGTCAGTGCAGGACGATTCAACAGAAAGTTCAGCCAATGCAGGCTTGCTTGGGAAAATCGGACCCTGGAAATCTGATTTAAAGGTCTATCTCATGATTTTGTTTGGCACAACGTCACTTCTTTTACTTGTGGCAATTGTAATACTCAGCATTAAAGTACACAGAGGTGGATATTATACTAATAGGCATTGCTGCTTTGGGGACACTCCATACCTTCCTCGGAGGAATTCCCCGCATGGAATTCAAAAGGCCAGTGTGACCCTTCAGATGCCGCCCAGTTATAGGGAGGCACGCGATGGCGAAAATCTCTCACAGGAATTTATTGATGAGGTGACGCCAAATGAAGCCTTCGGTGATTTTATGCGTCTAAAGCTGCATGGTTCGGCCGCACCCACGATTAATATCAAGAACGTCAGGAATGGCGCGAGTGTATCGACAGAACATGGAAGGGCATCATATTCTTCGAACAGGGAGTCACCAAGATTTTACAAGGTGAGATGAGCGTTCTTAAAACCCTTTGGGTGGAAATATGAGATGTTAAGAAATAAATGACGAGTGAGATTTTTTGGTCAGGCGAATTCTCCATAAGAAATGGAAGCAGTGTTTATTCCAAGAAGCCCTTCGTAACTGTTCATTATCATGATGGTATTTTACCTCAGTGCCACTTTCCTGCACGAACCCCATATCCACTGATTCCACTAAAATGTCTACCCGCCTGATCATGGATATTCACACTAAGTCTCCACGATCCCGTTAGGTAGAAAATTCGAAAGATTCATGATTGTCTTAGTGAAGAAATTTCTTCTCTTTTCTTGATGATAAAATATGCAATATTGTGCGACATTTGGACAGCTGGTTCCAAGCTATATATTGGAGACTATCATCTTTAAAAAAAAAGTGAACAATTAAGAGAATAACACCAGGGTGGGGAAGCATAACATTGTGCCCATGGTGGTATTTCTAATAAATACCACAATTATTCTGTTTCAATAAGATTAACACTGCACAGAGCTAAAATTAGCAGTAAACTTAAACCCAACTAAATGGGTCAATCTGAGACATCCACTTAAATAAAAATAAACTATCTTAGACCAATGTATCGCATATATTTATATGGAATCTAAACTATCAAAGATTTTTTGTTGGAAATTCATTCTCACAACCAAGGGGAAAGAGCAGCGAAGGAAAAAGAACCTTGCGTATAATAATTGTCTCCAAATATGGAAAATCGAAATGCCAGCAAAAATAGGCAGCATGGTACTTCGAGACTACTCCATTATTCAAGAATTAAAGCTGATCTGACTTTTGTCCACGGCATGGTGGCGCAGTAGTTGGTGCTGCTACCTCACAAGCACAGGGATTCGAGTCCCATTCTGACCTCGGGTGCTTTGTGTGTTCGCGTGGATTTACGCTGGGTGCTCTGGTTTAATTCTACATCTAAAAAAAAGTGCTGGTAGTTCACCGAGCTTCTTTAAATTATCGTTTTGTGTATCTAAGTAACAAAAAGGAGAGCTGGTGAACATGCGATGGAAAGTAGGGGAATAGAGATGGAAAATGCGTGAGATAGAATTGTTCTACAGCGAGCCGCCAAAGCTCTGATGGGATAAACAGCCATTTTCTATGCAAAACTAAATAAATAAATATTTTCCCAATCTATTTGCCGCTGTAGTCCAAAACGTTTGTCTCAGCTTTGAAGGCATTTAGTTTTCCGTGAGGCGAAATATTCACGGCCCTCTGTGAGGAGTTCCTACGTATCTTAACTCGGAGACCTAACATTCTGAAACAATAGCCTTTAATTCCAGATTTCTCTGGAGATATCCTCTCAGTGTGTCACCTGTCAAACACTCTTAGAATATTATAATTTTCAACAATATTGCCTTTGAAGAGTATGGAGGCGAAATAATTATTGTAAAGACCAAAGAAAACAAGGGGAGTATTGACGAAAATTACGCGCCAGGCAGGAAAAAGTTTATGCACAATGAACTTGAACAAATTTATCCAAACCTAAGATGAAAATATGTTGATGATTACACATGATTTGTGCCAAAGGTACCAGGCAGAGTGTGAGGTAAATCCATGAATTATTCACGTTCGTTTTGACAAAAGTTTAACTGTGACCTTGAGCTCACTGTGACAAGTTAAAAATGCTGAAATGATACCAAAAGAAGCAAACACTAAGGGAATGTTATTATGATAACTCAATGGAAGTTCCAGATACGTGGAATTTAATAAATCAATTGGAAAGAAAAGTTCAAAATAATTATTGATATCTCGTAATTTAGGACATATAAACCTAATATTGGGCGGTAGCGAGATTATATCTGGGTTACTGCATATCGCATTAGTCAGTGAATTTAAGGAAAGTTATAAAAATGTTGGAATCAGCTCAGAGAAGTTTTGTGAGACTGCAGCTTGGAAAGAACATAGAACATAGAACACTACAGCACAGTACAGGCCCTTCGGCCTACAATGTTGTGCCGATATTTCATCCTGCTCTAAGATCTATCTAACCCTTCCCTCCCACAAAGCTCCCTATTTCTCTAGTCTGTGGAGCGTAAGGTAAGCAATCTTTTCAAACTTATTCACTGCAGATTGTAGGTGATTTGATTGAAATAGGATCCCGAGGAGGCTTGAAAAGGGTGGATTTGAAGAGGATATTGGCTTTTGTTAAATAATTTTGAATCAGGAGCCACTGTTTAAATCTAATGGGTGGTGAATTTAATGCAGATTTGAGGTATTTTCTTTCTCTCAGGTAGTGGTAAATCTCTGGATTCCTTTCCTTCAAAACGCTGTCAAACTCAGAGTCTTATTTATTTTAAAACAGAGTAAGATAATTTCTTGAAAAACATGGCGTTGAACGGCCACTGTGGGCAGGCTAAAATAGAGAGTTGAGGTAAGCCATAATTGCGTTTAATGTTGGAGTAGAATGGAGCAGGATGTTGGGCTTTCGTGTTACTTACTTCTATGTTCAGATGTAGACAGGTTTGCTCAGAACAAAAATAAATATCTATGGTAACACATCAGTTTGGATGGAAAATATATCGCTTTTTCGTGTGAACTATAACTTAAGCTTTATTAATTTATTTTACATAGGATACACTTATAAGACCAACATTTGTTTACCATTTCCAATTTCCTTGAGAAATGGTGCTGAGATTGTGGCACATTCAAATCTATGAAATGAAGATAATTCTGCAGTGCATATAGGTACTTCTTTGGGATATTGGTCCTGTATCGTTAAATAGCGTTATTTTTCTAAGTGAAAAAATAATTGAACTTCAGCAATAGAATATTGACTTCTGAATATCAATAATTTTCATTTGGCGAATTAATCTGTTGAAAGCAAAATATAGGACTAATGACCAGCCAAAATTATTGGAACAAAATGCACGCAGCTTTTTAATTTTCGCATAAAATTTCTAATTTAGAAGTAGATCATTCGGCTCATAGAGCCTATGCAGGATCTTGGAGAATTCCCATCAGCCCCATTAGCCTTATTACTTCCCTGTAAGCTATTCTCCCTGACATATCCAGCATCGCCTGTTCAGGCACCTAATTTTTTTCTCGTCATGTCTTGACTCTTTTCTCCTCTGTCCAGTCTCTTACAGCTTACATACTGGACACCTCGCTTGCTCTCTACCATTTTAACAACTTTCAATTCCTGGTCCGACCATCTCATATTAACCACGGAGCCCCCAGACACTCCCATCCATATCACGAAGGCTTTGCGCTCCACATGTCTTTCCACAACGTAGATCCAGCCAGTTCGCATCTGCTAACACTCCCCTCTGTCTGACAGAACTTGTGATTAACGTGATCAAATGCTTTTTTGATTCTTCCCACTTTTTACAGATCAATGGGCACATGCATGGGACTCGCCTGTCTTTTAGTTGTCCATGAGGAGCAGGCTTTGTTGCAGACGTACTCTGGCCCCACTCACCAACTCTTTCTCCACTACATTGAGGACTGCATTCGTGTGGACACCTACACCCGTATAACTCATCAATTTCATCAACTTCGCAGCCTACTTCCACCCTGTCCTCAAATTTACGGACCATTTCCGACATCCCTCTGCCTTTCCTTGATATACCTATCTCCAGCTCAAGAGCCAAACTATCCATTGACATTTACTACTAACTCACTGATTCCCACGGATACCTCGACTGCATTTCCTCCGACCATGTCTCTTGTGAGGATGCAATTCTTTTCTCTTAGTTTCTCTGTGCCGCTGCACCTGTTCTCGAGATGAGGCAGGCCTTCCGCACCAGGACATCTGGGATGTCCACCTTTTTTTTAGAAAACAGCCCCCACCCCCCCCCCTAAACTGTGTTTGATGGAGATCTCTTTTGCATTCCGTCTGTTTTCTGCGCTTCTGCCCTTACCCAGCTCCCACCAGATAGAACAGGGATACAGTTCCCTTAGACCTTAATTTTCACCGCAGCAGCCTATGCATCCAGCACATCATTCTTCGGTATTTCCTGCAGTTGCAACATGATCCCACCACTAGCCATATCTTCTGCTACCCACATTTTCTGCTGACTTCAGGGACCACTCTCTCCAGGACTCTTTAGATTGCTCATCCCTCCTCGCCATCGCCTTCTCTCCCCAGGCACTCTCCCTCTAACCATAGGAGGTGTAGCACCTTTCTATACACCTCCTCCCTCACGACTGCCCACGGCCCCATTCAGTTCTTCCAGGTGAAGCAGAGATTCACATACACCTCCATCAACCTCGGTTATTGCATTCCGTGCTCTCGGTGTGGCCTTCGCTTCATCAATGATACCAAGCCCAGGCGAGGTGACGGCTTTGCCAAGTACCTGAGCTCTACGAGCCATGGCCATCTGGAGGTACTGGTTGCTAGCCATTTTAACTCCCCTCCCTACTCCTAGACAGACCTGCCTGCCCTAGAATTCCTCCACTGCCAGGGTGAGGATAAACACAACGAGAGGAACAGCACCTCATATTCCGTCTGGGTAGTCTACAACCCGGCGACATGAACATTGAATTCTCCAGTTTCAGCTACCCTGCTCCTCCTCTGTCCCTTTTCATTCTTCTCCTGGTCTACCCCCCTCACTCAATAACAGCTACCAATCAGTTTATCTTCCCTTCTCCATCGACCCCATCTGCCAATCATGCAATACTACTCCCATTGGTTCCCACCTGTCTATCCCACCTCCTTCATTTGGTTCCCTACTCTACCTTCCTTTCCTATCAAATTCCATCAACTACAGGTCATTATTGCCTCCAACTATCACCTCCCAGTCTCTGTCGATGTTTCCATACCCCTCCATCTGCCTGTTACCCCTCCTTAACTAGATGCACCTAGCGGAGGCCAGCTTTTGCCCTATCCCTTTCTCTCGCATCTTCATACTGGCTCTCTCTCCTCCATCTTTCAGTCCAGATGAAGTGTCTCGATGGGAAACGTTGACTGTCCATTTTCCCTCCAGATTCTGCCTGACCCATTGTGTTCTTCGAGCAGATTGTTTTTAACATCTGTTCAGTCGAGCTCATAAGAACTTTGTAACGTCTTAAGACAAACAGTTAATCTCATGATACTGAGATGCAATCAAAAATGTCTGATACTGTATGAATATTTAGCCTGACCATATCTAAGGTGGCATATTGCAATAATCAACGTAATCCTTCCCGTCACAGTTAGACGAACTTCTGGGTCTATCAAGGCATATAAGGAAATTATGTCATCTATCTCTGCAATACACCAACCTTTGTTGTTAATTTGAAATATGAAAATAATTCGCTTCTGGCATGGGATTTTGATGAACTGCAGGGAAGCATGTGGGTAGCACTTCCGCAACTTGCAATGTCGACTTAAGTTTTCGCCACTGTTTTTGGTCTGAATTATTATCGTTCCTGTGATTCGTTCCTTTCTAGCTCGATAATGCTATGAGTTCTGAAATCAAAATCTAATGAGGAGTTCTTTTCTGGGAATAATAATACAATCAATGCTCTGTGGGGGTTGATGGGTTTGGGACTGATAAAACCATTTGTACAATGTGTAAACTGTGCGTCCAGGTAGTCCTGGATGTGTCTTCTGCTGTAGATTTAGTGAAAGACACTGAAGTCTGATAAACACAATCGATTTCAATCTTCTTGCGATGCAATGGAGTTGGTAAGAAACATTGGTTCAGATTGATAACCATGTTCACATTTTACCGATGGCAGCTGTTTGTTTAAGAGAAAAACAAAACTGTGTTGAAAATCATGAACCGAAAAGTGCAAATAACAAGTCGTTGTATAAAATCAGATGTAGGCATTCAGTGAAACTGAAAATATTTAGATTTTCGTACAAATTAAATAAAAATAAACGGAAAAGAAGAACGTTAGACTGTTTAATTTTTGTATTCATCATGGGAGGCCAATCCTTGCTGGACATCATTGATTTCCCTCGAGAAGTAGATGGCGCACTGCTTTCATGTACCGTTTTAGCATATGTGGAGAAAGATTGGACCCATATAATGACGAAGAAATCCTCATAGATTTCTAATCCGCATTTGCGTGAAAAGGAAAGTAACATGAAGGAAGTTGTGTCTCTTGCCAATTTAAGGTTGTCGGAGATCTTGAAATCTTGGTTTAGGATAAATTGCCAGAGAAACCTTGACGGAACGTTTGGCACTAATCATGCAGAAGGCATGTAATGCAATATTATGCACCTTTAACGCGGTGCATAATATTTCAACCAACAAGTCTGCAAGAGATTGAGCTGCGAACGTGATGTTGGAGGTTCATTGATGGACTGAAATGGATCTTATGTCATGACACTACTAACATAGTTATGAGGAATCATTCATCACAAAGTATACATCCTCGAAATTTTTCACGGACGGGGTTTATATTTTGCTCAGTGGTAACCCCACGTGGTTAGTGTTTGGGGACTTGACGATTGCAATGTCATTGGATGTCCAGAGGGAGATGATGGGTCTCTCGTCGATTGAACACTGTGATCGGCTGGTACATGCATTGCCAGTTATCGGGCCGAACCTGAACGTTTTCGATGAGGTCCATTGCAGAGGAGTTGAAAGTAGATTTGAACACTTCTGCAAAACTTTCCCACTTCAGATACAACAGCGAAATGCCAATGCCTATTAACTGCAGCTACTTTCCTTTCTTAAAGTTCGCACTGTAGGCATTTTTCTTCCCTGATTTATTTGCCATAGAGTACATGTAACTGGCGCTGCTTTGGCCTTAGATAATTCCGATCTGAATGACTTCTGCATGCAGGCATTGTAAACTAACCTTTGTAATTCAGGTCGCATATCCTAATTTGGGTTTTGGCTGTAGTAACTCTGGAAATCAATAGATTTGGTGGATTCTAAGCATCAGGAATCGGATAACTGATAGAAAAAGTCTCTTCCCGCTGTGCTGATCGCACCTTCCTCTTTATTGCTCATGATCAAAAATGGTGGAATACAGGACTAATTGACCATTTGAGTTTTCGCCTCCACTTCTGGGCAGCATCTTATTTCTGTCAACTAACTGCAAGGTTTATGGGTACATTTGGCTATATACAAGAATATAGCCCGAAGCACAAGTCTTAATCAATGCAGTTAGTATGCTTTATGAGCCAATAAAACCTTTGCTCAATCTTTCTCTTGTTATTGTGTGTAGGACTAATTTGGAAATCCAAGGTAAGGCGGAATTACGCACATGATACAACGCCAAAAGACAATGTTTCTCGGTGAAAAAGACATCCATATTTACAGAACTGTCTCCAGAATGGCCTATTTTGTAAAATGTTTCACGAAACGGAAGTGTTTTATCTTATTAAGCGACATGATGACTTTGGATTTCGTTTGCGGAGAAATTAATTATTCGATTCCCGAAGAATTAGAGCCCAGTGCCGTTGTTGGAAATATTTCGAAGGATCTGGGGTTGGATGTACGCCAGCTGATGGCGCGTAACTTGCGTGTTGTGTCAAGACGTAAAAAGCAGCATCTGGACTTGGCTTGAAAAGCAGTAACTCTGTTTACGGAAATGAAGAAAGACAGGGAGCTTCTTTGTGAACAAAGCCAAACTTGCTCATTGATCTTGGAAGTTGTGCTTCAAGAACCCCTGAAAGTATATCCCGTTGAAGTTGAAATTCTCGAAATAAATGACAAGGTCCCCCGTGTTTCAGAAAAACAAGTACCACTTAGATGCCTCAGAAAAGATTCCCGTTGGAACGCGCTTCCCACTCCAAAGCGCGCAAGACGTGGACTTCGGTACAAATAGTGTTCGCTTATATCAATTGACACCCAATGAACATTTTGCTTTGATATCACAACCTGACAGCAGTCAAAGTGGCATCCTGGAATTTGTGAAGACCCCTGGACCGAGAACAACAGGCTTATGAGTTAACATTAACCGCGGCTGATGGAGGGAATCTGCGGAAATTCGGTGCTACTCAAATTATACTTAGCTTGTTTGAGTGAATGATAACGCACCGGTTTGCGAACAGAACGTTTATCGTATATCCATTCCCGAAAATACAGCTAAGAATACTCTGATTGGGAAAGTTACTGCAGTGGATGCGGACAAAGGTTTAAACGGCGAGGTAATCTATTCTTACAGCGATCACACTCCTGAAGACCGCAAGTTATTTAGCTTGGACGCAATAAGCGGAGAAATCAGAGCAATCGGCATCGTAGACTTTGAAGAAACAGATAAATATAAGATTATGGTTCAAGCTATGGACCGAGGATTGTGCGCCCTGCCAGTAGTTTGCCAAGTTATTTTACAAGCTACCGATGTTCATGATAACTCTTCTGAAATCATGATAACTTCATCATCAAGTTCAATTCCAGAGGATGCTCTTCCAGGGACTACTGTTGCTGTTTTGAGAGTCACAGGCGCTGATTCAGAAGAAGCAGGGGATGTTAACTGCCACATCGAAAACCGTATTCCATTTAAGCTTGATACTTCTTTCAAACATTATTGCACCCTACTCACTGCTCGCCTTGTTGATCAAGAAAAAGTGTCGGAGTACGACATTACAATTACGTGTACAGATGCAGGCTCTCCGCGCCACACGATTAACAAAACCATCCAAGTATCAGACATAAATAACAATGCCCCATTATTTACACAGCCTTCACTCAATGTGCATGTAACAGAAAATAATGTTGTTGGTGCTTCCATACGCTCTGTATCTGCCTTTGACGCAGATTTTGGTGAAAATGCTTCGGTGTCTTATTCAGTCACAGATGATCTTATTTTTGGCTTCCCTGCTCTAATGTTTGTCTCAGTTAATCCAGCCAGTGGTGTCATATTTGCACAGCTCTCTTTCTATTATAAACAGTTCAAGCATTTTCAGGTTAATGTGCAAGTAGCGGATGGTGGATCGTCTCCGCTGAGGAGCAATCCAACTGTAAATGACCATCCTATAGGTCCTGACCCGAAACGTTGTCCACCTGCTTTTCTCCACAAATGCTGCCTGGCCCGTTGTGTTTCCCCAGCATCATGTGTTTTCATTCAGTTATAACTGAATTATTGCCGAGTCGTAGCAGAGAGGAAGTGAATGAATTATTTGAAGATGACTGGACCAAAAAGACTTTCCTCTCTGAAGACTGAAATGTTTTCAGTGATGATGAAGTATCGCTGATAACAAGAAAAGTCTGCTATCGTTTAATTTCTGCTTATAAATCTGGGAATTGGAACAATTTCCAATAAGTATCTCTTTTAATTTCAGTAGGACTCCTAACTAGTCTACTCGGTTAACATCAAGAGAGCGACACGAAGTTCCACTGAATATTCAATTTAAGCAATCACATCAATTGTAGATTTTTATTCTATTTACTTAGAGTAGGTACCATGGCTATGCAATATCTTATCTATGGCAAAATGTTTCGTGGAATTAGATAACCGGCGCATAGAAAATAGGTGTGCCATCGTTTACAATAAAATACCTAGAATTTGCAGTAGATGTAAATCTCAAGATATTATTCCACTTTAAATGGCCAATGGTTAATAATAACTAACATTTAGTTAGTGCTTAATGTGAGAGAAGTTCGACCTCTATTCACGAAGAAAGAAATAAGTGCTAGGCTGAGCGCAACAATTAGAAACACTAATCAAAAATCATAAAGTTATAGAATTATAGAGACTGAAAGCTTCGTGGCACGGAAACGGGCTCCCGGGCCCAGTTCGGGCATGTCCACCAAAGTGTCTATGCAGTGGAAGTACTTGAATACAGCCAATATCGAACATAGAACAACATAGTACAGGAACAGATCCATTGGCCCCCAATGCCAACGCCGACCTTAACGCCAATTTAAGCTGCACAACTCCCTGCACGTCGTTAATATCCCCCAATTCCGTGTCTGTTCACGTGCCTGTCTAAATGACTCTCGAATGCAGCTGTCGAATCTGCTTCCATCACCTCCCTTAGCAGCACGTTTCAGGCACCTACCATTCTCTATCAAAAAAAAACCTGCCATGTAAATCTCTTTTAAACTTTTACGATAACCAATGCCATGCCATGCTCTTTAGTGTCTGAGGTTTCGATCCTAGCAAAGAAAACTACCATGTTTATGCTTCGATGATTTCATATACGTCTGTCATTTCTCTCCTCATACTCCGACGCTCCAGATAAAACAATGCAAGTTTTTTCAACCTCTCCTGATAGCCAACATCCTCTAATCTAGGCAACATCATGCTGAACCTCTTCTGCACAGTCTCCAAAGCCTCCACATCCTTCATGCAATGCGGCGATCAGAGGTGTGCACGATATTCCAGATGGGGCCTAGCTAAAGTTTTATACAGCGGCAACTTGACTTCCCGACATTTATACTCATCACCCGGCTCATTAAGATAAGTATGCCATATGCCCTCTATCACCCAAACCATTTGTGTTGCCACTTTTCTGTAGCTATGTACATGCACCCCAAAGTCTATGGAACCATGTACTTGCATCAATGCTTCCAAGAGTCCGGCCATTGGTTTCGTCCCACATTCCAAAAGACGTACGGTAGGTTAATCTGGGTTTAAAATGGGCGGCGTGGACTCGTTTGGGCCGGAAGGGCCTGTTACCATGCTGTAAATAAAATTAAATTAAATTAAATTTACTGCATACTTATCTCTTACATTTCAACTCCCGAAGTGCAATAAGTCATAACCGTCCAGAGTAAAATCTAGTGTTATCTTGTTTTGCCAGAGGCCACCAAGTGATCAATTTATGAAGAGAGAAGAGTGTGTGTCCACCTTTGAGGTGTAGTTATTTTAAGACGATCTGGAAATGGAAAATAACTTTCAGGATTCCCAGATCCAGTAAAGGTGAAAGGTCAAGACTGAGCGGCAGGTCTACTTGACAGGCAGAAGTCATTCATGTTACATGAAGGTGTTGCGAGCCAGTATTGGTTGTTCAATGTAAGGGCATTGGGTGAGCAGTTTTTGGTGCAGGTAAGAATACATTTAAAAACACAAGGCTCCACAAATGCTGCAACCTGGAGCTGAAAAATGACAAATTACTGGAGCTAAAAAAGACAAGTTGCTGTAAGAACTCAATGGGTCAGGGAGCATCTGCGGAGGCAAAGATACAGACGACGTTAGATACAGACCCTGCATCAGTAACGAGAGTATAAAGGGAAGATCGACATCAAAGACGTGAGGGGTAAGGGTGGGGCAGGACCTGACAGACGATAGGTGGATCCAGGCGAGGGAGGCTTCATGGGCAGATGTAGCCAGCTGGAAGAGGGACGATATACTGACAAGACGCTGGTAGGTGATGTGGAGACAGTTTGTGGAATCTGATAAGAAATCAAAGTAATGAGTGGAATTAGATAAGAGAGGGATAGTAGGCAGATGAAAAAAGTAGGGGAAGGGTACAAGGGATCCGGTGCGTTGAGCATGTAGGTGATAGGTGGATGTAACTAGTTGGTGGTAGGGAAAGAAACTGGGTAACAGACTGCTGGGGAGGAGTTGGAAGAAGAGAGGACCTGGGTGGATCAGAAGTAAAGAGAAAGGAAAGGAGGGAGTGGGAGTTACCTGAAAATAATATAATCCAATGATCGTACCATTGGGTTCCAGAGTACTCCAGCGGAATATGAGGTGCTGTTCCTCTCGTTTGCGTTTGCCTTCACCCTGACAGTGGAAAATGCTGAGTACATACAGGTCGGTGTGGTGATGGGGAGGAGAGTTCAAATGGCTTGCAACTGCGTTCTTAATATGACCTTTGCCGACAGAGCTCAGATGCTTTTTTTTATCATGTGATGACGCCGGGGAGTGGCGACATTTTGCAGCCGAGTCCCAAGGGAGCACTAGAGTATTTTCATTCCTAACTTTTAAAGCTGAAATCTGCAGCCACAATGACATTTACATATATCAGCGATTTTACAATCGCCAGACAAACCCGACAGACTCGGCAGAACAGACCACCAGGTGATTACACCAGAATCAGAATCAGATGTACTAACACTGACATATGACGAGAAATGTGTTGTTTTGCGGCAGCAGTACAGTGCAAATATATAAAATTTATAAATTACAAAAATAAGTAAACAGTGCAAAAAAGGAATAAAGAGATAATGTTCGTGGGTTCACGGATCGTTTAGAAATATGATGGCGGGGGCAAGAAGCACTTGCTGAATGGTTGAGTGTGGATATTCAGGCTCATGTACCTCCTCCCTGCAGGTAGTAGCGAGAAGAGGACGTGTCCTGGATGGGGAGGGTCCTTAATGATAGATGCTGCCTCCATGAGGAACCGCCTCGATGGTGGAGAGGGTTGTGTCCGTGGTGGATTGGCTCATTCTATAACCCCCTGCAGCCTCTGAAAATCCTGTATATTAGAGGCTTCATGCCAGGCTGATGCAACCAGTCAGAATGCTCTCCACCGTACATCTGTAGAAATTGTAAGAGCCTTGGGTGACATACCAAATCACCTCAAACTTCTAACGATGTAGAACCACTGGCGTGCCTTCTTCTACATCTATGTGTTGGGCCCAGGATAGATCCTCTGAGATGTTGATGCCCAGGAACTTGGAAGCTGTGCACCATTTCCACCGCTCACCCCTCAATGAGGTTTGGTGTGTTCTTCGACTGGTGTGTGTTCTGCCACAATCAGTGCAGATCTGAAACCTTATCTCCTCCTCACTGATCAGCAACACAGGTGCAGCTCAGAGCTGCAAGATTAGCCCCCTGCTCTGCTGCTTCTATACCTTAGACTGTCTGGCTAAGCATACCTCCAACGCCATCTATAAATTAACTGATGACACCACTGTTTTTGGCAGAATCACGGATGGTGAAAAGGTGGCATATAGGAGTGAGATAGCTCAGCTGGTGGAGTATTGTCATAACAACCGACTTATGCACAACTTCAGCAAAACTAAGGAAGTGATTGTGGACTTTAATCAGGCGAATATGCAGCAGTGCTCATGGAAGGGTGTGCAGTGGAGAGGGTGAGCAGCTTCAACTTCTTGTGTGTCAACATCTCCGAGAATATATCTTGAGCCCAACACATAGATGCAAACATGAAAAAGGCGTGCCAGTATTTCCACTTTCGTAGAAATTTGAAAAGATTCGACATGTCAGTGAAGACTTTGTCAGATCTGCATATTTACATTGGAAAGCGATCTGACTGGTTGCATCATGGCCTGGTGAGGAAACTTCAATTTACATGAATGAAAGAAGGTACAGAGAGTAATGGACTCAGCCAGTTCCATCATGGGTACAGCGCTCGCCACAACTGAGGGCATCTACAAGAGACAATGTCTCAGGAAGGCGGCATCCATCATCAGGGACCCCCACCACTCGGGCCATGTCCTCTTCTCGATGCTGCCATTAGGCAAGAGATACGGGAACCCGAAGACCCACACCTCAAGGTTCAACAACAGCTTCTTCCCCACTGCCATGAGGTTATTGAACTGATCTGAAAACTCTACCTCTACCTCAGAATATCTTTATTTTTCTCTCTCAACTTGCACTAATATCATTATGTTTATTTTGTTGTGTTGGTTATGTAGAATTTATGTTCCTTTAAGTTTGTGTTAACTTGTATTTTTCATGTGTCGTAATGTACTGTGCTGCTGCTGAGAAACGCTAATTTTCATTTATATCCTGTGTGTGTCTGCGTATGTCAATAAACTTGAATTTGAACTTGAAATTGCTCTGCAAAGTGGTTGCCTCATCCCCGCTTGGCACTGACCCTTGGAATATATTTAAGTGTTTTTGATAATAGACGCTCAGAACATTTGGATGACGTGAAGATTAATGGAATGGTGAAGTGGTTCTGATGAATTCAGTGGCAAAAAACGTGCGTACAATGGTCTGAATGGAAACAAATGACAGGAAAGCGAGGGAATCACATTGGTATTACAATAATCCAAAAGCTGTGAAGAGCGTGAAATAGGAAGCATGAATGCGGTCGGATTTTGTTTAGCTGAGACAATAAAGGCAAGAACAAATATATGTGTGGAGGAAGTCGTTTTATTTGAAAATAGAACGACTGTTTTGCTTACTACCAAGATTTTAATTTTAGAATGTCAATGAATATGTTTTATTTTATTGAAGAGGCCATTTTAGGATTAGAGGTTATAAATGCCAAAAAATGCAAATTAATAGCGACAAATTTTAAATATTTTTAGTCAATAGATTTGAGGAATGCTGGTCTTGAAAGACAATATCATAATATAATATTCAGATAAAATTAAGAAGCAATTAGTTGCGTTTCTAAACGATAAATGTTTGAAACCCGGCTGTGGTGTGAGATTGACCGACAAAATTGAATAAATGGGAATTTCTGTTGCAGTGTGATGTGCTCCCCCTTATTAAATTGCTTGGATGTAATTGCAAAATATATATTTTTAAATTTTTGTTTTGTAATCGACAAAGAACATGGAGTTCGTCAAAATATTTGTGTAGCGGTTAGCGTAACGCGATGAGAACACCAGCTAACCGGGTTCAATTCCGGGCGCTGTTCGTATGTCGTCCCCGTGACTGCGTGGGTTTCCTCCGGGTGCTCCGCTTTCCTCCGACATTCCAAAGACGTAGGAGTTTGGAAGTTCTGGGCATACTATGTTGTCGCCGGAAGCATGGCGACACTTGCGGGCTGCCCCAGAACATTCTCCGCAAAGATGCATTCCACTGTGTGTTTCGATGTACATGTGACTGATAAAGAAATCTTATATCTTATGATGGTCCCTGATAAAAATCCTATAGAACATACACTTACCATTTGCATAGGATCTGCAGTTAGCTACTGTGCAGAACACATTTCCCGGTATTTAGATAGTTTTATCGCTTCTTTCAGTTAAATTCTATGAATGATACGTGATCATGTACAATAAATGAGATCTGTGCAAAATTCCACAATTTGTTCTGGTTTGCGGGAATAAATGGAGGAGATTAAATTGAAGAATTTAAAGGAATCAAAATTTGAAAGAAACAAATATCCCTTCAGAATCGTTATTTTGTGTTGAAACATTATCCTACATCAAATTTGAATGCACACTAACCATTCGGTGTGATGGGAAAACATATTGGTGGCAAAATGTCTACTCCATTTGAAGTTTGGCGGGGCATATGATTGCACAAAATGAATGTACCTTGAACAGTTCCCAACTTTCCCAACGTTGCCTCAACAACCAAGGCAATGATCCATCTACCTGCTGTGCAATAATTGATTTAATGACTCCAAATAAGTAATTCTCTCTATTAGACTTTTTGTTTAGCTCTGGAAACAAAACGTTTACTTATCGTGTCATATTTATACTCCAAAGCTGTACTCACTGCTTTACGTTCAGATAACGCACAACGTCATTTGAAAATCATCATTCCTATTAAGATTTTGATTGGCGTTGCACCGGATTTTTTATTTCATTATTGCATCTCGGGAAAATATGTTCCATGGATATGACTTTAAAGACGGAATTATGTGCTGGGCATTCTCTCAAATTTGTGGTAAGTTACACAAGCCAACACCGATGCTACCAAGTTAATAACTAGGAAAAAGGAAGCGAAATTTTAAGTTGAACAATTCTAATTCCTCAAAGCAATCAACTGTTATTTAATAGTGGCGGTGTTGCTTTAAGAAAGATTGCTGTTATTACTGGCCAAATGTCTTTGTGTCGCTGTCTACTAATGGAGTGAAGCAATCTGTCTGGAGATCCAGCACTTCGCCCCCGCAATAAATACTACGCAGTATCAAAGAAGAGAACAACTCAACACTACGCGGTCTCTCTTCACATCTGAGAAAGATTCAGTGAAATTTTGAGGAGCTTTCCCCAGCGATTCTGCTGAAGAACAACATTTCTGTGCCGCAGGTAAAGTATATCTTTTGGGAAGCCGAAGTAATAAGCGAGGAACAATCGCTGGGGATACCTGCAGCGAAATTTTCGATACGCTTTTTCCTGAAATGGCGGCGAAACTGAGCAATCCTAGGTCACTGGGGCATGTTATTCGTTTAATACTGGTGCATGTCTCGTATTCATTTTGTGGCTCAATTCGTTATACAATACCTGAAGAATTAGAGCTTGGCGCTACAGTTGGAAACATCGCCAAGGACCTAGGGATAGATACGGGTCAGCTTTCCCCGAGCCAATTTCGCATCGTTGCTGAGTACAAAAAACAATATCTGGGGGTTGAGGTAAACACAGGAATATTGTTTGTACAAGAGAAAATAGACAGAAAGCAGCTTTGTGGGCATGTACTCGCTTGCAAATTAATGTTAGAAGTCGTGATGGAAAATCCATTAAAGCTGCATAATGTGGAAGTTGAGGTTCTGGATATCAACGACAATCCACCCGTCTTCTAGAGAAATGAATACAACGTCGAAATCCCTGAATTGGTGTCGATCGGTTCCCGTTTCCACTCCAAGCTGCGCACAATGCCGACGCCGGAAACAACAACGTTCGAGCCTACCAAATTAGTGAAAATGAGCATCTTACTTTGGAAGTAATGCCAGGTAATGACGATGTGTTTTTTCAGGACTCGTAGTTCAAAGGTCTGTAGACTGAGAGCAGCAAGCAACCCATAACTTAACGCTTACTGTAATTGATGGAGGAACCCCTGAAAAATCTGGAACCACCCAAATCACCATCAACGTATCTGATGTGAACGAGCATGCTCCGGTTTTTGAACAGACACTACATGAGACAACTATTCCAGAAAACGCACAGAACGGTTCTATAATTATGAAGATGAACTCCATTGATAACGATGAAGGCTTAAACGGTTCTTTCAGCGATCGAACTCCAGACAGATTGCGTCGCCTATTTCATGTAAACTCTACTAACTGAGAAATTAGTGTGGTTGGAAAAGTGGACTTTGAAGAGGCGAAGAATTATGAAATTTCGGTGCAGGCAATGTATATGGGTCCTCAAGCTGCGCTAGCATATAGTACCGTCCTCATAAAGATTCAGGATGTTAGTGATAACGCCCCTGAAATAGCAGTTATTTCGAATTACAGTCCAGTCTCAGAAGACTTACCACTAGAAACGCCAGTTCTTCTTCTGAATGTAACTGACCAGGATTCCGGAGGAAGAGTGGATATTCAGTGTTCAATCGCTGAATATACTCACTTTGTTCTCGAAGACTCTCTCAATGGCTATTATACAGTGGTGCTTCCTGGTTACTTGGACCGTGAAGTTGTGGACGAGTACAACATTACTGTCGGATGCAGAGATGGAGGTTACCCGCCACTAACCACAAAACAATCCGCATTGAAGTCGCAGATGTAAATGACAATGCGCCGCGTTTCATCTATCCTTGCTTTATAATGTTGTTGACAGAAAATAATCCCATCGGGTCTTTCATTGGTTCAGTTTTAGCGCATGACCGCGATCTCGGTAACAATGGTAACCTGACATACTCCATCGTGGAACGCTCTGTAGAAGACTTGCCCGTCTCCCATTTCGTCTCAATAAATTCAGCCACTGGAGAAACATTTGCTCAACGCACCGTTGATTACGAATTCATTAAATATTTGCGAATTAATGTACAAGTGAACGATGCCGGAACTCCTCCGCTTAGTGCCACTACATCTGTTGGTGTGTTCATTGAGGATCGGAATGACAACATCCCTGTGATCCAATCGCCGAAGCCCAACAAAGATTCTGAAGTGAAGGTGACAATCCCAAGATCTGCTCCTCCGATTTCTTTCTTTGCAACAGTCATGGCCACTGATGGAGATTCTGGAAAGAACGGACAATTAGATTATAAACTTCTCCGGCCTACTGATAAAAGCTTGTTCTTTGAAAATGAAGGAGGTCTCTGGACTCTCCGACGTTTTGGAATCAAAGATGCTCCCAAGCAGAAAATCGTAGTATTGGCGAAGGACAATGGGAAACCATCCATTTCAGCGTCAGTCAATATCAACATATTAGTGTTGGATAACAGTACAGGGAAGGATTCAGTTATGGATAGTTTGGGGAATTCAGAACAATGGTCATCCGATTTAAGATACGATTTGATTATACCTTCTGCTGCCATTTCCTTAAAAATGCTATCTTGTTCTGATAGCTGTGTTACGGACTCAGTGAAAGTCCCTTTAAGATAGAGAGAGAGAGTGTGTGTGTGTGTGTGTGTGTGTGTGTGGGGCGTGTTTACGTCAATAGAAGATAAAGGACGTAATTACGTTGTTGAAGAAGTCAGAAGAAGAAGGAGAGAGAGAGAGAGAGAAGGGAGAGAGACACCAGCCTGCTTGTTTTCTCTATCGATGGATGAGAAACAATAACTGTGTTTGCTACTGAAATCCATGTATGGAAGTTGGAAGTAATCCGGTGGAGTTCACTTTGTTGCTGACCTGTAGAAGGAAACAGGTATTTGTGTGGACGACCACAATTCGGATGCTTTTCGGGGTGAGGAAGTCACTACCGAGTAAACACTGAAGTGTCGTTTGGGTTCCATCATGGAACATTTGGATTTCGTATTTACTCTCCCTATGTTCTCTACACCTACGTCTTATCTTCTGACAACGGTGGTTGTTGAAGAAGCCCTTGCTCATGTTTCACCTTATGGCTTGCGGAACTGAACTTTAAGAACCATTCCGGAACTTGGAGTTTGGGACTTTGTAACACACACAGACGACGAGTTTAGTTTTGGGGTTAACGTTCGAGGTTTAATATTTTTGAATTCTAACATACTAACATTTTTACTTTTATTTTACATATTATCATAAGTAGTGATTAATAAAATAGTTTTTAACGCTGAATCATACTCAGTGTGTTTCTTTTGTTGCTGGTTCGTGACAGCTGTAACATTCTTCGCAATTAAAATCCGCCAACGTAGAAATGGAATGAATAATTGTTGTTCTTGTCCAACACTAATGAAGAGGTATCCATGTGGCAGAATTTGTATGGCAACTGTGGATCTGCAGTCAGCACGCCATTTTCCAGATTCAACCACAAATGATTTAATGCTTCTGAGGCTGGAAGGACATGCTGCACTGCTGATTGTCAGGAACACGGTGTCGTGCATTGCTCAAGAAAGTGGAAGCTCTGCATTTGAAGGAAATATCGGATCAGTTGAGGTGAAGGGTGTTCTCAAAGGTTTCTTTAACCACACCGATGTTTATACTAAAATCTTATCTTGATAGCATTCGTGATGTTAATCAAAAGCAAATCGAATTAATTACATTTAGATTTGTACTGAAATATTAATTTGACAACAGTTGAACAAAGAAAATACTTGAGAACTAGTATATTTATGTTTAGCATAAACTGTACATTCAGATTTTATGTGAATTATTCACAAATTGTCAATTTAATTCACTAACATTTCAGTGCCAAACGTAACTGAACAAAGTATAGAAGGATTTTCTTTATAATAGCAAAACTGTTGCGATTGAAGCTGGACTTTTCCTGTTTCTGGCCTATAATTAGCAGAAATCGGCTTGTCCATTGAACTTTCAAGGAATCATTGAGTGGAATAGGACCGTAGGAGTCTATTCAGTCATTGTGCTACCTCTTTGAAAGATCAATTCCCCTGTTGCTTATCCATTGTCCTGCACATTCACCACTATTCATATTATTCCATTTTACATTGAATAAGTACTTTTGTTTTAGAAAAAAAAGCAGTATAGAATTTTCTAAATGATTTTCTTTTTCTTCAGTTTGCCCCTGGTTATTTTGCATACAATTTTAATTATGGTCTGTTTTGTTACTGATTCTCTCCTTAATGATTTATCTGATTTTGCCATATATAAAGAACATTAAAAAAGCAAAATGCGTACGAAATTTGAAACTGTTTGATATGGCACGAGGCCTTTGGAAGCCCCAGCTCTCAGGTTCGCATTGTGCTGTGCAAATGTTATTCTGAGGTCAGGTTAATCTTTGCAAATGTAATCCATTATTCAAAGCGAACTGAATGGTGCAGCATAACGTGCAGCAAAATAACAAATACGAGAAATATTTTAACTAACATCTCCAGCTACGTTACCTTCCAGCTCCATCACAAGTAATTTAATTTTTAGTCATTATGGAACGTACGTTTTAATGGAAATATTACAACACATTATCATCATAAACTGCACTTGAAAAGTAAGCCATCATCTGAAGAATTGAAGTCCACGTGATAAAGGCACTTCAATAATTCTGCTGTGCAGGGAGTTCCAGGATTTCAACTGGTGATTATAAAGCAATTGCGGTGGCTTTCCAATTTAGCTAATGAAGACAAGTAACGTGCAGGTGCTGGTGTTCTCATGTGTCTGTTGGTCATGTCTTTCTAATGAGTGAAGTTTGTGGGTTTTGTTCGTGCAGTTAGAGTCTCTTTGGCGAATAACTGCAGTGCATTGTATAAAAGCTGCACACTTGTGCCGATGGTTTGGGGGGAATGAATATTAGTAGTTGTGGATAATGTGTCACTCAAACTTTACCTTGCAAGGGGATAAACCTCCTGCATATGTTTCGACCTGGACTCATCCAGCCAAGCATATCCCGTCACCGTCGTGGCACGGATTGGGGCTGGTTGAAAGATACTTAGCCGCCGCAGTACCATTTAATTTTCTGGGCAATGGTTATACCCTAGAATGTGTGATTTAATGGTAGCATGATTTGAACATCCTGTGTAAATGACCTGATTTGGGGGAACGATCACAGGTTGGCAGTTATATAGCACGTATGTTCGTTATTAGATGCCAGTTCATACTCGAATGTTGTTCAGGCACACGTTATGTGCTTTTCTAAGGAATTGTGAATGTTTTTTTTTATCAATGAACATCCATAATTCCAAAATTATGGTGGTCACTGAAGCAACAGTGAAGATTGTCCAGACAGGTCATTTGGCTGTGGAAATATTCTCGCAATATCCTTAACTAAGATAATTTACGGTTCCTCTCTACCAAAGAATACCCCAATTAAGCCACAATTTACAACATTCTAGTACAACAGAATTCCATTGTGTCCAGTTTCTTCTTCATCTCCAGGTCACAGTAATATTCCACGATTGCCGATTCTCCTTAAAATTAATACCCTCAAATAATCATTGGCAATAAATTGGAAAACACTTTGTTTTTGATACATACATGAATGGCAACCCATGAGGAGTTTGTAAAATAGCATCCCTTCCTATATGAATTAACCATTATTATTCTTACCCGTTGTGTATACAACCGTGGGTAAAAATCATAACTGTTCACGTAATGGTAGAGAATAATAGTAATAACGATGATGATAACAACATCAGCAGTGTTATTACATATGCCAAGAACGTAAAACTTATACATGGCTGCAGCACAATGCGGACTGAGGATGAATATTGAATAGAATCAGAGAATTTGCTTGGGCACTAAGAACCTAGGGGAAGGTAGAGGAATAGCTTTGTTAATTAATGTTGTTCGTGGTGCTGTCGAAGGGATAGGACAAGTTTAGGGAGTGAGGACGCAGAAGCGATTTGGATAGAGATGATCAATAATGAAAACCATAACTCACGTCTTGATGAGGTTTACCGGACCCTACGTGTAACTACAAGATAGGGCAAAGAGGAATAAATAACGTGTACTCCCTAGAACGGCAAGCCAAGAATTATGAAAGATTTTAGTCTATATAAAATCTGTAGGATTTCGATAGGCAAGATGAAAATTCAGTAGAGTACTTACGGCATTGTTCCTCAGTACTACAGATTCTGGAGCCAACCAGAGAGCAGATTTCGCCAGGCTGGAAACAGTATAATGGGTTCGGATCAATTACTGACTTCATGGTTCAGGCTTCCTTTGGTGGCAGCGATCATAATATATTTCACCTTTGCAGTGAGTTTAAGGGAAAAGAGGAATGAGTCCAAGACTACAGTTTTAAACTTAATAAATTGGATTGTAAGGGTATCAAAGCAGAACAAGCTAAAGTCGACGAGCGAATTATGACCAGGCATTGATCATCAATATGTGGTGGCAAACATTTAAAGGGATCTTTTAGATGACAGAGAATGGATAAATTGCAACAGAAAAAATGCGAAGTTAAGGGTAGAACCGCCATCTGTGTTAACTAAAATGTGATGGTTAATATTCAAGTTAAGGAAAAAGCATATATTTGCACAGAACGTTTCAGCAGATCAGACTATTAGGTGGAATATTTTTTTTAAACGACCAACAGGTTACTAAAGGAAAAATAGAGTCTATAGCAAAGCTCACAAGGCATGTATAAAAAGTTTGTAACAATTGTTATAGATTTTTTAAGAGTTTTTACAGTGACCTCGATTCTGAATAATATTTGTATGTCTGGGGAATTAATGATAGAAAACAAAGATATACAGGTGTACTACATAGGTACGTTGCATTAATACACTGAAGTAATTTCTCATTAAAAACCTGCAATTCAGCCATTTTGGAGGTTAGAAAGGAGTTATCAGGAAGGTAGGACTGAAAAAAATCTTGCCCTCCACAGTCTTCAGGAACATTTTACTCACGATTTCAAAATAAAATGCGTTTCAAATAGGAGTTAATGTATTTGCCTTAACTTTCCACCCATCCTTATATTTGATTAGATTAAAAAAACATATGTAACTCCTTTATTCAAAAATACAGGGACACAGAAAGTAGGAAACTACTTAAAATCCATGATGCGAAAACATTAAAAACTATCGATTACTGCATTATAGCATGGCATTTAGAATAGAAAATGAAAAGTAACCTGGCAAATTCAACGTGGATTGTGAAAGGGAAACCACTAATTTATTGGATGTATTTGGAAAGGCATGTGGATGAAGAGGAACCAATGGATATAACATATCAATTTCCAGAAGACCTGGTAATGTGGCACATGAACGCTCATTGCCATTTCGCGATAAATTATATAGGCTTTTATTTAAGTCTTTCTGCATAACGGACAGTAATCTTGCATGAGTTTCTGAAAATCGGACACTCAATAAAAGCTGCATATGTACGAGCAAACTCTGTTGCTGCCGAAGTAAAGCTTCAGGCACGATAGTGCTTGGTTTAAATTTTGGAGAAATAGAAAATTCACCGTAAGTGGTTTACCATTTTTAGTAATTGCGGCGAAGAGAAACAACGCTTTTACATATTAATGGATTTCCAAAATTCATCTTCCTCGAAATTCATGGTTTGTAGTCTTTTAAGCGACCACTAGCTAAAAAACTACTTTTGCTTCAGTTGCGTAAACTATAAGAATGTACCATTTTGAACAAAAATAAATCAGTTATGAATTTAGAAAATATGTCCTGCACTGTGGCATATGAGGCATTATCGCTGCACATAAATATCCAAATAATTTTCACATTTCTATCTGTTACGAACTATCCGCATTGTATTTTAACAGTATAACGTCAAAATTGTGCGCATGGCACTTACGTGCTGCATTAGCTTGAATAAAATAAATATGACATAGGAATTCATAAAGACGTGTCGTCTGTCAAGCAGGTGTCTAGATAATCACCGCACTGAATTCTGAAATAACCAGTTACAGTTCCGTGCACACTTGCAGTGCTGAATGGACACCATCGAACTAGGAGCAGGATTCAAGCAGCTGGAACATATTCAGATAAAGAGTTAAGCAAAAATATATGATCCGATTTACCGGCATGGTCACTGTAAACTTAGACATGGTTTGAAGCCTATATGTTTTCTAAAATAATTTAAATGCCAGAGTGAAACGTTCGCCAATGTAACTATGTGCTACTATTTTTACTTCGTGTTTTTCGGAACAGTGAGTCTCTGGCAAGGTCAGCATTATTGTCCATCTCTAATTTTCCTTATGAAGACAGTGGTAAGTATTCTGCTTGAGGTCAGAGTACTCAGGTGATGCTGCTGGTAGTCAGCTGCTGTGTTTAGACACAGCGAGGTTGAACGAACTGTGGTATGTTTCCAAGTCAAGATGGAATTCAACTTGGAGGGGAAAATGTAATGATGTCGTTTCCATGCGCCTCTTTCTCTTTTCCTTCCTTGAGGCAGATTTTGGGAGGCAGCTCGCGTGTAGTTAAGGTAAGTGTCTACTGTGCATTTTGTAGATGGTGCAGCCACTATGCGCTGCCGCTGTAAGCATGGTCATCAGGCTATTGATTAACCAAAGCTGTGGGTAAGTTCTGATAAATTAGGCAGCCTTTCCCAGGTTTCTGTGGAAAGGTGGTATTTTCAACTAATTGGCTTGCTAGACCATTTCAAGGTACGTTTTAGTGTCAACCACTTTGCTATGGCTCTGAAGTCACATTTTGGACAGACATGACAAGGATAACAGACACACACCCCCACCCCTCTCCACCATACCATCATCAGTGCATGAACAGAGAATGTGAGTTTTACAGCCGTTTCATGGTGATCCTCACTAAGGTTAATTTTAAAAATCCATGTTATTAAATTGCATAACAGCCAAGGTGGGATTTGTTAGTACAGATGTTCGGAGTTAATAGTCTGCCAACTTAATCGTTGTGTCACTACGGCAAAGTGATTCAGGATTTTCCAGACTAACTCACATTGTTAACTGGATAGGAGAACTTCATAAATTATATTTCTGAAACCTGGTTTCTCGTTCAATTTCAGATATGCGGTAACCGTCAGTGGGATTTGGAGCAATCTTCGATGGAAGGGTGCCCTTCTGGACAAAATACTTTGGCTAAAAATCAAGTGGAACCGGAACAGAGAAGTTTTCTGGAAATACATTCCCATGCTTTATAAGAAGCGTGAACAGCTTCATAACGGATGAAATGATATCGTTCGCATAATTGTGGCAAGAAGTTTGCATAGAGACAACTTGTTCTTCATAATCTTCCCATTTTAACTTTATTTTCTATCAAGTAGCGATCTCATTGTGTATGAGTATGCTTCAAGTCTTACACAGTTGTAACTGCAGGTGTTCGTAATGAGCCACATCATTGTGCGACAGAATTGTCCTGGTCCCACATAGGCATGACTCATGGGCATATATTGGAAAATATATCTGCAATGAGGAATATTTTTTGCGATTCCCTAGTTACTGAAAAAAGGAGAATTCCATCAGCAAATATTCACGATGTTCTTCGCTAACGCGTCTTTTCAGACATTGGAAGTACTTTTGAGAAAATTAATGCAAACTCAGCAATAACCAAACATTTACAATTATCAAAAAAGGACTCCACTCTTAACGAAATGCAAGCTAAATTGCAAGTGGTTTCTTCATTTTCAACAGTCAAATTATGGATTGATAGATTGGAGCTCAATTGAGACCGATGACAAGACAAGGAACAAATGCGATAATAGGCCGAATCTCTGCTGGTAGTAACAGAAAATAAAAACACACATTTTGGAAGATATTAACCGTTGCAAGAGAAGGCAAGAATGGACTATAAATATTGTTTTTTTCGCACTGCATTAGAGAATTCAGTCGCTGCTATTGACTTGCTTATGCATTGATATTCTTCTTTCGCTGTCTTAATTAGGCTTTTTAATTGGTTGGTGTTGTGTTCCTTCAGCTTCTTATGCTATGTTATATTACACAATATCAAGAAAATACGTAGAGCTTTCTGCATTGAGAAATAGTACTCTTGGTGTTCTGAAGAATATGTCTTGATGTTTACAAATTTAATTCACCTAAATAAAAAAAATGAACTGGAAATATGCCTTCTTGCGTTCTCCCAGATTCGGGTCAAAGTAGTGCAGACCAAGGTATATCAAATCATCGGCTTTACCTTCAATTCTGAACGTACCTAAAAAGCGAATAAATTTAGTTGAGTCAATGTATTTACTGCAGGAACCCATACTCATATTAACTTCAATAACTTCCAGAGCGACAATGGCTAACCCGAGGGGACATAATTTTAAGGTGATTGGAGGAAGGTATAAGAGGGACGTCAGGGCTAAGTTTTTTTATACAGAGGGTGGTGGGTGCGTGGAACGCACTGCCTGCAGAGGTTGTGGGGGAGGATACATTAGGGACATTTAAGAGACTCTTAGATAGACAGAATGCATTTTGTCTTTCGAAATCAGTTGAATTTACTTGTGCCTATTGTGCTTGTGCTCTGTTGCATCATTTAGTACAAATGGTATACCTTAGATAGACGCATGAATGATAGAAAAATAGGGGGCTATGTGAGAGGGAAGGGATAGATAGATCTTTGAGCAGGATAACATGTCGGCACAACATTGTAGGCCAAAGGGCCTTTACTGTGCTGTAGTGTTCTATGTTCTAAACAAAGTTACTGTAAAACAAATGTAGAATCTGATGCATTCCGTTTCATAGTTTTCATCGCTGAGTTGTCACGGTATTGTGAACATGGTAGGCCAGGATCACAGAAATATTCTCTATGAACTCATCCTTCTCGTTAAGGAAAGCTGTCGTGCTGCGTGGTAATTTGGTATCCGGCTAAAGATTTGCCAAACAAGCAGATGAAAACTTTATTGCTTTTTGAATTACAAATTGCCTACATTTCGAATGATCTCATGGGCTTACAGGTATCAGATAATGAAATGCTGGCATGCACAATAAATAGTTTGAGTTACATTTTATTCATAATATTCATTGCTGCCGTAAGCTTACTGTGACGTGAACTCTTACCAAATGACGAAAAAGAAGCATATGTGGTCATGTATTTATCGCAACGTAAAATGAAATGAAATTAATTAATAAAATGAATGAATGAATGCCAGTAAAATCGTTAATTATTAATTAACTTAGCTTTGGTCAGTCAGACATTTCGGGTGCCATTTTATATCGGAACAGAATGGGAGAAATGAAAAGAGTCTGCTGTCATTGAATTTGATTAATAGTTTTAATACATCCCTGCTAGTTGCCACTGTAGATACCGGATCGCCTGACGACTCAATATTTTTACGTTTGGGCACTAACTTCTGGTAACTCGTTACCTGACCTCTGCTTATATGTCGATAGTATAGTCAATCTCCTTGAAATGTAAATTTTAGTTTCGGCCGTTCATGTTCACATGTGAAGTTTAATAAATAACACCTGTTATAAACAACTAATCGTATTTAGATTAGTAGGTAGAGAACAGCAGGAAGATAAACACGAACTGCATAAATAAAACGTTAAGATAATCACCAAAAAGCCTGCACGCAGTTTACGCCAACATTTAGTGGCTTTACTGTTCATAAACCTCTCCCCGGATAACAGTAACATGAGCTGAAATACCCCCACTTCGCAGCGGTTCCAGTGCAGTGTAAAGTCTCGTAACGCGTGCAACAATGCTACCTTGCGAGCTATGCCACCATCTTTGAATACGGCGGCAGATCATGATTACTAGCAGGGCTACCGCGACCCGTATTCATTTCTGACATTCTGTGCTGTTGGTGTGGAGATTGCATGTGATTCCTGTGGTGTTTCTCTTTCTTTACACATCCCAAAGATGTACAGGTTGGTAAGTTAATTGGCCACTGTAAATTATCCTTCGTACGTATATAAATGGTCGAATATGGTACTTGTGAGGGTGGTGGTTGAGGGGAATATGAGGAGAATAAAATGTAATAAGTCCTGAATTAGAATAAATGGGCGCAGAGTCAGTGGCCCAAAAGGATTATGATTATGATTAATCACTGTGCACTATGAGTATATAATTCTGTACGATCCGCTACTGTTCCAAATTCGAAATACGATGTAGCTCTGATATTTTTAAGGAGGATGGCCTTAACGATATTTATAGAAATTCAACAAGTTGTCATAGAGTGCCAGATCCTGATCTTAGGTCTGTGGTTTAACCTTGAACATGAGTCTCAGGATCACTGAATTGCATACTGTTTGCATCTCGGAGGAAGGTCATCCCGATGTAATAACATTCGCAGTCACCTTCATCCAATATCCTATGAATTATTTGCTTTCAGTTAAAATCCAGCTTCTGTTTGACATCTATAATTCAATCTGCTTCCACCATTTTCTGGCATTGCCTACCAAATGTAAACCACTTTGTGTGTTTACGTGGCGCATTGAGGCGTTATAACAATAGTGTCTCAACCTTTTCGGTCATGATATATATGGTCGCAGATACCTACAGGAGTGAACCCTCTTTATGCTGGATTGTTAAATTCAATAGCTAAATAATTTTGCAGGGAATATTAAAATGGATATATAGTTATTGGAGAACTGAATATATTATAAGCATGCCGTTAGTGAAAAGGTAGCCGGGTGAAGTATACAGCCATGTCGAGATAAAGACGTATGGCTGGAAGACTAAACAAATCCGTGGTATAATCAAGCACCAAACAATAGGACATTATGAATATTTCAATTACGGAAGAGATCCCGGAAATATTGCATAGGTTATACAACGAACCCGTTAACTGTTTGGCATTGTTAATATTAGAAAGATCACATGTTTTGGGATAAGTGTGGATCCTCAGTAATGAACGAGGAAAAGCATGGGGAAGCAAAGACATTAAACGTAGATTTCTAATTATCTTCAGATATTTGTTGTATATTCATGCATAATATTAAATATTATGTAGTTATAGAATGTAATTGCATCATTGGAGTATATTAGCCGTAAGCGCCTCACATTTAAATGCGCTGCTGTTAACTGAGATTAACTTTCACATAATTTTGAAGTCCCTGTTTTCATCCCGATGTTACAGTCCAAGGTGCATCTCAAAATATATTGGGGCTGATCGTGCAGGACCTGGCCATTGCCTTGTTTGCAATTACCTTTTGCAAAGGTAATTAATGGGTCTGTCGGTCTCGCTGCAATGGCGTTCCGCGACCCAGAGCCAACTGTTTAGAGTTACTCGGCCCAGGAGGAGGAAATTGTGGCCCTGATAACGAACTGCATTAACAGTCTTTTGACAGATTTTTTCTTTCTTTAGATTTTTTTGCAATATATCTGAACGACGCTGATAATTTCGTATAGCTAGTATATTCCTGAGACGAGCCAGTGCTGAAAATGTGCAGTTATTGAATGCACCGATGAGGGAATAAAAGAAAGCAGTTTTACAGAAGTCAACGCAAATGCACATGGTACATTCATAACTTTAAGGGAACCACTGAATGCTAAAGATACTTCATTTGTGGAGATTATTCAAAAGTTAGAAGACCACTTCTAACCATATGTCAACGAGATTTTACAGAAAGGGAAATTTGCAACATGTAAATGGAAGAAACAATGAGTGATTAAATCATTGCACCGAAAGGCCGATAGATGCATAGAGACTGTGCAAAAATTTTAGAACGTTAACTGAGGAGCAGACTCATTTGTGGCTGATGTGATTAAAGGATCCAGTGACAGATGTTAGGCATAAAAGGCCTCACGTCTGATTTTCCTTTAAAAATCGTGACCTACGTCGAGAGGGTAGCCAGAAATGACAAGAAATTGTGAGCTTTGTCAGTTGCTGTCTATATCAAAGTACAAGTCCTAAAGATTGGTACAGAAGCATCATGTAGTCAGAATTAGGAGGAATCAGCTCAAACAGATATATTAGCAAACATTATCGTTGTTCCTTTATGGAATCCACATGCTGTACGCGCAAGAAGAAAGCACATTGTAACGTTAAATATAAGCATAACGCAACGAATAAAATCTAGGTTTGCAATGTACAGCAGTGGGGAATATTTTTCTCACAAGATGTCAGAAAGAGGGAATTTGCACAATATTGACACAACTTGACACAGAATTTATCTTAATTAGTATATGTAATACAAGCTATCATGCTGCGTTTGCTTGTTTTATATATGCTTGAGTGACTTGAGTCCTGACTAACTCATTCGCAGATTGAGGGTTTCATGTTGTTCCATCACAGGGAAAGATACCTATTTCAGACACCTTCCCTTTCCTTCCCTTAGATTTTGAAGGTAGTATGATAGATACACGGCATGATCTTCAAATATGAATTCCCAAAATTTAAAACACTCCGATTCGAACTTCTGACTCTCTTGAGCAAGGAATGGAAAAATATTAACGTATTATAACCAAGTACGGTAACCCCAAAAACGCTTACATGGGCATAAATTGACATAAAACACATAATCATGAAACCTGGTTTCAATCCAATCCACTACAGCCCAAGACGTTCCATATTCAATGAACAGTCAACTGGAAGTAGAGTTTGAATAGTTGGAAAGAAATGGACTTTTGGTCGGGGAAGCTCAATGTGAGTGGGCAATTATAATAGCACGATGGCCACAGGGCGACATAAAAGTGGAGAGTCGGAGATCAAGAAGGTGCTTTGCACCATCCCTGGACCTTTATACACTGTTGGTGGTATCCACGTTTTCAAAACTGGCTGCACATTTACTCGCAGCTTAGCACAGACGAGAATGGTCAGAACTAAGTAACTACTAAAGATCATTCTCTGCACTATTCCTACACTTTAAGTACACGGAGAATCCAAATCCTCAGTAAGTATCTTTCAATTTACCATCAATAAAACTTTGCAGGATACTGACAATTTTTGTGCGATAAAGACGTTTTCCTTATCATTACAATTAAAGCAGGTTATTTGCATTTAGAGGAGATTATTTGCATCTTGACAGTGAATTGACTCTATCGCGTCAAAGTAAAATTGACGTAGTCTGTGTGCCTTCTTGAAGCCAGAAGTGTCGAAATTTGATGCTAATTGGTTAAAGCATGCTGAAAGCAACGCCAATGGATCGTGGTCAAGTAGTACAATTTTTTAGTGCAGAAAGGCATTGGTTCAAATTGGAAATATATTCATGCATTTCTAGGTTGAGCACATCTCAGTAATAGACATTCAAATGCAAAATACTACGGATGCTGATAAACTGAAATAAAAACAGAAAATGCTAAAAATACCTGGTAGGCCATGGGACCGAACCATAACCTCTGTTCTTCTCTGCATGGATGCGGATGCAACATAATCTGCTGTATGATTCCAAGACTATCGGTTTCCATTACGGAATTATCTTAATATACTTGATTGAAATGTGACAATGAATTTGTTATTGGCGGAGACATAATGTCAACTATTGACGAAGAGTCAGAAAGTAGCAGTGAATTAAAATACGCGGTTGCATTTCTAAGTTCAAAGAGCAAATAATTTAGAGACAAGGATATAGCTGTCAAGTTCGAAACCACGAAGTAAGCCAGCAAAAATATTAAATCTACATGTGTGGTGGCCACACCCATAGTCACGAAGAGGAGAAGCTTATGGTGTAAGTTTTGTACAACACGTAAATATATCAGAGTGTAATGATGTATGCTTTTATATTTTCAGCATTTATGCTTTAGTTAATCATTTCAGTATTTTCAGTTCTTTGGTAATTAAATTGTCTAGTTGATAAAAGAAATATTTCTATTTATCGTGAAAAAGCATAACTGGAAAACATGATAGACGGAAATTGTCAAGTAATCAGAAAATTAATTCCTGTATCTTCTTTGAAGGGTGGTAGTGATGTGAACCCGCGTTCACACGGTGTAGTTTAACCAAATACCACAGATACCTGTGGGGGGAGAGTAGGAAAGTAACCATATGCGAGAGACGGTAATAGAAAAATGCACAAAAAGATTTAACCGAAGAAGGCATGAGTAGTGCATTGCGATGACTTTTTATTGTTTGAAGCAAATACATTTCAGGAGGCAATCTTATGTAGTCCTTGGTGGTAGACATGGTAGAAGAGCCATAGTGAGACTGTAGTGCTGTAGCAGACTTAATTAATTATTTGTTGGATTCAGTTTCCAGTTAACTATTTCTGTCTTCCCAGCTTAAAATAATATATACTTGCAAGGTACAATGTCATTTCTCAGAACTATTTGTGAGCCTCGCATTTAGAGTTATCATCACCTCAGAATGCATTGGCAATTTCACATATTGCAGTTAACTTGGCTAATAACATCAAACAGAACAAACATGAAATAAACTCACCTACTGCATCAATATGCTGATTGTACCAATTTATGCACTTTTCCCCTCACCAAACCTAGCACAAATAAATATGGTATTTGACTGTGGGGTGGGCGTAGGGAGGTGGCAAACACTTTAGTTCCAAGGGTCAAACAGGAGCTTCTTCCGGCTGCCTCCGGAATGCGCACTTCAATATGGCATTCGTCCATCTTAGTTTTGAAATGGGGAAAAAATGGCGGCGGAGAGCGGCGTTATTTTGTGGGCAGCTCCTCTTAACACAGCATCCTTTGATCGCGTTTCCTTATTATCTACCATATCCAGAGCTGAGAAAATCATTAGTTCCAGCGCTAAAAGTCTCCTCTCAATTATCGACTACCGGTTTTTATTCGACCAGATTCTATCGGCACAGCTGTGAGTACAAACAAACCTCGCAAGCATGGCAGTCGGTTGGGGTGGGGGGAGAGGGGAGCTTCGGGTGCGGCTGAAACGACTGAGATTTGATCCACTCCCCCCAACTCCTTGACATACTTCTAGCTAACGTTCAATCACTTGAGAACAAGATTGAAGAGCTCAGAGCAAGGCTGCTGTTTCAAAGGGAAATTAGGAACTGCTGTCTTCTTTGTTTAACTGAAACTCGGCTCACCCACGACTCTCCTAACCCTGCCATACAAGCTGAGGGTTCCTACATTTTTTCAAGGACCATACTGCATCTCCAGGAAAGGGGAAAGACGGCGGCATCTGCTATATGATCAATGCTTCGTGGCGCACTGATGTGTCAGTCTCATTTCTTCTCCCTGACCTGAAAGACTTGCTTTTAAAATGTTGTCCTTTTTATCTCCCGAGGGTTTTCACTTCAGCCATCCTGTCGGCCGTCTACATACCCCCCCCCCCCCCAATTCAGCATCAAAGAACCTGCAGAGAGTGGTAAACACAGTCCAGTCCATCACATGCTCTTCACTTCCTTCCTTCCCATCCATCCTCATTGTTAATTGCTACATGAAAGCTACTCGTATCGTTAAAGATGCCTGCCATCCTGACGGTTCCCTTTTCTCTCTTTTACCTTCAGGGAGACTGAAAGTTCAGACAAGAACAGCTTTCCCCCCACTGCTATCAGACTTCGCAACCAATCACTTATTTCACACCCTCTCCTGGTGGTGCGGTCACGTTGTTGGACTCTTAACTCCACCTCTCTGTTTTCCATTGTTGTCACTTGAGCGTTTCCTTATGCAGTACTTCGGATTGCACTACAATCTTTGTACAATTCTATTGTTTTGCCCTCGTCGCTTTATTTATTGTTGCATTTATTATGTGTACAGTTTCTCTGTAAGCTTCATGCAAACAAGGAATTTTATTGAGCGGTGGTTTGTATAACATTAAACTAACGAATCTGATTCATTAGAATCCAGTAGAATGTGTCTTTATTTGACTTTAATTTCATGAACACGATTTTCATTCACTGTTTTTACCATTTATTTTGCTTTGGATGAATGTGCATGGCCACGGTCGGTTATGTTTTAGCTTTTTAGTGGTTCTTAGTCGGAGTATTAGAAAATTATCAATGTTTCATTGATCTTTCCTTCTCTGGTTGTGATATTTGTCTGGCCATCAGCATTTGCTTCTTTAACATTTATTCTGATAGCAAGAGGGTACCAGCAATTGTGGAACCTCATAGTTGCGAACGGCACGATTGCTATTGATGCGGTCAATTGCGTGTTCTCTCATTTTGTTAGTGAATCATAGGTCCAATATACAAAACCATTTGTGTGTCACTTCTACGTCGTTTATAAACAGACAAAACCTTTTCTTTTCCCATAATATATTTCTGTCCTCCATTTTGACATTACCGGTGGCGAAACTCGTAATCTTTTAGTCCCTTGTGGCATGGAAAGATAATTATCAGTTGAAGTAATACAAAGCCGCTTTACCACTTGTAGTTTGAATAAATGTGAGATATATATCGCATGTTTTGCATTCAGTTTTTTATGGAATCTGATAAATTTTCCCATCTTGACTGTGATATCAGACATTACCTTTCGTAGTTACTTCCCGTTGCTTCGTGAAACACCTGGAAAATCCCACAGCGATAATTTACAAATGATTGTAAATTGTTCGTTTTAGTTCAACGACAGCACACTTTACTCCCACCCATTAAATAACACTGAGCTTATCAACTTAGTCATGTACAAACAATACTACGCTTTCAATACCTGCATGACCATCTTGGCCAATATTGCTGTTTGACAAAGTGGATAAAAGTTTCGATTGCCGATCTGGCCTGCGTGTTCACCAGGATGTAACTTACAATACCGCTTAATGTTAGCTTAGAATGTAGATTATTTGCAAAGTGATTGCATCGATGTATCAATAAATGATACATATAATTAATTAATAGCCGGAATACATTGGTTGTAATTTTGTCGTTCCTTGAATCGGATGCAATGGACGCAATCCAATTACCATAAGAGCATAAGGCATAGGAGCAAACTGAGGCCATTCGGCCCTTCGAGTCTGCTCCACCATTCAATTATAGCTGATTTATTTTGACTGAGGTGGTACAATTGCCCTTACCAATTTTTCACATATGGACCATAGAAATTATTCCATTCGGATGAGTCGCAGCTTGGTATGGCCACTGCTCTGTGAAAGACCACAGAAAAATTATGGAGACAGCTTTGTCCATTACTAAAACCAGCCTGAACTCCACGGACTCTGTCTACACTTTCTGCTGACTCGGTAAAGCAGCCAACATTTTCAAAAACCACCCCCACTCTGGTTATCCACTCTTCTCGCCCCTCCTCCTTCCATCAGGAAGAAGATACAAAAGAACCATCAGTCTCAAGGACAGCTTCTACCCCGCTGTTATGCAACACTTGAATGGACATCTCATATGATAAATATGAACTCTTGATCTCACAACCTTCCTCGTCGGGGACATTGCACCTAATTGTCCACCTGCAGTGCACTTTCGCTGCAACTGTAACAATATATTCTGCATTCTGTCATTGTTCTTCCCTTTGTACTACGTCCATGTACTTATGCTTTGTAATTATCTGTATGGATGGCAAGGAAAACAACGTTTTTCACTCTATCTGGTAAATGTGACAACCATAAACCAATTAGCAATTACCTTACAGTCTCAAAATAATTCAGGAATAGCTTTCTCGCAATCATAATGTCAAAAGTCTGGATGCTGCCTGACATTTTGAAGTGTGTGCAATTGCATTTTTACGACAATTATATTGAGCCCACGCGAGATGGCAATGGAATATTGTGTACTGCTCTGGCTCTGATGGAGGCAATGCAGTTCTGCAGTCTCATCCGTGAGGGGGAGAGGGTGGATATTGTCATAGGGCTGGGTTTGAAGCAAGGACAAGAGTTTGGGTGTGATGATTGTCTAATGGAACTTATTAAGCAGACTGAGTGGTATCACCGGTTGAAAAGAGGGCGAGAGTTTCATTGAACCATGCAAACCAGGCTTCACAGGGCAAATACAGGAATGATGTTTTACCTGTCTATGGTGCTAAGAACTAAGAGTGTCAGTCCCAAACGAAGGAATGGACTATTCCGTACTGAGATGAAAAGAACTTCCTTCACCCAGAGAGTAGTGAATCCCAGGAATTCCTTGCTGAATAGAAGTATGGACTTGCAGTCGTTCTGAATATTCAAAATAGAAATCGGTAGGGTTTTTCCCCTCACATTTAGAGAATCAAGGAAGGTGGGTTTGTAGATTAACAACGTGGAGGTTTAAAAAGGTGTTATAATATTGAATAGTTATTGATTTATTATTATCACACGTACCGAAAAACTTGTCTTGCATACTGGTCATAGAGGTCAATTCATTACAACAGTGCATTGAGGTAAAACAACAACAGAATTCAGAATAAAGTGCTGCAGTTATAGAGAAAGTGCAGTACAGGTAGACAATAAGGCGCAAGGCCATGACAAGTTCGATTGTGAGTCCAAGAGTCCAGCTTATCGAACAAAGTGATGGTTCAATAGTCTTCTAACAGCGGGATAGAAGCTGTCTCTGAGCTTGGTGGAACGTTCTTTCAGGCTTTTGTATCAGCTGCCCGATATGAGGGGCGGAAGAGAGAATTTCCGACGTGGGTGGGATACTTGATTCTGTTGGCTGCTTTACCGAGACAGCGAGAAATGTAGGCAGAGTTCATGGAGGGGATGCTGGTTTTTATCATGTGTTGCGCTTTGTCCACAACTGTCTGCAGTTTCTTGCAGTCACAAGCAGAGCAATTGCCCCACCAATCAGTGACACATCCGGATATGATGCTGTCTATGGTGCATTCATAAAAATTGTTGACGGTCAAAGAGGACATGCCAAATCTCTTCAGCCACCGAGGGAAGTAGAGGCATTAGTGAATTTCTTGGCTGAGGCATCAACGTGGTTGGACTAGGACAGGTTATTGGTGATATTCACTCCATGGAACTTGAAGCTCTCAACCCGCTTAACCTCAGCAGCGTTGATGTAAACAGGGCCATGTGCATTGCCCCCTTCCTGAAGTCAATGACAGTTCTTTTGTCTTGCTGACAATTGAGGGAAAGGTTCTTGTCATGACGCCATGTCACTAGGCTCTCTGTCTCCTTCCTGTTCTCCCACTCATCATTACTTGAGATGCAGCCCACTTCAGTGGTATCATCTGCAAACGTAGATACAGTTAGAGCGGAATCTGGTCATCCAGTAGTGAGTGTACAACGAGTAGTGTAGGGCGCTGGGGACGCAGGCTTGTGGGGCACCAGTGTTGATAAATAATTGTCGAGGATTTATTACTGCTTTTCGTTATTGATTGCAGTTTGTTGGCCAGGACTTCAAGCATCCAGTTACAATTGGAGGTGTTGAGTGGCAAGTCTAGGAGTTTAGAAATGAGTTTTCTTGGAATTATAGCATTGAAGGCGGAGCTGTAGTCCCTGCACAATAGTATAACGTCCGTGTATTTACCGTCCAGATCCTCCAGAGATGAATGTAAGGCCAGGGGGATGGTGTCCACCTTAGACCTGTTTCGGCGGAAGGCGAATTGCAGTGGGTCCAAGGTTGGCTGGGAAGCTGGAAGTAATGCATGCCACGACCAGCCTCTCGAAGCCGTTCATGATGGTGGACGTCAGAGTCACCAAACTGCAGTCATTAATATAAGTTACCTTGTTTAGTTTAAATACAGGGGTGATAGTAATCATCTTAAAGCAGGTGGGAACCTCCGATTAAAGAAGAGAGAGGTTAAAATGTCTGCAAATATCTCCACCAGCTCATCTGTGCAGGATCTAAGGGCTGGGCCAGACACGCCATCTGGGAAAAATGCTTTCCGCGGGTTCACACTCCCGAAGACTGATCTTACGTGCGCAAAGGTGACTGTGGGGTCAGGTGGATTGGAGGCTGTCGTGGTGGGTGGTGACATTCCAATCCCTTTCGGTTCAAAACGTGCATTAAGTACGTTAAGCTCATCAGGAAGGGATGCGCTGTTGTTGACGATTCTGCCTGACTTCGTTTTGTAGCCGGTTATAGCGTGTAAGCATGCAATAATCTAGCGCGAAGAGCCAAATGCGAATATTTCTCATGTTCTTATCTTCTAACAGATTCTGTACCTTTCTGTCTTTGAGTTCCTAATGATATATACTGTCAATTATCTTACCAATCAGTCTAATCTAGATAACTATACATCACAGTAATTAGTTATTTTACCAGTGAATACCTTTATCTCAGCATGCTTGAACGACATAATTTACCATTGCTTTATTAGAACAGATACTTACATGGTATCTGCAATTAATTGTTTCATATTCACGGTGATGGCATTTGGGTAATAGATATATGTTAAGCGTTGCATTATTTTGCGAAGGGCAGAATCGATTTTTTTACATGATCTGTGGCTGGAAGATCGATTCCCGCTTATCTTATTTTTGGCATAAAAGACTGGGAACATAATCGCAATGTGTGCCTTTTATAAGCCTCTTTATATTTGGTAAGTCATCTTGACCTCTTTATCCTGATATTTACTTTCGTTCAGCATTTTGACATGTTATTGTTCACCGACCATGGTGAGTTGTGATTTAGTTTTAAAAAAACGATTTCACATGGCAAGAAGTTAAGTTTCTCCTTGTAAATTGTAAATACGTGAGATACAAGTGACATCTACTTCTAATTTCTACTGCATATGGACTTTCATATTCTGGATAGTTTGATCAGTTGTGGTACGTTAACACTAGCCATTACCTTCACAGTTCCTTTTCCGGCACTAAGGCACAGCCACGGGTTAAGTTACAAATAATTGGTGGTTTTTGGATAATCAACAGATCTTACTGCTACCATAATCAGCACTGATATGTAAATGTATTTGAGTACAATCAGAAATACTGAACACTTTCAATGGCGCCACATTAACTTGGCCAGTTTTAAGTTTGAAGAAAATGAGATAAAGATTTTGAGAAAAGGTATAGCCATTGTCGTAACTAGAATGATTACGATCTTTGCTGTTACACCAGAATATTAATTATTCATAAGAACTTAATTCAACTTAACTTGTTAGATGTCTATAGTAATTAAGTAACACTCTTAAGTTAATTAACAACTGAAATATTCTCAAATACTGGTTAAAATTTTAGCAAAACCAGCATCGATTACAAATCCTGAGGAGATGTGATTAGCATGGCCCAATTATTCAGCTGTTGCCAACAGTAAGCGCGAAATGCTAATGTTAGTGAATATGTCCAGCAAGTTTTATGCTCAAGGCAATAATTATACTGGCATTATCTACTACTTACGACTTCTGCAACATCTTACAATAGTTAAGGCATTTAGTACATGAAAACAACTAGACACGCCAACATATAAATATGAGAAGATGACCTTTTCGGAGTGATACTTGACACGTCCCATCTGTTTAAGCGGTGCATCCCAAATTTATAGGAGTAAAAGATAGCAGAAGAGTAATATAGACGAAAGTGATTTAGTTTCTCCGCAAGTCCCTACCTGCCATGTGGAAATTTGAGTAATCTGATCTTCAAAGTTGAGTTTCCTATCATAAGTTATTCTATGTTGATATCTGTTGGTATGCGAGATTGTGAAATGGACTTGACTATGAGGTAATTATTACGCACGCATCTAGTCTCGGATAACAAACCCGCTGAATTGACAAAGACGCAATTTCTTCAAAGTCTGCACATCGTCCTGCTATCAGAAAACGGGATTTCCACCTTCAATGCACATTTCCAATATATTCAGAAGAAAGTGGCAAACTTAAATAGTCCGTTGTTGTCAGAACATTTTTTCGGTCAATCTTCGCCATTATCAACTCTGAAAATGTCATTTTACGTTAAGATGTATTTGATCGTAGGAAACCAGACAATTCTAATTCAAGATTATGATGCTGCACTATCAATTGTTCGGCAATTTCAATTTAAACCTAATTCTTGACCAGAACGATAACGCGTCATCAGTCATATCTCTTGTTCCTGTGAAAATAAATGACAGAAAGTGAGGAAATAGTAAGTTTGTCAGCAGTTCCGGCCTTCTTCCTGATGAAGATGCTAGGTGCCAATGCTGAATCTAGGCAGAACTTCCAATTGTATGTCATATCAGCCACAGTGCTAGCCACAGTGCTAGCCACAATCATTTTTTCCCACAAAAAAGAGAGTTTTGGAATACGTGCTTGAACAGTGTAAATAACACGATTGGTACCCTATTGAATGCAGAGACATACTTAATGAGCTCGGATTTAGAGGCCTGTACACTCAATTCAACTTCCTGAGTTCGAATGCCATGGCAGCTGACGGAGCTAAATGCAATTATATTAATTCTGGGACTATAACATCACGTTGACGTCCATGAGTTAAGCTCACATTAATATCACCGTAATCGTCGTCGTCGTGGCGATCCCCCGAGGTCGAGGATGATGGTCTTCGTTCCGTTGATCTATTTATGGGCTCTCAAATGGCTTATGAGTCCAGTCTTGGCTCTGAAAATTCAAAGCCAACAAAGCGAAGACGCCTGTGCATGTATTTGTTTAAGGTGTACTTGATGTTGCACCACAAAATCAGCGTAATAGCCACAATCAATTCACTTTTTTCCCACAAAAAAGGTAGAGTTTTGGAATACGCGCTAATCTCTTCAAGGGAAAGAAATGTATAGTCTTTAAACGATGAGGTCTACATGTGATTCTTGACGCACTAATATAGTTGATCACCATCTCAGTTCAAAGGCAATAAGAGAGGGACGATACATACTGGCATTGTCAGTGATGTCTTAATTCCCTGGAAAATAGATTGGCCAGAGATCATTTTCAGCAACCTCTCTTTACAATTTATTCAAACTGGACACAACTATCAGTATCAATACCAATATTGGATGCATGACTGGAGGCTCAGTCGTGGCTGAGAACTGAACCGTCTATTTAATGCAGAGGTTAATCGATTGATTTGGTTTTCATTCTTTTACGGGATGACCATTCCGAATCACCATACCGGTGAGGTCTTCTTAAACTGGTACTATCTTTCTAGCAAAGATACTCTCAAATGCTGTGAGAAGTCTTCAACGTTTGGATTTATTATTTCTTGAAGAAACTGTAAGACTGGAGTCATCCTAAGAGATGGCTTCCATGAAACCTTGCAGTGCTGTTTTTGAATGTATAAACGTTGCTTAATCACTAAAAAAAACATATAAGGGGATGACGTTACTTTCGTTTTCACACAAACAAGGTTAAACTGATTTGATCTGAAGGTGTGGTTACTCTGAACGACTATTAAATGCATACTTCAGCTGAGCTACAAATTCATTCGCAGGGATTTGAAAAAGCTGATTTTTTTTTTCATTTCGAATTCTTCTCAAAATCGCCCATCGACTACACAAATCCGCATACATCATCATAGGTGGACTGGTGATGCACAAGAACTGAGGAGAACAGCTGGCCTTCTTCAACATTTGGAACAGCGAACTCTGTTGACGAAAGCAGTATCGTTTACTTGTCAGAATAACAGAGGCTACGTGCACAGATTTCCTTCGTTTGACGACATGTTAACTTTTGATCCCTCGAGGAGAATATCAGATTCGCCTTATGCTGGCCAAATCCTCAAACAAACTCAGATTGAAATGAGACTCTGCTAGTCTCTGTCTGGTTTAATAAATAATCTCATGAACAGTGTTCCAAGTATGGACGGATGGTACCTGCGTTTCTTGGCATTATTTACGTTCAAATTGACTCGGCCTCCATCATGTCTTGATTCGCGAAGTTTAGTGAAGGGAGGAGAATTATTCACATAGCGGCTGTTTTACAATTACCACCTGTTCAATTCCGCAATATTTATCTCTATTCTCTGCTCCATCCAAAGCAGTTTCACGGTCAAATCATGATTAGTTAGTGAATGGCCCATTATCCAATATTCTTGAAAAACAATGCATCTTGTCGTTATCTCCTTACTACCTGTTGGAGTAAGAACACCATTGTGGTTATAACAGTATTCCTATTTCAAAGGGGGTTCAGTAGTTAATTAAGTCACTTTGGGAAGTTGATAGGATTGCTATTTACACTATATAAAGTAGGGAAGCATTAATAAGCAGTAGATCCATGAATTGTCCAAATGATATTGCTTTCCGGCACAATGACATTCATCGGCGTAATCCAAAGTGTCAAATCAAATGTAAGTGTTGCATATAACAGTTGATCTACTTATATTAATTTTGCCGGAATATGACCTGCCTAAAAAGGGATGGCTAGGTCAAACAAAGTTAAGACTTTCTGCTGAATTTAATTGTAATTATCCTTGAAACTGTAATATTAAGATCAACTCTTTGATGTGAAATCGTTTTAAGTTATATTCAGTGCTTCTTGCAGTCTCATTTATATAGTTATATTTTTCAGATGTAATTTATATTTGCAACCAATTAGAGAAAGGTGTCCAGTAGATAATCGACTTCACTTTTATTGAAATACCCATCATTGCAGAATCTGTACTTCAGCAAATTCGAGTTACTCCCCACAGGCAATATCGCTGATAGCTCGCGAAAAAGTGTGGCATCATGGAGCCCTGGTGAAACTTTGATCAATCAACCTCATCAAGCACTTCATGAACCACTTTCTTTCCATTGTAAGGTCTGAATTGTGATTTTCGTTTTTTGCTGATAATTACAATACATCTATTCCTGTATCTAAATCCTTAGAAAAAGTTGCAGTCAGTGTACGTACACAGGGTAACCTAAAGAACAATCTGCCATGGACAGTTAACTGACACTTCTATTCACTCTACCCAAGTGCAAGCAGTGTTCATTCACAACTAGAAAGTGAAAAACCATATACCCAGTTCTTCAATGGGATAACCATTGGCAATTAACCACCACCTACAGCATGGTGATCACCATTGATCAAAATCTCAACTGGATTAGCACATTAATACTACGACTAATGCAACTGGTCAGAGCTTGGGCATCACAGAGAGAGTTATACCTGAACATCTTTCCGTTATCAGGAAGGCAAAATTCAACAACAAGATGAGATACCACCCACTTGCCCAGATTAATGCAGCAAATACGACTCTCAAAATGTTCTGTCCCATCGAGCGTAAAGTCTTCTTCATTGTTACTAATCCCATCACTTAAACTGATTGCTCCTTTACCAATTGGTACATTGATCTAGCTTATACACTTAGAAATCGCAGTTATCCCTGAATGCCAAAAATACTGTGCATTTCTTTCAGCCAAGAACATAAATCATATTGATTTCATTGATAAAATAGTGTATTGCTCAAGACTTTTGAACAATTGATTCCTCATATGTAAGTAATCGTTATATAGAAGGATTCGATTCATTTCAATGCTTGACAAATACTTCATTATTGATTCAATAAATTACTGCGTTTTACAAAAGATAATAATTCTGAGGTCTTCATGCTTTTTTTTACCATTACTAGAGTAGTGTCACAATCACCCTTTGGGCCAGTACGAAAATAACCATAAGATACAATTGTTAGTTCAAATAAGATATTTTTTAAAATTTCTTCAGGAAAGGCTATTCTTTACCGGAAGGCGAAATGTCGAGATAAAATTCTAATTTATTGATGTAAATCAATGCTGTCTTTCCAGGGTTAATTACACTTCAAACCCAAATTGAAAACTAATCCATAGTGTTGCTTTCCGTTGTTAAAAGCGATTTCAGCATTGATCATGCAACAGACGATGCTGTATCGTCATCTCAAAACGCATTGCATGCGTAATACAAAACAGTCAGATTTCTCACTTATTTTAATTTAAGCCCTTGAAAGCCGCATTTTTTGTGCGATGGTGGATTACAATAATAGTGTGAATGAGCAAGGTACTGTTACCAGAATAGGGGAAATGGAACTGTTCTTATTCTGTGATGAAGAAGCATACTGATTTCAAATCTAATCCAGTTGCTAGTGATGAGTAATTCGGGTCTCTTCTGAGCTATTATTGTTCCAGAATCGATGTGCGGAGATCGGGTGAAGTACATCGCAAAACAAATGCTAAGGAACATTTTGATCAAGAAGTTAATAATTCCGAAGTACTCAGAGAGTTTGAGATGTTCTTTTTTCGCTGTGCAAACATGTATGCAAGCATTGTACTCCTATGTATGATGTACCAGCATTAAGGCATGCGATCTGGCAATTGGTCCTTTTTCCCTGTGCTGCTAAGAACAAAGACTGAACTGCTCCCTAAGATCCAACTAACGCCCTTCATCGTCATAACCGGTCACAGTTTAGTATCAGAATGGCCGTCGTGTAGCTCGGTGTTGGATTCACCAAGTTATCTTCGACAAATAAGCAATCATTTTAGAAATAATCTCATCGATTTATGAATATGCAACTGGTCCTTCCGAAACATGTTTTCTGGTGAGAGAAATTTTCACGACTTTTTTGAGCAAGCAAAAGAGGGTTGAGCTGCTGTCTATGTAATCGATTGTTGTGGAAATGGTCTTTGTTAAAAGGCATTGGTCTGTAAAATGGAAACTATTGTCCTTTACAAAACACTGGTGCGACATAATTTCTGGTCAGATTCGTTACTCCATTCCCGTGGAGCTACGCGTCGGTAACGTTGTTGGAAATATCACTAACGATTCAGGGATACATGCCAAACGTCAGTCAGATCGCAGTTTTTTCGGATAAATCGAGTACTGAAAAACAACATGTGGACGTGAATCTAGGCAAAGGGATTCTATATTTGAACGACAATATTAACAAAGAGCATCAGTGGGCCCAGAATCGCTTGACTATTAACTTTGCAGGGTGTGATTAAATATCCACTGAATATGTACAGTGTGGAAGTGGAAATTCTGGACGTGAACGATAATGCGCCCCATTTTCCGCAGAAGCAGTTCCGTTTGGAAATATCTGAGATGGCAGCCCAGGGTTCTCGTTTTCCTCTCGAGAGCCCGACAGATGTGGATGTTGGAACTAATACTCTACAAACCTGCCAGCTGGATCAAGAGGGACAATATTCCTGGATGTACAAATGCGTGGCAGAGATGGTAAGGTACCAGTGTTGGTGCTGTCGGATTCTCTCGACAGAGAGAAACAAACGACCTATAACTTAATCTTGTTTGCCAACGACGGCGGTGTTCCGCATGAGATGGGTACTATTGATATTATAATCTTTGTATTGATATTATATACTTTTCTTCAGCCTGGTTATTGTGTGCGTTTGTTAGAAAATGCGCCGGTAGGAACATTAGTAATCAAATTGATTACTGATCATCTGACTGAGATGAAGGTTTAAGTGGAGAACTGTTGTATTTTTCCAGCCGCCGCGCTTCTGCTAGGGTCCGTGAGCTGTTTGCAATAGATTCTAAACAAGAAGAGATCAAGCTTGAACGACAATTAAATTATGAAAAAGCTGTTTTGTACGAAATTAACGTGCAAGCAGTGGAGCAGAGTCCTGCCTTAATACCTGCGTATTGTGATGTTCTTGTGGAAATTTCTGACATGAATGACAGTGCCCGAGAGGTAAAAGTCACATCTTCTTCAAGTCCGGTCCCTGAAGATGCGCCAACGGGACTTTGATAGCTTTGATCGTTGCACAAGGTGCAGAATCAGGAGATTTTGGGAAGCATTAATGCCGTGTTGCAAGTAGCGTTCCGTTCAAATTGGATTCGTCCTTTAACAACCTCTGCATATTGGTCACCTAGCAGCTACTTGATCGCGAAATAGTCATGGAATACAATGTTACAAACATCTGTAGCGACGGTGGGGCCCTTCCTCTCTCAACCCAAAAATCCATATTGCTGCAGAATGCGAAAGTTAACGATAACGCACCACGCTTTTCTCGGTCTCTGTACACCACATTTTTGGCAGAGAACAAGTTCGTCGGTTCATCCATATTTTCAGTAACAGGCCACGATTTGCACCAAACCTCCGAGTTGTCCTATTCCATTTTACAGAACATGGTTGAAGTTTCTCCGGTTTATAATTTGGTCGACATAAATTCGGAAAGTGTCATGATATTCGCCAATCGTTCTGTTGATTATAAGCAGCTCAAAACCTTTCAGGTCAGAATGCAAGTCCAAGACTCCGGATCGCCGCCGATGAAAGGTCACGCGATTGTGGAAATGATCATTTTGGACCAGAATGATAATATTCCAGTCATTGTGTCTCCACAACCCGAATACGGATCAACAGCAGCTGAAACAATTCCCGGCTCGGCCGAATCAGGATATCTTAAGGTGACAGCGGTCGATGGCGATGCTGCTCAGAATGCTCGCCTTACTTCCCAGTTATTACAATCTACCAACTCCTATCTTCTTACAATTGCGCCCGACACTAGTGAAATCTGGTCAATTCGCAGTATTAAGGGTAACGATTCAAATTAACAACGATTGGTTATCCTGGTAATGGATGACGGTAAATCATCTCTGTTGGCCACAATGACCCTCCTCTTAATGGTGGGAGATATTCTTAAGGAAAGATACAGTGATGTTTCAGGTTTGAAAAAATCCAACTTTTGCACCAGGTTTCAGTTTCTACCGAGTTGTGGTATTGGCTGCAACGCCGTCAGTGTTTTTACTGATTGTAATAATTCTCCCTATTAAATTGCACAGACAGAGAATTGGATACAGCAGCCACAACAGGACGAACTGTCGTTTCCAACCTACTAATACACTGAATAGGTTGCAAAGAAACAATAAGAAGTTACATGTTCCTGCGAATTATGTGGAAGTTTTCGGTAGTGAACCTCTGTCTCAACGTTTCCGCTGTGAATTTTATTCGACATTAGGTTCCAGCAACAGAGACTTCAAAATTGCCCAGCTTGGAAAACGATCGGAATGTCAAGTGTGAAAACTCCATTGCTAAAGGGAACGTGAACATTTCGAATTCCATGAAAGCGTGAGAGAGGTGAGTCACATGCCGCATACCGCACAGACTTTTGTCAGTTATTCACTGATCTACTACAACTAATTATGTTTGTTGCTTGTCATCTGGTAAGTTCCTTCACCAGCACCCCATTTATTCACCAGGAAGAAATTTTTTAAACTCTGTGTTACTATGTGAAAGGCTGCCGCCGATTGGAGGGTTAATGTATGACCCCATTATCTTAGCAAAGAAACCAGGGAGCTACTGATCAGTAGTATAGATAATGCTGGGATTTATAATGAATATGTAATAGCATAGTTATGAGAAAATAATAATTTAATTAAGGTGAGTCAACACGGATTTATGGAAGAAAAATCCTGTTTGCTTCATCTATTGCAGGTTTTTGAGGATGCGAGCAATAGAATAGATAAGGGTGAACCAGGCAATGTGGCGTATTTAGATTTTCTGAAGACTTTCAGTAGCCTTCCACAGAGGAATTGCGTCCACAAGAATGAGAGTGCATGGAATTAATGGTAATATACTGATGTGGATTGACAACGAGTTAATAGACAGAAAGAAGAAGCGAGTCCTCCTCAGAATGCCAGGCTCCGTATAATTGTCACCAATACTTAGGCCCCAGCTATTCACAATCTCTGTCAACGATTTGGAAAAGTGGAACAAATGTCACATTTCCATGTTTGCTCATTAGCAAAACTGAGTAGGTTTGTGTGGAGGCTGCTGCTTTCAGGTATTTGCAGTGGATCTCAGACAAGCTACGAAGGTGAACGAGAATATTGGAATATTCCATGGAAAATATCAATACAGAGCAGGACAACACAGATGAGTTGGAAAATCAGTTCTTGGTGGATGTTAGATCATTCTAGAAAGATCAAATATCCTGTTCCTCTTCCTAATCCTTATGTTCCGATATTTTCAATTCAACGTTCACATGCAGTACTATGGGCACAGTAATACAATTATTTCTTCGTCCCAAAAATGTAGAATAACCTACCTTAACAGTATGAACTGGAATTTTTCATATATAGGTCATGGGACTTCCAGTGCCATCTTCAGATGCTACCGTCAGTTTAGCCATTAGTGTCCTGGAGCCATAGAGTTATACAGCCCAGAAACAAGCCTTTCGGCCCAGCACGTCCTTGCCGACTAAATTGCCTGTTTGAGCTCGTCTCACTTACCGCTCCCTCGGGAAAGCCGCCAACATAATCAAAGACCCTTCCCACCTTGGCCTTTCTTTCCCATCGGGCAAAGGATTCAAAAACTTGAGAACACTTAGGACTAGGATCAAGGACAGCTCCTATTCCGCTGTTATCAGACTCTTGAATGACCTCTTGTCTTGAAGATGAAGTCTTGATCTCTCAAGCTACCTGGTCATGACTCTTGCACCCTACCTGGTCATGACTCTTGCATCGCATTTGTCTACCTGCACTGTAGTTTCTCTTTAACTGCAACACTAAATTCTGTATTCTGTCGTTGTTTTCCTTTGTACTCCTTGTAATTTTGTATGGAATGATTTAGCAATAACATGCAAACAAAACTTTTTACTGTATCTCGCTGCATGTGGCAATAAAAAAAGAACAATTACCAATTGGCCAATATTCTTCAAAACCTTTCCAGGCCCTGTCCCTGTCTAAATGGCTTTTAATCATTGTAATTTTACCCGCCTCTACCACTTCCTCTAGCAGTTATTTCCAAATACTGACCACCCTCTGTATGAAAAAATGTCCCTTGATTCCTTTTAAATCTTTCCCCTCTCCTCTTAAACCCATGCCCTCTAATTTCAGACTTCCTGAGCCTCAGAAAAAGATTGTCACTATCTACCTTTTCTGTGCCACCATCTTCTGGCTCTTTTTACCAATCCAATTTTGTATCCAGTTGCTCCTGGATTCCATGTGCTCTATAAGTTCCAGACCAGCCTATCATGCAGGACCTTGTCAAAAGCCTTGATAAAGTCAATGTAGGCCACGTCTGCCTCTCTGCCTTCGTCAATCCTCCTGGTCACCTCTTCAAAACAAAACTCCATCAAATTCGTGAGACACGATTTCCCAAACACAAAGCCATGCTGACTATCTTTAATCAGTCCTTGCCTTTCCAAATGCTGGTAGATCCTGAACCTCAGAATCACCACCCCTCCCCCACCCCTCCCCACAGTAACTCTCCCACTTATGAAGTTAGGCTCACTGGGCTGTAGATTCCTGGCTTATCTTTGCAGCCTTTCTTGGTAAAAATGCATATATTTATCAGCCTGCAGTCTTCCGGTATCTCATCAATGGCCAAGGAAGATACAAATCTTTCTGCCAGAGGCCCTGAAATTTCTTGCCCGGCTCCGCACATTGTCCAAGGATACAGGTCCCGGGGCTTTGTACACCTTAATATGCTTTAAGAACGCCAGCACCTCCTCTTTTGTAATGTGGATACAATCCAAGACATCACTATTTATATTTATTAATTCCTTAGCTTGCATGACCTCCACAGTAAATACAAATGACAAATATTCATTTAAGGTCTCACCCATCCCTTATATCTTTATATGTATTCAGCACATTGATCATTCAGGGGAATTATTTTCTCCTTAGTTACCCTTTTGCTCTTAGTAAATTGGCAGCATATCGTAGCATTCTAATTTGCCTTATCAGCCAGAGTTATCTCCTGTCCTACGTTTGCCCTCCTGACTTCCCGGCGAAGTGAATTCCTAAATATCTTGTACTCCTCAACGGATTCTGTTGATGCCAACTGCCTATGCCGAGCAAGCGCTTTCCTTTTCCTTACCAGAACCTCAATCCCCTTGGTCAACCAGGTTTCCCTAATCCTTACAGTCTTACCCTTCACTCTAACAGAAACATGCTTTCCCTGAACTCTCCGTATTTCACCTTTAAAAGTCTTCCACTTGCCAACCATCGCGTTATCGGCAAACAACCTCTGCCAGTCAACCTTTGCAAGCCCTTGTCTAATGCCTTCAAAATCTGCCTTGTGCGACTATTACGTGATATATATTTGGGTCACGTTGCTCCAAAATGGCGAGGTATTTGTCGGAATGTGAAAGAGGACCAAAATTTAAAAAAAATGTTGAATATCACGGATGTATGTGTTTGGTCTTTTTGAGAATCAGGGAATATCTGTACAAATATTTCCCTAAAACGTTTGTTTTGATTACCTGAAAGGCTATTTCTAATTCGATGATTGGTCCAGGTTTTCTTCAGTTCACTGATATCCTTAAGAACAAATTTCTTAAAATCTGATCTGTCCATTGTAAATCTATTCTCTAATACGGAGCTGTTGTGAAGGGATCAGAGAGTCATCAGTATAATATCTGTCCAGTAACACCCTAGCTTCGAGCCTAGCATTTTCAGCATAGCACTGCAACTAGTGTATATTAGAAATGTGGGCATGACTTCTCTCTCATTGCTGTAACCTGGCAAAATCCATGGCATACTTTCTCATGTACAGAAAGACTCGGATAGGGAGATACCAGGAAATACTTGTGTAGTAATTTTAGTTGTTCATAACGGTGACAAGAACTTTGGAGAGAGCTTTGATAAATATAATATTTAAGACACCAATGATCTAAATTGAATTTCTCCCTTTCAAAAAAGTAGGAGACAAATTAACTGATAATCTAGAGAAGTGCCGGTGAGTGAGTCGGGCGTTTCTTAACTGTTCAAAGGCTAACAGCTCAGTTTGTATTTTTGTCCCAAATTCGCCGTTGTCTTTTACGGGGTGATCCACACGTTTACATTATTGATTCATAACTTTCGCCTGAATTTTCTCTGAAAATGTAACGATTTATATGAATGGATGTTGTGCAGATGAGATTCTCTAGGGTGGATTGGTTCGGCTACGGGGAGAGACTATTGACGCTGTTTATTTTCCACAGTGCAGAGAAGGCTGGGAGGAGTTTGACTCCGGCTTACAAAATTATGAGTGTAGCATGGATAGGATAAATGATAAGAAAGTTGTACCCTCAGTAGAGATGTATATAACCAAGACGGCATTTAATCTCGGTAAGTGGTAAAGGAGAGCGGGTTTGAGGATTATTTTTTTCATTCAAACCGTCGTGAAAATCTGGAAAGCACAGAGCGGCGGTAGAAAAAGAACGTACTCACGTGCTCAAGAGCTGATAAATGGAGGGCAAAGGCTGGAAATTTGGATTTGTACAGATAGTTACATGATGGATAGCATGGACATAGTGGGCAGAAGTATCTGTTTCTGCCGTGTCTGTATCTAAGGTCCCAGAAAATCTGGGGTCATTTACTGCGGAAGCCACGTATCTGCGAAAATTAGCCATACATGTTCTTATTCATGGCTATTGTTACCAATTGAAAACTATTTAAGTTGTGGAGCATAACTCAAGTCAGGGACCTTACATGATCCCGAAGTATGCTGAATCAAAATGAGGTACTGAATATGTTTCTTCCTACTATCTGGGATTGACCCAGCGGGGTACACTAAAGTAAGTAAATTGAGACGAGCTTCAAAGTGTTTAAATGATCTCTCGACGATGCAGAGCACTATAATAAACTAATGTGGCCCAATTTAAGGGATATTTACTTGCTCGTCTGAGTTTTGTTGCTTCAAGGCCAGCTGTACTTCGAATACATATTCCGGATTAATAAATGCATTTTGAGAGCTGTAATCTGCTAAAGATGTTGTCTTTCAAGCGACAGTTTTTCTATTAGTTTGTGGACGTAGGTGTCCTTAAAACGTCAAGCATTTTTGACAAAGTGATTGTGAATTGTCTCCTTGAACCGCTGCCGGTGAAGGAAGACCCACAATGCTACTGGGTATGGAGTGATCGAATTTTGAGCTACCAACTAAAGAAGATATTCCCATACGGGTGTTGTGTATTTTAGAAGTAAATTGAAGGATGGCACTGGTCTTGAAAAAGTTATCGTGTGTTTTAGATGTTCTGTCGAAAAGGCCTTAGCACATTGTATTGACGACAGTCATGATGTCCACATAATCAATCTAATCAATGGAATGAATGTTTGGAATGGCAGATGCGATATTGCTTAAGTTGGCCAGTTTGGCTATACTTAGGTGTCATTAGACCCACCATCACCCAGTTATTCCATCACACTTTTGAACCCGTATCTTAAAGATTACGGACGTTTTTGAGCCAGGAAGTAAATTATTCACGAAAGGATACCCTGCCTTGGACATGCTACTGTCGTTTATACGTTTATATGCCAGGCCCAATTATGATTCCATTAATGATAGGGAACTCTTCTACGGTAATGTAATTAATACCGGAAGGATATACTGAGGTTTTTTCTTGTCTTTGATTGGAAGGATGGTGATCCCCATATTACCAGATTCTTGTGAAGCCATATTTGTTTGTTGACCAGGCGTACTGCATGCAGAAAACGTACCGCAAGGAAATTTCATAATCAAATTATATATCACTGATATAGATGAAAGAGACGTTATGCTCTTTCAGCGTCAATGCCTCTGTTTGAGCCAGTTAAAGGTTTCATGTAAAATTTGGAAATAGGAAATTTATAGACAATTTGGAACTCGCAGTAAGAAGTGGGGTGCAAAGAATGAATAGGTGCCCTCATACAATACCTGAATGTTATGATGCAGTTCTGGATGTCACCAGGTTTCCCAATGAATTTAATGAGATCGTTTCTTTGAAAGACGAAATGCTAAAAAAGAAAAAGAACAACATTAAAGATGTTTTCAGCGGTAACGCAGTGAAAGGTTTCAAATGCTGTCCATGTACAGGGGTATTAGAACTAGGAATAGAAGCAGGACTGTGATATTCACTCATTTTAACAGACTGGGTCAATCAAATGGACAATGCATGATTCATACCCAGCCCTTCTATAGTCTGAGATGCGTATTCCTTGTTGCCCTTAACTAATAACCACGTGTCCATATCAGTTTTGGAGGAATTCAGTGTTCATGTAATCAATGTCCTTTCTGTTGAGAGATTTGCAGATTGGCACCATCGTATCTGGGAAAATGTACGAGATATCACTTCAAACGTATCAACTCTAACTCTAACTCAGAGTATCTGACAGTCAATGGCTAACCTCCTGACACAGCAAATCCTTCCAAGATATATAGCGATGGAATATGCTCCACTTGTTTGGAGCAGTGCAGATCCAAGAACACTCTGAAACTTGACATCATCCAACTCAAAACATTCCTCTTTATCGATACTCCATCCATCACTCTAAACATTTATTTCCTCCAGCACAGATGCGCAAATGTTGCAGCATCGATCATCACTAAATATGACAGTTGCTTGCCGCATCTATTCCATCAACAATTCCTAAATGTATCACTTCCACCATCAAAGATCTCACATGCCTATGAACACCACCTACGCGGTTACTCCCAAATCATCTCACATCGTGAGATGGAAATGCATCGTCACTAGGGTCCAGATTCTTGATCTCCCTAATAAGAATCTATGCATAGCGGTGGCCCTCCCAGAGATTTGTGCTTCGTCTGTGGCCACAGATGACGTTCCGGAAGACTGGAGAGTGGCTAATGTGGTACCATTGTTTGAAAAGGGTAGCGAAAAGAAGCCAGGGAACTGCAGGCCAGTGAGGCTGACATCGGTGGTGGGTAACTTACTGTAGGGAATACTGAGGGACCGGATCTACCAACGTTTGGAGAGAAAGGGTCTGATTCGGTGCAGTCAGCATAGCTTTGTGTGTGGGAAATCGTGTCTGACAAATCTCTTGGAGTTCTTCGAGGAGGTAACCAAAAGGGTAGATGAGGGTCGGGTAGTGGATATTATATGGACTTTAGCAAGGCCTTTGACAAGGACCCTCATGGCAGGCTAGTCTGGAAGATTAGATTGTATGGAATCCAGGGAAAGATAGCAGATTTAATTCATTATTGGCTAAGTTGTGGGAAGCAGATGGTGGTGGTCGATGGTTGTTTCTTGGACTGGAGGCCTGTGTCTCGTGGTGTGCCACATGTGTCGGTGCTGGGACTTTTGTTGTTTGTTATTTATATAAACCATTTGGATGTGAATGTACAAGGCACGGTTAGTAAGTTTGCAGATGATACTAAAATAGTTGGTATTGTAGATAGTGTAGAGGGTTACGAAAAATTATAGGTGGATCTTGATCATCTAGGTATGTGGGCTGAGTATTAGGAAATGGTTTTCAATGCAGATAAATGTGAGGTATTGCATTTTGGGAGATCAAACTATGGTAGCACTTATACAGTGGATGGTATGGATCTGCAGAGTATTATTGAAGAGAAGGACTTAGCAATGCAAGTGCACAGCTCGCTGAACGCGTCGGCACAGGTAGATAGGGTGGTGAAGAAGGCAATTGGTACGCTGGCCTTCATCAGTCAGGGCAATGAGCATAAGATGCAATTATATAAGATATTGTTCAGGCCACAATTAGAGTATTGTGTACAGTTTTGGACACCTTGTTATAGTAAAAATGGTATTAAACTAGAAAGAGTGCAGAAAAGATGTACCAGGATGTTGCCTGGACTTGGGAGCCTGAGTTACAAGCGGAGGTTGCGTAGACTAGGACTTTATTCCCTGGAAAGTAAGAGATTGAGGGGTGACCTGACAGAGGTACCTAAGATCACGAGGGCAGAGACAAGGTGAAAACACATAATGATTTTCCTACGGAGGGGGTGCTAAAATAAGAGGGCATAGGTTTAAGATCGCAGGCGAGAAAATTAAAAGGGACATCTGGGACAGCTTCACGCAAATGGGGGTGCGTATTTGGAACGAGCTGCCAGAAATAGTGGTTGAGGCGAGCACATTAACAACGTTTAAAGCCATCTAGAAAAGAATAGGAAAGGTTTAGAGGGCAATGGGCCAAAAGGGGAGGAGATGGGACTAGCTTGCTGGGCAACACAATTGGCGTGGATGAGTTGGGCTGAAGGGCCTGTTTCCATGCTGTATGACTCCATGACGCTATGAAAGTGTCTCAGTGGAATGTCTGCAGCGTAAAGAAGGCAGATGTCCCCCCATCCTCATCCTCAGTGTATGAAATTTGGGGATAGGAAACATACTGATCTTGCCAAAAGTTCAGGTCTCGTTTAAAGAAATATAAATACAACACAGTAAAACGATGAGATCTTATCTGAGGTATTGTGTGCAATGTTGATCTCAATTTCTATGGACGGGTTTATTTCTGTTGGAGATGCGAAACGCTCAAGGGAAAAAGTCTTTACCTTATGAGCAGATTTCGACTGAGGTCCTCGACGTCAAAGGAGGTTTCAAAGGATGTCCGAGGTTTCCATTGAAAGATTTGAAACGGAACATTGTCTCTCAAGGTGAGAATCTGAGAAGTGGAGGCAAAATTTAGAGATAAGGGCTGTCATTTCGGAGCTGGGTGAAATGGTATCTCGCAATCAAAATTGTTGCAATTATTTAGACTCCTGAAGGTATATTCAAGGCAGATTCTGGACATTGAAAGCAAATTACCTGAACCTGGACTATGCAAAACGGAGTAAATTCGAGGGGACCGTGAGTTCTATTATGGTGGTTAATTGAGAAGAGCAATAAATGTGAACTTTGTCAGTGACATGCTTTATTGTTGTTGTTGTTATAACATAGAACATGGAGGAGTCCAGGACCATCAGGCCACCATGTCTATGCCAACCATGCCAAATATAAGTAATCCCATCTGCCCGCACATGGACTATATCCTCTATAGCAGATGCTCTGTACCTGAGAGTGCACCCGGTCTCTCAATAAATTAGTCTTCCTACACTGGGCTAGTGCGTAATTCGACACTGTACTGGGTGGTGCCCAACGGCGGAACGGGAGATCAGATCTATTTGTCTCTGACTTCCTCGTTCTAATTCAAGTAGTCCAAGGCAATCTGAATTGAGTGAAGGACAGAACCTCGGTTCATCGTGGAATATCCAGCACGAAATGAGTTCGATTCAACCCAACGCTAAACCAAACTGCACTTTGCGCAATTGTATATAGAGTGGCATGCAGAAGTTTGGGCACCCCTGGTCAAAATTTCTGTTACTGTGAATAGCTAAGCGAGTAAAAGATGACCTGATTTCCAAAAGGCATAAAGTTAAAGATGACACATTTCTTTAATATTTTAAGCAAGATTACTTTTTTATTTCCATCTTTAACAGTTTCAAAATAAGAAAAAAGGAAAAGGGCCCGAAGCAAACGTTTGGGCACCCCGCATGGTCAGTACTTAGTAACATCCACTATGACCCACTTTGGCAAGTATCAAATCTTGTAACCGCTTTCTGTAGCCAGCTAAGAGTCTTTCAATTCTTGTTTGGGGGATTTTCACCCATTCTTCCTTGCAAAAGGCTTCTAGTTCTGTGAGATTCGTCAACCGTCTTGCATGCACTGCTCTTTTGAGGTCTATCCACAGATTTTCCATGATGTTTAGGTTGGGGGACTGTGAGGGCCATGAAAAAACCTTCAGCTTGTGCCTCTTGAGGTAGTCCATTGTGGATTTTGAGGTATGCTTAGGATCGTTATCCTGTTGTAGAAGCCATCCTCTTTTCATCTTCAGCCTTTTTACAGACGGTGTGATGTTTGCTTCCAGAATTTGCTGGCATTTAATTGAATTCATTCTTCCCTCTACCAGTGAAATGTTCCCCGTGCCACTGGCAGCAACACAAGCCCAAATCATGATCGATACAGCCCCGGGCTTAACATTTGGAGAGATGGTCTTTACATGAAATTCTGCACCCCCTTTTCTCCAAACATACCTATGCTCATTGCAGCCAAGAAGTTCTATTTTAACTTCATCAATCCAGAACTTGTTTCCAAAATGCATCAGGCTTGTTTAGATGTTCCTGTTCAAACCTCTGACGCTGAATTCTGTGGTGAGGACGCAGGAAAGTTTTTCTTCTGATGCCTCTTCCATGAAGGTCATATTTGTGCAGGTGTCGCTGCACAGTAGAACAGTGCACCACCACTCCAGAGTCTGCTAAATCTTCCTGAAGGTCTTTTGCAGTCAAACGGGAGTTTTGATTTGTCTTTCTTGCAATCCTACGAGCAGTTCTCTCGGCAAGTTTTCTTGCTCTTCCAGATCTCAACTTGACCTCCGCCGTTAACTGCCATTTCTTAATTACATTATGAACCGAGGAAACGGATACCTGAGACCGCTTTTCTAACTACTTGTAGCATTCTCCTGTTTTGTGGACATCATTTATTTTAATTTTCAGAGTGATCGGCAGCTGCTTCGAGGAGCCCATGGCTGCTGATTGTCGGGACAAGGTTTGAGAAGTCAGAGTATTTATAAAGCTTTTAAATTTGCATCACCTGGCCTTTCCTAACGATGACTGTGAACAAGCCAGAGTCCTAACAAGCTAATGAAGGTCTGAGACCTGGTAAAAGTTATCTGAGAGCTCAAATCTCTTGGGGTGCCTAAACTTTTGTATGGTGCTCCCTTTCTTTTTTCACTCTAAAATTGTACAAATCAAAAATAATACACTAATCTTGCTTAACATGTTGAAAAGAATGTTTCATCTTTAACTTTATGACTTTTGGAGATCAGTTCATCTTCTACTCACTTAACTATTCACAGTAACAGAAATTTTGACCAGGGGTGCCCAAACTTTTGTATGCCACTGTATCTCGGAGAAGGTGTCATTCCTACTGAATAATTTCAACAATATTCAACAGTCAATATTAACTATTATAATGAACAACATTGGAAATATACAGTAAACCCTAAAATGGATGGGATGTGAAAAGATTGTACTTGTGAATCTGAGAACATGCATCATGTTCGGATCACCATGCTCGGAAATATCTTGGCATATTCTTTGAGAAGAGGATAAGTGATAATCACAACTCAAGAAAATAATAAAATAATCAGATCAGAAAATTTCAAAATGCCACGCGAAGTCCTGGAGTCAAATCATCTGGATATCATAAAATAACAGACCCAGCTAATTAAAATTAGGGGAGAGTCTTTGACTCTGCTTCCCTTTGCACAGATGCTGCCTGAAGTGTTGATTGATTCCAGCATTTTCTGTTGTGGTTTCAGTTTTCCATCTTAGGTAAATGTTATAATATGTGGAATATGATATGGTTAAGAACCAGTACTTCCTGGATCAATCACCAAGCTTTGAATCTCTGCATAAAGTACAAATTACTCCGATCTGCATCAGAACTTTATTTGGATCTGAAACTCTCTGTCACAGAAATGAATGATAGTAAGTTTGAAATACAACGATGGAGACATGCTCAAACTAATATCGTAGCTTGTGAGCCATTGGTCAATAATTCCATCCTTGGAGAAATTGATCTCCCAGCACCTTCGTCACTGTGCATATTGACTATTAGTATCTTCGTTTTCAAATCTTAACTTCGACAGAAAATCGTTATATTGACTACAATGTCGAAACATTTGGAAGCCTTTGGGAAATAGCAATGTTCTTATAAAACCTGTTCAGGATGATCAAAATTAAATTAATCACGTTAGAATTGCAGGTTAAGATCCTCTACCACTTTATCATATGCATCAGGCTTCATATTTTATCTTAGTTCTATAGCAATCCCTTTTGTAGCTGTTTTGTCGCTAAAATTGGGCGCAAACCTTAAACGTCTGACAGTGATCAGCAGGCAATGATACAGCAGCTGCCAGTGATTTAAGCAGCAGCTCTGGTCCCGTTCTGGCACACAATTTTGAGTAAAAGCAGTCATTTCGATGTCCCCATTTAAAAAAAATCTAATTTCACAATTTTGGGGGGAAATAACTTGCACTATAAGTAACATGTTATATGTTAAGTGCAATAAAGGGGGTGAAATCCAATTTCCAGACATCACAGTTTTTGATTATGTAAGAATTATAACGCTTCTAACTAATTAAATGTTTAATATGATTGGTGAAATGAAGACACTAACAACAAGACAAATCTGCTTCAGTTGCATTTAAAAACTTAAATATGCAACATAAAATAGCTTGTTTTAGAAAAATGGGGATAGTACAACCTATTGTTTCATGCTGCATAATAACACGGAAGGATATCTTCGTCGCTGAATATAACCCACAAAAAAGTCCAGCATTGTTTGCATTTTTCATTGAACAACCAATAATGTGAAATGACAAGCAAGGATTCCACAAGGCAGTACAACTTTAAGAAATACGAAGTTGCCTGATAGATTGAATATTATAATACTTCACCGACCTATCAGAAGCGGAGTTGTGACTGGTGATCCTGCCCGCCCGCTTGTATTCGCATCCACCATTGCGTCGGTTCTGCACACGAATGCTGATCCTCGAGCAGGCTCGGCAGTGTAATCGATTTTGCGGTCGAAATCGTGGACATTTTCACCAGAATTAATAAGAAAGGCAGATAAGGAATCTTCAGATTTTAAACCATGATTAGTTTGCGGTAGTCAGATATACTCACTTGGAAAAACATGTAAGTAAATGACATTCCGATTTATCGAAACGAGCCGTTGCTCCGAGAAAACTGGGATGTTTTGTGCTGGAAATGAGACGTCATAAACACCACTGGCTATTAAAATGGATATTATTGTGTTGGGCATTCTCTTTCTGGGATCTAATTTACGGACAGATTCGTTACTTAATTCCTGAAGAGCTGCAGCTGGGAGCCTTTGTTGGGAATATCGCAATTGATTTGGGTTTAGACGTGAAAGAGCTCAAAACCCGCAGTTTCCGTATCGTTCCTGGACCCTCGAAACATTATTTCGGCGTAAATGAGAACAATGGCATTTTATTTGTTAAGGAAAAGATTGACAGAGAACAGATCTGTGGACCGATCGTGCTCTGTATCTTGTCTTTAGAAACAGTGATTGAAAACCCATTCAGTCTGCACGAAGCTGAAGTGGAGATTTTGGATGTAAACGACAATGAACCCACCTTTTCGGAAAGCCAGATGCGCCTCGAAATCTCGGAAATGGCTGCACCGGGAACAAGTAATCCACTTGAGTGCGCTCACGACCCAGACGTAGGAAGTAACTCGCTGCAATCATACCAGTTAGTTGAGAATGATTACTTCACTTTAAACGTTGAAAGTCGAAATGGGAATGAAGACATGCCTGTGTTAGTTTTGCAAAGACCCCTGGATAGAGAGGAAACATCTAGTCACAGGTTATTGCTGATTGCTAAAGACGGCGGCGTCCCCGCGCGTTCGGGAACTGCAGAGATATTAATAATCGTGAAAGATGCAAATGATAATGCTCCTGTGTTTCCGCAGTCCGTTTACAGGGTTAACGTGATGGAAAACATGCCCAAAGGGACGTTAGTTATCAAGCTAAATGCCACTGATTTGGACGATGGGTCAAATGGAGAGATTATTTACTCTTTTGGTCGCCAAACCTCCAATAGAGTGCGTGAGCTTTTTAACGTAGATTATAAAACGGGTGAAATCAGAATCAATGGAAAATTAGACTATGAAGAAAACAATATGTTTGAGATAAATATACAGGCAGTAGATTCTGGACCAGTCGCAATTCCAGCTTATTGCCATGTGCTTGTTCACGTTGTGGATATAAATGATAATGTGCCAGAGGTGATTGTGTCTGCACTATTTACTCCTGTTCCGGAAGACTCAGAGCCAGGGACAGTTGTGGCTCTAATCAGTGCCACAGACAAAGATTCGAGAGACAATGGAAAGGTAAATTGTCGAGTAGCAAATGGTGTTCCTTTCCAACTGGATTCATCTTCCAAAAAATACTTAAAACTTCGCACACAATATCATCTTGATCGTGAAAATACTTCGAGGTATGAAGTCACAATCCTCTGCGATGATTCAGGTTCACCTCGACTCACAGCCAATAAAATTATTCTGGTGGAAGTTTCGGATAGAAATGATAATTCGCCACACTTTTCTCAACCTTTATATACAGCCCACGTAATGGAGAATAATGTTATTGGGGTGTCCATCTTTTCAGTGACAGCATTTGATCCAGATTTATATCAGAACTCTAAATTAAATTATTCCATCATACCGAGCCAGATTCAAAGTGAGTCAGTGTACAATTATGTAAATATCCAATCAGAGAAAGGGATAATAATTTCGCAAAGATCCTTTGACTACGAGAGTCTCAAATCTTTTCAGATACGCGTTCAGGTGACGGACTCTGGGCAGCCACCGCTCTCCAGCAACGTCACAGTGAAGTTTATTATCCTCGATCAGAATGACAACGCTCCGGTTATTGTACATCCGTCACCGGATTATGGATCGACAGTAACAGAGACAGTGTCTCGTTTGGCAGAGCCAGGCTATCTGGTTGCCAAGGTGTCTGCCAAGGATGCTGACTCTGGACAGAACGCTCACCTTTCATATCAAATTATCCAGACTACCAATCATGGACTTTTTACCATTTCACCAGACACTGGCGAGATATGGACAATCCGTGGCATAACAAACAAAGATGGCGCAACGGAAAGGTTGGTTATTAGTGTAAAAGATCACGGTACACCGCCACTTTCAGCTTCACTGACTATCATGTTATCATTGACAGACAATGATATGGAAAAACTTTCTGATGCAAACAGGTCAGCTCAAGAACCCAGAACATTTGCAGATATTAGCATTTATTTAGTCATATGCTTAGGTGTAATTTCGTCTACCTTTTTCGTCGTTGTGATTTTACTCGCCATTAAAGTTCATAAAGGCAGGAGCCGTTTTGATTCCCATAGTTGTTACCTGAGTTCTTGTGGTTGCTTTGAAACACGAACTTCGCTGAATGGAATCCAAAAAGCCAGCAGAAATGTTGAAATAGTTCCAAACTACGTGGAAGTGTTTGGGGGTGATCCACTTTCTCAAAGTTTCCGCTATGACACGTGTTCGAGTCCCGGCACAGCAGGAAGGCATGCCATGTATCCTAATATAAACAACGCACCTGGAGGCAAGGTTAATCTCAGCTGTGGAAATGAAGAAACTGCAAAGAATTTGAACTGCAAGCGCAATGAGGTGAGGAGCTCTGAGCAAAACACTTCGGGGTTTCACTTGGATAGGCAGTCAACTCAAAATGTTGGTACAAAAAATGTCATGCTTATTTTGTCAATAGCCATGATGAGTGAACGTTGAACATCTGAATTCATTTTCTGTCAGTATTTTCTGTCCCTTAGTCGTCAATTTTCGAGATAGGAATCAAAAAATGTAGGTGCCGTGTCAAGAGTAACTGTAGCTAAACTTTTGAGAAAGAATTGAATGATCAAATGAAGAGTCGTGTGGCAAAATAAGAGAGAACGGATTGTATTCCCATTTGCATTCTGGGAGCGGAGGACGTGCCATGCTTAACCAACCGTGCACGTTATCTTTCACTGGACTTCGAAACTACTTCAGTTTTTGTCTATGATATTTTGTCTATTTTCTCACTCTCTAACGGTTCCCATTCACTTAATGACCAGATGCATTTTATGCCCGTGGCTATCCTGATTTTATCCCATTAGAAACATCCCTTTCCCCACATTCCCAGCTTCGTTTCTCTCCTTTCCAGTTGTAAAGAGTGGTGTTCGACCTAAATTTTTAACTCTGTTTCTCTTCCCGCACATGAATCCTGACATGCTAAGTATTTCCAGCATATTCTCTTGTTTTAGATTTCCAACATCTGCGGAATTATTGATTTGCATTAGAAAGAGTTTGAAAATGTTAAGCCATACTACTCCGAATGTAGAACAGTCTGTTTGGCCTGAATTCAGGAAGACCAGAAATACGTTTGTATCAAGTTGCTGCTTAGGATGAGGAAGAAAGTATCGATGAAATAAATTAAACATATTTCTATGAGAAGGGCCGATCGATCGGTTTTGGTGAAGGGAGAAAGTGGAACGTTTCAGGCCCAGTACTGAGAGAAGAAGCAACGAAAAATACTGTGGGATTGTGGGGGGGGGGGGGGGGCGAATTTAATAGTATCAGTAATAATTGTATTGTTATAATGCGCAAGTAAATATACTAAAAACTGGTATTCCTTGACTGCGCAATTGAAACGTTACATCAGAAACGTTGACCACATTATACTGAATTATACCAATTAAAACATATTGTAGTTTTAGAGAGTATATGGAAGTGAATGAACATACGCGGCAAGTCATTTTTCCTACCAAGAACAAAGAACTGAAAAGCACTTCAACATTCAATTCTGAATTTTGCATTCTGAATTGCATTCAGCTCTGGTCGCCCCATTATTGGAAGGATGTGGAGACTATGGAGATAGTGCAGGAGTGGTTTACCAGGATGATCCCTGGATTAGAAGTCATGCTCTATTTGGAAAGGCAGGACAAACGAGGATTGTTTTCTCTGGAGCGTCGGAGGCTGAGGGCAGATCGGATAGAAGTATTTAAAGTTTTGAGGGAAATAGTGTAGACACCCGCTATCTTTTGCCTGGGGTTAATATGTCTAATTCTAGGGGGGGGGCAAGCATCTGGGGGGGGGGGGGTGCGGGATGAAATTCAAAGGAGATGAGCGGTCATGTTTTTTACGCAGAGTTGTGGGTGCCTGGAATGTGCTGCCAGTCGTGGTGGTTGAAGTAGGTACAAGAGAGGCGTTTAATAGGCTCTTTGATAGGCACACAAATATGCAGAGATTCGAGGGATAGCAGCCATGTGCAGGCAGAGGGCATTTGTTGTCATGAATTAGTTTGGCACAATATCGTGGGTCGAAGGGCTTCCTCCTGTGCTGTACTGTTCCATGTGCTATGTTCCAAGACATTCAGCCCACCACGTCTGCACCAACTATGAATGATGCCAATCTAATCTGAAGCTATCTGCCTGCATCTGTTTTGTATCCCTCTATTTCCTGCCTGTTGGGGGATCTGTCTAAATGCCTCTTAAATGCCACTATCATACCTCCTTCTACCACCTCCCCTGGCAGCGTGTTCCAGGCACATACCACTCTGTGCTATAAAAAAAACTTGCCTCGCAATTCTCCTTTCACTTTCCCCCCTTAGCCTAAATCAATACCCTCCAGTATTTGACATTTGCTCCGTGTGAAAAAATACCAAGACCATCGACGCAATTCACACCCCTTAATATTATATAATTATATCTGGTGGCCCTTCAGCTTCTGACGCTCTGAAAATAGCAATCTAAGTTTGTCCAGTTCCTCCTTATAGCAAAATACATCATATTATTCCAGAACAGAGCGGGGGCATACAGAGGCACAATCTTTGAGACTCACCTAATTTTTATCGATGTACCATCCTGTCTGGATGTATCACGGATTGGATTGGCAAATGCTCTGTCCTGGAATGAAAGAAACTGCAGAGAGTTGTAGACACAGCTCAGTACATCTCGGAAACCAGCCTCCCCTCCAAGGACTCGGTCTATGCATCTCGCTGTCTCGATAAAGTAGTCAGCATAATTCAAGACCCCACCCAGCCCGGATATTCTCTCTTCCCCCTTCTCCCTTGGGGCAAAAAGCACGTACCACCGGGCTCAAGGATAACTTCTATCCCGCTATTATAAGACTATTGAACGGTTCCCTCGTACAATAATGGACACTTCACCTCACAGTATACTTTGTTATGACCTTGAACCTTATTGTCTACCTTCACTGCACACTCCCGGTAACTGTGGCATTTTATTTTGCATTATGTTATTCTTTTCCCTTGTACTATCTCAATGGAGGGTGTAATAAATTGATCTGTATGAACGGTATGCAAGACAAGTTTTTCACTAGACCTCGGTACAAGTCAGACTAATAAACCAATTCCAATTCCAATATATTGTTGCAGACGCTACATATCTTGACAGTTATTATTCGTCACATTCTGAAAGTTTCAATCACCAATGAAGAAATGAAATGGGACTAGAAGTTCTGATATTTTCCAATTGCGCATTTAATATGTCGGGAAAGTGTAGAGCGAGCTGAAAACAAAAGAATACTCAGGCTGCATCTGTGGAAAGTTAAAAAATTAACAATTTGGTCTGTGACCCTTCGTCGGGTCGATGACCCTTGCTAGAAGACTTTATTTTTGTCTTCTACGTCAGCATTAAATAATGAACTATTTCCTTTTCTGAATGTAATTTTACCCCGGATAAAATGCCATTTGATGCCTTTCAACGTTAGGAGAACATGGATAACGTAAGCAAATAAGTTCTGTAGGACAATATTCTGAGACGAATAACCTCATGCAATTTAAATGATGATTACATTGAATAATATGAATGATTATTTACGTGCATTTTAATGAGTATACACTAATTAGAAATGTTTGTACTTTTACTGTGTTGTTGGTGCGCAGCTTGCGAATACACCTGCTGCTAGAACAGCAAGCCTATTGCATGGTTTAGTAAAGGCTGAAGCATAAAAAGAAAATAATTTAAATTTATGCGTTGAGCATCCCTCAGCTAGTGTTTTCGCAAAGCGCTCGGTGGGAGAAGACAAATCGATAAATTATTCGTAAGTGACAGAAAAGGCTTTAAAAGTAGGTGGAACTGCTCAGAATTCAGTATAATTTCAACAAAAAAGCAACAACGAGGCTCTGATTGTGCTGGAGGACTCGCCAGCATGGTTCCAGAAATTAAAACTAAATGCTACTACTTAAATTACTGTTCCATTTCATTCCACTTGGTTAATTTCGAAATATGTGTGTTTAGCTCAGGTGCACTTAAAGATTGTGAAGTTAAAATTGCGGGATTCTAAAATGGGACAATTCAAAATTTTAGATAATTTGAGCTGAAGGATATGCTTTTTGGTGTGATCAGCTTCCAATGGATATGCAAAGGTAGTCCGGTTATACTTCAGTTGTGCAAAGTGCCCCCAAACATTGGAAATATGATTGGTGACGCATCTGCCATTTCACCAACTTCTTTATCTGAACTAAAAAGAAAAGATGGTACTTCTTTTCAAGGCAAAATTATTAGACACAATCTCACTTAATTTAAATCCTTCTCAACTATTGTTAATAGATTGCTTGGTTAAGAAGAATTTCATCAGGTCGTCGATTTCTATCAAGTATTATCTCGTACATGGACTTAAGCAAGGTCTTTGACAAGGGCTCGCATCGTACACTATTCCAGAAGATTAGCTCACATGGAATCCAGGGTGACCTCGCCAACCAAATACAAAATTGGCATGGTGGAAGGAGTCAGCAAGTGATAGTAGAGGGTGTTTTAAAGACCGGAGTCCCGTGACCAGTGGTGTACCATAGGAGCGGGACCGAGTCCACTGTGGTTTGTCAACTACAGTATATTAACGATTTGGATTAGAATGTAGTTAGAATAGTTAGTAAGCTTGCCGATGACACCAAAATTGATGGTATAGTGGACTGAAGACGGTTATCTAAGATTACAGCGGGATCTAGATCAACTGGGGAAGTGAGCAAAAGAATTCCAGGTGGAATTTAACTTGGACAAGTGCGAGGTATTGCACTTTTGATAAGTTAGACCAGGTCAGTACTCGCACAGTAAAACGTAGGGCCTGGAGAGTGTTGTGGAACAGAAAGTTCAAGGAATACAGGTATACGCTTCTCTGAAAGTGGAGACACTGGAAGACAGAGTGTTCAAGAAAGTTTTGGCACGCTTGCCTTCGTCGGTCAGTGCATTGAGTACAGACGTTGGGTCATGTTACAACCATACAAGTCATTGATGAGATCACACTTGTTCTGGTCGCCAATCTGTAGGCTGGATGTCTTTAAGCTGGAACGGGTGCAGAAAAGATTCAGAAGGATGTTACCATGACTAGAGGACTTGAGTTAGAAAGAGAAGCTGGATAGACTGGGATATTTTTCCTTGGCATATAGGATACTGAGAGGTAAAATTATAAAGGGACATATCGATAGAGTGAATGACCACTGTCTGTTTTTTCAGGGCAGTAAAGTCTAAAATGAGAGGACATAAGGTTAAGGTGAGAGGGGAAATATTTAACAAGAATCTGATGGGCAAGATTTTAACAGGGAGAGTGGTGGCTATGTGGAACGAGCTGCCAGAAAAAAAACTCTAGAGGCGGGTATAATTACCACGTTTAAAAGATATTTAGACAATTACGTGGACAAGAAAGGTTTAGAGGGATACTGGCCAAACTCAGGCTAATGTGATTAGCTCAGCTGGCAACTTGGTTCGCGTGGACGAGTTGGGCCGAAGGACCTGTTTCCCTGCTCTGTGACAGTTATATAATGGCGCATCTATCACCATTCAGAGAAGTATACAATCCGGATAGAAAAATCTCTCGTAAGTAAAAGCCATGCTTTACGCGCAGAAAGGTAACGCTGATGGAACTTCCGTTTTCTAATGAAAGAGTATGACATGGCGGCACAGTAGTGCAGATGGTACATTTAATGCCTTACAACTGCGACGACACGGGTTTGATCCTGTCTTCTGGTGGCGTTTGTGTGTGTTTTTACATCCTTCCTCTGACCACATGGGTTTCCTCCGGGGCTCCGATTTCCGTCCACGTCCCACAGAGGTGCTGGTTAGTAGCTCAATTACCACTGTATATTTTGCCTGCCATGGTGGGTGATGGAAGAATCAGGGAGGTATTAATTGGCTTCTGAAGAGAAATGAGAGAGAGAAATAAGTGCAGCAGTGAGGTAGGTAGAATTGTTCTGAGCTCGGGCAGAGAATGGATGGGCCACATCCGTCAATATCCTGCTCAACACTCGAGATTCCACTCGAATAGTGTCCGTATTCAAAAATGTTTTCGAGTGTGCACGGTGAATTTATGGATATGGGTAATAACCAGAGCAAAATTACTCAGATGAAGGAAAATGACCGACACAGTTCATCGTAGTCCATTAACGATGCAAGTCCTGAGGTGAGACAATAGCTTAAACTAATGCATGGAGTGATAATTTTTCTCCGCAGTTAAACTTCCACAGGACGATGCACAGCTGTACGAATTAATTGAATATAGCGGAGAGAAAAGTATCTTTGATTTTTAGGCAACCTGCCCAGACATGCTCCGTGCAAGGGATTACAATGACCTTATACTGTTTAAGCATTTTAGCCTCAGTGAATAGAAGTAGTGCATATTGATTATTACCATTATTGAAAAAATACCATAGTTGAATTTAATCTTCTATTTGCGCAAAATAACACAGTGCATCTATTTCAAGCAGGGAATTTATTGGAATAAACATTGAGAGGCAGGGAATAATCAAAAATTGTCGGGATGGTTTTGTTGTTGGGAGGTCCATTGTGATTGTGGGTTGATGATAATAAAATGCATTGATGAGGGCAATTCAGTTTATGTATTCTGCATTGAATTTAGTAAAACCTTTGACAAGGTCCCTTATGGAAACTCTCCCAAAAGTTTGAAACTCACGAAATCCAGGACATGCTGGCAAATGGCATTCAAAATTAGCTTGGTTTTAGGAGGCAGAGGTTGATTGTGGGAGGGTTGCTTTTGTGAATCGTAGCATGTGACTAGTGTTGTACCACAGAAATTGGTGCTGGAACCGTGCAGGGATCAGTATAGGTAGTACTTGATGGTCTTCACGGTCAGGTTGGGCCAAGGAAGTTTAACCAGCGTAAGAAGCGGTAGCAAACTGCTGCGCACAGTTTCTCTGGCAAACGTAGGAGAAATCAGATGTCTTAAATGAAATTATCGTGGCGATTCTTAAAATAGCCGAAGGTACAGTTGTACAACATGTTATTTACAGTTAAGAACCTATATTCTAATATCTAATGCGGAGATTATAAAGGGCGCCGTCTCGCCTGAAAACTATTGGTATGAATCGGTAGAGAAATGAGAAATAAAATAATTTTGTGGCTAAAATGGAAATTATTATTCCACATATTGTCGTTACGTAATCCAGTTTTGGGGCAGATTCGGTATTCAATTCCTGAAGAGCTGCAACCGGGAGCCTTTGTTGGGAATATCGCCGCAGATTTGAGTTTAGATGTAAACCAACTCTCGTCTCGCAGATTGAGGATTGTGGCCGGAACCAACAAACAGTATTTCGAGGTAAATTTAGACAACGGGATTTTATTCGAGAATAGGAAAATAGACAGAGAAAAGCTTTGCGGGCCTGGTCTCTCTTGTGTCCTATCGATAGAAGCCGTGATTCAAAACCCACTTAATTTGTACCATGTTGAAGTGCGGATTCTAGATGTAAACGACAATGCTCCCAGATTTCCAAAGACTGAACTCAGCCTTCAAAGCTCCGAGGTTGCGGCACCGGGTGCGCGCTTTCCCCTCGAATCCGCGCACGACCCAGACGTAGGAGTCAATTCGGTGCAAAAGTATCATCTCCTTCAGAACGATTATTTCACTCTGGATGTAGAAACGGGAAGTGGTTTGGGGATGTTTCCGGTTTTGGTTTTAGAGAGCTCTCTGAATAGAGAAAAGCAATCAATCCACAGGTTAGTGCTTGTAGCCAATGGCAGCGGATCTCCCGAAAGATCAGGCACAGCAGAGATCGTTGTGAAAGTACAGAATGCAAACGACAACTCGCCTATTTTCCTCCAATCGACTTACAAGGTCACACTATTGGAACATGCACCTAAGGGGACAATGGTGATCCAAGTAAATGCAACTGAACTCGATGCTGGTTCTAATGGAGAAATTGAATACTCATCAGCAGCCGGACAGCAGTTAAAGTGTTGCAGCTGTTTTCGGTAGCTTGTAAACCTGGTAAAATTGCTGTTGAAGGCTCTCTGGACTACGAAGAAAGCAATGTCTACGCCATTAACGTACAAGCTGTCGACAAGGGTTCTGCTGCAGTGCCCGTGTATTGTGATATTGTGGCGGATATCATTTATGAGAATGACAACTCCCTTGAAGTCACTTTGACTTCTTTGTCCAGTCCAGTTAGTGAACATGCTCCATCTGGCACTGTTGTGGCCCTGATCAGCACAGCCGACAAAGATTCTGGCGAAAATGGACAAGTAGAATGTGAAATCGGAAATTACCTTCCCTTCAGGCTCGAATCATCATTAAAGAACTATTATAGACTGCTTACACAGCGACAAATGGACGGCGAAATCGTCTCTAAATACGACGTCACCGTCACATGCCGTGACGCAGGGAACCCATCACTATCTTCCAACAAAACAACGTTGGTGGAGGTTTCTGATATAAATGACAACTCTCCGCGCTTTACACAACCTTCCTATACCGCTTACGTTATGGAGAACAATATCATTGGGACCTCAATTTTCCAAGTGACAGCCATTGATGCATATTTAAACCATAATGCTGTGCTAACCTATTCCATCCTTGAGACACATATTCAGGATGAGGTAACGACCTCCTATGTCGGTATTAACTCAGAGAGTGGAATCATAGTTGCAGACCGATCTTTTGACTATGAGCAACTTTAAAACTTCCGGATCTAAATTCAAGTCCATGACTCTGGAGTTCCACAAATTAACAACAAAGCTTACGTGGATGTTGTTATTCTCGATCAGAATGACAATGCCCCCGTGATAGTGCACCCAGTGGCTGGGTTTGGATCAATGGTAACAGAGACGGTGCCTCGCTTCGCTGAACCTGGATACCTGGTTTCTAAGGTATCGGCTACTGACGCAGACTCCGGCCAAAGTGCACAGCTGTCTTATGAAATTAAGCAAGTAGCCGTTTCGGATCCTTTTACCATTTCAGCTGACACAGGCGATATATGGACCACCCGTCAGATGGTAAACCACGGTGGCAGTAAACAACGTTCATTGACTTTAGTGAAGGACAGCGGAACGCCATCATTAACTATTATACTGACCATGACGTTGTCAGTTGTGGGGCAGGATACCGAGTTCACTTCTGGTACAAGTACTCGGTCTGAAAATTTTGACTTACTTCTGACGTAAGTCTTTACCTAATTGTTTCTTTGGGGATAACATCGTCGATTTTCCTCGTGATTTTAATTACCTTGGCTTTTAAAATTCAACAGAAGAGGTGTAGTTTTGCTGATACCGGATACTATATGGAAATATGTTGCTGCTTCGGACAAAGTAACTCTCTGAATGGGATTCAAAAAGCCAGCCTAAATATTCACATAGCTCCTCATTACGTTGATGTGTTTGGAGGGGATCCACTTTCTCAAAGTTTCCGCTGTGAGGCATGTTCAACTTTAAATTCGAAGAGAGCTGCGTCGTTTCCCAAACTAAGCAGTTCATCAACTGAGGAGAATTACATTGACTGCGAAATAATGGGAAAGGGGAAAAACCGATTGAATACGAGGTCCTGAAACAAAACTAGCATTGTAAGTGGCGAGGTAAGATAATGGTGAACAGTCCTAAGTTAAATTTGACTCATTATCAACGAGAATCACATTAGTGCAATACTTGTTGACCTGCTTAAAGTTGCAATGCTAGTTTGGATTGGGTGTAAGGAGAATGAATGCTAAAATAATATAAACAAATCGGTTAAAATTCAATAAATGACACGTATTAGAAGGAAGACAACTGTCTGTACCACGATGCAAGCAATATCCGTAATCAAACAACGAGAAACTAGAAGGAAAAGCACATTGTGAAGACTTAGACAGAGTAGAGCAATATTATAAATATGGCTATAAAAAGTCACGTGAGGAATTAAACCCCGAAGAAGATATATTTAATAAAAATGGGGAAGCGAAAGGTTGAGGAACTATAATAAGAAAAAGTAATCATTTATGGATGACTTTCTATCAGGGAAAATAAGTACTGAGGAGAATAAACATTATAGTTGAACATAGATCATGAAAGGCTTGGTGGCAGTCTCAGTAATAGGGAAATACCAAGGCTTTCAGGGGATACGAACAAGGTAAGTGAATCCGATAGTATGGCAGATGCAATTTTAAATAAAAAATGTGAGTTCGTCCATATTAGCTGAAAAAAATAATGTAATCAATTATTTTTTGATAATGAGAGACTGAAAAGTGTTCAGGTTCAGATGTACGGTAATGTCCTTGTTCATGAATCGCTGACGTTTATCGTGTGGCTACAGAAAGCAATTTGAAAAGGAAATAATATTGAAAGAAGGTTTGAATAAACATGAAAGCATGTCTTTCTGCAATTAAATAGAACTCTGGTGACACAACACCTGGAATACTGTATATGGACTTGGTTGCCTTGCCTCGAATAGGATATTCTAAAAAAGGTAGTAAATGAAACTCCACCAGAGCTATCTCTGGAATGGGGGAATGGAGGTTGTCCTGCGAGGAGAAGTTTTACAGACTAGATCGACATACCCGGTAGTTTAGAAGAAGAGGTGTTCACACGGAAACATACAAAATTCAAATATGACTTCATGCAATGTCCAGAATGCTGTAGAGTCATAATCGTTGAGTAAACTCGTTAATGATTGATAGGTGTGTTAAATATGAAGAGAATTGAAGTCTCTGGGGTTAGTATAAGAAAGTGGCACTGAATTAACGGATTAGCCACTGTCGTGTCGAAATCTGTGAAGGCATTCGCCTTTGAAAAAATGTTTTCTTAATTTTTTTATTCCTTCATGGGGGTGTGAACATCGCTGACAACGTCAGCATTTGTTTTACTCCCCTCATTGCCCCTGAACTGAGAAGGAAGTCAGTGGTCAACTAGATTATTGGGTCTGGAGTAATATATACGTCAGACCAGCTGAGGATGTAAAGGACATTGGTGACCTGGTTGAGTTTCTACAATAACCCGGCTTTCGTTTTTGATAATTTATCTAATTCCAGGAATTTAAACACTGCTTTGTTCTCGACACAGTATTACAATTATTTGTTCTGTGCTTAAAACCATTGATTAATATCAACTGTTGTAAAAAAATAATAATTTACATTTAAAAATTCATTTACGGATTGTAATTTGAATTTCAATCAGACTTGTAAAACATGGTTCCCCTTTTATAAATCCTCTTGGCTTTTCCCAATCGCATTATTATTATCCATGTGCCATGTGTCATTAAAAATAAATGCCAGCATCCCCCCGCACCCCCCCCCCCCCCCATTGGTACGTATAAGACTAACTTGGCTAAATTTTCCTGATTTCTCTTTCCCACTTTCCTCAAGCACAAGGCTATATTCACTTCCTTCTTGGCTTTCGAACAGAAAATGTCCGTTCCTGCATCCATATCTCCACCTTTAAAAACTTAGGATGCCCGCAATTATTATATTTTTCCGTAATAATTTCTACAATACGTTTTATAATAATGATCATTCTTTTAAGATGCTCAGTTTCTCTAAGTTTGCGGTGGTTTATTATTTCTGTAAGACTTTCCGCATCCTGTGGGAAGATAGACACAAAATATTTGAATAATTTGTCTGTCGTTTTATTACGGCAAACATAACTTCTCCTTCCTCGATCTGTAAATGGCCCACATTAACTTTATCCACTCTGTTCCTTTTCTGACATCCGCAGATCTCCATTCAGTCGCTCAATATATTTCTCGCTGGACTACTCTCTTATTCTGCTTTCCTTTACTTCATTAATTGATCATTCTTTGAAATTTTGACAACTCTGTCATTTCCTGTTATTCAGCAATTTTGTTCATTCTTTTCTAATTTAATCTAATATAATATTTAACTTCTCCTGAAGTCTCTATCTGTACCCCTTTGCCTTAACGATATAAGAGTTATTTGTAAACTATGTTTCAATTACTTAAATGTTAGCTTTTAAAGAACTGTTTTCTAAAGTGGTTTCCCAATCTGTAGTGACCTATTTACAGCACATGTTTCCCATCGGCGACAACTGACAATGGTCGAATGGGAAATTATACCTTGCTGGGTTTCGAGGTTATGTTGAGTTCTGCTTCAGTATTGAAATTATATTCAGCAGTCCATGACTCTTTATAATTGTTGATTAATTTTTAGTATTAGCAGTGAGCATAATCTCGGCTAACTCAAAATTGCTTAAATTGGTGGTCAAATATTGCAGACGCGACAAAATTCCTCCAAAGATGCTGAGTGGTCTGATCGCGTCATTTTGAGCGAAGGATAACCTAGGCAAAACGCATGTAACTTTTTCTAATATTAACGCAACTTTATGCAATTCTAATTTATACATTTCCAGCAGCATGAGCTAAAAATTTTCTAATCTGCACCAACGATGCTCTTTTTTGGCCACTGATAAAACGGGGATCTTTTGCTCTAGGCTACAATAGCCACCACGGAATTATACTGAGGCTGTTCTGAAGGATTTTGGCTGTTATTTTGATGAGGTTTAAAGCAGATTTAGAAATATGCCGAACAAGATCTAATAATAAAAGTCAGAAGATGGCTGGATAGCTTCCCACAGTACATCGTTGATATTTTCGCCTTGTTCTTCGAAGAATCTGCTGGCAAAATATGCGGCAAATTTTAATAATTTATTCATTTTGAATGTTTTTGCTATCAATGAAAATTGGCGCCTTCTTCAGATCTGGACATTTTAAACATTCTACAGGGAGTGTTGTCAGTATGCATAAATATATTTTAAAATCTTACTCTTTACACAGAGACTACACAGAGAGAAAACGTTCAATTTCAATTATGTTTCAACAGACCATCGCATTTATGGTCTCAAATGGAACATCTGCGCATGCAAAGACCAACCTTATCCGCTTGGCAGAACTTGTTCTTACCCTTAACAACCTCTCTTTTGATTCGGCCCATTTTCTATGAATCAAAGGTTAGCCAGGAGCATTCTCCTGGGACCCAGCTATGCTTGTCTTTTTATCTGCTATGTAGAACAGTTCCTGTTCCAAATTAGATATGACGTCCCTCACCAACTTTTTCTCCACTATATTGACGACTGCATTGGTACTGTTCCCTGCATTCGTGTAGGCCTCGTCAATTTCATCACATTTTCTTTTAACTTCTACCCTGCCTTCAAATGCAGTTCAACCATTTCTGACACTTCTCTCCCCTTTTTGGATCTCTCCGGCTCCATCTCAGGAGATAAACAATCCACGGACATCTACAATAAATCCAGAGATTCCCACAGCTGCCTGCTCTGCGTCTCCTCCCACCCTGTTTCCTGAAAGGACACCACTCCATCTTTCAGTTAATCCACCTCTGCCGCACCTGCTCTCGATGCGAGGCTTTCCAGTCCAGGACTTCTGAAACGTCCTCCGTTTTCACTAAACATGGCTTACCCTCTACAGTAGCTGATGAAGCCCTCACTAGTAATTCCTGCATTTCCCGGAAGTCTGCTCTCACGCCCTTCCACACGCAGAATGGAGATTGAATTCTCTTGGCTCTTCACCCAACTAGACTCAGCATCCAACATGTCATCCTTCGCCATTTGCGCCAGCTGCAATTGGTCCAACCAACAGTCACATCTTCCTTTCTGCCATTCAGCTTTCTGTTTTCTTCAGGAACCACTCTCTCCATGACTCTCTGATCCACTCATCCCCCACTCCCGCACACACACTGCCGCATTTTTCCTGAAACAGAAGGAGGTGCAAAACTTGCCCCTGCACCAGTAGGTTTCTTCCTGTCTCGATTTTTCCTCAGAATAACACCTCTAGCAAATGTAAAGCAGATTATTTTTGATTCCCACGTCATTATTTTTAATCAACCACTTTACTGCGGAATAAGAAGACCTCAGCACGCATTAATACTTAAGAATCATTTGTGTTGAATAGTTTTGCTAAACAGAGTATTGGAGGTGGGGTAGGAATTGAGCTTATCATATTTATCGACAGTCTTTGAATGGAGCTCACATGCATAAGTGCATTTATGAAATATCTTTATTTCTGAAGAATGAATACAGGAGTCTCTGGTATAATACCACGAGCATCCCACCGCAATTTAAAACGGCGGTTATTAGTATCTGTAATATCCAAACTCATCCTGATCATGAGACTCACTACCAGCTCCCTCGTCTATTCCCATTAATCACACAACCTCCCATTCTGCCTTTATCGATATTTGGTAACATTTGTTTCTACTCAGATATTGTACAATATATCCTCCAAGTCTATCGTTACTCCCCCGAGCTCTCACCCCAGAAGCAAATCTCTGAACTTTGATCTTGCGAGTTACTGCACAACTCCAACAGCCCATTCTTCTCCAAACCACGCGAATATTCTGCAGTCTCTTAAGAAGTGGGAGCATGTGCCCCTCGAGCCTGCTACATCACCATTCAGTGGAATTATGTATGATTCAATAAACAAGCCACTTTACTCCCCTTTCCCCCAAAACCCTACTAAAAAAGGAATCTCTCAATCTAAGCTTCAAATATAGATTCTGCCCCTATCCGTCGCTCTCTGTGTCAATGAGTTGAAATGACTCGCAGACTTCTGAGAGAAATTCTTTCTCATCTCAGTCTTAAAACGGTGTTCCGTTTTCTGAGACTGCGCCTGTCCTCTTGAATTTGCCCATGAAGGGAAATCCTCTCAGCGTTTACTATATTAAGTTCCCTAAGAATCTACTATTTCACTAAGATCTCCTCTGATTCTATGTCCTCCAGTTTTCACGGTTTGTCCGGCGCCTTTGGCAAAGGTGACCACATGATAATTCTCCAGCACTTATCCACGACGTGCGAGCTGGATGAGAAAACATTCACTTAGTATCATTTTTCTCTGTATAGGCATTGCCAACGTCGGCATCTTTTCCATTGCAAAGATTCACTACGTCTGATGTCTCAAGTATTAATAATTGGTTTCTTCTGATTTCTCATCGATATTCTGTCACTCCACACTATCATTCGAAAAAGTAACAACAGTTTCTTCTCGTCATTGACAACACTCATGCAGTTCTTATTAAATTCTCCTGACCCGTCCACTGCTGCTAAATTTTCAGACTGTTTCTCCAACATTCATTGTTAGGTGGTCAGGGATTTCGTCATATTAATTTCTGCAAAGACCTAAGCTATCGCCTTTGGTCCCCATCATAAATTCACTTTCTCAGTCACTAAATCCCACTGCTTCTATTACGTCGGATTGAGTCAGTCAACCCCGGTGTTCGAGTTAACCCTGGTGCGATCTTAAGATGACAAATACAAACAAATTCGTCTCTCTTATAACATTGCGCAAAGTCCACTGTTGCCGATATCTATCAGTTGCTTTAAATTTCCCTAGGCTTTTGACACCACAAGCATAGTGTCACGAACCAGCAACAAAAGAAACACACTGAGCATGATTCAGTGTTAAAAACTATTTTATTAATTACTATTTATGATAATACGTAAAATAAAAGTAAAAATGTTAGTATGTTAGAATTCAAAAATGTTAAACCTCGAACGTTAACCCCAAAACTAAACTCGCCGTGTGTGTGTGTGTGACAAAGTCCCAAACTCCAAGTTCCGGAATGGTTCTTAAAGTTCAGTTCCGCAAGCCATAAGGTGAAACATGAGCAAGGGCTTCTTCAACAACCACCGTTGTCTGAAGATAAGACGTAGATGTAGAGAAACATAGAGAGAGTAATTACGAAATCGACATGTTCCACGATGGAACCCAAACGACACTCCAGTGTTTACTCGGTAGTGACTTCCTCACCCCGAAAAGCATCCGAATCGTGGTCGTCCACACACAAATACCTGTTTCCTTCTACAGGTCAGCAACAAAGTGAACTCCACCGGATTACTTCCAACTTCCATACATGGATTTCAGTGGCAAACACAGTTATTGTTTCTCATCCATCGATAGAGAAAACAAGCAGGCTGGTGTCTCTCTCCCTTCTCTCTCTCTCTCTCTCCTTCTGACTTCTTCAACAACGTCATTACGTCCTTTATCTTCTATTGATGTAAGCAAGCCCCACACACACATACACACACACTCTCTATCTTAAAGGGACTTTCACTGAGTCCGTAACACCTCCCACCTAAAAACAAATTACCAAGAAAATTTTAACTGCACATACAGTTAGTAATGTTAATAATTATCATGCTACACAACTACAGACTATCAGATTAGTACAGATACATGTTTCCCATTTAACATCGGGAAAGACAATCAGCAATCACATTATCTTTGCCTTTAATGTGAGTTATCATGAGATCAAACTCTTGCAAAATTAAACTCCAGTTTAACAGCCTTCTGTTCTTGTTTTTGACTCGGCTCAGAAACACCAATGGGTTATGATCTGTATACACAGTCAATGGTTTCTGAGCGGTGCAAACATATACACTGAAATGTTGCAAGGCTAAAACAAGCGACAGTAATTCTTTCTCTATGGTGGAATAATTCTTTTGCTGCTCATTAAATTTCTTTGAAAAGTAAGCTACAGGATGGTCAATATCATCAAGGTCACCCTTCTGCAACAACACAGCTCCTGCAGCTTCATCACTGGCATCTACTGCTAATGAAAATGGCTTTTCAAAGTCAGGTGTTTTGAGCACAGGATGGTAGCATAAAATGGCTTTCAGCTTCTCAAATGCTTCTTGACAAGAATCTGTCCAAACAAACTTTACTCCCTTCTTCAGAAGATTAGTTAGGGGAAGAGCAATATCAGCAAAATTTTTACAAAATTTTCAGTAATATCCAACCATTCGCAAAAATCTTCTAACAGTCCTCGTACCTGTGGGAATAGGGAACTCAGATATTGCTTGAACTTTTGCCTGAACAGGAGCTTGCTTGCCTTGACCTACAACATACCCAAGATACGTCACAGTGGCATGGCTAAATTCACTTTTAGCCAAGTTAACTGTAAGGTTAGCCTTGGAAAGTCTTTCAAACAACCTTTCTAACGCAGAGATGTGATCTTCCCAAGTATCATTCCCAGTCACTAAGTCGTCAATGTAGGCATCTGTATGTTTTAACCCATGAATCACTGAATTAATCATTCTTTGAAATGTTGCCGGAGCATTTTTCATTCCAAATGGTAAAACGTTGTATTCATAAAATCCAGAAGGGGTTACAAAGGCTGAAACCTCCCTTCCTCTATCTGTTAATGGAACACACCAGTACCCTTTTAATAGGTCAATCTTTGTAAGAAATTTTGCCTTTCCCACTCTATCTATGCAATCATCCACCCTAGGAATAGGGTAAGCATCTGCCTTTGTTACAGCATTCACTTTCCTGTAATCTGTGCAAAATCTAACAGTTCCATCAGGTTTAGGTACAACAACACAGGGTGAACTCCAATTTGAAGTAGAATGTCTAATAATATCATTTTCCAACATGTATTTTATCTCCTGATCAACAAGTTTACTTTTTTATACATTCATTCGATATGGGTGTTGTTTGATTGTATTTGCATCCCCAATATCAATATCATGGGTAATTAGCGATGTTCTGTTTGGAACATCTGGGAACAGATGTTTAAATTTTGAAATTAATTCTCTCATCTGTTGTTTTTGTGAAACTTGTAAATGGTCCAACTTCGTTTCAAGGTTCTCCATGATATTTTGTTTTTTTAGTTTAGATGGAACAATATTTGGTCTAAATTGGCCTTCCTCAACATCAACATCAGGCATTCTAGAAACAACCTTTACATCATCCACCAAAGCCACAACTGAATCCCTCTCATAATAAGGTTTTAGCATGTTTACATGACAGAGTTGTGTTTTCTTGCGTCTATCTGGTGTTTTGATTGTATATGTTAGATCAGTCACTCGAGATTCAATAACATAGGGTCCAGAAAAACGAGATTGCAAGGGATTATTTTGGCTAGGGAAAAATACCAACACCTTTTGCCCCACTGCAAATGTCCTAGGCCGAGCACGTCTATCAAAATATGTCTTCATTCTTATCTGGCTGGTATTCAGATTCTCTCTCGCTAGCTGGCAGACTCTCTCCAACCGAGTTTTAAATTTTTGGACATAGTCCAACAAACTCAAGTGCACTTCTTCATTAACCCATTGCTCTCTCAACAACTCCAAAGGTCCTCTCACCCTATGTCCAAATACAAGCTCAAACGGACTAAATCCTATTGACTCCTGGATTGAATCTCTAACAGCAAACAAAGGTAAATGAATATCCTCGTCCCAATCCTTTGTGTTTTCAAAGCAATAAGTCTTCAGCATATTTTTGAGAGTAGAATGAAATCTCTCCAGAGCTCCTTGATTCTGGGTGATATGCAGATGATACAATCTGCTTTGCTCCCAGCTCATAGACTATTTGTTGAAAAAGAATGACATAAAATTACTACCTTGATCAGATTGGATTTCTTTTGGCAAACCAAACAAGGTAAAAAAAATTTTACAAGAGCCTTTGACACCGTCTTGGCCTTAATATTTCTAAGGGGTATTGCTTCTGGAAATCTAGAAGTGGCACACATGATGTTTAACAAATACTGATTTCCAGTCTTAGACTTTGGTAAGAGGCCAACACAGTCCACAATCACCTTCGGAAAGGGTTCACCAAAATCTGGAATTGGCTTCAAAGGAGCCACAGGGGGTTTTTGATTTGGTTTACCTACCATGTGACATGTGTGGCAGGTTCGACAAAACATCACCACATCTTTTCTCAAAACAGGACAATGGAATTGTTTCAAGATCTTCCCTACAGTTTTATTCACCCCCAAATGACCACCCAAAGGCATACTGTGGGCCAGGTTTAAAATCTCATCCCTATAAACATTTGGAACAACACCCTGATGAATAACTTCCCATTCCTCATTAACAGTAACATGAGGAGGTCTCCATTTCCTCATTAACACTCCATTTTTGACATAATATCCAGTTGGCACTTTTTCAATCTCCTCACATGAGAGTGCTTTTTCTTTCAATTCTGTCAACTCAGGGTCCTTTGTCTGTTCCACCATAAAATCCTTCCTCGACAAAGACAAATCTTTAAATTCAGGCTCACTATCAGGATGTTGATCCTCCAGTGAAGACAGAAAAGTCTCAGACAGGGCATCATAATTTTCTTCATGTTTAGGACTGTCACAAGGAACCACATCAGACTGCACCGGACTGTCTGTCTTGGCTAATTCTCTAGCTCTAGCTCGAGTCACCGCACATGATGGGTAAACATCTGGATCATTCTCGGACTCATCAATCCTTGATTTGGTTGTTAACCGTACCACAGGAACAATTTCTCCATCTGCAAGGTCATTTCCCAATAACAAAGAAACTCCTTCCACTGGCAAACTAGGTCTTATCCCTATCTCGACTGGTCCTTCTACGAACTTTGACTTTAAATTCACCCTGTGTAAAGGGACAGATATGGGGTCATCTGTAATGCCTCGCACTAGATTTACCTCACCAGTGTCAGTTTCTTCACCAAAATTTAAAACAATGTCCAGCAAGAGAGATTGACTATCCCCAGTATCTCTAAGAATTTTCACTGGCACCTGGGGTGACTCATCATTCAGTGAAACAAAACCCTCTGATGCATAAGAACGGAATTCCTTTCTCACCTCCTCCAACTTTTCCGCTTTTACCTCTTGCAAGGACTGACCTTTAACAGCATCTCCTAAACCTTTTTGATTTTTAATTGCCTGAAAGCAAGCATTGGGCACAGCTTCCTTCCTTTTCTTCAAAAGGGCACAATTGGATATTACATGGCCAGGTTTCCTACAGTAATAACAAGTACGCTCAACAGGTTTCTCCAGCCCTGGCTTCTTTTCATCTTTTCCTTTTTGATTACCTCCCAATTTAATCTCTGGTTTACCTGGATTGTCCTTGTAGCTCTTTTGAAAGGTTTTAGGTTGTCCCCATTTGGATTTATGGGTTAAAGTATAATCATCTGCCAACCTAGAAGTTTTTTGTAAAGTTTCCACTGCCTTTTCATTTAAATATGTTGTTAATTCAGCTGGAACACATCTTTTAAAGTCTTCCACCAGTATCAATTCTTTCAATTTATCAAAATCCCCATCTACATTTTTAGCCATGTACCATCGTTCAAAACATATTCTCTTTCCATTGGCAAATTCCATATACGTCTGATCTGCAGATTTCCTCAAGTCTCTGAATTTTTGTCTATAAGCTTCAGGTACCAATTAATAGGCCTTCAATATAGCTTGTTTTACCTTGGTATAATCAGCTGTATCCTCAGCAGACAAAGCAGAATAAGCTTTTTGAGCTTTACCTTTAATCACACTCTGTACCATAAGAGCCCATCCTTTCCTTGGCCAGTTTGAACTCACAGCAACCTTTTCAAAATGTTGGAAATACTGACCAACCTGATCTTCCTCAAAAGGAGGGACTAATCAAACCTCCCTACTGGCTGAAAAACCATCATCAGTATCAGATTCCGAACTCTTTCGCTTCATTTGTAACTCATGCTGCCTCTGTTTTTCCTTCTCCTCTGCCTCAAACTTTAACTGAATTAGTTCCCATTCAGCCTCTAACTTTTTTTGTCCCAACTCCACCTTCAGTCGTGTTTGTTCCAACTCCATCTTTGCTATCTGCACCTGTCTAACAGGACTCTCTGACTCACTCCCAGAAAACTCTTCTAACTGTTCTAATTCTTCCTCCTCCAGATCCTCCAACTCCACTGGTTGAAAAGTCACATCAGAAATCACTGGTTTAATCTCAGGAAACTCAACTACCTCACTCAACTCAAACACTTCCTTCTGCAAATAATAGTCAACTATCATTCTATGAATAACTGCTTTTCTCATAGACTGCTTTGTAGCAATCTTTATCAAATCATCCTTTTTCGCCACCTCCAATCCCTGTAGGGTTGGTGACTCCAAAAATGCCTTAATATCCATTGCTGCTGGTTTCCACACACATAAGCCAATTAAAAAGAATTTATCAGACCTCCCTCAAAAATCTTTGGATTGAATCCCGAACAAATCTCGTCAATCTGGGGAACGATCCCAGACGACACTCGTTAATCTTTGGATTGGATCCCGGATGAATCTCGTTAACCTTGGGAACTATCCCGGACGAACCCCCAATTTTTTCATGAACCAGCAACAAAAGAAACACACTGAGCGTGATTCAGTGTTAAAAACTATTTTATTAATTACTATTTATGATAATATGTAAAATAAAAGTAAAAATGTTAGTATGTTAGAATTCAAAAATGTTAAACCTCGAACATTAACCCCAAAACTAAACTCGTCGTGTGTGTGTGTTACAAAGTCCCAAACTCCAAGTTCCGGAATGGTTCTTAAAGTTCAATTCCACAAGCCATAAGGTGAAACATGAGCAAGGGCTTCTTCAACAACCACCGTTGTCTGAAGATAAGACGTAGATGTAGAGAAACATAGAGAGAGTAATTACGAAATCGACATGTTCCACGATGGAACCCAAACGACACTGCAGTGTTTACTCGGTAGTGACTTCCTCACCCCGAAAAGCATCTGAACCGTGGTCGTCCACACACAAATACCTGTTTCCTTCTACAGGTCAGCAACAAAGTGAACTCCACCGGATTACTTCCAACTTCCATACATGGATTTCAGTAGCAAACACAGTTATTGTTTCTCATCCATCGATAGAGAAAACAAGCAGGCTGGTGTCTCTCTCCCTTCTCTCTCTCTCTCTCTCCATCTGACTTCTTCAACAACGTCATTACGTCCTTTATCTTCTATTGACGTAAGCACGCCCCACACACACACTCTCTATCTTAAAGGGACTTTCATTGAGTCCGTAACAATAGGCTTTCCTTCTTTGTTCTTCTCTCCATTAATTTGAAGTCATCCAAAAAGCTATTGCCGAATGACTGAAGGAATAAATTGCATGCGTAATTACAGAAAATAGTTCTGAACTTGGCTGAACCACTTGAAGTCACCATTAAAAATTATATAGACTTCTATTTAACAGTTATTTTACAGACATATATGACACGTACTTCAGTTCGTCAAATATTAAGGCACTCGTCTAGGACAAGCAGATCAATATAACTGCCAACTCAACTGGGAAAACATTAATGCATATGACAGTTACAATAGAACTCCTGGTGAGAACATTGTGCACGGAAAAATCAATACAAAAGTCAGCTTGAAGGGATGTAAAACTGACCGTAAACGCTCCGGTAGATATGTGAAGAGGGCAACAAAGATAGGTGAACACAAATGTAGGCCCCTCACTATCAGAAACAGTGGAAATTTATCATGAGGAACCCAAAATTTTCAAACCACTTGAACAAATAATTCGGTTCTATCTTCTCAGAGGAGGACAGAAATAACTGTCCAGAAATGTAAGGGAACTTAAACTCCAGCGGAAGGAAGGAACGGAAGGAAATCAGAATCAAATGGTAAACAGAGTAAGGGACATTAATGAAAGTGAAGGCCAATAAATTTCCAGGCCCGATAGACTGCATCTCAGAGTCTGTAAAGAAGTGGCCCTAAAACAGTGAACGCCATGGCAGTCATTTTGAGATATTAGAACATAGAACATAGAACACTGCATCACAGTACAGGCCCTTCGGCTCACAATGTTGTGCCGACATTTTATCCTGCTCTAAGATCTATCTAACCTTTCCTTCCCACATAGCCCCCTATTTTTCTATCATTCATGTGTCTATCTGAGAGTCTCTTAAATGTCCCTAATGTACCTGTCCCCACAACCTCTGCCGGCAGTGCGTTCCACGCACCCACCACTCGCTGTGTAAAAAACTGTGCTTGCCCCTCAGCTTTTCATGTTTTGTTGGTGGAATTGAATATAATAGAGCTACGAGCAAGATTTCAGATTGAATTAGGCATGTTGAATGAGCTGGCAAATGTACACTATAACTGATGCCGTGTAATGTGGATAAATGTGAAGTTATCCATTTTGTTTAAAAACGCAGGAAGACAGGTTGTTATCTAAATTGCAATAGATATGAAACACAAGTTACACCGAAGCCTGGATGGTATTTGTGCACCAGTTAATGAAAGGCAACTGGTATGTTAACCTTCATAGCAAAAGGAAGGTAATACAGGAACAGATATCTGCTCCTACATTTTATGGAACATTGGTGGTCTCATTCCTTAAGTATTGTGTGAAGTGTTTGTTGATCTACTTATCTGAAAAACGATATTCTTAAGATGCATGGAGTGCTGCGAATGTTTATCACTTTTATTCCCTGGAGCGCAGATCTGATGTGTTTAGAGAAATTGGGCCCATTATGCTCAAATCCGCTGGATTTCAGAAGAATGAAAGGAAATTTCATTAAAGGAAACTTCATAAAAACCTGAAATTCTTTTAAAAGGACCTGGCAAATTATATGTCCCCGATGGTGGGAAAATCCAGAGTCAGTGGTCAAAGAGAAAAGGTATACTTTTAGCCAAGTCGGACCGAGTTGGGGAGAAATTACTTCAGCCAAGGAGTGGGTGAACCTGTGGGATTCTCCTCTGTGGAAGGCAACTGACGTTAAATCATTAAATACGTACAAGAACTGATAAAAGGTAATGTTGTTGGCTGAAGAAATGCAAGGGGAAGGCAGGAACATGTTCCGAATATGAACGTTAGCTGCGATCATAGTGAATGAGATATTAGGATCGAACAGCCAAATAGTCTCTTCCTGCTCGTAATCTCTCTGTTTCGATAAGATGCTGAGCTTTACAGCACTTTGAATACTACAGTCGATGGCTCCTCTCGTTTACATGCTTTCCTGTGGCGTGTATTTCGCCTGTTGGATTTTAATTCAATGAGAACTCTGGCAACCATTATTATTGTTGTTATCAAGGAGGCGAGCAGCCAAAATCATTGAAGAATATTCGGCATTTATCCGAAAACAAAAATCACAATCTTTATGCACCACTTTAAACAATTTGTAGTGTAAGTAAAAACTAGAATTCATACAAGTCTTCAAGATGGAACGTGAAATATCATAACGAAACTAAAGTATAAAGTAATTCAACTAGGTTAGAATCCGTGGAATATTAGGCTATGTATTTCATGGAGTGCCAATCTGAGTGAAAAGACACAGGATTTATTTTCCGTCCAATATGCTGCGGAGGTTGATTAGTAATTGTGGGTTGATAGATTACTGAAACCTTCCCTTTACCCATACATTACAGCATAACTTTTTTCAGAGTTCCCTGAATTGAAATAATTGGTAGATTCCTGAGTGCTGAATAGTTGAATACTATCTGCAGGTTACACCAAAGAAGGTTACAAAACTGCGCTGCCAATGGAGAAGCAACAAATCATTGGCAGAAAACTTCGGATTTTCAGATTTATTGCATTTGTTCTATCCAGGTTCATTAAAGTCAGGATACAGCTCTCCCCCAATAAATTATGACAATATTTTGGACAGTTAGATATTGGGTGTGAGGGTATACATTTGCCCCTTAACGTTAAGGATGTACGTATGTGTCCCTCCTAAAGAGAGCAAATTTAAACCCCTGTGCGTCCTACCCCTAAAATTACGCTTATATACCCTTATAGAACCTTATAAAACGTTTATATTTTAACTGGGAGTGCGAGTTGCTTGCCGTTATTCCTCACCATAATATCCTCGGCACTTTTGTTAAGCATGAGAAGGCAGAGGTAGATAACACATTTATTTCTGATAAAGGTCTTCTTAGGTCCCTTCTCTTCGCTGTATTTCTGAATCCAATGATCAAAGAAGGGACCTGATATGTGCACTGGAATAAAGCTGGATGGACAGTTAACGAGCTGAAGTAAGTGCAGTTAGTTTCAGAGGAATCAGGACAAAATTTTAAAATCGGGCTTACCTTTAAAACCTACATTCGGTAAGGTTCCAACTGTAATGATTATGGAAATAGCATCAGTAATTTTGTGGAATATAAGAAAAGATCACCATGATGAAGAACAAACGGACATGAAAGGAACATTATGCATTTAAAAACATCCGGCCATTACGCAAGGTGACGACGTGAAGCTCCTCGGAGTGATTGATTTTCAAATTGTGCCGACGTTATGCCCGTTGTGGAGGCAGGTTATATATTTCATTTCCCCATCCCCAAATTAACATGTGCATTAAAAAACATTTTGGGAGTGTTCATGATTATGCTAAATATTTCGAAACAATGTTTCAATATAGGCTTAGAAAACTTATTTTTACTTCATAAAAAAAGGTGCAGCCACACAAATATTGGGCAACTTTAGGTAGAATACAATAAAACAAATTATCCAATTTACAGCACCGCTTGATCACGTATTCTAACATCGAACATTCTAAAAACAAATGCTCAAAGGCCAATGCATTACATGAAAAAGGTTGTTGTTTTTACTTATTCAAGGACATGAGGTCGAGTGTACATAAGTGAAGCGATGGATATCTGCTTGAATGAAAAGTGATAAATTGCATCTTGAGTATTCTTATTGTTTATTTTTTGCCCATTGGAAGCAATCATTGAATTATGTAATGGAATATTCCTTGACTAGAAATCTACAATATTTGAAAATTGGAGACGCTTCATGGAAAAATTGCACTCAGATTACAAGTGGAGCAGAATTGGTGAATTTAGTGAGCCATTGTGACTCCCAATGCTTTTGCATTGGTTTTATTTAATATACAGCAGAATTTACGGAGGTAATCAGCATAGTATATTTCAATTTACTCCGGGCAAGTTTTCATTGGGCAGAATTGTCAAAATACTGAAATTAAGGCTTCATTGGTTTTTATGTTGTGCAACATTAAATAGAGTTGCTCTGCCCGATTTTGAAGCACTGCAGCTTTAAGAAGTAAAGGCAATTCTGATTGGCCGAAAACCAGTATGCCCACGTTCACCAATCAGAAGCTGCAATGAAACTGGTGATCCGGACGGCCCCTTCCATTACTCAGCCACCATCACGTAAAATCAGAAGGAGAATGAAATCGTGTAGTGCGCAGCTCCGTCGCTTTTGTTCACGGATCTTACCGCAATCGTAAAGAAATTTAGAGCAAAATTGCAAATGAAGTAATCCGATCGGTTCGCAAAATGGAAAGGCATTTTATATTCTGTGCTTTTTCGAGCTTTACAAACGGGAATCTGAAGAACTGTGGAAAGGACAATGTATAGTACTATCTTGTACTGAAGCAATAGGAAGGCTTTGCACTTGAAATGAGGTATAAAATACATATTTTCCTGAAATACCAACTGTTATGTTTTGTGCTCTCCGCGGGGAATCTGTGCTCTGGGCAGATTCGGTATTCAATTCCTGAAGAACTGCAACTAGGCGCCTTTGTTGGGAACATCGCTGCCGATTTGGGTTTAGATGTGGATCAACTGTCAGCTCGCAGTTTACGAGTTGCCGCTGGGCCGAGCAAACAATATGTAGATATAAATTTGGGGAATGGCAATTTACTTGTGAAGAAAAAGATCGATAGGGAAGAGCTTTGTGGGCCGAATCTCGATTGTGTTTTATCCCTGGACGTGGTGTTAGAAAATCCATTAAGCCTGTATCAGGCGGAGGTGGAGATTCTCGATGTAAATGACAATGCTCCCAGTTTTCAGAAGAGCCATATACGCCTTGAAATCTCTGAGATTGCCGCCACGGGAACGCGCTTTACTCTCGAGTCCGCGCACGATCCGGATATTGGGACTAACTCGTTGCAAACGTATCAGCTCCTTCCGAATGAATATTTTACTTTGGATGTACAAATGCGCAGTGACAAAAGGATGCTTCCCGTATTGGTACTGCAGAAACCCTTGGACAGAGAAAGGATATCAAAACATAAATTAACGGTAATAGCGAAAGACGGCGGTGTTCCTGTCAGATCGGGCACGGTTCAAGTTGCAATCACCGTGAAAGATGTAAACGACAACGCACCTGTTTTCCCCCAGTCAGTGTACAGGATTACTTTGCTGGAATCTGCTCCCCAGGGAACATTGGTTATTAGATTAAATGCCACCGACTTGGACGATGGTCCCAATGGCGAGATAACGTACTCCTTCAGTAGCCACAGTTCCGCGATAGTGCGTGAACTATTTGACGTGGATTCCAAAACTGGTGAAATCAGAGTTAAAGGAGTTTTGGATTATGAAAAAACCAGTGCCTTTGAGATTAACGTACAGGCAATTGACAAGGGTTCTGGGGCAATACCCGAGCACTGTGATGTTTTTGTGGACGTCGTTGATGTGAATGATAACGCACCTGAAGTGGAGTTAAGATCGATTTCAAGTGCCGTTCCTGAAGACGTCCCGCTTGGGAGTATAGTGGCTTTATTCACTGCGGCAGATAAAGATTCGGGGAAAAATGGACAAGTACAATGTCATATTTCGAATCAACTGCCATTTAAACTAGATTCATCCAAGAAAAATTACTATAAACTGGTCATTAATCATGCACTGGATCGCGAAAATATCTCCAGGTATGATGTTACTATAACGTGCACGGATGCAGGAAACCCTCCACGAACTTCCAAGAAAAAGATTCTGATCGAAGTGTCGGATATAAATGACAACGCACCGCGATTTACGCAGCCTGTGTACACAGCAAGTTTTAAGGAGAACGACATAATTGGTGCTTCTATATTTTCGGTGACAGCCTTTGATTCAGATGTGGGGAAAAACGCTCAATTATTTTTTTCTATATTACCAACGCACTTCCAGGGCATCCCAATTTCTACTTTTGTCTCTATTAATTCACAGAGTGGCGAAATATTTTCTCAGAGAACTTTTGACTACGAACAATTAAAAAAGTTTCAAATTCAGGTTCAAGTGCAGGATTGTGGAGTCCCACCGCTCACCAGCAACGCTTCAGTGGATGTTGTTATCCTTGATCAGAATGATAACGCCCCAGTGATCGTGAATCCTTTGCCCGAATATGGGTCAACAGCAACAGAAACAATATCCCGATTTGCAGAACCAGGATACTTGGTTGCAAAGATATTGGCCACCGATGCGGACGCTGGAGAGAACGCTCATCTCTCTTATCATATTCTGCAGGCTACACATTCTAATCTTTTTACTATTTCGTCAGACACTGGTGAAATTTGGATTATCCGTCAAATTGCGAACACGGATGCCTCTAAACAAAGACTGGTGGTTGTGGTAAAAGATAATGGAACTCCGTCACTCTCAGCCACATTGACTATGTTATTAACTGTGGTAGACGGGGATAGTGAAACGTTCTCAAGTATTACCAGCTTGTCTAACGATACTGGGTTCACGCCTGATATGAGCCTTTCATTGGTAATCGCTTTGGGGATAATCTCTGCCATTTTCCTGATGGTTTTAATTATCCTCGCCTCTATACTTCATAAAGATAGGAGAGGTTTGGGAGACCAGCACGGTTTCCTTGGTATCTGTTGCTGTTTAAAAACAAGAAATTCTTTCAATGGAATTCAGAAGGCCAGCAGAAGCCTTCAGATACCACCGAACTATGTTGAGGTGTTTGGGGGAGATCCACTTTCCCAGAGTTTCCGGTACGAATCATGTTCAACATTACAGTCGATGAAAAGAGATTTCGCCAATCCAAACACACACAGATCATCTCCCGGAAATGATTGCGCCAGGAATGAGTCCATTGGGAAGGAACACATCAGAGTGACGAATTCTGATAATTACAGTAAGACTGAAAACAATGAGGTGAGGTGTTTCTAAACAAAGGGCAAATTCTAAAATAAGAAATGCTGGAAATATTCATCAGGTCAAGTTGCATCTGTGGGAAACGAAGCAGAGTTAATGTTTCAGGTGGAAGAGTTCTTTGGAAATTGACGTGCAGTCAATATCGTAGCGTCGTCGACCTGAAACGTCAACTGATTGTCTTCTCACAGGTTCTTCCTGACCTGTTGAGTATTTTCAGAATTTTGTGGGGTTTGTTTTAGAGGGAAACATCTTATTGGTGTCGAGATCGCCTGCACCTTAACAGATACAGTGTGGAAATACCCGAATCCCAGTTTGTTGGCAATTTTTGTTTGCTCCAAACTTGACTGCGAATTGGTTTTATATACTCCGTTTTGTTGTCATATCATGTTTAACAAATGCTCGCGCGGAGTCCAATGAATTTTTATAGTCTCTGTTTTCTGCTTTATTCCCCTGAGTGACGCAGTTGAGGCCATTCTTGACTCTGTCATAAAGTCCTGCTTTTAAGTCCTGCTGTGTGCAAAAATATGGGCTAAATGATCAGAAAGTACTGACAGTGTTGTGCGTGAATTGAGATTCCAATTTTCAGAGTAAATGGTAAAGTGAGGGTCCTTCTGCCCCCGTGGTTGGACGTAAAGTTCTTAATTGTTTTAAGTTGTAGAGGACCGAGACATATTTCTCTGGTGTCAAGCACGAAATTTTGTCCTCCATTAAGATGTCTGCAAACAGATTACTTTGTCATTACCTTACTGCTCTTTGTGCAGACTGACTACTGTGTTTTCCACACTGCACTTCAGGAGGTACTCTGTTGGTTATGGAGTGAGTTAGGTGCTCTGCAAGTGGCTAATGAGACGCTGGACTTTATTTAATTGCCTTAGAATTACTGAAGTTGGAAGACATTCACCAGATTTTACATTTTTGGTGTGTGGATTTCTAATCATCTACGTCATTATACAATGAAAAATATTTCCCGAGGCAGTAGAATTGATTTCACAGTTATACGATATGAATAGTCTCACTGGGAATTAAGACTTAATTATCAGATGGTTCTCAATTTCAAATCGATCTGGTTTTCAGTCTATTCTGTCATCAAACATTGGTGTTGCTGCCTGGGATATGATTTACTGTCCACGGACAACAACATCGAGAATATACTTACGTCCGTTATGCAGTTAACATAATTTTGAATCAATGACAATGAACAGATTGTGATATGTTGTTAGGTTAATAGGATGGGTGACATGAAGGGAATGTTGGAGATGACATTGTTCTTATGCGCCAACTGCTTCGAACATTGTTGGTAAGAGACGTTTGAAAGGTGATTATGCAGAGCTCTTGGCGAGTTGCTGCAGTAGATCTTGTCGTCGGCAGAGGAAAAATATCAGATTTGTATTTTAGTCCATCCACAGAGGAAGATTCACATTTATACTGATAAGCAAAGAATATTCATCCAAGGCACTGACTTGTTCCTTGTGCGTGATGTCAAGGCGCAGGAAATTAGGAGACGGGTCGTTTGCACACACTGCACGGTCTTTATGGCTTTGGTATTCATTTTGCTGAAATAATTAAATAATTTTCCAGTAGCAAGGTGCAAGAAGTTAATGGATGAGAATTCAGAGATTGAACTGCTGCTGAACCTTGTGGAGACTGGTTAGGCCTCCCGTTCTTGAAGATGATCAACACCTGATGCTTCTGTTGTATGAATATTCAGTCGAGGTCTGAACTTGTCAAGGTATTGCCGCATGTGTGCAGTGATTGCTTCGGTTTTAAGGAACTTTGAATGAAGTGAATGCCATCCGATGATCAGCATTCCATATTTCTGGCCTTAGAGAGAAGAGAAAATGATTGATGAACTACTTCAGGAAGGTGAGGTCCAGTGATCTGCGTGCCGGTTAGTATTATAAACCTTCAAAAAGCAAAAGCGTGTTCATAGAACATAGAAGTTAGAGCAATACAATACAGTACGGGCCCTTCGGACCACTATGTTGTGCTGATCTATATATAACATATCCGTTTAATTTATCCTCCTCTCTACTTCACCTCCCATAACCCTCTAGTTTTCTTTCGTCCCTCTGCCAATCTCATAGTCTCTTGAATGACCCTATCGTATCGGCCCCTACCACCGCACCTGACAATGCATTCCAGGCACCCACCACTCTCTGTGTAAAAAACAAACTACCTCTAATATCTCCCCTGAACTTTCCTCCACGCACCTTAAACGGGTGACCTCCAGTATTAGCCATTGTCAATATTGGCCATTGACCAGGCCTCAGTATTGGCCTGGGGAAAAGATACTGGCTGTTCACTCTGTATCTGCCTCTCATAATGTTATATACCTCTATCAATTCTCCTCTCATCCTCTATCGCTACAAAGAGAAAACTCCCCTAACTCGCTCAACCTCTCCACATAAGACATGCTCTCCAACCCAGGTAGCATCCTTGAAAATCCCTTCTGCACCGTCTCCAAAGATTCCACGTCCTTCCTATAATATGGTGACCAGAACTGAACACAATATTCCAAGTGTGGTCGAAGCAGACTCTTATAGAGTTGCAACATTACCTCATGGATATTGAAATCAATCCCCCGACTAATGAAGGCCAGCGCACCATATGCGATCTTAACCGCCCTATCCACTGGTACAGCAGCTTTGAGAGATCTATCTACTTGGATCCCAAGATCTCTCTATTACTTCACACTGCTAATAATCCTCCCATTAACCATGTACTCTGCCTTCAAGTTCTTTCTTCCAAAGTGTATTATTTATCACTTCTCCAGACTGAACTCCATCTGCCACTTCCCCGCCCAGCTCTGCATCCTGTCTAAATCCCGTTGCAACCTCCGACAACCTTCTTCACTATCTACTACACCACCAATCTTCGCATCATCTTCAAACTTACCAACCCATCCTTCCACTTTCTCATCCAAATCATTTATAGAAATTACAAAGAGCAGGGGTCCCAGAAGAGATCCCTGAGGAACATTACTAGTTACCGACCTCCAGGCTGGATACTCCCTTTCTACAGCCATCCTCTGCCTTCTGTGGCCAACCTAATTTCGAATCCACACAGTCAATTGTTCCATGGATCCCATACCTCATGACTTTATGAATGAGCATACTATGGGGAACCTTGTAAAACGCCTTGCTAAAATCCATATATAACCATATCCATCGCACCACCTTCATTAATTTGTCTTGTCACTTTATGAAAAACAGGATTAGACTTGTGAGGTACAACGTACCCTTCACACAGCTACGTTGACTATCCCTATTAAGACCATGCTTCTCCAAGAGTTCATAAATCCTGTCCCTAAGAATCCTCTTCAATAGTTTGCCCACCACTGATGGAAGACTCACTGGTCTATAATTCCTGGGATTATCCCTATTACCTTTCTTGAACAATTGAACAACGATTGCCATCCTCCAAACCTTCGATACCACTCCTGTGGGCAGGAAGGATTCAAATATCATCGTTAACACTCCATCAACTTCTTCCCTCCCTTCCCATAGTAACGCGTTATATCCTGCCCGATCGCGGGGACTTATCTACCCTAATGCATTTTGGAGCTGCAACACTGCTTCTTTCTTAACCTAGACATGCTCCAACACATTTGTCTGTTCTACGCTGACCTCAGATTCGTCTAAGTCCTGCTCCCTAGTGAACACTGAAGCAAAATATTCATTTAGGCCCTCCCCTACCTCCTTCACCTCCAGAAATATTTTCACCCCTTATCGTAGAGCGGCCCTACCTCATCCGAGTCATCCTCTTGTTCCTCACAAATGTGCAGAACACTTTAGGGTTTTCCTTAACCTTACTTGCCAAGGCTTTCTCATGTCCGCTTCTAGCTCTCCTAAGTCCCTTCTTGAGCTCCTTCCTGTCTACCTCATAATTCTTGAGCCCTGTCTGATTTTTGCTTCTTAACCCTTAAATATGCCTCCTTCTTCCTCTTGACTAAACATTTCCCCTCTCTTATTAACCATGATTCCTTCACCCTACCATACTTTACTTGTCTTAGCTGGACAACCTATCTAGAACCGCATATAAACAACCTCCACATTTCTGTGGTACATTTACCAGTGAACATGTTCCCAGTCTTCGCTCCGAAGTTGTTGTCTAATACCAACGTAATTTGCCCTCCCCCAATTAAATGCATCCCATAATCTATCTTTGTCTATGGCCATGCTAAAGGTCGGGGTGTTGTGGTCGCTTCCCCGAAATACTTACCTTACGAGAGGTCTTTCACCTGACCAGATTTATTGCCTAGTACCAGATCCAGCATGGCCTCTCCACTAGTTGGCCTGTCCACATAATGTGTAAGGAATCCTTCCTGTACATACCTAACGAACTTTGCCCCATCTAAACCTTCTGCACTAGGGTGGTGCCGATCAATATTAGGGAAGTTGAAGAACACCCATGAAAACAACCTTGTTATTTTGGCACCTTTCCAAAATCTGCATACGTGTTTTCTCCTCAGTGTTCCGATAGCGATCTGTGGGCCTATACAATACCCCGAATAGACTGATTGTTCCCTTCCTGTTTCTGACTTCCACCCACACTGATTCAATAGGCGATCCTTCTGTGATGTCCTCCCTTCTTACAGCTGTGATATTATCCCTGATTAGCAATGGCATCCCCCACCCCTTCGACCCCCTTCCCTATACCTTTTGAAACATCCAAACACCGGAATCTCATGTTTGCACTGGTATGAGTACAGGCAGTGTACGGCATCTTTTTTTCTTTCTCTTTTTTCATATGATTCTTTTCGATATCAATTTTATTGGTGCCACTTGATGCTCTACTCAGTGAAGTTTTATCATGATGCCAAGGGTACCCAGTTTCACCTCACTTCTGCATTCGATTTTTTTAACATCCAGCCACAGATGCAATAGGAGTTGATCTTATTGAAACCAAATTAAACGTATGTGTGCAGATTATTGATGAAGCTTTCCCGGATGGCGATATCAAAGATATTTTCCATCATTTGACTAATGATTGAATATGGACTGGTAGGATGGTCGTTGGTCAAATTGCTCTTGCTTTTTGTGGATATTTGTGCAAAGTCGCATATTGTCAGGAAAAGTTCCTTTGCTTGGGTAGAGGAAAATTACTGCGGGTCAACTCAGTATTACAATACCACTCATTTTTAATCATTTTAGTACTACATGGATGACTATATCAAATCTCCACTGACAGATATATTGGTTCCATTAAATAAGATTCTCCACATCTGCCTGAACATAAGAAGACAGTGCTTCTGGGGACACTGCAAGGGAAACTGCTATCCAATTCCTGTACCGACTTACAGTCGACGCAACCCAACACCCATTCTCCTCTGGATATTGAAAAAAAGCGATACACTCCTTGCTTTCCTGAATAGCATTTCCTGAATAGGATTAGTAATGTGTTTCAATATGTATGGATGGAATTGAAGTCCATGCCGTGGATCAAACTTTGCAGTGAAATTTGTTGTCCATTTTTTTTATTTGAATATTGAGCAGCACCCTTTCTCTACGTTGTTAAAAACGGATTCAATGAGTAACAACCAGCTTTATTGTAAATAAAACAGTTATAGGCAAAATATTAATCCCCATACCCAAATGCTCTGAGCCATCCAAGTAATCCTGCTCTTTAGCCTTAATATCATCAGGTCAACTTTGTGATGTGATGACCAATACACATACTTTTAGGAATTTGAAATCTCAGTTTCAATGATGCATACATCGTTTCACTTGCCATCCACTTCGGAGGTTCCAACATAATTTGGATGATTCTGTAAATGATAAACAAAGGGCATATTTATACAAGGTTTTCGAAGTGGTAACCTTCATCTCATAAATGCATCAAGCCCATTAGGAAACTCTTACCGTGCGGCCCAGGGATGGGAAACCTCTAAAAACCAAAACCATCTTCCTATGTGTCAGGTATATATGCAACCATTGGTGTATCTGCCTTTTCACTTCAGTTTTAGCAGACCACATTTGGTGCCACACTTGTCTGAAATTGATCTTGATGTCAGGGTCAGTAAAACCGACTTCACCTCTGAAATTCAGCTCTTTAGTGCACATTTTGTCCATGGTTGTGGTGAGATCTGCAGCAGAGTGGTTCAGGTGAAACTCAAGCTGGGCATCGTGAATATATTATTGGAGAGTAAGTACTGTTTGATTGTACTATCAATGACATCACTTCACTGACAATTGAGAACAGACTGATTGGGCAGTGATCATTCAGGCAACCTTTTGCATTTTTATGCATCTTGTGAACAGGATATTCATGACCGGTTTTCCCACATTAATGAAAGAGCTTGGTGTCGTAAGTTCTGGAGCGCTGCTCTTCAGCGCTACAGTTGGGATGTTGCCTGATCCCGCAGTCTTTGCAATATCCAGTGTACTCAGCCATTTATTAATATCACCCCGAGTGAAAGGAATTGGCTGGAGACTGGGTTCTGTCATGATGGAACTGTTGGGAGGAAGATGCAATGGATCACTTATTCAGCATCTCTGGCTGAACATGCTTACGAATCCTTAAGCCTTTACTTGCCGAGCCCACCATGATTGAGTGTGGGGATGTTCTTAGATAATCCTTAGTTGTTCTCATATAACTCTAAATTGTTCACCACCGTTAATGACAAGATGAAGTCGGACTGCCGGGCTTTGTTCTGAATTATTAATTATGAGAATTCTTAACTCTCTCCAGTGCATGATGTATTCTTGTTCAGAACATATGAAGCTCGATATTGCAGCTTCATTAGGCTGGCATCTCATCATTATTAGGCATGCCTAGCTCTAGCTTCGGTGTGCCACTCTGCACTCTTCAGTCAATCAGGTTTGATAATAATGGAAAGGCCATGGATATCCTTGGCAATGAGATTACAGATTGTGACAGTGTAAACAGCTGGTCTTGATAATCCACGTCGAATGCTGGGTTCACAGTTTTGAGCTGCTAGATTTATTTTGAGTCGATCACATTGAGCAAGTGTGTGGTACTCCACAACACAATTCGGTGTGAAGACAGGAATTTGTTGTCGTCGCTTCTACTAATGCCATCATGGACAGTTGCATCTGTAACGCGTAGATTGGTGAAGGCGAGGTCAACTAAATTCGTTCCATGTTTTCGTTCAGTCTCTGCTGACCCAGGCCCACTCTGCCAACTACGCCCTTCGGTGAGGGCTGTTCTAGTGCTACTAAGCCATTCTTGCTGATGGGCGTTAACGCTACGCGCCCAAAGTACGTTCTGTGCCCTCGCTACTTCCAACGCTTCTTCAGAGCATTGGAAGAGAACTAATTCATCAACTGATTTAGAACAGAACTGTAACGCTTTGGAGATGTGGCTGGCAGTTGTTCAATGTGTCTTTGAAAAGACATGCAATTCGGCAGTGGAATTGAAAGTTTTCTGGTTTAAGTGTCACGTTATGTCATCGGATGAGATTTGGCTCAGTGCCAGAGCCGAAAGTTGATGTAAACTTCTTTATTCCTGAATGATATTTTTGTCTTAAATTTTTCATTTTGCAAATCATGCGAACATGTTAATGGGTTTATAATTTCCACAAAGTTACGCGTTTAAAGGTGACAAGCTGAAATATAAACGATTATTTTCTGAATAACCATGTTATCTTTCGAAGTATTGTGACGTATTATATGTGCATTGTGACATAGATGATAAGATCTTACTTCGTAAAATTGGTAGGCTACTGTTCAACTGGAAAAACAATCGAAGAGATCATATGCCGGACGAGAAAAATGGATATAGTTAAGGGAGTTACTATAGATTGTATCCTTAAAACATCTAGTCAAGGTTAAATATTTAATAACAATGAAAGGTGGAAATGTCGAATTTTCTGGGGGGTGTAATTATTTTCAAGTCAAGACGCGTTATAATGTCACGATAAAAAATCATCTTATCCAGAAGTCAACAGTTTTAGTCTAAGATCTTATACCACCTTTCAAAGTGCTTCAGAGCAAACGTGATGATTTTACGCATTTATCCAAAGAGTACTAGATTCACTTTCACCTTAGAAATTAAGATGAGTTACTTTTTTTGAGAGCGCTTAGTATCCCGGAAACTATAAATAATGTTTAAACCACACGTCAATTACCTTGGAACACCCGGTGATGGAAGCACCAAGTTCTTGACAATTAAGGAAGTTTGCAGATCAGAAAATATATTTTTGGCAAGTAATGAATGCATTCACAGAAGCATTCGATACAATTTTATAAAGCAGCCAAGTAAATATCCAATTTGAAATATGTCATGGAACATATAGATAGCAACAAAATGTCTGGCTGGTTTCCTTTGGAAGTCTCGGTAATAAATTTATCATGCTTCAGTAGAAATTATCATTTTTCACTGCGTGCAAATTCATGGAACCGAATCATAACGGATAATGAATTTCAACTCTCGAACACCCGAGATTTTGGTCCCTCGAGTTCTTCAGTTATTTTTTTCTAAGCAGTTTATCTGCATTTGATCCCTAAGTTACTCACTGTGCTTTAGCAGTCGAAGACAATAAGATTCACAGCGGAATGGAATCATCACGATGGTGCCAGCAATTTTAATTGTGCAACAATTAATAGAACGACGTTGCCTTGGGACATTCAAGCTTTAAGAAGTGAAGGACATTTGTCTGAACTGTTCTGTAGATATGAGTGCCGATCTGAACAGCCCCCTTCACTGCCCAGACAATGTCGGATAAAACCAGACGCAATGTAAATTGTAAAGCTCTGTTGGATATCTGTGTACATCTTTTGCCTTCGGAACACAACGTAAGACCACTGAGATGAAACATTCGAACATTTTGCACAAGGTACCAATGTTTTCCGCAAAGCATTTCTTCTAGATAAAATCAAGTAAATGTTGCTAGAACTCCGGATGTTTTTATCATTCCATGAAAGTATTGCAATAGTTTCTGCTTGAAATACGATACAAAATATATTGCCTGCAAAAATGCCGATTTTTATGCTTTGTGCTCTACCCGTGAGATTTTGTTTCGCTGTTCCATTCCTGAAGTACCGCAACGGGGCGCCTTTGTAGGGAATATCGCGACCCATATCGGTTTATATGCAAAGTCGCTGTGGATTCGCAGTTGGCGGGTGGTGTTGAAATCAAGGACGTGTCACAAACCAGCAACAAAAGAAACACACTGAGCATGATTCAGTGTTAAAAACTATTTTATTAATCACTACTTATGATAATACGTAAAATAAAAGTAAAAATGTTAGTATGTTAGAATTCAAAAATGTTAAACCTCGAACGTTAACCCCAAAATTAAACTCGTCGTGTGTGTGTGTGTGTGTGACAAAGTCCAAAACTCCCAGTACCGGAATGGTTCTTAAAGTTCAGTTCCGCAAGCCATAAGGTGAAACATGAGCAAGGGCTTCTTCAACAACCACCGTTGTCTGAAGATAAGATGTAGATGTAGAGAAACAGAGAGAGAGTACATACGAAATCCAAATGTTCCACGATGGAACCCAAACGACACTTCAGTGTTTACTCGGTAGTGACTTCCTCACCACGAAAAGCATCCGAACCGTGGTCGTCCACACACAAATACCTGTTTCCTTCTACAGGTCAGCAATAAAGTGAACTCCACCAGATTACTTCCAACTTCCATACATGGATTTCAGTAGCAAACACAGTCATTGTTTCTCATCCATCGATAGAGAAAACAAGCAGGCTGGTGTCTCTCTCCCTTCTCTCTCTCTCTCTTTTTTCTTCTTCTAACTTCTTCAACCACGTCATTACGTCCTTTCTCTTCTATTGACGTAAGCACGCCCCACACACACATACACACACACACTCTCTATCTTAAAGGGACTTTTACTGAGTCCGTAACAGAAGCAATATGTGGATGTAAAGTTAGACAATGGGATTTATTGTGAAGGAAAAAATCGAGAGGCGAGCAGCTTTGCGGACCCATCCTCCGATGTACTCTTCTTGGATCTTGTGCTTGCAAAATCCCATCAATCTGCATCAGATTGAAGTGGAGATTTTCGATGTAAATGACAATTCTCCCTATTTTCTAAACAGCTAGATGCCTCTTGGAATCTCGGAGACAGCAGCACCGGGAACGCGATATCTTCTGGAGACCTCGACTGATCCCGAAATTCGAACATAAATCTTTGCAAACCTATCACATTCTTCCGAACTATTATTTTGTTCTGGACGTATAACTGAGCGGTAGGAATGGAAAGCTGCCAGTGTGGTGCTGCATAGTCCCTTGGATATGGAAACAATATCAACCTGCAGACTAAAACAGACAGCCAAAGACGGCGGAGTCTCAGTTAAATTCGGTACCATTCAGATTATAATCATAGTGAAGGATGTAAACGACAACACCGCAGTCTTATAAATTGATTTATAGAGTCAGCCTGTTGGAATCTTCACGCAAAGAAGCCTTCATTATCAGCGTAAATGCCAGTGACTTCGATGATAGTTCTAATGGAGTGATTACATATTCAATCAGTGGCAATAATTCTACCAGAGCACGGTAATACTTTGGTATGGACTTAAAACTGGTGAATCCGAGTCAAGGGAAGCACATTACGAAGAAACTAACGCCTTTGAGATTCACACACAGGCGGTGCGTAGGGGTCCAGGAGCAATACCCGGATATTGTGAGTTATTTGTGGAAATTGTCGACTTGAATGATAATGCACCAAAGTAATGTTGGAGCCTTTGTCAACGACAGTTCCTGAGGACGTTCTGACTGGGACTGTAGTTGCTCTGTTCAGTGCAAGGACAAAGACTCGGAAGAAAATGGACAAGTAGAATGTCACATTCCAAAGCAACTGCTCTTCAAACTCGACTCATCCACGAAGAACTAACATGGACTCCTTATTACGCAGCCACTAGATCTAGAAAATTCCTTCTTTTATGAAATCATTGTTACATGTACGGATGCAGGGAACCCGCCACTCGCATCAGGAAAACCATTCGAGTAACGGTTTCCAATACAAATAATAACGCACCAAAATTTACGCAATCTTTATACACGGTAAACGTCATGGAAATAATGTTATTGAGGCCTCTATATTCTCCCTGAAAGCCTTTGATCCAGATAGAATGCACGGCTGAATTTTTCCCTCCGGGAATTTTAGTACTCCTCAACCACATAACACGTCTCCATTAATACGCAGACTGGTGTCACGTATGCTCAGACATCTTTTGATTATGGAAAAAATCAAATTCAAGTTTAGGTGCAGGACTCTGGAGCCCCTCAGCTCTCGGGTAATGCTTCAGCAGATGTTTATATCCTTGATCAAAACGACAACGCTCCAGTCATCGTGCACCCTTTACCAGAATCTGGGTCAAAAGCAATGGGGATAACATCTCGGTTTGCAAACCATATCCTTAGTTGTAAAGGTATCGGCTACTGATGTTAACGCTGGTCGGAATGCTCATCTTTCTTAACAGATTATTCAAGATACCCACCATGATCTTTTTTTTTTTACCGTTTCACCAGACAATCGTGAAATCTACACTGTTGGTCGTATACGGAACAGGGATGCCTCCAAACTGAGTTTGATAGTGATGCTGAAAGATAACGACTCTCCTTCCCTTTCAACCACTATAACTATGTTATTATCTGTGACGGAGACTGATGTTCAAACATTTTCCACTGCTACTAGTTTTTTCTGAAGATCCTGGTTTCAGTACTGACCTGACGTTTTCCTTGGTCATAGCCTTGGGGACAACATCAATGACTTTCCTTGTAATTTAGTTATACATTCTGTTAAGGTTATAAAACTAGAAGCGTAATGGGAGACCAGCAATTTTTCTGTGGTTTTTGCTGCTGTTTTGAAACAAGACATTCTCAAAATGCCAGCAGTAGATTTCATATACCTTAGACCTATGTAGGGATATTCGGAGGTGATCTCCTTTCTCAACTTTCCGCTAGGAGTCATGTTCAACGGTTCAGTCGACGAAGACACCATTCATGTTCTCCAAAATGCGTATTTCTTCCACAGGCAAAAATATTGTCCTGAACAAGTGTATCGGAAAGGAAAGAACCGTGATGATAAATCGCAAATGTGCAGCTCCGCTGTAAAGAATGAGGCGAGGCACTCTCAAACAAAGAAGAAAATCATTTTGGGGTGGATTCAGAACGTCAGTATTTGGGTGAGACATGGAAACGTATAAGATAGAATGTGTATCTTACAGTAGAACTCTCAACTTTCTGCGCTATTTCCAGTTAATGGGCAATAATTACTCCTCAAGTAAAAAATCTACCATCAGTTCATTATCACACTCTGTGTGGGTGCCAGTTGTGAAATATTTTGCTTCCGCTTTCCATAAATTAAAATAACATTTCCAAAGTATATCATTCTCTGAAAAATGCTTTGGGTTAACCTAATAAGGACGCGAAAGGCACTGCAAAATGCACGGTTTTTAATCCTTTCGCAGATTTTTGCTTCAATGACAATGGTACGTTGACTATTCCCCAGGCTCTATGCTTTAATATTGTTGTTATCATGGAAGGAGCTTTATGCGTAAACCTTATCACAGAACAACGACGAATCAGCAGAATTTAATTATAACCTGGGCACTGTCGTTTATTGTTTTTCCCCAAGTTATTCTATTCTCACCTTGATTCACTTTTCAGTTATTAGGATGTCTCTTACTTTCAAGGCAAGGCTTTTGGCAAATGGTGTGAGGAGCAAGGCGTTGTCTCCATTAAAGGTTTCAGTAGAGTTTCGTGATGGGTAGTGTCCGAGATGCTTAAAACTTGCAAGAAAATCTTTCGGTCTCGGGAGCCAAGAAATAGAGAGAGGGGAGACGACGACTGGCAAGTAAAGATGCTCACTTACACAATCACCAACCATTCGTTCAAATAAAAACAGGTGCCACTCTCCTTCCTTTCCCAGACATACTACCTTCAGAGAGGAGCCAAATGTAAATATGTATAAGATACATTCTCCATATATCTCTCCTTCACTTGTCTGTATGTACGTTACCGCCGGAAATTACTTCAACATATGCGAGGACCCCTCACATATTTTCACCACATGCCTAAGACCTCTGCGACAAACTAAATTCGCCAGACAATAGAATTGCAGAAATGCGTTATGAGGGAAAGGAACGCCTTTTGTTCGTAAGTTTGCAGAAACTGGCAAGGAAGCAGTGATTTGAGGAAGCAAGATTTGGATGGTCTCATCTTGAATAGGTTAATAAATACTTTGTTGCCAATTAAACCAATTTAAACGCAGCACACGATAAACCATGCCACAAGTCAAGTTGTCGATTAAATGTATTTCTTTATTAATCGCGATCAGTTACCTCAACTCAAAGATTCACTACGTAGTACCAAAATAAACTGTTCTGGTACGCAACTCTTTGGGCTACATAACCTTTACAGCAGTTTCACAACCTCCAAAACTCACTAAGTCTTTTTCGGATATTGCCCGCACTTGATTAACCTGGCCAGTGTTGGACGTGGCGAATTCCTCTCCGAGTCCAGACACTTAGGAGCTTCTCCTGCAATTGTTAGTCTCCGGAGTAATTGCTATCGATTATTTTGTGAGGCGCCTTTCCTAGATTTCTTTGTAAACCTTTCGTACATTGCTTTGATTTTATAGCCTATTATACAGCTGTGAGTCGACTCCTCCTTTCAAATTCTTGCTGGTATTCATAATCACCTTAGCCACCTGGTCCAAAATTATCAGAATTTATACTTGTAGAAAACTTTCCCTGGTGCACTGAATCTCAAAATTGTTTGTGTCTGTCGGTATCAGGAATAAGTGGGGGCGGGGGGACTCAGCACTGTAAAATTGTCTCAGGTGGAAAATTGTCTCAGCTACGTTCCTGCACTGACACTAAGCAATTGTTTAAATGTCAGTGTAACCCCACTTCACACTGTCACTTCATTTTCATACTGACCAGGTTTCTTTTGATGTTTTCAATTCTTCCATTTAGCTCTTCCTGCTCTCCTCGGCTGTCTACAATGCTGTTGGTAGTTTATTACATATATATAACGTGAAATTACCAGGATTCAACTAAAGGTTAACATTGATGCACACTACAGTTGCAGTTCATCGCAGACATTTAGTATCCAGGTCAGGAGAGGATGCAGCGATATTTAATAGGCATTCTAATGTACATGTTTTAACTTGTCCAGTAAAGCATGACGCAGAATTAGCATTATCTTTCCACATTTTCTCTCTCGCTTACTGTGTTTCCAGCATTTTCGGGTTTTATTTCTGATTCCCAACAACTGCTGTTTTTGTGCAAGTAGTTCATTCATTTATTGGTAAATCTCCAAATAATATACCGTCCGAAAGTTCTGTAGAGCTCAATAAAATCGACTGACAATTCCTTCTTGAATACATAGAAACAATCTGACTTCGTCGAGTGACAATCAACATTCATGTGATTGGAAAATCGAAAATGAATAATCAGAGGTTTATGAAGAAGAGATTTACATCCTTGAGCTCCATGCGGTTCTTATATTTGCTTTTTACCGCTCCTAAACATGTTCTTCATATTTGGTCTTGAAAATATTGATGCAACTATAGTTGCCAAGAACAGGTATCGACAGAACACTCGTTAGAACAAAAAAATATATTGATTCAATGTTGAAAGAAATTTTAATTGTACAACAATAAATGTATCCGTGCACTTTTAAGTCTGTCTTGCTTTAAGAAAAGGGCATATTTCTGATTGGCGGAATGTCAATGAGTTTCTCCACCAACCAGGAGCAGAGATGTGATTGGTGATCCGGACAGCCCCCTTCATGACTCAGCCGCCATCACGTAAGATCAGACACAGTGAAAACTGGATAGTCGGCAGCTCCGTGGGATTTTTGCAAGAATATTCGAGCAATTGCTTTCAAAATGCGAGTATCTGAATGAAGTACTTCAAACGATTCGAAAAAGGTACGAGTATTTTCTATACCGCCTTTGTTCAATTTATTACCAAGTAACGGTTTAAAGGACAGTGAAGAATACAGTCAGGGGCTAAAACGATTGGAATGACTTCTACTGGAAATGAAATATAAAATATATTGGTTGCTAAAATGCCAATTGTTGTGCTGTGTGTTCTCCTCGTGGGGTATTGTGTCTGGGCAGATTCGTTATTCTGTTCCTGAAGAACTGCAACTGGGAGCCTTTGTTGGGAAAATCGCAGCCGATTTAGGTTTAGATGTAAAGCAGCTGTCTGCTCGCAGATTGCGGGTGGCGCCCAGTGCAAGGAAGCAGTATTTCGACGTAAATCTGGACAATGGGATTCTATTTGTGAAAGAAATAATCGACAGAGAACTGCTTTGTGGGTCGAATCTCGATTGCCGCTTATCCTTGGACGTTGTGCTTGAAACCCCCCTGAGTTTGTACCAGGTTGAAGTGGAGATTCTTGATGTAAATGATAATGCCCCCAGTTTCCCAAAAAAACAGTTCAGGCTTGACATCTCTGAATCTGCTTCACCGGGAATGCGATTTCCTCTTGAATCGGCACTGGATCCGGACATTGGCACGAATGCCTTGCAAACCTACCAGCTACGGCCGAATGAATATTTTACTCTGGATGTACAAATGCGCAGTGGGAAGGGCAAGTGGCCAGTATTGTTGCTGCAGAAGCCTTTGGACAGAGAAATAATGTCAACACATAGTTTAGTGTTAACAGCCAAGGACGGCGGTTTGCCTCCGAGATCGGGAACCGTTCAGATTATAATCACAGTGAAAGATGTAAACGACAACGCGCCTGTTTTCTCCCAGTCTATTTACAGGGTCAGTGTGTTAGAAAATGCACCGAAAGGGACGCTGGTGATCAGATTAAACGCCACTGACCTGGATGACGGTGTCAATGGAGAAATAATGTACTCTTTTAGTAGCCATATTTCTGCCTTGGCCCGTAAACTTTTTGATGTGAACACAAAAACAGGTGAAATCAGACTCAAAGGGAAGTTGGACTTTGAAGAAAGCAGTGTCTTTGAGATTAACATGCAGGCAATAGATAAGGGTACTGGCGCTTTACCCGAGTACTGTGACGTATTGGTTGAAATTGTCGATGTGAATGATAACGCGCCAGAGGTGACTTTAAGGTCTTCGTCAAATACCATTCCAGAGAACGCTCCACTTGGGACTGTCGTGGCTCTGTTCAGTGCAGAAGATAGAGATTCAGGACAAAATGGTCAGGTGCATTGTCAAACTTCAAACCAATTACCCTTTAAGCTGGATCCCTCCATAAAGAACTATTATAGAATCCTCACACAGCGTGCGTTGGATCGCGAAAGTACCACCAAGTATGATATTGCCATAATATGCGCGGATAACGGGGACCCTCCTCTCAGTTCAACGAAAACTATCCGGGTGGAGATTTCAGATATAAATGATAACGCACCAAGGTTCTCGCTGTCAATATACACAGCAAATGTTATGGAAAACAATGTTATTGGGGCTTCCATACTTTCCCTGACGGCCTTCGATCCAGATATCGGTGAAAATGCCCGACTGAACTTTTCTATCCTGGAGTCTCAGGTTCAGAATTCCTCAATAACATCTTACGTCTCAATTAATTCGTCGAGTGGCATCATTTGTGCTCAGAGATCTTTTGACTATGAACAATTGAAAAACTTTCAGATCCAAGTTCAGGTCCGGGACTCTGGTGCACCAGCTCACAACAGTAGTGCTTCAGTGAATGTTGTTATCCTTGATCAGAATGATAATGCACCAGTCATTACACACCCTTTACCCGAATATGGGTCAACAGCAATAGAAACAATACCCAGGTTCACAGATCCAGGCTCTTTGGTTGTCAAGGTATCGGCCACTGATGCCGACTCTGGTCAGAACGCTCGACTCACTTATCAGATTGTTCAGGCGTCCAATCATGATATTTTTACTATTTCCGCAGACACTGGCGAAATTTGGACTATCCGTCGAATTTTGAACAAGGATGCCTCTAATCAAAGGCTGGTGGTTGCGGTAAAAGATAATGGAATTCCATCACTTTCTGCCACTGTGACTATAGTATTATCTATGGTTGGAACTGATAGTGAAACATTCTCCAGTGTCAGCAGTTCGTCTTCAGATCCGGGGTTCACTCGTGAACTGAGCCTTTCCTTGGTTATAGCTTTGGGAACAATATCCAGCATTTTCCTCATAATTTTAGTCATTCTCGCCGTTAAAGTTCACAAAAACAGGAATGTTTACCAGCACTATTCCCTGGGTATTTGTTGTTGCCTTGAATCAAGACATTCTTTGAATGGAATTCAGAAGGCCAGTAAAAGCCTTCAGATACCACCAAACTATGTTGAAGTGTTTGGGGGCGACCCTCTCTCCCAAAGATTCCGCTACGAGTCATGTTCGACATTGCAGTCTACCAGGAGAGATTTGACTGTCCCCAGCAGATGTAGAAATTCTGCAGAGAAGAATTTTGTGCTGAACGAATCTGTAGGGAAAGAAAATACTGGAATGTTGAATTCTGAAAAATACATTGTTCCTGAGGTGAGGTGAATTTTAACAGAGAAAAGAAATTCTCATGGGTTTTATTTGGAAGTAGGAGTGTTTATATGAACCACCAATATACTAAGGTATGGGATAGAGAAGATAGATATTAACGTAAAATTTTGTTTACTGTGCTAAAGTTGTTTCCAGACAACACTTTGGTCTTGTGGTGAAGTTTTCTCGGACAATCACGGTAATGATTTTGTGTTGTGAGGCACTCTCTCAGCAATGTTGTCAGAAACAAACAGCCTTCCCAGGTGAAGAAGCAATTCACTTGTTCTTCTTCCAAACTGGCACATTGTGTTCGGTGCTCATGATGTACTCTCCGCATTTACAAGATAAATGTCGATTGAATCAGCACTTTTCAGTTTCGCAGGACTTCATTTCTCCACTCTGCACCTTCTTCCAACGAAGCTCAAGTTAAGCTTCAGGACCAGCACCTAAGAGTTCGTCCCTGCATTTTTCTGTCCCCCGAACTCAATTAACAATGTCAGACGACCACCATTTGCTTTCCTTATTAGAGCCACCCAGTGCAAATAAAAATGACCTGCACCTTCAACAATAACTCGTTTCTTCTCTCTCCGTTTATGCTCAGTGGTCACATGAGCAATCCGCTTTGTTTGAAATCTCCTGCAACTTATGTGTTCTGTCCCTCACCGTTCCATTGTTACTTTTTCTCACCAACTGGCCTATTCATCTTGTTATAGTTATACCTCTCCAAACCTCCCATAAGCAGCATACTCCTTTCTATCACAATGAGGACCTTTATTCTCACCTCCCCTCACCTAAGCCCGCACCACAATTTCTGTGTACCTTAAATTAGGCCTGTTCACAAGAACACAAGGCAAGAAAATAGGAGAAGGAATGCGCCACTTGGCTTCTCAAACCTATCCAGCCATTCAATGAGATAATGGTTGACCTATGCTGGCCTTTTCCTTACCAGTTGCCCATAACCATCAATTCCTCAACCTTTGAAAAGTTCATGTCTATTATATCTAATGTCTGGTCTCTGACACCCACAGGGGCAGAAAATTCCAGCTATTCGCATGCCTCTAAGAAAAGAAATTTCCACGCACCTCACTTTTAAATGACTGGCCTCCCATTTTGCAGCGAAGTGCTCTTGATTTCTCACATGTATTTCATTCTCATGAAACATCAAAATGTTTCCTCTTTTCCCTTCTCCACACGTTGCCTTTCCTGATGAGTTTCCTGCTTTCCCCGCGCCCACGACCCTTCGAGTTATACATGACTAGGTTAAATGCTGTTCTAGAGGCATGCGTATAAAAATCTCAATGCACGACTGCAACTTTGCTGAACATTCGGGCAAACGGCTTTTACAGGAAATGGTGCTTGGGCGCATCGTGTCTTCTGCTGCTTGCGAAGTCTTTCAAGTCTTGCAAAATCTTTTGTAGACTTTCGAAATCTTTAAAACTTGCGAAGTCTTTCGAGGTAAATTAGAGTAGTCATGCGTGAGGATTTGGTCCAGTCCTCAATCAGCAGTTTTATAAAACAGATTACCTGGTCATTTTCACTCTGCTTTTTGGAAAACGAGCTATGCAAAAGTTGGTTGCTATATTTCCTAAACTTCTGCAATGATAATTCTTCAAACGTGTTTCTTTGGTTGGATCATTCACTGGTATGTCCTGATGGGAACATTAAAACGTTAGAGCCTTTCACCTTGGCTTTGTTGAAATGCATAGCAAGAGCTATGGCAGTTTCCACGCAAACCTTTATATTTTCACGCGAGAAGCTCTATGCAGTTAGCCAGCCAAGAGCTGAATTTATGCCTTCAGCACAATTCAGTTCCAGATTAGACATTGTAACAGGGTTGGATGCCGTGATTTAACACTTAAATACACAGAAGTTAATTGGAGTCAGGCCATCCAAATTGAAACGATTGTCCATTTAAACTGTGTTTCGAAATTAAGCCAGCATTTTTTTTTTCATTTGCCATATATAATGACCCAGGGGAATGTGATAGTGAGTGACATTCCTGACCCACCATTGTCTGCGTGGTAAGGGTCCATCACCTTCATGTCTTAGAGTGTTCCATAGTTTTCACTTAGTGATCATGAAGGGACGAAGGTATGTTTTCAACTCAGTATAATGTGATATGGATTTTCCGGTTCAGTCCGTTCATTGTTCTTGTAAGAGCAAAAGAATGATACACATTTTGACAATGCTTCTGAAGAGGCATCAGTGCAACATTGTGGTGCACTAGATGAGCTTCTAAAGCATTTATGCATGGAGAAGCAAGCTGCAAGCTTTTCTTGCATTGTGTTCATCTTTGTGATGGCGGTTGGGTTTTCTGCTCAGAAAAAAAATGGACAATATCCAAGTGAAATATTTACTTCCCCCTCCGACGTAGTGGGAACTACAATAACCCATAGAGGTCCAGCTTCTGATCACCTTGCATATCCAAAGTGTTTACGCAGTTGACTTTGTAGTTTCTGTCCAATGCTAACAGCCACGTCACTGGGACATAGGAATTTGTCGTGCTGTCCGTTCCCCGTTTCTCTCCTACTTCTTGGTTGGTCAGTTTTCCGAGAGGTTTTGAATAAGTCAGTAAGTTGTGTCAGTGCATTCGGTGGCGGATGGAACGCACTTTTGGAGAATTGTGTGCATTTTTAAAAAACCTGAAATTTTGAGCTAAAAGTACTGCGTGTTATTAGGGTTACAAATCCTGGCAAATGAAAATATTCTAAAGAAATCCTGATTTGCTAATCCTCATAGGTGGAAATACTTCTAAAAGGTTTCTCCTTAGATGTTACAAACAAAGCTTTCATGCAGCATGCTCAATCACACCTAATAACTTCTGAGACTCAGGTTAATAGAATATTTATTCAATGAAGGGAGTGCCATACAGTTCGAGGAAAATGGTTATTCTTATTGCTGTAAATAACCAATGAACAGTGTTTCAGTCATACATGAATGTTACATGGCTTACTAGGCAGACACTCTTTGTCTAAGACTTTGTGCACGTGGCCACTGACAGCTTCCTTATCTGAAGAATATTGAATATAATTCAACAATTTGTGGACCAGCAAAATTTCACACATAACATTGTACTGGCTGTTCATGAAGTGCCAGTGATGGAGGGGCCTAGGCAATGCTCTGAGGAATTACTCAGATAATGCATTGGTTTTGGCATTGTCTGTCTTCAACAATCAATGTTGCCTTTCTAGGTATTAATTTCTCTGGGATGCTTTTCACAGACAAGGCCAATATTTTATCTATATCTGAGTATCCTTGAAAAAGTGGTGTTGAGACAGCACTTGAACCGCGGCAATACTTCTGGTGAATGTCTTGCCGTAATGTTGTTGGTAGAACGTTCTCGGAATTCGATCCACTGACAATGAGGAATGGTGATATATTTCCATATCAGGTTGGTATTTGGCTTTGAGTGGAACGAGCCGTGCAGTGTTGCTCCCTTTGAGCTAACCCTTTTAAATTAAGTACTTGATGTGAGCTGCGTCTCCAGATAGAGAAGTTTTCCTTGTGAATCTACAGGGGTTGTTTGATGCCATACATATTCAAACAGGGTCAGTCTCCCTATTACTTTTGGATTAGAACTTTTTCCATGTTTGGACAACTTAAATGTCACTGAACTGGTGTGCTGTGTTGAAAGCACAACGTGAACAGATATATTTGTCTCTTGACAGCACTGCTGACAACAGCTTCCATCGCCTTATGGATTATTGAGCCGAGACTGGAGTGATAGGAGCTAGCTGGATTAGAATGACCGCATTTCAAGGACATTATCTAACTGTGCAATTTTACAAAATGTTGGGTAAAATACAGAACCGTAGCTCTAACACAGCCTCTTACGTAGAAGGTATTCTTGTCATGTATTAACCTAAGGGTTTATGACCCACCGTTATCCATAGCCTGGATACCGATGGGATACAATGCCTTTGGTATACAGATGATGTTACTGATGACGACAGAAGTTCACGGATTTCGCAAGAGAGTTTCAGAAATGAATACATTATAAATATCCGGATCACGCTGGGGTAAGTTGGGAGATCAGAACAGAGCAGTGGATTTAAAATGAAAGCAAGTCCTGAATTTCCATACATATGTTCTGAAAAGAAGGAAGTTCGAAGTAACTGACCGTTTCATAGCATCTACTGTTTCCTGTGCCATTCAACTCCAGGTGAAGTCCAACACCACGAAGTGCTGCTGAGTAAAACAGAATTTGTACGGGTTAATCGTCAATTTGATATTAGCTCATGCGCATGATCTGAGCTCCCATTGATTTTATTTGTGATCACAAGGCTGCCGATAAAGAGCAAGGGAAAAGATGAGATTTTGTCTTCTACAAATGTTAATTATTTCTGTGATTTAATCGTTTGCTTTGTACTACGTTAAAAATAATATTTAGTATATTCAAATAGTTTATTAATGTTTTTGTATGTTTTTGAATGGTAGAGATATTTAAAATTTATAGCAATGAGCTTGACAGCTTCGATATCTGCATTGTCAGGATGACACCCCCCTCCAAGCCTTTGAAGTGGAATTTAAGCCAGTGAAGTAAACACATCAAGGTAAGTCCATGCACATGGTAACCACAGTTGGTTATTCCGGATGCAAGGACGAGCCATTAAGAAACAGCTTACTGGAAATATTTGAGCAGTAACTAAAATTCGTAGAATAACAAGCAAAACATGAACAGTACTTTTATGGCTCCAGTATAGATGAGTCAGTTCCAAGACAGGAGGAGTGCTTCGTGTCGGATTATTCTTGATTGATCTGTTGTCGGATTCTTAATTTTATAAGTGGGTGGACATCGTGTACACTTTTCGTTTTCCTTGTCGGAAGGCATATGAACAAATGAAGATTTGAGAGAAACATCATTTATATTTCAAGTTGCACATACAAAAGTGTGGGTGTCAATTTCTCCGAGGATCTGTCCTGGGCCGAACAAATTGATGTAATCACGAAGAAGGCACACCAGCGGGTTTACTTCGTAAAGAATTTCAGAAGATTTGTATGTCAGCAAAACCTAGTTGCAAATTTCTATAGATATGCAGTGGAGAACATTCTGACTGGTTGCATCACAGCCTGGTATGGACGCTCCATTTCACAGGGTGGCAAGAGGCTGCTGAGGGTTATAGGCTCAGCCAGCTCCATCGAGGACATCTTCAAGAAGCGGTGCCTCAAGAAGGCGCAATCCAACATTAAGGACCCTTACCACCTGGGACATGCCCTCTTCTCGTTGAGTAACCGGAAGATTCACGCTCAACGATGCAGGAAGGGATCCTCCCTTCTGTCCTCAGAATAATGAAAGGTCCTTGAACGCATGAAAACTACCTCATTCTTCCATTTTTGCACTATTTATTTGTTTTGTATTTTAAAGTAATGTTATGTCTTTGCACTGTACTGCTGCTGCAAAACAACACATTTCATGTCATATAAGATTCTGATCCTGCCAATGCAGTGAAGTCATTGCAATATCTCGATTGTGTATTTTAATTTTAAAAATCGCAAAAAAAGCAAACTAACGGCATACACTGAAAAGATACGCAAATGCATCTCGTCACCAGAGTGATTAGTATCTCGTTACCAGATTGCATTCTAAAATTACCAGAAAAATATTCAATCTATAGCAATATTTTTTTTAAATGTAATGGTACCTCGGAGAATACTGAAATTCGATTCAGTATACTACCATCGTACACATTAATTCTATGGTCAGTTCTGCAATATTACCTAAAATGTAGCTGTAATTTCAAGATAGGAAGGAGACATAATGGTAAACATAATGACTTTAAACAAAGACAGACACACTAATCTTCGTTTCAACAAAAGCGATGGGAAGTATTTTCAAGGAAGTTCTTAAAATTTTGAAAGCCATGCATGCAAATTGATCATTCGCTCCTAATACTGGATACTAGGCGAAACAAACATAAAATTAATAATCATGAATCAAATTTCAGAATGCAGAGGAAATTGCTTTTGACTAGTTAATTTCCGCATGAGAGAGAAACGCATTTTTTTTTTAAATTTTCGTTAAGAAATTGTCTTTTTGTTTCTGTTCGGAGACGGATCAACGTAGCAATTAACAGATGCTCATGATCGTAAATCATGATGGCGTGATGGGACATGGAGGATAAATGTTGTTGGGTTATTAGCATGATAACGGACATTATACTATTTGGCAATGATTTTAAGAACCGCTCGTTCTTCGCATTTAATGTATAAAATACTTTAAGTGTACCATTCTTCTTGAACATTGGAATTTAATGCAAGCATTTTGAAAAAAATCCGAAGTATCCAAAGTGACGAAAGAAATTTCAGTTGTGCAGCAAGAAATGTGGCACTTCTGCTCCAAATTATGCACAACTTGCTTTAAGAAATGAAGTGCACTCCAATTGGTCAAATATGATTGCTACGTTGTCAACCAATTAGAAGCTGAGTTGTGACTGGTGATCTGCCCAGCCCACTTCATTACTCAGCCGCCATCGCGTAAGCTCAGACGCCGTGAAAACTGCCTAGCCAGCAGCTCCGAAGGATTTGTGCACGATTTATTTCGAATTGGAGACAAGGTTAAAATATGTAAATGAAAGCAATCGAACAATTCGCAAACGAGGTACAGATATTTTCCGTGTTAAATTTGTCCTGTTTGAATCAAGCTACTGTTGAAAGATATTGTCTCGGGTTGAAACCATTGTAATGATTTATTCTGGAAATGAGATATAATATATATTGGCTGCTGAAATACCAACTGTTTTGCTGTTTGTTCTCCCGCTGGAATTTTGTTTCTGGCCGGATTCGATATTCTGTTCCCGAGGAATTGCAACTGGGCGCCTTTGTTGGGAATATCGCCATTGATTTGGGGTTAGATTTAAAGCAGCTGTCGGCTCGCAGTTTACGGGTGGCGCCCAGTCCGACTAAGCAGTACGTTGACGTAAATTTGGAGAATGGGATTTTATTTGTAAATGAAAGAATCGACAGAGAACAACTTTGCAGGCCAAGCGCCGAATGCGTTTTATCCTTCAACGTTTTGCTTGAAAATCCCCTCAGTCTGCACCAGGTGGAAGTGGAGATTCTCGATGTAAATGACAACGCTCCCAGTTTCCCCAAAAGACAGATCCGCCTGGAAATCTCCGAGGTTATGGCACCGGGAGCACGATTCCCACTCGAGGCCGCACGCGATCCGGACACTGGAACTAATTCCTTACAGTCATACCAGCTCCTTCCCAATCAATATTTTATTCTTGATATGCAGCCACGAAGCAGGAAAGTAAAGATACCAGTGTTGGTGCTGCAGAGCCCTTTGGATAGAGAAACAATACCAACCCACGAGTTAATACTGCTTGCCGAAGACGGCGGAGTCCCTGTGAGATCGGGTGAGGTCCAGATAACCATTACGGTGAAGGATGCGAACGACAACTCTCCCGTTTTCGCGCAGTCGGTTTATAGCGTAAGGCTGTTGGAATCGGCTGCCATAGGATCTTTGATTATTACTTTAAATGCCTCTGATTTGGACGATGGCTCTAATGGCGAGATAACATATTCACTCAGCAACCATAATTCAGCAAACGTTCGTGAATTATTTCGCGTGGATTCCAGCACAGGTGAAATCAGACTCAAAAGTCATTTGGACTATGAAAAAAACAATTTTTTTGAGATTAACATAGAAGCGATTGACAGTGGTACTGACGCAATTCCCCAGCACTGTGATGTGTTGCTGGATGTGATCGATGTGAATGACAATGCTCCTGAAGTGACCCTGACATCCACGTCAAGTATAGTGCCAGAAGATTCCTCGGTCGGAATGGTTGTGGCACTACTCAGCGTTGATGACGAAGATTCTGGACAAAATGGGCAGGTACAGTGTAAAATTTCAAACAAACTGCCGTTTAAAATGGATTCATCTGAGAAAAACATTTACAGACTACTTATACAGCATACACTAGATCGCGAAACTACTTCCAGCTATGACATTACTGTAACTTGCACAGATGCAGGGCACCCTCCCCTCACATCCAAGAAAACGATCCGTGTGGAGGTTTCAGATGTAAACGATAACGCACCAAGGTTTACGCAGCCCGTATACACGGCAAGGGTCATGGAGAACAACGTTATAGGGGATTCCATATTCTCCCTGACCGCCTTCGATCCAGACAGAGGACAGAATGCCCGACTGAAATTTACTGTCCTGAATTCATCCGCAGCCCCATATGTCTCCATCAACTCACAGACTGGTGTCATATTTGCTCAGCGATCGTTTGACTACGAACAACTGAAAAACTTCCAGATCCACGTTCAGGTGCAGGATTCTGGAAACGCGCCCCTCACCAGCAACGTTTCAGTGGATGTCGTTATCCTTGATCAGAACGATAACGCCCCAGTGATCGTGAATCCTTTACCCCAATACGGCTCAACAGCAATAGAAACAATATCCAGGTTTGCTCAACCGGGATATCTGGTTGTCAAGGTATCAGCTACTGACGCCGACGCTGGTCAGAATGCCCGACTGTCTTACCATATTTTTCAGGCTACCCATCGCGATCTGTTCACTATTTCAGCAGACACGGGGGAAGTTTGGACTACCCGTGCTATTGGGAGCAAGGATGCTTCAAACCAAAGGCTGGTTATTGTCGTAAAAGATAATGGAACTCCATCACTTTCTGCCACTGTGACTATAGTGTTATCTGTCAAAGGGAGTGAAGCGTTCTCCAGTGCCACTAGTTTGTCTACAGATCCAGAGCTGAATCCTGATCTGAACCTTTACTTGGTCATAGCCTTGGGGACAACATCTATCATTTTCTTCGTGGTTTTACTTATTCTGGCTGTTAAGGTCCATGAAAACAGAACTGGAGTGGGGCACCATTGTGGTTCTCTGAATTTCTGCTGTTGTTTGAAAACAAGGAACTCCATGAATGGAATTCAAAAGGCCAGCAGAAGCCTTCAGATACCACCGAACTATGTTGAGGTATTCGGGGGTGATCCACTTTCTCAGAGTTTCCGTTACGAATCGTCTTCAACGTTGCAGTCCGTGAAGAGAGACTTCCCGACGCGACAAACGCGTAGGCTGTCTACAGCAATGAGTTGTGCCCAGAAGAAACCTATTGGGAAAGAGAAGCCAGGAATGATAATGTCTGAAGCCTCCAACTACAATGTAAATAATGAGGTGAGGTGCTTCCAATAGCAATCGAAAATGACGTACAGTTAGTTCAGCTACTTTTATGCACTTGGGTTAATTGGGCCATTTAAATTACTTGGATGAAATTAACAATGCGGGAAAAGTATCGATGTGCATGCCACTTCCAATAACTGTGCTCATTCGTTTTATTTGCTTATATTACTGCCTTTCGTTTATACGTAACTCCAATGCGTTGTCATACCGGCCTTACTAACTGTCCTGGAAGCCCCCATGACTTGCTTTAGGAGTTGTAAGCCAACTGGATTTGATCCAAATATTCATCAAGTGTTGAAAGAGGAGCCCATTTTCTGCAATTTGTACTTTGTCTGTCGTGCATGTAATCACAAACAGACAAGCATTCTTGGAACAATTCCTTTGGGATTAGCATAGCTGGGTACTTTAAATCCGATGGCCATTGATAGTCGGCATGTTTTCAGCATATCCCAGCTTGATAAAGATTAACTGAACATACAAATTATTTGAAAATACTCAGCAGCACATGCTACATCCATGGAGGTTGAAACAAGAGTTAGCATTTTAGATCGATGAATTTACAGTAGAAAAAGGGAAGAGTATCAATCTGAACACTCTCACCATTTCTCTCTCTACCTGTGTGTAATAAATGATGATTGTTTCCCACGTCCAATGAAGTTTCACTTTATTGATCATGGGAGGTAATTTTGCGCGCACTTCATCGGGCAAACTCAGCGCAATTAGTTTAATTTGATTCCAATCCAGATGTAGTCTTTTGATTATTTCCAAGATGTACTTTTCTCACCTTGATTCAATAATTAATTGTCAGAACGCTTCTTAGTTTCCATGCACCTCAGAATGAATATTGATGTTTTCGTTATTTAGTCGTGGGATGTTCCTTTGAATAGTAGTGTTGTTTATCCGTTAACGCACTTGAGAAGGCATTAACGAGGAAGAACAATGGTAGATAGAATTTAATCCTGATGAATGCATGGTGATGCACTCTAGGAGGCAAAACAAGGGAAGGGCATTCTCACTGAATAGTATTACCCCAGTGAATATTGGGAGCATGGAGATCCCTGAACAACGCGGCACATTAGATATATGGTGTAAAAGACGTGCGTGATAGAAGATCTCATTTGATGGCGTATTGGATATAAACAGGGAGGTTAGTGGTCAAAACAAAATGGGAACTCCTGATGGAACTAGAGATGGTACAAATGGGGTTCACCATATAATGCCTTCTCTGGAGAGTTCTAGTTATGAGGAGACATCACCGGTGCCAGATTTGTTTTTCTTGGAGCAGCGGAGGCTGAGGAAGGACCTCATTCAGTTATGAAGTGCAAGACTAGGTAGGTGGAAATGTTTCCCTGCAACAAAAGTGGCAAAAACTAGGTGACATATCTTTATGTTCCAACACCAGGTGTTGGAATCTGGAGGAGAAAAAAAAGAAAACGCTGCAGGAACTCAGCGGGTTAAGCAGCATCTATGGGGGAAAATAGGTGGTCGATGATTCCGGTGGAGACCCTGCATCAGGACTGAGATTATTGTGGTAATCCGAACACACAATAGTGAGTGGCTGAAATTGGTCCTCCCACAACATTTCAGAAGTATTCATGCCAGCATTTGAATTGTCAAATCGCGGAAGACAAAGGCTTGTAAATGGAATTAATGTTGGTGGGTAGTTGAAAGTTGGCGCGAACATGGTTGACCAAAGAGCCTGTTCCTTTGCTCTGTGACTCTATGATTTTCCTGAATTCCAGTCGTCAAGGCAGTGATAGTATACTCCCACACTTAAGCATTTTGGTGTGAGTTCTGGGATTTTGACAGTGATTATAGTGAGGCCAAATAGTCTGGCTTAATGGACCTTTGGATATTACTATGCTATCACCAATCTGTTTCGCTGATTCATCGAGGTTACAGATGAAGAGATTTAAAATTTGCGCTTGAAGCAGCGCTAGCAGATACCATAATGTATGTTATGGAGACAAAGCAATCTCGGTCTTTGATGTGGTGATTAAGAAGAGGGAACCTTTGTCTTAGATGGTGCCGTATACTTTGAATGTTGTTGAAGTTACTTATCCAAACAACTGTAAATTGCTCAATCACAATACTGACAAGTTCCTTGCAGATGATAGAAAACTTTCAGGCAATAAGGAAGTGAGACTACGGTTGCTAAGTATCCACACTTCGGCCTTTCCTTTTACCTATATTTATCTACCTGTCTTGTTTAAGGTCCTAATCCATATTGACATCCAATATGTTAATGCACATGACTTCAACCGTGTACTGTGATGTAATTCAAAGGGAGCTTGGATACTGTTCAGTTGTTGGTGATGCCCAATGTACAACCGTTGCCATGTTTGAATGTTATTTGTCACTGCATACTTGAAAGTAAGTAGTCCTGGACTTTCGCCATGCAGGCACTGGGTGCTGCAGAGGAATTTTGAAAACAGGTTATTATGTGATTAGCAGCAAATGTCCATTTTTCCAATCTTATCCTGATGGGCCGATGAAGTCCCCGAAGAAGGCATTTTTTCATTGCGTTGATTTAGTTCAAAGTTTATAAAAGTCGTTTTGACTGCCTGAGGATCTTTGCAACTAATTTTCGCTCAGTTTTTCAAGCGTTCGTTCATAGAAATTATTACTTAATTTTTGAATATATTTATGTTCTAGCTTCAAATATATTTAACAGCTTTTAAATGGCATGGCATCTACGAAAGCTGGCAAAGCTTTACCTGCCAACAAAGCCTTCAGAGGAGTTTCGTGAGCGGAAGCGACCAAGAAGTCTGACCAGCAAGAAAATCATTCCCTATCTGGATCTGCTTAGTTCAGAGTGAGCAAAACACAACCGCAAATCTGATGGTAGACCTGAGCTGCTTTCCCACTTGTCAAACTCACTCACCATTCACACTGCAACGTAAAAAGTGCTTCTCTTCCTTTGCAAGACCCAGCAGCTTAAGTTTTCGAGCTCAGGTTGAAATAAGTATCCCCAAAAAATGCGAGGGTCTTTCAAATGGTCTCCAACCTGTAAACCCTATAATCTCTGGACTTCACAGGATGTGTCAGACAAACCACCTTCTGAACTTCCAAATAACTGCCACTTTGACGCTGAGGAAAAAGAAAAACGAAAGCGCGAGGTCCACTAGTTAGGATGCAATGACGAAGGTGGTATCTTCCTGAAGATCTGCAGACAAAGGCTAAATAATTTTTAAAAATCGATTTCTGTGGTGATTATAGAATATAAGTTAAAATCACCTGGTTGTTTTTCCGTCTTTATTGTTGATAAACACCGGATATACAGTTATGGTAGGTACTCGGTTTCAAGTCATGAAAATAGACAATGCCATTTTACGACATAATGATGTGTTCGATATTGACACTTCCTTTCCAACAAGTTCTTTAAAGCATGATACAGAAGTAGTTTATGTTTCACTGATGCTGCCTGACCGACCGAATATTTCCAATATTATTTCTGTTGCAACAGCTGCGTATTTTCACATTCATATTTTGTTTATTTAGATATCCAGGTATCAATAATTGTCCCAATAAACTTCCGTTCGAAAAATGATAAACTCTCGAAAAGATCAATTGATGTCTTTCTTGAATGATATGGATACATTTGCCTTTCTAGACTAACAATCAAAGGATGCAGGCTGCAGGAAAGTCAAGAGGGAATGAGATTATGTGGTTCAAAAATAGAATTGCATTCTTAAGCATCTTATTGTTCCTTATATCTATTTTACTTCCATGTACTGTTTCTTCGCACTTGGCCTTTAATAAAATAATTCGAAGATAGATTCCGAGAACTGGATTTACAGAACATAAAGCAGAACAGACAATTATTTTTCCACAAGGCTGAAATAAATTTTAATTGTGCAACAATAAATACAACGGTTCTGCGCAACTTTAAGTCCTTCCAGCTTTAAGAAACAAGCAAAGTCCTGATTGGTCGTATACTAATGAGTTTCTCCACCAATCGGGAGCTGAGATGTGATGAGTGATCCGGACAGCCCCCTTCATGACTCAGCCACCATCATGTAACATCAGACACAGTGAAAAATGAACAGCCAGCAGCTCCGTGAGATTTTAGCAGGAATGCTCCCGCAACTTGCAAAAGTGCGAGTATTTGAATGAAATAATGCGAGCGATTGGAAAGAGGTACGAGTATTTTCTGTATCGTTTTATTCTATTTAACGCCGATAAGAGGACAATGAAGAATACAATCAGGGCCTAAAACCATTGGAATGACTTCTGCTAGCAATGAAATATAAAATATATTGGTTGCTAAAATGCCAATTGTTGTGCTACGTGTTCTCCTCCTGGGATACTGTTTTTGGTCAGATTCGTTATTCTGTTCCTGAAGAACTGCAACTGGGAGCCTTTGTTGGGAAAATCGCAGCCGATTTAGGTTTAGATGTAAAGCAGCTGAAGGCTCGCAGTTTTCGGATAGCACCCAATCTAAAGAAGCAGTATTTCGACGTCAATCTGGAGAATGGGATTTTATTTGTGAAGGAAATAATCGACAGAGAACTGATTTGTGGCTCGAACCTCGATTGCCGCTTATCATTGGATGTCGTGCTTGAAAATCCCTTGAACCTGTACCCAGTGGAAGTGGAGATTCTGGATGTAAATGATAATGCTCCCATTTTCCCCAAAAGCCAGTTTCAGCTTGAAATCTCAGAGACTGCAGCACCAGGTATGCGATTTCTTCTTGAACCCGCACAGGATCCAGATATTGGCACGAATTCCTTGCAAACCTACCAGCTACAGCCGAATGAATATTTTGCTCTCGACGTACAAACACGCAGTGGCAAGGAAACGCGGCCAGTGTTGTTGCTGGAGAAGTCCTTGGATAGAGAAATGATATCAACCCACAATTTAACGCTAATAGCCAAGGACGGCGGGTTGCCTCCGAGATCGGGAATGGTTCAGGTTATAATTATGGTGAAGGATGTAAACGACAACGCACCAGTTTTCTCTGAGTCGGTTTACAGGGTCAGTCTGTTGGAAAATGCACCGAAAGGGACGTTGATCATCAGACTAAACGCCACTGACCTGGATGATGGTGTCAATGGAGATGTAATGTATTCTTTCAGTAGCCACATTTCTGCAAATGCTCGTAAACTTTTTGATGTGAACCCCAAAACAGGTGAAATCAGACTCAAGGGGAACTTGGACTACGAAGAAAGCAGTGCCGTTGAGATTAACATGCAGGCGATGGATAAGGGTTCAGGCGCTATACCCGAGTACTGTGATGTATTGGTGGAAATTATAGATGTGAATGATAATGAGCCAGAGGTGAATTTACGGTCTTCGTCAAACACAATTCCCGAGAACGCTCCACTTGGGACAGCAGTGGCTCTCTTTAGTGCAGGAGACAGAGATTCCGGACAAAACGGTCAAGTACATTGTGAAATATCAAATCAGTTACACTTTAAGTTAGATTCCTCCATAAAGAACTATTACAGAATACTTACACAACATGTGCTGGATCGCGAAAATACCCCCAATTATGATATTACTATAATTTGTACTGATGCCGGGAACCCTCAACTTACTTCCAAGAAAACTATCCGGGTAGAGGTTTCAGATATAAATGACAACGCACCAAAGTTTTCCCGCCCAGACTACACAGCAAATGTTATGGAAAACAATGTTATTGGGGCTTCCATATTTTCCGTGAAGGCCTTCGATCCAGATGTTGGAGAAAACGCCCGACTGACCTTTTCTATCCTGGAGTCTCAGTTTCAGAATTCCTCAATAAACTCTTATGTCTCAATTAATTCGGCGAGTGGTGTCATCTATGCTCAGAGGGCTTTGGATTATGAGCAATTGAAACATTTCCAGATCCAAGTTCAAGTGCGGGATTCTGGTGCGCCAGCACTGAACGGTAATGCCTCAGTGAATGTTGTTATCCTTGATCAGAATGATAATGCCCCAGTGATTACACATCCTCTACCCGAATATGGGTCAACAGCAACAGAAACGATATCCAGGTCCACAGAATCAGGGTCCTTGGTTGTCAAGGTATCGGCCACCGATGCCGACTCTGGTCAGAATGCTCGACTCGCTTATCAGATCTTTCAAGCCACCCATCATAATCTTTTTACTATTTCCGCAGACACTGGCGAAATATGGACTACACGTCGAATATTGAACAGGGATGCCTCTACTCAAAGGCTGGTGATTGTGGTAAAAGATAATGGAATTCCATCACTCTCTGCCACTGTGACTCTAATATTATCTGTCGTTGGGCCAGGTAGCGAAACATTCTCCAGTGTCGGCAGTTCGTCGTCCGATCCGAGGTCCACTCCTGAAGTGAGCCTTTCCTTGGTTATAGCCTTGGGAACAATATCTAGCATTTTCCTCATAATTTTAATCATCCTCGCCATTAAAGTTCACAAAAACAGGAATGGTGTGGGATACCAGCATCGTTCCCTGAGTACATGTTGTTGCTTTGAAACAAGAAATTATTTGAATGGAATTCAGCAGGCCAGTAAAAGCCTTCAGATACCACCAAACTACATTGAGCTATTTGGGGGCGACCCTCTCTCCCAAAGATTCCGTTACGAGTCATGTTCAACATTACAGTCAACAAAGAGAGATTTCATCGTCCCCAGCAGGTGCAAATCTTCTACAGACAAGAATTTTGTGTTGAACGAATCTGCCGGGAGAGTAAATGCTGGAATGGTGAATTCTGAAAAATACAGTACGCCAGAGGTGAGGTGATTTTAAGCAGAGAAGGAAATTCTCAAAGCTTGTGTTTGGAAGCACAAGTGTTTATGTGAACTACAATATTGGTAGAGAAGAGAGATCTTAATGTACAATTTTGTTTTCTTTGCGAAATTTATTTCCAGACAACGTTCTAATCTTGTGGCGAAATTTTCTCGGACAATCACTGTTTGTAACGAGTGCTGTGAACACTCTCTCAGCAATGTTTTTGAAGTCTCCATGATTTTGAGGTTTACTTTACATCCTAGTTAATAATTGTCTCAGCTTCAGATCAGTTGGTAACACGCACGTCTCTAAGAAATGAACAGTCCTCTCGGGTGAAGAAGCAATTCACTTGATCTTCTTCCAATTTAGCACATTGTGTTCGCTGCTCATGATGTGGTGTCCTCTGCATTGACAAATGTAAATGTAGATTGAATGAGCACTTTGCAGAATACTCCCGTTTTGCAGTTCACGGTGCCTTCGCTTTATTTCTCCACTCTATTCCTTCTTCCAAAGAAGCTCAACTTAAGGTCAAAGAACACCACCTCATAGTTCGTCCCTGAAATTTCTTCCCAGCACCCCCCGCCCGCGCCCCCCCCCCACGAACTCAATTCAACAATGTCAGATAACCACCATTTCCATTCGATATTAGAACCGGTCAATATTGTTATCAGGACCTTTACCTGCAAAAATAACTTGCATTTTTTTCTCTCTCTGTCGATGCATCCTGGTCTCATGAGCAGTTCCCTTTGAGATTTTCTGCAACTTATGTGTTGTGTACCTCACCGTTCCATCGCTATTGTTTCCACATTGACAGGCCTAATTCATCTTGTTATATTTCTACCCCTGCAAACCTCACATAGGCAACACTCTCCTTCCTATTACAAAGATGTCCTTTACCCTCACCTCACCTTACCTGCTCCCGCACCACAACCTCTCTGTACCTTGAATCAGGCCTGTTCACAAGAATATAACAAGGCAAGAAAATAGGAGAAGGAGTGCGTCAGATGGCCTCTCAAGCCTGTGCCACCATTCAATACAATCATAGTTGATTTATGCCGGCTATCCGTACCAGTTCTCCATAACCATCAATTCCTTGACCTTTCAAATGTTTATCGATCTCCACCTCAAATATATCGAATTATCTGGCCGGTACCACCCTCAGGGGCTGAAAATTCCAGCAATTCACGTGCTTCTGAGGAAAAAAATTCCACGCACCTCAGATTTAAATGACTGGCCTCCTATTCTGCAGCTACGTCTACCTGTTTTCTCACATTTATTTAGTTCTCATGCAACATTAAAATGTTACCTCTATTCCACAATCCACACTTTGCCCTACCTGGTGAGTTTCCTGGTTTTTCCCCCTTTGAGTTATACCTTACCAGTTTAAATGCTATTATGGAGGCATACGTACAAGAATCCCTTGGCACCACTGCGAGAGTGGTGAACATTCGGTGAAACCACTTTTACAGAATATGGTGCCTGGTCATATCATTTCCTTTCCGAGGCCTACGCAAAAAAATCTTGCTGAGTTTTTGGAGGAAGACTAGAGAAGCGGTGGGTGAGGATTATGTCCAGTCCTCAATCAGCACCGATTACCAAGTCATTTTCATACTGTTTTTGGGCACTGGCTACGGAAAGTTTGGCAGCTATATTTCCGAAACTGCAGAAGTGATAACTCTTCAAACGTGTTTCTTTGTTGTATAATTCACTGGGATGTCGTGATGGAAACATCAAGGCGTAAGAGCTTTTTACTTGGACTTTGTTCAAATGCGTAACAAAGGTTATGGCCGTCTGCACTCAAACATTTGCATGTTCATGTGAGAAACACTGTGCAGTTAGCCATCCAAGAGTTGAACATATGCCTTCAGCACAATTCAGTTCCAGTTTAGATATTGTAACGGGGTAGGATGCCGTGATTTAACACTAAAATATCCAGAAGTGTATCAGAGGCAGGCCATGACAAATTGAAATGGTTGTCTGTTTAACCCGTATTTCTGCCCATATATAATGGCCCATGGGAATGTGATACTGAGCGACATTCTTGACCCACCATAATCTTCGTGGTCAGGGTCTATCACCTTTAAGTCCTAGAGTGCTTTCCATAGTTTTCACTTGGTGATTACGAAGGAACTACAGTATGTTTTCAAGTTAGGATAAAATGCTATGGATTTCGTGGTTCTCTCAGTTCATTGTTGCTCTTCTGAGAGCAAGAGAATAATCCAAATTTTGAAAACGCTTCTGAAGAGGCATCAGTGCGACATTGTAGTGCACTTTGTAGTGGACTAGATGAGCTTCTAATGCATTTAAGTGTCAGCCAAAGTGTTAACTGGAAGCGTTGGTTGAACTGTGTTCAGCTTCATGAGGGTGGTTGGGTTTTCTGCTCAGAAAGAAATGGCGAATATCCAAATGAAATATTGATTTCCCCTTTCGTCGTAGTGGGAAGAATGCAAAGAAGGCCAGCTTCTGATCTCCTGTCATAGCCAAACTATTTATGTAGTTTGTTTTATTGTTTTGGTCAAATGCTAAATTGCTAACACGAGGGGGCATAATTTGAAGGTGATTCGGAGGAAGGTACAAGGGGGATGTCAGAGGAATGTTTTTTACACAGAGAGTGGTGGTTGCGTGGAACGCACTGCCGGCAGGAGTTTGGGCGCAGATACATTAGGGATATTTAAAAGACTGTTAGATAGACACGGGACTACGTGGGAGGGAACGGTTAGATGGATCTTCGAGCAGGATAAAATGTCGGCACAACATCGTGGGCCGAAGGGCCTGTACCGTTCTGTAAAGTTCAATTAATGTTCTAACACCCAGGCTACTGGGACATGGGAGTTTGTCAGTTCTTTGTTGCACTTCAACTTCTTGGTTGGACAGTTTTCAGTGAGTTATATCAGTACATTCTGTGGCGGATGGAATGAACTTTTGGAGAATTGTACGTATTTTAAATCAATCTGCAACTTTGTCCTGAAAAATGCTGCGTACTCTAAGTGTTATTAGGGTTAAAAATCCAGGCAAATGAAGAATATTCTAAAGACATTCTGACCTACTATTTAGGTGGAAAGACGACAAATATATTTCTCCTTCCATGTTATAAACATAGCTTTCATGTAGCATGTTCAAATACACCTGATAACTTCCCAGACTCATGTTAATAGGATATGGACTCAATGAAGGGAGTGCCATGCAGTTCGAGGGATAGTGGTTAATCTTGTTACTGGAGATAACCAGTGCACAGTGTTTGAGTCATATATGAATGTTACATCGCTTAATAGGCAGACACTGAGCTTTGTCTAAGTTTTCGTGCACGTGTCCACTGACAGCTTCTTTATCTGAAGAATATTGAATGTAATACAACAATTTGTGGACATCAATAACATTCCACACATAATGCTGTACTGGCTGTTCATGAAGTGACTGCGATGGAGCGGCCTAGGCAATGCTCTGAGGAATTACTCAGATGATAGTTTTGGCATCGCCAGGTATTAATTTCTCTGGGATGATTTTCACAGGCAAGGCAAGTATTTTACTCATATCTGAGTACCCCTGAGAAAGTGGTGTTGAGACAGCTCTCGAACCACGACAGCATTTCTGGTGATTTTTCTTCTGTAATGTTGTTGGTCGAATGTTCCAGGAATTAGATCCAGTGGCAATGAGGAATAGGGATATATTTCCACATCAGGTTTGTAATTGACTTCGAGGAGAACAAGCCGTGCAGCGTTGCTCCCGTTGAGCTAACCAAGACAAGACAAGATATCTTTATTAGTCACATGTGCATCGAAACACACAGTGAAATGCATCTTTTGCGTCGCATGTTCCGGGGGCAGGCCGCAAGTGTTGCCACGCTTCCAGCGCCGACATAGCATGCCCACAACTTCCTCAAATTTCAGAATTCAAAGGAAATTGCTTTTGACAGGTTCGTTTCGGCATGACGTAGAAATGTTTCTTTTATTTTGGTGAAGCCATCTTTTTATTTCTGTTTGGAGACGGATCAATGGAGCAAGTCAAAAGGTTCTTATAATTACAAATGATAGTGGAATAATGATGAAAGGAGGATAAATGTAATTGGTTTGTTAGCATGATGACTTACGTTGCTCCATTTGGCCATGATTTTGAAAACCGTTCTTTTTGGCATTTGATCTACATGATATTTTTAAGTGTAACATTCTTCTTGAACATTGGTATTTAGTACTAACATTTTGCAAAAAAAACGAAGTATCCAAAATGATGAAAGAAATTTCAGTTGTGCAGCAAGAAATATGACAATCCTGCTCCAAATTATGCACGACTTGCTTTAAGAAATGAGCTGAACTCCAATTGGTCAAATATGATTGCTACGTTGTCAACCAATCAAAAGCTGAGATGTGACTGGTGATCTGCCCAGCCCCCTTCAATACCCAGCCGCCATCGCGAAAGCTCAGACGCCGTGAAAACTGGCGAGCCAGCAGCTCCGCAGGATTTGTTCACGGTTCCATTCGAATTGGAGACAAGGGAAAAAAATATTTGAATGAAAGCAATCCAACAATTCGCAAAAGGGATATAGATATTTCCTGCGTTGAATTTGTCGTGTTTGAATCAAGCTAACGTTGAAAGATATTGTCTCGGGTTGAAACCACTGGAATGATTTCTCCTGGAAATGAGATATAACATATATTGGCTGCTGAAATACCAACTGATTTGTTGTTTGTTCTCCCACTTGAATCTTGTTTATGGGCAGATTCGTTATTCTGTTCCCGAGGAATTGCAACTGGGCGCCTTTGTTGGGAATATCGCCATTGATTTGGGGTTAGATTTAAAGCAGCTGTCGGCTCGCCACTTAAAGGTGGCGCCCAGTCCAAGGACGCAGTATGTTGACGTAAATTTAGAGAATGGGATTTTATTTGTGAATGAAAGAATGGACAGGGAACAGCTTTGCGGGCCGAGAAACGATTGCGTTTTATCCTCGAACCTTCTGCTTGAAAATCCCCTCAGTCTGCACCAGGTGGAAGTGGAGATTCTGGATGTAAATGACAACGCTCCCAGTTTCCCCAAAAGCCAGATCCGCCTGGAAATCTCCGAGACTGTGGCACCGGGAGCGCGATTTCCCCTCGAGGCCGCACACGATCCGGACATTGGAAATAATTCCTTGCAGTCATACCAGCTCCTTCCGAATGAATATTTCATTCTTGAAGTACAGGAACGCAGCAGGAAAGGAAAGTTGCCGGTGTTGGTGCTGCAGAGCCCTTTGGATAGAGAAACAATATCAGCCCATGAATTAACGTTGTTTGCCGAGGACGGCGGAGTTCCTGGGAGATCGGGAAAGCTTCAAATAACAATCACAGTGAAGGATGCGAACGACAACGCTCCCGTTTTCTCGCAGTCGGTTTATAGCGTAAGTCTGTTGGAATCGGCTCCCATAGGAACTTTGATTATTACTTTAAACGCCACTGATTTAGACGATGGCTCTAATGGCGAGATAACGTATTCCCTCACTGGCCACAATTCAGCAAGGTTCCATGAAGTATTTGGCATGAATTCCAGAACTGGGGAAATCAGACTGAAAGGGCATTTGGACTACGAAGAAAACAAGTTTTTTGAGATTAATATACAAGCAATCGACAATGGTCCTGACGCAATTCCCCAGCACTGTGATGTGTTACTGGATGTCATCGATGTGAATGACAATGCTCCTGACCTGACCTTAATATCCACGTCAAGTACAGTGTCAGAAGATGCCTCGATCGGAACAGTTGTGGCACTGTTCGGAGTAGATGACAAAGATTCTGGACAAAATGGGCAAGTAAAATGTCAAATTTCAAACAAGCTGCCCTTTAAGCTAGATTCATCTCTGAAAAACTTTTGTCGACTCCTTACACAGCATACACTGGATCGCGAAACTACGTCCAGGTATGACATTACTGTAACTTGCACGGATGCAGGGATCCCTCCCCTCACATCCAAGAAAACAATTCGCGTGGAGGTTTCAGACGTAAATGATAATGCACCAAGGTTTACGCAGCCCATATACACGGCAAGGGTCATGGAAAACAACGTTATTGGGGGTTCCATATTCTCCCTGACAGCCCTCGATCCAGACACAGGACGAAATGCCCGACTGAAGTTTATTATGCTGAATTCATCTGCAGACTCATGTGTCTCCATCAACTCACAGACTGGTGTCATATTTGCTCAGAGATCGTTTGATTACGAACAATTGAAAAACTTCCAGATCCAAGTTCGGGTGCAGGATTCTGGAGACCCTCCCCTCACCAGTAACGTTACGATAGATGTTGTTATCCTTGATCAGAACGATAACGCCCCAGTGATCGTGAATCCTTTACCCCAATACGGGTCAACAGCAATGGAAACAATAGCCAGGTTTGCTGAACCGGGATACCTCGTTGTCAAGATATCAGCTACTGACGCCGACGCTGGTCAGAATGCCCGTCTGTCTTACCACATTTTTCAAGCTACCCATCGCGATTTGTTCACTATTTCAGCAGACACGGGGGAAATTTGGACTATCCGTGCTATTGGGAGCAAGGATGCTTCTCAGCAAATGCTTGTAATTGTCGTGAAAGATAATGGAACGCCCTCACTCTCTGCCACTGTGACTATCGTGTTATCTGTCAAAGGAAGTGAACCGATCTCCAGTGCCACTAGTTTGTCTACAGATCCGGAGTTCTCTCCTGATCTGAACCTTTACTTGGTCATAGCCTTGGGAACAACATCTATCATTTTCCTCGTGGTTTTAGTTATTCTGGCTGTTAAGGTTCATGAAAACAGAAATGGAGTGGGGCACCATGTTGATTCTCAGAATGTCTGCTGTTGTCTGAAAACAGGGAATTCTCTAATTGGAATTCAAAAGGCCAGCAGAAGCCTTCAGATACCACCGAACTATGTTGAAGTATTCGGGGGTGATCCACTTTCTCAGAGTTTCCGTTATGAATCGTGTTCAACATTGCAGTCGGTGAAGCGAGACATTCCGAGGCCACAGACGTGCGGGCGATCTACAGCAAGGCATTCTGCCCAGAAGAAGCCTATTGGGAATGAAATTGCAGGAGTGATAATGTCAGAATCCTCCAACTACAATGTAAATAATGAGGTGAGGCGATTCTAAAATCAAGAGCAATTGTCATACGGATAATTTAACTACATTTGTGCATTTGGATAATTGGGCCATTTAAATTTCTTGGATTAAATTAACAATGCGGGCAAAGTATCTATGAGCATAATACTTCCAGTCAGTGCGCCAATCGTTTTGAAAAACAATGATGCTGGAGGAACTCGGTCGGCCAGGCAGCATCCGTGGAGAAAAGCTGGTGGTAGACGTTTCAGGACAGGACCCTTCTTCAGGAATAAAGATAGGAAAAGGGGAAGCACAATGTCTAGGAGGGAAACTACGAGCCGTGACAGGTGGAGAAAAGAGGGGAGGTGGGGTGGGCACATGGTGGTGACAGGGAGATGCAGGCAAGAGACAGTGAAAGGCAGGAGTAGGGGAGGAGTGGAGAGAATATCCACCGGGGGATGTGTCAAATGTAAGGAAGGGTAGAAAAAAAATAGATCGGCTAGGAAAGGGAAGAAATGAAGAGGCATAGTAGGTGTGAGGGAGTGGGGGTTTCTTAAAATGGCAGAATGCACTGCTCGTGCCGTTAGGCTGCAAGGTTCCAAAACGGAAAATGAGGTGCTGTTCCTCCAGTTTGCGCTTGGAATTCTCCTGGCAGTGGAGGAGGCCGAGGACTAACATACTGTGATGGATGGGAGGGGGAGTTGAAGTAACTGGCAACTGGGAGATGGAGATCGCGGTTCTGGACGGAGCTCAGGTGTTCTGCGAAAAGGTCACCCAGTCTGCGTTTGGTCTCGCCAATGTAGAGAAGGCCACACTTGGAGCACCAAATGCAATAGATGATATTAAGGGTGGTGCAGATAAATTTCTGTCTCACCTGAAAGAACTGTTTGGCTCCCTGGATGGAGGTGATGGCGGTGGTGAAGGGGCAGGTGTTGCACCTATGGCGGGAGCAGTGGAAAGTCTCCGGGTTGAGAGCGGGATGGGTGGGAAGATGGACGAGTGAACTTGGGAGTCGCGAAGAGAACCCTCCCTGCGACAGGCAGAAAGGGGTGGGTAGTGAAAAATGTGCTTGGTGGTGGGGTCCCGTTGGAGATGGCAGAAGTGGCGGAAAATGATGTTTTGGATACGGATACGTAGGCTAGTAGGATGAAATGTGAAGATATGGGGGACCCTATTTGTGCATACACTTCACAGGCAAACAGAGTGCAATTGCGATGAGCTAAATATAATTTCAATCCAGATACTATCGTTTCATTATTTCCAAGATGAACTTTTCTCACCTCAGTTCAATAATTAATTGTCACATGGCTTCTTAGTTTCAATACATCTCAGAATGAGTTTTGAGCTTTTCGTTATTTAGTCATGGGATGTGCCATTGAACAATGAAATATTGTTTATCTGTTATCGCTGAACATTGGGGGCATGGAGATCTTGGTGTACAAATCCAAAGATCCCTGGAGGTGGCAGCACGGATAGATACGTGGTGATTATGACGTGCGTAATGGGAGATCTCATTTGCTGGCGCATAGGACATAAGCAGGAAGGTTATGCTACAAGTTATAAAATATTAGTTAGGTCACAAATGAAGTACTATGTGTAGTATTGTTCACAACAAGATGGAAATGACATAATTGAACTGGAAATGGTACAAATAAGATTCACCAGATAGTGTCTTGAGTGGAGATTTCCACTTATAAGAATGACTATAGATGCTGGATTTGTATTCCTTGTAACAGGGGAGTCTAAAGGAGAACCTCATTCAGGTATACAAAGTCATGAAATGTACAGACAGGGAAAATAGGTGGAAACTTTTCCCTCTAACGGAAGTGTCAAAAACGAGAGAACAAAGCTTTGTTTCAACAACAGATGTTAGACTATGGAGCAAAACGTTGCTGGACGGACTCAGCGGGTCAAGCAACATCGGTGGAGGCAAATGGATTGTAGGGTATTCAGGTCGAGACCGTACATCAGGACTGAGGACAGTCAGAGCGGAGTTGTTTGTTGTGATGGGCATGAGATTTAGACGATATCTGGAAAAGATGTATTCACCCAGAGTATGGTAGTAATCAGGAACACCCAGCAAGTGTTTCAACATTTCAGCAATATGCATGCCAGTGCTTGAACTATCAAAACACAGAAGACTAAGGGTCATATGCTTGTAAATGGAATGAATGTAGATGGGTAGTTGAAGGTTGGCATGGACAAAGAGACTGTACTGTGAACTATGACTCGATGATTTTCTTGAATTCCCGTAGTCATTGTGGTGATAGTGCGCTCACACTCGTACGCATTTTGTTGTGAGTTCTGGGATCTTGACAGTGATTATAGTGAGATAGTAATATATATATCAAGTCCGAATAATCTGCCTCAATGGACCTTTGCATATTGCTATGCTATCATAAATCTGTTGCCCTAATCCACCGAGGTTAAAGATGCAGAGATTTAAAATATGCCCTTGAAGCAGCGCTAGCAGTTACAACAATGTATTTCAAGGAGACAAAGCAATCTTTTTCTTTGTGGTGATTAAAAAGAGGGAACCTTTGTCTTCGACGGTGCCGTACGCTTTGAATGCTGTTGAAGTTACTTTTCCAAACAGCTGTAAATTGCTCAATCACAATGCTGACCAGTTCCTTCCAGCTGATAGAAAAGTTACAGGCAATTAAGAAGTGGGACTATCAATGCTAAGGACCCGCACTATGGCCTTCTGTTTTACTTATATTTATCTACCTGTTTTGTTTAAGATCCTAATCCGTATTGAAATCCAGGATGTTACTGCATGTGACTTAAACCATGTAATGTGATGGAATTCAAGAGGTGTTGGATACCTTTCAGTTGTTTATGATGGCCAATACCCAATCGTTGCCATGAATGAATATTATTTCTCACTGCATACTTGAAAGTAAAGTAGTCCTGGACTTGCACTGAGTGAGCACTGGTTGCTGCAGAGGAATTTTGAAAACAGGTTATTACTATATGATCATCAACAAATATCCATATTTCCGACCTGATCGCGAAGGGCTGATGAAATGCCCGTAGAAAGCAATGTTTGAAACATATTTCCATTGTCTTTGTTCAGTTCAATGTTTTAAAATGTCTTTTTGGCTGCTTGAGGTTGTTCGCAACTAGTTTTCGCTCAGTTTTCAACCTTTCGTTTATAAAAATTGCGTTATTTTTTGGATATTTGTATGGTATAGCTTCAAATATATTTAACAGCTATCTACGACAGCTGGCAAAGATTGACCTGCCATCAAATCTTTCAGGAGGGTTTCGTGAGTGGGAATGTCCCAGAAGCCTGACCAGCAAGAAAAACATTCCCTTTCTGGACCTTCTAAGTCCAGTAGTGAAGAGAACGCGACTGCAAGTACTGATGGTAGGCTGAGCCAGAAAGATTCTGCCTGTTTGCATTATTTCACCACTTTCTCACTTATTACACTCACCCACCATTCAGGTTACAACGAAACAAAAGTGCCTGTCTTCCTTTGCAAGACTGAGCAACTTACGTTGCTGGACACAAAGTTGAAAAAAGTGTTCCCAGTACATGGGAGGGCCATTCGCATGGACTCCAACTCTATGATCTGTGGACTGCACAAGGTGGGCCAGGCAAACTAACTTCAGAACTTCATAATAACTACAACTTGGACGGTGAGGAAACTGAAAGCGTGAGGTCCACCAGATAGGATGCAGCGACTTGGATCGTATCGCCCTGTAGTACCGCAGACAGAGGCTAAATAACTGAATGAATTCGATTTTTGTGGTGATAATGCAATATGAGCTAATAGGACCTGGTTGCTATTATCGGTTTATTGTTGATGGAAACTGGATATACAGTTCGTGGTAGGTACTCGTTTTCAAGTCATGAAAAGAGATGTCATGAAACGACATTCAGGGAGACATTTTACAAAACAGTGCAACACATCGACATTGACACTTCCTTTCCAAAAAGTTCTTTCAAGCATGATACAGAAGTAGATTTACTTTTCACTAATGCTGCCTGACTGAACGAATATTTCCAGCATTATTTCAGATCTAATACCGGCATATTTTCACAAACATGTTTTGTTTATTTAAATATCCAGGTATCAATAATCGTCCCAATAAACTTTCGTTTGAAAAATGATAACGTCTCGAAAAAATCAAGCGATCATTCTGTTTTGAATGAAAGATGAAATTGCGTCTCCAGATTAGCAATCAAAGGTTAGAGGTTGCCAGAAAATCTATAAAGAATAGATCACGTATGTCAGGAATAGAAATTGATGCTTAAGCCTCTTGTTGTCCCTTATATTTCTTTTAGATTCAATTGCTGTTTCTTCATACTTGGTCTTTAATATATGAATTCGAAGATCAATTGCGAGAACTGAATCAACAGAACATAAAACAGAACAGAGAAACATTTCCACAAGGCTGAAAGAAATTTTAGTTGTGCACCAGTAAATAGAACAGTTTTGATCATCTTTAAGTCCTTCCAGCTTTAAGAAACAAGCAATGTCCTGATTGGTCGAATATCAAAGAGCTTCTCCACCAATCGAGAGCTGAGCTGTGATTAGTGATCCGGACAGCCCCCTTCACGACACAGCAACCATTACGTCAGGTCAGACACAGTGAAAACTGGATAGTCAGCAGCTCCGTGGGATTGTTTTGCAGGAATCTTCTAACAACTGTGGGTAATATGCGTTCTTTTGAATGAAATAATTCGAGGGATTCGCATGAGGTACAAATATTTTCTGTACAGTGTTTGATTTAACGCCGACTCACTATTAAATGGAAAATGAAGAATACAACTTGGGCCTGAAACCATTGGAATGACTTCGACTGGCAATGAAATATAAAATATATTGGTTGCTAAAATGCCAGTTGTTGTGCTGCGTGCGTTTCTCGTGGGGTATTGTGTCTGGGCAGATTCGTTATTCTGTTCCTGAAGAACTGCAGCTGGGAGCCTTTGTTGGGAAAATCGCAGCCGATTTAGGTTTAGATGTAAAGCAGCTGAAGGCTCGCAGTTTGCGGGTAGCACCCAGTCCAAGGAAGCAGTATTTCGACGTAAATTTGGAGAATGGGATTTTATTTGTGAAGGAAATAATCGACAGAGAACAGCTTTGTGGGTCGAACCTCGATTGCCGCTTATCGTTGAACGTTGCACTTCAAAACCCCCCGAGCCTGCATCCGGTGGAAGTGGAGATTCTCGATATAAATGACAATGCTCCAACTTTCCCAAACAGCCAGTTTCGCCTTGAAATCTCGGAGTTCGCAGTAGCGGGAATGCGTTTTCCTCTTGAACCGGCACGAGATTCGGATAGTGGCACTAACTCCTTGCAAACCTACCAGCTACAGCCGAACGAATATTTTACTCTCGACGTACAAATGCGCAGTGGGAAGGGAAAACGTCCAGTTTTGTTGTTAGAGAAACCTTTGGATAGAGAAACGATGCCAACCCACAATTTAACGCTTATCGCCAAGGACGGCGGTCTGCCTCCGAGATCGGGAACGGGTCAGATTATAGTCATTGTGAAGGATGTAAACGACAACGCACCTGTTTTCTCTCAGTCTGTTTACAGGGTCAGTATTTTGGAATCTGCACCGAAAGGGACCTTGATCATCAAATTAAATGCCACTGACCTCGACGATGGCCTCAATGGAGAGATAATGTATTCCTTCGGCAGCTATATTTCTGCTAGTGCCCGTAAACTCTTTGATCTGAACTTCAGAACTGGTGAAATCATACTTAAAGGGAACTTGGACTATGAAGAGAACACCATTTTTGAGATTAATGTAGAGGCAACGGATAAAGGTTCTGGTGCTATACCCGGATACTGCGACGTATTGGTCGAAATTGTTGATGTGAATGATAACGCGCCGGAGGTGATATTAGGATCTTCCTCAACTACAGTATCCGAAGATAGTCCGCCAGGGAGTGTAATAGCTCTGTTCACAGCAGAAGACAGAGATTCTGGACAAAATGGTCAAATACAATGTCAGATTTCAAATCAACTGTCTTTTGAACTTGATTCATCTGGAATGAACTACTATAGAATCCTCATTCACCATTTGCTGGATCGCGAAAAGGTCCCCAAGTACGATGTTAACATAATATGCACGGATAAGGGGGACCCTCCTCTCACTTCCAAGAAAACTATCCATATAGAGGTTTCAGATATAAATGATAACGCCCCAAAGTTTTCTCGCCCGGTATACACAGCAAATGTTATGGAAAACAACGTTATTGGGGCTTCCATTTTTTCCATGACGGCTTTCGATCCAGATGTTGAAGAAAATGGGCGACTGAACTTTTCTATCCTGGAATCTGAGGTTCAGAATTCCTCAATAATCTCCTTTGTCTCGATTAATTCGGCGAGTGGTGTCATATATGCTCAGAGATCTTTTGACTACGAGCAATTGAAAAACTTCCAAATTCGAGTGCAAGTGCGGGATTCTGGCGCGCCAGCGCTCAGCGGTAATGCCTCAGTGAATGTTGTGATCCTTGATCAGAATGATAATGCCCCATTGATTACACATCCTCTACCCGAATATGGGTCAACAGCAATAGAAACAATATCCAGGTTCACAGAGCCAGGGTCCTTGGTTGTCAAGGTATCGGCCACTGATGCCGACTCTGGTCAGAATGCTCGACCCTCTTATCAGATTTTTCAGGCCACCCATCATAATCTCTTTACTATTTCCACAGACACTGGAGAAATATGGACCATACGTCGAATTTTGAACAAGGATTCCCCTAATCAAAGGCTGGTGGTTGTGGTAAAAGATAATGGAATTCCATCACTCTCTGCCACTGTGACTATAGTAATATCTGTGGTTGGAACTGACAGTGAAACCTTCTCCAGTGTCATCACTTCGTCGTCAGATCCGAGATTCACTCCTGAACTGAGCCTTTCCTTGGTTATAGCTTTGGGAATTATATCTGGCATTTTACTCATAATTTTAGTCATCCTCGCCGTTAAAGTTCACAAAAACAGGAATGGTATGGTATACCAGCATCATTCCCTGGGTATTTGTTGTTGCCTTGACTCAAGGCATTCTTTGAATGGAATTCAGAAGGCCAGTAAAAGCCTTCAGATACCACCAAACTATGTTGAAGTGTTTGGGGGCGATCCTCTCTCCCAAAGATTCCGTTACGAGTCATGTTCGACGTTGCAGTCTACCAGGAGAGATTTGACCGACCCCAGCAAGTGTAGAACTTCTGCAGAGAAAAAGTTTTTGCTGAACGAATCTATTGAGAAGGAAAATACTGGAATGGCGAATTCTGAAAAATACATTGTTCCTGAGGTGAGATGATTTTAAAGAGAGAAGAAAATTCTGATAGGTTTTCTTTGGAAACAGTTCTTTGGTGAACCACTAATATATCAATACATACTGTAGATCCTAACGCAATGTACAGGGTACGTAACGTAAAATTTGTTTTTTTGTGCTAAAATTACTTCCAGACAACGTTTTGTTTTTGTGGTGATGTTTTCTCGAACAATCACTGTATGTAACGATATGATGTCGTGACGACTCGCTCAGCAACGTTGTCGGAATCTCCGTAATATTAAAAGATATTTTAAATCCAGATTATTCATACATTCAGCTGTATATGAGTTGGTAAGACCCGGACAGCCCTCGCAGGTGAAGAATCAATTCACTTGCTTTTCTTCCAACCGAACACGTTGCGTTCGGTGATCACGATGTGGTCTCCTATACAATGACAAAGGCAAATGTAGATTGAGTGAATAGAGTTATAGAGTCATACAGAAGGATACTGTCCCGTCGGCCCAAAAAGTCTATGCCGACCCAGCTAGTCCTAATTTCCTGCGTTCAGCCCAAATCCCTCTTGAGCCCTGCCCCTTCAGGTACCTGTCCAAGTGCTTCATAAATGCCACTATTGTACCTCCTCAACCAATTCCTCTGGCACCTCGTTCCATATATTCACCCTCTTCGTGAAAAAACTTGCCCCTCAGGCCCCCTTTAAATCTTTCCCCTTTCATCCGAAATCAATGCCCCCTTGGTTTAGACTCTCCTATCCTGGGAGAAAACTACTACCGCCCACCTTTTCTTTGCCTCTCATTATGTTAAACATTTCTATGAGGTTGCCCCTCATTCTCCTGCATTCCAAGGAATAAAGACCTAGCCTGGCCAACCTCTCCCTACAACTGAGGCCTTTCTAGTCTTGAGTAAATCTTCAGTGTACTCTTTCAGATTAAACACATCTTTCCTTCAACAGGGTGACTAAAACTGTACAAATGCGGCCTCACCATTGACTTCTGCAACTATTCTCAAGGGAGTGCCATGACTGATGAAGTCCAACGTTCTAAGTGCGTTTTTCACCACCCTGTCTACCTTTGACGTTGCTTTCAATGAACTATGCACTTGTACTCCGAGATTACACTCCCTGGTGCCCTACCATTCATAATATAAGTCCTACGCTGGTTTGACTTTGCAAAGTACGTCACCTCACACTTGTTTGTATTGAAGTCCATTTCACACTATTCGGCCCACACCTAACAGATCAAGATCCTCCTGTAATCTGCAATAAGCTTCTTCACTATCAACAACACCTCCTAGTTTCATGGCATCCGCAAAGTTACTGATCAAGCCTTGCGCATTCGCATCCAAATTATTTATATAAATAATGAATAACAAAGGCCCAACACCGACCCCTGGAGCACACCATGTGTTCCTCCATTCCGAGAAACAACCATGAACCACCACCGTCTGCTTCCTACCCCCGAGCCAATTTTGAATCCACCTAAATAGCTCTCCCTGAATTTCATGGGACCTGACCTTGCAGACCAGCTTACCACACAGGACCTTGTCGAAGGCCTTGTGAAAGTCCATAAAAACAGCACATACCCTCATCTACCTGTTTGGTTATTTATTCAAAATACTGAAAAGGTTCGTCATACACGACTTTCCATGCACAAAGCCATGCTGACCTCCTAATCAGACTATCCAAATGCTGGTAAATCCTTCCACAGAATTCTCTCCAGTAACTTACCACTGCTGATGTCAGGCTTACCTCAATACTTTGCAGAATACTTCTTCTTTGCCTTTCACTGTGATCCTGCACTTGCAGTCGTCCTTCAGTTTATTTTTCCACTCCCCTCCCTCATCCAACGTAAGCTCAAGGAGCAGCACCTCATCATTTGCCTCTGCAGATCTCAGTCCTTGGAATCCATGGGGTAGTAACGGACAAAAAAGGTCCTCTTGAAAATCAGCATGGTCATCTCTGTACGGAGTCCAAAGAGATGGGGGAGATCTTAAATGATTATTTTTGCATCAGTATTTTCTCTGGACACAGGAACTATAGAACTGAGGTAAAATAGTAGTGAGGTCAGGGACTGTATCCAGATTAGGGAAGAGGAAGTGCTGACTGTTTTGAGGTGAATGAAGGCGAATAAATCCCCAGGGCCAGACAAGGTGGCACCTCGGACTTTGTAGGAGGCTAGTGCAAAACTTCCAGGGGCCCAGGCAGAAATATTTAGAACGTCCTTAGCCAGGGTTCAGGTACCCGACGACTGGAGGATAGCTCCAGCGCCAGTAGCCTGGTTTCAATTCCGGCCGCTGTCTGTTAGGAGTTTGTAGATTCTCCCCCTGTATGTGTGGGTTTCATCTGGGTGCTGTGGTTACCTCCCACATTCCGAAGACGTACAGGTTAGGAGGTTGTTACTTCTGTTCCACGCTCTGCACGTGCTGCCTTTCCTGCTGAGTACCCTCGAAGTTTATTTTCGTGAATTATGCATTACTAGTTGAAACCTATTCTGGGGGCATGGGTACAAAAGTATCCTGGCAAGACTGGGAGAGAGTTGGATATTCCGGGAAGCAGTATTTTACAGTAGAAGGTGCTTGGACGCACCATATCTTCTCTGAGCCGGGGGGGGGGGGGGGGGGGGGGGGGAGCGGGGTGGAATTGCATACTCTTTAGAGGAAATGATAGAGCAGCCATCCATGGTGATTATACTCAGTCCTCAATCTGCATTTTTGAAAGCAGGTTACCAGGTCATTCTCACACTGCTTTTTGGAGAGCAGGTTGTGCAAATGTTGGCTGCTAGATTTCCTGAACTACAGCAGTAATAACTCTTCTAATATGTTTCATTACTTGTATAATGCACTGTGATTTCCCAACCGGAACGTTAAAACTAAAGGGTCTTTTACCTGGATTTTGTTCAAATACGTAACAAAAGTTGCGGCCATCTACTATGCAAACCTTTACGTGTTCATGCGACAAACTCCGGTCATGCAGTTAGCCATCCTGGTATTGAACACATTCCTTCAGCACGATGCAATTCCAGTTAAAATATTGTAATGAGTTTGGATGTAGCTATTTAACATTTAAATATGCATGTTTACTAGAAATTGAAATATTTGTTTATTTAACCCATATTTGGAAATGGGTGTCACTAAGCTTGTATGTTTTCATTTCCCATATGTTATTGCCCTTAAGAATGCGAAAGTGAGCAATATTCTTGACCCAACATAATGTGCGTAATGAGGGTATTCTCACTTTCATGTATTGACTTTCATGTTCCAGAGTTTTGACTTAATGATTATTAAGAGACAATGTTTCCAAGTAAGATTAATATGACATGGATTGTGTAACACTCTCAATTTCTCTTGTTGTTCTTGTAAGAGCAGGAGAGTGATAAAACGTTTGAAGATGTTTCTGAAGAGGCACCATTGCTAGTTTATAATGTATCTGTGGTGGACCTGATGAGCATTAAAGAAATGTATCCACGGCTAAGCAAGCTGGAAACGTTGTCTTGAATTGTGTTAACTTTTATGAGGGTTCTTGGGTTTACTTAACCAGAAGAAGGGAGACTACCCGCCGAAATACTGATTTCCACTATTGCAGTGGTAGGAAATCTAGTGAAATCCCGATAACCAATAGAAAGCCAGCTTCTGTTACCCTGTCATAGCTAAAGTATTTATGTGGTTGGTTCCATTGTTTCTGACAAATGATGACAACCAGACGACTTGGACAAAGGGCAGCCCGTTCCCTGTTGTTCTTTTATTTCTTGGTTAGAAAGATTTCGAAGATGTTTTTGAAGAAGTATCAGACAGTTATTTCAGTGCAATGTGCAGTGGATAGAATGAACTCTTAAGGTACTGCAAGTATTGTTAAGCAATCTGAAAAGTTGACTTGAATAGAGTTGCAAACTCTTTTAGAAAGTGATAGTAATTTACGGATTCTTTTGTGTCATATACCTCGAGTTTTGTCCAGGAGTTGGTGTACATGGGCAGTGACTTATCTGAAGAATATTGAATCCAGATCGACGTTTTGTGGTCATCGGCAAAATTCGTTGCTCACCATGTTCCACTAATTATTGATGAAGTGACTGTGATAGATAGGCCTGGGCAATACTCTGAGGAATTATTACAGTGATTCCATGGTTTTGGCATTGTCAGTCTTCAACAATCGATGTTAACTTTCGTTGTATTAATTTCTACGGGATGTGAGTGTCACTTGCAACGCCAGTATTTTATTCATCTCTGAGAACAAAGTGGTAGAGCGACAGTTCTTCTACCACTGAAACCTACCTGCTAGTTATTCTTCCATCATCTTCTTGGTAGGACGTTCCTGGATTTCGATGCAGTAACAATGAGGAATGGTGATATATTTCCATGTCAGATTGGCATGCGGCTTGAAGGAGAAGCAACCACGCAGTGTTTTTCCTTTTAAGCTAAACCTTTTAAATTAAACATTTGTAGGAGCTTTGTCTCCAGCTAGCGAAGTTTCCCTTGTGATTTTAAAGAAACTACTTGATGTCATGCACAATTGGAGAGTGCCACTCTCTTTGCTATGATTCGATAAGCATTATTTCCATATTTGGACAACTTAAACGTCATTGGACGTGTTCTGAAGGAACCAAACTCTGTCTGTCTGTCTGTTTCTATTTTATATATGTATATTGTAGCGGCTAGCTACACACTTCGAAATGAAGACACAGAGTCGCTGGTTTGAAATCAGAAGTCGGATGAACGACAGGGGCACGGTGCGCCTTTCATATCCGAAAACTTCCCGCGCTACAGTTCCCGCGCTGACGTTGCGCGAGGGTCACCTGACCTTCCCGCGCGCGGGCTTTCCTCGCCCGACAATGGGGAAGAAGGAGGGTCCCGCGCCATCTTGGATCGGGGCCTCCGACGACGTTCGCGATGTCGGGAGCCGGTTCGATGCCGGTGCGGTGAGTCGCTACTCTATATAGATATATATATGACAGCTGACAATAGCTTCCAACGCCGTATGGGTGATTTGAAAAAGACTGAGGAATAGTCGTCGGACAGAATAAATGTACCCGCTTTTCATGGACATTATATATCTGTACAATGTTACACAGTGTCCGGTAAAATCCAGAGCTGCAGATCTACTGCAGCTTCTTACGTATGAGACCTTATGATTTATTAACTGTCTTTAGAATACAGATCATGTTGCTAATGACGGCAGAAGTGAGTTTTAGAAATGATTTCATACACCTTATAAACATGGTGCTCCGGATCTCGCTGGGGAAAGGAAGTACATAACCACAAAGCCGTGGGTTTAAAATGAAAACAAGTCCTGGATTTCTATAGATATGTTCTGAAAAGAGAAAAGTTCAAACTTACTGACAAATGCGGAACATTGTCAGTTTCTGACGCCATTTGGACTCTGCGTAATTACGCAATATCGAGCTCTATGGTGCTAGGAGTCCAACACCATAGAGCCCAATCTTGCGCAATTACGCAGAGTTAGCACTGGTGAATCGTCATGTGAGATCTAGCGCATGATCTAAGCTACCGTTGATTTTATTTGTCATGATAAGGCTGCCGACAAAGAGTAAGGGAAAAGACGAGGATTGGTCTTCTTTAAATGTTATTAATGTTTTCTGTGCTTCAGACGTTTCCCTTGCCCAACTTTAAAAAAAGCATAATATTTCCTGCTTTCAAATATTTTGTAATTTTTTTTTGTATGTCTTTCACTGGCAGAGATATTTATTAGCTATAGCATGTCTAACAGTTTTGATATCTCTGCTGTCAGAGAGCCACACATCATACAAACTCGTCAAGTGGAATCCAGGCCAGCAAGGTAAACACACCACGGTACGTCTGCCAGCATGGAAAGCACAGTTCGTGATTCCAAATAGAAGGACGAGCCAGTGAGTCTCAACCTACTAGAACTCTTTAAGAAATAACAAAAATGCGCAGAATAACAAGATAAAGAGCAGTAGTAGTGTCCTGGCTCCAGTATAACTGAGTCACTTCCAAGATGGGAGGAGTGCCTCGTGTTAGTCTATTCTTGATTGAACTATTGTCGGATCCTTAATTTTATAACCATGTGGACATAGTGTAAAGCTTTCGTTTTCCTAAAGACACAATGCATGTGGACAAATGAGAAATTGGGAGAAAAATTGTTGTTTTCATATTGTACATGCCAATTCAGTGAAATCATTGTGATATCTCGAATATGTATCTTTGTTACAGCTTTTTTTTAACAAGACGGCAAAGCAATGGCATACGCTAAAAAACACATGCATATAATTACCAGAGTGATTGTACATACTTTAATATTCCAGGTATAATTAAATATATTAGCAATAATGGAAAGCAAAGTATGTGAAGGTACCTGGGAGAATACTGACATTTGATTCAGTATACCTGTAGAGTAAAAATTAATCCTGTGGTCAATTCTGGCACTTTACCTGCAACGCAGCTCTAATATCAATACTGGAAAGCGATTTATTAGTAAACATAGCGACTTTAAACAAACACGTTATTTTTCGTTTCAGCAAAAGCGACGGAAGGTCCTTAAAATTTGGAAAACCCTGGATATGAATTATTAATTCGCTCCCTATCGTGCATACCAGGCAATATAAACATAAAGATAACAATTATTTATCATTTTTCAGAATTCGAATGAAATTGGTTTTGACTGGTTCATTTCTGCATGACATAGAAACAGTATTTTTTTATTTTGGTGAAGCAATTATCCTTTTGTTTCTGTTGCGAGTCGGATCAATGCGGTAATTGCAACGTGTACAATAATATTTTACAGATCAATTATGAAAAAAAGGTTTTCAAAATCATCATCAAATGGAACAACGCTTTTATTGAAGCAAAAAATAACATGGCGGTCTTTTTTTCAAGCCATTATGTTTCCAAAGCCATTACCTCGTCATGTCCTTGCACCTTTATTGTCTGCCTGCACTGAACTTTCTCTGCAACTGCAACATTTCAATCTGCATTCTGTTGTTGCTTTTCCCTTGTACTATCTCAACGTATTGATGTGGTGAAATGCTCTGCATGGAAGGCATGCAAAACAATTTTTTCACTGTACCTCGGTGCATGTGACAATAATAAACCAATTCTCCAATTTGTTTACCATTAAGTATTTTTCCAGTCTAGATATTACAGCCCCATTGTCGGTGGAATGCCAGAACTGATCATACGAATAATTTGTGTGGAACTAGTACACTGAATTGTAAATGATGATGGAATTATGATACATGGATGCTGATAGTAATTAGATTATCAGCATAACGAGTTATACTGTTCAATTTGATCATAATTTTGAAAAGAATACTTTTTATATTTGTTCGATAAAATATCATTAAGTGTACAATTCTTGTTGAACATTGCGATTTAATGCTAACATTTCACAAAAATAAGAAGTATCCAAAACAATCAAACAAATTTCAGTTGTACAACGAGAAATATGACAATTCTGCCCCAACTTAAGCACTTCTTGCTTTAAGAAATGAGCTCCACTCTATTGGTCAAATACGACTGTTACGTTGTCTACCAATCAGAAGCTGAGATGTGACTGGTGATCTGCACAGCCCCCTTCTGTACTCAGCCGCCATCGCAGAAGCTCGGGCGCCGTGAAAACTGGCGAGCCAACAGCTCCGGAGGATTGATGCAAGCTTTCTTTCGAATTAGAGACAACATGAGAGCACATAAATGAAAACATTCGAACAATTCGCAAAAGAAGTATAGATATTTTCTGCGTTGTAATTGCCCTGAATGAATCAAGCTGCTTTTGAAATATATTGTCTCGGGCTGAAACCATTGGAATGATTTCTCCTGGAAATGAGATATAACATATATTGGCTGCTGAAATACCAACTGATTTGCTGTTTGTTCTCCCGCTGGAATCTTGTTTATGGGCAGATTCGTTATTCGGTTCCCGAGGAATTGCAAGTAGGTGCCTTTGTTGGGAATATCGCCATTGATTTGGGGTTAGATTTAAAGCAGCTGTCGGCTCGCAGTTTGCGGGTGGCGCCCAGTCCGAAGAAGCAGTATGTTGACGTAAATTTAGAGAATGGGATTTTATTTGTGAATGAAAAAATCGACAGGGAACAGCTTTGCGGGCCGAGCACTGAATGCGTTTTAACCTTCAACGCTGTGCTTGAAAATCCCCTCAGTCTGCACCAGGTGGAAGTGGAGATTCTCGATGTAAATGACAACGCTCCCAGTTTTCCCCATAGACAGATCCGTCTGGAAATCCCCGAGATTATGGCACCGGGAGCGCGATTCCCCCTCGAGTCTGCACACGATCCGGACATTGGAACTAACTCCTTACAGTCATACCAGCTCGTTCCGAATGAATATTTCATTCTTGATGTAGAGTCACGCAATAGGAAGGGAACGTTACCGGTGTTAGTGCTGCAGAGCCCATTAGATAGAGAAACGATACCAGCCCACGTGTTAACATTGTTTGCTGAAGATGGCGGAGTCCCGGTAAGATCAGGCAAGGTCCAGGTAACAATCACAGTGCAGGACGCGAACGACAACTCTCCTGTTTTCTCGCAGTCGGTTTATAGTGTCAGTTTGTTGGAATCATCTCCCGTAGGAACTTTGATTATTACGTTAAACGCCTCTGATTTGGACGATGGCTCTAATGGTGAGATAACATATTCACTCAGCGGCCATAATTCAGGAAAATTTCGTGAAATATTTGACGTGAATTCCAGAACTGGTGAAATCAGACTGAAAGGGCATTTAGACTATGAAGAAAACGAGTTTTTTGAGATTAATGTACAAGCGATCGACAATGGTCCTTACCCTATGCCTCAGCACTGTGCTGTGTTGGTGGATGTTATCGATGTGAATGATAACGCTCCTGACCTTACGTTGACATCCTTGTCAAATACAGTGCCAGAAAATGCCACGGTCGGAACAGTTGTGGCACTGCTCAGCGTAGATGACAAAGATTCTGGACAAAATGGACAAGTGCAATGTCAAATTTCAAACAAACTACCGTTTAAGCTAGATTCCTCTCTGAAAAACATTTATAAGCTGTTTGTACAACATGCACTGGATCGTGAAAGTACATCCAGATTTGACGTTATTATAACGTGCACGGATGCAGGGATCCCTTCCTTCACAACCAAGAAAACAATTCGCGTGGAGGTTTCAGATGTAAACGATAACGCACCAAGGTTTACGCAGCCCGTATACACGGCAAGGGTCATGGAAAACAACGTTATTGGGGATTCCATATTCTCCCTGACAGCGTTCGATCCAGACACAGAACAGAATGCCCGACTAAATTTTAAAATACAGAATTCATCCGGAGCCCCATATGTCTCCATAAACTCACAGACTGGTGTCATATTTGCTCAGAGATCGTTTGACTTCGAGAAACTGAAAAACTTCCGGATCCAAGTTCAGGTGCAGGATTCTGGAGACCCGCCCCTCACCACTGACGTTACAATAGATGTTGTTATCCTTGATCAGAACGATAACGCTCCAGTGATCGTGAATCCTTTGCCCCAATACGGCTCGACAGCAATGGAAACAATAACCAGATTTGCTGAACCGGGATACCTCGTTGTCAAGGTATCAGCTACTGACGCCGACGCTGGTCAGAATGCCCGTCTGTCTTACCACATTTTTCAGGCTACCCATCGCGATCTGTTCACTATTTCAGCAGACACGGGGGAAATTTGGACTATCCGTGCTATTGGGAGCAAGGATGCTTCTCAGCAAAGGCTTGTGATTGTCGTAAAAGATAATGGAACGCCATCCCTTTCTGCCACTGTGACTATAGTGTTATCTGTCAAAGGGAGTGAAACGATCTCCAGTGCCACCAGTTTGTCTACAGATTCAGAGTTCAAACCTGATCTGAACCTTTATTTGGTCATAGCCTTGGCGACAACATCTGTCATATTCCTCGTGATTTTAGTTATTCTGGCTGTTAAGGTTCGTGAAGACAGAAATGGAGTGGGACACCATTGTGATTCTCAGAATGTCTGCTGTTGTCTGAAAACAGGGAATTCTCTGAATGGAATTCAAAAGGCCAGTAGAAATCTGCAGATACCACCGAACTATGTTGAGGTATTCGGAGGTGATCCACTTTCTCAGAGTTTCCGTTACGAATCGTGTTCAACATTGCAGTCCGTGAAGAGAGACTTCACGAACCTGCAAACGTGCGGCTTATCTGCAAAAATGCATTGTGCCCAGAAAAATCCTATGGGGAAAGAGAATTCAGGAATGATAAAGTCTGAAGCCTCCAACTACACTGTAAATAATGAGGTGAGGTGCTTCTAAAAACAAGCGACATCGGCATAAAATTAGTTTAGCTACATATATGCATTTGGGATACTCGGAACACTTAAATTACTTGCATGAAAATAGTAACATGGGCAAAATATCGACGCATACTGCTTCCAATTAACATGCCTATTTGCTTTATTTGCTTATGTTATTGTGTTCGTTCTTTACGATTATATGTAAGTCCAATGCGTTTACAAAGTTACTTGGACACCCCCTTGACTTGCTTGAAGCGTTATAAGCCAACTAAAATTTATCGATATACTCAGCAAGTGTTAAAGATGGCTCACATTTTTGCTATTTATACTTGCTCACTCATTCGAGTTGCAAACGGGGCTGAACATGAATTCTGTGAACAAATTTAACACAATTCCTTTGAAAATTGACACTTTAAATCCGATGGGTAATAGCGAGTCACCATGTATTCAGCGCATCCCATAATGATTATTCAACCAGGTATACCAAGAGCTAAGAAGAAGTGCAGATACTGCTAAAGCTAATCTACCGGAAAATACTCAGCAGGATAGAGAGCATGCACGGAAGGAGAAACAAGATTTAGGGTTTCAGGAAGATGCATTTACATCAGAACAAGCTGGAAGGTTATCAATTTGAACGTTATCACCATTTCGCTCTCCACCCGTGCGTAAGAAATTATGACTGGCTCCCATATTCAATGCAGTTGCACTTTAATGATAATGGTGTGATCTGTGCGTGTATTTAACCGTATAATCACAGAGCCATTGCAATCATCAGAATTTAATTACAATCCAGTACCGTCATTTGTTTAGTAATTTCCAAGATGTACTTTTCTCATCTTGATTCAATAATTGTTGCAATTCTTCTTCGTTTCAATACATCACTGATTTAATTTTTAGATTTTTATTATTCAGTCGTGCGATATGTTATTGAATCATGCAGTTCTTATTGTTTCTTCATAATTGCTGTTCAGAAGGCATAATGAGGAAGAGCAATGGCAGATGGAATTTAATCCTGATGAATGTGAGTTGATGTACTCTGGGAAGAGAAAAGGGTAGGACATGCTTTTGGAATGGTGTTACCTCAGGGAGTATTGTGGAACATAGGGAACTTGATGTACCAACCTAAATATCCTTGAAGGCGGCAGCGCGGCAAGACATATCATGAAGAAGATGGGTGTGATAGGAACAACACACACAAAGTGCTGGAGGAACTCAGCACGTCAGGCAGTATCTCGACCCGAAACGTCGACTGTTTATTTCCCTCCATAGATGCTGCCTGACCTGCTGAGTTCCTCCAGCACTTTGTGTGTGTTGCTCCAGATTCCAGCATCTGCAGAATCTCTTGTGTGTGATAGGCGACCTCATTTGCTGGCGCATAGGATTTAAGCAGGGAAGTTGTGGTACAGCTTTATAAAGTGTTGGTTAAACCACAAATTAACTACTCTGTGCAGTACTGGTCACCACAAGTTTGGAATGATGTGACTGAACAAACTGTTACAAACGAGATTCACCAGATAGTGCCGTCGGTGGAGAGTTCCATTTATGAAGAGAGAATACAGATGCTAGATTTGTTTTTTTTTCCTTGGAGCAGAAGAGGGTGAGGGAGAACCTGATTTGGGTACACAAATGTATGAAAGAAATAGAGAGGGCAGAGAATAGAGAACTTTTCCCCGTGACAGAAGTGTGAAGGAAAAGAGAATATAGCTTTAGAGTAACACAAGAGAATGTAGTTGTTGGAATCTAGGGTAAAAAGAAACTGCAGGAAGAACTCAATCGGTCAAGCAGCATTTAAGGAGGGAAATGGATAGTCAATGTTTCGGTTCTAGATCCAGCATCAGGACTGAGTGTAGAGGAGAGAAGTTTATGGTGATGGGCATGAAGTTCAGAGCAGATCTTGGAATATTTTTTTTTTTCACCCAGAATATGGTGAGAATCAGGAACACACAAGAATGAGTGGTTGAAATTGAATCTCTAACAACATTTCAGAAATATGCATGCCAGTACTTGAATTATCAAAACGCAGACGACTTGTTGGCATGGAAATGGTTGGCTAAAGAGCCTGTTATGGGGCTCTGTGACTCCATCACTTTCTTGAATTCTCATAGTCAATGTAGGCTCACAGACATAAGCAGGTTGCAGTGAATTCTGGGACTTTGACAGTGATTATAGTGAGATAATAATATTTCTCAAATCTAAATCGTCTGGCTCCAAGGACTCTTAAATATTACAATGCTCTCACTCAACTGTTGCCCTGATCCACCGAGGTTACAGATGCAGAGATTTAGAATATGCTCTTGAAGCAGCATAGGGAGTGACAAAACGCGTTCTAATGAAATAAAACAAACTCGGTATTTGAAGCGGTCATTGAAAAGAGGGGAGCTTTGTTTTCGATGGTGTCATAATTTTTGAATGTTGTCGAAGTTACATATCTAAACAACTGGAAATTGCTCATCGGCAATACTGCCCTGTTCTTTCCAGCTGAAGGAAAAATTTTAGGGAATCAAGAAGTGGGACTGTCGCTGCTAAATACCCACAATTTGGCCTGTTTTTTGGCCTGGATTTATCTACCTGGTTTAGTTAAGACCCTTATCATTATTGAAATCAACATGACTTCAACCATATAATGTGATGGAATTCAACAAGGGTTTGCTACCATCCTGTTGTTGGTGAAGGTCAATTCCCAGTAGTTGCCAGATTTGAAAGTCATTTGTCGTAAAATACTTGAAAATAATCTGGTCGCGGTTTTGCTCCACTTGTGCACTGATTGCTGCAGCGAAATGTTGAAATCAGGTTAATGTTATGTGATCATCAGCAAATATGCACCCTTCAAACGTGTGGTGCACGGCTGGTGAAGAAAAAGGTTCTGAGATTTTTCAATTACTTTGATTTAGTTCAAGTTTTATAAAAAATATTTTTGACTGCTTGAGGTTGCTTGGATATAATTTTCTTTCAGTTTTTTGAAGATTTCCTTTTTAAAAATTATTACTTCATTTCTCGAGTGTATTTTTATGTTCTAGCTTCAAAGACATTTAGCAGCTGTTAAATAGCAAAGGCATCCATGACAGCTGGAAAAGCTTTACCTGCCATCAGAGTTTTCAGAGGAGTTTCGTGAGCGGTCGTGTTGGTGGAGCCTGACCAGCAAAGGAATCTTTCCATATCTGGACCTGCTAAGTTCAGAAGTGAGGAGAACACAAAAGCAAGTTCTGATGGTAGGGCTCAGCGGGCAAGATTCTGCCTGTTTCTACAGTTTAACTACATGCTCACTTACTACACTCACTCACCATTAGTTTTACAACACAAAATATTGAGCGTGTCTTCCTTTGCAAGATCGACCAGCTTAAGTTGATGCAGCCAAAGTTGACAGAAGTATTCCCAAAACATGCAAGGATCATTTTAAAAGATAGTGATTGGCATTAAATACCATCACTACTTTTCTAACGGGTTCTTTAAATCATGCTACAGCATTAGATTTCTCTTTCTACTGATGCTGCCTGACCGACTGACTATTTCCAGCATTTTATGATTTACATGGCAGTTCTAACACCTGCATATTTTCACAGAAATAGTTTATCTGTTTAAAAATCCAAATATCAACAATCGGCCCAGTAAATTGCCATTGTAAAAAAGACAAAATCTCAACAAAATCAAGCGATTTCCTTCTTGAATCGTAGAGAAAAATCTGCCTTCCAAAAAGAACAATCAAAAGTTGAAAGCTGCAGGAAAATCAAGAAGGAATAGTTTATGTGGATCAAAAGGAGGGGATCCTTGAGACCATTCTTGCTCTTTATATTTATTTCCCTGCGTAGACAGTTTCTTCACAGTTGGTCTTTAATGTATTAATTCATAGATCCATTCCGAGAACTGGATCAGCAGAACAGTAACCAGAACAAGACAAAAAGTTCTATAATGCTGAAATAAATTTTGATTGTGCAACAATAAATAGAACAATGAGCAACTTTAAATCTTTCCAGCTTTAAGAAACAAGCAATGTCCTGATTGGCCGAATAGTAATGAGCGTCTCCACCAATCGGAGACTGAGATGTGATTAGTGATCCGGACGCCCCCTTCACGACACAGCAGCCATCACGTCAGATCAGACACAGTGAAAACTGGATAGCCAGCAGCTCCGTGGGATTTTTAGGAGGAATCGTCAAACAACTGTAGGCAAAATGCGAGCATTTGAATGAAATAGTTCGAGGTATTCGCAAGAGGTATGAGTATTTTCTGTATCACTTTTGTTCTTTTGAACGCGGACTCTCTGCTAAAACGACTATGAAGAAAATAGTCCGGGCCTGAAACCATTGGAATGACTTCTACTGGAAATGAAATATAAAATATATTGGTTGCTAAAATGCCAATTGTTGTGCTGTCTGGTCTCGTTGTGGGGTACTGTGTCTGGGCAGATTCGTTATTCTGTTCCTGAAGAACTGCAACTGGGAGCCTTTGTTGGGAATATCGCAGCCGATTTAGGTTTAGATGTAAAGCAGCTGAAGGCTCGCAGTTTGCGGATCGCGACCGGTCCGAGGAACCGGTATTTCGACGTAGATTTGGAGAATGGGATTTTATTTGTGAAGGAAAGAATCGACAGAGAACTGCTTTGTGGGTCGAATATCGAATGCCGCTTATCCCTGAACATTGTGCTTGAAAACCCTTTGAGTCTGCACCCAGTGGAAGTGGAGATTCTCGATATAAATGACAATGCTCCCAGATTCGCAAAAACACAGTTTCGCCTTGAAATTATAGAGTTTGCAGCACCGGGAATGCGATTTCCTCTGGAGCCCGCAATCGATCCGGATATTGGCACTAACACCTTGCAAACCTACCAGCTGCAGCCAATGGAATATTTTAGTCTGGATGTACAAATGCGCAGTGGGACGGGCAAGCGGCCAGTACTGTTGTTACAAAAGCCTTTGGACAGAGAAACGATACCTATCCATAACTTAACACTCATCGCCAAGGACGGCGGTCTGCCTCCGAGATCGGGTACGGTTCATATTATCGTCATAGTGAAGGATGGAAACGACAACGCGCCTGTTTTCTCTCAGTCGGTTTACAGGGTCAGTCTGTTGGAGTCTGCACCAAAAGGGGCCCTGATCATCACATTGAACGCCACTGACCTGGACGATGGCCTCAATGGAGAGATAACATATTCTTTCGGCAGCTATATTTCTGCTACTGTCCGTAACCTTTTTGATCTGAACTCCAAAACTGGTGAAATCAGACTCAAAGGGAACTTGGACTACGAAGAAATCAATGCCTTTGAGATTAACGTACAGGCGATAGATAGGGGTTCTGGCGCTATACCCGGATACTGCGACGTATTGGTGGAAATTGTTGATGTAAATGATAACGCGCCGGAGGTAATTTTACGATCTTCCTCAACTACAATTTCGGAGGATGATCCACCAAGCACTGTAGTGGCTCTGTTCACTGCAGAAGACAGCGATTCTGGACAAAATGGTGAAGTACAATGTAAAATTTCAACTCACTCGCCTTTTGAGCTCGATTCCTCTGTGATAAACTACTACAGAATCCTTATACAGCATATGCTGGATCGTGAAAACACCTCCAAATATGATATTACTATAATATGCACGGATAAGGGGGACCCTCCTCTCACTTCTACGAAAACCATCCGGGTAGAGGTTTCAGATATAAATGATAACGCACCAATATTTTCTCGCCCGGTATACACAGCACATGTTATGGAAAACAACGTTATTGGAGCTTCCATATTTTCTGTAACGGCCTTCGACCCCGATGTTGGAGAAAACTCCCGACTGAACTTTTCTATCTTGGAGTCTGTGGTTCAAAATACCTCAACAATCTCCTTTGTCTCGATTAATTCCGCGAGTGGTGTTATATATGCTCAGCGATCTTTTGACTACGAGCAATTGAAAAACTTCCAAATTCGAGTGCAAGTGCGGGATTCTGGCGCGCCAGCGCTCAGCAGTAATGCCTCAGTGAATGTTGTGATCCTGGATCAGAATGATAATGCCCCAGTGATTACACACCCTTTACCCGAATATGGTTCAACAGCAATAGAAACAATATCCAGGTTCACAGATCCAGGCTCCTTGATTGTCAAGGTATCGGCTACTGATGCCGACTCTGGTCAGAATGCTCGACTCTCTTATCATATTTTTCAGGCCACCCATCATGATCTCTTTACTATATCCGCAGACTCTGGCGAAATATGGACTATCCGTCGGATTTTGAGCAAGGATGCCTCTAATCAAAGGCTGGTGGTTGTGGTAAAAGATAATGGAATTCCATCACTCTCTGCCACTGTGACTATAGTATTATCTGTGGTTGGAACTGACAGTGAAAGTTTCCCAAGTGTCAGTAGTTCGTCGCCCAATCCGAGGTTTACTCCTGAACTGAGCCGTTCCTTGGTTATAGGCTTGGGAATAACATCTAGCATTTTTCTCATAATTTTAGTCATCCTCGCCGTTAAAGTTCACAAAAACAAGAATGGTATGGTATACCAGCACCACTCACTGGGTACTTGTTGTTGCCTTGAATCAAGACATTCTTTAAATGGAATTCAGAAGGCTAGTAAAAGCCTTCAGATACCACCAAACTATGTAGAAGTGTTTGGGGGCGACCCTCTCTCCCAAAGTTTCCGCTACGAATCATGTTCGACATTGCAGTCTACTAAGAGAGATTTCATCTTGCCCAGCAGATGCAGAACTTCTGCAGAAAAGAATTTTGTGCTGAACGAATCTATTAGGAAAGAAAATACTGGAACGTTGAACTCTGAAAATTACAGTGTGCCTGAGGTGAGGTGATTTTAAACAGAAGAAAATTTTTTTTTGGAAACAAATGTATTTTGTTGTACCGCCAATCTATCGAGGTATACGGCAAAATAATTTTATTTTCTATGCTCATTATGTTTCCAAACTGCATATTTGTTCGGCTGTTTTATGGGACAGTGACGATATAATTATATTATGTCTTGAAACAGGAATGTTTTCCATGTCTCTGGGGTATTGAGAAGCATTTTTAATCCCGCTGATTAATACTGTCAGCTGTAGGTCAGTTGATAACACACCCGTCTCTACGACCAAAGCAGTTCTCGCAGGTGAAAAACAGTTTCTTTATTCGTCTGCGAATCTCGTGCAGTGCATTCCGTGGTCATAATCTGGTCTTCTCTAAACTAGAACCATAGAACAATACAGCACAATACAGGCCCATCGGTCCACCATGTTGTGCCGACCTTCAAACCACACCTAAGACTATCTAACCCCTTCCTCCCACATATCCGTCTATCTTAAATTCCTCTATATGCTTATCTAACAATCTCTTGAACTTGACCAACGTATCAGCCTCCACCACCACCCCAGACAGCGCATTCCATGCACCAACCAATCTGTGGGTGAAAAACCTTCCTCTGACATCTTCCTTGAACTTCCCACCCATTACAGGTGAAATTGACAGGTGCAAATGTAGATTGAGTGACCACTTTGAAGGATACTCCCGTTTGGTCTGTCACTGTGACCTTCAGTTTCCATTCTCCTTTCACTTTATTTCTGCATTCCACTCCCACTCTGACTTTTGGAAACGCCACTATTGCAACGAAGCTTAACGTTAGCTCGATTAACAAAACCATATACTTCCTCTCTGCAAGGTTTAGCCCTCGTTATTCAATATGCAGCTTAGCAATGTAAATCCTTTCCCAATCTTTATTATGTATTGAAGCCAGTCGCAACAACATGCATCTGCAGCAATAACTCATACTGTCTCTCTCTACAGATGCTACCTGATCTGCTGAACATGTACAACAATCTTTTTTGTTACAGTTTTCCAGAGACTGGTGTCTGCTGTACTTCACAGTTTAACCATTTTTCTTCTTGCCAATTGTCCTCATTTTTCTTCCAATATTAAACTTCTCCAGACGTACTTTTGTCACCACTGGAAGTCTTAATGGCACACGGACAACTTTAGTTTGCTATGACAAAGATGTCCTTTATTCTCACTATCTCCCACCTGATCTCCCAGTCCAATCTTTATGCACCTAAACATGCTTGTTTTTCTCATTTTTCAACAACATGGTGTTACTGACCGTCTGTTGACTTGTCTGTTGAGTATTCTCGCAGTTTCTTTATTATTGGTTTAAAATTCAGTCTGGAGAGGTGTGCACAAAAATCTAAGCAATTGGTACAAATGCGATACCATTCGAGGTAACGACTATTCGTGAGGCAATTTCTTCTCTGAGGTAGACATGATAGCATCTTGTCACTTTCGAGAAAAATCAGATCGATAATCCATGGTATATCAGTATTTACAAAACAAACAGGTTTTCTGGTCATTATCACATTGCTCTTTGGGGGACTGGCACAAGCTGCCTGCTTTATTTCCTAAACTACAGCAATGATAACACTTCAAAATATTGTTTGTAAAATGCATTGGGATGTCCTGATACGAACATAAAAATACAAGGGCCTTTCAAGTGGATTCGTTTAATGTTTAAATTTTATAATTGTCCACAAATTCAACGTTTACATAACCATGCTAGAAACTCTACGCATACAGTTAAGCATGCAAATAGAGAGTGCTTTCCTTCAGCATAATTCGGTTACGGTCTAAACACTAAACAACGGGTTTGCGTGCCACGATTTAACACTTGACTATCCGGAACTTTCAACCTGTGAAGCCATCAGAAATTGAAATATTTGTCTTTGTCACCCGCGATTGGAAATGGTTCACTGAGAAAGTTCTTTTCTTTTATCCCAAAAATAGTTGCCCTTGAGAACGTGTTTATGAATGACCCTTTGAACCACCATAATCTTTATGGTAAGGGTACTCAGATCGTCATTTCTTGAAGTCCCAGAATGTTGACCCGGTGATTATGAAGGGGCAGCGGTGTATTTTCAAGTCAGCAAAATGTGACGTGGAATTTATGGTACTGTGAGTTCTTTGTTTCTCCTGCAAGTGCAAGCAAGTGATAAGAGTATTGAGCATGCTCCTGAAAAGTGGTATGTTACGGTGCATTCTAGGGTGGACTGGACGAACATCTAAGATATTACATGCACTGCTTATTAAGTTGGATACTTCGTCCAGAATATCGTTGAGTTTTCCAAATGTGTTTGGAGTTTTGTCCAGCAATAATGGAGAATATTCAAACAAAATACTGATTTGCTCGTTTCCTGTCATGAGTGGTCGGGAAGTTATTGGAGAAGATTCTTTTGGTCAGGATTTACCAGTATTTGGGAAAAGTAAGGGCTTATTGATGATAACATGATTTTGTGCGGGGAGTTTATGCCTCTAAAATTTGATTTTTTTATGGAATTGATGGAGATGGTTGAAGGGGTAGGTGGTAGTTGTTGTCAAAATGGAATTAGAATTGGAATTGGTTTATTATTGTCACTTACACAGTGAAAAACTTGTCTTGCGTGCTTTTCATACAATTCAATTCATTACACATTGTATTGAGGCAGTACAGGGTAAAACAATATAGAATGCGGAGTAAAGTGTCACAGTTACAGAAAAAGTTCAGTGCAAGTATACATTAATGTGAATGGTCATAACGAGGTCAAGAGTCCATTTTACCGTTCTAGGGGACTGTTCAATAGACCTGTAACAGCAGGATAGCAGCTGTCCTTGAGCCTGGTGGTACGTGCTTTCAGGCTTTTGTAGCTTCTGCCTGACGGGACAGGGAAGAGGGAATGATCGGGATGGATGGGGACTTTGATGCGGACTTTTTCTTCGGTAAGGCGTCCTCTCCCCCTTCTAATGATCTGTTCTTCCGCCTCCAGCCCACGTCTTCCACTTGGACTCACCCACCGGACCTGTTACCCTCCCTGGACCTATTCATAACCAACTGTTGGTGTGACATCAGCCGTCTTGACTTCCCTACCCTTCTCACCTACTCCACCTTTACCCCTCCTGAACGCTATTCTCTCCAGTCCCTCGGCACTAAGCCTGACATTGTCATCAAACCAGCCGACAAAGGTGGTGCCGTGGTAGTCTGGTGGACTGACATCTGCCGTGCAGAAGCCTAACGGCAACTCTCGGACACTTCCTCCTACCTACCCCTGAACCATGACCCCACCAAGGACCAACAGGACATTATCTCATGCACTATCACTGACCTCATCACCTCGGGAGATCTCCTGCCCCCTGCCCCCCACAGCTACCAACATGATAATACTGCAACCTAGGACTGTCCGCTTCTACCTCCTCCCCAAAATCCACAAGAAGGACTGTTTCAGCGGACCTATTGTCTCTGCATGCCCTTGTCCCAAGGAGCTCGTATCCTCGTACCTGGACACTATACTGACCCCCCCCCCGGTCCAATTCCTTCCCAACACTGTCCGTGACACATCACATGCTCTCCAATTCTTCCATGGCTTTACGTTCTTCAGCATGAACAATCTCATTTTCATCATAGACGTACAGTCCCTATATACCTCCATTCCCCATCATGACGGCCTCACCGCCCTCTGCTTCGTTCCTGACCAGAGGCAAAACCAGTCCCCTTCCTTTAACACTCTCCTCTGCCTTGCTGAACTTGTCCTCACCCTAAACTTCACGTTCGATTCCTCCCACTTCATACAGACGAAGGGCGTAGCTATGGACACTCACATGGCCCCAGCTATGCATGCCTCCTCATTGGCTACATTGAACAGTCTCTGTTCCAAGCCTACTCTGGCCCCGTTCCTCAACACTTTCTCCGCTATATCGATGACTGCATTGGTGCCACCTCTTGTACCCGTGGGGAACTCAAAAGTTTCATACATTTCGCTACAGTTTTTCACCCTGCTCCATAATTCACTTGGACTATCTCTGACACCTCTCTCTCCTTTCTAGATCTTTCCATTTCCATCTCAGGAGATTCCTTGTCCACCGACATCTTCCACAAACCCACTGATACCCACAGCTGCCTCGATTACAGCTCCTCCCACCCTGTCTCTTGCAAAGATGTTATCCCTTTTTCTCAATTTCTCCACCTCTACCGCATCTGCTCCCGTGATGAGGCTTTCAACTCCAGGACATCCGTGGTGTCTAACTTCTTTTCTAACTGGGGATTCCCCCCGAATGTGGTCGAGAGAGCTCGTACCTGTATCTCTGTCATTTCTTGCACCTCCACTCTCACGCCACCCCTCCCAGAACCAACAGGGATATGGTCCTCCTTGTTCTCACATTTCATCCCACCAGCCGACGGATCCAACATATCATTCTCTGTCACTTGCGCCATCTCCAACAGGACCCCACTACCAAGCATATCTTTACCTCCGCACATCTTTCTGCCTTTTGCAGGGACCGCGCTCTCAGCGACTCACTAGTTCACTCCTCCGTCCGCACCCATCCTGCTCCCACCCCGGAGACTTTCAACAGCCCCACCCCCCATGGGTGCAGCACCTGTCCCTACACCACCTCCATCCAGGGAGCCAATCAGTCCTTTCAGGTGAGACAGAGTTTCAACTGCACCTTCCTTATATCATCTACTGCATTCGGTGCTCCGTGTGGCCTGCTCTACATTAGTGCGACCAAACGCAGACCAGGTGACCGTTTCGCAGAACACCTGCGCTCTGTCCAGAACCACGATCTGCATCTCCCCGTTGCCAGTCACTTCAACTCCCCCTCCCACAATATCACTGACATGTCAGTCCTCGGCGTCCTCCACTGCCAGGAGAATCCCAAGTGCAAACTGGAGGAACAGCACCTCATTTTCCGTCTTGGAACCTTACAGCCTAACGGCATGAACATTGAATTCTCCCAGTTTAAGTAATATCCACCCCCTTCCCCACAAACCTCCTCCCACCATGCTTCTTCTCTTCTTCCTTTTCCGACCTTATCTCTCTTTTTTTCTACACCCCCCTCCTTTTTCCTTTCTTTCCTTAGCTTTGACCCCAGTGGATCTGCTCTCCCCTCCTATCTGCCTATCACTATCTCTTACCTGCATCTGCATATCACCACCTTGTGCCCACCCCGCCTCCCTTCTTTTGTCCACCAATCACTGCTCTGCTTTCCCCTCCTGCATATTGGGCATCCCCTTTTCCTATCTTCAGTCCTGAAGAAGGGTCCTGACCCGGGAAGTTGACCGTCTGCTTTTCTCCACAGATGCTGCCTGGCCTGCTGATTTCCTCCAGCATCATCGCTGTTTTCACCTCGATTCCAGCATCTGCAGTCCTTTGATCATGCAGGCTGCTTTACAGAGGCAGCGAGAACTATAGACAGAGTCAAGCATTTGATAACGCCCCTCATGATAGATCCAAAAGAATAAGCCACATGGAGTTCATTGTGATTTGGGAAAATTGGATCCAAAATTGAGTTAGTTATAGAAGGAAGAGGGCAGCAGTGGTAGACAGGTAGCTTTTTTTCCGACTGTATGTCTTTGACCAGTGGTGTTCTCTAAGGATCATTCCTACCGCTTCTGTCATCTGGATTATAAAATATTTCGTCTGATTCGTAAATTTGCAGATAACATGAAAATTGGTGAATTTGTGGATAGCGAGGAATAATGTTGCCTGGATTAAAGTGAATGAGCTATAAGAGAGGTTCGACAAACTTGCATTGTTTTCCCTGGCGCTTCGAAGTCTGAGGGGCAACCTGATAGAAATATATAAAATTGTGAAATGCATGAATAGGGTAGATCGTCAGAGTCTTGTTCCCAGTGGGAATTATGAAATACTGGAGGGCGTTGTTTTCAGGTGAGACGGGAAGGGGAAGTAGTGGGACTGGACATGATAGCAATGTTTAAGAGGCATTGAGACGGACACGTGAACAGGCAGGGTATAAAAAGATACAGACCACCGGCACGCAAATGGGATATTCAATTTTCATCGTGGTCGGCAATCACATACAGGATTGCTGTACATGCCTATGTTCTTTCTGTGTTGTAAATACAGAAAACCTGGAATATTCACAGAAACACGGCCTCTGATTTTACATTACAGCCAAAGTGCCACAAGGGATTTGTCATGCTGTCAGGTACCTGTTGCTCTTCTACTCCTTGTTTGGAGAGATTTGGCAGACATTTGTGAATAAGTATCAATGAGTTTTTCCAGTGCATTCTGTGGTGGACTTAAATGCTTTTCGGGTATTTTATGCCCTGTTCAAATTGTGGAGAGCTTTGCGCTGAATTTTGCTGAGAGTGACAAACGCAGACAACTAGAAAAAGTTCTGGGAAAATGCTGATTTACTCCCTCTAGGAGTAGGGACAACGACGACAGGGAACCCAACATTTGGTTTCATGTCACAAATACAGCATATATGTACATAGTTCAATTGCTTCTGTTAAAGGGTGTAATCAATGTTAGAAGATGAGGATTCAATGATGGTAATGTAATTTAATTCGAGTATAAATGGCTAATCTCCTATTGCTGAAAATGGCTACGACACAACATTTGTGTAATAGATGAATGCTAAATCACTACATAGTCAAGACCTGAATAATGTCTTGGACTTAGTACACGTGGCCGCAGACTGCTTCATTATGTGAGGAATACTGAATGCAAATCAGCAATATGCGCTCAAACGAAAATCTCTGACTCATGAAAATGTTCCAGCATTTGAGATCGATGGACCTAGGCACTGCTCCGAGGATTTCTTGCGGTGATGATGTCTTGGTTTGGGCGTTATTAGTCTTTAGCAATGAATCGTATCCTTCTTTGTAAACATTTTTTTCTGTGAAGTGAATGTCAGAGATCAGACCAGTGCTTTACCCATTCCGAATTTTCCAAGAGATTTCCGGGGAGACTATTCAACCATGGCGCTCCTGCTTGTGAAGTTTCTTTCTAATGTTGCCACGTAAAAAATGTAAGGATTGAGATGAAGTGACAATGAAAAAGTGGTGGTTTATCTCTATGTCAGGTTGGCACATTACTTGGAAAGGAACCAGCAATGTAGTGTTACTCCAAATAAACGAAATGATTAAAATTAAACTTCTGTATGAGCTGCTCTTCAAACCAACGGAAAGTTTCCCTCTGATTTTTCCTGGGGGTCTTTGATGCCATGCATATTCGAACACTGCCATGAGGTCAAGAGCATCACTCTCACTATTTTTTTTGGATAAACAACTGCCGTGTTGCTGGAACTGCGTGTCCTGATGGAACCAATTGTGTATACTTGTAAGTAGTCTATTGGTGGCATCGTTTACAATGGCTTCCATCCCCATATTGATGATTGAGGAAAGTCTGGTATGAGAATAGTTGGTTGGATTTGGATTTCTCACTTTCTATGGATATTATATATCAGTGTAGTGCTGCATACTATCGTATAAAGATTGGTACTGTATCTCTACTAAAGCTTCTTGTGCAGAAGGCTATCTAGTATTGCAGACGTCTTCAGAATCATAGACTTAATGAAATGAAACGCAAAGCCTTTGGTATATTAACGCTGTTACCAATGACAGCGGAGGTGCACAGATTTCCATGGTAGCCTTTAGAAATAGTATGCATCTGAGGACCATAGCTTTGTGGGATTCCCTGATAAATTGTCGTGAACACGAAAAGAACAGTGGGATTAAGTATGTCCCGGATTTTCAGCACGTTTTCAAAAGCATAAGGTTTAATATTACTGGTATATTCAGATCATTGTCAATTCCCAATGCTGCTGGATTCCATGTCTAGTCCAAAGCCAGAAATCGATCTGATGATTAGCCATTTCGCTTTAATGTTGAGGATTTGTTCACCTTTAATATTCTTAATTAATTATGTGTTTTAGATGTTTGCATTATTCTGCTTTTAGAAAAAGACAATATCTGATGCAGTAAACGATTTGCTTAGTATTAATGCGTTTATATAATTCCCATTGTTAGAAACATTAAACCAAACAGCATTCAGAGACCAACCCATAAACAATACAAGTGGAAACTGCGCAGACAAGATAAAAAAGAATCCATCTCCGAACATGATAAGTGTATGGATAACGGTATGGAGGCCGTGGGTTGGTAATTCCGAATGGCAGGATGAGTTAGCATGATCTAATATAAAGCAACAAACAATCTGCTGGCGAACTCAAAAACATTTGGAAACATTTTCAAATTGATCAGAATATTCGTCCAGCAGCAACCGTGGGGGAGATGGGAGAGATGGGAATGGTGGCGTTTCCATTTGAAACACTGCATTAGGGCTGGTCGAATATTAAGACTGTAAAATAATTAAGAAATGATTATGTTATGGGAAGAGAGCCACGTTAGGTTTCGCTTTAGAAAAGAAGATGGCGAATATTTGTGCATAGGCTCGTCAAATATCGGAAACTATGGATAAAATTTAATTAATGCACTATATGAGGACACAATGACATAAAAAACGCAAGAGTAATCACTCTTCAGAATTGAAAAGAAATCACTATGATTATGATGAGAAAAGGTCACTTTGAGCATGATGAAGAAACCAGTTCTTTACTCTGATGAAACAATTGAATATATTACTTTTGTTCTTGTTGATGCTCGGATGCAACAACATTATTAGGAAAGTGATAATTAATTGGTGGTAAGAATTTTAAAATTATGATGGTATAATTATATATGGAGAATAAAAGTTATTGCATTGTTATCATGATGAGTTACGTTGCTTCAGTTGATCATTATTTTGAACGCTATTTCTTCATACTTGACCTTTAAAATATTCAATACGGTTATTCCTGAAAATTCGGGTCCAGAACGAATATTTTGCAAAATTCTGAAAGATCCAAACGGCTGAAAGAAATTTGAATTGTGCAGCAAGAAATAGAATCAACTCTGCGCCAATTTGTGCACTTCTGCTTTAAGAAATGAGGTGCACTCAACTTGGTCAGATACGCCTGTGACGTTGTCTACCAATCAGAAACTGAGATGTGCCTGGTGATCTGTCCAACCCCCTTCAATACCCAGCCGCCATCGCGTAAGATCAGACGCCGTGAAAGCTTGATAGCCAGCAGCTCCGGAGGATTTGTGCATGATTCATTTCGAATTACAGCAACATGAGAACATTTAAATGAAAACATTCCAGCAATTCTCAAGGTATAGATATTATCTACGACATATCTGTCCCATTTAAATTGAATCGCTGTTAAAAGGCTTTGTGTCGGGTTGAAAACATTGGAATGATTTCTCCTGGAAATGAGATATAACATATATTACCTGCTGAAATACCAACTGTTTTGCTGTTTGTTCGCCCGCTTGAATCTTGTTTCTGGGCAGATTCGATATTCTGTTCCTGAGGAATTGCAACGAGGCGCCTTTGTTGGGAATATCGCCATTGATTTGGGATTAGATTTAAAGGAGCTGTCGGCTCGCAGTTTACGGGTAGCGCCCAGTCCGAGGAGGCGGTATATGGACGTAAATTTAGAGAATGGGATTTTATTTGTGAATGAAAAAATCGACAGGGAAGAACTTTGCGGGCCGAGCAATGATTGTGTTTTATCCTTGAGCGTTGTGCTCGAAAATCCCCTCAGTCTGCACCAGGTGGAAGTGGAGATTCTCGATGTAAATGACAACGCTCCCAGTTTCCCCAAAAGCCAGATCCGCCTGGAAGTCTCTGAGATTATGGCACCGGGAGCGCGATTCACCCTCGAGGCCGCACGCGATCCGGACATTGGAACTAACTCCTTGCAAACATACCAGCTCCTCCCCAATGAATATTTTATTCTTGATGTACAAGAACGCAGTGGAAAAGGAAAGTTACCGGTGTTGGTGCTGCAGAGTTCTTTGGACAGAGAAACAATGTCAAGTCACGAGTTAACGCTGCTTGCCGAAGACGGCGGAGTCCCTGTGCGATCGGGAAAGGTCCAGGTAACAATCACAGTGCGGGATGCGAATGACAACGTTCCTGTTTTCTCGAAGTCCGTTTATAGGGTAAGTTTGTTAGAATCAGCTTACTTAGGATCACTTATCATTACACTAAACGCCACTGACTTGGACGACGGACCCAATGGAGACATAACGTACTCGATCAGTAGCCATAGTTCTGAAACTGTTCTTGAAGTATTTAGCATCGATTCCAAAACTGGTGAAATCAGACTGAAAGGGCGTTTGGACTATGAACAAAGCAATTTTTTTGAGATTAATGTACAAGCAATCGATAATGGTCCTTACGCAATGCCCCAGCACTGTGATGTATTGGTGGATGTTTTCGATGTGAATGACAATGCTCCTGACGTTACGTTGACGTCTACGTCAAGTACAGTGCCAGAAGATGTCTCAATTGGAACTGTAGTAGCACTGTTCAGCGTAGAAGACAAAGATTCTGGACAAAATGGGCAAGTGCAATGTCAAATTTCAAATAACCTGCCGTTTAAACTCGATTCGTCTATGGAAAACATTTATAGACTGCTTATTCAGCATCCGCTGGATCGTGAAACTACATCCAGATATGATTTCACCATAACATGCACGGATGCAGGGTACCCCAGTCTTACATCAACGGAAATGATTCGTATAGATGTTACAGATGTAAATGACAACGCACCAAGGTTTACGCAGGCCGTACACACGGTGCACGTCATGGAGAACAACGTTATTGGAGCTTCCATATACTCCTTGACTGCTTTTGACCCAGATAAAGGACAAAACGCTCGAATGAACTTTTCCATCCTGCCATCTCAGGTTCAGGACTCTTCCATTGCCTCTTATATCTCCATCAACTCACAGAGCGGTGTCATATTTGCGCAAAAATCTTTTGACTACGAGAAACTGAAAGATTTTAAAATTCACGTTCGGGTGCAGGATTCTGGACTCCCACCTCTCACCAGTAACGCTTCTGTAGATATTGTTATCCTTGATCAGAACGATAACGCCCCAGTGATCGTGAATCCTTTGCCCCAATATGGATCAACAGCAATGGAGACAATATCCAGGTTTGCAGAACCTGGATACCTGGTTTTCAAGGTATCGGCTATTGATGCCGACGCTGGTAAAAATGCCCGTCTGACTTATCACATTTTTCAGGCTACTCATCGCGACCTGTTCACTATCTCAAGAGACACGGGGGAAATTTGGACTATCCGTGGTGTTCAGAGAAATGATGCCTCCAAACAAAGGCTGGTGATTATGGTAACAGATAATGGATCGCCATCTCTCTCTGCAACCGTGACCATAGAATTATCTGTAAAAGGGAGTGAAACGATCTCCAGTGCCACTAGTTTATCTAAAAACGATGATTTCACTCCCGATCTGAACTTGTCCTTGGTCATAGCCTTAGGGACAACGTCTATCATTTTCCTCGTGATTTTAATTTTCCTAGCTGTTAAGGTCCATAAAAACAGAAATGGTGTGGGATGCCAATATAGTTCTCAGAATATCTGTTGCTGTCTAGAATCAAGAAATTCTCTGAATGGAATTCAAAATGCCAGTAGAAGCCTTCAGGTACCGCCGAATTATGTTGAGGTATTCGGAGGTGATCCACTTTCTCAGAGTTTCCGTTACGAATCGTGTTCAACATTGCACTCCACGAAGAGAGACTTGACGACCCCTCAAACTTGTGGGCTATCTGCAACAATGCATTATGTCCAGAAAAACCCTGTTGCGAAAGAAAATCCAGAAATGATAAAGCCCGAGATGTCCAATTGCCATATAAATACTGAGGTGAGGTGCTTCTGAAAACAAATGAAATCGTCAAACATTTAATTTGGATAGATACATGTATTTGATGACTGCGGGTTACAGTAATTTCTTTGCTATGATTAATTTAATATTACAGGTAAAATTTCAGTGTGCACGCTGCTTCCCATCATCGTGCCTAATTGCTGTATAAGTTGATGTTACAAATTGTGCAAATAGCAATTATATGTAACTGCAAGGCATTGATACACTGGCTTTATCAAGTGCCCTCGAAGCCACCATGATTCGCTTGTGGCTTTCTAAGGCATTTAGAATTTAGTGAAATACTCATTCGTGTTGAAACTAGCGCACAATTTCTGCAATGTACGTTTTACCTACCTTGCCATAATTTTCAAGCATACCGCTTAATAAGCATGTTGCAGGCACTATGAATACTTCTTTTGAAAGCAGTATAGGTAGCGTAAATCCCTTGGTTAATTGCTGGTCATTTTTTCTGTGCAGTCTTCCCCATTCAATATAGTAAAATGTTGCTTTATCGGGTCGTCCCAGGTTGATTAATTCCCCTTGTATTCCAAAAGCAAAGAAAAAAATGCAGATGCTGGACAGCTGAAATATAATAGGGAATGCTGGAAGACAGGCAGCATACACGGAGGGAGAAAGAAGAGTTAACTTTTCAGGTTGATGAAATTACACCAGAACTGGATGAAAAGTGATCAATCTGAAACGCTAACACCGTTTCTCTCTCCACCAGCCCGTAAGAAATATTAACTGACTCCTTGTTCAGTGCGTTCGCACTTAAACCATCAATGGACGATATCAACGCAGAACAACTGCGATCAGCATAATGCAATTCCCATCCAGATACTGCCGTATGATGTGTTATTAATCAGTCATAGGACGTGTCGCTGAATAAGATAGAATTTATTTTTCATCCGTATTTGCTCTTGAGAAGGCATTAACGAAGCAGAGCAAAAGCATATGGAAATTAGTCCTGATGGGTGCAAGGCGATGCACTTTGATGGAACTAGTAAGGGCAGGGCATATACAATAAATGATAGTGTCCTTCCGAGTTTTGTGGAACATAGGGACCTTGACATACGAAGCACTCTTCAAGGTGGCAGCACAGGAAGATAAATAGTGAAGAAGCCATACGGGATACTCGGCTTCCGTTGCCAGGGTATATAAGATAAGAGCATGGAGACATTGGCTCGACCACAATTCGAGCGCTTTATACAGTTCTGGTCACCATATAATAAAACGTTATTACACGGGAGGGAGTGCAGAGTAATTTCACCACGATGTGGGCTGGAACGGAGAGTTTCACGAGTGACTAGAGAGTCTGGTAGTATTTTCCTAGGAATGGAGGAATTTGAGGGGGGAAGGTTTAGGTATACACAATTAAGGGGAGCAAAGACTGGGTAAATGGTCGGAACGTTTTCAGAATAACAGAACGTCAAAGATATAGATTTATGGAAATGGCGAAGAAGTATAGAGGGAATTTGAGGAAGAATTCTTTCAGCTAGAGAATGGTGGGAATTTGGAATGCACTGTTTGATCAGGTGGTGCAAATGGGTATCTAACAACATTTAATACAATTCGAGGTGAGAACTTGAATTGCAAAAGCAAAGAAGAATACGGAACAACTTCTTGCAATTCGAATTAGTGTAGATGAATCATTGATGGATGACATGGACACGAAGGCGAAAGAGCATGTTTCCGTGCTCTGTGATTCTATGACCACCTGGAATAACCGTAGTCAATGTTGTAACAGTTCGCTTATGCACACATTCTGGGATAGTGCCAGTGATTATTATGAGATGGTGATATATTTCTCGTCAGAATACCCTGGCTGGAAGGAATGTTTGATAACGCTATGATGCTATACATCTGCTGTCGTGATCCACCCAGGTTACAGACGCAAAGATTTAGATGATTCTCTTGAATCAGCGGGATGCATTTGCTGTAATGCATTCTTTGGAGGATAGAGTAAATATTTTATATATAGTCATTAAAACAGGAAACATTGTTTTGATTGTGTGATACTTTTTGAATGTTATTGAAGTTGACCATTCACATCCCGGAACAGTACTTTGCAGGTGGTGAAAAAGTTGTGGGAAATCACGAAGTGAGACTGCCATTCCCACGATTCCGTCTATTGTTTTGCATATATGTGTCTAGCTGGCTTGGTTAAGTTCCTGATCAGTAGTAAAATTTAGAATGTAACTGGATGTAATGTGATTGAATTCAAGAAGGCGTGCATATCCTTCTGCTTTAGGTGATGGTCAATACCCAGTAGTTGCCATGATTGAATGCCATTTATCATTGCATACTTGGAAAACATTGGTCCTGGACTTACTGCATGCGGGCACTGATTGCTTTAGTGGAATTCTGAACACAAGTTAATAGTAAGTGATCATTCGAGTTATCCACATTTACAAGGGCTGGTGAAGTTCCTGAAGAAGTCTTGTCAGACCTGACATCGGATCTGAGATCGCATGTATTTCAATGGCAATTTAGGATTGTGCATATAAAGCAAGACTTATGTTTTTAAATTAGTTTAGTATGGTTCAATGTTACTTTTAAATGTTTTATTGTTTGAGGATGTTGGCCAATTTCCTATTACTTTTGAAAATGTTTCGTTCTTAAAAATAAACACTTCATTTTAAGTTGTTTTTGAACGCTACTAAATTTCAAAACCGTCGAACAGCTATAAAAAAGCCTGGGAAATACAACAGATGGTAGTTTTACCCGGCATCAAAACCTGCTGGGGAGTCTCTTGAGCCGTGGCATCCGAGTTACTTAAGATAAGCAGAAAAAGATATCTAGACCTAAATAGAGGAGCACTGAGACCATGAATGCCAAGTGCAGATGGCAGCCCTGTGTCAGCAAGATTCGGCCTGTCGTCATTATTTTCAGAACTTGTTCACTTAGCACAGTCACTATCACTCGTTTTAAAATAAAATAGTACTTGCCTTCCTTACCAAAATAGACCATCCTGAACTCACTGGGAGCTGAAGTTAAAACAAGTATTCACAAATCCCTCCTTCGATTCTCTGCATGAAGGTAACCACCAAAAATTACTTGATCAATTCATACGAGGATAATTCCCGTGCTGTTTAACTCATGCCTATGACCACTGCGCCACGCAAAATTCGCCAGACAAATTGACCGCAGAACTAGACCATCAGTGAATCTTGACAAGTGACAAAAATTAATACATAATGGCTGTAAGTTTACAGAAAATAGCTAAGATGCAACGATTTGGAATGACGTCATCTCATAAAACCACTGATAAATGCTAAATAAGTTAAATAAGTAAATAAACATGATTTTGTTAGATAAGTAAATGAACATGCCTTTCATCGCGAACAGGTCGTTTCAGCTTGCACGATATATGGTAAACAGAAATCACCTGGTCACAGCGAAGATTTGGGTGTTAATGAAAACTTTAAATTCAGTACCTGAAGGTACTTTTTTTCAAGTCATGATAGAACGCAGTGATATTCTGCAAATTAATGTTGTGCATTCGAATATTATTCTTTTCAACAGGTACATTTTTCTTCCCTCAGACGCTGGCAAACCGACTGAATTCTTCTAGCATTTTCTGTTTTTCTTTCAGAGTTCCAATTTCATATTTCCACATTGGAATTTATTCATTTCAGTAAGTCATCCAGGGAGTCACTGTTAGAAAGCTAGGTCGTCTCAGTAAAATCAACTGATAATTCCTCCTTGAATCCACAGAGATAATTTTGTTTTGTAGACCCACAATCAGGAGGTTATGATGATTGGAAATTCAAGAAAGAATAATGTACGTGTGTCATATCTAGAATGGGTTCCTTCAGTCCAATATGTTCCTTATATTCATCTTTTCCCATCATGAAAAGTTTCTTCATACTTGGCCTTTTAAATATTAATTCGTACGTAGACTCCAAAAACTCAGATCGGCAAAACAGTAACGGAAAAGAAATATCCACAGGCTGAAATAAATTACAATTGTACAACAATAAATACAACAATTCTGCGCAACTTTAAGTACTTCTAGCTTTAAGAAACGAGCAGAATCCTGATTGGTCGAACATCAATGAGTTTCTCCACCAATCAGGAGCTGAGCTGTGATTAGTGATCTGAACAGCCCCCTTCCGGACACAGCAACCATCACGTCAGATCAGACACAGTGAAAACTGGATAGCCAGCAGCTCCGTGGGATTTTTGCAGGAATGCTCTCGCAACTGTAGGGAAAATACGAGCAGATGAATGAAATATTTCGAGATTCGCAAAAGGTACGAGTATTTTCTGTATCGCTTTTGTTCTAGTTAACGTCGACTGGCTGTTAAAAGAACAGTGAAGAAAACAGTCAGAGCCTGAAACCATTGGAATGACTTCTACTGGAAATGAAATATAAAATATATTGGTTGCTAAAATGCCAATTGTTGTGCTGTCTGTTCTCGTTGTGGGGTACTGTGTCTGGGCAGATTCGTTATTCTGTTCCTGAAGAACTGCCACTAGGAGCCTTTGTTGGGAAAATCGCAGCCGATTTAGGTTTGGATGTAAATCAGCTGTCGGCTCGCAGTTTGCGGATAGGGCCCAGTCCTGGGAAGCAGTATTTGGAAGTAAATTTGGAGAATGGGATTTTATTTGTGAAGGAAATAATTGACAGAGAACAGCTTTGTGGATCGAACCTCGATTGCCGCTTATCGTTCGATATTTTGCTTGAAAACCCGCTGAGTCTGTACCAGGTGCAAGTCGAGATTCTCGATGTAAATGACAATACCCCCTTTTTCCCAAAAAGCCAGTTTCGCCTTGAAATCCTAGAGTTTGCAGTACCGGGAATGCGATTTCCTCTTGAACCCGCACACGATCCGGACATTGGCACTAACGCCTTGCAAACCTACCAGCTACAAGAAAACGAATATTTTGCTCTGGAAATACAAATGCGCAGTGGGAAGGGGAGAAGGCCAGTACTGACGTTACAAAAGCCTTTGGACAGAGAAGTGATATCAACCCACAATTTAACGTTAACAGCCAAGGATGGCGGTTTGCCTCCGAGATCGAGATCGGTTCAGGTCATAGTCATAGTGAAGGATGTAAACGACAACGCGCCTGTTTTCTCTCAGTCTGTTTACAGGGTCAGTATATTGGAGTCTGCACCGAAAAGAACCCTGATAATCACATTGAACGCCATTGACCTGGACGATGGCCCCAATGGAGAGATAACATATTCTTTCGGTAGCCATATTTCAGCTGCTTCTCGTGAACTCTTTCATCTGAACTCCAAAACAGGTGAAATCAGACTCAAAGGGAACTTGGACTATGAAAAAATCCGCGCTTTTGAGATTAACATACAAGCAATGGATAAGGGTTCTGGCGCTATCCCCGAGTACTGTGATGTGTTGGTTCAAGTTGTCGATGTGAATGATAACGCGCCAGAGGTGACTTTACGGTCTTCGTCAACTGCAGTTTCCGAGGACGCTCCACTTGGAACTGTAGTAGCTCTGTTCAGTGCAGAAGATAGAGATTCCGGACAAAATGGTCATGTGGAATGTCAACTTTCTAATCAACTACCCTTTAAGCTAGATTCATCTTTAAAAAACTATTACAGAATTCTTGTACAACATCTACTAGACCGCGAAAACAACCCCAAGTATGATATTACTATAATATGTACGGATGCGGGGGAGCCTCCCCTCACTTCCAAGAAAACCATCCGGGTAGAAGTTTCAGATATAAATGACAACCCCCCAAAGTTTTCTTGCTCGCTATATACAGCAAATGTTATGGAAAACACCATTATTGGGGCTTCCATATTTTCAGTGACGGCCTTCGATCCAGATGTTGGAGAAAATGCGCAAATTAACTTTTCTATCCTGGAGTCTCAGGTTCAGAATTCCTCAATAGCCTCGTTCGTCTCAATTAATTCGGCGAGTGGTGTCATCTATGCTGAGAGAAATTTTGACTATGAGCAATTGAAATCCTTTCAGATTCAAATTCAAGTCTGGGATTCTGGGGCACCAGCACTCAGCAGTAATGCCTCAGTGAATGTTGTTATCCTTGATCAGAATGATAATGCCCCAGTGATTACACATCCTCTACCCGAATATGGGTCAACAGCAACTGAAACACTATCCAGGTTCACAGAACCAGGGTCCTTGCTTGTAAAGGTATCGGCCACTGATGCCGATTCTGGTCAGAATGCTCGACTCACTTATCAGATTTTTCAGGCCACCCATCATAATCTTTTTACTATTTCCGCAGACACTGGCGAAATCTGGACTATTCGTCGAATTTTGCGCAAGGATGCCTCTAATCAGAGGCTAGTGGTTGTGGTAAAAGATAATGGAATTCCATCACTCGCTGCCACTGTGACAATTGTATTGTCTGTGGTTGGGACTGATAGTGAAACCTTCTCCAGCGTTAGCAGTTCGCCTTCAGATCCGAGGATCACTCATGAACTGAGCCTTTCCTTGGTTATAGCCTTGGGAATAACATCTAGCATTTTTCTCATAATTTTAATCATCCTCGCCGTTAAAATTCACAGAAACAGAAATGGTATGGTGTACCAGCATCATTCCTTGGATATTTGTTCTTGCCTTGACTCAAGAAATTCTTTGAATGGAATTCAGAAGGCCAGTAAAAGCCTTCAGATACCACCAAACTATGTTGAAGTGTTTGGGGGCGACCCTCTCTCCCAAAGATTCCGTTACGAGTCATGTTCGACATTGCAGTCTACCAGGAGAGATTTCATCGTGCCCAGCAGGTGTAGAACTTCTGCGGACAAGAATTTTGTGCTGAACGAACCTATCGGGAAAGAAAATACTGAAATGGTGAATTCTGAAAAATACAGTATGCCCGAGGTGAGGAGGTATTAAACAGAGAAGAAAATCTTCATTAGTTTTATTTGGAAACACAAGTATTTTGTGTGCGATTAATCTATCAAGTTATATGATACAGGGGTTTTAGTTTCTGTGTCCATTCTATTTCCAAACTATTGTTCGGTTGTTTTATGGGACAGTGGCTATACAATTATATTGTATCTTGAAACAAGAATGTTCTTGATGTCTCTGAGCTCTTTAGAGGCATTTTAATCCTGTTTACTAATACTTCTCAGTTGTAGATCAGTTGATAACAGTCCTCCCAGGTGGAAAACTATTCTCCTGTTCTTCGTCAAATCTAGTGCAGTGTATTCCGTGCTCACGATGTTGTCTCCTTTAAATTAACAGATATAAATGTAGATTGAGTGACCACTTTGAAGAATACTCCCAGTTAATCTGCCAGTGTGACCCTTAGTTTCCTTCACTATTCTTCACTGGCACCTTCACTATTGCAAAGAAGCTTAACATTACTCGAGCAACAAAACCATCTATTTCGTCTCTGCAGGTTTTAGCCCTCATTATTCAATATGCTGTTTAACAATTTAAACCCTTTCCCATTATTTATTTTGTATTAAAGCAGGCCGTACAATAGCATCTGCAAACATAACTCATGTTTTCTCTCTCAATAGATACTCCCTGATCTGCTGCGTATATCCAACAATCTCTTTTGTTTCAGATTTCCAGAGACTGGTGTCTGCTGTACTTCACAGTTCCTTCATTTTTTCTTCTTGCCAATTGACCTCATTTTTCTTGCAATATTCAAGGTTATCCAGACGTAACTTCGGCACTGCGAGTCTTTATGACATATGGACAACTTTACTTTGCTATCACAGAGATGTCCTTTAGTCTCACCATCTCCCACCCGATTTACACACCAAAATTCATGCACATAAACATGTTTTGTCCTCTCACTTTTCAACAACATAGTGCATTGACCCAAAACATTAACACTGTTCACTTCTCCGCACACGTTGACTTGTCTGTTGAGCATTTTCAAAGTTTCTTTATTATTGATTTAAAATTTAATCTAGAGATGTACACAAAAGTCTAAGCAATTGGTGCGGAAGCGATACGATTCGAGGTAACGACTTTTACATGAGTTCGTGCTTCTACACACCATTTCTTCTCTGAGGCAGGCATGATAACACCTTTACACTCTTTCGAGAAAAGGCAGCTCGGTGATCCATGGTAAATGATTTTAAAAAATCGGGTTTTCTGGTCATTATCATGTTGTTTGGGGGATTGGCTGTGCCCAAGCTGGCTGCTTTATTTCCTAAACTACGACAATGATAACACCTCAAAATATTGTTTGCAGAAGGCATTGGGATGTCCTTTATAAAACTTTTAATGATAGGAACTGACAGGAAATGATAGTCCTTATAGGAACGTCAAAATACAAGGGCCCTTTAACTGGATTTTTTCAATGCTCAAATATTATGGTCGTGCACGAATTCAACGTTTACGTAACCATGCGAGAAACTATACGCATACAATTAACCATGTAAGTAGAGAGCGCTTGCCGTTAGCCTGATTCAGTAACGGTCTAAACAATTTAACCGGTTTGCATGCCACGATTTGATACTTGAATATCCGATACCTTCTTACTGTCATGCCATCAGAAATTTTTCTTCGTAACCCGCGTTTGGAAATAGATTGCTAAGGCAATACTTTTCTTTTATCCCAAATACAATTGCCCATGAGAACCCCGTGATTGTGAATGATTTGCTGACCTACCATAATCTTTATGGTAAGGCTGCTCAGATTCTTATTTATTGGAGTGGGTCCCAGAGTTTTGGCTCGGTGATTATGAAGGGGCAGCGGTATATTTTCAAGCCAGGAAAATGTGGCGTGGATTATCGTCCTGCAGGTTCATTGCTTCTCTTGAAAGTGCAAGAAAGTGATAGGAGTATTGAACATACTCTTGAAAAGTTGCATATGGGTGTACATTCTCGGGTGGACTGGACGATCATCTAAGAAATATTATGCACCGCGAATTAAGTTGGAAGTTTCGTCCAGAATCCGGTTGAGTCTTCCGAATGTGTTTGGAGTTTTAGATCCAGCACTAATGAGAGTATTCAAACGAAATTCTGATTTTCTCGTTTCCTTGCATCTGTGGCGAAAAATTATTGGAGAAGATTCTTATGGTCAGGATTTACTCGCATTCGAAAAAGTATCGACATTAGGGATAGTCAGCGTGATATTGTGCGGGGGAGGTCCTACCTCATAAATTTGATTGGGTTTTGTGAGGAGATAATGAAGATGGTTGAAGAGGGTAGGCGGTAGATGTTATCTAAATGGACTTTAGTAAAGCATTTGTCAAAAACTCTCATGGTAGGCCCAGAAGAATAATTTCCACGGGATTCAAGGTGAGTTGGGAAAAATGGATCGAAAATTGGCTAGGTTGTGGAAGGCAGAGGGTAGAAGTAGTAGATTGGTGTTTTTTCCCACTTGAAGTCTGTGACTAGCGGAGCTTTGCAAGACCCAGTTCTGGGGCTTCCGTCATCTGGATGAAAAGGTAATTGGCCTGATACTTAAGTTTCTAGATCACTCGAAAATTGATGGAGATGTGGAGAGTGAAGCAGTTTGTTAAAGGATGCAACAAGATATTGATCATTTGGAAAATTGTGCAGAGAAATGGAAGGTGAGGTTAATCCGGTACAAGTGTGACAGTTCGCATTTTAGGTGGTCAAATGTAAAATGAAAGTATACAGTAAATAGCAGGACCCTTAGCAGCATTGATGTATAGAGGGATCTTGGGGGTGAGTCCATAGCTCCCTGAATGTAGAAACACAGAAGTATATGGTGATAAAGAAGGCCTATGACATGCTTGCCTCTTTGGTTGGTTGCATCAATAAGAATAAAAATTGGGAAACCATGGTGCCATATATAAAATTTTGATTTAGCCAAATTTGGAGAACTGTGTGGAGTTCTGCTCACCACATTATGGAAATGATGAGGAGCTTTTGGACAGAGTGCAGCAGACGTTTACCAGAATGTTACCAGATTAAAGTGAATGACTTACAAGAGAGAGACTTGACAAACTTGGATTGTTTTCTCTGGCGCATCGAAGGCTGAGGGAAAACCAGACAGAAATATATAAAATTAAGAGAGGCATAAATAGGGTAGATTGTCAGAGTGTTGCTCCCAAGGTGGAAATATCAAAGACCAGAGGGCATTGGATTAAGGTGGGATGGGTAAAGTTTAAATAAGATTTTCGTGGCAAGTTTTATTTTACACAGAGAGTGGAAGGTGCTTGGAACTCAAATCTGGTGGAGGTAGTAGGACAAGATACTATTGCAATGTTTAAGGGGCATTGAGACAGATACATGAACAGGTAGGGAATATGAGGATATGGGCCATAGGCAGACGGATGGGATTGTTCGATTTGCACCATGGACGGCACAGACATGATTGCTGTACATTTCTGTGTTCATTCCATGTTTAAGAGTCTACAGAAAATCTGCAAAACTCAAGGAAACACAGCCTCTGATTTCATGTCACAGCCAAAGTATTTATAATAGTGAGTTTTTGTTTGTACTAAATGGTGATACTTAATGTCACATAGGATTCATAATGCTGCCAGGTCCAGTTTTACTCCTTGGATGGAGAGATTTGGGAGACATTTTTGCAGCAGTGTCAATGAATTGTTCCAATGTATTCTGTGGTGGACTAATGCTTTTCGGGTATTTTATGCCCAGCCCAACTTGCTGAGAGCTTTGTGCTGAATATTGCTGAGATATGTGAGTGTTTCCAGAGTTCAGAATGCAGACAACTGGAGAATGTTCTGGAAAAATGCTTATTTACTCCCTCTAGCAGGCAAAAAGACGACAGGAAACCCACCGAAATCTAACGTTCGGTTTCATGTCATAAACATAGCATTTATGTACAAAGTTACTGTTCAGTTGTTTCTGTTAAAAGGTAAAATGTTAATAGGGTGAGAATTCAATGATGGCAATGTATTTTAATTCTTGCTGTTGATGGAGATGGCTACTGCACAACATTTGCGTAATAGATGAATGTTAAATCACTGCATAGTCAAAACCTGAATATTGTCTTGGACTTAGTATACGTGGTCGCAGACTGCTTCATTATGTAGGGAATACTGAATGCAAATCAGGATGGTATGTTCAAAAGCAAATCTCCAACTCATAATAACGATCTAGCGTATGAGATGGACCTAGCACTGTTCCGAAGCTTTATTGCAGTGATGACGTCTTGGTTTGAGGGTTATACATCTTTAACGATGAATAGTGTCTTTCCTTGTGAACAATTGTTCTGTGAAGTGAATGTCACAGGTCAGAGCAGTATTTTACTTATCCCTAATTTTGAAGTGATTACTGGGGAGAAATCCTTACAACCATGGCAGCGCTGCATGTGATTTTTCTCACTAACATCGTCAGGAAAGCAATTCCAGGATTTCGATGCAGTGATGATGATAAAATGGTAGTTTATTTAGATGTCCTGTTGCACGTTAATTGGAGGGGAACCAGTTATGCAGTGTTGCTCCCAATAAACGAAATGTTTAAAATTAAACTTTTGTATAAGCTGCACTTCTAATAAGTGGAGAGTTTTACTTCTGATTCTCTTGGTGCTCTTTGATGCCATGCACTGTCAAGAGCAATCACTCGCACTGTTATTTTTGGATAAACAACTGCCGTGTTGCTGGAGCTGTGTGTCCTGATGGAACCAACTGTGTATACGTGTATTTGGTCTCCTGGTGGCATTGTCGACAATAGGTTCTAATCCCATATTGATGATTGAGAGAACACTGGTGCGGGAATAGTTGATTTGGATTTCCCGCTTTCTATGGACATTGTGTTTCTGTGCAATTGTAGATAGTATCATGTAAAGACTGATAGCGTACAGCACAGGAACGGGCCAGTCGGTCCACAATGTCGTGCCGAACCAATTACATTAGTAATAAAATGCCCAACTAAACTAATCTCTTCTGCCAACACAATGTCTATATCCTACCATTTCCCTCACATTCATGTGCCTGTATAAGAGCTGGTTTAATGCTTCTGTCGTATTTGCCTCTACCACCACCCTAGGCAGCGCATTCCAGGCACCCACCACTCTTTGTAAAAAAAAAACTTGCCCTGCACATCTCCTTTGAATTTACCCCATATCACCTTAAAAGCATGTCCTCTGTTATTGGACACTACAAACCTGGGAAATATACTGGCTGTCTACTCTATCTATGCCTCTAATAATCTTATAAACCTCTATCAGATCTCGCCTCAGCCTCCGCTGCTCCTGAGAGAACAACCCAAGTTTGTCTAACCTCCCCTCATAGTACATGCCCTCTAATCCAGGCAGCATCTTGGTAAACCTCTTCAGTGCCCTCTCCAAAGCCTCGACATCCTTCCTATAATGGGACGACCAGAACTGAATGAAATACTCCAGATGCGGCCTCACTAAAGTTTTTTTTAAGCTGCAGCATAACTTCCTGACTCTTGAACTCAATGTTCGACTAATGAATGCAAGCATGCCATGTGCCTTCTTTACCACCCTATCAACCTGTGTATTCACTTTCAGGGAGCTATGAACTTGGACCCCAAGATCCCTCTGCTCACCAAAATTGTTAAGGATCTTGCCGTTAACAGTGCGCTGTCTCTTTACATTTGATCTCCCAGGGTGCAACACTTCACATTTCGCCTGGTTGAACTCCTGCCAGTTCTCTATCCACATCTGCAACTGATCTATATCCCGCTGTATCCTTTGCCAGTCTTCTACGCTATCCACAACATCACCAATTTTCGTATCATCCACAAATTCATTAACCCACCCATGTGCATTTTCATCCAGGTCATTTACATTTATCACAAACAGCAGAGGCCCAAGTACGGATCCCTGAGGAACACCACTAGTCACAGAACTCCAGCTGGAATAAGTCCCATTGACCACTACCCTCCGTCTTCCACGGGCGCCAGTTCTGAATCCAAACGGCCAATTCACCGTGGATACCATGCATCTTAATCTTCTGAGTGAGCCTCCTATGAGGGGCCTTGTCAAACGCCTTACTAAAATCTATGTAAACAATATCCACAGTTCTACCTTTATCAACCACCTCGTCACCTCGTCAAAAAACTCAATCAAGTTAGTAAGGCACGACTTGCCCTGCACAAAGCCATGCTGACTGACCCTGATTAGGCTATGATTTTCCAAAAGCTCTTAAATCCTATCGCTAAGATACCATTCCAGTAGCTTCCCTACCACTGACGTGAGACTAACCGGTCTATAGTTACCAGGATTGTTGTAACTCTACTGGTGCTTCTTGTGCGGAAGTCTTGGTACTGCAGACTTCTTCAGAATCACAGATTGAATGAAATGAGACATAATGCCTTTTGTGTATAAATGATGTTACTTACAACAGCAGAAGTATTAAGATTTCCAAAGAAAGTTTTAGAAATAATATAAACATGGCTTTGTGGGATTCACTGATAAACGGTAGTGGACCGGAAAAGAACAGTGGGATTAAGCATATCCTGGATTTTCAGCACGTTTTCAAAAGCATAAGGTTCAATCTTACTGGTATATTCAGAACGTTGTCAATTCCCAATGCTGCTGGATTCCACGTGGACTCCAACCCCAGAGCTATATCTTGCTGAAACGCACAGAAATTTACCCCGGTGAATAGCCATTTCGTTCTTGTGTCACGTCAGATGTGATACATGATCTGTGCTACCACACATTTTATTGTAGACTATACTCTGATCGGCATAAACCAATGTTAAGGGTTTGTTTACCTTTAATGTTCTTAATTAATTCTGTGTTTCAGATATTTGCGTTGTTATGCTTTAATAAAAGAAAAATATTTAATGCCATAAATTATTTGATTAGCATTAATGCGTTTATATGATTCTCACTGGTAGAAATATTGAACCCCTACAGCATTCAGAGACCATCCCAAAAACAATTCAAGTGGAATCCGCGTAGACAAAGCAAAAGATCAATCTACAGACATAGTGCTGGAATATGGACCCTAGTTGGTAATGCGCATGGCAGGGTGAGTTAGCATGATCCGATATAGGGCAACAAGCAAACTGCTGGCGAATTCAAGCACTTGGAAACATTTTCAAATTGGCCAAAATATTGGCCCGGCTGCATCCGTGGAGGGAAGAGAGTTGTTGAGTTTCGAGTCGAAATACTGCAACAGGACTAGTCGAATATTAAGACTGTAAATAAGGTAATGATAGAAATTATATTTTTTAAAGGAGAGAGTCACATTCGTTTTCGCTTTAGAAAAGACGATGGCGAATATTTGTGCATAAGCTCTTCAAATATTGAAAACTATGGATAGACTTTAATTAATGCACTATCTGAGGACACCAGGTGATGTAAAGTAACACTAATCACGATTCAGAATTGAAAAGAAATTTCTTCAATTATGATGAAAAACTGGTCACTTAAGCATGATGCAGACACCGGTTCTTTATTTTGGTAAAACAATTCAATATATTACTTTTGTTATAGCTGCTGCTGGGATGCAACAACAGTATTGCGAAAGTAGTAATTAATTGATGATCAGGATTTGAAAACTATGATGGAATAATGACACGGAGCATGAATGTAATTGGGCTGTTAACGTGCTGAGTTACGTTTTTTTCATTTGGTCGTGATATTCAACGCTATTTCTTTATATTTGACCTTTAAGATATGCACAACTGTTGTTCTTGAAATGTCGGTTCTAAAGCAAACATTTCGCAAAAATCTAAAAGATCCAAAAGGTGGAAATGAATTTCAATTGTGCAGCAAGAAATATAACCAGGTCTGCGCCAGATTGTGCACTTCTTGCTTTAAGAAATGAACTGCACTCTGATTGGTCAGATACGATTGTTACGTTGTCTACCAATCAGAAGCTGAGATGTGCCTGGTGATCTGCACAGCCCCCTTCAATACCCAGCCGCCATCGCGTAAGATCAGACGCCGTGAAAACTGGATAGCCCGCAGCTCCGGAGCATTTGTGCACGATTCATTTCGAATTGCAGCAGCATGAGCACATTGAATTGAAAACATTCCAGTAATTCGCAAGAAGGTATACATATTTTCTGCGCGTATCTGTCCCATTTGAGTTAAATCGCTGTTAAAAGGCATTGTCTCGGGTTGAAACGATTGGAATGATTTCTCCTGGAAATGAGATATAACATATATTGCCTGGTGAAATACCAACTGTTTTGCTGTTTGTTCTCCCGCTGGAATCTTGTTTCTGGGCAGATTCGATATTCTGTTCCTGAGGAATTGCAACTGGGCGCCTTTGTTGGGAATATCGCCATTGATTTGGGGTTAGATTTAAAGGAGCTGTCGGCTCGCAGCTTACGGGTGGCGCCCAGTCCGAGGAAACTGTATGTTGACGTAAATTTGGAGAATGGAATTTTATTTGTGAATGAAAGAATGGACAGGGAAAAACTTTGCGGGTCGTTCACCGAATGCGTTTTATCCTTCAACGTTGTGCTTGAAAATCCCCTCAGTCTGCACCAGGTGGAAGTGGAGATTCTCGATGTAAATGACAACGCTCCCACTTTCTCCAAAAGCCAGATCCGCCTGGAAATCTCCGAAATTATTGTACCGGGAGCGCGGTTCCCCCTCGAAGCCGCAAACGACCCGGACATTGGAACTAACACTTTGCAGACATACCAGCTACATCCAAATGAATATTTCATTCTTGATGTACAAGAACGCAGTGGGATAGGAAAGTTGCCGGTGTTGGTGCTTCAGAGTCCTTTAGATCGAGAAACAGTAACAAGTCACGAGTTAACACTTTTAGCCGAAGACGGCGGAGTCCCTGTGAGATCGGGGAAGGTCTGGGTAATAATCGCAGTGAAGGATGCGAACGACAACTCTCCTGTTTTCTCGCAGTCGGTTTATAGGGTGAGTTTGTTGGAATCAGCTCCCTTCCGATCCTTGATCATTACATTAAACGCCACTGACTTGGACGATGGACCCAATGGAGACATAACGTACTCGATCAGTAGCCATAGTTCGAAAAATGTTCTTGAAATGTTTAGCATCGATTCCAAAACTGGTGAAATCAGACTGAAAGGGCACTTAGACTATGAACAAAGCAAATTGTTTGAGATTAATATACAAGCGGTCGATAATGGTCCTGACGCAATGCCCCAGCACTGTGATGTGCTGGTGAATGTTATGGATGTGAATGATAACTCTCCTGACTTAACGTCAACATCTACGTCAAGTACAGTGCCAGAAGATGTCTCAATTGGAACGGTAGTGGCACTGCTAAGCGTAGATGACAAAGATTCTGGACAAAATGGGCACGTACAATGTGAAATTTCAAATAAACTGCCATTTAGGCTGGATTTGTCTGTGGAAAACTTTTATAAACTACTTATACAGCAACCGCTGGATCGCGAAACTACCTCCAGGTATGATATCACCATAACATGCACGGATGCAGGGTACCCCAGTCTTACATCAACGGAAATGATTCGTATAGATGTTACAGATGTAAATGACAACGCACCAAGGTTTATGCAGGCGGTACACACGGTGCACGTCATGGAGAACAACGTTATTGGGGCTTCCATATACTCCTTGACTGCTTTTGACCCAGATAAAGGACAAAACGCCCGAATGAACTTTTCCATCCTGCCATCTCAGGTTCAGGACTCTTCCATTGCCTCTTATATCTCCATCAACTCACAGAGCGGTGTCATATTTGCGCAGAAATCTTTTGACTACGAGAAACTGAAAGATTTTAAAATTCACGTTCGGGTGCAGGATTCTGGACTCCCACCTCTCACCAGTAACGCTTCTGTAGCTATTGTTATCCTTGATCAGAACGATAATGCCCCAGTGATCGTGAATCCTTTGCCCCAATATGGATCAACAGCAATGGAGACAATATCCAGGTTTGCAGAACCTGGATACCTGGTTTTCAAGGTATCGGCTATTGACGCCGACGCTGGTCAAAATGCCCGTCTGACTTATCACATTTTTCAGGCTACTCATCGCGATCTCTTCACTATTTCAGCTGACACGGGGGAAATTTGGACTATCCGTGGCATTGAGAGCAAGGATGCCTCCAAACAAAGGCTGGTGATTATGGTAACAGATAATGGATCGCCATCTCTCTCTGCAACCGTGACCATAGAATTATCTGTGAAGAGGAGTGAAACGATCTCCAGTACCACCAGTTTATTTAAAAATGATGATTTCACTCCCTATCGGAACTTTTCCTTAGTCATAGCCTTAGGGATAACGTCTATCATTTTCCTCGTGATTTTAATTATCCTTGCTGTTAAGGTTCATAAAAGCAGAAATGGTGTGGGATGCCAATACAGTTCTCAGAATACTTGTTGCTGTTTGGAATCAAGAAATTCTCTGAATGGAATTCAAAAGGCCAGTCGAAGCCTTCAGATACCCCCGAACTATGTTGAGGTATTTGGGGGTGATCCACTTTCCCAGAGTTTCCGTTACGAGTCCTGTTCAACATTGCAGTCCGTGAAGAGGGACTTCACGACCCCTCAAGCGTGTGGACTATCTACAGCAATGCATTATAACCCGAAGAAACCTGCTGGGAAAGAAAATCCAGGAATGATAAAGCCCGAGGTGTCCAATTACAGTGTAACTACTGAGGTGAGGTGCTTCTGAAACGAAAGTAAATCGTCATATATTCAATTTGGATAGGTATATAGATTTGGGGAACTCAGGCCATTGTAGTTTCTGTACTAGGATGAAGTGAATATTACACTTACAATTTCAGTGTGCATGCTGCTTCCAATCAGGGTGCCTAATTGCTTTATGGGTTTATGTTTCAAAGAATTTCATTACTTGCAATTGTATGTAACTCCAAGGCATTGCAACACTGACTTTACTGAGGGCCCTGGAAGCTGGCACGATTTTCTCGAGGTTTTCTAAGGTATTTACAATTTACGGAAAAGGCATATCACTTAAGCATGTTGCAGACATTATGAATACTTCCTTTGAAAGCAGTATAGGTAGCGTAAATCCCTTGGTTCCTTGCCAGTCATCATGTTTTCTGTGCAGTCTTCCCCATTCATTATTGCAAAGTGTTGATTTATTTGATCATCCCAGATAAATTAATTCTCTTTGTATTCCAAGAGCAAAGAAAAAATATGCAGATGCTGGAAAGCTGAAATATAACATGGAACGCAGGAACATGCTCAGCAGGACAGGCAGCATGCACGGAGGGAGAAACCAGAGTTAATGTTTCAGGCCGATTAACTTACACCAGAACTGGATGAAAAGTGATCAGTGTGAAATGCTAACACCGTTTCCCTCTCCACCAGCTCGTACGAAATGTTAACTGACTTCTATGTCCAATGCGTTCGCATTTACACCATCATTGGATGTGATCGACGCAGAGAAATTGACATCAGCATAATGCAATTCCAATGCAGATACTGTAGTATGATTGGTTATTAATCAGTCTTCGAACATTTCACCAAATTGGACAGAATTTTATCTTCTTATCTCATTATAGGAAGGATGTGGAAGCTATATCGAGGGTGCAGAGGAGATTTACCAGGATGTTTCCTGGATTAGAGAGCATGTCTTTTGAGGATAGGTTGAGTGAGCTAGGGCTTTTCTCTTTGGAGAGAAGGAGGATGAGAGGTGACTTGATAGAGGTGTACAAGATGATGAGGCATAGATCGAGTGGAAAGTCAGAGACTTTTTCCCAGGGCGACAATGACTAATTTTAAGGTGATTGGAGGAAGGTATAAGGGGGATGTCAGGGGCAAGTTTTTTACACAAAGAGTGGTGGGTGCGTGGAACGCACTGCCGGCAGAGGTTGTGGGAGCAGATACATTAGGGACATTTAAGAGACTCTTAGAAAGACAAATGAATGATAGAGAAATGGCGGGCTATGTGGGAGGGAAGGATTATATGGATCTTAGAGCAGAATAAAATGTCGGCAAAACATTGTGGACCGAAGGGCCTGTACTGTGCTGTAGTGTTCTATGTTGAAATTTATTTAATATCAGCATTTGCTCTTGAGAAGACATTAATGAAACAGAGCAACAGAATCTGATGGAATTGAATCCTAATAGCTTCAAGGTGATGCACTTTGAGAGGACGAGGGCAGGGCATAGACGGTAAATGGTAGTGCCCTAGGGAGTATTGTGGACCATAGGGACATTGGCATCATCGAATCATTATTCAAGGTGACAGCACATGTAGATAAGTGGTGAAGAATCATACGGGATACTCGGCTTCCTTTGCCAGGATATATGGTATAAGAGTATAAAGTTAAAGTAGAGCTTTGTACATCATTTGTTAGGCCACATATGGAGTACTGAATGCAATTCCGGTAAGCACACAATAGGAAGAACGCCATTTCAATGTCGAAGGTTCAGAGCAGATTCACCACGATGTTACCTGAAGTGGAGAGTTTCAGTAGCGATAAGAGACTGGAGAGTCTGAGCTTAGTTTCCTTGGAACGAAGGAGGTTGAGGGAGACGAGACTGAGAAATACAAAATTAAGCTGATCATAGACTGGCTAGATAGTAGGAAAGTTTTCCCCATAACAGACATGTCCAAGACATGTTGAAGTTGAAAGGGAATTTGAGAGAATTCTTTCAGCCAGAAGATTTTGGTCATTTGGAATGCGTTGCTTGCGTGGGTGGTGGAAATGGGTATCGATCAGCACTTAGCAAATATTTGGGTGAGTTCTTGAATTGCCAAAGCATAGAAGACAACGTGTAAATCGAATTAGTGTAGATGCATATTTGATGGTCGACGTGGACGTGATGGGCAACAAAGGGCCTGTATCTGTGCTCTGTGACTCGATGACCTTCTTGAGTCACCACAGTGAATGTGGTGACAGTACACTCATGCACGAATTCTGGGATCTTGCCAGTGAGTACATTGAGATGGTTATATGTTTCTCGTCAGAATGCTCTGGCTGGAAGGAATCTTTGCTAGCTCTATGATGTTATACTTCGTAGGAGATGCATGAATGTTATGCATCTGTTGTGATCCACCTGGGTTACATATTCTCTTGAAGCAGCTGGAGGGAGTTGCTGCAATGCATTCATTTGAGGGTAGAGTGAATATTTTAGATATATCTGATGAGTAAACAAACAGGAAGCTTTGTTCCGATAGTATAATACTTTTTAAATGTTGTTGATGTTACACGCTTATGCAAGTTAATATTCTTCAACTTCATTCACAATATGGACCAGTACTTTGCAGGTGGTGAAAAAGTTATGTGAAATCATGAAGTGAGACTGCCATTGCTACGTATCAGTCTATCGTTTTACGTATATTTGTCTAGCTGACTTGGTTAAATTCCTGATCAGTAATGAAACTCATGATGTTACTGGATGTAATATGACTGAATTCAAGAGAGCGTGGACATCCTTCTGCTTTAGCTGGTGGCCAATACCCAGTAGTTGCCATGATTGAATGCCATTTGTCATGGCATACTTGCAAAGCATTGGTCTGGAATTACTGCATGTGGACACTAATTGCTGCAGTGGAATTCTGAACATAAGTTAATAGTCCGTGATCATTAGCAGTTATCCACATTTACAAGGACTGGTGAAATTCCTGGAGATAAGTAGTCAGACCTCCCATCAAATCTGATATCACATGGATTTCAATAGAAATTTAGGATTGTGCATATAAAGCAGGGTTTATAATTATTTTGATTCAGTTCAATGTCACTTTTAGAATATTTTTATTCTTTTAGGATGCTTGCTAATGACTTTGTTGAAAGTTTCGATCTTTAAAAATCACTTTATTTAAAGTTGCTTTTAGAAGCTTCTATATTTCAAAGTCATCCAACAGCTATACAAAAACAAAACCTGGAAAATATGACAGATGGTAAATTTACCGCCCATCTCAACTTCAGGGGAGTCTCGTGAGCCGTGGTGTCTGAGTTACTTTAGATAAGCAGAAAAATATTTCGGTATCTAGACCTAAACAGAGGAGCACTGAGACCATGAATGCCAAGTTCAGATGGCAGCACTGGATCAGCAAGATTCGGTCTGTTTGCATTTTTTCAGAACCTGTTCACTTACCACACTTACTGTCATTTGCTTCTAAATAAAATAGTTAGTGCATGCCTTCCTTTCCAAAATAGACCATCTTGAACTTATTTGGAGCTGAAGTTCAAACAAGTATTCCCAAACACTTTCGTCAGTTCTCTGCATGAAGATGTTCACCGAAAATTACTTCATCAATACATAGGAGGATAATTCTTGTGCTGGTTAACATGCCTACGACTTCTGCGCCACCTGAATTCGCCAGATAAATTGGCTGCAGAACTAAACCATCTGTGAATCTTGACCAGTGACAAAAATGAATGCACGATGGTCGTAAGTTCACAGAATCTAGCAAACACGCAGCGATTTGGAATGATGTCATCGAATAAAACCACTGGTAACTGCTAAAGAAGTAAACGAGCATGTCTTTAATCGCGAATTGGTGACTTCAGTTTATATTATATAGTCGACGGAAATCACGTGGTCGCAATAAAGATTTGGGTGTTAATGAAAACTATAAATTTAGTGGTATTCCACTAATTAATGCTATGCATACGAACATTATTGTTTTCAACAAGTTCTTTAAAGTGGTACGTTTCTCTTCCCTCAGACGCCGGCAAACCAACTGAGTTCTTCTAGCATTTTCTGCCTTTCTATCAAGAGTTCCAACACTTCCTATTTCCACATTCGAGTTTGCTTATTTGGGTAATCACCCAGATACCTGTCCGTTCGAAAACTTGAACGACTCAATAAAATCAAGTGATAATTCCTTCTTGAATCCACAGAGATAATTTTGCTTCCTAGACTCGCAATCAAGAGCTAACGACTGAAAATGCAAGAAAGAACTACATACGTGTGTCATAAATGGAATGGCATCCTTCAGCCCAGCATGCTCATTGCAGTTATCTTTCCCCCTCATTGTTCATGAGTTTATTCAAACTTTGTCTTTAATATATTAATTCGTACATCAATTCCGAGAACTCGGATTGAAATAACAGTAACCAGAACAGAAAAGAAATATCCACAGGCTGAAAGAAATTTTAATTGTACAACTATAAACACAACAATTCCACATAACTTTAAGTACTTGTAGCTTTAAGAAACGAACAGAATCCTGATTGGTCGAATATCAATGAGCTTCTCCACCAATTGGGAGCTGAGATGCGATTAGTGATCCGAACAGCTCCCTTCACGACACAGCAACCATCACGTCAGATCAGACACAGTGAAAACGGGATATCCAGCAGCTCCGTGGCATTTTTGTAAGAATGATCTCGCAACTCAACGCAGAATGCGAGTATATAAATGAAATATTTCGAGATTCGCAAAAGGTACGAATATTTTCTGTATCGCTTTTGTTCTAGTTAACGCCGAGTCGCTGCTGAAAGAACAATGAAGAAAATAGTCAGGGCCTGAATCCATTGGAATGACTTCGACTGGCAATGAAATATAAAATATATTGGTTGCTAAAATGCCAATTGTTGTGCTGTCTGTTCTGCTCGTGGGGTATTGTGTCTGGGCAGATTCGTTATTCTGTTCCTGAAGAACTGCAACTGGGAGCCTTTGTTGGGAAAATCGCAGCCGATTTAGGTTTCGATGTCAAGCAGCTGAAGGCTCGCAGTTTGCGGATCGCGCCCAGTCCAAGGAAACAGTATTTCGACGTAAATTTGGAGAATGGGGTTTTATTTATGAAGGAAATAATCGACAGGGAACTGCTTTGTGGCTCGAACCTCGATTGCCGCTTATCGTTCGATGTTGTGCTTGAAAACCCCCTGAATTTGTACCGGGTTGAAGTGGAGATTCTCGATGTAAACGATAATGCTCCCAGTTTCCCAAAAAGCCAGTTTCGCCTTGAAATCTCGGAGTATGCAGCAGCGGGAATGCGATTTCCTCTTGAATCGGCACTGGATCCGGACATTGGCACTAACGCCTTGCAAACCTACCAGCTGCAGCCGAACGAATATTTTGCTCTGGATGTACAAATGCGCAGTGGGAAGGGCAAGTGGCCAGTATTGTTGCTACAGAAGCCTTTGGACAGAGAAATAATGTCAACACATAGTTTAACGTTAACAGCCAAGGACGGCGGTTTGCCTCCAAGATCGGGAACGGTTCAGATTATAGTCATAGTGAAGGATATAAACGACAATGCACCTGTTTTCTCTCAGTCTGTTTATAAAGTCAGTCTATTGGAATCTTCACCGAAAGGGACCCTGATTATCACATTGAACGCCACTGACCTGGATGATGGCCTCAATGGCGAGATAATATATTCTTTCCGTGGCCATATCTCTTCTAATGCCCGTAAACTTTTTGATCTGAACTCCAAAACTGGTGAAATAAGACTCAAAGGGAACTTGGACTATGAAGAAAGCAATGTCTTTGAGATCAACATACAGGCGATGGATAAGGGATCAGGCGCTATACCGGAGTACTGTGACGTATTGGTTGAAGTTGTCGATGTGAATGATAACGCACCGGAGATAACATTGGGGTCTTCGTCAACGACTGTTTCGGAAGACGATCCCTTAGGGACTGTAGTAGCTCTGTTCAATGCAGAAGACAGAGATTCCGGACAAAATGGTCATGTGGAATGTCAACTTTCTAATCAACTACCCTTTAAGCTAGATTCATCTTTAAAAAACTATTACAGAATTCTTGTACAACATCTACTAGACCGCGAAAACAACCCCAAGTATGATATTACTATAATATGTACGGATGCGGGGGAGACTCCCCTCACTTCCAAGAAAACCATCCGGGTAGAGGTTTCAGATATAAATGATAATGCACCAAGGTTTGCTCACCCGGTATACACGGCAAATGTTATGGAAAACAACGTTATTGGGGCTTCCATATTTTCCCTGACGGCCTTCGATCCAGATGTTGGAGAAAATGCCCGACTGAACTTTTCTATCCTGGGGTCTCAGGTTCAGAATACCTCGATAACCTCATATGTCTCAATTAATTCAGCTAATGGTGTCATATATGCTCGGAGAACATATGACTACGAGCAATTGAAAAACTTCCAGATGCAAGTTCAAGTGTGGGATTCTGGTGCACCAGCACTCTACAGTAATGCCTCAGTAAATGTTGTTATCCTTGATCAGAATGATAATGCCCCAGTGATTACACATCCTCTACCCGAATATGGGTCAACAGCAACAGAAACACTATCCAGGTTCACAGAACCAGGGTCCTTGCTTGTAAAGGTATCGGCCACTGACGCCGACTCTGGTCAAAATTCTCGACTCTCTTATCAGATTTTTCAGGCCACCCATCATAATCTTTTTACTATTTCCGCAGACACTGGCGAAATATGGACTATCCGTCGGATTTTGAGCAAGGATGCCTCTAATCAAAGGCTGGTGATTGTGGTAAAAGATAATGGAATTCCATCACTCTCTGCCACTGTGACAATTGTATTATTTGTGGTTGGGGCTGAGAGTGAAACGTTCTCCAGTGTCAGCAGTTCATCCTCAGATCCGAGATTCACTCCTGAACTGAGCCTTGCCTTGGTTATAGCCTTGGGAATAACATCTAGCGTTTTCCTCATAATTTTAGTCATCCTCGCCGTTAAAGTTCACAAAAGCAGGAATGGTATGGGATACCAGCATCATTCCTTAAGTACTTTTTGTTGCTTTGAAACAAGAAATTCTTTGAATGGAATTCAGAAGGCCAGCAAAAGCCTTCAGATACCACCAAACTATGTTGAGGTATTTGGGGGCGACCCTCTCTCCCAGCGTTTCCGCTACGAGTCATGTTCGACATTGCAGTCTACCAAGAGAGATTTCACCGACCCCAACAGGAGTAAGTCTTCTGCAGACAAAAATTTTGTGCTGAACGAATCTATCGTAAAAGGCGGTGTTGCAATGGCGAATTCTGAGAAGTACAGCGTTCCTGAGGTGAGGCGATTGTAAACAGAGAAGAAAACACTTGCAGGTTTGATTTGAAAGCACGAGTATTTTGGTGAACCACCAGTATATTAACGTAAACAGGATGAATGGTGCTTCTTAAAGGAAAATTCTGTTTTCTGTGCTACATGTTTCTAGACTTCGGTTTTGTCCAGTGGTGATTCTTTCAAGAATAATGATTAAATATAATTCATATATATCACCAAACAGCTTTTAATTAATATTCTGGAAATCGACATGGTTTTGTGGTATTTTTAATTCTTCCTTCTAATTCTCTTATCTCAAGGTCAATTGGTAACACATCAGTCTTTAAGACCCAAACAGTCTTTGCAGTCGAGGGGATAATTGGGTTGCAATCCTTCCAATCGAATTCATTGTGCTCTGTGCTCACAGTGTGGTTTCCTTTACCATGGGGAATACAAACGTATACTGAGTGCATAATTCTTCTCTCCAGTTCTTTCGGGTACCTCGAGCTTTCAATCTCTCTTCACTTTAATTCTGCATTCCACCCCCGTTCTTCATGGGCCCTTAAACTCTGAATGAAGCTTCGCGTAAAATCGAGGAAAAGCATTTCATCCGCCACCCAGGCACATCTCCGCCTTCGGATTTAATATGCAATTCAACAATTTCACAGAGCTACCCTTTTGTTTTTTGTAACAGAACCGACCAATGTTGATACGTGGAGATCCATTTGCAACGCACACTGGATTTTTCTCTCTACAGATGCTCTTCATCGACTTACTACTTCCAGCAGACTTTTGTTTCAGATTTCCGGCAACCGCTTTACTCTGTACTTTATCATTCCAACATTGCATTTGTAATACCCTCTAAATACCTTCATTTATAGGCTAAGTGGAGGCATATAAATTCCTCCATACGGCTCTTAGGCGGCAGTGAAAGCATTGATGTCACTAACACAATCAAGGCCTTTCTTTGTCCTATCACAGAGATGTCCTTTGCTTTGTGAACACACCACCCCACACCCCAACCAACGATAGCACCCAAACTATGTGCACCTGAAAATATGCTTGGTTTTCTCACTTTTCCATTGCAGACCAAAGGGCATTGAACCTAAAAATTTACAATTTTCCCCTCTCCATACATACAGCCTTCCATGTTGAGTATCCCCAAGATTTCCTGGTCGTTCTTTTAGATACAGTTTACGGGTTGAAAATGTGTTCTAGACACCTGTACAAAGCAACAAAAAAAACATGTTTTTATTGTGTCACTGCACGACTGAAAGAGTTATGTACAGTCCAGTATAGGGTCTTTTAGAGGCGGTAGTGTTTGGAGGAATGATTTCCTTGGGGTGGACGTAACATATTTCCGCTATTTCGGAGAAAACCAGAGGTGATATCCATGGTGAATATACTCAGCGGTTTTTTAAAACAAAAAAAAAGCATTTTATGTTGCCAGTATCACATTGCTGTTTGGAGAACTGGTTGTGCACATATTGCCAGCAATGATCAGTAATACAGAAGTTAGCTGTTGGTTGGAAAATGCACCGGGATGTCCTATAGGATCGTGAAAATGTAAAGCTCTTTCAACTGGAGCAGTATTGAATAACGTTGAGGTCGTCTGTATTCTTAGCGTTGAGACGTTAATGTCAAAATGCTCTGCGCATGCAGTTAAACATACAGTACAGAACACTTGCCTGCAACATAATTGACTTCCAGTACAGTAATCTTACGGGGCTGGGTGCCACAATTCCACACATAATCATCCGTAAATTTCTTTAGATTCAGGTCATTCCATTTTGAAATGCTTGTCTTTAACTAGTGTTTGGAAATAGGTGTCACTAAGTCAGTAATTTCTTTTTTGCTCAGCGATAATTGCCCTGGTGCACGTTGTTCTGAAGGACCCTCCTGTCCCATCATGAGCGGAGTAGAAGAGTGCTCTCACTTTAATGTCTTGGAGTGAGTTCCATGGTTTTAACTCAGTGGTTATGAAGGAACAATGACATGGCTTCAAGCAGGGTAATGTGACACGAATTTGTGGTGCTGTCACTGCACTGTTACTCGTGAAGCTCTTGGTTCGAGAGTGTGAAACCTTGGAAATGTTTCTGAAGTGGTATCAGTGATTTCTGGTCGTGCATTCTGTGGCAGACTGCATGAATATCTAAAGTATTTTATGCACTGCGAATCAGCCTGGAAGATTTGTTCTGGACACTATGCAACTTCCTGTGTGTTGTTGAATTTAACTATAAAAGCAAATGGAGAATATTCCAACAAAATTCTGATTACCTCCTTCGTAGCGGTGGAGATGCTACGGAGAACTTCCAAAGCCCATAGAAACCAAAGATGTGGTCTCCTTTCGCAGTCAGAGTAGGTACGTAGCCAGTTCAAATGTTTCTGATAAATTGTGAGATTTAACTGAAGATGACATGGGATTTTGTCATCCTGTTATTTCCTTATGTACTCATTGTTCTGCTAATCAAGCTGAAGGTTTTGATCTGAATGACGTTGAGAATTCTGGGTGTTGTTAAAGTAAGACGTCCAGGTATTTGGAAAATATACAAGCAAAATACTGATTTGGGACTTCGAAGTGGCAGAAGACCAGATGAACACCTTGAAAGCCAACTTCTGGTGTCCTGTCATAACCATAGTACTTATGTTGCTAGTTCAGTCGTTTCTAATACATGGTGAAACCCATATTAATATGAGGTTGATTCACTGATGGTGGTGTGATTTAATTCGAGGAGAAATGGTTATCATACCTGTTGCTAAGGATGGCCAAAGCCGAGCAATTGTGTTATCTATGAATGTTACCTCAGTTAAAAGTCAAAGCATCAACATTGTGTAGACATTGTTCCAAGTGGGTACGGATTGCCTCCTTATCTGAATATATATATCAGCATCGTGTGGTCAGCAGGAAACTTTCCCATACATAATATTGTGCTGATATTTGATGAAGTGTCGGGGATGGAAGAGTCCACGCAGAGTCCCAAGGAATTCCTGTAGAGATGCTTTGCTTTTGGGATTAGCAGACTTCAACGATCAAAGTTATGCAAGGCCAGTGTTTTACCCATCCCACGTTGCCCTTGAAAATGTGGCGGAGAAACATATTCATGAACCAATGTGGTCCTTGTGCTGATGGATCTCTCGTAAAGCTATTGCCTCAGAAGTTCCAAGATTTAGATCCTGTATCAGTGAAGGAATGGTGATGTATGATTCATAGTAAAAGTTAGTAATATAGCAGTAATTACACCAGAAATTTTTAAAGTGCCTGAGAGAATATTGATTTCCGAGTCAGTAGATTAGTATTGTGTAAATTAATCCTGCGATCATTTCTGGAGTAATGCCTATAGATCTGGTCTAATATCAGGACAGTAAAGTGATTCAATGGTAGACATGATGGCAATCTGGTTTAGATTTTTAAACAAAGGCAATCACATCAGCTTTTGCTTCAGAAAAAAGCTATGGAGAGCATTTGCATGCAAGCCCTTAAATTATGAAAAGCAATTGATAAAATCAAAGTTACTTGGTTATTTCTTGTGGCATTCAGGGATATAAACATACTTGTTTTGGAAATGAAATGACTATTAACCTGTGAGTTTGAAATGATGCAGAAAGAGGTTATTCCCCTTGGCATTGCAGTTGTATTTTATTTGATTTGGTTCTACTCAAAGCGGGGGGGGGGGGGGGGGTGGAGGGAGACGGAAGTGTTCCATGAGTATTAATTAACAGGTAACCACCATTGTAAAACAACGAAGAAACAAATGTACACGGAGGATGCATGTGATTAGATATTCAGCAAGACGAGTTGGTTGTTCAGTTTCATCATGTTCCTGAAGGCTTTTGTTTACACTTGATCGTTCAGATATTCACTGCATCGTAGTTCCTGAAACTATGGTTCCGGAGCTAGATTTCCGCAAAAATCTGAATCATGTAAAATGCTGAAAGAAATTTCATTTGCGCAGTAATAAATGAAACAGCTCTGCATTAAATTAAGGAATTCTTGCTTTAAGAAACGAGATGCATTCTAATTGGTCAGTTTTTGTCCACCAATCAGAAGCTAAGAAGTAACTGGTGATCTGCACAGCCCTGTTCAGTACACAGCCGCCATTGAGTAAGATCAGACGCCGTTTAAACTGGATAACCAGAAGCTCCGGAGGATCTGTGCGCGATTTGTTTCGAATTGGAGACAACATGAGAACATTTAAATAAAAGCATTCGAACAATTCGCAACAGAGGTAAAGGTATTTTCTGCATCGGATTCGTCCCATTTAAATCAAATCGCTGTTGGAAGGCTTTGTCTCGGGTTGAAACCATTGGAATGATTTCTCCTGGAAATGAAAGATACCATACACTGGCTGGTGAAATACCAACTGCTTTACTGCATGTTCACTTCTTGGGATTTTGTTTGTGGCCAGATTCGTTATTCTGTTCCCGAGGAATTGCAAGTAGGTGCCTTTGTTGGGAATATCGCCATTGATTTGGGGTTAGATTTAAAGCAGCTGTCGGCTCGCAGTTTACGGGTGGCGCCCAGTCCGAGGAAGCAGTATGTTGACGTAAGTTTGGAGAATGGGATTTTATTTGTGAATGAAAAAATCGACAGGGAACAGCTTTGCGGAACGAGCACCGAATGCGTTTTATCCTTCAACGTTGTGCTTGAAAATCCCCTCAGTCTGCACCAGGTGGAAGTGGAGATTCTCGATGTAAATGACAACGCTCCCAGTTTTCCCCAAAACCAGATCCGCCTGGCAATCGCTGAGATTATGGCACCGGGAGCGCGATTCCCCCTCGAAGCCGCACACGATCCGGACATTGGAACAAACTCCTTACAGTCATATCAGCTCCTTCCCAATGAGTACTTTATTCTTGATGTGCAAGTACGCGATAGAATAGGGATGTTCCCGGTGTTAGTGCTGCAGAGGGCCTTGGACAGAGAAACGATATCGACCCATCACTTAACGCTGCTTGCCAAAGACGGCGGAGTCCCTTTGAGATCGGGCAAGGTCCAGGTAACAATCACGGTGAAGGATGCGAACGACAACGCTCCTGTTTTCTCGCAATCGGTTTATAAGACTAATCTGTTGGAATCAGCTCCCATAGGAACTCTGATTATTACATTAAACGCCACTGATTTGGACGACGGCCGGAATGGTGAGATAACGTATGCCCTCAGCACCCATAGTTCAGCTGAAGTTCGTGCATTAGTTGCCGTGAATTCCAGAACTGGTGAAATCAGACTGAGGGGGCATTTAGACTATGAACAAATCAAAACATTTATGATTAATATGCAAGCAGTAGATAATGGTCATCACGCAATGTCTCAGCACTGTGATGTGTTGGTGGATGTTATCGATGTGAATGACAACGCTCCTGAGCTGTCGTTGACATCCTTGTCAGATTCCGTAGCAGAAAATGCTCCAATTGGAACTATTGTCGCCTTGCTCAGTGCAGAAGATAAGGATTCCGGGCAAAATGGGCAAGTACAATGTCAAATTCCGAATGAACTACCCTTTAAGTTAGATTCATCGATAAAGAACAATTGGAAACTGCTCATACAACATACGCTAGATCGTGAAACTACCTCCAGCTATGACATTACTGTAACTTGCACAGATGCAGGGCACCCTCCCCTCACATCCAAGAAAACCATCCGTATGAAGGTTCAGATGTAAACGATAACGCGCCAAGGTTTACGCCAGCCCGTATACACGGCAAGGGTCATGGAAAACAACGTCATTGGGGATTCCATATTCTCCCTGACAGCCTTCGATCCTGACACAGGACAGAATGCCCGACTGAACTTTACTATCCTTAACTCATCCGCAGCCAAATATGTCTCTATCAACTCACAGACTGGTGTCATATTTGCTCAGAGATCGTTTGACTACGAACAATTGAAAAACTTCCAGATCCAAGTTCGGGTGCAGGATTCTGGAGACCCGCCCCTCAGCAGTAACGTTACAATAGATGTTGTTATCCTTGATCAGAACGATAATGCCCCAGTGATCGTGCATCCTTTACCCCAGTACGGCTCAACAGCAATGGAGACAATATCCAGGTTTGCTGAACCGGGATATCTGGTTGTCAAGGTATCAGCTACTGACGCCGACGCTGGTCAGAATGCCCATCTGTCTTACCACATTTTTCAGGCTACCCATCGCGATCTATTCACTATTGCAGAAAACACGGGGGATGTTTGGACTATCCGTGGTATTGGGAGCAAGGATGCTTCAAAACAAAGGCTGGTGATTGTGGTAAAGGACAACGGAACGCCCTCACTTTCAGCCACAGTAACCATAGTATTATCTGTGACAGGGGGTGAAACGATCTCCAGTGCCACCAGTTTATCTGAAAATCGTGACTTCTCTCCTGATCTGAATCTTTACTTAGTCATTGCATTAGGGACCACATCCATCATTTTCCTCGTGATTTTAATTTTGCTGGCTGTTAAAGTTCACAAGAACAGAAATAACGTAGGAATCCAATACAGTTCTCTGAATGTCTGTTGTTGTTACGAAACAAGAAATTCCCTAAATGGAATTCAAAAGGCCAGCAGAAGCCTTCACATACCACCGAACTATGTTGAGGTATTCGGAGGTGATCCACTTTCTCAGAGTTTCCGTTACGAGTCGTGTTCAACACTGCAGTCTGTGAAGAGAGACTTCACGACTCCTCAAACGTGCGGACAATCGACTGCTATTTCCCATGCCCAGAAGCAACCTATTGGGAAAGAGAATGCAGGAATGGGGAACTCTGACATGTACAACTGCAATACAAATAATGAGGTGAGGTACTTCTCAAAAGAAAATAAATCGTTTTGGAAACTCGGGACATTGAGTTTACAGAGACGAGTTTAATATCTAGTACAAAATGTCTTTGTGCATACTGATTTTGATCCACAATTCTAATTGTCATGTTTTTTTCAATTCTAATTGTTCAGCTCTTTGTACGAAAATATGTAACTCCAATACGTTGCTACACCATGTCGTGGACGCCTCTATGTTTCTATTACGATTTCTCTCCCAACTGAAGTTTATCGAAGTATTCAGTGACTGTAAAATCTGGGCCATTGACCTCGAGTATGCTGTTACACGTGCTTGTTGAAAGTACTTCATTTGAAAGCCGCAGTTATTCCCACATTTACTTGGTCACTTTGTACTTAAAACCCAAAGGAAAAAAAAAAACATGTAGATGCTGGAAAGCGGAACTAAAATAATCACTAAATACTGAAAATACAGCAACATCTGTGGAGTAAGAACCAAGAGTCCACGTTTCTGGCCGATGATCTTAAATCAGAAGTCGATGTAAGGTGATCAGTCTGGAAAGTTATATTTGGGGTTCTCTCCATCAGTGCTGCTTGGCATGATAAGTATTTCCATACTTTATATGTTCTTGTTTTATCTCTTAAGTATCTAAAGTAGTGTGTGCACTGCTAATCAACCTGGAAGCTTCGTTCTGGGCACGATGGAACTCTCTAAATGTTGTTGGAGTTAGCTGTCCAATCCTGTGGGGAATATTACAGTAAGATTCTAATTACCTCCTTAGTGTTGGAAAGTCTATGAAAAGCTCCCAAAGCCCACAGAAAAAAAAAAGCATGTGGTGTCCTGTCACACCCAAAGTCTGCATGTAACTAATTAAAATGTTTCTGATAAATGGTGAAGCATATCTTAGTTGGTAATGGGATTTTGTCAAGCTGTTATTTCCTTCTGTCTTTGCGGAACTGGGAGAGAATTTGGAGAAATATCACTGGGAAATTGCAGTGTACTCTGCTGTGGCATGAATGAACATGTGTAAGGCATATTATGTACTGCTAATCAGGCTGAAAGCTTTTATCTGCATCGAGTCGAGTATTATGGGTGTTGTTCCATTTACATATTCATGTATTTGGAAAATATTCGAGTAAATTTCTGATTTGCGGCCTTCAAATGGAAGAAGACAATAGGAACCCCCTGAAGTCCAAATTCTGGTGCCCTGTCGTAACCATAGCATTTATGTTGCTCGTTCAGTAGTTTCTGATAAATGGTGAAACCCATGTTAATAGGATAGGGATTCAATGATGGCGAAGTGAGTTAATTCCAGGTGACGTAGTTGTCATACCGTTTGCTGGGGATGGGCAATGCTGAGAAATTGTTATATATGAATGTTACCTCAGTTAAAAGTCAAAGTATCAACACTGTAGAGCTTGTTCCAAGTGGGTATGGACGGCCTCCTCATCTCAGGAATGTTGAATATAAATTAACATCGTGTGGTCACCAGCAAACTTTCACACACATAATACTGTGCAGATATTTTGGGAAGTGTCCGAGATAGAAGGTCCACGCAGAGTCCCCAGGAATTACTGTGGAGATGCTTTACTTTTGGGATTAGCAGTCTTCAGCGATCAAAGTTATGCTCATTTGTGTCTTAGATATGGGTGTCACAGGCAAGGCCATTATTTCCCGTAAAGTGATTGCATAAGAAGCCCGACGATTTAGTTCCATTATCAGTGAAGGAAAGGTGATATATGATTCATAGTCAAAGTTAAACTTATAGCAGTAATGAAACCAGAGAATGTTAAAGTACCTGGGAAAATATTGTTGTTCAAGTCAGTAGAGTAGCATTACACAAATTAATTCTCTGAACAGTTCTGGGGGTATGGCGATTAGACTAGACCACAGATCCGAAAGAGATTTAATGGTAGTCATGATGGCATTCTGGTTTACATTTTATACAAAGGCAATCACATTAGCTTTTCCTTTCTAAAAAAAAAGGCTATGGAGAGCATTGCTATGCTTGCCCTTAATTATGATCAGCTATGGATAAAATCGAAGTCACTCGGCTATTTATTGTGGATACCAGGGGATATCAATAAAATTGTTTTAGAAGTGAAATTAGTATTGATTTATTCGTTTGAAAATGAAACACAAAGAGGTTATTCCTCTTGGAATTGCAGTAGTATTTTGTTTGATTTGGTTCTATTCAAAGGAGGGGACGAGAGTGTTCCTTGAGTATTAATTAACGGTGACCACAATTGTAAAACCACGATGGAACAAATATACATGGAACATGCATCAAATTAGTTACTCAGGAAGACAAGTTAAGTTGTTCAGTTTGATCACGTTTCTGAAGACTTTTATTTCATATTTGATCTTTAAGGCATTCGCTGCATTGTAGTTCAAAATACGGATCTGGAACTAAATTACCGCAAACATCTGAATCAACTAAAATGCTCAAAGAAATTTCAATTGTACAGTAATAAATAGAACAACTCTGTGCCAAAGGAAGCACTTCTTGCTTTAAGAAATGAGCTGATTTCTAATTGGTCAGATATGAATGTTAAATGTCCACCAATCAGAAGCTGAGATGTGACTAGTGATCTGCACAGCCCCCTTCAATACCCAGCCGCCATCGCGTAAGATCAGACGCCGTGAAAACTGGATAGCCAGCAGCTCCGGAGAATTTGTGCACGATTCGTTTCGAACTGGAGTCAACATGAGAAATCAAATGAAAACAATAGAACAATTTGCAAAAAGGTACAGATATTTTCTGCATCGTTTTTGTCCCATTTAAATCAAATCGCTGTTAAAAGGCTTTGTCTCAGTTTGAAACCATTGGAATGATTTCTCCTGGAAATGAGAGACAATATAAACTGGTTGGTGAAATACCAACTGTTTTGTTCTTTGTTCTCCCGCTGGAATCTTGTTTATGGGCAGATTCGTTATTCTGTTCCCGAGGAATTGCAAGTAGGTGCCTTTGTTGGGAATATCGCCATTGATTTGGGGTTAGATTTAAAGCAGCTGTCGGCTCGCAGTTTACGGGTGGCGCCCAGTCCGAGGAAGCAGTATGTTGACGTAAATTTGGAGAACGGGATTTTATTTGTGAATGAAATAATCGACAGGGAACAACTTTGCGGGCCGAGCACCGAATGCGTTTTAACCTTCAACGTTGTGCTTGAAAATCCCCTCAGTCTGCACCAGGTGGAAGTGGAGATTCTCGATGTAAATGACAACGCTCCGAGTTTTCCCCAAAACCAGATCCGCCTGGCAATCTCCGAGATTATGGCACCGGGAGCGCGATTCCCCCTCGACGCCGCACACGATCCGGACATTGGAACAAACTCCTTACAGTCATACCAGCTCCTTCCGAATGAATATTTCATTCTTGATGTACAAGAACGCGATAGGATAGGAAAGTTACCCCTGTTAGTTCTGCAGAGGGCTTTGGACAGAGAAATGATATCAATCCACGAGTTAACGCTGCTTGCCGAAGACGGCGGGGTTCCTGTGAGGTCGGGCAAGGTCCAGGTAACAATCACGGTGAAGGATGCGAACGACAACGCTCCTGTTTTCTCGCAGTCGGTCTATAAGGTAAATATGTTGGAATCCTCTCCCATAGGAACGCTGATTTTTACATTAAACGCCACTGATTTGGACGATGGCGCTAATGGAGAGATAACGTATGCTCTGAGCAGTCATAATTCAGCTGAAGTTCTTGAATTAGTAGGCGTGAATTCCAGAACTGGTGAAATCAGACTGAGGGGGCATTTGGACTTTGAAAAAACCAAAACATTTGTGATAAATGTACAAGCAGTAGACAATGGCGATCACGCAGTGCCTCAGCAGTGTGATGTGTTGGTCGACGTTATCGATGTGAATGACAACGCTCCTGATCTGTCGTTGACATCCTTGTCAAATGCCGTGGCAGAAAATGCTCCAACTGGAACTATCGTTGCCTTGCTCAGTGCAGAAGATAAGGATTCCGGGCAAAATGGGCAAGTACAATGTCAAATTCCGAACAAACTGCCCTTTAAGTTAGATTCAACTGTAAAGAACAATTGGAAACTGCTTATACAAGATATGCTGGACCGTGAAACTACCTCCAGGTATGACATTACTGTAACTTGCACAGATGCCGGGAACCCTCCCCTCACATCCAAGAAAACGATCCGTATGGAAGTTTCAGATGTGAATGATAACGCGCCAAGGTTTACACACCTCGTATACACGGCAAGAGTCATGGAAAACAACGTTATAGGACATTCAATATTCTCCTTGACAGCCTTCGATCCAGACACAGGACAGAATGCCCAGCTGAAGTTTACTATCCTGAACTCATCCGCAGCCCCATATGTCTCCATCAACTCACAGACTGGTGTCATATTTGCTCAGAGATCGTTTGACTACGAACAATTGAAAAACTTCCAGATCCAAGTTCGGGTGCAGGATTCTGGAGACCCGCCCCTCACCAGTAACGTTACAATAGATGTTGTTATCCTTGATCAGAACGATAATGCCCCAGTGATCGTGCATCCCTTACCCGAATACGGGTCAACAGCAATGGAGACAATATCCAGGTTTGCTGAACCGGGATACCTCGTTGTCAAGGTATCAGCTACTGACGCTGACGCTGGTCAGAATGCCCGTCTGTCTTACCAGATTTTTCAGGCTACCCATCGCGATCTGTTCACTATTTCAGCAGACACGGGGGAAGTTTGGACTATCCGTGCTATGGAGAGTAAGGATGCTTCAAAACAAAGGCTGGTGATTGTGGTAAAAGATAAGGGAACGCCCTCACTTTCAGCCACAGTAACAATAGTATTATCTGTGACAGGAGGTGAAACGATCTCCAGTTCCACCGGTTTATCTGAAGATCGTGACTTTACACCTGATCTGAATCTTTACTTAGTCATTGCATTAGGGACCACATCCATCATTTTCCTCGTGATTTTAATTTTCCTGGCTATTAAAGTTCATAAAAACAGAAATGGCATGGGATGCCAATACAGCTCTCTGAATGTTTGTTGCTGTTACGAAACGAGGAATTCTCTAAATGGAATTCAAAAAGCCAGCAGAAGCCTTCAGATACCACCGAACTATGTTGAGGTATTCGGAGGTGATCCACTTTCTCAGAGTTTCCGTTATGAGTCGTGTTCAACATTGCAGTCTGTGAAGAGAGACTTCACGTCTCCTCAAACGTGCGGGCCATCTGTAGCCATTTCATATGCCCAGAAGAAACCCATTGGGAAAGAGAATGAGGGAATGCTGAACTCTGACATCTACAACTGCAACACAAATACTGAGGTGAGCTTCTTCGCAAAAGAAAAAAACGTTTTGGAAACTCGGGCCATTGCGATAACTGGGACGAAATTAATATCTATGTCAAAATGCCTTTTGTGCATACTGATTTTGATCCACATGCCTAATTACCATGTATTCTTTTTATTCTAATTGTTCAGGTGTTTTTACGAATATATGTAAGTCTAATGCGTTGCAACACCAGGTCTTGGAAGCCCTTTTGATTACCTTACAACTTTCCATCCGAAACGAAGTTTATGGAAGTACTGAGTGACTGTTTAATCTGGCCCATATTTTTTACCACTTATATTTTAACTGCCTTACAAGAGACCTCGACAATACTGTTGCACATGCTTGTTGTGAGTACTTCGTTTGAAAGCAGCAGTTCATTCCAGATGTATTAGGGCACTTTGTACTTACAACCCGGAGGAGAAAAAACATGTAGATGCTGGAAAGCGGAACTAAAAAAATCACTACGTACTGAAGGCACTGCAACATTTGTGGAGCGAGAACCAAGAGTCCACGTTTCCGGCCGATGACCTTAAATCAGAAGTCGATGTAAGGTGATCAGTCTGGAAAGTTATATTTGGGATTCTCTCCATCAGTGTTGCTTGGCATGATGAGCATTTCTATAGTTTTTGTGTTCTAATTTTATGTCTGAAGTATGTAAAGTACTTTATGCACTGCTAATCAACCTGGAAGCATCTTTTTTAACGCTGTGGAACTCTCTAAGTGTTGTTGGAGTTACCTATCCAGTCTAATGGAGAATATTCCAAGAAGATTCTGATTACTTCCTTAGTGTTGGAAAGTCCATGAAAAGCTCCAAAGCCCACACAAAAAAAAAACATGCGGTATCCTGTCACAGCCAAAGTATGTATGCAGCTAATTATTTTTTTTCTGATAAATAGTAAAGTATATCTTAGTTGGTTACGGGATTTTCCCTAGCTGTTATTTCCTTATGCACTTGCATTTCTTCGTTGGCCGGATCTTGGAGAGAATTTTGAAAAATATTACTGGCATATTGCAGTGTACTCTGCAATAGCATGAATGAACATGTGTAAGGCATATTATGTACTGCTAATCAGGCTGAATGCTTTGGTCTGGATGGAGTCGAGTATTCTGCGTGTTGTTCCAGTTACATGTTGAGGTACTTGGGAATATTCGAGCAAACTTCTGATTTGCGGCATTCAAATGGCAGAAGACAAGAGGAACCCTCTGAAGTCCAAATTCTGGTGCCCTGTCGTAACCATAGCACTCATGTTGCTCGTTCAGTAGTTTCTGATAAATGGTGAAACCCATGTCAATAGGGTGTGGAGTCAATGATGGCAATGTGAGTTAATTCGAGGATAAATGGCTGACATATCTATTGCTGAGGATGGCCAATGCCTAGCAATTGTGTTGTTTACGAACGTTGCCTCAGTTAAAAGGCAAAGCATCAACAATGTAGAGCTTGTTTCAAGTGTTTACGGACTGCCTCCTTATCTCAGGGATGTTGAATATAAATTAGCATCGTGTGGTCAACAACAAACTTTCCCACACATAATATTGTACAGATATTTTGGGAAGTGTCCGAGATAGAAGGTCCACGCAGAGTCCCCAGGAATTACTGTGGAGATGCTTTACTTTTGGGATTAGCAGTCTTCAGCGATCAAAGTTATGCTCATTTGTCTCTTAGATATTGGTGTCACAGACAAGGCCGTTATCTCCCGTAAAGTGACTGCATAAGAATCTCAACGATTTAGTTCCATTGTTAGTGAAGGAATGGTGATTTATGATTCATAGTCAATGTTAAACGTATGGCAGTAATGAAACCAGAAAATGAAGAACTTGGGAGAAAATTGGTGTTCATGTCAGTAGAGTAGCATTCGGCAAATTAATTCTCCAAACAGTTCTAGAGTACTGCCTATAGATCACTTATAATATAGGAGAGGAAAGAGATTTAATGGTAGGCAAGATGGTATACACAAAGGCAATCGCGTAAGATTTTGCTTTAGAAAAAAAGACTATGGTGATTATTTGCATGCTAGCCCTTACAGTATGAAAAGTTAGGGATAAAATATAAGTCACTCGGCTATTTATTGTGGATACCGGGGGAATAAAAATATAATTGTTTTAGAAATGAAATTACTGTTGAATTATTCGTTAGAAAGTGACTCACAAAGAGGTTATTCCTCTTGGTATAGCAGTTGTATTTTGCTTGATTTGGTTCTCCTCAAAGGAGGGGACGACAGTGTTCCGTAAGTATTAACTAACAGGTGACCACGATTGTAAAACCACGATGGAACCAATACACACGGAGCATGCATGTAATTAGTTATTCAGCAAGACAAGTTACGTTGTTCAGTTTAATCACGTTCCTAAAGGCATTTATTTCATATTTGATCTTTAAGATATTCACTGCATCGTAGTTCCTGAAATTACGATTCTGGAGAAAAATGTCCTCAAAAATCCGAATCATCGAAAATACGGAAGGAAATTTCAATTGTGCAGTATTAAATATTACAACTCTGTGCCAAAGGAAGCACTTCTTGCTTTAAGAAATGAGCTGATTTCTAATTGGTCAGATATGATGGTAACATTGTCCACCAATCAGAAGCTGAGATGTGACTAGTGATCTGCACAGCCCCCTTCAATACCCAGCCGCCATCGCGCAAGATCAGAAGCCGTGAAAACTGGATAGCCAGCAGCTCCGGAGCATTTGTGCACGATTTCTTTCGAACTGGATACAGCATGAGAAATCACATGAAAACAAGAGGGCAATTTTCAAAAAGGTACAGACATTTTCTGCATCGGTTTTGTCCCATTTAAATCAAATCTCTGTGAAAGGCTTTGTCTCGGGTTGAAACCTTTGGAATGATTTCTCCTGGAAATGAGAGACAACATATACTGGTTGGTGAAATACCAACTGTTTTGTTGTTTGTTCACCCGCTGGAATCTTGTTTATGGCCAGATTCGTTATTCTGTTCCCGAGGAATTGCAACTGGGCGCCTTTGTTGGGAATATCGCCATTGATTTGGGGTTAGATTTAAGGCAGCTGTCGGCTCGCAGTTTGCGGGTGGCGCCCAGTCCGAGGAAGCGGTATGTTGACGTAAATTTGGAGAATGGGATTTTATTTGTGAATGAAAAAATAGACAGGGAAGAACTTTGCGGGCCGAGCAAAGACTGCATTTTATCCTTCAACATCGTGCTTGAAAATCCCCTCAGTCTGCACCAGCTGGAAGTGGAGATTCTCGATGTAAATGACAACGCTCCCAGTTTCCCCAAAAGCCAGATCCGCCTGGAAATCTCCGAGATTATGGCAACGGGAGCGCGATTCCCCCTCGATGCCGCACACGATCCGGACATTGGAACTAACTCCTTACGGTCATACCAGCTCCTTCCCAATGAGTATTTCATTCTAGATGTACAAGAACGCGATACGATAGGAAAATTACCTGTGCTAGTACTACAGAGTGCCTTGGATAGAGAAACGATATCGGCCCATCAGTTAACGCTGCTTGCCGAAGACGGCGGGGTCCCTGTGAGGTCGGGCAAGGTCCAGATAACAATCACGGTGAAGGATGCGAACGACAACCCTCCTGTTTTCTCGCAGTCGCTCTATAAGGTCAGTATATTAGAATCGGCTCCCGTAGGAACTCTGATTATTACATTAAACGCCACTGATTTGGACAATGGCCCTAATGGATACATAACGTATGCCCTCAGCAGCCATAATTCAGCTGAAGTTCGTGAATTGGTTGGCGTGAATTCCAAAACTGGGGAAATCAGACTGAAAGGGTATTTAGACTATGAACAAACGAAAACGTTTGTGATTAATATGCAAGTAGTCGATAATGGCCATCCCGCAATGTCTCAGCACTGTGACGTGTTAGTCAATGTTATCGACGTGAATGACAACGCTCCTGACTTGTCGTTGACACCCTTGTCAAATACCGTTGCAGAAAATATTCCAATTGGAACTATCGTCGCACTCCTCAGTGCAGAAGATAAGGATTCTGGACAAAATGGGCAAGTACGATGTCAAATTCCGAATAAACTGCCCTTTAAGTTCGATTCATCTTTAAAGAACAATTGGAAATTGCTTCTACTTCATATGCTGGATCGTGAAACTACCTCCAGCTATGACATTACTGTAACTTGCACAGATGCAGGGCACCCTCCCCTCACATCCAAGAAAACGATCCGTGTGGAAGTTTCAGATGTGAATGATAACGCGCCAAGGCTTACGCAGCCTGTATACTCGGCAAGGGTCATAGAAAACAACGTTATTGGGAATTCCATATTCTCCCTGACAGCCTTCGATCCAGACACAGGACAGAATTCCCGACTGCACTTTACTATCCTGAATTCATCCGCAGCTAAATATGTCTCTATCAACTCACAGACTGGTGTCATGTTTGCTCAGAGATCGTTTGACTACGAACAATTGAAAAACTTCCAGATCCAAGTTCGGGTGCAGGATTCTGGAGACCCGCCCCTCACCAGTAACGCTTCAATAGATGTTGTTATCCTTGATCAGAACGATAATGCCCCAGTGATCGTGAATCCTTTACCACAATACGGGTCAACAGCAATGGAGACAATACCTAGGTTTGCTGAACCGGGATACCTCGTTGTCAAGGTATCAGCTACTGACGCCGACGCTGGTCAGAATGCCCGTCTGTCTTACCACATTTTTCAGGCTACCCATCGCGATCTGTTCACTATTGCAGCAGACACGGGGGAAGTTTGGACTACCCGTGGTATTGGGAGCAAGGATGCTTCAAAACAAAGGCTGGTGATTGTGGTAAAAGATAAGGGAACGCCCTCACTTTCAGCCACAGTAACCATAGTATTATCTGTGACAGGAGGTGAAACGATCTCCAGTGCCACCAGCTTATCTGAAGATCGTGACTTCTCTCCTGATCTGAACCTTTACTTCGTCATTGCATTAGGGACCACATCCATCATTTTCCTCGTGATTTTAATTATCCTGGCTATTACAGTTTATAAAAACAGAAATGGTGTGGGATGCCAATACAGCTCTCTGAATGTCTGTTGCTGTTACAAAACGAGGAATTCTCTAAATGGAATTCAGAAGGCCAGCAGAAGCCTTCAGCTACCACCGAACTATGTTGAGGTATTCGGAGGTGATCCACTTTCCCAGAGTTTCCGTTATGAGTCGTGTTCAACATTGCAGTCTGTGAAGAGACACTTCACTACTCCTCAAACGTGCGGACCATCTGCAGCTATTTTCTCTGCCCAGGGGAAACCGATTGGGAAAGAGAATGCCGGAATGCTAAACACTGACATCTACAACGGCAACACAAATAATAAGGTGAGTTACTTCGCAAAAGAAAACGAAAATTTGGAAACTCCGGCCATTGCTTTAACTTGGATGAATTTAATATCTAGGTCAAAATGTATTTGTGCATACTGATGTTGATCCACATGCCCAATTGCCATGTATACCTTTTACTCTAATTGTTCAGGTCTTTGTACGATTATATGTAACACTAATGCGTTGCTGCATCAGGTCCTGGAAGCCCTATGATTCTCTTACCACTTTCTATCCCAACTGAATTTTGTCGAAGAATTCAGTGACTGTTAAAACTGGCCCGTATTTTCTACAATTTATATTTTGACTATCTTACGAGAGACCTCGAGCATACTGTTGCACATGCTTGTTGTGAGTACTTCGTTTCAAATCAGCAGTTCATCTCAGATTTACTAGGTCACTTTGTACTTAAAACCCGCAGGATAAACCATGTGCGCAGTTTTGGGTCCCGCATCTTAGGACGGATGTGCTGACGTTGGAGAGGGTTCAGAGGAGATTTACGAGAATGATTCCAGGAATGAAAGGGCTTAAGTATGATGAGCGTTTGTCGGCTCTTGGACTGTACTCGCTGGAGTACAGAAGGATGAGAGGGGACCTCGTAGCGACATTTAAAATGTTGACAGGTAAGGATAGAGTAGATGTGGCTAGGCTGTTTCCCTTGGTGGGCGTGTCCAGGACCAGAGGGCACAATCTTAGAATTAGAGGGTACAGTTTCAAGACAGAGATGAGGAGAAGTTTCTTTACCCAGAGGGTGGTGAAATTGTGGAACTCCTTGCCACGCACAGCAGTGGAGGCCAGATCAGTGGGGGTATTCAAGGAGGAGATAGACAGATATCTAAATAGTCAGGGTATCAAGGGATATAGGGATAAGGCTGGCAAATGGGATTAGAATAGTTTTTTTTCTCTCTCTCTTTTTTCCCACCCCATTTCTTTTTCCCTTTTCCTTGGAGCAGACTCGATGGGCCGAATGGCCTGATTCTGCTCCCTTATCTTGTGATCTTGTGATCTTGTGATGTAGATTCTGCAAAGCGGTACTAAAAAATCACTACATTCTTAAAATACATCAACATTTGTGGAGCAAGAACCAAGAGTCCAAGTGTCTGACCGATGACGTTAAATCAGAAGTCGGTTTAAAGTGATCAATTTTGAAAGTTTTATATTTGGGATTCTCTCCATCAGTGCTGCTTGACATGATGAGATTTTCCACACTTTTTATGTTCTTATTTTATATCTAAAGTACTTTATGCACTGCTGATAAACCTGAAAGCTTCGTTCTGGACGCTATGGAACTCTCTAGGTGTTGTTGGAGTTACCTATCGAATCTAATGGAAAATATTCCAACAAGATTCTGATTACTTCATTGTTATTGTTGGAAAGTCTACTGAAAGCTCACAAAGCCCACAGAAACAAAAAATCATGTAATGTCCTGTCACAGCCAAAGTATGTATGCAGCTAATTTAGATGTTTCTGATAAATAGTGAAGTAGGACATGGTGTTTTGTCGAGCTGTTATTTTCTTATGTATTTGCATTTCACCGTTGGTCAGATCTGTGAGAAAATTTGGAGAAATATCACGGGGAAATTGAACTGTACTCTGCGGTGGCATGAATAAACACAACGCACTTTATGTACTGCTAATCAGGCTGAATGCTTTGATCTGGATGGTGTTGAGTATTCTGGGTGCTGCTGCAGTTACATGTTCAATTATTCAGAAAATATTCGAGCAAAATTCTGATTCGTGGCTTTCAAATGGCAGAAGATGTGGAACCCCCTGAAGTCCAAAATCTGGTGCCCAGTCTTAGCCACAGCCCTCAAGTTGCTAGTTCCATAGTTGCTAGTAAATTGTGAAACCCATGTTAATAAGATGTGGATTCAATGATGGAAATGTGAATTAATTCAAGGGGAAGTGGCTATAGTACCTGTTGCTGGGGATGGCCAATGCCTATCAATTGTATCATATTTGAATGTTACCTCGATTAAAAGTCTAAGTATCAACATTTTGCAGAGCTTGTTCAGTGGGTGCGGACTGCAAGGAATGTAGAATATAAATTAGCCTCGTGCAATCAACAACAAACGTTCCCATCATAATATTGTGCTGATATTTTTGGAAGTGTCCGAGATGGAAGAATCCACGCAGGGTACCAAAGAGTTACTGTGGAGTTGCTTTGCATTTAGGATTAGCAGTCTTCAACGATCAAAGTTGTGCTCATTTGTATCTTAGATGTGGGGGTCACAGGCAAGGCCAGTGTTTTTATCCTTTCCTCGTTGCCTTTGAAAATGTGATGGAGAGACATTTTCATGAACCAGTGTGGCCCTTGTTCTGATGGATCTCCCTAAAGTGATTGCATACGGAGCTCGAAAATTTAGTTCCATTATCACTGAAGGAATGGTGATATATGATTCATAGTCAACGCTAAACGTGTAGCAGTAATGAAAGCAGAGAATTTTAAAGTACCTGGCAGAATATTTATTTTCAAGTCAGTAGAGTAGCATTGGACAAATTAATTCTCCAAACAGTTCCAAAGTACTGCCTATAGATCTCGTCTAATGGTAGGCATCATGGAATTCTGGTTTACATTTTATAAAGGAAATCACATCAGCTTTTGCTTTAAAGACTATGGAGTTATTACCATGTTTCCGTTAAATTATGATAAGCTAGGGATAAAATCGGTCACGGCTCTTTATTGTGGATATCAAGGGATATAAATATAACTGTTTTAGAAATGAATTTACTGTTGCCATTTTAATTTGAAAATGACGCACAAAGAGGTTATTCTTCTTGGTATAGCAGTTTTGTTTTGGTTGATTTGGTTCCATTGAAAGGGGCGGGGGGCGACAGTGTTCCTTGACTATTCATTAACAGTGGCCACGATTGTAAAACCAGGATGGAACAAATACACATCGAACATACATGTAATTAGTTACTCGGCAAGACAAGTTAGGTTCTTCACTTTGATCACGTTCCTGAAGCCTTTTATTTCATATTAGATCTTTAAGATATTCGCTGCATCGTAGTTCCTGAAATTATGATTCTGCAGAAATGTGAACCGTCTAAAATGCTGAAAGAAATTTCAATTGTGCAGTAATAAATAGAACAACTCTGTGCCAAAGAAAGCACTTCTTGCTTTAAGAAATTAGCTGATTTCTAATTGGTCAGATATGAATACTATATGTCCACCAATCAGAAGCTGAGATGAGCCTGGTGATCTGCACAGCCCCCTTCAATACCCAGCCGCCATCGCGTAAGATTAGACGCCGTGAAAACTAGACAACCAGCAGCTCCGGAGCATTTGTGCACGATTTCTTTCGAACAGGAGACAGCATGAGAAATCAAATGAAAACAATAGGGCAATTTTCTAAAGGGTAGAGATATTTTCTGCATCGTATTGTCCCATTTAAATCAAATCGCTGTTAAAAGGCTTTGTCTCGGGCTGAAACCATTGGAATGATTTCTCCTGGAAATGAGATATAACATATATTGGCTGCTGAAATACCAACTGATTTGCTGTTTGTTCTCCCGCTGGAATCTTGTTTGTGGACAGATTCGTTATTCTGTTCCCGAAGAATTGCAACTGGGCGCCTTTGTTGGGAATATCGCCATTGATTTGGGGTTAGATTTAAAGCAGCTGTCGGCTCGCAGTTTGCGGGTGGCGCCCAGTCCGAGGAAGCGGTATGTTGACGTAAGTTTGGAGAATGGGATTTTATTTGTGAATGAAAAAATCGACAGGGAACAACTTTGCGGGCCGAGAAACAATTGCGTTTTATCCTTCAACGTTGTGCTTGAAAATCCCCTCAGTCTGCACCAGGTGGAAGTGGAGATTCTCGATGTAAATGACAACGCTCCCAGTTTCCCCAGAAGCCAGATCCGCCTGGAAGTCTCCGAGATTATGGCACCGGGAGCGCGGTTCCCCCTCGAGGCTGCACACGATCCGGATATTGGAACTAACTCCTTACGGTCATACCAGCTCCTTCCCAATGAGTATTTCATTCTTGATGTACAAGAACGCGATAGGATAGGAAAGTTACCTGTCCTGGTACTACAGAGGGCCTTGGATAGAGAAACGATATCGGCCCATCAGTTAACGCTGCTTGCCGAAGACGGCGGGGTCCCTGTGAGATCGGGCAAGGTCCAGGTAACAATCACGGTGAAGGATGCGAACGACAACGCTCCTGTTTTCTCGCAGTCGGTTTATAAGATTAATATGTTAGAATCAGCTCCCATAGGAACTCTTATTATGACATTAAACGCCACTGATTTGGACGATGGCGGGAATGGGGAGATAACGTATGCCCTGAGCAGCCATAATTCATTTGAAGTTCGTGAATTAGTTGGGGTGAATTCCAAAACTGGAGAAATAAGACTGAAGGGGCATTTAGACTATGAACAAACCAAAACGTTTGTGATTAATATACAGGCAGTCGATAATGGTCATCCCGCAATGTCTCAGCAGTGTGATGTGTTAGTCGATGTTATGGATGTGAATGACAACGCTCCTGAACTATCTTTGACACCCTTGTCAAATGCCGTGGCAGAAAATGCTCCAACTGGAACTATCGTTGCCTTGCTCAGTGCAGAAGATAAGGATTCCGGGCAAAATGGGCAAGTACAATGTCAAATTCCGAACAAACTGCCCTTTAAGTTAGATTCATCGATAAAGAACAATTGGAAACTGCTTATACAACATATGCTGGACCGTGAAACTGCCTCCAGGTATGACATTACTGTAACTTGCACAGATGCAGGAACTCCTCTCCTCACATCCAAGAAAACGATCCGTGTGGAAGTTTCAGATGTGAATGATAACGCGCCAAGGTTTACGCAGCCAGTATACACGGCAAGGGTCATGGAAAACAACGTTATTGGGGATTCCATATTCTCCCTGACAGCCTTCGATCCAGACATAGGACAGAATGCCCGACTGAACTTTACTATCCTGAACTCATCCACAGCCAAATATGTCTCCATCAACTCACATACTGGTGTCATATTTGCTCAGAGATCGTTTGACTACGAACAATTGAAAAACTTCCAGATCCAAGTTCGGGTGCAGGATTCTGGAGACCCGCCCCTCACCAGTAACGTTACAATAGATGTTGTTATCCTTGATCGGAACGATAATGCCCCAGTTATCGTGCATCCCTTACCCGAATACGGGTCAACAGCAATGGAGACAATATCTAGGTTTGCTGAACCGGGATACCTCGTTGTCAAGGTATCAGCTACTGACGCTGACGCTGGTCAGAATGCCCGTCTGTCTTACCACATTTTTCAGGCTACCCATCGCGATCTGTTCACTATTTCAGCAGACACGGGGGAAGTTTGGACCACCCGTGTTATTGGGAGCAAGGATGCTTCAAAACAAAAGCTGGTGATTGTGGTAAAGGACAACGGAACGCCCTCACTTTCAGCCATAGTAACCATAGTATTATCTGTGTCAGGAGGTGAAACGATCTCCAGTGCCACCAGTTTATCTGAAGATCGTGACCTCTCTCTTGATCTGAACCTTTACTTAGTCATTGCATTAGGGACCACATCCACTATTTTCCTCGTGATTTTAATTATCCTTGCTATTAAAGTTAAGAAACACAGAAATGGCGTGGGATGCCCATACAGTTCTCTGAATGTCTGTTGCTGTTTCGAAACAAGAAATTCTCTAAATGGAATTCAGAAGGCCAGCAGAAGCCTTCAGATACCACCGAACTATGTTGAGGTATTCGGAGGTGATCCACTTTCTCAGAGTTTCCGTTACGAGTCGTGTTCAACATTGCAGTCCATGAAGAAAGACTTCATGTCTCCTCGAACGTGCGGACCATCTGCAGCTATTCCCTGTGCGCAAAAGAAACCGATTGGGAAACAGAATGCAGGAATGGGGAACTCTGACATGTACAACGGCAATACAAATAATGAGGTGAGGTACTTCTCAAAAGAAAACAAATCGTTTAGGAAACTCAGGCCATTGCATTTAATGGGACGAATTTAATATCTAAGTCAAAATGTATTTGTGTATAGTGACTTTGATCCACAGGTCTAATTGCCTTTTAACCTTTTATCCAAGTTGTCCATTTCTTTGTACGATAATATTTAACTCTATTGCTTTGCTACACCAGGTCCTGGAAGCCCGCATGATTCTCTTACGACTTTCTTTCCCAATTCAGTTTTATCGAAAAGCTCATTTAGTGTTAAAACTGGCCCATATTTTTCTGCACTTTATATTTTAACTGTCTTGTCAGAAACCTCACAGATACTGCTGCACATGCTTGTAGGGACAACTTACTTTGAAAGCAGCGTTTCATCTAAGAGTTATTAGGTCTCTTTGTACTTAAACTCCGAAGGAAAGTAAACAAGTAGATACCGGAAAACAGAATTTATAAAACACTATGTCCTGAAAAAACAGCAACATCTCTGGAGCGAAAACCCAGGGGTCCACGTTGCCGGCCGATGACCTTAAATCTGAAGTTGATGTAAGGTGATCAGTCTGCAAAGTTATATTTCGGTTTCTCTCCATCAGTGCTGCTTGACATGATGAGTATTTCTTTACTTTTTATGTTCTTGTTTTATGTCTAAAAAATCTAAATTACTTCATGCACTGCTCATCAACCTGAATGATTCATGCTGGACACTTTGGAACTCTCTAAGAGCTGTTGGAGTTAACTGTCCAATCTAATGGAGAATATTCCAACAAGATTCTGATTATCTCCCTCTTAGTGTGGGAAAGTATTTGTAGAGCTCCCAAAGCCCATAGAAACCAACCATGTGGTGTCCTTTCACGGCCAAAGTATGTATATAGATAATTCAAATGTCTCCCATAAATAGTCAGGTATATTTTAGCAGACATGGGATTTTGTTGTGCTATTATTTCCTTATGTACTTGCAGTTCTTCGTTGACCAGAACTGCCAGTAAATTTGGAGAAATATCACAAGGTTATTCCAATGAATTTTCCGGTGGCATCAATGAACATTTAAGGCACTTTATGTTATGCTAATCAGGCTGAAAGCTTTGATCTGAATGGTGTCGATAATTTTGGGTGTTTCCACAGTTACATATTCAGGTATACGGAAAATATTCAAGCAAAATTCTGATTTGCATCTTTCAAATGGCAGAATATAAGTTCAACCCCCTGAAGTCCAAATTCTGGTGCCCTGTCATAACCATAGCACTAACGTTGCTGGTTCAGTAGTTTGTGATAAATGGTGAAACCCATGTTGATAGGATGTGGATTCAATGATGGCAATATGAGAATTCGAGGAGAAGTGGTTGTCATACCTGTTGCTGGGATGGCCAATGCCTAGAAATTGTGTTAAATATGAATGTTACCTGAGTTAAAAGTCAAAGAATCAACATTGTGTTGTGCTTGTTCCATGTGGGTACTGACTTCCTCCTTATCGAAGGAATGTTGAATACAAATTAACACCGTGTGGTCAACGGCAAACTTTCCCACACATAATATTGTGCAGGTAGTTTTGGAAATATCCGAAATGGAAGAGTCCACGTAGAATCACAAGGCATTACTGTAGAGATGATTTATTTGGAGATTGGCAGTCTTCATCAATGTTATGCTCCTATATACCTTGGATGTGGGTGTCACAGGCAAGGCCAGCGCTTTACCCATCCCTCGTTGCCCTTGCAAAAGTGGAGGATAGACACCTTCACGAACTAGTGAGGGCCTTGTGTAGATGGATCTTCCATAAAGTTATTGCGTAAGAAGTTCCAAAATTTAGATGCAGTGTCAGTGAAGGAATGCTGATTTCCGATTCCAATTTAAACTTCAACGTATGGCAGTAATGAAACGGAAAAATGTTCAAGTGGCTGAGAGAATATTGATTTTCGATGCAGTAGAGTAGCACTGTATAAATAAATCCTACGATCATTTCTGGAGTAATGCCATTCGATCTTCTCTCATTTCAGGGCTGGAAAGAGGTTCAACAGTCGACATGATTTCATTCTGGTTTATATTTTACACAAAAGGCAATCAAATTAGCTTCTGCTTTAGAAAAAGACTATGGAGATTATTTGCATGCTAGCCCTTAAATTATGAAAATATAAAGTCCCTTGGCTATTTATTGTGGACAACACGGGTTAGAAATATATATATATTTAAGAACTAAATTACTGTTCACCTATGGGTTTGAAAATGATGGAGAAAGAGGTTATACCTCTTGGTATAGCAGTTGTAATTATTTTACTATTTGGTTCTGTTTAAATGGAGGACGACAGGGTTCCATGAGTATTAGTTAACAGGTGGCCGCGATTATAAAACCACGATGGAACAGACACACATGGGCCATACATGTGATTAGATTCCCAGCAAGACCAGTTACGTTGTTCAGTTTGATCTAGTACCTGAAGGCGTTTTTTATTCATTTTGACTTATAAAATTTTCACTGCATAGTAGTTCCTGAAACTACAGTTCTGGATCTAAATTTCTGCAAACATTTGAATCATCAAAAATGCTGAAAGAAATTTCAATTGTGCAGTGATAAATGTAAGAACTTTGTGCCAAATTAAGCGCTTCTTGCTTTAAGAAATGAGCTGAAGTCTAATTGGTCAGATATTACTACATTGTCCACCAATCAGAAGCTGAGATGTGACTGGTGATCTGCACAGCCCCCTTCAATACCCAGCCGCCATCGCGTAACATCAGACGCCGTGAAAACTGGATAACCAGCAGCGCCGAGGGATTTGTGCACGATTCAATTCGAATTGGAACCGACATAAGAACATTTAAATAAAGACAACAGAGCAATTTGCAAGAAGGTACAGATACTTTCTGCGTCGTATTTCTCCATTAAAATCAAATCGCTTTTAAAAGGCTTTGTCTCGGGTTGAAACCATTGGAATGATTTCTCCTGGAAATGAGAGATACCATATACCGGCTGGTGAAATACCAACTGTTTTGCTTCTTCTTCGCCTCTTCGGATTTTGTTTGTGGCCAGATTCGTTATTCTGTTCCCGAGGAATTGCAAGTAGGTGCCTTTGTTGGGAATATCGCCATTGATTTGGGGTTAGATTTAAAGCAGCTGTCGGCTCGCAGCTTACGGGTGGCGCCCAGTCCGAGGAAGCAGTATGTTGACGTAAATTTGGAGAATGGGATTTTATTTGTGAATAAAAAAATCGACAGGGAACAACTTTGCGGAACGAGCGCCGAATGCGTTTTATCCTTCAACGTTGTGCTTGAAAATCCCTTCAGTCTGCACCAGGTGCAAGTGGAGATTCTCGATGTAAATGACAACGCTCCCAGTTTCCCGAAAAGACAGATCCGCCTGGAAATCTCCGAGATTATTGCACCGGGAGCGCGATTCCCCCTCGAGGCCGCACACGATCCGGACATTGGAACAAATTCCGTCCAGACATACCAGCTCCTTCCGAATGAATATTTCATTCTTGATGTACAAGTACGCGATAGAATCGGGATGTTCCCGCTGTTAGTGCTGCAGGGGACCTTGGATAGAGAAATGATATCAATCCATGAGTTAACGCTGATTGCCGAAGACGGCGGAGTCCCTGTGAGATCGGGCAAGGTCCAGGTAACAATCATAGTGAAGGATGCGAACGACAACTCTCCTGTTTTCTCACAATCGGTTTATCAGGTTAATCTGTTGGAATCGGCTCCAAGAGAAACGCTGATTATTACATTAAACGCCACTGATTTGGACGATGGCCCCAATGGAGAGATAACGTATGCCCTCAGCAGCCATAATTCAGCCGAAGTTCGTGAATTAGTTGGGGTGAATTCCAAAACTGGTGAAATCAGACTGAAAGGGCGTTTAGACTATGAAAAACGAGAAACATTTATGATTAATGTACAAGCAGTCGACAATGGCGATCACGCAGTGCCTCAGCAGTGTGATGTGTTGGTGGATGTTGTCGATGTGAATGACAACGCTCCTGAGCTGTCGTTGACATCCTTGTCAGATGCCGTGGCAGAAAATGCTCCCATTGGAACTATAGTTGCCTTGCTCAGTGCAGAAGATAAGGATTCCGGGCAAAATGGGCAAGTACAATGTCAAATTCCGAATAAACTACCTTTTAAGTTGGATCCATCGATAAAGAACAATTGGATACTGCTTATACAACATATGCTAGATCGTGAAACTACCTCAAGCTATGACATTACTGTAACTTGCACAGATGCAGGAAATCCTCCCCTCACATCCAAGAAAACGATCCGTGTGGAAGTTTCAGATGTGAATGATAACGCGCCAAGTTTTACACAGCCCGTATACACGGCAAGGGTCATGGAAAACAACGTTATTGGGGATTCCATATTCTCGCTGACAGCCTTCGATCCAGACACAGGACAGAATGCCCGAATGAACTTTACCATCCTGAATTCATCCGCAGCCAAATATGTCTCCATCAACTCACAGACTGGTGTCATATTTGCTCAGAGATCGTTTGACTACGAACAATTGAAAAACTTCCAGATCCAAGTTCGGGTGCAGGATTCTGGAGACCCGCCCCTCAGCAGTAACGTTACAATAGATGTTGTTATCCTTGATCGGAACGATAATGCCCCAGTGATCGTGCATCCCTTACCCCAATACGGGTCAACAGCAATGGAGACAATATCCAGGTTTGCTGAACCGGGATACCTCGTTGTCAAGGTATCAGCCACTGACGCCGACGCTGGTCAGAATGCCCGTCTGTCTTACCACATTCTTCAGGCTACCCATCGCGATCTGTTCACTATTGCAGCAGAGACGGGGGAAGTTTGGACTACCCGTGGTATTGGGAGCAAGGATGCTTCAAAACAAAAGCTGGTGATTGTGGTAAAGGACAACGGAACGCCCTCACTTTCAGCCACAGTAACCATAGTATTTTCCGTGACAGGAGGTGAAACGATCTCCAGTGCCACCAGGTTATCTGAAGATCGTGACTTCTCTCTTGATCTGAACCTTTACTTAGTTATCTCATTAGGGACCACATCCATCATTTTTCTCGTGATTTTAATCATTCTTGCCATTAAAGTTCATAAAAACAGAAATGGCGTTGGATGCCAATATAGTTGTCGGAATGTCTGTTGCTGTTTCGAAACAAGAAATTCTTTAAATGGAATTCAAAAAGCCAGCAGAAGCCTTCAGATACCACCGAACTATGTTGAGGTATTCGGAGGTGATCCACTTTCTCAGAGTTTCCGTTACGAGTCGTGTTCAACACTGCAGTCCATGAAGAAAGACTTCACAACTCCTCAAACATGCAGACCATCTTCAGCTATTCCCTGTACGCAAAAGAAGCCGGTTGGGAAAGAAAATGCAGGAATGCTGAACTCTGCCAGCTACAACTGCAATACAAATAATGAGGTGAGCTACTTCGCAAAAGAATTCGTTTTGGAAACTCGGGCCGTGCGTTTACTGGGACGAATTTAATATCTAGTTCAACATGTCTTTCTGCATACTGATTTTGATCCACAAGTCTAATTGCCATGTATTCTTTTTATCCGAATTGCTCATGTCTTTGTACGATTATATGTAACTCTAATGTGTTGCTCCCCTGGGTCCTGTTAGCCCGCAAATGCTCTTTCGAATTTGTATCCCATTTGAAGTTGATCGAAATGCTCAGTGAGTGTTAAAACTGGCCAATATTTTCTGTACTTAATATTTTAACTGTCTTGCGAGAAACCTCGAGCATACTTTTGCATATGCTTGTTCTGAGTACTGCCTTTGAAAGCAGCAGGTCATCTCAGATGTATTAGGTCACTTTGTACTTAAAATCCGAAGGAAAGTAAACAAGTAGATACTGGAAAAAGGAATTTATAAAACACTATTTACTGAAAACATAGCCACATCTATGGATCGAAAACCCAAGAGTCCACGTTTCCGGCCGATGACCTTAAATCAGAAGTGGATGTAAGGTGATCAGTCTGAAATGTTATATTTGAGGTTCTCTCCATCAGTGCTGCTTGGCATAATGATTATTTCTTTTACTTGTATGTTCTTGTTTCATGTCTAAAGTATGTAAAGTACTTTATGCACTGCTAATCAACCTGGTAGCTTTGTTCTGGACACTATGGAACCCTCTTAGTGTGGGTGGAGTTACCTGTCCAGTCTAATGGCGAATCTTCTGACAAGATTCTTAGTTTTAGAAAGTCCACGGAGAGCTCCCAAACCCCACAGATAAAAAAAACATCTGGTGTCCTGTCACAGCCAAAGTATGAATGTAACTTATTCTAATGTTTCTGGTAAATATTGAGGTATATTTTAGTATGGGACTTTGTCGTGCTGTTACTTCCTTATGATTTTGCATTTGTTCGTTGCCAGAACTGGGAGAATATTTTTAGATGTATCACACGGTTATTGCAGTGAATTCTGCGATGGACTGAATGAACATTTAAGGCATTTTATGTACTACTAATCAACTGAAAGCATTGAAGTGAATGCTGTCGAGAATTCTGGGTGTTGCTGCAGTTACATATTCAGGTATTTGGAAAATATTCAAGCAAAATTTCGATTTGTAGCTTTCAAATGGCAGAATATAAGTGCAACCCCCTGAAGTCCAAATTCTGGTGCCCTGTCATAACCATAGCCCTAATGTTGCTGGTTCAGTAGTTTGTGATAAATGGTGAAACCCATGTTAACAGGATGTGGATACAATTTTGGCAATGTGAGTTAATTCGAGGGGAATTGGTTGTCATACCTGTTGTTGGGGGTGGCCAATGCCTTGCAATTGTGTTAAATATGACTGTTACCTGAGGTAAAAGTCAAAGCATCAACATTGTGTTGGGCTTGTTCCATGTGGGTACGGACTTGCTCCTTATCGAGGGAATGTTGAATATAAATCAACATTGTGTGGTCAACAGCAAACTTTCCTACACATATTATTGTGCAGGTATTTTCGGAAGAGTCCTAGATGGAAGAGTCTGCACAGAGTCTTCAACAATCAATGTTATTCTTCTATGGATCTTGGATGTGGGTATCACAGGCAAGGCCAGCGCTTTACCCATTCCTTGTTGCCCTTGAAAAAGTGGAGGATAGACACCTTCACGAACTAGTGAGGTCCTTGTGCAGATGGATCTTCCGTAAAGTTATTGCGTAAGAAGTTCCAAGATTTAGTTCCAGTATCAGTGAAGGAATGCTGATATATGATTCCCACTTAAATTTGAATGTACAGCTGTAATGAAACTAGAGAATGTTCAGGTACCTGAGAGAATATTGATTATCGAGTCAGTGGAGTAGCATTGTATAAATAAATCCTACGATTATTTCTGGAGTAATGCCATTCGAACTCGTGTTATTTCAGGACTGGACCGAGATTTAATAGACGACGTGATGGCATTCTCGTTTAGATTTTAAACAAGAGGCAATTACATTAGCTTTAGCTTTAGAAAAAAGACTATGGATATTATTTGCATGCTTAAATTATGAAAAGCTATGGATAAAATCTAAGTCATTCGGCTATTTATTGTGGACACCACGGGATAGAATATAATTATTTTCGAAATAAATTACCATTGACCTATCCGTTTGAAAATGACGCAGAAAGAGATTATTCCTCTTGGTATAACAGTTGTATTATTTTTATGTGGTTCTCTTCAAATGGAGGACGACAGGGTTCCATGAGTATTAATTAACAGGTGGCCACGATTGTAAAACCACGATGAAACAAGCACAAATGGAACATACATGTGATTAGATTCCCAGCAAGACGAGTTACGTTGTTCAGTTTTATCTAGTTCCTGAGGGATTTTTTTTTCATATTTGATCTATAAAATATTCACTGCATCGTAGTTCCTGAAACCACGGTTCTGGAGCTAAACTTCTGCAAAAATTTGTATCATCAAAAATGCTGTAAGAAATTTCAATTGTGCAGTAATAAATACAAAAACTCTGTGCCAATTTCAGCGCTTCTTGCTTTAAGAAATGAGCTGATTTCTAATTGGTCAGATATGAATACTACCTCGTCAACCAATCAGAAGCTGAGATGTGACTGGTGATCTGCACAGCCCCCTTCAATACCCAGCCGCCTTCGCGTAAGATCAGACGCCGTGAAAACTGGATAGCCCGCAGCTCCGGAGGATTTCAACACGATTCATTTCGAATTGGAAACAACATGAGAACATTTAAATGAAGACAACAGGGCAATTTGCAAAAAGGTACAGATATTTTCTGCATCGTATTCGTCCCATTAAAATCAAATCGCTGTTAAAAGGCTTTGTCTCGGGTGGAAACCATTGGAATGATTTCTCCTGGAAATGAGAGATACCATATACCGGCTGGTGAAATACCAACTGTTTTGCTTCCTCTTCACCTCTTGGTACTTTGTTTGTGGCCAGATTCGTTATTCTGTTCCGGAGGAATTGCAACTGGGCGCCTTTGTTGGGAATATCGCCATTGATTTGGGGTTAGATTTAAAGCAGCTGTCGGCTCGCAGTTTGCGGGTGGCGCCCAGTCCGAGGAAGCGGTATGTTGACGTAAATTTGGAGAATGGGATTTTATTTGTGAATGAAAAAATCGACAGGGAACAGCTTTGCGGAACGAGCGCCGAATGCGTTTTATCCTTCAACGTTGTGCTTGAAAATCCCCTCAGTCTGCACCAGGTGGAAGTGGAGATTCTCGATGTAAATGACAACGCTCCCAGTTTCCCCAAAAGCCAGATCCGCCTGGAAATCTCCGAGATTATTGCACCAGGTACGCGATTTCCCCTCGAGGCCGCACACGATCCGGACTTTGGAACAAACTCCGTACAGACATACCAGCTCTTTCCGAATGAATATTTCATTCTTGATGTACAAGTACACGATAGAATCGGGATGTTCCCGCTGTTAGTGCTGCAGGGGACCTTGGATAGAGAAATGATATCAACCCACGAGTTAACGTTGCTTGCCGAAGACGGCGGAGTCCCTGTGAGATCGGGCAAGGTAGAGGTAACAATCATAGTGAAGGATGCGAACGACAACTCCCCTGTTTTCTCGCAATCGGTTTATAAGGTTAATCTGTTGGAATCGGCTCCAAGAGAAACGCTGATTTTTACATTAAACGCCACTGATTTGGACGATGGCCCCAATGGCGAGATAACGTATGCCCTCAGCAGCCATAATTCAGCAGAAGTTCGTGAATTAGTTGGGGTAAATTCCAAAACTGGCGACATCAGACTGAAGGGGCGTTTAGACTATGAACAACGCGAAACATTTATGATTAATATACAGGCCGTCGATAATGGCCCTTACGCAGTGCCTCAGCACTGTGATGTGTTAGTCGATGTTATGGATGTGAATGACAACGCTCCTGAACTATCGTTGACATCCTTCTCAAATGCCGTGGCAGAAAATGCTCCAATTGGAACTATCGTTGCCTTGCTCAGTGCAGAAGATAAGGATTCCGGGCAAAATGGGCAAATACAATGTCAAATTCCGAACAAACTGCCCTTTAAGTTAGATTCAACTGTAAAGAACAATTGGAAACTGATAATACAACAAATGCTGGATCGTGAAACTACCTCAAGCTATGACATTACTGTAACTTGCACGGATGCAGGGATGCCTCCCCTCACATCCAAGAAAACGATTCGTTTGGAAGTCTCAGATGTAAACGATAACGCGCCAAGGTTTACGCAGCCAGTATACACGGCAAGGGTCATGGAAAACAACGTCATTGGGGATTCCATATTCTCCCTGACAGCCTTCGATCCAGACACAGGACAGAATGCTCGAATGAAGTTTACCATCCTGAATTCATCCGTCGCCCCATATGTCTCCATCAACTCACAGACTGATGTCATATTTGCTCAGAGATCGTTTGACTATGAACAATTGAAAAACTTCCAGATCCAAATTCAGGTGCAGGATTCTGGAGACCCGCCCCTCAGCAGTAACGTTACAATAGATGTTGTTATCCTTGATCAGAACGATAATGCCCCAGTGATCGTGCATCCCTTACCCCAATACGGGTCAACAGCAATGGAGACAATATCCAGGTTTGCTGAACCGGGATACCTCGTTGTCAAGGTATCAGCCACTGACGCCGACGCTGGTCAGAATGCCCGTCTGTCTTACCACATTTTTCAGGCTACCCATCGCGATCTGTTCACTATTTCAGCAGACACGGGGGAAATTTGGACTATCCGTGGTATTGGGAGCAAGGATGCTTCAAAACAAAAGCTGGTGATTGTTGTAAAGGACAACGGAACGCCCTCACTTTCAGCCACAGTAACCATAGTATTATCTGTGACAGGAGGTGAAACGATCTCCAGTGCCACCAGTTTATCTGAAGATCGTGACTTCTCTCCTGATCTGAATCTTTACTTAGTTATAGCATTAGGGTCGACATCCATCATTTTCCTCGTGATTTTAATTATCCTTGCCATTAAAGTTCATAAAAGCAGAAATGGTGTGGGATGCCAATACAGTTCTTTAAATTTCTGTTGCTGTTTCGGAACAAGAAATTCTCTGAATGGAATTCAAAAGGCCAGCAGAAGCCTTCAGATACCACCAAACTATGTTGAGGTATTCGGAGGTGATCCACTTTCTCAGAGTTTCCGTTATGAGTCGTGTTCAACATTGCAGTCCGTGAAGAGAGACTTCACAACTCCTCGAATGTGCGCACCATCTGCAGCTATTCCATGTACCCAAAAGAATCCTATTGGGAAAGGAAATGCAGGAATGTTAAACTCTGATATCTACAACTGCAATACAAATAATGAGGTGAGCTACTTCGCAAAATAAAATAAATCGTTTTGGAAACTCGGGGCATTGCGTTTACTGGGACGAATTTAATATCTAGTTGAACATGTATCTGATTTTGATCCATATGCCTAATTGCCATGTATTCCTTTTATTCTGAAGGGTCAGGTTTTGATACGATTATATGTAACTCTAATGAGTTGCTCCATCAGGTCCTGGAAGTCCACATGTGTCTCTTCCGACTTCCTGGCCCAACTGAAGTTTATTGAAGTGCTCAGTGTGTGCTATAACTTGTTCACATTTTCTGCACTTTATATTTCAACTTTCTTGTGAGAAACTACGAAGCTACTGCTGAACATGCTTGTTGTGAGTACTTCCTATGAAAGCAGCAGTTCATCCCAGTTTTATTAGGTCACCTTGTAGCTCAATTTCGAAGGGGAAAACCATATAGATGCTGGAAAGCGGAAATAAAAGAAACACCATATACTGAAAATACAGCAGCATCTGTGGAGCGAGAACAAACAGCAAGTTTCCAGTCGATTACATTAAATCAGAACTCAATGTTAGCTGATCAGTCTGGACAGTTATATCTGGGCTTCTCTCCATCAGTGCTGCTTGATATGTGAGCATTTCCATATGTTTTATTGTTTCATTGTTGGACTTCACAGGAATTGCAGAAGAGTTGACCTAAGATCGCTTTAGTGTTTCAAAGTTAATAATTTAATATGCGTTAGCGTCCTCAAGAAACTGGAGTAAGATTCAATATAACTATTTATTTACACAGTAGTAAATTGCTTTCCCTCGTCCTACGTGAAGGCATGGAATCTCCCCTTTTCTGGAGAATATGCCGTGGAGCCAGTCGTGCAATCCATCAATTTATATTCTGTTGAAGTTTTATGTTACATAGGTGACGCACATTTCTGAAATCTGGTGACTCTGTACAATCTCCTGGTTCAGGGACAGTGAAGGGTGGACAGTAAGAGCTGGCGTTGCCAGTGGCGTCCACATCCAGTGATTTTTTTTTAAAAGAAAATTGACTATTAGCAGTGAAAAGATTAATGGTAATTTGATCATTTGGTATGAAATCAATCAAACCCTAGTTACAAAATCAAAGGGAATAGTGTTCAGGTGCAACGTTCGACTTTTATCTCTCGGATTTCTATTTTAATTAGCGAATTTTGAAAGTTTACGTAACCAAAATCAAAGTTCTCCATTGCACCATGAGATTGTAGGGTTTGAATCACCAAGCCTGGTCACAATGAACGAAATCACCATGACCTGTTGATGCTTTCCATAGAATTACATCTGTATTAGCCAGCAAGATAATGCAGTGCCAATATTCAAAGCTAATGTATTGATAGTAAGGCATCAATCCACTGGAATATTTATGACATGTGATATTGATCATTGCAAATATCAGCAGGCAGCCCCTATTCTGAGATGGTATTTTCAAGAAAAGCCTGAAACCTACAAATAGAGTGACGTTTTGTTGAGATATAACTAAACTAGAATGGACGAAGTTAACTTAGAATTGTCAGTGGATGTTTGACAACAATCCGCTTGGAGATGTGTGGTAGTGTTGAAGGTTGCCTTGATGAAATAAGAGTTGTTTTAGTGCCAGAAGATACTGGTTGCTTCTGTCTCTTTGGATAATTTTCAAGGATCGTTATTCGATCTTTAGCAATGATTCTGCATCTTATAGCTGTGTTATTACTTTTCACTATCATAAAACCTTGTGAAGACACGTTGAGACTTCACGAATAGTTTCCACTTGTAAGGTTCTGAGTAAGAGTTGCATTGACATATTGAAACCCATATCATAATGTGCATAAATTAAGCTTACAGATACATGACTACATATCACCAAACGGGAGTACAAGAAGGAAATCTCCACTGGCATGGGTTCAAAAAGCTAAAAGGAAATGAATGGATGTGGTCGTGCAATTACTGCATCAGAGCATCATGCCAGTATGAAAGGATTAGTATTGCAAATTGAGAATGAAGATGTATTTGTACCTTCTAAGGTATGACAGGTTACACTGACATTATAAAACATTACTTTCATGCCTATTTCTGGAACTTGAATCTCCAACTATCAGTGCAAGTTACATTTAAACTGTTGAAATAATTGGATCTCAGAGCGGGACAAGGGTAGCAAAGCATTAAATCCTCTATAATCAAGCAAGGTTACCAATTTTAGAGGTTAGTAGGTGTCGCAAAGGGAATGGACTTTATTGTTAGCTCTTTAGCGCCATAATTTAATGGTCATTGACATATTGTAGGGATGGAACACAAGAAAGGCAATAGTACCGATTAGTTTATTTTTACAGATCGAGGGGCCGTAATTTATCCTTACGAAGACAATAAGTTGGAGCAAATGGATTAGGAAACCATGGTGGAATTAACTATGGTATACCTGGATGATAAATGGAATTACACGAATGCACCCAATAAGTCAAGCCAGTTCATTACGTTCATAAGTATTATATGTTTATTTTGAGCAGCTTTCTGCAGAGGACCTTGAAAATGTTCATTGAGAATCAGTTCGAGATTTTTTCACAACAGGCCAAGACGTGCAGAATACTGAAAGAAACCTTAAATATAAATTTAAACTGTGCAACTATAAATACAACAATTCTGTGCTGATTTAGGACAACGCGGCTTTAAGAAATGATGTGCATCATGATTCGCTGAATATCAATGCGCCCGTGTTCACCAATCAGAAGCTAAGATGTGTTTGGCGATCCGGACTGCCCCCGACATTACCCAGCCACCGCGTATGTGAGATCAGACTCGGTGAAAAATTGCATAGCCAGCAGCTCGTATGATTTTTTTTCGCGAGAATCCACTGGTAACTTTGAACAAAATCAGAAGATGAGCATGATATGAACCGTGCGATTTATGATTCGGCAGGAGTGTGGAACATCGTGGTTTAAATATTTGAAAAATCTAAATAAAGGAACGATTAATGGTGGCGTCACGTCCTAAAAAACGTTGGAATGCTTTACACTGGAAATGTGGTACAAAATATATTGGCTGCTAAAATATCGATTGTTATACTGCGTGTTCTCTTCGTGGAGTATAGTTTCGGGGACGATTCATTATTCGATTCCTGAAGAGCTGCAACTGGGCGCCTTTGTTGGGAATCTCGCAGACGATTTGGGTTTAGATATAAAGCAGCTTTCGATACGTGGTTCTCGGATCGTGTCCGGTCCCAATAAATTATATATGGACATCAATTTGGACAATGGAATTTTATTTGTGAAGGAAAACATTGACAGAGAACGGCTGTGTGAATCGAGCCTCTTTTGTGCGTTATCATTAGATGTTTTGCTCGAAAATCCCCTCAAATTGTATCAGGTTTCTGTGGAGATTCTCGATGTAAATGACAATGCTCCCACTTTCCCGGAGAGCCAAATCCGCCTTGAAATCTCAGAGCTGGCAGCACCGGGAGCGCGATTCCTTCTCGAGTCTGCGCTTGATGCGGATGTTGGAACCAACTCCTTGCAAACCTACAAGCTCCAGCCGAACGAATATTTCTTTCTGGATGTGCAAGTGCGCAATGGGAATGAGATGTCACCAGTATTGGTGCTGCAGAGTCCCTTGGACAGAGAAAAAGAATCTGTCCACAAATTAGTTTTGGTTGCGGAAGATGGCGGGGTCCCTTTAAGGTCAGGTAGCGTTCAGCTTACCATCACGGTGAAGGATGCAAACGATAACGTGCCTATTTTCCCTCAGTCGGTTTACAAGGTCAGCCTATTGGAGTCTGCACCCAAAGGAACGCTTATTATCAAATTAAACGCGACTGACCTGGACGATGGTCCCAATGGAGACATTATCTACTCGTTCAGCAGCCATAATTCTGCTAGAGTACGGAAGCTTTTTGATGTTCATTCCAAAACTGGCGAAATCATATTGAAAGGGAATTTGGATTATGAAGAAAGTAGCACAATTGAGATTAACATACAAGCAAAGGACTTGGGATTGAACTCAATGGCTGTGTATTGTGACGTGTTGTTGGAAATTGTCGATGCCAACGATAATGCACCTGAGGTGACGCTCACATCCCTATCGAGTAAAGTTTTGGAAGATGCCCCCAGTGGGACGGTAGTTGTCTTGTTCAGTGTAGTAGACAAAGATTCGGGACAAAACGGACACGTACAATGTCAAATTTCAAAGGAACTGCCCTTTAGACTCGATTCATCTTTGAAGAATTATTATGGGCTGCTTATTGACCAACAGTTGGATCGCGAAAATACCTCCAGGTATGATGTTACTATAACATGCACGGATGAAGGAATCCCTCCTCTCACATCCATGAAAACAGTTCGCGTTGAGGTTTCAGATGTAAATGACAATGCGCCACGATTTATGCAGCCCATGTACACGGCAAACATCATGGAGAATAATGTTATTGGTGCGTCCATATTACGTTTAAATGCATTCGATCCTGATGTAGGACAGAATTCCAGATTGAAGTTTTCTATTCTGGAGTCTCATCTTCAGGACAACCAGGCAAATTCTTATGTCTCTATTAACTCAGAGACTGGCGTCATATTTGCTCAGAGATCTTTTGACTACGAACAATTGAATATCTTCCAGATCCAAGTTGAGGTTCAGGATTGCGGAGTCCCGCCCCTCAGCAGCAACGTTTCAGTGAAGGTTATTATCCTTGATCAGAATGACAACGCCCCAGTGATCTTGAATCCTTTCCCCGAATATGGGTCAACAACAACAGAATCAATATCCCGGTTTGCAGAACCAGGATACCTAGTTGTCAAGTTATCAGCCACTGATGGTGACAGTGGTCAAAATGCCTTGCTCTCTTTCCAAATTTTTCAGGCTACCCATCATGACCTTTTTACTATTTCACCAGAGACTGGCGAAATTTGGACTATCCGTCGAATTATGAGCAAGGATGCCTCTAAGCAAAGGCTGGTGATTGTGGTAAGAGACAATGGAACCCCTTCACTTTCGGCGTCTGTGACCATATTATTGACTGTAGTCGGCACTGTGAGTGAAACATCCTCCAGTGTCAACAGTTCCCCTAAAAATTCCGTGTTCACTCACGATCTTAGCTTTTCCTTGGTCATAACATTTGGGGTAACATCTCTCATTTTCTTTGTTATTTTACTTATCCTTGTTGTTAAGGTTCATAAAAACAGACAAGGATTGGGAGGACAGCACAGTTCCTGTTGCTGCTTTGGAGAAAGAAATTCTCTGAATGGAATTCAGAAGGCCAGCAGAAGCCTGCAGATACCTCCGAATTATGTCGAGGTGTTCGGAGGCGATCCCCTTTCTCAACAATTTCGTTACGAGTCATGTTCAACTTTGCAGTCGACGAACGTCAAAGCATGTGGGCAACCTGGTGACAATCATTATATGCAGAATGAGTTTTTCAGGAAAGACAAACCTGAAAGGGCGAACATGGACAATTACAGCAGCATTGTAAACAATGAGGTGAGGCCCTTCTTAAAAGCAATTAGATACACTCAATTGGTTTAGTTTAGATATGTTTGAGGATCGCTGGATGGAACTCGGTTTCCAGGCTCCTTTTTTCATTTTTTTTCATCAGAATACGAGTCTGACCAAAATACAGAGACAATGGTGATTTTCCCCCTCTGTTTGACTTTTTTTACAATTATCTTCACCAGTGATCTACGTATGTTGAGTCATTGAGCATATTCAAGACGGGTGGATAGATTTTTTGTGTACAGCAGAATCAAAGATTATGGGGACATAGAGCTAAGGTCCAAAGGTGAAATCTGCTGTGATCATGATGAATTGTGGAGCAGGGTCCAGGGACTCTATGAAGTAGTTCAGTTGTTATTTCTGATGCTCCTTGTGCCCGTATCTCTCTGCAGTTGCTCATATTTTTTTACAAAGAGATTATCAAATCTTTTTTTAAAGTGTTTTCTGGAGATCCACGTGACTTCATGGATACTCTTAAAACATACGAGCATATTTTGAATTTCTGCATGTTGAGGTTATCCCGCACTGTCTGTGTATATTTACGTTTTGGCAATGTGAGGAAGAACTCTCAGCATGTTTATTACCAGACATGCGCAGAACAATTTCCTTGTGAGCAACATTAGATATCCATTCAGGAATTGCAAACAGGTTACTTAATATCTAAACCTGATGTAGATCCAATGGCTGGAATTATTTCAATATGCCGACAAATGTCCTTTCCCCTCGTTATGCTTTGAATAAGTTAAATGACGATACTAATGGCCATAGCATTCTGTTCGGAAAATAGCTTTTTTTTTTGCCCATATTGTGTCAGCCACTGCATCAAGAAAATTAAATATGTTATTACTTTGAGAAATTTTTATACGGCTGGGGGCTTCAGATTGGAATGTTTTGCTCAGTAAACGTTTCATTATTCATTTACGCCAGGTATTAACCAGAATTGCATAGAGTTGCACCAGGTGTTTACAGGTGATGAACTCAATGTATTTTAACTCATCTTTTCCCTGTCAGCCAAGGTCCATTCTGCTTTTAATCCGTTACCGGTATCATAATTCCCAACGTTTTCTGTTCACAGAGTAATTTCAAAATTAGATCATAACATATTGCCTCTGTGGTTGAGAATGGAATAGCTATTATGATGCCATTTGTCATGTTTAGTTGAATAAAGTGGGTTTAGTGGCGAAATAACCAGATAAAGTAAGGGTTCATAAGAACAATATGAATATACGTATATTGTACAGCGAGAGGGAAATATTATTAAATGTATTCGTTATAAAACATTTTCCCAGGATTAATTTAACAAATAAGATCATAATTATAAGGGGAAACGAAAATCGGATTTTTAACTGCACAATTGTAAATGCTAATTTTAACCAAATAATTTGAGAAGACATTGCAGCTTTAAGAAACGCTCAGTGCAAGGATTGGTTGAACGCGAGGGACTCCGTTGGCCAATCAAGAGCAGCGATGCGACTGGAGATCTTGACTGCCCCCTTTCCTCCCCATCCACCGTCACAGACGATCAGACACTGTGAAAACCTGAATGGCGGACTGCGAAATGTTTGCTTGGTTTATTCGGCTACTCAGGAGCTTCAGAGAAACAAGAAAAAATCTCAACGGCTCGCAACCTCAGTTTTTTTGTGCCTTGTAACGCTTGTTCACCAAGGAGATGATATATCAAGAAATTAATTTTCAGGACTGAACCAACGGCGCCGTATAGCGCTGAAGCGATTGGAATGATTTGTGCCGGCGATGGGATATTATCAAATATTTTGGAGGCTAAACTGGCAACTGTTGTGTTGTTTTTTCTTTGACTGGGCCGTGGCTTCTGGACAGATTCGTTATTCGATTCCTGAAGAGCTGCAACTGGGCGCCTTTGTTGGAAATATCGCAGACGATCTGGGGCTACGTGCAAAGGAGCTCTCAGCTCGCAATTTTCAGATTTTGCCTGGTTCCCGGAAACAGTACTTGGAGGTAAATTTAGACAATGGAATTATGTTTGTTACAGAGAAAATCGACAGGGAGCAGTTGTGTGGAACGAGCCTCACGTGCATTTTGTCTTTGGAGGCTGTGGTCGAAAATCCATTGACTGTGTATCACATCGAAGTGGAGATTCTGGATGTAAACGACAATGTTCCCAGTTTCGCGAATAGCCAGTTTCGCCTTAAAATCTCGGAGCTAGCTGCACCGGGAGCGCGCTTTCCCCTGGAATGTGCACACGATCCGGACGTTGGAACTAATTCCCTGCAAACCTACCAGCTGACTGCTAACGAATATTTCGTATTAAATATTGACTCGCGCGGTGGGGACGGTAAGTTGCCAGTATTAGTGCTCGAACGGCCTTTGGATAGAGAAAAGCAAGCGACACATAAGTTGGGACTGCTAGCCAAAGACGGGGGAATTCCTGCAAAAACCGGCACTGCTGAAATAATAATTGTAGTGCAGGACGAAAACGACAACGCACCCGTCTTCCCAAACTCCGTTTACAGAATTAGTCTCAGAGAAAATGTGCCCAAAGGAACACTGGTTATCAAATTAAATGCCACTGATTTAGATGATGGCTCGAATGGAGACATATTGTACTCATTCAGTAGTCACACGTCTGCTGTAGTCCGTGAGTTATTTTCCGTGGATTCCAAAACAGGGGAAATCAGAGTCAAAGGAAATTTGGACTATGAGAAAGACAGTATATTTGAAATTAACGTACAGGCATTGGACCAGGGTACTAATCCAAGTGCCGGATACTGTCACGTTCTGGTTAATATTGTCGATGTCAATGATAACGCCCCTGAAGTGAAGTTAACCTCTTTATTCAGCCCTGTCCGTGAAGATTCACCACCCGGGACTGTGGTTGCTCTGATCGGTGTATCGGACTATGACTCTGGAGAAAATGGGCAGGTGGAGTGTGAAATCACAGCCAGACTACCCTTCGTGCTGGATTCGTCTTTAAGGAATTATTACAGATTACTTACTCATGAGTTGCTGGACAGAGAAAATACCTCAAGCTATGACATTCCTATCGTGTGCAGTGATTTGGGGTCTCCTCCTCTCACATCCAGGAAAATCATTACAATGGAAGTTTCGGATATTAATGACAATGCGCCGCACTTTACGCAGCCTTCCTATACGGCATACGTGATGGAGAACAACGCCATAGGGGCGTCAATCATCACAGTGACAGCTCTTGATCCAGACTTGAGCCAGAACTCCCAAATATTTTACTCAATTCTGGAAAGACAATCACTGAACGAGCCCGTGTCCAATTATATCAGTGTGAATTCCAAAAACGGTGTTATATTTGCTCAGAGAACTTTCGATTACGAGCAACTCAAAAACTTTCAGATACAGGTCCAGGCCATGGACTCTGGAGACCCGCCACGTACTGTCACCACTTTGTTGGATGTAATTATCCTCGATCAGAATGACAACGCCCCAGTGATCGTGCACCCTGCCACAGAGTATGGCTCAACAGCACTGGAGACAATATCCCGCCTTGCAGAGCCAGGCTACCTGGTCACCAAGATCACTGCCACAGATGCTGACTCAGGACAGAATGCACGGCTCTCTTACCAGATTCTCCAATCAACTGACGCCGGACTTTTCACCATCTCACCTGATACAGGAGAAATTTGGACAATCCGTGGCTTCGCGAGGAAAGATGCAAACAAGCAAAGGCTGGTTGCTGTGGTAAATGATAATGGGACGCCGTCACTTTCTGCTACAATGACTCTCATCTTATCGGTGGCAGAAGATGATACAGAAATTCTTTCTCGTGTGAACAACTTGTCTGAAGATGCTGGGTTGACTGGTGATATAACCTTCTACTTTGTTATCGCTTTAGGGATAATCTCGTTCACTTTCTTTGTCATTTTAATCGGTCTTGCCGTCACAGTTTACAAAAACAAAAATGGTTTTGGCGGCTATACCTGCTCCCTGGATACATGCTGTTGCTTTCCAGCAAGAACCTCGCTGAATGGCTTCCAAAAGGGCGGGAGAACTCTCCATATACCCCCGAATTATGTTGAAGTATTTGGGGGCGATCCTCTTTCTCAAAGGTTCCGCTACGGGACCTGCTCCACTTCCAAATCGACCAAGGGAGATTTCTTGTACTCCAACGGGTGCAGTAATGATGTCGGGGGTGAAATTGCGTGCAATAATGAACAGTCACAATCAGCACATTCTGACAATTGTAGCAAAATTAGCAAGGTGAGACAGTTGTGTAACTTTGCTGGTCCATAAATGCACATTGTAAACTTTATATGACCGCGCTGAATTGCTTTGCGCTTTTCCCAAGCAACACACAAAAAGCTGAAGGAACTCAGCGGGTCAGGCAACATCTATGGAGGGAAATGGACAGTCGATGTTTCGGGTGGAGACCCTTCATTAGGACTGGCTGATATCAAGCCTAATCCTGACGAAGGTTCTCGACCCAAAACGTCAGCTGTTCATTTTCCTTCACAGATGCTTCCTGACTTGCTGTTCCTCCAGATTTGTGCGTGTTGCTCCAGATTCCCAGCATATGCAGTCTCTTGTGTGTCCATTGCGCTTTTCCTAATTGCTGTGCGCAGAATAAACTTCACACTTTTCGTGACACCATTCAGATTGATTCAGCATTAACAATTTATGAAATAATTCTGGTTGTTTTTGCAGTTTCTCCTACTTATGCAATTAATTGGTCGTATAATTGTGTGTTGTAGGTGACATCAGTTCGTTGCAGGTGTAAGATAAAACTTCATTGCTATCTGATAGAGAGTAGATGTTCAACCATCGGTCAGACTTGAACGTGATGTCAGGTACATTGTTCATCTGGATTGATATATAACAAATCATAACGAACACTTGATATCAGCTAATATATTAGGAAATGCTGTTCAGCTTTGATTGGTTTCTGTTCCCTCTGATGACGATGTGATGTCATCACACTGTTGGAACAGATATATGCGCTTTATAATTCTCATAATCACGTGATCTAAATGGAAGCGGGTGAAGTAAGAACCAGCACTGTTTGTGTGTGTGTGTGTGTGTGTGTGTGTGTGTGTGTGTGTGTGTGTGTGTGTGTGTGTGTGTGCGCGCGCGCGCGTGTGTACGTACGGGGTGTATGTCGAAGTAAGGGTGAACAATCAATTAATCATGTAATTCGCATGCATTGGACTGGAGTAGACACGATCAGGCGAATTTCATCCTTATTGGCCACAAACATGTATAATTATATCGATGTTAACATAACAGTATAGGAACACACAGCATGGTAACGGGAGTAGGCTATTCGTGAGTGCAACTAGACAAAGCCGTTCCTTATCTGGTTCCACCCACCACCTCTCCTATCAGATACCATAATCTGCAGTCCTTTGTTGTCTCCATTTATAACTTCCCAGCCCCTGACACTATTTCCACCACCACCCACCCACCATCCCACCTGACTCCATCTGCCCATCAAGCCTTCCTCACCTGGATCCACCTATCGGTCATTACCTTCTGCGACACCCCTCCCCCCTCATCTTTATACTGGCTCTCTCCCCTTAACACACTCAGTCCTGGCACAGAGTCTCGTCCTGAAACGTGAGCTATTCCTCTATATTCAGAGATGCTGCTTGACCCGCTGAGTTCCTCCAGCAGTTTTTTTGTTTGCTTTTGGCCTGCTCCACCATTCAACAAGATTATGGCTGATTATTTATCTCAGCGCCACTTTCACGCACCAGCCTCACATGCCTTGATTGCCTTAATATCTAAAACATCTGAGAAAGAAAGTAATCTGTGTGTGGTAATAAAAGGTATTTAGATTCCATCTGGGATAGCAAGTCCAAATGTCGGGCCTTTAATGACAAAGCGAGATTATAACGGATATTGGGGGTTAAAGGTGAAAACCAAAATCAACGTATTTAAGAACATTACTAATGGAAATGAAAAGTTTCACAGTTTTCAAGGTTCCGAAGGAAAATAGTAGCGGAATAACCACAGTCTGAGTAAATACTCAGATATTGACCATAGTTTCAAATGCCGGGTGATATGGGATTACTGTCAGAATTAATGAAGAAAACCATACAAATACTGGGGAATCGTTTGTGGACTGCCTGGTTTGACAAATAAAATAAATGCATGAGTATATTCAACATCCACTTCTTCTGTGAAGGTCACGAGGGAAACCTCTAATCATAGAAAAATCATTGTTATCTCTCCCTTGTACCTTTTTACAGAATAAATGGTTGGTTTTACCTGATGAGAAAACATTTGATACTAACACTGGATTGTTACATTTGAATGTTGATCTAAGTTCAGCGCAGAAAGGAAAGGGATTGGAAAATGGGTAGGAAAGGTGATTTTGATGATTTTGATATGAAGATGACCGAGTGCATTAGTATTACCAATACTTCTGTCTTCTTCTTTAGCCCTGGATATCAAATTCAACAATGCAGTGTTTGTATCAAGTGTTCTCACCCCAGACATAACCAACCCTCTCTACAATACAGCTGCAGCTAGAGGAGAGTTTCCATGCATTGAATTGTTATGATATGGGTAGCCTGCCTAAACGAAGGCTGAATGAAGTTTCGCCAATGACTTTTGAAGAACTTTATAAAGCTTGGAATTAGCAATAGGACAAAGGGGAAAGCAAGGGAGAGGAACTCATTAGATCTCGTTCTAATAAGTGGTCAAGTGCAATTAGCAGAATTTGTTTGTGCTTTCATGGGATTTCTGCCTTCTGTAAGCTCTAGCGGCATCAGTGTATCCATGTAGGATATATCAGTGCGCTTGGATAATTCTGCTTAAATTTAACACAAACCATTGCCAGACGCAAAGGACCTCGTCCTTTGAGCCCAAAGAGGACTCGGACCCGGATCCTAAACGTTAATGCAAGCTGGTGACTAATCCAGTGCAGTATTCCTTCCTTCCAGATATAGTCTAACTTGTTTGTTTCTCGTGAGATCGTACATGACTAAAGACATGTAAAGGCAGTTAAATCTGTTTCATGAACAATTACATCAAAACATATCTGCTCAGCCGAGTGCCTGCTTTAGAAAATGTACTACTTATGAACATGCTCTTCTTGACGCATGTTCTGGACAGGGAAAATTTCAATATATTACAAAGATTTCACAGAGAAAAGAAAATATCAAAATACTGAACGTTGAAGTGTATGAATATATATTGATTGTGCAACAATAAATGTAGGCAATGACGCTTTAACAGGGCAGTCTAGCTTTAAGAAGTGAACATAGTTCTGATTGGTTGACTATGGCCCACCAATCAGCAGCTGCTATGTGACTGGAGATCCTGACTGCCCCTTCCCTTCCTCCATTACATACGAACACGAAACAATGTAAATTGGACAGAGAGCTGCGTTGGGTTGCAGCAGTTTTCGTGGATCCATCTAATGAGGATTTCAGCAACAAACTGGAGAAGGTCATCAAACAATCGCGACAATTTATTGAAAGAAAATATATTCTTCGACAAGGAAGCCTTTTTTGTGAAGGTATACATATTTTTTTTAATCACAGGAATAAACCGAAAGCCACCGTATCGGACCGAAGCCATTGGAATGTTTAACACCGGCGATGAGATGTTATAACACATTTTGTTTCTTAAAATGGGAACTGTTGTATTACATGCTTATCGCCTGGGAGCTAGTTTTGGCGGAGATTCATTATTCGATTCCTGAGGAATTGCAGCGAGGCGCCTTTATTGGGAATATTGCAGACGATTTAGGTGTAGATGTTAAACAGCTCGCCGCTCGTAATTTTCGTCTTGTCTCAGGTGAAAGAAAGCAGTATTTGGAAGTGGATTTAAACAATGGGATTTTATTTGTAAAGGAAAAAATTGACAGGGAGGAACTCTGTGGTCCAAGCCTCACTTGCGTTCTGTCTTTGGAGGCCGTGCTTGAAAATCCTCTCAATCTGTACCAAATCGAAGTAGATATTCTGGACACTAACGACAACTCTCCCAGTTTTCCAAAAAGCCAGATCCGCCTTAAAATCTCTGAGCTGACCGCGCCAGGAGCGCGCTTCCCTCTCGAGTGCGCTCACGATCCGGATATTGGAACCAATTCCGTTCAAACCTACCAGCTGGTTGCAAATGAGTACTTTGCATTAAATGTTGAAGCTGGAATTGCAGATTGGAAGTTGCCTGTTTTAGTACTGGAACAACCCCTGGACAGGGAGAAGCATTCGACCCACACACTACTGCTCTTAGCGAAAGATGGCGGGGTCCCCGAAAGGTCAGGCACCGCCCAAATTAATATTGCAGTGGAAGATGCAAACGATAATACACCGGTATTCTCTCAATCGGTTTACAAGATCGGTATGTTAGAAAATGCGACTCAAGGGACATTAGTGCTGCAAGTAAATGCCACTGATTTGGATGATGGTTCCAACGGAGAGATTCTGTACTCCTTCAGTAGTCATACCTCTGCCAGAGTCCGTGAGATTTTTGGTTTGGATTCTCAAACTGGTGAAATAAAACTTAATGCGAATTTAGATTATGAAGAAAATAATGCATTTGATATTATTATACAAGCAAAGGACAGGGGGTCCCACGCCACCGCAGTGTACAGTCACATTTTGTTGACCATTGTAGATGTAAATGATAACGCGCCTGAGATAACACTAACGTCTTTATCAAGCCCAGTTCCAGAGAATTCGCCACCTGGAACTGTAGTAGCTCTAATAAGTGCGTCTGATAGAGATTCTGGCAAGAATGGACAAATCCAGTGCCAAGTAAGAAATGAAGTGCCTTTCATGCTGGATTCTTCCTCTAAGAAGCACTTAAGATTACTCACCCGAGACCTCCTCGACCGTGAGTCCACCTCCATGCACAATGTAACAATTACCTGCATAGATGGAGGAATTCCACCTCTCACCGCTAACAAATCTATCCCGATTGAGGTTTCAGACAGAAACGACAACTCCCCAGAATTTTCTCAAACTTTGTTCACAGCCTACGTGATGGAGAACAATAATATTGGTGCCTCGATTTTCTCAGTGACGGCTTTTGATCCAGACCTGGATGAAAATGCTCGGATATCGTATGATATTCTGGAAAGTTGGGTAGGGGGCCAGTCAGTGAACAATTATATCTATATTAATTCGGAGACTGGCATTATATATTCTTACAGATCTTTTGACTATGAACAGTTAAAAACCTTTCAGATCCAGATTCAGGCACGTGACCATGGAGTCCCATCACTTTCCAGCAATGTTTCCATAAATGTCATCATCCTTGACCAGAATGATAACGCCCCAGTGATCGTTCATCCACTAACCGAGCATGGGCCAATGACCACGGAGGTTGTATCCCGATTCGCTGAAGCAGGCTATCCAGTGACCAAAGTTACGGCTACAGATGCCGACTCGGGGCAAAATGCTCGCCTCTGCTATCGGATCCTCCAAGCTACTGACTTGGGACTATTTACTATTTCAGAGGACACGGGAGAAATATGGACAACTCGTGCTATTGCAAAGACCGATACAACCAAACAAACGTTGGTTGTCCAAGTGAGTGACAATGGAACACCAGCACTTTCTGCTTCAATAACTATTATTTTGTCATTGATAGATGGTGAGGAAACGTTATTGTCCGACATGAACAGCTTGTTGCAAGGGTCCAACTTTGCTTCTGTAACCAGCCTACACGTAGTTATTTCATTAGGAATAATTTCGTCTATTTTTCTGGTGATTTTAATTATACTAGCTGTTAAAGTTCACAAAAGCAGAAATGTGTTTGAGGACCACAGTTGTGTACTGGGCCCCTGTAGTTGCTTCGGTACAAGACAATCCCTGAATGGAATTCAGAAAGCCAGCCGCAGCCTTCACATTCCTCCCAACTATGTTGAAGTATTTGGGGGTGATCCGCTTTCACAAAGTTACCGCTATGAGACTTGTTCCATGGCACGTTCAACAAAGGGAGACTTCCCGTTCCCAAACACCAACGGTTCATCGAAGGGAAAGAGCACAGCCTCCGGTGAGGCTATTGCAAATGGAGGAAGTGTATTATTCACGAATTGTGGGAAGTCTGCTCGTTCTGAGGTGAGAAGCCTGTCTGGTAGGACAGGTCGGCGTTAACTGAACATCTGGAAGTCGGTTGGCATCAAGAAGATAAGATCTTGCTTTGCTTGTGCGAGTCATCCGACGCAGACAGGATCAGAATTGTCGTATCCAATAGGTGTTTCCGTGAGCTTACGGTTAAATAATTGCCATTGCCACCATTTTACTGTGCAATATTAAAACATGAAGTTGATCCTGAAGTTGTTTTCAGGGGGTTGCAAAGCCTGTTATAGCCAAAGAAGTAATTTTTGAATTCGATTTTGTTGTCATGGATTGACAGAAAATGTCCAAAACAGAAGGAGGTCCTTAGCCCATCGTTCTGTGGCGGTTGAAAAGATCTATCCAATCCATTCCTGTCTTCCAGCGGTTAATCCATTTTCCTGCAGTTTATGCTCCTCAAGTACACATTCCTGCGCGTTTCAAATGTAAAGAAGGTTCTGCATCTAACAGCCTTTCAGACAGTGAGTTCAGAACCCCTTCCAATCTCCTCAAGAAAAATGTTTTCTCATGTCACCTGTAATCCACCTCCCAATCCCTTCAATCAATTCCCTTGATTTTGACTCCACTCATCCAAAAGGTCTTCCCTCTTTTTTCCGAGTCTTGTAGGAATGACTACTCCTCAGTCAAATCTCCCACAAACCCACGTGTCCAGTTGAACTCACAGACAAATCTTGTCGGTTTTTAAGGTGGAAAACGGCAGCGTACAGCTACCATAAACCTCAATGTGGAATAAAGAGAGATAATCTATTTAAAGTATCCTGGCGGAGGGTTAATAGGTGTTGCTCATGACATCGAGGCCAACTGCTCTGCTCTCCAAAATAATTTGGCATCCCATGGAGACCAGAGTCTCGTCTGGAATATGGTATCTGTGACAGTGCAGCATTCTCAACACTGCAATACACTGTCGCAGTTAAACATTTGCACAATTGTAGGGAAAATGACAAGTTATTTCTTGGTCACTGTGTTCATAAGCACATCAAATTCCCTTGACGTTAGTCCTTTAAGAGTGCAAAGGCTGTAGTGTGGGACACCATCGCAGTTGCAAACATTTGTTTCAACTTGATGGGCTGCGTTTTCAAAGTTATTCATCTCCCTCCCTCCATAAGAAAGCATTGAAGTTGTATTTTTTTTTATTTTCACTTTTATCATCTGATATTCACACACTGCTGTATTGCTGAAAGTAATGTGAGATAATGTTCAAGTTATTTAAACATGTTAAATATTAAATACGGGAAATGATAAGTAAGCCTGCTTTTGGTGAAATAAACCGAATAAGTATTCAGTAAAGTATAACTTTTGGACAAGATTGAATTACATATCAACAAGGTGCAAAATCCACTGTAGAATTTAATATTTGTGTACCGGAATCTAAAATAATGAAAGAGAATGTTGGTTAGATTTTATATTGTACAACCTTAAATATAGTTAATTGCGCCAAGCTTTAGAAATGCAGTCCAGCTTTAAGAAATGCTTAGTGTGGTGATTGGCTGAACTTAAGTCAGCCTTTTTCACCAATGAGCGGCTGTAATGTGACTGGAGATCCTTGCTGCCCTACCCTCCCCTTCCGCCATTATATACGACTAGATACCGTGTATCAGGGTAGAGCTGCTTGTTCTAACATTCGGTTCTTTACGTTCATCTTTTGGCGAAATTGGAAGAAATAAGAAGGTTTGTCAGAAATCGTTACGTAGAATTTTTAAGCAGAACGTTTGGTTTTTATGGAATTCCGGTGTATTAGTCAAAATGGAATCATAATTTACTCTTTTTAGCAGGAATTATTCAACGGCGCCGCGTTGTTCTCAATCATTTGAAATGCTTTGTGCTGGAAATGGAATTTTATAAGTTATATTGGCTAATGAAATGGCAACTTTTATATTGTATTATCCCTTCCTGGCCACTAATTTCTGGACAGATACTTTATTCGATTCCTGAAGAATTGAATGCCGGCGCCTTTGTTGGGAACATCGCAGAGGACCTGAATTTGGATATAAAAGAACTCTCAGCTCGCGGTTTTCAAATTGTGCCTGGACCCAGCAAGCAGTATGTAGACGTAAATTTAGACAATGGGGTTTTGATTGTGAGGGAAAAAATGGACAGAGAACAGTTGTGTGGGCTGAGCCTCGCTTGCACGTTATCTTTGGAAGCGGTGATTGAAAATCCTCTAAATGTGTATCATTTTCAAGTGGACATTTTGGATGTAAATGACAATGCCCCGAGTTTTCCAGAGAGTCAGTTCAATTTGGAAATATCAGAGGTGGCTGCTCCTGGAACGCGCTTCGCTCTGGAATGCGCACAGGACCCGGACGTTGGAACCAACTCTGTACAGAGCTACCAGCTAGTAGACAATCTCTATTTCTCCCTCGATGTTGAGACGCGGGGTGGCGACGGAAAGTTACCGGTTTTAGTCTTGGAAAGACCGCTGGACAGAGAAAAGGAAAGTACACACAGGTTGGTGTTAATAGCTAAGGACGGAGGCATTCCTGAGCGATCTGGCACTGCTGAAATAATGATCGTTGTAGAGGATGCCAATGACAACGCGCCTGTTTTTCCCCAGCCGGTCTACAGGGTCAGTTTGCGGGAGAATGCACCCAAAGGAACGTTAGTGATTAAACTGGATGCCAAAGATTTGGATGCTGGACTCAATGGGCAAATCGTGTATACGTTTAGTAGTCATACTTCGAATAGAGTTCGTGAAATGTTTGGGTTGGATTCTAAAACTGGCGAAATCAGAGTTAAGAACAATCTGGACTACGAGGAAAATAGTGTTTTTGAGATTAACGTTCAAGCAAAAGATAAAGGTCCTAACGCAACTCCTGTGTACTGTCACGTGGTGGTTAACATTGTTGATATGAATGACAACGCTCCTGTGATTACACTGACATCTTTATTCAGCCCTGTCGGTGAAGATTCCCTGGCCGGGACTGTGGTGGCTCTGATCAGTTCAACAGACAAGGATTCGGCTGACAATGGACACGTAGATTGCGAAATCCCAAGCGACCTTCCGTTTAAACTGGATTCATCCTTAAATAACTATTATAGACTAGTTACCCGGGAGACACTGGATCGTGAACATGTATCAACGTACAATGTAACTATCGTGTGCAGCGACGCCGGGATTCCTCCACTGACGTCCAACAAAACGATCTTGGTGGAGGTCTCGGATATAAATGATCACCCACCTCAGTTTACACAGCCTATATATACAGCATATGTGATGGAGAATAACGCCATTGGTGCATCCATATTCTCTGTGACTGCTTTAGATCAAGATTTAAATAGGAACGCCCATCTGTCCTATTTTATTTTGGAGACTCAGATTCAGGGCATGTCAGTATCCACGTATGTCTCGATTAATTCGCACAGTGGTGTCATATTTTCGCAGAGAAGTTTCGACTACGAGCATCTCAAAAACTTTCAGATCCAGGTTCAGGCACGGGACTCGGGATTCCCACCACTTTCTGGAAATGCTTCAGTGGATGTAATTATCTTGGATCAGAACGACAATGCTCCCGTGATAGTGCATCCATTACCCGAATTCGGTTCTACTGTGTTGGAGACAATATCCCGGCTCGCAGAACCAGGTTACCTGGTTGCCAAGGTTTCTGCTACCGACAGTGACACTGGCCAGAATGCTCGCCTTGCCTATCAGATTCTCCAAGCCACTGACGTCGGTCTCTTTACCATTTCACCGGACACGGGAGAAATCTGGATAATACGCAGTATTAGGAACAATGACGCCGCTAAGCAAAGGTTGGTCATCTGTGTAAAGGATGACGGATCTCCGCCACTTACAGCCACAGTGACAATCATCTTGTCTTTAGTTGGAAATGATAGACAAATGCTGTCAGAAGTGAATAGTTTTTCTGAGGATCGCGGGTTTGCTTCTGATACCGGCTTTTACCTCGTAATAACTTTAGGGGTCACCTCGTCTGTTTTTCTAGTGATTTTGATTATCCTCGCCATTAAGGTCCATAGAACCTCTTCCCTTGGCGCTTGTGGTTGTTTTACAGCAAGAAATTCACTACATGGATTCCACAGAAGCAAAAGAAGCCTGCAGATACCACCAAACTATGTTGAGGTGTTTGGGGGTGATCCACTTTCTCAGAGTTTCCGCTATGATTCATGCTCAAGTTCACGTTCTGTAAAGAAGGATGTCAGGTTGTCCAACAGTGGATCTACGCGTAAGAATTATGCTCCTAGTGGCTTTTTGGGAAATGGCGATACCTTACAAACCCCCAATTCTGCGCAGTACAGGAACACTGTAAATAATGAGGTGAGGTTGTTATTCGATGGCGAAAAGAACACCTCATGGGTTTCAATTGGAAGTACAAATGATTACTGAAAACATTTAGATCATGAAGATCGGATTTAGGCAATACCTGTGAATCAGTCATATCAGATCACTCTGTGATCTGAATTTCCAGTCGCTATTTCTGGATCAGCTCCTCTGCTAATCAATCGTTTGCCTTTTGGTGCGTTTATATTGTTTTAACATTTCGTTGCATGTGGGAGTTAGAAAATATTACCATTAAGAATGTACGGATCAAGCACAATCGCAGAAAAATAATCCTGGAGATATTATCAGCTACATTTTCGTGGTAGAAAAACATGAAATGCTGCTTACACTCGTTATTCGCTGGGGCATGAGAGATTAAAATAAATGAGTGTCGTTGCCCTCCTCATGATACTGATGTCATGGGGTTTGGTACTGGATTGATATTTCTATGGAGATTTTGTGAAATGGCATGTTTTACTCAAATAACTCAAATCAGCAGTCAACTGGTTATATAATGTCGTGGACTGAATTGGGGATTAAGCATTAGAAATAACTAAATTAAGTGTTGGTTATCTGTTTTGAAAGTGGCAAAATTACATAAAATAGGCTTTTTTAATGGGTTGAAAAGTAGTAGCTCTTAGGAAATCCACCACAAGTTAGCACAAAAAAAGGAAATTGCCAAACCAATACAGAAAACAGTGCAAGTAATTTATGTTGTACAATAAAAAATGTAACTGTGGCACGGAGGTTAACAGAAACATTCCAGCTTTAAGAAATATTCTGCGTGATGATTGGCTGAACGTCAGTTCACCAATGAGAAGCTGAAATGTGTCTGGAGATCTTGACTGCCCCCTTCCCTCCCAGCCTCCATTACGTATGATCAGATACAGTGTCAAACTCCGCATAGCGAGCCGCATAACGCTGGAACGGGTTTTGTGTTCGAAAACAGTGAATATTTTAATTGAAATGAAAAGGTTCGAACAAAATATCAATAATCTTTGAAAAATACAGGTACTTTATGCAACATTGCCTCTTTTATGTTTAAAACTGGCATTTGTAGAATCTTATTCAAGAAAATCGGTGAATGGCGTGTCGCGCTGAAGTATTTGCAATGCTTTGTGCAGGAGATGGGATATTCTAAAATACATTGGCTGTTAAAATGGTCACTTTTTTACTTTGTGTTATCATCCTGGGTTCTGGTTTCGGGACAGATTCGCTATTCAATTCCTGAAGAGCTGCAACTGGGTGCCTTTGTTGGGAATATCGCAGACGATTTGGATTTAGACGTGAAAGAGCTGGCTGCCCGCAGTTTTCGGATTGTGTCTAAACCCAGGAAGCAGTATCTTGATGTAAATTTGGACAATGGAATTCTTTATGTAAAGGAGAAAATTGACAGGGAGCAGCTCTGCGGGTCGAACCCCGCGTGCACATTGTTCTTAGAGGCCGTGATCGAAGATCCGCTAACCGTGTATCATTTTCAAGTAGAAATTCTGGATGTAAATGACAACGCCCCCAGTTTCCCCCAAACCCAATTCCGCTTGGAAATCTCAGAGGTTGTGGCACAAGGAGCGCGCTTTGCCCTCGAGTCTGCGCATGACCCAGATGCTGGCGTCAACTCCGTACAGACGTACCAGCTGAACGATAACGAGTATTTCACGATAGATGTGCAGTCACGCCGTGGAGATGGCAAGTTGCCGGTGTTAGTGTTGCAAAGGCTACTAGACAGGGAAAAGCAAAGGATCCACAAGTTAGTCCTGATTGCCAAGGACGGAGGCATCCCTGAAAAATCTGGGACGGCGCAAATAATTGTCATAGTGCAGGACGCGAACGACAACGCGCCGGTGTTCCAGCAATCGGAATATAGGACGAAGCTGCTGGAAAATACACCCAAAGGAACACTAGTAATCAAACTAAATGCTACTGATTTAGATGATGGCCCCAATGGGGAGATTGCGTACTCCTTCAGTAGCCATGCCTCCAACAGAGTCCGTGAGATGTTCAGTGTGGATTCCAGAACCGGCGAAATCAGGGTCAAAGGGAATTTGGACTACGAGGAAAACTATGTTTTTGAGGTCAACGTACAAGCGACAGACAAGGGATCTTTTGCAACTCCTGCGTATTGTGAAGTGTTGGTGGACGTTATTGACATCAACGACAACGCACCTGAGGTGACATTGACTTCTATATTCAGTCCTGTCAGTGAGGACGCCTTGCCCGGGACAGTGGTCGCCCTGTTTAACGTGAATGACCAAGACTCAGGAGATAATGGACAGGTACATTGCCAAATTTTAAGTGGTTCTGCTTTCAAACTGGATTCCTCTTTGACGAACTATTACAGATTACTAACGGAGCAACGGCTGGATCGCGAAACTATCTCAAATTACGATGTTACAATCGTATGCAGTGATAGTGGAACTCCCCCTCTCACATCCAAGAAATCCATCCGGGTGGAGATTTCCGATATAAATGATAACGCGCCACGTTTTACGCAATCTACATACACAGCCTACGTAACGGAGAACAATGCCATTGGGTCTTCTATCTTCTCAGTGACCGCCATTGATCCGGATGCCAACCAGAACTCTCAGCTGTCTTACTCTATCTTGGAAACATGGGATCAGGTCTTGCCAGTATCCGCTTACGTGAATATTAATTCGGAAACTGGTGTCATCTATGCTCAGAAGTCATTTGACTACGAACAACTGAAAAACTTTCAGATCTGTGTCCGAGCGCAGGACTCTGGGTCTGTATCACTGAGCGGCAACGTTTCAGTAGATGTCATTGTCCTTGATCAAAATGACAATGCTCCAGTCATCATTCAGCCACTGCCAGAATATGGCTCTACGGTGATGGAGACTGTATCGAGGTTCGCTGAACCCGGTTACCTTGTCGCCAAAGTATCCGCAACTGACGCAGACTCTGGCCAGAATGCTCGCCTCACTTATCAGATTTTCAAAGCTACAGACTCTGGACTTTTTACCATTTCCTCAGACTCGGGGGACATATGGACAATCCGTGGCGTCCTGGACAAAGATCTTAGGAAGCAACGTTTGGTCGTTGTTGTAAAAGACAACGGAGAGCCAGCACTTTCAGCTACAATAACCATTATTATCTCCTTGGAACAGAGTAAATCAGAATTGTTATCTGAGGTGGACAGTTTATCTGAAGAAGCAGTTTTGGCTTCGGACACGAACTTTTATTTGGTCATAGCCTTGGGATTAATTTCTGTGGTCTTTCTCGCAATTTTGGTTGTGCTCGCCATTAAAGTTCACAGAAACAGACGGGGTTTTGATGAACGTAACTCCTGCTGTTTTGTGGCAAGAAGTCGAAAGACGAGTCGGAGCCTTCAGATACCCCCAAACTATGTTGAAGTGTTTGGGGGCGACCCACTTTCTCAGAGTTTCCGCTATGATACGTGCTCCACTACACACACTATCAAGGGAGACTTCATGTTCCGCAACACGTGCGGCTCACCTGCAGGCAAGAATAACGTCAGTGTCTACCCTATTGGGAAAGACGAGATTCCACCAGTATCAAACTCTGTAAGCTGCAGAAACACTGACAATAGTGAGGTGAGAAGCGTTTCCAAAGGTGGGGGGAACAGCACGTTTGATTTGGATACACGTCAAGATCTCAACTGGTGGAAATGAAAAGCTGAGATTTCCATCTATTCTGGACTTTTCATGATCATCATCTCTGGACCCGGCTCAATGACTACATCGTTTTTCATTTATGTGCCACCCAGTATATTTATAATTGTTGCTATTGTTCCGCATAAAATTATTGTAAGTTGTATGGATATAGCAGATTGTAATGAAATCCACGATTGCAGCCAAAATACCAATATTTTATGACAGTATAATGATAGATTGCTGTTCGGCTTTCTAACAAAAAAAATCTCCAGAAATGCAAACAGAAACTGCTGGAAACAGCAAGTCAGGCAGCATCTGCGGAAACAAAGTAAATCAGATCTGACCAAGGGTCTTCGACCTTAAGCGTTAAATCTGTTTCTCTTTGCACAGATGCTTCCTGAGCTACTGCTGTTTCCAACATTTTCTGTTTTTATTTCAGATTTTCAGCATCAGCAGTTTGGGTGACTTTCAAAACAAAGCAGGAATACGTTTTATATTGGATACTTAATGGGTGTTATTGAAGGAGTAGACGTTGCTCTGCCATCTAAAGATAAATAACAATAAACGCCACTAGCTATGTCGACGTCTTGACAGCAAGTTTTGATTTATCCTCTGAGAATGTTTTGCAGAAGTAATACGTTTAATATGTTGAAAGAAAGGGAGGGTAAATATTTTAAGTGTACAACTATAAATACCGCTTTTACGCAGTTTTCAAGGCCGTTCTAGCTTTAAGCAGTACTAAGGCAGTGATTGGTTGAATGCGGAAATGCAGACGTTCACCAATCAGAAGCCAGAAGTTGGCTGGAGATCTCTCCCTATCCACCATCACGTAAGATCAGCTACAGTGTAAAAATGGACAGCAAGCCGCGTAATGCTATATTAGGATCCGAGCATGCATCTTTGGATGATTTTAGAAATAGGAACATCTGCCTTAGTTAATGTCTGGATTTTCAAATTGTGCAGGTATTTTTTTACAACTGAAAGCTCTGTAAAATTATATAGAAAGACGTTTATTAAGACGGTTTCGCGAAAGGAGCAGGGCTGCGCTGAAGCATTTGAAATGATTTTCGCTGGAAATGGGATATTGTAGAATATATTGCTCGAGAAAATGGCATCTGCTATACTGTCTATTCTCCTTCTGGGGTCTAGTTTCGGGACAAATTCGTTATTCCATTCCCGAAGAACTGCAACTTGGTGCCTTTGTTGGTAATATCGCAGACGATTTGGGTTTGGATGTGAAAGAACTCTCAGCTCGAAATTTTCGCGTCGTGCCGGGTCTCGGGAAAAAATATTTGGACGTAAATTTAGACAATGGGATTTTGTTTGTGAAGGAAAATATTGACAGAGAACAGCTTTGTGGGTCGAGTCTTACTTGCCTTTTATCAATGGAAGCTGTGATCGAAAATCCTTTAAATGTCTACCGGATTGAAGTGGAGGTTTTGGATATAAACGACAACGCTCCCAATTTTCCAAAGAATCAGTTCCGCCTTGAAATCTCTGAAGTGGCGGCCCCGGGTGCACGTTTCCCCCTTGAGTGCGCGTACGATTCGGACGTGGGAACCAACTCCCTACAAAACTATCGCCTGGTTGGAAATCAGTACTTCGCGCTCGACATTGAGACCCGCAGCGGGGATGAGAAGCTGCCAGTGCTAACGCTGGAGAGGGCACTGGATAGAGAGAAAGAAGCAACTCACAAGTTGCAACTAATTGCCGAGGACGGCGGGGTCCCCCCGAGGTCCAGCAGTGCTGAAATACTAATCGCAGTGCAGGATGCCAACGACAACTCTCCCGTGTTCTCCCAGTCGATGTACAGGGTCAGCCTGAATGAAAATGTGCCCAAAGGAACACTTGTGATCAAGCTTAATGCCACTGACTTGGATGATGGTTCTAATGGGGATATAGAGTATTCCTTTACAAGCCACACCTCGGCGACAGTACGTGAACTGTTTGATCTAAATTCCAAAACAGGAGAAATCAAAGTGAAGGGGAATTTGGACTATGAGCTAAATAGTGCCTTTGAGATCAATGTTCAGGCAATGGACAAAGGCTCCGCTCCAGTACCTGCGTACTGCCGTGTTCACGTGGATATTATTGACGTGAATGATAACGCTCCTGAGGTGACGGTGACCTCTTTGTTCAGTCCAGTTGGCGAAGACTCTCCCGCGGGGACTGTGATAGCTCTGGTTAGTACTACAGACAAAGACTCTGGAAAAAACGGTGAGGTTGATTGTCAAATCCCAAATAACCTTCCATTTAAACTGAATTCGCCCTTAATAAACTATTACAAGTTGGTAACCGTGGACCAGTTGGATCGGGAAAACATCCCCAAGTATGACGTCACTTTACTATGTCGTGACTCAGGCTCGACTCCTCTTACTTCCAAGAAAACCATGCAGATCGAGATCTCAGATGTCAATGACAACTCGCCTCGTTTTAGCCAATCCTCGTACACAGCCTATGTGATGGAGAACAACGTCATCGGAGCCTCTGTCATATCAGTGACAGCCACAGATCCCGATTTGAACCAGAATGCTAAACTATCATTTTCCATTCCGGGGAGTCAGGTCCAGAGTGAGTCTGTAGCCAACTACGTGTATATTAATTCGGAAAATGGAATCGTTTTTTCTCAAAGAAGTTTCAACTACGAGGAACTCAAAAGCTTCCAGTTCCAGGTTCAAGCACAGGACAGCGGAATCCCACCACTCACCAGCAATGTGTCGGTGGACGTTGTTATCCTTGACCAAAACGACAATGCCCCAGTGATTCTGCACCCACTACCCGAACGTGGGTCAACCGTCCTAGAAACAATGTCCCGCTCTGCGGAGCCAGGTTATCTGGTTACCAAAGTGTCTGCCATGGATGCTGACTCGGGCCAGAATGCTCGCCTCTCTTACCGGATTGTCCAGACTACTGACCCAGGCCTTTTCACCATTTCACCGGACACGGGCGAAGTGTGGACCATCCGTCGCATGGTGGAGAAGGATGCGAAGAAGCAAAAGTTAACAATTGTGGTAAAAGACAACGGAACACCGCCGCTTTCAGCTTCCATGACCATCAGCTTGTCAGTGGTCGATGGGGATGCCCAGCTGCTTTCTGATGTCACAGATTTGGACCATGAGGCGGCTTTCAACTCCGCGTTGAGTTTTTACTTGGTGATATCTTTGGGGGCAATTTCATCCATCTTTCTGCTGATCTTAATCATCCTCGCTGTGAAGGTCCATAAAAGCAGGAGTGGGTTTGGTGTTTACAGTTGTTACGGGGACATCTGCTGTTGTTATAAATCAAGACGCTCTCTCAACGGGATTCAGAAAGCGAGCAGAAACATTCAAATACCTCCGAATTATGTGGAGGTATTCGGAGGCGATCCGCTTTCTCAAAGCTTTCGCTATGGAACCAATTCAACAATAGGTTCTACCAAGAGAAATTACCAGTTTCCCAATACGTGTAGTTCATCTGCAGTGACAAATAAAGGCGGGGGTGGGCCTAATGAGAAATGCAAATATCTGCACTCCCAGGCTCCTGAAAATTGTAGAAACTCTGTAAATACTGAGGTGAGGTGTTCCTTAAGAAGGGAAATAGATACCTCACAAGTTTGATATGGTTGCATCTATTTGCAGTAGAACATATTGCTGACATTTTCTGTTTGGTGGTCTGAAGTTCCGTGTGATATCTACAACTCATAACCACAAAGCATTTTACTTTTATTTAGACTATCTAAGTATTCTGTGGCGATTCTTTTTGAAGGAGTTAGGCGTTATTTATGATTCAGGCATTGTCGTCGCCGAAGGATGTTTTAGCCAAGTTAAAACTTGACAAATATAGGGAAAATAATTTTAGAGCATCTCAATGAATCTATAGCATATGTGAAATAATACCCAGCCATCAACGCACTAATCTTTTCATGGTGTTGTTTGAAGAATATGGTGCGTATAAAGCTGTACTGAATGTAAATATAATCCTGGTAATATCGTGGCAGCCGTGTTTTGTAACTGATTTCTTGCTGATCATTTATGTTGATAATATCACGGTTCAGAGGTCAGTGCGAGTATCAAAAACTACCTGAAATAGACAGGTGAATGTAACATATTTAGAAGAATATTGAAGCAGTTCAACTGGGAGAACTGACTTGTCAAGGGAACATGTAATTATTTCACAAGCAAGGCATAAATATATGGTCTTTAATTTCTCCTTCCTGAAACCCTCTTGAAAATTATTTGAACGGGATATTTAAATCTCTGAACGAGTAATAATGGAGCCAGGTTCAAATTTAGATTGCGCAACTATAAATATTTCTTTCCAAAGCCCAACAGAGTGTGCCAGCTTTAAGAAAGTAGGTCTCTTGTGATTGGCTGAAGGCGAATGCCGCTCCACTCACCAATCAGAAGCTGAATGGTGAATGGAGATCCTGACGGCCCTTTTCCCTGCCTCTCCGCCATCACATCTGATCCGATGCAATATGAAACTGGATAGCGAGCTGCCTGAGATTGTATCAGAATCGTGATTTTACAAGATTTGGGAAGATTTGACTGCAAATACAAAATCTCGAAGATTTATCATAACTGCAGGTATTTTCTTATAATGGAGAGCCTTATTTGGGATTTTAAAACATGATAACCACTTTATTCCAGTGAATGAATGAGCAGCGCCGTGACGTGCCGATACATTCGGAATGCGTTGTGCTTGAAATGGGATTGTACAAAATATTTTGGTTGTTAAAATGGCAACTGTTGTGTTTAGTGCTCTCCTGGAATCTGGTTTCTGGACAGATACGTTATTCGATTCCCGAAGAATTACAGCTGGGCGCCTTTGTTGGGAATATCGCAGCTGATGTGGGTTTAGATGTGGAGCAGCTCTCGGCTCGGAATTTTCGTATTGTGCCCAGTCCCAGGAAACAGTATCTCTATGTGAAACTAGACAAAGGGGTTTTACTTGTGAACCAGAAAATTGACAGGGAACAGATCTGTGGTTCAGCCCCCGATTGCGCCTTGACTTTGGAGACCGTCATTGACGACCCTCTGAACGTGTATCATATCGAGGTGGAGATTCTGGACATAAATGACAACGCTCCCCAATTCCCAAAGAATGAGTTCCATTTGGAAATATCCGAGTTGGCAGCGCCTGGATCCCGCTTCCCACTGGAATCGGCGTATGATCCGGACGTCGGCACCAACTCGCTGCAGACCTACCGATTGGCTACAAATCAATATTTCGTGCTGGATGTACAGTCTCGCAGTGGGGATAGTAAGCTCCCGGTTCTGGTAATGGAAAGAACCCCTGATAGGGAGCATCAGTCCACTCTACAGTTGCTGCTGACGGCTCTTGACGGAGGCATTCCTGAACGGTCGGGCACCGCACAGATTATTATTCGCATCCTGGATGCGAATGATAACGTGCCTACATTTAGCCAGGCACTTTACAGAGTTCGTCTGTTGGAAAATGTGCCCTTAGGAACGTTGGTAATCAAAGTCAACGCGACTGATCTTGACGAAGGTTCCAATGGAGAGATAGTTTATTCCTTTGGCAGCCACGCTTCCGCCAAAGCGCGGGAACTGTTCAGCGTAGACCCGAACACCGGAGAGATCAGGGTGACAGGACCTCTGGACTTTGAAACGGGAACAGAGTTGGAGATTAGTGTACAAGCTAAGGACAGGGGTTTCCTTTCTGTGCCGGTACATTGCGATATACTTGTTGAAATCGTGGATGTGAACGATAACGCGCCAGAGGTGGCGGTAACCTCTTTGTCCAGTTCAGTCGCCGAAGATGTCCCGCCAGGGACTGTGGTAGCTTTAATCAGTGTGACCGATTCAGACACGGGAGGGAATGGAGAAACCCACTGCCAGATTCCAAACAGCCTTCCTTTCAAATTAGATTCGACGTTTGAGAACTACTATCGATTACTCACCAAAGATTTGCTCGATCGGGAATTGATTTCCCAATATGGGATCACCATTTCGTGCAGCGATGCAGGGTTGCCCGCGCTTACCACGAACAAAACCATTCAGCTAAAGATCTCAGATGTAAATGACAACCCTCCACATTTCTCGCAGACGTTGTACACCGCCTATGTGATGGAGAACAATATCATTGGCAGTTCCATATACTCAGTGCTAGCTTCTGATGCAGATGTAAATCAAAATTCCAAACTGTCTTACTCTATTCTTAAGACTCAGGCCGGTGGTTCTCCAGTATTCGGTTACGTTTCTATAAATTCAGATAATGGTATAATATCCGCTGAACGTTCTTTTGACTACGAAGAATTGAAGAACTTTCAGATTGAGGTCCAAGCAACGGACGCCGGAGAACTACCGCTGAGCACCAATGTATCAATTAATGTGGTCATCTTGGATCAGAATGATAACGCCCCGGTGATTGTATCCCCAAGGCCCGAGTACGGTTCGACAGCGGCGGAGACATTGTCCAGGTCAGCAGAACCAGGTTATCTGGTGGCCAAGGTATCTGCTGTCGATGCAGATTCGGGGCAGAATGCAAGACTTACTTATCAACTGGCCCAAGTTACTAACCCTGGTCTTTTCACCATTGCGCCTGATACGGGAGAGATATGGACAATCCGTCGAGTTGTGAATGAAGATGCAACTGAACAAAGATTAGTAGTTGTGGTAAAGGATAATGGGATCCCACCACTTAAGGCCACAATTAATATAATCTTAACACTTGAGGGCAGTGACACAAAACTTCTCTCAGAACTGAGTGGCCTCAGTGAAGAACTCGGATTCTCTTCGGACATAAGCCTTTACTTGGTCATAGCTTTGGGAACAACCTCCTCTATTTTCCTCGTGGTTTTAGTTATCCTAGCTGTTCAGGTCCACAGAAGCAGAAACGTTTTTAACCGCCGCAGCTGCTCTTTGGGCACCTGTGGTTGTATGAGTTCAACACATTCTCTTAATGGAATACAAAAAGCCAGTGTAAACCTTCAGATCCCCCCGAATTATGTTGAAGTGTTTGGCCGTGATCCGCTGTCCCAGAATTGTTGTTACGAGGTATGTTCCTCATAAAGGTGGCGACATATATCGCAAGATCCAAAATCCAACCGCAAAGGGCAACCGCGTCCCCAGTGGCTTTAATGTGACAAAAAATAACTCAAACTTCAAATGATGTAAATGATAGAACCACTGTATCTGCTGAGGTGAGGCATACTGTGTAGAAACATCCTCCAGAACTATTATTTGATCTGTTCTTATTTTCTGATTCTCTCAATGTCGGCAATTATGCAGCAGAACTTCTGTGCGTAGCGTGATTGAAATAATTAGCCCTAAGAAAAGTCTCCCTCCCTTCTCTGTGGGCAAGTCCACGAGTGCAAGTTATTGTTGTAATGTTTAGGAATGCAAAACTATAAACGTAATTGATCCTCCTTTGCATAGATTGTGTCGTATGGACTGCGCAGCGTGCGTACGAGGCAGTCCTTTTGTTTTGCAGAAGCTTCACTCACTGATGCACAGTTGCCAAGAGGGCGACTGAAACTGAAGTACATAAAATGAACAATTTCAATGTTTATTTGGGAAAACTTCTGAGTGCATTAAGTTTGACAACATTAAGTGTTTGGATAGGTAGTTTGTGAATCCAACTTGATGCCAAGTAATCATTCCACCCTTGAATGAAAATAAAGTTTTTTGAGTTTAATTTAACTAGTAAGGAATAATAAAATAGCACTAATAGTAACATAGCAAGTCAAAGATTTTGGTTTATCTCCATGAAAAGTAAATTGGACAGCCAAGGTACAGTAAAACCAAGTTTAAAGAAATTGCTGATTGATTTGATTCAAATACAAAATACTTTCATGAAAGAAAACATATATAAGGGAGTTGAGATGAGCATAGTTATGGAGCTGCAGCATTTATTGGATTCAAAACCTACATTATTTCTAGCTATCTTGCCATGGATTATTATATTTATGGTTACTGTGTTGGCTCTGAATTGTAATAAAATAAAGTTAGAAGAATTTGTGTTAATCCTGGAACAAATATATATTATGTTTCAGAAGTAGTAAAGCAGGATATTGTGGTTTGATTTATTATAAGAAGTAACTTGTAGTATTGTGTACAGTTCTGGTCACCACATGATAGGAAGGATGTGGTTGTGCTGGAGAGAGTCCAGAGAGATTCATGAGGATGTTTCCTGGATTGGAGGACTTTAGTTTTGGGTATATTTTAGAAAGGTTGGACTTAATTTCCCTGGAGTGACGGTGACTGAGGGTTGATGTGATGGTGCTATATGAAAATATAAAAGGCATGGATCGGGTAGATGGCCAGAATTCTTTACCATGGAAAGCTTATTGAAAACAAAAGGGTATAAGGTGACTTTCAATGAGGATCTGAGGGGAGAGTTTTTTACACAGAGAGTGGATGATATCTGGAATGTGCTGCCAGAGGAAGTGAATTGATCAGCGGTAATCAGTATGTTTAGGAGACATTCAGACATTAAGAGACTTGTATAGGAAAGGCAGAGAAAGGTGCAGACCTAATGTGGATAAATGTGTTTGGTATAGATTGCCAAAGAAGCCTGCATGAATGTGGTGGGCTGAAGGGCCTGTTTCTGTGCTGTATGATTCTTTGACTCTGTGACTTTAAAATTATTAGAACATTTGGCAGCTTAGAGTTGCCTGGTCACCTCTGACATTGAGGAATTCACCTAGACAACCAATTTGGATTATAGAGTCATGCTTCTGAATAAAGGGGGTAGAAAGCCCGGCAGCAGCGTGAAATCTCTACTTGTTCCAGAAATCAACTTTGAAATCCCATGGGAAGTACAACCAACAGAAGAAGGTGTCTTGGATGTAAGTGATAATGTACCAGAGTCTTTCTGGAGATGAAGTACCTTTTGAAATGGCTGAATATGCTGGGCTGTCCCATCAGGAGCACACTTCTCTGAATAATGATCCAAGTGGATAATTGAGCACCATCCTAACAGCAAATGCAATGAACTGAAATTTTACTCCCTCCTGTAATTGAACTGGTCTTTTACAAATCAGCCACTAAATGGATTTTGGGCTGCAAAATCATTTATATCAGAGTGTCAAATGAAAAATGGACTATTCACCCCAATCGTGTTACCAGCCTTCTGAAAAACAGAAGTGTGATTGGCGACTTACGAAATTTAAGTAATGTTTATATCACATCAGCGTGCTCTGGAATAATGCAGCATTCATATGCCCTGAGACCTTTCAGCAGAATGCATACTGATCCACTCCTTTTGAACTATAGAGTGGAAGTAACCTTAGACATCCCAGCAATAATTGTGTTGGAAACCCTCACCCATTCTTTATTCAGATTTATCAGTACCTAACAAATGTGTGTTATAAGGCATTGACATGTTTAAAGTGTGATTGTAGTTTGTATGTGCAGAGGAACATCTCATTTCCAGAATGTTTCATTCTGGTCCTCTTGCCTTATTGAATGTAGTGCATTCACATTGTTAGCTTTACCCTCAGAGGATTTTGTTTGCTGGAACATGGGTTTGTTCAATTTTATTATCTATTATAAAAAAAAGCTGCACAGCTAATTTATTTATTTTGTCAGATTTTTTGGGAACACCATTAAATGTTAGAAACTAACATTAAAATAGCAAGAGTGAATAATTAGACAAGCATTTAAATATATAGCTGCTGTCCTAACGTATGATTACCATAAATTTAAATTGCAAGAAATACTTGGCCTATATTAAAGACTAGGTATTTTTATTAATTGTATTATAGGTTACCTTACAGATTGATTTTTCTCAGTTTTCAGAGCACTACTTGTGTTATATTGAAGGTCATGTCAAAATGTCAGTATTATACATGTTTTAGTTGATTTAAATATATGAAATGTCTATTATTCTGATTGGAGAAGGGACACTTGCCCTCTGCAGTTCCTGGTCTAAAGCAATTACCTATGCTAAGGATCCAGAAGACCTAAATTTTTACATGTGGTTCTGCAGCTATTTGTTTAAGAGAATTCACAACTCTATATTTGGTGTTTGCTTCCACACAACCAATCTTGAAGTTAGGATCATTTTCAATGTTAAGAAAGGAATGGTTAAGAGTTACAGGAAGAAGGCGGGACAATGGGGTTGAAAAAATCAACCATGATTGAATGGCAGAGCAGACTCGATGGGCTGAATGGCCTAATTCTGCTCCCATATCTTGTGGTCTTAATTAATGCCTGTCCTGTCAAGTATCAACAGTGAAACATGAAAAGATAATTCATAGCACTTTCTAGATCAACTGGTAGTTAAACTGTGACGAGCACAAAGCTAAAAGTATGTAAGGCGTAGCCCCAGAGAAGCACACAGAGTATGTGCTTTAAACCACACTAGTTTTGCACAAAAGCAAATGCAAAGTGAGGACCTCATCTAAACTTACTCTTAAGTGCATTGAATGAAAGGAGGCTCTCCCCTACAAATTATGAGTGTACACGAAGCAGGTTTTATCATCAGTCAAGTCAGAAGCAAATCTTAAAAGCATCCAGGCAATCTTTTGATAAACTTAGTATTATGTCCTTTTTTTTTATTAATATAAGAAAAAGCATTGTTGATAATACCTGCCATTAATCAGTAGCATTAAAAAGATGGCATTTTATTTTGTGTTCTTTGGATAGTATAGATTGAGTTTCTCTGTTTGGACTGCAGGTTTTAACTATGTGTTGGGATATTACAGAGTTCAATAATTGTATAGTTTGTACCAATCCAAAAACCATACCAAATCAATTAAATGTTGATTTTGTCACAAGGTCAATGGGAAATAGGAAAATGCATGTTTAGAGTTGTGAAACAATTTCTAAGCATGAATCATTCACTCAGCATATCTGAGTATTAAATTTAGCATTCAGTTTCATAAAATTCAATTTAATGCTGTGTGATTGTTTCACAATATCTTTATAATGAATTGCATCTTTTATTTTCTTTCAACACCAATGCCCCTCTGCAGAGTGAGGTAGTATTAATACTCTTTTGTCTATAAGTGAATGCATAAGGGCATGGGTACTCAGTGCTGAATAAGTAATTCTATTGAATAACAAAATGATTTTGCAGCTAAGTCCTTGGGTCTGGGCTTGATGATTTAAAACATGTTGAGATTAAATTCTGCGAAAAGCTGTTAATAAGGACAAACTGGAGTCTAAAATACATGAAGAAATAATAAATCTCACATTATTTTGTGATTGCAGATGCTTGAATATTGTACCACGCAATATAAGAACAGATTTAGCATATTAGAATGGACTTTGTATTCCAATTTGTTCTTTTATAATATTTTGGGTACAATCTCAGGACACTGTCAGCTTTGTATTTTATAGATCAACTTTACTATTCTGGATGGTGTATATCTAGAATCTTTGCCTTGTCTGTCATTCAATGAGATCATACCTGATCTGTAATCTAACTTAAAATACCCACCTTTAGCCCAAAGCCTCAATACCTATGTTAAGCAAAAGTATAGCCATCTGTCATTTTAAACTAATAACTATCCTAGCATCTGAAGAGCATTCCAAAATTCTATTAGCCTTAATACATAAAACTGTTTGTTAACTTCACTCCTGAACTCCTTCTGTTGATTTTTATATTATCAATCTTTTTAGTTCCCTTCAATACCTTTAATCAAATCACCCATAAACTTTTAAGTCTCACCCAGTGAATGGAGTCCCAGTTGGTCATTCTTTTCTTTATAATTTAACTCTCAGACGTCCAAATATCATTAAAATAGATTTTTATTGTTCGACCTCAACCAGGAGATGGTTTTATTCACCTTTTTATTATCTTGTGTAATTCTGCATATTTTAATATTTATGTATATGGATCCCTTAGTGTCTTTGAACCCTAACTCTTTCTTGTTTCATGCATTGACTGGGCAGGCAGGGATACATTTCTGTAATGCCAAAGCTGGAGGTAGTAGATTGGATCATAATGTAGCAGCTAAAGCTGGAGGTTTACAACTGAATTGCAAATCTCAGAATATGTTGTGAGAATTACCTTCTCTCGCTTTCAATGCATTAAGTTGAGGGAGGGAATGTCTTGTACCTTCTGGTGTGAAAGCATCAACTAGCTGTTGATTTCTTCTGCCCTCATGCTGGAAGCTATTCATTTTTAATCATACCCCTGCAATTTCCTTGATCTGGGATTTTTTTTTGGCTTCTGTCCAGTTCCTTAATCCATTCCCTAGCAATGTACAGAGTCTTTGCTTTTAAGTGCTTCTAATGAAATGTAGTCTAAATTAAGAAAGTACATCCTCTGCCTCAACAGCAGTGTCCTATAAATATTGCTGATATAACTTCCACCCTCTGTCAATGTTCTTAGTAACTCCTTTTACATTTGTAGTTTTATGATAGTTTTAGCAAGAATAACTAATGATTGTTTGGAAAATTGTCTGCTATAAAATAATTCAACTATTTTATTTATTATTGCTGTCATTATGATCCACTCAGCTATGGAAGCAGCTTTAGGTCAATGTATATCACACTCACATATTTAGACACTGGGATATGTGAACCTAATGGCATATTTTTTTTCTCCTTAAAATACAAAAGGCTTTTCAAAAAGCATCTGGTTATAATTGGAAACATAAAACATGGGAAACATTGATCTGGCTCTATATTCTATAGTTGTGTACGACAAAGTATGCAAGTCAACTTGTCACATGTATCACTTATGATAGATTTTTGTTCTATTCATAATCATCACCTCCACCCAAATCTATTAAGTAGAACACATCCAATATCAAAACTTAGCATTTCAAGAATTATTAAAGATGTGAAAATAGTAAGTTTCTATAAATAATGCATTCTTGTTTAAAGAACTATTGCAGTATTTGACTCAAAATTGAATGACAGAATCATATAATTTTATAGCATGGAAGCTGGCCATTGCCTGAAAAAGCAATCCAGATGATCTCATTCCCTAATCCTTTCCCAATAACATTGCAAATCATTTCCTTTCAAGTACTGATTCAGCTTTCTTCTGAATGCTATGATGGAGTCTGCCTTACTGCTCCCCAGAAGTGCATTCCAGATGTTGCTGCTTAAATATTTTTCTCTTGTCACTTTGGGTTCTTTTATCAATCACATTTATGCATTGTCATCTGGTTCTTGAGTCTATTGCCAATGAAAGCAATTTTTGTCTCGCCACTTTGGGCCCTTCTTGATCTTAAATACTTCTGTCAGATCCCCTCTTATCTTCATTCCAAGGAGAACCACCTCAGTTTGTTCTCCACATGCTAAAGTGTGTTGATTTTGGAATCATTCGAGGAGGCAGAATGACTCGGATTCTGCCTGGTAAGAGGAAATATAAGGCAACTTTGGAACATGGGGACCACATGATTGCAAGAGGAATATGATAGAAGTGTTTGAAATCTTCAAAGAGTGGGACAGAGTGGATAAAATAAGTCTATTTATGCTAGTTAAGTAGGCACAAACAAGGAACTGTTGGTATAAAATTTAATGTAAATGATTAAAACAGTGAGTGAGACAAATTTCCATATGTGGTGTTATGAAGCTGTGGAGTTCATTTCTCCCATCAAAAGTCGAGGCAAAAACCATTCATGATTGTTTTGGGTATGTCAATGAAAGGAATATGGTGGGTAAAAATCATTAGAAATATATCATCTTATAAACAGCAATCATTGCCATGAAATGGTTGGTCCAAAGGATGCTGTTCTTTTTATTTCTAAGCATATTTTAAAAGGTGTAATTTCAGAATTTATTTTCCTACAAGCATTGATGAACTGTTATGAGAAGAAAAATAAGTCCTTGGAGTTACCTTTAAGGGGTGGTTTTCAATGAGGTCCAATTGATAGATGTATTAAAGATTAAGTAAACTGTCATGCATTTTAACTGGTGCCTTCTTTGTTTTGTAGGTGAAACAACCAAATACTGACTGGCGCTTGTCACAGACTCACAGAGCCGAGCTAAACAGGTATTGGTTAATCATTTATTTGTTTCTCTAGTGCTAGCTTTTTGTGTTCTTTTCCAAACATCATATTTCTGGGGACACAAGGGACTGCAGATGATGGAATCTAGAACAAAGAACAAATTGCTGGAGGACCTCAGTGGGTCAATCAGCATCTATGGAGGGAGAGCCCTGGTCAACAGGTCAACCATGCCTTTGCTGCCACAGATGCTGCTTGACCTGTTGAGTTGCTCCAGCAGTTTGTTCTGTGCTTCATGCTTGTGAGTATTGCCTGAGATTCATAATGACAATGGCCCATATTAAATGTTGCGTGAAGTCTTGTTTGGAGTGCTTTGGTAAACTCTGTTGATCTCTTCAAATATATGGCGGCTGCTTTAGACGATTTAGAGCTCAACCTCACTCCAACAACAGACAGCAATTTTTTTTTCATTAATTTGCAGGATGTGGTCATTGCAAGCAAAAACAACATTAATTGCACATCCCTGATTATTCTTGAACTAAGTGGTTTGCCTGGCCACTTCACAGGGCATTTTGAAGTCAACCACATTGCTGTGGATCTGGAATCATTTATAGGCCAGACTAGTTAAGGATGGCAGATTTCCTTCTGTAAAAGTTATTAATGAACTAGTTGCAGTTTTCGGAAAATCCAGATGTTTTAAGGATGTCATTACCCATGCTAATTTTTATTCCAGTGATTGCTGAATGAACTGAATTTAAATGCCCTGAGTATTATGATAGGTTTGAATTGATTCTATTTAAACACCAGTGGCCTGTGGAGTTATTGTCCAGTGACTAGTCCAGCCTGCAAAATGGTGTCAGTCAATTAAGCTGAAAAAGAATGGGTTCAGCTTCCCCATTTCTGCTGAGGTGAATTGATTTCAATTAAGGTAGTAACAGAATTAATAGAAGATGTCTGAGAGTTCTATGTCTAGGGAGGCAGGAGGGAAATGCAATTAGGTTGCCTCCCAACACCTCTTGCTGGAAAATATGTGGATGTCAGTGAAAATAACATTAGGTGAGGTGTTGACGCTACCCCAAACTAAATTAAATGGCATGTGCTCCCTTGGTTTACTCATAGAATCATAAATTCATCATACAGGGAGGCCGTTGGGCCCAACAAGTTCCTGCCAGCTCTTTGTTGGCCAATGCAGTCAGTCCCATTCCCCTGCTCTGTTACTGTACCCTGCACATTTATTTCTCGCAAGAGACTATTTAATTTCGTTCAAAAATCATTGATCACCTCCACTACCACTACCACCTTTGGGAGCCAATTCCAGGTCTTACCTCTTGTTAGAAAAGTTCATCCCCCTATATCTCTTGCCTAAAGCCTTGAATCTGAGTCCCAAATCATTTTACCATCAGCAAATGGGAAAAGCTATGATTTTGTCGACCTTATCTAAACTTGTCATAATTTTGTACATTTGTATTGAATGTCTCCTAGGCTTCAGGGAAAGCAATCCCAAATTCTCCAACCTAGCCTTGCAGCTAAAATCCCTCACCCTGTGTACCATGCTGGTAAATCTCCTTTGCATCCTTTCAAGGACCTTCTCGTCCTGTCTAAAGTCTGCTGACCAGAACTGTTTGCAATGTTGTAGTTGTGGCTTAGGCAGAGCATCAGAAAGGTTCAGCATTACTCAATACTTTTTGTAGAGTCCAAGAAACATACATTTTGTTAACTTCACTCTCAATATGTCCCACCTCCTTCTAACACCAGAAACCCTCTGGTTCCTCTGTTTTTGCACATCTTTAGATCTGTGCCATTAACACTGTATTGCCTCTCCCCATCCTTTCTGTCAAGATGCGTCACCTCTTACCCCAAGGTACATCACTAATAGCCTGTCCTGGTCCAACTACATAGATACCATGGTCAAGAAAGCTCACCAGTGCCTTTATTTCCTCAGGAGGCTAAAGGAATTTGGCATATCCCCTTTGACCTTCACCAATTTTTACCAATGCACCACAGAAAACATCCTATCTAGATGCATCATGGCATTGGTACAGCAACTGCTCTGCCCAGGACTGCAAGAAACTGCAGAAAGTTGTGGATGCAGCTCAGCACATCATTGAAACCAGCCTCCCCTCCATGGACTCTGTCTATACTTCTTGCTGCCTCGGTAAAGCAGCCAGCATAATCAAAGACCCCACCCACCCTGGACACTCTCTCTTCTCCCCTCTCCCATTGGACAGAAGATAGAAAAGGCTGAAAGCATTTACCACCAAGCCCAAGAACAGCTTCTGTCCCACTGTTATAAGACCATTGAACAGTTCCCTAGGATGATAAGATGGACTCTTGACTTCACAATCTACCTCATTATGACCTTGCACCTTATTGTCCAGCTGCGCTGCACTTTCTCTGTAGCTGTGACACTTTATTCTGGATTCTGTATTATCTTACCTTGTACTACCTCAATGCACCTTGCAATGAATTGATCTGTATGACCGGTATGCAAGACATGTTTTTCACTGTACCTTAGTACATGTGACAATAATAAACCAATTCCAATTCCAACCTCACAAATCTCAATATCAAATTCTATCTGCCACTTTTCTGTTCATCCTGCTAGCCTTCAGTAATTGACTGGTATCATCCTCCTATTTTGCAACTCTTCCAGGTTTGGTATCAAAGGGAAATTGTGATTTTTTTCTCCCCCTGTGTTCCATTACCTAAACTAATGGTCCTGATATGGATCCTTGCAGGGCACCACTGTTTACCATCCAATCTGAAAAACAACCATCTATCCCCCTCACTGTTTGCAATCCTCAGGCCAATTTTTATCCCTACTGACACCACCCCTCCTATTCTCAGAGAATCAATTTTGTTATCAGCCTCTTAACTGAAATTTTATCAAATATTAAGTACTGACGTGATGTACAAGGGGAGAGATTTTTCTTTAAAAATGATAGTAGTAATAAAGAGCTCAGGAGTGCACATCGCATCTGAAGGAATTAATGTTTCATGGTGAGATATAAAAATAATTAGGAAAGGAAAGATCTCCCTGCTCACAAAGAACCTGTTAAATGATTGCAATCTCGAAGAGAATGTGCAGAAAACATTATAGTCAAAATGTGAGACTGCAGCAGAGGAAAATGTGACAACACAACTCAATGTTGTAAATGAGATCCAAGGCACAACAGTAGAAACTGAACCTCCAGCTCCTAAAGTCATGGAATTTTTAAAGTATATAGAAGGCCATTTGGCTCATCGAATCTATGCTGGTTCCAAACGGAGCAAAAGCTAACTTTGACAACACAGCACTTTACTGGAGTACAACTTAAACCCATAATCTTGCAGATTTAGAGGTAGAAATGACAAACTGCTGTGAGCACCTTATAAACAATAGCATACAGACAGAATCCCTACAAGGAAACCCCACTACCACGTGCTGTCACAAGTCTGAGAAACAGCAAAAGGAGGGGCTTAATTATCTTGCATGTAGGAATCGGAAGGGGACTAGAACTACTCATTCATACAAAACAGAAGGAGGACAGTTGGACTATTATGTCTGTGCCTGCTCTTTAAAAGGTTGGGATTCACCCTTTCTTTTGTCATGGTCCTGCCTTTTTTAACTTCTCAAGAATTTGCAATTCTCTTTTAGAAGTTGCTTTGGAATTTGTTTCCATCATCCTCAAAGGCACAACGTTCCAGGACATAACGTGCTCTTTCATCAAAAGGGTCTCATCTGCCTTCTGGTTCTTTAGCCTATTATAATACAAATGTTTATTGGTTATTGACCCTCCTGCCAATGGAAGCAGCTTCTTCCCCTCTACCATCAGATTTCTGAATGGTCCGTGAACACCACCTCGTTATCCATTTCTTTTGCACTATCTATTTATTTTTGTAATTTATTACAATTTTATGTCTTTGCACTGTGCTGCTGCTGCAAAACAACATATTTCATGTCATTCATATATAAATCTGATTCTGATTATTTATACTGTAAAACCTTCTTTAATTTTTAACATTTTGATTAAGTTTTTCCTTGAATTTTTTTCGGTTCCAGTGAGAATTTTCCAGATTCTCTAGTCTAAATTAACTGAAAGATTTCACACTCAAATAATTCTAATTCCCCTATTTATATCTGTAAAATAATCAAGTGAGTGAATGTGAAGACATCCTAAGTACCATTTTGAATTTAATTGCAACAAAGTCTCTGGCTGGTATGCAATAAAATGATGGTTATATTGCTGGTTTGGTCCTCTTACTCTGACAAAGGAAGAGATTACCAGGCAGACAGAGGAAAAGAACATTCCTATTAATATCTGGAACACTTGGTCTATGACCAAAGTGGAGAAAAGCATTCGGGATGGTGTTAAGAACCTTGAGTCCATGCATTGGGACCACATAGAAGTCCTGCAGAAATGACAAACGGAGTGCACCACCTCACAAACTAGTCACTGACCAGGCTCATCCTGGACCTTCTGCCCCAGATGCAGTAGAGTCCTCTGTTCCACCTTTGGTATCATTAGCCACCTCAGAACCCACAAAACTGAACTAGAAGCAAGTCATCCTCAACGCCAAAGTGATTACCTAAGAAGAAGAAGACTGGAGAAGTCAACTGGATTCATGATTTAAAGGGATGAGTTCAAATCCCACTACAGTAGCTGGGGAACATAAGTTCAGTCTATCCAGAATGAAAAACTAACATTTTTTTTAAATTTTTAATTATGTTTTTACATTTTACTTGCAGCATGGTAACAGGCCCTTCCAGCCCAACGAGTCCTCGCCGCCCATTTTAAACCCCCATATTAACCTACCCATACGTCTTTAGAATGTGGAAGGAAACCGGAGCACCCGGAGAAAACCCACGCAGACACGGGGAGAAAGTACAAACTCCTTACAGACAGCAACGGGAATCGAACCCCAATCGCTGGCGCTGTAATAACGTCGCGCTAACCGCTACGCTACTGTGCCGCCATATTGTCATAAAAACCCATCTGATTCACTAATATCTTATAGGAAAGAAAATCTGATCTCCATATCTGACCTATATGTAACTCAGGACCCACGTCAAAATGGTTGACACTTAACTGCTGGTTGAAATGGCCCAGCAGGATAGGCAATACATGTTAGTTATGCCATCAATGATGATACTTTGTGGAATAGAAATATAATTGGGAGTAAATTCTTTGTATGAGGACTAATCAATACTTGGAGTGAACTGTCAGATTAGGTAGTGGAGGGGAAAACATGCCATCATTTCAAAATCACTTAAATGCAACAATGAGGATGGGTATCTGAGGAGTTAAAATAATTCAAACTGATTTCTTCATCCATAATAATCCTCAGTTTTTTTACAGAAAGCTGCAAAGAAAATCATGCCCAACAGTATCAAACTGAGAAGTACAATTAGGTCCCTTTCAATGCATTGCCAAATGAAATTTTCTATGATCTCATTTGCTATCTCAAGAAGCTTGAATTAATTTCTGTATGCTTGCAATACATTTTTGGCACAGATTGCTTGCATTGTTTTGCATAATAGTATCCCCACAGATCCTATGGGGTAGGTTTAATCTATATATGTTCATATTGAGCTCAGTTTGAATAGCTAAGCCTGTATGCATTACACTCTTTTCTAGTTCACTCAATTAAACTCCTTCCCCTCATTCTGTTGATACCTAAAACAATCTGTAAGGTGGTCATTAATCGAAGGATGTTTTTAATTTGCTAGGCATTGTAAAGAAGAACCGAAATAATGCATTAATACTTTATGCTTGCTGGAGTAAAATTCAAATGTTTCTTTAAGCTTAACATTTTTAGTGATTAACAAGTTCCTCACTAATGTAAAGAAGGTTTCCTGATAGAAAGCAGATGTTCCCAATTACTTTATTCTTCGGTAAAAGTTGACTGAGAAGTGGTAGGGGTCAGGACCGGAAAGCAACATTTCCTGGTCCTAAAGGCACAGTAATAAAATAATAATGGTTCAAATGGAGACCACACACATACAACTTAAAATGTCTCATTAGTAGGCAGATGGCATTGGTACAGCAAGTTACTGTACAGTAGTGCTAAACATATGCTTTAATTTTCATTGCATAAACATTTGCTCTTTTATTGCTTATCCTGAGTGTATTCCTCAAACTATCTAGCGAAAAAATATACTGCAAATCAGTCAGCCCCTATAGAGAAGGAACAGGTTTTAGAAATATGATAATCAACTGAATTGTTATGTTAACTACTACTTTCAATATTTTCAATTTTCACAGTTTTGTCATTCAAGTTACTTCAGCTTGTTTCTCGGGATTATTAGTTTATTCCCAGAAAGCACATTGCTCATAGAATCATAGGGAACAGAAACAGGTCCTTTCTGCCCACCTCATCCATTCCAACCATGATATCTATCTGTGCTAATCCCACTTACCATCATTAGGCTCATATTCCTCTGTGCTGTTCCTATCCAAGTATTTACTCAAACACTTATAAACATTGTAATTGTATCTATCTCCACCATCTCCTCTGGTGGCTTGTTCCAGATCACCATCCTCTGTGTGAAAAACTTGCCCCTCAGATCTCCTTTACATTTCTCCCCTTTCACCTTAAACCTGTGTCTTCTAGTTTTAGACACTCCTGCCCTGGGGAAAAAAAGACGGTGACTATCTATCCTATCTATAGACCTCTACAAGGTCACCCCTCAGCCTCCTACATTCCAGTGAGAATAAACCTAGCCTATCCAATCTCTCCTTGTAACAGCAGCCCTCCATTCCAGGCAACATCCTGGTGAATCTCTTCTGTACTCTATTGCTACCAGCAGCCAGCATAATCAAAGACCCCACCCACCCTGAATATTCTCTCTTCTCCCCACTCCCATCGGGCAGAAGATACAAAAGCCTGAAAGCATTTACCACCAAGCTCAAGAGCTTCTGTCCCACTGTGGTGTGGCAACCAGAACTGCACACAGTTCTCTAGGTGCAATCAGTACAACATGATGTCCCAACTCTTATACTTGCTATCTGCTTTTTGCTGTAGTTTTGAAGCTTTATGGACAAGCATAATAACAACCATTTCTGGTAGTTTCCTATCACTCCTAAAGCTTGGCACTTCCTGGCATGATCTCTACATCACGCCATAGCATCCCTTCCTTTGGAACATTCCAAAATATTTGGGCTAAACTCCTCTCCTGGAGGCACCTGTTGTTCAGCACTCCCAGGATAACAGGATCACCAATAGCCTGTCCTTGTCCAACCACGTAAATGCTGTGGCTAAGAAAGCTCACCAGTGCCTGTACTTTCTCAGGAGGCTAAAGAAATTTGGCATGTCCCCTTTGACACTCACCAACCTTTATTGATGCACAATAGAAAGCATCCTATCTGGATGCATCATGGCTTGTTATGGCAACTGCTCTGCCTGGAAGCACAAGCAACTGCAGAGAGCTGTGGACACAGCTCAGCACATGACAGAAACCAGCCTCCCCTCGATGGACTTTATCTATACTTCTCGCTGCCTTGGTAAAGCAGCCTGCATAATCAAAGACCCCACCCACCCTGGACATTCTCTCTTCTCCCCACTCCCATCGGTCAGAAGAGAGAAAAGCCTGAAAGCGTTTACCACCAAGCTCAAGAACAACTTCTATCCCACTGTTATAAGACTATTGAACAGTTCCCTAGTATGATAAGATGGACTCTATACTTCACAATCTACCTCTTTATGACCTTGCACCTTATTGTCCACCTGCACTGTACTTTCTATGTGACTCTTTACTCTGCATTCTGTATCATTTTACTTTGTACTACCTCAATGCACTGTGTAATGAATTGATCTGTATGAACAGTATGCAAGACAAGTTTTTCACTGTACCTCAGTGCAAGTGACAATAATGAACCAATTCGAATTCCAATTCATATTGGCACACACCAAACTGCGATAGCTGCCAGATAAGTAATTTAGCTATCCCCAATCTTGAGCCATTCCCCCATTAAGTGGCAACACCCTCAATGCTCGTCTATCCCCACTGCTAATCTCCAACCAGTCTCCCCAGTCCCATGGGAAATCCTGATACTGACTTCCCATGTCCACACGATTGTTCTGGTCCCAAATCCCATTTTCGACAATGCTGCCTCCAATCCATAATCCTGAACAAACGATGATGATCCTAATCTTCAGTCCCTACTCCAACACAATGTCTGTCTGTACACCAGTTTCATTCACACAGTGCACATCCAATTTCTCCCTCCACCACCTCCCACCCCATCAACAACCACCAACCCCCTCTCCCCATCCAAGTCATTGCACTGGCCCTAATGGACATGTAGCCATCAATCCTGTAGGACCAGTCTCCAGGAGTATGTGGCACATTTTTGGCTCCACTTAGACTCAGGGCCAAGGCAATTTCAGGATCCCTGAAATTCTCTCCCACAGAGGTTTGTGGAAGCTAGATCATTGAGAGAATTTAAAGAGTAAGTAGACATTTCTTGAAAGATCAGGGAACTGAAAGCTATAGGAAACTGGCACAGAACAGGATATAAGGCCTGAGGTAGAACTGCCATGATCATATTGAATATTGGGGTAGGACTGAGGGACCAGGTGGTCTACTCCTTGTGTTCTTCTTGTGTTAAATGTCCCAGCTGCAGAGAGCTACATTTTTTTGAAATTCCAAATGTAGTTAATTATTTGAATTTAAATCCCCAACTGCCATAACTGGGATTTGGAATCATGACTTCAGATTAAATGGTATAGAACACTAGCCGCTAAAACCAGTATCTTAACCATTTTATTACCATTTGAAAGTAGCTTTTATCGAAGGAAGTTTTTATTCTGCCTATATTCCACTGACTAGGCACACAGGCGCCGTTCACCCACCTACATCAAGGTTCCTTCCCTGTGGAGAGCCATATTCTGGCCACACTCAACTCTGTCAGTGCAGTAGACGGGAAGCAAAATGGGAGAAGGGAGAACAAAGCTCTTCCTCCCTCCCACTTTCTCTGTTCCATTCCCGAATGCTGAATTACAGGTGAAGCAGACATCCTGAGATCACACCCAACTGCTCATTTCCTCTCAGCTGATATTTCACTGCACATTGATACCCTGTTTCATCAACACAGAGAGTTATCCAGCATCAGATGAAACCACCCATATCTATGCCATTTCTTTGAAAGATTAGTGCCACTCACCGACTCTTTAAAATAGCCCCGTAAGTTTTTACTTTCAAATATACAGTATATCACAGTCCCCTTCAAGAGCTGCTATTAATTCTGCTTCTTCTATCCTTTCAGACAATACACACCAGATCAGTGCAACTCACTGTTGTTACAACTACAGAAATTCACCTCACCACCCCCTCCATCCCATCTGCTCCTTTTGGCAGTTAGAGGCAGTTCCTGGATTATGAAAGGGTTCCATTCCCGAGAAGGTTTAGCTTCCCCAAGTGCTCGTCTGAGTTGAATTCTATCTGCCATTCCCTTGCCCACTTTTCCAGTTGATCAAGATCCTGCTGTAACCTTAGATAACCTTTTTCACTATCCACTGTATCATCAATTTTGGTGTCATCTGCAAACTTATTAATCGCCCCACCTACATTCTCTTCCAAATCATTGATATACTGTATATGTGAGGGCATGCTCTTTACACAGACAGTGATTATGATCTGGAACTCAAAGTCTATAAGGTGATGGAAAAATGCCTCAGTCAGGCCTTTCAAAATGGAACTAGATAAGTACTCGGGGGAAGGTAGTTTGAAGGGATACAATGAAAAAGCAGTTCATGCGATTGATTAACTCTGCATAAAGTCGGCACAGACTCAATGGATCTAATCCTCCTCCTATTCTGTACCAGATCCATGACTTGTCCTGTTATTCTATGATGTAACAGGGAATTATTTCCAAATCAGAATACCATGCTACTTACAGTTTCTGATGTTTCCATGTGCCTTCTGTCCTTATCATTCTGGGTGGTAGAGGTTGTGGATTTGTGAGGTGCTGTCAAATTAGCATTTGTGAGTTTGTGGCATTTCAATTCGATGGTATACACTGCAGCCACAAATTGCCAATGATGCGGGAAGGGAACGTTGGGGGGTGGATTGAGAACCAATAAATTGAGTTGCTTTGTCCGGGATGGTGCTGATTTTCTTAAATAAGTGTTGTAGCTGCAGTCATCCAGTTCAAGTGGAGAGTATTCCACTGTGCTCCTGGCTTGTGTCTTACAAATGGTGCATAAGTTTTAGTGGTGTCAGAAGATGAGTCACTCACCACAGGATACACCACCTCTGATCTACTTTTGTAGCTACCAGATTTACTGGGCTGGGTCTTATAATTCTGGCCAATGGTGATGTCTATAATGTTCACAGTGAAGGATTCAGCAACTGAATCAAGAAAAGATGATTAGAATCTCCTTTGCTGGAGAATGTCATTGCTTGGAACTTGCTTGGTGCAGATTTTAGTGTTGGGGTATGGGTGTCAGTGCTGCAATGATTTAAAGCCATCAACTTCAAGAGCATAGACAGTAAATCTTGGGGAAGAAGAGAAATTTCTGAAAAGATTACAAGACATAAGCAGAGATTGTAAGGTGAAATCATCTTAGAAGATGATACTCATGGTCTGGGAGAGTCCAGATTTAATGGGTTGTGACTGCTGGAAGAGCATCTGCAGTTTCTTATGTCTCCACTGGGTTGTGACTGTCCATTTCCCTCCACAGATGCTGCCTGACCCGCTGAGTTCCTCCAGCTTTTTGTGTATTGCACCAGCTGTGCTCCTCTCATTTTCATGCATTGCTCAGTGACCATGCTTCTTGTTGTTTCTGCAGTTCCCAGTACCTGGAGGAGGAAGGCGTACAACGTGAAATACAATGCGAAGTTCAGCGCGAGGTCCAGCGGGACGTGCAGCGTGAAGTACCACGTGATGTGCAGTGTGATGTGCCGCGTAACGTTCAACGCGACCTACAGCGCGATGTACACTGTGACGTGCAGCACGTTGCTGAAAATGATCCCGGCGGACCAAGGAAACCGATGTGTGCAAGACCTCCAGCTATCCCAGGTTAGTGCTGGACAAATGGCAACATATGTGTTGGACACTAACTCCCAGATCAGTCAAAGCAAGTAACTTTCCTCAGGCCTTCTCTTTACAGTCGTGACAGAAAAGCAGGATCATTGAAAAACCAAGTTGAGTGCAAAGAGATATGAGAAAATAGTTGGTTTAATAACTAAAGAATAATGCTGAGTGAATATTAGTTTAAAATCACATTGTTGTGAAAAATGTCTCCTTCTCCATCTTAGTTGAAACATGAAAGCATCTATTGGCAAAGGAACTTTATACATCTAGTTAAACAGCATGAGCTCATGCCTGTCATTGAAAGATAAATGTTGCTTCACGTGGTTTATGAGGAAACTCAAAAAATGTTATTTGGAGTAAAGGATAGGAAATTAGGAACATCTGAAATGTATTCTGCCATATGAAAGAACATTTGTGTAGGAAACCATTTACAGATATAAGGGTTCACAGCTTGGGAGTAATAAAGCATTTGCCATCTCTGTTCTTTGGGTTCCCACCAATCTGAAGTATACCTTACTGATTACCCTGAGATTCCTCTGAGATGCTATAATCATTGTCCCGGAAATGTTACAGTCAAGGGACAACCTTAGGTCAATGAGACTGATGGCAAATATTGCCAAGTAATTTCAAAGTGTTGTGTGAAATTCCTGTGTTTCACTACATTCATTAACAGATTAAAAATTGACAAATTAAAAAATGCATTGCAAATTTCCCTGACATTTATTTTACCACCAAAAGCTTGGAACTAGATAGTGTGAAGAAGCTCAGAAAAAGAACAGATCTTGCCCCAAATGGTGAAGGGGTAAGGTTCTCTGGCAATTATCCAAAAACCATTGAGATGTTTGTCAGGAATTCAGCATCTGGATTTGTGGATTCTATAAAAAAGACATGAACTAAAAGGTTGTTCAACCAATAGGATTAAGAGAGAGAAATAAAAAAAACATTGGCAATACTTAATAAAAAAGAAAATTGTTCATATTTTACAGTAGTAAAATAATGCAGTTGCTGGAAATCTCAAATAAAGACAGAAAATGCTGGAAATCCTTAATGTATCTTATGAGAGAAATGGAGTTAATTCTTTACTTTGATCATTTTATACATCATTGGCGAAATGATATTAACTTCTTTATTTTCTCCTCACTTACTGTCTGGTCTGTTGAGAATTCCCAGCATTTTCTGCTTCTTTTTATTTTTTTAAACATAGGTCAGATTAATATCCTTCTGAATTAATTGAATTAATTTTCAGGGCCAGTAAGGTTATTCAGCAACAAATATACACTATTAAATTCACTAACCTCTGAATACAATGGCCAAATTTTTTCAGCTGCTTTTAGTGTAGATGGTGGGAAATACCTGAGTTTAAGGCATAACAATTATTTCAGTTCGAAATCCATCTGTATAACTGCAACAACATACTCTGAGGAGGAGTAAGATATCTCAAGAGACCAATTTTGAGAGCTGTGTGCTTAACTGCTCATATTTGGGTCCAAGAGGTTGCTGTCTGTTTTGCCCTGTGATAACAGCAAATATTAATATTATAGTAAAATATAAAACAACTTGCATTTTGGCCCCTGGAACTAGTGAGTTACTGAACCATAAATACTTAATGTTTTCATTTCAGTTTCCTCTTGTTTTATTAGTGGAGACAGTCAGGTATCATACATTAAGCAGATTATTGTCTTTGTTAAAGTAGTATTAGACATGTTGAACATTTGTACATGAATCTCACTGTGGGGGCCTTTGCTAGGGAAACTGGTTGTTCCTACAAAGAACAAACAGGATGTAAGATAAGCTTGGATTCATTCCAAATGTTCTTCCTCCTTGATAAATAAGAGAACATGGATCCGCTGACATCTTGTTGATAACTTGGGAAATAGCACATGAAAGCAACAGAAATGCAGAAGGCTTTTGTCTTCAGCTCCCTGAAGGTAAACTCACCAAATAAATTCTAAATTTGGAAGTAATTATCATCCAAAGTTTTGTGTGATATTTTTGGAAATAGCTAACTGTACAGTGAAGTCTAGAATAAGTTAGGATGACAGCATTCTGCAAGACAAAATAGAAACATATGTTGCATTTCCTCTTCTTGGGATTTATCTGGATGTCAGCTGGAACAATTTAGGGGCCAGACTAGGGATATTCACTCCATATAGCAAACAGTATAAGCTATATCTTTTTCCAGGCGAACTTCCCATTATGCCACCTTCTCTTCCTCAATGGGGAAAATGCACAGTTTTAGAAATGTAGGTTTCTGTGGCACATGCCACATTGCAAAGCTAACCAAGAAGAAATCTGGCAATTTTAGCTCGAACTTTGGCAATGGTTTTTCGTTTCTTTTATGCTTTTTTTTACAATTAGTCCAATCCGGCATATATATTTAATCTCCTAGAAGAGTATTACAGAAGTATTCCCTGTTCCCATTTGTTAAGAAATGAAACTACATTGTCCTAGAAGCAGGAAGTGTACAATCATCATATTCAACTACTAGCCAATGGCATTGCAAAAATAGGAAACAAACTGTGATAAACTGTTGCTCTCAGGTAGCAGAGTGGTGCAGCTGGTAGAGCCGCTACCTGACGGAAACAGAGACCTGGTTTCAATCCTGACCTCAGCTGCTGTGTGGACCTTGCACATTCTCCCTATGATGTGTGGCTTCTCTCCCTGTGATGTGTGGGTTTCCTCCCGGTGCTGCAGCTTCCTCCCACATCCCAAAGATGTGCGGCTTGGTAGGCTGAATGGCCACTGTAAATTGCCCCTAGTGTAGGTGAGTGGTAGAATATGTAGAGAATAAAAAATGGAATCAGTGTCGGATTAGTGTAAAATGGGTGCTTGATGGCTGGTGCAGACTCGATGGGCTGAAGGGCCTGATTCCTTGCTGTACCTCTCTATCTAAACTGTACTCTGGAAGGAGCTTGACTAATGGCCACCTTATATGGAAACAATAATTAAAATGGTAAAGTGAATTACAGCACTATTCTTTGTTGGGTCAGGATGAAGCCAAATTAATGGGAAATATTGAAAAGTAAAATGTAAATTTAGATGCTGGAAATCTGATCTAAAAATGTAAAATGCTAGAAATAATGGATCAGGTTGCATCTGTGGAGGGAAAAACAGTGAATGTTACATCTCACTGACCTTTCTTCAGACATCTGTTTTTGTTTTTACTTTGGTGAGATACATGTCTCTTTGTTGAAAAGCAAAAAAAAACTGCAGATTATAAAAATCTGAAACAAAAACAGAAAATATTGGGATACTCAGCAGGTCAGGCAGCATCTGAGGAGAGAGAAACAGAGTTAACGTTTCAGGATGATGACATTGCTTCAGGATAATTGTAGAAGTGAGAAAAGAAGCAAACAGGGGGAGGGATGGAGTGGATGCCTGTAATAAGGTGGAGACATTACATTGTCCAGAAAGCATGTTTGCTTTCAGTACTCTCTAAGAAAAGGAGATGAATGCTTGTTAATCATCATTGATGTCTCCGAAGTGTTATCAGAGGAAAATGACTGAAGCCAATAGAGAGAGAAAGGGATAAGAAAACTTGCTTCAGCTGTGAGAAGTAGTACACAGCAGTTGCTGCAAATCTAAAACAAAAAAGAATTATAGAAATATTCAGCAGATCAGGTAGCATCTGTGGAGAGAGGAAATTAGTTAATGGTAAAAGATCTTTTATCAGAACTGACCACATCTGACACATAGAAAAGGCTGGTTATCTGAAGGTATTGAATTCAATATTAAGTCTCAAGAGCTGCAACTTGGCTAAATGGATGAGGGGCTGTTTCCCAAGCTTACAATGGGGTTTACATGAAGAGTGCAAGAGGCCAAAGACAGAGAAGCCGATGTGGGATTGGGAAACTCCCACTCTGATGTCCCTCTCTTCACCCTACTGCACTGTTCCAACAAAGCCTGATGTAAGCTTAAGAAACAACTTCATCTTCCTTCAAGGCACATTGCAAACCTCCAAATTCAATACTGGGCTCAATGATTTCAGACCACCAGCCTTTTCATTGTGTCAGAAGCAGACAGTTCTGATATAACTTCTTCCACCTGTATCATTAGCTCTGGTTTTCCTCTCTCTATAGATTCCCTTTCATTTCAGTTTTCTAGCAACTGTCATGTTTTGCATCTCACAGTCCCAGCAGGTTTATTTTACCTCTCTTTCTCTATTCCACCCCCCCCCATTTCATCTTCCTTTGTTCAGACACCTCTAGCTATCACTAACAACATTCAATTTTTTTCTCTCTATTACGTACCAGCAACAATAGAAACACAATGAACCATGCTTAAATGTTACAATCTATTAATTAATAACTACCTGTAATAAGAAGAGAAATAAAAACGTTAGATATCAGACATTGACCCCAAAATAACCTGAAGTGTGTGTGTGGCAAGTTCACAAGCCCCAAGTCCGGGAACAGTTCTCAAAGTTCAGTTCAGCAAGTCATGAAGCAAAACAATGAGCAAAAGCTTCTGAAAACCACAGTAGAATGTAGAGAAAATAGAGGGAAGGAGTTTACAAAATCCATAAGTTCCACGATGGAACAATACGACATCTCAATCGCCGAAGAACTCTTATTGTTTTTAGTCAGAGATATCTGCCACTTTGATCAATAGGTGGCCACCCACAGATATACCTGATTCCTGGTACAGGTTAACGATGAAGTGGATTCCACAGATTGCTCCAAAAATCCATACATGGATTGTATAGTGACAATCACAACGATTGTGATTCACTCATAGATACAGAGACTGGCAGTCAGTGCTACCAACTCTCTCTCTCTCTCTCTCTCTCTCTCTCTCTCTCTCTCTCTCTCTATCTCTATCTCTCTCTCTCTATCTCTCTATCTCTCTCTCTCTATCTATCTCCCCCTCAGTCTGACAGTCTGTGTAATTGCCAGCATGTTCCAGTTATAGTCATTTTTTTTTCTACTCGCAGTAGTCAGATAAAGGCACACACACTATCATTACTACCGTCCAGGTGCCTTAAAGGGACACTCACCAAGTAGCAACCTGGCTCGTAACACTCTCACTCAACATCATAAGCACTATTGCATCTGGATAACCTGGTCTCCACCCTAACACCAAAGGTTCTCTGTGTTCCTTCCACCTCTCCTGAACTCTGCAACGTATAACAGGCATGTTTCTCACTTTACCAACTCTAATAAAAGATCATCAACCTAAAATGTAACCCTGTCTCTCCCTCCAGGGACACTGCCTGACCTGTTGTGTATCCACAGTACTTCCTAGTTTTATTTCAAGTCTCTTTGTTGCTTTTTATTTAACTTGGATCTTTGTTCTAAAATAGTGCTTGTATGGAACTCATTGATGCATAAAGCCATGTCCAGTTCAGTGGTGGGAGATTAGATGGTATCATAGGGCATAATGTAATTGTGTACAATAAAACTGGCCTAGCTTCTGTTATTAACCTCCATAATGTTCCCTTCTGTGAGTCGATCGACTTTATGAGAGATCAATCTAACACATCCGGAAAAAATTGTCCAACACATAATGTTTTAACTTTAAATTTCTCAACAGTAGTTTATACGAACATTTTGCAGCATTCATATCCTCTTGCATTGATTGCCCGAGCAACATGAAATTCTCCCTGTAATCTTCTATTGAAGATAACATCAATGTCATTCATGCCATTTAGCAAAGAGAGGCCTGAATGATTAACGTTGTACGGAGAGGGAAACAGCCAGGGAATCAAAAAAAAATTGGAATAGAGTCAAATACGGAGTTTCCTAAGCATCATCTAACCAGCATTTCAAGACAGCAATTCTCGAATCTAGGACCAGGTTGCTTGTTGCTTTGCTCACGTCATAAACTAGCCATGCAAACTTCAAAGGTATTTTCTGCAGAACGGAGTATAATTCAGGAGTCAAGGCAGTAAAAGACTGCAGGGAAGGTGACGTACAAGTGCCACACAGGTTGGGGCAGACCTTCAGCTGGTCTGAGATTACTGATCCCATTTCTCACACTGTTTCTTTCCATATGGTCCAAGCTGCAGTTAGCTTCCGGAAGCCCAACTTGCAGCTGATCAGCAAGGCTTAGTGAAGAGCACGGCTCTCTCAGCATATCTGGGTAGCTGCACTGACAGAGCAGCTCTGACTACAAGTTAGAGCACTGCATACTGTCTCACTGGCTGTTGAAACTCTCACTGTTGTTGGAAGCTTATAAATGTCTTTCATATTCACAAATATTTCAAATACTCTTAACTCTTGGAAATAATAGTGGTACAGCATTAGTGTCGTTAGTGCACAACTCCAGCAACCCAGTTCAATCCTGATCTAAAAGAGACACAGGAGACAGCAGATGCTGGAATCCGGAGCAACACACACAATGTTGGAGGAACTCAGCAGGACAGGCAGGAAATGGCAGTCGACATTTCGAGTCGGGACCCTTCATCTGGACTGAAAGGTAGATGACTGCCAGCTATCTCTCCTCTATATCTCAGTCCAGTTGATGGGTCTCGACCCGAAACATCGACTGACCTGGGGGAGTTTGCACATTCGCCCTGAACCCATATGACTCCAGTTTCCACCCACATCCCAAAAACATGCTGTTTGGTAGGTTAATCAGCTACTGTAAGTTACCTCGTGTGGTGTGGGTGACAGGAGGATCATGGGGAAGTTGATGGGCATGTGAGAGAGAAGAGGTTACAGGGAAGTATTGAGGAATGGGGCTGATGGGAATGCCCTGAGAACTAGTGCAGACCCAATGGGTCAAATGGTCTCCTCTTTTGCAAGGGAAATATAGTATACTATTTCTCAAATCAAAAGACTAACAAGCTTTCATACTTAACCTAAATAAATAAAATAAAAGGTTCTACCTATATCTGATTTCTCCCAGTCTTTGCTGATGGCAGGACTTTACTTGCAGCAGATCTCACCTGGTGAAGACAAGGTGGGCAGATCCTCAGCATCACAAACTGGGAAATCTGTTGAAGTTGGTGCTGCCCCATTAAACTCCATGGGGTATCCACCAGTGCACCACAGTTGTCCCAGGTGCTCTCAGCAGAAGGCTGAATCATAGGCTCCATTTGGGAATAACCAGTAACGAGCTTTTGTGCTGGCTGATCCAGGCAGATTTCAGTGAAAGATTTTCCCCATCAGTTTCCATCATTTGTAATCTAACTCACATAAGCAAGCAGATTTTTAAAGTTTGGAAATGTTTCACTGGATTTCCCAGGAATAACCAGAACTTGATCTTTCTCTGGAGCAGCAGAGGCGGAAGGGAGAGCTGATAGAAGTTGAAAAGATTATGAGAGACATAGAGAGAGTTGACAGCCAGTATCTTTTTCCCAGGGTCGAAATGTCTAATACTAGAGGGCATGCGTTTAAGGTGAGGGGGAGCGAGTTCAAAGGAGGTGTGTGGGCCAAGTTTTTTACACAGAGAGTGTTGGGTGCCTGGAATGCGCTGCCAGGGGTGACGGTGGACAGAGGCGTTTAAGAGGCTCTTAGATAGACACATTAATAAGCAAAAAATGGAAGGATATGGACTGTGTGTATGCAGAAGAGATTAGTTTAGTTTGCCGTTTAATTACTAATTTAATTAGTTTGGCACAACATCATGGGCCAAAAGGCCTGTTCCTGTGCTGTACTGTTCTATTCTATTAATTTTGTAACCTGGAGACACAAGAGATTGCAGAATTTTGTAACCATTTAACAGTGATGCGTGTTTCAGTTCAGACCATTCAGTTATGATAACTGGTATTTGGACATTCATGAGAGAAATATTTGCACATATGTGCTCACAGGAAGATGCAAAGCTCCAGAGCCACTGGGCTGTCACAGTTAATTCAGGTCGTGCAGTGCAACTCTGTGTGAGGGATATTGTGCTGAAGATTGTTACCTGTAACATAACTACATTCTCAGCATGCATTCACACCACAAAGCAAAGTGCTTTCACTTAGCAATAACACTGTGATTGCAGTACATTTGCAGTCTCACCTCCAAGTCAGGGACTAATCTGACAGCAGAGCAAGATGTGATGAAGCTTCATTATGGCTGCTGTTTAGACTTTGCCTGGCTATTTGCATTCCACACTGGTACTATTAACTGTGGGCAGTGAGTGGGAGGATGTTGAGCATAGGATCATTTACATGCTGCCAGCATCTTGTTCCAGCTCAATGACTACAGGAGAATAGGAGACTGACCAGTAACCAGCTCTTGCATGCCAGAGCCTAGACCTTGGTTAGAGGAGAGTTGGTTGCAGTTAGTTGGTATAAGTGGATGGGAAAGTGAGATAAGGCAGGCCAGCAAGATTTCTGCTATGCCCGGCCACACCAAAGAGAATCATACACTTTCATGACCAATTTTATTAGTTATCTCCAGTGATCCCTTTTATAACCACTGAGTCTGTGCCAACCATCAAGAACCCATGTTCATTCCCCACAAACTCCTCCCAGATTCTACTTCTCACCTGTCCACGAGGGGCAATTTACAGTGGCCAATTAACCTATCAACCTGCAAATCTTTGGGATGTTGGGGGGGGGGGGGGTGGTGGCATGGTGGGAACTGAAGTAACTAGTAACAGGAAGAACATGCAAACTCCATACAAAGAATATTGGACGGCAGGTTTGAACCTGGGTTACTGGAATTGTGAGACAGCAGTTCTACTAGCTGCACCACTCTACTGTCCCAAATTCTGATAATGTAACCTACTTTCAAATCACTATCATGCCAGCTGTAAAGAAAAACAGGTTACCTGAATTTAATGTAGGTTTGTAGGATTAATGGACCGCTGCATCTAAAGGAAAGGTGAGAATGTTCAAGAAAAACAGATGATATTAACCTCCATAGAGAATAACATATAACAGGAGGTAAAACTACTTGTAATTTTCAGATATCATTTCGCTTTCCATCCCTATTTTTTCAACAGTCATCTCTCTAAAACCTATTATCTGTCTGTATCCTTTCCAATTTTGTCCCAGGTAAATTCCAACCAATTACTCGCCCATCAATTGCCATGACACATATTTTGCTTAATTTTATATTTGATATTGTTACAGTGACACAGACCCAAAATAATATTACATTAATATTCACAGAAGGTGAAAGGCTAGCAGAGAATAAAGTCTGAAGAATTGTTGCAGAATCTCATAGAGATTACAATTTTATAAGAAAATCAAGTTGCTTTCATGTGTTATAGCATGAGGATAAACTTTCTTCTGTCTCACATTTTAAGGAGCTTGTTGTACCTTAATCTGTTATTTCAGCTAGAGTCTTTAGAAATGAGAACTTGGGATCTGACGGAATGATTGAAACCATCTGCAGCTGCTTTAGAGAGCTGAGCACTGGTTTCCTCGCATTGGGTGGGGGATGGGTGAGGCTGCAGCATCTGACATTTCAAGGTTCAGACATGCTGTTAAATACTAAGCTCCTCTATTACTATTCCAGAATCGCTTTGAAAGCTATGTCTGAATATGCTAAATTTTGATCTCTTAGTATTGCACTTGGCAATATTTAATATTTTAAACTCACAAATGATCTCCAATAATCTTGAGCCCGATATGTTGATAGCAGGATATGTTCAATATAATATTAAAATGTGTCAAAGACTCATGGAGTAATACAGCACCGAAACCGGCTTTTCAGGACACCAAGTATGCTCTAACCATTGATCAACCATTTACCCTAATCTGACATTAATCTGATTTTTTATATGCTCTTCTTCCTCATAATGAATCTCAATCGATATTTAGCCATGTGTATTTGATTCAAAATGGTGTATTATCTGCCCTAGTTTTTGATTTTCTACAAGTGCTGATTTTGATTTGCTGGGGTTATCAACAATAATCTCTTTATAGCAATCCCTGGGATTGCCTGCTCTTCCTTTAATTTGAGAAGAAACACAGGTATTTCATCCACATTTTAAGTCACAGGTTCCATATTTTTAGATACCTGTCTTGACAGCACTTGACCTTTGATACAGAAGATTGTAGATTCAAAACTTCAATGATTTTAGTCTGTAGTCTGGGTGAAAACTATGGAATTATTCTGAGAGAGAGATACACTGTACATTCAACCAGCATCCTGTCTCCTCTGTCACTCAGATAGACCCAAAAGGTCCTGCAGCACTGTTCAGAAAACTAAGGAAGTTCTTCCCAATGCCAAAAGAAAATGTTGCAGATTCTGAAAAACAGAAATAAAAGCCAAAAATGCTGAAAATATGTAATATAAGGAATCACCTATGAAGATAGAACCTGAGTTAACATTCCACCTCAATGATCTATCACCAGATTGGAAATCATCCGCTTGACTGTGTTCACTGATCTGCCTGATGGAAAATCAAACATCTTCTGTCCCAGAGTCCAGAACATGACTTATCATTCAACGCACATTACTGAAATAAAAGTTAATTGATCTTGATCACATTCACATTAATTAAACCTTGGAGTTTTCAATTAGCTGCCAAATTTCCTCATATCAAACCAGTAACTAAATTCTCTGTAGAGTGCATTGGAATATCTTGAAGCTGCAAATAAGAACATAACAACACAAGAAATAGGAGCAGGAGTAGGCCGTCTGGCCCGTCGAGCCTACTCCACCATTCAATAAGATCATGGCTGATCTGGTCGTGGACTCAGCTCCATCTACCTGCCTTTTCCCCACAACCCTTAATTCCCCTACCATGCAAAAATCTATCTCACTGTGTCTTAAATATATTTAATGAGGTAGCCTCTACTGCTTCCCTGGGCAGAGAATTCCACAGATTCACTGTTCTCTGGGAAAAGCAGTTTCTCCTCATCTCCATCCTAAATCTATTTCCCCAAATCTTGAGGCTATGTCCCCTGGTTCTAGTCTCACTTACCAGTGGGAACAACTTTCCTGCCTCTATCTTATCTATCCCTTTCATAACTTTACATGTTTCTTTAAGATCCCCTCTCATTCTTCTGAATTCCAGCAAGTATAGTCCCAGATGACTCAATCTCTCTTCATAGGCTAACCCCATATCTCCTGGTAAATGATGCAATATAAGTACTTATTTTCTTCATAAATTGGATGCCTTACTGAGGCTATGGGTTTTGGATATTAATTGGTATGAGTCTTATGCAGTTTAAGGAGAAGAAGGATGGCCATTGTGGTCACTTGAGTAGTTGCTTTACATTGTATGTTACTGAGAGCGAAAGACAGGAAAGCAACAGGGTCTCTTCCATGTTGACATTGTTCAGAGTAGCTGCCATTTTGGTCTTGAGACATGTTCTTTGCAGAAGGACAAACAACCACTGCTAATATTTTTTCCATGGTGCCTTGGAAGTGTGTACATTATGGCTGTTGAGTGACAATGGTTTCAGAATTCACAATGATACCCCGAGATTTGAATAATCCATGTGTCAGGCATCAAATTAAGTTCATACTTGTGAATTACGATTGGATCATGTACTACAAGAATGTTGCGCTCATAAAATTGACCACAGCATGAATCACTGCCTTCAGAAGAGATTACCAAATGGAAATTCTGATACATTCCCATAATCTTAACACAGTGGATGTGGAGAGGATGTTTCCTCTTGTGTGAGAACAGATCTGGGGTCATTGTTTGAAAATAAAGGGTCACCAATTTAAGACAATAAATGAAACATTTTTTTTCTCTCATGAGTCTTTGGAACTCTTTTCCTTAAAGGGGAGTGGAAGCAGAGTCTTTGAATATTTTTAAGACAGATGTAGATAGATACTTGATAGCAAGGGGGTAAAAAGTTGTTGATGTTTCATAGGAATTCAGAGTTGGCATTACATCAAATTAGCTGTATCTATGAAATGGAAAAGAAGGGTCAGTGGGCCAAGTGACCTAACACTGCTCTTAATTTGTATGTTACCCAAATCATAAGTATTAGTTCTCCAAAAACTTATTTGCAGCGCTCCACAGCCACAACATCCTGTATTTGTACATTTCACAATTTAATTTACATTACTTTAGTAGAATATTATAATCAAATGAAAAACATGTGTGTTGAGAAACAACTTCAATTTGATTTTCTGTTTCTTCCAATTTTTTTTATATAACCCCATATTCTGTAAGAAGTACAAATTCTCAATGTAATGTATATTCACAGTAAACTTCTCCACCTCCACAATGTCAGTTCTTGGTCCAAACTCTCACACCCACCATGCACCTATGAATTTACTGATTAGCTATTCTTCACGTTGGATAACATCGTCAGGCAGATATTCCCCGACCATGTCTAAACCGAACTCAAATACAAATGTACAAATGATTTCTACCGGGGGCACTGCGCTGAGGTAGGGAGTGAGGACCATGAGGACATTCTAAACTGTAATGAGTTTCTCACTCAGCTCAGCCCAGGCAATACTGATCTTTCCAGCTCTTGTGTCAAGATATATTATTATTTACAGAACCATCGGCAGGACCAAATAGAAATCACTGTTACATTTTAAAAAGTTGGGAACTCTGAGCATGGAAGTTAACTTAACATCTTGAGCATGGTAGTACCATGGATAAAGTACAATTTCCACAAGAAATTAAGTGGTACTTTTTGTTGAGAATGCAGTATTTGTATAGCCAACCCAACAACTAAGGCAAAATATCAAATTTTTTTTCAGAAATGCCCAAGTGGATTTGCCAAGGTTGTAATTAGGCTCGGCACCAACAGATTTCATGTGATGTTCGGCTTTCTTTAATATTTTAACAAAGGACCAAAATGGCTGCATTCATGTTAAAATCCAACATTGGCTGGCACATGAGTTTCAGCAGGGACATGAGCATATCACTCTGATCGTCACCAACTTGAACATGGCATGGAGCTTGCAGTATGACTGGCTTCTGCTATTTCTTCTGAAACAAATCCAGAACAAAGAGTCATGATCCTAAGATTATGGACTGATGATCTGGGAATGACATTAGGAAGTAATTTTCCATTAAAGCTTAGCAGATATCTGCAACACCCTCAACTCGAGACTGAAAGAGTGCACCACTGTTAGAGGTTCAGTCTTTTGGAATAACATGTAAATTCCACCTCTCAGTGAAATATAACAGGCCCCAGCGCAGTGTCCTAATTAATATTTATCTCTCCCTCACTAATCATTATCAGAAGGTTATCTGATCACGATCACAGTGCTGTTTGTGAGAGCTTGTAGTATGTAAATTATCCACTCTGTCTCCAACATCAAATAGGATGTATGCTTCCAAAAGTATACCAATAGGGGTAAAGCAATTTGGGACTATGAAGGGCGCTACATTAATGCTTGTCCTTCTAAGTCTAAGGAAAAATCACTGTTTTGTTTTCATTTTCTTTCAACACTTTCTTTTATCACTGATATCAGTCATAAAATATTGGGCAGATGTTTGAAGTATTTTTTATTCATTCTGTGTTCGGGGGTATTCATTGGTTAGACAGCATTTATTGCCCATCATCACTGCTGAGAAATCTAGTTGAACCACTGCAGCCACTCTGGTGTGGATACTCCCACAATACTGATAGTGTTTGATTGACAATCAAGAATCATCCAATCAGGTGATGCAGGATTTATTGGCATTCCATTTATTGTGGAAAGACAGAACACTGTAGAGATAGTTATGTCAGGTGATAAGTGAGGATTTTATGTGATGATGCATTTTGTAAATCAGTCTAATGTCTGGACTAACCTTTTATCATAGCCCAGACTAAACTGCAAGTGTTGCTGGGGACAGAACCATTCAGCAGGAAGCTGTAGCCCAAACCTATTATAAATCTTGCAGCTGAATGTGGACTAGAATGAGAGGAAAAAAGGAGTCTATTTCCTTCCTGTTTTCTTGCCCTTCACAGATCACTTGGCTGCTCTGACCACACTATGTGAATCAGCCTGGAGCATATCAATCTTCTGTAAGAAGCTGGCAGCTTCAATATGCATGTTCTCATTCAAAGCCTGCACACATTAAATCAGGATGGAACTGACAGTCAGGGTCTGGGACTTGCATGTGCCACAACATTCTAAATAAATTAGCTGCACTTTGCTTATTGCAATCCATGTGTTGTTTAAAAAAATTCACTCCCCTCTGAGTTACTTTATCAATTAAAACACAAATATCACCTTCTGATTGCTTCCTAAATGTTAATCCTTAAAGCAATAAATGCAATGTATCTTGTGTTACTGCATTTGTATAGAATCAGAGGAATTTATGTTACTAAAAGAAGCTATTCAGCCCATTGGTTGATGGTGCTTCATGCAGACCAAACCTCAGTTCAAACCTCTTCTCAAACCTTAGTTCTTAAGCTTCTGGTTACAGCACATTAAGTGCTGCCCAGGTACTTTGACACTGAGGCATTCTGCTTCTACCACTCTTTCTGGCTATGAATTCCAATGTCTGGATGATTTTTGTTTTGTTAATTCCCTTCCAATTCTTCTACCATTTACCATAAATTGATTGCCCCTTAGTCCCTGACCCCTACATTAAGAGAAACAAGTGCCTCCTAGCCACTCTTTCTAGGCCTCTTGATTTTAGACTATTTGGTTAATCTCCTGACCTCCTTTGTTCCAAAGGAAACAGCCCCAGCCCAGCCAATCTTTCATCAGTGCTAAATTTCTTCAGTCCTGCCATCATGCTCATAAATCTTTTTATCCTTTCCAGTGCAGCATGTGAGGTTGTGATCTATTGATCTGTTACTTCTCTCTATCCTCTTTGAAATCTAATTTTACCATTGTTTATATATACAAATCCAGAATATAAAATGGATTAAAGCAGAGTGCAGTTTTCTCTGAGTACAAACTACCTTGAACAATGCGACAAAACTATTGACCATAACTTATTGCGGTTGGACTGACCTCTTAAAAGCTTTTTTTTATTACCGTTTTCATGGGTTTGTCTATGGTAATGGGACAAAGCAAATCACTTTGATGTAAAGCATGATTCAATTATGAAAAGATGCAAAGCTTAATCAACTTGGAAAAGGATGAAAGGCAATTTGAAGAACAGCCATTGGGACTGACGAAAGCCTTACATTAAACAAGTCATTGTAAAATCAAATGTTTTTCTCTTTCAGTTGCAAAGCTATTTCAGTCTTACAGTCATGAATGTTTTTTTTCTGCATCAATGAGGACACTTGTAGTGTTTATTCAGACTTAATGAAATTGACATGAGACGCTAAGTTGATTAAATATTTTGGCCAGCCATTCAGAGAAGTCACATTTAGGAAGGAGTGAAAGCATGACATTCAGTACAATGATGGTGAACTGCATTTATATTGAGCCTTTGATTCAGAGAAACATCCCAGGAAGTTTCATTGAGGTGTGAGAAAAAGATATGTTGAGCCAAGGAACCATCAGCTGATGGTGGTGATCAAACATCGTCAGAAATATTATTTAAGAAGGTTATAAATGATGGGGAAGAAAAGAGGAGAAGACTTAGACAGTATTGCTTGAAAAGACCTTTAACTACCTGAAAGCACTGCCAGTAATAGTGGGTGAAAGAAGACATGACTTTAGACTTGAAGTTGCTTCCCGCTGTGCCACAGTTGACACATGCATTGGCAAATCACACTTCATCACAGCCATAAGCTGCTGAGCACACAAGCAGTTCTGCACGCTCAGGGCAACATATTGGAAGCATCCTTCCTTTCTGATAGCACGTTTTGACTCAGATGGATGTAAATGTCCAGTCACATCATTTCTCAGAAGGATGGGCACAGTAAAGTCAAATGCACTCCCTCGCACACTCTCCTAATCTACACACTGTCTGCCAAGGCGCCAGCTCTCTCGGTGCAGGTGCAGGGCTAAAAATAAACCAGCATTTCAAATCATTACAATCACATGGGACTCAGTGCTGCTCAGCATTTGTTCTCCTGTAAAAATCCACCAACTTGATTTCAACAAAAGCCATCCATTTTTAATTTACTGCACTCCCACAATTACTCCCTGAACTATTAATTTGTAAATTAAGCGAACATCTTTAAAGCAAATGTTGCATGCTGAAGGTATTACTTGCCAAGAAAGGCGGACATTTCCCTTGTTTAGGGGGAGAAAAGCAAGAGCAGGTTATTCAGTAGTTAACCCTTCAATGTTTGGATGCTTCAGACGGTTGCATCAAAGTAGCTACTGATCAAACCTCCAAGGATTCCAACCTCTTTAAAATCTTTCAGTGCACTTGAGACTTGAGCACAAAATTTAGCCTGAGGTTCCAGTATAGAGAGTGATACACTGTAGGAGGTGCCACCCTTTGCACTATGTCTGATAATGAGGGCCCAACACATTATCTGGTAGATGTGAAAAGTTCAGTGGCATTATTTCAGAACAGAGTGTCCTAGACAATACATAACACTCAGCAAAACACCAATTAAAACTGATTATCATTTATTATGATCACTTTGTGGGCTGTGGGAGCTTGCCATCGACAGCTGTATTTCCCATATTACAACAATGACCGCACTCCTGAGAATTTCATGGCTCTCCGTTATTCGGAAAAGGACATCAAGATAATATAAAAATATATCTTTTCTACTTTCTTTTATTCCTTTCGAACATGACAAATTAGGCAAAAGTGACAATTCAGTACTAGCATTGTCTTTAATCATGTGTTAATTGGCCCCTGTGGCTGTTTGCTAATTATCTGTGCAAAATGTTCTACCAAGCTCAAGAGAACAGGAATATCTTGGACTTACTGCTGATCTCTGAGTCTTCTCTTTGATGTCATAATGAATCATATGATTGACCTTGTTTTCTTTGGAATAGGATCCATTGCAAAGCTATTTCAGTCTGACAATCATGAATGGTTCTTTTTCTGCATCAATGAAGACATTTGTTGTGTTTATTTAGACTTAATGAAATTGACATGTGATGCCAAGTTGATTAAATATTTTGGCCCAGCCATTCAGAGAACTGACATTTAGGAGGGAGTAGATTCTTTACGTTGCAAATCTTTCAGACTGGAACCTGCATGTGTATCAAATAAGGGAAGATTGGATTCAGTGGTGATGCAGCTTTCATATAGAATAGTCTCTGAAAACTTATTACTGGTGTTTGCTCTTGAAGAATAGCTTTTAGCAATTTGGACAAGGGTATAAGGTCCTTGCAATACTCAACCCCAGGAAGAAGAATATTTTTTGATCAAAGTTTAAGTTTTATTTTTTAAAGTTGTCATCTTTCACTGCATCTTCCTTGTCCTATCCTGAAGAAAAGTTCAGCATGGAAACTTTAAGCACTACCTTCAAGAATGGAAAATGAATCACCAGAAAAACACTGTTCCCATTTATAGAGTATCTAATTAACTCTGTACTGCAGAATGATTCATTCACTTGGTATTTATATTGGTTTTATTATTGTCACTTGTACTGAGGTACAGTGAAAAACTTGTCTTGCATACCGTTCATACAGGTCGATTTCATTACACAGGCAGATACATTGAGTTAGTAACAGAGTGAATTGAGGTAGTACAGGTGAAAACAATAACAGTACAAAGTGTCACAGCTACGGAGAAAGGTAGACTATAAGGTGCAAGGTCACAACCAGGTAGTTTGTGACCTCAAGATTGTGAGGTCCATCTCATTGTATAAGGGAACCGTTCAATAGTCTTATCACAGCGGGGTAGAAGCTGTCCTTAAGTCTGGTGGTACATGCCCTCAGGCTCCTGTATCTTCTACCTGATGGAAGAGGAGAGAAGCGAGAATGTCCCGGGTGGGTGGGGTCTTTGATTATGTTGGCTGCTTCACCAAAGCAGCGAGAGGTAAAGACATGGAGGGGAGGCTGGTTTCTGTTACGCGGTGGGTTGTGTCCACAACTCTCTGCAGTTTCTTGCGGTCCTGGGCAGAGCAGTTGCCATACCAAGCTGTGATGCATCCAGATAGTATGCTTTCTATGGTGCATCGATAAAAGGGGACATGCCAAATTTCTTCAGCCTCCTGAGGAAGTAGAGGCGCTGGTGAGCTTTCTTGGCCATGGTGTCTACATGATTTTTGGGTACGTTGCAATACAAGCTAACTATTAATTCCCCCTTAGAAGCAAAGGAAGGAGATGGAAGCTTATTATAAGATTGTCCTTCTTCTAGCATATGACCATTTGGCCTAGAAACTTAAACACAAGTTAAATATTTCTGAAAAGATAAACTACACTGCATGATTTATTATTCCTGTAGACTAACTGGGATTTTCAATTACAGATAAATTGAATGTAACTTCTTCAAAAGACCATTGAACAATAGCATTAAATATTTCACAGCTCATTACCAGATCTAATTTTAGAAAACATCTTGAATCCTTTGGACCTGGCAACTATATTCTCTCCCAGTGACTTTCAAGCCTTATGTGGGAATTTTAAACATAATGTATGTGCTGCTTTAACAGTAATAATCACACAGCAGCAAGTTATGCATTGAACCATTAAAACACAAAGGGAACTATTGGAATTTATCTTGTAATCTTCTGAAGCAATGAAACAATTAGCAATAAACAATCTGCTGGAGGAACTCAGCGGTTCAAGCAGCATCTGTGGGAGGAAAGGAATTGTCAATGTTTCGTTTTGAAACCCTGCACCAGGACTCAAATTAGCAATTAGCAATATCTACTCTTATCGGAATCATATGGCACTCCTTTCAGAGTGAATGAGTGGATGTCTATCCTAACAATTCTCTGCTGTTACCTGTGTATATGGATTGTGTATTTAAGTTGTCATCTACGAAATGGCACTAAACTCAGGGAAAATCAGACCGGATTAATCAAAACTACCTCTAGAAAGGAAATAGAACTCTCAACAAAATGGTGTTGCGGGGCATTGTTCACCCATGTTGGAGCACAGATAGGCCTTTGATTACTACCTTGTCTGAAAGACAACAGGTCATTCAGTACTGGACTGGTATGTTAATGTAAATGTTTTGTTTAGTATAGAAATTGAACCATGCCTAGAGGTCTACCTAGATTAATTTAAAAACAAATCTAATATAATTAAGAAATAAAATCTAACAAATACTTAGTAGGTTAGGCAGCATCTGAGGGGAGAGAACCATTTTAACATGTCAAGCAAATTCAGAAACTTCTGCATTTCAATAAGATTGCCTCTCATGCCTCTTAACTCCAAAGAGTAAAAAGCCACCTCACACATTCCTCAGGAAACAATACCTTCATCCCAGGATTAAACTATCACTGAACTGCTTCCAATATAAGTATATTGCCCCCAAAACTGTCACAGTACACAGTAGGCAGATGTTGTCTTGCCAAAGTCCTGTACCATTTTGTACTTCATCCTTTCCTCTGCAAATCATACCTAATAATTCCCGGAAAAAGCACAACTGAACTTGCTCCACTATTGGTAACCATGCCTTTTCCTTCCAAAGTTCCATGTTCTGGAATTCCCTCTTTAACCTCTCTCCCTCCCTATTCTTTCTTCCTTCACCTCTGTTGGAAAAATCTTTTGTTCATCTGCCGCAGTAATTCTTCCTTACATGGCCCAATGCTGGCTCTTGATTGGATGACACTCCAATAAGCAATAGTAGGATGAGGGGGTGAGTGTTCTTTGAGAAGAGATTGGGATCCAGGCCTGTACTCTTAAAACTGCAGATGCTGGAAATCTGAAGTAAAAACAGAAAAAACTGTAAACACTTAACAGGTCTGGCAGTATCTGCAGAAAGAGAAATAGAGTTCATATTTCAGGTCATACACTCTATTTCCATTGAGAAAGAAACATTGACCAAGACATAAAGGATAATTTCTCTGCACTTCTTGGAAATAGTGGCAAGGGATCAATTTTATTCCTCTAAGGAGGCAGCCAGGAAATTGCTTGAGAATCACAGCTGCAGAACATAATTTAAAAATATTGCACCACTCTCCCCAGTGCAGCATGAGTCTGCCTAGATTTTTGTGCCCAGCTCTCTTGGCTGAGACTGGACCCCATATGCTTACAATCAGCAGAGACAGGGGGTTGGAAAGACTAACCACAACCCACGGCTGACACAAAGGAGAGAGGATGTAAATTTTGAAATCTGTAAGGCTCATTTTTGTTCAGCATTTAAAGAGTTAATGTGATTCTTGAATAAAGATTAAAAATAGCAATGTCACAGAGACAATGTCATTAACAAATTAGAATAACTGCCTATAAAGGACAGAAAAAAAGGTTTCAAAAACAAGGATTATAAAAGAGCCACAGCAGACATATGAACCAGATCCAGGAAAGCAGCTGAACAAGCAGGTTGCCATGGTAACAGAGGAAAGGAGAACAGTATTGAATTAATGGTGGGAAATTTTACTGCGACACAGCGCGAGGTGGTGTGGAAACCATTAAATATCTGTGTAATGAGTTATGTTAATTTTTCAGAAACTGAGCTGTTCAGGTCCCCTTACATTTGGAATCCATTGTGATATCAAGTCAGGCTATTGTTTTGTTTGTGTTAACTGTATCCTTTATTGAATGATATCAGACAGAGAAAAAGGCTTGATTGATTTTATTTTAAATTTGTTCATGGGATGTGGATTAATTGCCCATCCACCCAGATACCCTCAGCAAGGTACTGATGAGCTGCTTTCTTGGACCGTGGTCCGATGAAGGTACTCCCACAGTGCTAGTTGGTGGGTAATTCCAAGATTTAGATCCAGTGACAAGATCCAATGATTACCCAATGACAAGGCATTTTAAAAAGAGGATTGTGTGCAACTTGAAAGGAAACTTGGTAGTGACATTCCCATGCCCCTCCTGCCCTCAGGCCATGGAAGTCATGGGTTGAGAAGGTGCTATCAAAGAAGTTTCAGTGACTTGCTGGAATACACCCTGCAAATGGCGCACACTGCAGCCAAGTTGTCCAAGGCACGTTGCAGGAGAATAAATTACTCCTAAAACATATTTAAATCAATCCCAGTTAATAGTATGGTAGAATGGTGATTAAGATATGATATTAATGTGCAAATACATGGACAAAACATGAGTTCAAATCCCATCATGACAGCTGGGGAATTAAATTAATTACATCTGAGATAAAGAACTAATAATAGTAGCCATGAAAGTGCAGGACTGTAAACAGAAATCTGGTTTACTAATGTCCACTAAAGAAGGAAAACGTCCCGTTGTAATCCATGTACAACTCCAGACCCATCAATGGTATTGGTATTGGTACTGTTTTATTATTGTCCCATGTACTGAGGTACAGTGAAAAACTTGTCTTGCATACCTTTGATACAGATCAATTCATTACACAGTGCATTGAGGTAGTACAGGGTAAAAGCAATAACAGAATACAGAGTAAAGTGTCACAGCTACAGGAAAATGCATTGCAAGTAGACAATAAGGTGCAAGGTAAAACAAGGTCAAGAGTCCATCTCATCGTATAAGGGAACCATTCAATAGTCTTATCACCATGGGATAGAAGCTGTCCTTGAGCCTGGTGGTACATGCCCTCAGGCTCCTGTATTTTCTGCCTGATGGGAGAGGGGAGAATGACCCGGGTGGGTGGGGTCTTTGATTATGCTGGCTGCTTCACCAAGGCAGCGAGAGCTATAGAGGTATATATGCAGTTGAATCTTAATTGTCTCCTCAGTTCATTGGGGGATGGGCAGACAATGCCATTAGTGGAAGAGTTTCAGATAACATCTTTATATGTTGACTATTTTGATTGAAAAACAATAAGTTAATATCATATATTCATAGAAACATGCAGCACAGAAACAGGCCTTTACTGGCTACCACATCCATGGAGACCATGAAGCCTATCTATATCAATCCCATTTGCCCAAATAAGGCCCATATCCTTCTACGCCTTTCCTATCCAAGTACCTGTCCAAATGGCTTTTAGACATTGTAATAGTATCTGCCTCCACTTCATCTTCTGGCAACTCATTTCACCCTCTGTGTGAAAAACTTACCCTTTAGATTTCCTTCAGCTTTCTCCCCTCTCACTTTAAGCCTATGTGCTCAGGTTTTAGATGCTGACCCATTGTGTCCTGTTGGAGTTGGATACAGATTTTCACATAGAACCACAAGTTTTACTGACACTGTTACAAAAAAAACTGCTAAAATTATATTTTTGGGAGCAACACTCAGGAACTCACTGAAAGCAGGCAGCACAGCTTTACTCAAATCACCTTGAATGTATTACCAAAAAACAACATTGAAGCAATGTGATCAAGCGAAAAGGTAATACATATCTGGAGAGAAGATATAATGAAGGAGACCTGCCAAAAAGGGGCACAAAGATCCTTCTTGACCCTAAAAATCCTTATATAAGCACATAAATCAGGGACTTAGAAGACAGCTGAAGATGTCAGTGGTCGCTAATTTACCTGTTTTTCTGCAGTGAGTTTTCCATATCCATTAGAACGTTATGTCAATGTCTGAGAGAAAATTCAAGTCATTAACTCTCTCCATTGAAAATCCCTTCCAAATAATATTAGGTGTGAAAGATATTTCTGTTGCTTCAAAATGAAAAATGTAGCCCTCTGTTTAGATTGTAAATTTGTTACATATTATTCATTATCCAATAAAGCAAGTCTTCAAATTGTGTACATGTCCACCTACATCCCTCAGGAGTTTTCATGTCTCCTATGGATCATTTGTGACAGCAAGACCATTAAGTGGTTTTCCAAAAGGAAAAATAATAGATGAAATCTATTTTATTCTACCGCTGTTAATGAAAATATAATGGAGATAGGAGGAAATGATAAATTTTGCAACAGCTTGTATTTATGATCCTTAGAAGTGGAATCATAAAACAATGGACAGACACCAAACTGAAGAAGGAGCCAGGGGTTTGGTTAAGGAGGAAAAACTTAAAGGAGGAATGGTAGTGGGGAGGTGTAACGGCCAAAGCTAAAGCAGGTAGCAGTGAGACAAAAAAACTGGAGGGGAGAGAAAATGCCAAATAAGATCAGTCAAAGACAGATTTTGGGGTGGGGAATGCTGAGGATTTTCTTGGACTTGTCGAGATCTTGATGCCATGAAAAAGCGTAAATGCAAAGCATTGGGTTTCAGCAGAAGCGGGCCTTAGGAGGGGTGGAGAGGAAAGTTTCATCAAGGTAAAGATAACCGGGTTAAGGATGGACAGGAAGCTGAGTCAGACAGTCTGCTCAGGTGAATAAAACCTTGAGATTGGACACAGTCTTATTCAGCCTGAAATAAACATTCAGGAGGATGATGGAAATATTAACTACATCGGGACATGAGTAATCTCTTTGAGAAGTGAGGTGGAAATGAAGCAGATTCTGGTATGGTTGAAATGGTGTGTCTTCATGCAGCTCCTGCATTTTCATATTACTACTGGATGGATTAAATTCTCACTTAAATACATGTACTAGGTATTCATGTTAAGGCATGATAATATCTAGGCTTATACCCCATCTTGATAATATTTATCAAACAAATATTTTAAGAGAACTAGGTTGATATAAAGAACCAACAGTTTTAGCTGTATAGAATTAAAAGGACTGCAAAAATAATAACATCCATTTGCATGTGTTTGTATCATTTGTTGGATGTGGGCATTAGTGGTTAAGCAGTATTTATTACCCATCCATAATTAGCCCTGAACCAAGAGGCTTTCTAAATCATTTTAAGGGCAGTTAATAGTTAGCCACATGGCTGTGTATCTTGGCTTGCATATTGGCAAGATTGAGTTAAGATGGCAGATTTCTTTCCCTGAAGGGCATTAGTGTTTTTATAACAACAATGTAGTTTAATGATCACCATTACTGATAACAGTGTTCCATTCCTGATTTGTTGTAGATTAAATTTTTTCAAGCAAGTATATTTGTGTTTATCAGAAATTTTCTCTTAAAAAAATCAGAATATTTAAATCACATACTCAGAAAAATAAATGAATCAATATTGCATAGCAATTGGAATCAGTACGAATGGAATAAGAAACCTGGATAGAACAGAAAATCAAATGATGCTGCAAAATCCAGATTGCTTTTCAGTCCAATTGAATTAACTGGCAAGGTCAGGGCAATGTGCCAGCAAGCCCTGATTGAATTGACAGAGCAGTGGCTTGATGATTATTTAGGACAGGCATAGCATGTCTATTTAGTCCAATATAATTATTGACAGAATATAAACAGGCTCAAGAGTCTTGTACCAAAATGACACACTGCAACTGATCACAACATACACTGCAGTGGTACACTGTCCTTTATCAAGCTGCAGATAAAACAATTAGCTTCACTCCTTATCTCCTGATTCCACAATCTCAGATTAGTAGATGTGAACGTTCTCACAGCCCACATATTCCACATTAATTTTTGCCTGTTCCCTTCAGCTCATATTCTACTCCCTCCACTCATTTTCTAGCTCTAAAATTTCCTAAGATCACTTAGACTTCTACACTGCCCCAGTTCTGGCCTCTCATGGCTCCCCAATTTCCTTCACTCCCCCACTGGAGGATGTGACTTTATCTGTCTTCCATAAACTTTGAAATTTGTTCCCTAAATCTCTTCACCTCTCGCTCTTCTTAAAATCTACCTTCATGCTCATCAATCTTAATATCTCCTTAAAAGGTTCAATATAAAATCCTAATGCAGGGCTTTGACCTGAAACGTCGACAATTCCCTCCCCCCCACAGATGCTGCATGATCCACTGAGTTCCTCCAGCAGTTTTTTTGTTGCAATATAAAATGCTGTCTGACTATGGTCCAGTGATGCACCTTGTGACATTATATCATGTTAAAGCCACAAAGCAAATGACAGTTGTTAACGCAGGCAAAGTCAAAAGCCAGCCTCAAGTTCCTAACCTGGCTTTGGTGACTCACCCTTGCATACCAAGGTACTGGGTAGAACAATGGCAGGAAGTACTAACATGCTACTTATTTACCAAATCTTTTTCATTTTTTTCTCTTTTAACTGGTGACAGATTGGGAAACTTGTGGTCTCAGTCCCTTTGTACACTTCACTGAAGGCTAACATGCAAAATGCAGCAAACAATTAGAAAGAAAAATGTTACGTTGGCCTTTATTTCAAGACAATTTGAGTTCAGGAATCCTACTGCAATTTATAAGCTTGTGGTGAGAGTACAATTTTGGTCTCCTTACCTAAAAATGAATATACTTTCCATGCAGGGAGTGTCAGAGAAAGAATCACACGACTAGTTCCTCGGATGCCACATTTCACATAGGAAAGGTTGAGTAGATTAGGCTCCATTCTCTGGAGCCTGAAAGAATGAGAGGAGGTTTCATTGAGATATGGAACATTTTGACAGGGTGAATGCAGTTTTCTCTGGCTGAGGAGTCTAGGACCAGGAATCACGGTCTCAGAATACAGGATAAACCATGTCAAAATGATATGGGGAGAAATATCTTTCCTCAGATGGTGTTGAATCTTTGGAATCCTCTATCCCAAGGGACCGTGGAGGCTGAAAATAGTGATTGATAGACTGCTGGATATTATGGGAATCAAGGAATTGTGGATAGTGCAGGAAATTGTAGTTCAGGTAGGAAATCGCCCTTGATTTTCTTAAATAGCAGAGTAGGCTCAAAGGGCCAAATTGTCTTCTGGTTATAATTCTTATTTTCTTATGAACTTAAAGAAAAAGAAAGTAAGTGCATTCAGTGGTATGATGCAGAGCCAAACAAACCAGGACAGTTTCAAATCCAAATTGGATCTAAAATTGGCTTGGCCATAGAAGACAGAGGGTCATGGTGCAGAGATGTTGTTCTGACTGGAGGTCTGTGACCAGTGGTGCTTTGCAGGGATCAGTGCTGGGATCTCTGTTGTTTGTGATATATATAAATGATTTGGACAAAAATGTAGGTGGGCTGATCAGTAAGTTTCCAAATGAAACAAAAATTGGTGGAGTTGTGAAAATTGATAATAGTTGTCAAAGGATATAGCAAGATATAGATCTGTTGGAAATGTGGGCAAAGAAGTGGCAGATGGAGTTTAATTCAGATGTGTGTGAGGTGTTGTTCTTTGGGAAGTCAAACGTAAGAGGAAAATATGCAGTAAATGGCAGGACCCTCAACAGCACTGATCTACAGAGGTGCAAGTCCACAGCTCCCCGAAAGTGGCAAGACAAATAGATAGGATGGAAATGGTTTGGTATACTTGCCTTTATCAGTTGAAGCATTGAATATAAAAGTTGGGAAGTCATGTTGCAGATGTGTAAAGCTTGGTTAGGCCACATTTGGAGTACTGCGTGCAGTTCTGATCACCGCATTGCAGGAAGGATGTGGAGGCTTTGGAGAAAGAGCGCAGAAGAGGTTCAGCAGGATGTTGCCTGGATTAGAGAGTATTAACTATGAGGAGAGGTTAGGCAAACTTGAATTATTTTCTCTGGAGCTTCAGAGGCTGAGGGATGACCTGATAGAAGTAAATGAAATGATAAGAGGCATAGATAGGGTAGCTAGTCAGAGTTCTTTCTCAGGGTGGAAATATCGAATACTGGAGGCGTAGATTTAAGGCGAAAGGGAAAAAATTTACGGAGATTAATGAGGTAATTTGTTACATAGAGTGTGATAGGTGCCTGGAACAAGCTGCCAGAGAATGTGGTGGAAGCAAGTATGATGGGAATGCTTAAGAAGCATTTAGACAGGCACATGTACAGGCAGGGAATTGAGGAATATAGACCATGTGCATGCAGATAGGATTAGCTTAAATTGACATCATGGACCAAAGAGCCTATTCCTGTGCAGTACTATTCTATGTTCTTTGGAACACTGATTCTTTGTTGCATTGATATATTCAACCAGAACTGAAGAGGTAAAAATGTCCTCAAACGGCCAATTCCGCCCATGGCTGGATAGGAATCTGATTTTCTTTTCTCGTTGGCTATCATGTCTGTGTTGACAGCAATGAGACCTCTCGGAAATGTAGTTCTGGTCCTTAATCCCACTTCAGACACCTGAGCTGAAAACCTGAGCTACCTCTCCAAATGCAGAACTGAGGGAGAGCTGCACTGTTGAAGGTACCAGCTCTCATTTTCAGTCAAGGCCCATTTGATTTCCCAGGTGGCTGTTAAAGAGCAAATGCAGAGGAAAGGGAGCAAAAGAATATTTTCAACAAGAGCAGGGAAGTACTTGCTAGCATGCCTGCCTCAGCAAGTATCATGTAAAGAGAGCATGTGGTAATCGTCACATTATTATTGGTGAGATTTTGCAGTGTACAAATTAGCTACTGCACTTCCCACATCCTCAGTGGCACTGCAACTCAAAAGTACATTAATGACTGTGAACTACATCAGGACAAACTGAGGTTGAGATAGGTGCTACATAAATGTGACCAGCTTGTTTTTTAGGTTGTCCATTTCCTCGTTACTAATGAGTACAATGCAGCGGGCACCCCTGATGAGTTCCACAAATCATTAACTCTGAATGTTGTGGTGATTTTTATCAATTATTTATGTCCACTATTGACTGGCTCAGCTGGCAAAGGCAATCTCTGCTGTGCTGTGGTAAAATAGGAAGGTTGCAAGTCAACGCTTGTCTGTGTTGAGTTCACTAATCATGTTTGAGCAAGTCAACATTCTAACATTCGCTTCGCTGGAATTGGAAAGGTAAAGCAGATGCATTGGCTGGCCACTGACCCCTGCTGGAAGTGCATGCATGCACATGTTAGGGTGCAAAGTGTACTTGTGCAAAAGGAGCAAATTTGACTGTCATTCCCTCTCTGATTGAATAACTTGTTAAATTCACGTTCTAGCCAGAGGTAAACAATGGACATTATTGGATCCAGTCTCTTAATTGAATTCCTTGGAAAAACAGGATAAATATGACAGTGGGATTTGAGTGGCTATGGAATGGACAAGTGGGAAAATAATATTTAAAGAAATAGAATTTGAGTCGCCATGATATGATAACTGTTGGCAGAGACCCATAGTCTGAAGCACTCTGCTTCCAAGAAAACAATGTGTATTATTTTTAGGCCTCTCTGTAACTGACTTCCTTTCATTGAGAAACCAATAAAAAGACCATACAAACTGAAAAAATCCATGAATGAATCTAAAGAAAATAGACATCGTGGGCAGAGTGTTGATAGCATGTCTCCAGCACTGTGCTACAGTTGACGTCAGTGTAAATTCCCAGTCTGCAAGAAAAGAATTATTCATCTGTTTTTCATGAAGATAAAGGCCTTATAAAAACAGTGAACCATTGAACTGCTGGTATTAACGTTATTAATAAGTTGTGCATTGTATCCCATTGCAGATATAGGTTTGGTAAAGGAACACAGAAACAAGAATTTTACCCTTAATCCCGTTCCACAATTCAGTGAGGTCATGGTTAACCTGTGACCCAACCTGTCTTTTCCTATATCAATATAGTTGGTAACTGAATATATTATTAATTTCAAATTTAAAGTTAACGACTGCCCTCATATCAATTGCTCTCTGTTAAAGAGTTAAGAAAAGTTAGACGTGTTTGCTAGCGTCATTCCTGAGAAGCTGACTCTAATTTATAAGCTTTGATCCAGTACGAGATTCACCTGAAATTTCTTCCCTCTATTTATACTATTAACTCCCCCAATATGGGGCATTTTGCTGGGCATGGACCATTCGGGCTGAAGGGGCTGTTTCCATGCTGTTTGACTTTACAACTCTCTATATCTTGATCAAATCATTGCTTAATATTCTGAAAAGAATACAAAGCACGGTTGAGGGTTTTGTCTTTGTAATTTAATCCTTTGAGGCCAGATATCATTCAAGCTCTTGCTGTTTGATTGGTGTGAATGGGTAACATTGAGTCGTACTGCCTATCTTGCATCGCCCTTCCTGTAGGTAAGCAAAAGCTCTACACGTGCATGTACTACTCAAGTCTAAAGCATTGGTAGTGCATTGCTCAGGGCGTAGCACCACATAGAGAGCAGTGGTGGTACCCTGGGATTCACCGGGTACCAAATTTGGCACCCTCTCAAATGAGTACCAAATCAGTGGAGAGTCCAAAGCTGGCATCAGAAGGACTGAACCACACCAGAGAGCTACAGATACTCAGTAGATACTTGCAGGAGAGTGGAAAATCAGTTGAGGCCTGTGCTCGCTGGCCTTAGCTAGCCTTGCAGAGACAAGGTGTGAGTGATCCTGCAGAGATATGCCTTAGATGGAGTGTTTCTGTGCAAGCTGGAACCAAAAACTCACACACCTCCTTGACCCTGAATAAGTAAACTAACCATTTTCCTGGGCACATTCTCAGCAGCCACCAGCCTTCTAAAGGTGGACGGTAAATGCTGTTCAGAGCCTAACACAAGAGAGTTGATATATTTTTTCACATCCCGAGATCAGCACTTTAACCATAAAAATAATTTGTCAATAACTGTATGTGTGCCTCTAGCATTAGCATGGCTGCTATATGCAATGAATGTATAATACCAATGGTATTTATGTGTTCAAGAAAGTAAACTGCAAAGTACACTCAGGTGACAAGGGAAGTATGGTTGGTTTGGAGACATGCAAGGAAGGTCTTTATAGTGAGAGCAATCAGCTGCTGAAACAGGTTGGCCAGGCAGCGTAACTGAAGAGGCAGCTAAATGAAGTAAATGAGAAGCTGTCAAGGTTGGTGTTCTGGGAAGGTGAGATCAAATGGCTGAAGCATGAACTTCATCCATACATACTCTGCCACAGAGTTATGTAATGACACAGTGTTGAAGGAGGCCATTCAGTCCATCATGTCTGCAACTGGCTCCTTGAAAGTACGATCCAATTTTTTTTCATTTTCCCCTTAACACCTTTACAAATCCAATATCCAATTCTCTTTAGCAAGTTACCATTGAATCTGTTTCCACCACCCTATAAGGCAGAGCGTTCTGGATCATAACAACTTGCTATGTAAAAAGTTCTGTTGATTTTCGTCAGTTTTTTGCCTTATTACCTTATACCAATGTCCTTAGTAACTGATCCTCCTACTTATCTAGCCTATGATTCATTTGATTCACCACTGTGTTTCTGGAATGACCATTAATGAAACTCTGTGATCAATTGGCCAGAAGAGCGATTCAAGTGGGGTGGAAAGAACAGTCTTCCTTCCTTCGGCAGTGTACACTGCTTAGCTGGTGTGCATCCAGGATACGGATTGATCAAACCCACTCAACAGAGGTAGGCTGATTCGACTCTTTCCAGGAAAAGTCACTGAGTGGGTTACCAATTATCATGTGCATTTATATTCACATTATTGCTTAAACCTTTCCACTTTTTTTGTGTTACAGTGCACCTTTTCCCTTTAAATTTGCTATACTCATTCAAGGTTATTTTGGTCAGTTATCATGACCCCGTTCTACAACAGGTGCTATGATTTCTGCATAATTTCACAAGTTACTTAATTTCGCATTTACTTCCCTGATTTTCTTTATATTTCTCCTCACAACGTTTCCCGCTTCCATGTACCTTCCTTCAGCCGGTAGAGATGGGTGGACATTACCACGGACAGCTCCACGAATGCAGCTACAGATGACGCTAGGCACTCACGTACCAGGGACCTTGCGAAGTCAGTACCTCTTCCCCCGAGGTGAGCCCCTCAGCTGAGACTTGGAGAAGCTCATCATCAGGGCTTCCCTCCATTTTTCCTTACTCAGTTATTACCTTACTCAGTGCTTATTGAAAATTGTTACTGATAATAACTAATGCTGGCTTTTGCTCTTGATCTCCTAGTACCATTCCATGAAAGTCCGCAGGGACTGCTGTGTTATGGGGAGCCAATCTGTCAATGTGTTCAATGTGCAAGGCTGCTCCTGTTGACCACAGAGCTATGTGTGGCTGCTGCTACAAACCATTTCTCAGTTTCATTATTTGCTAAGTTTTCTTATTTCTCCCTGTTCTCCCAAAGGCATTGGTGGTCCACCTTATTGGTGGCCCTCCTCAGGATTGACCAAGTGCCTGCTCTTCCTTTAAGAGTCAGTAGACTTTTGTGAGCACCCAGCTCTGTTGGTTTATTCCTAACCCAGTGTTCCTGCTCAGGCACTTTTCCAGAGATTTGACCAGAGGGCAATCAGAGATGGTAATCCTGAAAATTGTTTCTTCCACCTCATACACTCAATGAGACAGAAGGTGATTGTAGCATCCTTACAATTACAGCCCACTGCCCTCTATATGAGATCAGGTGACTTAATACATCCTGATGACCAAACCTGGGGTCTTTGTGTTCTCTATGGCTTATTGTCTTTCTAGACAGTGTGCAGAGCCATCGAGGAACTTTCTTTCCTTTTACTTATAATCATATAGTGTTTTCCACCTTTTTGTATGTTTGTCCCATGCCTTTCCATTGTCTCACTGTCCGACTTGAGCTGAATACAGTCTTTTTCACAGTTCTGCCTTTAAAACATTTTAACACAATGTAAGACTTGCAGAATGGGTGAGTTCTATGATCCCTCGGTGACATTCAATAATCCTTACCCTCCGATGAAGCTCTCCCGCAATGAACTGTTTAACCCATTCTCCAACTGTGAAGCCCTGAGGGAAATGTTGAGGTGCTGTGTCACTCAATGCTGCCATCCAAAATAAGGACAGAACACACTCAGGCTTTGCTAGCAGATCACACAGTACATTACGGAGCAAGAAGCTTTGCAATAATAGGATTAAATTGGTCAACAGTGATTCTGAAAAACAAGGGCAAGCTGATAGTGAACCATTATGTTAATTAAGCATTTATTTTTCTTCTGATATTTGACCATTGTCTCATTGCAATATTCTATAATTACAATGACCAGACTGACTTGGATTAGCTTGCCTTTTATTTTGAAACTGACACAAATACTAATTAGCAGGTAGCACTTCCGATTCATCATATTAAAATCATAATTGATAAAAATTAATAAGCTATGGGACTAGAACATCCCATGAGTAGCTATGACATTTGGATCCACAGACAGCTCATCAGCATGAGCTAGGTGCATGCAAATTTCTGAATTTATATATTTGACCAGAATTTTAATAAGCTGGGCTCATAATTAATGTAGTTTCTTTCAGCACATTCATTCATCTCAATCACTTAAATCTTTCATTGGAAATCTGACTTCATTCCCACTTAAAGAGCCACATATCACATTCCAAAACTTTCTAAATTGTGAGGATGAAGATCAAAAATAAAATTATACCTGGAAAGGGATGCTGCCTGTTTTATGGAGAGTCCAAGATGATATTAGGATAGACTCATGTATTCATCTACACTAATTTGTATGATATCAATATATTTAGTGGGACTAGAGTATGGTAGGATTACCATGGATTGAAACATACTGCAGGCAGAAGCAAAAATTTACCAAGCAATCTCCTTACCTCAGTTGGTTGGGGTGGGAATGGAGATTCAATTATCAAATGGACTCCATATTGATTCAAGACTGTTCCTTTCACAGTAAAGATTGGAAGAGATAAGAGATTAAGGTTATAGCCAGATTAGGTTAAATCATAGTAGCCAGTCCTGCCTGGGGAATATCCTATGTGTAATAAATCCAATAGGCAGGCGTACTGATGATAACACCTGTCATTAACTATTAAACTAATTGATATTGCCCATCTACGATACATGTAACATGGAGAAAGTGAAGAGAGATTTAACTAAAGTGTATAAAGTATGTGAGTGTTAAACAGAGTTGATAGGGGAAAGTATTTTCCCTTTATGGAGAGATCAGTAACTTAGGGACATTGAATTACTATAGAAAGGAAGTTGAGAGAAGAGTTTTCACCAAGAGGGTGCTGGCTTCTAGAACTCACTGCCTGGCGAAGGTAGAAACTTTCAACACCTTTAAAAAGTACTTGGATGAGCATGTGCTCTAACTCGCAAGGCTGCACACCAAGAGCAATTGAAATTAGGCACAATCGCTCTTTTTGGACCAGGCAAAACATAATAGTCTGAATGACACCATGAATTTCTACAATGTGAACATAGTGATCTATCAGACCCAGCAGTTAACTTTACAAGTACAGCCTGCACTTTGGTTTGCTGAGAAAATTAAGAAAAATGACAAGGTAAATAAAAATAGAACAATGACTCCAATACTCATATATTAAAATGCCTGCAATTTGTAAGAACTGTGCTCCATAATACGGAGACTCTCAAAAGAATAGATTGGAGTTGGGAGACAATGCAGTGAGTCTTGTTTTCGGTATAATGGCAGCAAGAACCCTGTGTAGAATTGAGTATTTGTCAGGCAAGAGCTGAATGTTCAGGGGATAAATGGACACAATGAACTGAGAGGGAAGAAAACTTTTGTTCTTTCGTCCTTTCACATCCTGGCCCAGATCTCCATCGAGCTCAAACAAATAGGCTATTTCATCCTGGCAGTAGGTCAGGATGTTCAGAAAGTAACCTTGGCAGCTTCCAGACCAGTATTCAGTACACTGAATTTCTCACAGGATTACAGCAGGGATACAATAAACAAATCAGGTCAATCAGCTATACATTAACTTCTGGAAGAAAACACATCATCAGAAACAACAGCATCAGTGCCAAAATAAGTTAACTCATTAAGCATTGATGCTGTGCAGAACACAAGCCTGTCTTTGAAAGTATATTCCAGAATGATATTCAGTGTACAATTGATATGGGTAATAGCAAGATGCTGTTGGTCTAGTGAAAGGCTATCAACTCAATAGTTAACCCTATCTTCTTCTCACCTGTTACTGCCTCATCCATTGAATATCTCAAGAATTTTGTCTGATGGACAGCAGTTTCAGCTTTATAGACCTTTCCTAATGGATGACATCCATAATTGAATAAAACAGTATTTTTTGTCAAATTGTCAATAATCCTCCAGTTACAGATTAAGGAGATTAATCAAAGTAAACGATATTCCCTCAGAAAAATAAAATGTTCTGGCAATGCACCGCAAACCAGTCAGCATTTGAAATGGAAGTAAAAATAGAAAATGCTGAAACTACTTAGTAGGTCGAGCAGTACCTACAGAGAGAGAAACAAATTTATCTATTTAGGTTAATGACCCTTCATCTGAACAGAAGTGAGAATACATGCTTGTTTTAAATTGCAGAGAGGAGAGGGGAAGGGATAGGGAGAACAAAGAGGACGTCTGTGATAGAGTGGAGACCAAGGTTGTTCAGATGCATTTCTTGGAAGGTCAATTTGAAAGGAAAGATCTTCAGACAAAAATGCGATAAACTTGTGGAGGGCTTTCTCACAAAAAAAAAGCTAACTAGCTTAATAAATAATTTAAAATCCCAGAATTTTATTAGACAAGGTTATAAAAGGATATTCACCCAAGAAAGCTGAATGGGGTGAGTGTGGTATC